>NC_135480.1:9686322-11163318 GCF_052094955.1 Ictidomys tridecemlineatus | reverse complement strand
GAGGGGCCCCAGGAGGCCTCAGTGCCCATGATTCTAGGTCACCTCCTGCAACATCCAGAGACAGGAGTGGTATTTATAGCCGCCAGCGGCCACCGAGGGTGGAGGAGACAGCACGAGCCGTGACGCAGGCTGACCCCCCACCCCCTCCAGAGCCTTCCTGGGATGCGAAGGGAAGGACAAGCCTGCTGGGAAGCAGGCTCAGCACACTGTCACTCTGAGCCCTGGAGGGGACGAGGTGCCACTTTCGGTCTGTCAGGAGCCTCCGCCTCCACCTCCGCCAGTCTTTCTAGGACCTGGCTTGGCTTGCCAGCCCCAGGTGGGCATCCCATTAGCACTGGGCACCAGCCCTGCTGGGCTCTCCCCCTTGCTGCCAGCTCCTTCCTTGAAAGGCTTGTCCCCTGGAGTTTCTGCAGCTTCACTGACCCCTCTCAGGCTGGCAGGGTCAGCGAAGAGGCCTGCCTCTTCCCACTGTGAGAGTTAGGGGGCCAAGGGCACAAGCCCCAGGCGACAGGAGGAGGACTGCCAAGCTCCTGTTAGCTCCCTGCTGTGTCCCTGCTAAGTGGTAGCAGACTGCCACTCAGGCTGAGGGGCAGCCCCAGCTCTACCTCCCTCACACCAAGGAACAGGCAGCGAAGTAGAGGCCATAGGATAGCAACGTGGCAAGACGGGGGACCAGGTTCCTGAAGGAGAGTCCTCTGGGAAGCACCGTGATGCTGAGCTCTGGAGCTGGAGGTTGAGCAGACCTGGCCTCTGTTCTCTGTACCTGCCCAAGACAGTGGGCCGTGGTCCTTCCCAGGTATGGACAGGCAGGAGGCTGATGCTTCCCAGGGGCCCCATGTGGCTGTAACCCCCCAACTCCTCCCGGCCGTTTCCAGCCTTCTCATTGCTCAGAGCCCTGGGGCCCATCTCCCAGGCCAGGAGAGAAGCAGGGGTGGCCAAGGCCTCCTAGGGAGCCTGCCATGTCACAGAGAAGGCCAGCCAGGCACCAGAGACCTGCAGAAAGTGGGCCAGGGCCTGAACTGATCCGTCCCAGGCTGACCCACCAGGGCTGGGACTGGGAGCAACTGGGGACAAGTACCTGAGCAGGTCTCAGAGGCCTCATTAGGAAGAGCGCCTGATCAAGGGGTCTAGGAGAGGACCAGGTGTGCTCCGTGGGAACACGTGAGCAGGAGCAGGGGGCGTGCCCAGCTGACAGGGAGAGTGGGACTTGGAGGGAGGTATGGGTGCTATGGTGGGGCCTGGCAAGCAGGGGCGGGTGCAGAGCTTCATGGCTAATGGTCATTGGGTTTAATTTTATTTCAAGGGCACTTAGGAACTGTAATCCACTTTCAGAAGAGAATTAAAACTGCGTGTCCCCGTCGCTCGGGCTGCCAAGCACCTCCTCTGGGCAGAGCCTGCTCAACACTTTCCAGCTTTTAACTCACTTCATCCTCACAGAGGCCCCCGAGGGAGGTACTGTCATCGTCACTGTCACACAGCAACAGTAGCTGATCTGTCCTGGGAGTGGCTAATCCCCACATCGTAATTTGAAGTTCTGGCCCAGTGGATAGGTGAGAGGCACCAGGGCCAGCAGTGGGGTCCCTCTGCGCCCCAGCCCTTCCTGGAGGCCCTACAGCTCATAGCTTTGTCCTGCTGAGATAGATGGTGGAGGGGACCACAAGGTTGAGACCGAGGGAGCCATGGCCTTAGGTCAGGTCAGTTCCTGGGGCCCATTTTGCTCTTCTGGCTCAGGCAAGGCCAGGAGCCAGATGTGTGCCGGTCCCATGATCCCAGGCACCTGTGTGGAGCCCCAAGCTCTCTAAAAGTCACAGGCAGAAGGCACCTGAGAGCTCCCTGCCTGTGGCTTTCGGACATCTCGAAGCAGAGACTATTCATGGACAGTGACAAGGAACCGTGACTTAGAGATAGCTGAACACTACTCTGAATGCCACAGCCTGCATGCCACTGTGACCACCCCCCATCTGTATGCCAGACTCTCCAAAAACCCACCTTGAAGAGCAGAGATGCCCTCGTTGGGTACAGAGGGAAGGAATGCCACAGAGGGGAGAGGACCAGGCCATGGCAGGAGACTCCCCCTCTGTCTCCAACTCCACGGTGGCAGGGGCTGCTGGCCCTTCCTGTCACACGCCAGAGCGCTGCAGACCTCCTCCCCTGGGAAGGAGCTTGTGTTACCCAGTCACTTGATCCCTGCTTGCTCTGAGATGGCCAGGGAATGGTCGATGGGAAACCCAATAGCCTGAGTGGCTGGTCTGTGCCCTAGATGGCCGTGCCCTAGATGGTCCAGGGAGGTGGCCCCTTAGAGGTCTGGCCCACACAGCCTCTCAAGTCTGGAGGCTTCCTTGGCCTCTGAGCAACATGCACGCAAGCAGACCAGACCCCAAGGCTGGCCTTCAGCCTGAGGAGCTGCAGCAGCGGGCGGTGGCGGAGGGTATGCTGCTGGGGGCCCCCAGGGGAGCTGTCAGGCTAGGTGTGCCCACTTAGCAGCTCATTATCGGCCTCATCGGGGGCCCCTGATGAAGGTGCTAATTCCTCTGTGAGGTGACACCAGCACCTGGGACTGGCAGCCTCCTCTGGAGGGAGCACTGGGGTGTGGCTGGAGCTGGTGAGCGTCCTGGCAGGGGGCCATCCGGGGAGCTGCTCATGGCACAGGGGAGGCCTGAGGTGGGGTGCAGGTGGGATCTGGACTTGGGGGCTTGAGCAGAGGGCCTGGGCCTTAGGGCGCCCTAAGTTTGAGCTGAGAGGGGGTCTACCATGGAGATCCTGAAACTCAGCCACACAGAACAGTTTCTGGGATGGGTAGAGCCGTGTGGCCTTAGGTTGGAGTTCTGTGGTCCCAACTGTCCCGTGGGGCAGTGGCTCCCTGGCTTGTTGTGGGTTCAAGAAGACAGTTCTAAGAAGCCTCTGTGTGGGCCAGTGGGGCTCCTGGGAGATGCTCCCCGCCCAGGAAGGGAAGTGAGGTAAGGGTGAGGCTCGCTCTTGGGAGGTCAGAAGGGTGAGCCTTGCTCTAGGTTAGTGGCTTTTCCTGTGGCCCCTTTCGCCCATCTGGCTCAGGCAGCGGGACGAGACGTGATGTCCCGTGAGGAGGCGCGGCCTGGATGGAGGAGAATTAGCAAGCCCCTGCCACGCTGCAAGGGGCACCAGCTCCATGTGTGAGCTGCGGTGAGCTGACGAATAAACCAGAGTGGGAGTGGCCAGCGCTGGTGCAAGCAGGAAGTTTCTCTGTGCATCTACGCCTTGGCACTCCTGTGAAACTGCACCTCATCACCGCATCTGCAGATGAAGAGACAGAGGCTCAGAGAAGCGATGGTCACAGACAAATAGAAGTGACGGAACCAAGATTCCACTCTAGGGCTGCCCGACTCAGGTGGGCTGCTGCCTTCCCTCTGGCCTGCTCAGTGGGTGGCTGTGGCCCTCCAGGTCTGTGCACTTGAGAGGGAGGGGTCTGGGGGGATCTGAGAAGACTTGGGTGATCTAGAAAGGTTGCACCTGCTGTCTGCCTTTCCCAGTGGCACCTGCTGGGCGGAGTGCCAGCGGGAGGCTGCAGGCAGTGCCCATGCTAACTGGCTTGGCTGGCCTCTCTGGGCCGCTCCAGGTCACCTCTGCTCCGGGCACTGGAGTAAGCATAGTGCAAGGGCCTGTTTCAGGAAAAGAAATGTTCTCCAAGGAAGGGCTCAGGAACACCTGCGTCTGGGAGACTTCTGCTATTGGAAGTCCTTTGGGCCTAGGGCTGAGAGAGCCTGGCTGTCCCCCTCCCCTGGGACCCCTGGAGGAGGGCAGGGCAAGGCCAGCAGTGGGAGGAAGCCCAGCGTGGGGGCCAGGGAAGGGCCCTCAGCAGCCAGCCGCCCTCCCAGAACCACCAGCAGAAACGAAAGGCCCCAGTTGATTCCCAGGGAGTTGGCTGGTGTCAGTGGCAGGGCGGGTGGCAGATGGCAAACTCTGCTCATTGTAGGGGAGTGGAAAATAATTAGCGTGAGAACGAGAAGCTGGAGCCTTGGTGATAAATGGAGCCTGGCAGGGCTTGTGGGGAGGGGCCGAGCACTGGCTCTGGAGCCTCCTGGCTGGCTCTGCATGACCTTGGGCAGATTGGTTAACTTCCCAGGGCCTCGGTTTCCTCATCCGGAAAATGGGGGTAAGAATGGTACTTCGCAGGGGCCTAAGAAGGATTAAAGGAGGAAATCTATGTGAACTGCTTGTTACAGTTTAGCACAGCGTAAACGCTACATAGAGTTTTAAAAAACAGGCATGTAGTTGAACAATTGTTGGAACTATTTCTGTGTCCAGCCTGGTGGCCACAGGCATGGCCCCTCGTAGTTGGGGCTGTTCCTGTTCGTCTTCTTCCCTGCACAGTCCCTGGCTGCCAGGTTGCTCTTTTCTTGGGGGGTGGCGTGGGGGTTCCTCTGGCCAGCAGACATGTTGGTGTTGCAGAGGGCACAGCAGGTGGACCTGTTTCTCAGCCTGACGTGGTCCTTCCCTCCCTCAGCACCTCAGTTTCCCCATCTGTGACGTGGGCAGCCAGACCTGTCCATGGGGCACTGAGGACCCTAAGTGGTGAATGGTGCAGGAAGCGCCTCACCGTCCCTTCAGGATCATCCCAGTGCGAGGATGGAGACCAGGCCTGTTAGAATGAGACCTGGGTGGCCGGCAGGAGGGGACAGTGGCAGTGGCACTCCACCCCTGCCCACAGTTTCACCAGGCACACTGTTCTGGCCCCGGGGCCTGGGCATGTGAGGACCCATCTCATGCTGAAATCCTGCCCCGGGCTGGGCAGGCTCCGCTCTGCCTTCTGCTCCGGCACAGCTGATGTGTGAAAAGCAACAGCTTTCAGGCCCCTAACTCGGGCTGCACACACCCGGGCACAGGCTGGTGGCGCACGCGGCCCCCGGCCTACGCCTGCTCTCTCTCCATTGCCTCTGTGCCGCCTTCTCCCTTCCTGTGCTGCCCTGCAGGCTGAGACCTGGAACGAGGAGGGGAAGCCGTGCAGCCCCAGGCCTCAGGAACGTGCGCCTCTGTGTCTGTGTGTTGGAATGAGGAGTTGAAAGGCAGGCAGAGAGGTTTTTCTTTGAAGTAACTGATGGGTGCTCCTTGAACCCCAGCTCTGCCCCATCCTCACAGAGGGATCTCTGGGCAGATCGTTCCACTTCTCTGAGCCTTGGTTTCTTCATCTGCAGAGTTGGGGTGGTACCCCTACAGCCTGATGACTCGGGACTACCGTGGTACATACAGGTCCTGGTGCTACGCTCTCTCCTGGCTCCACCACATTCTGTGCAGCTCCCTGGGCTCAGTGTTCGCCATCTGCAGGATGGGGCTGATACTCTTTCATGCAATGGTGTCATTGTGAATCTGGTGCCAGACAAATACCCAGATTGCTCTTTATGGTCCCTGAGGCCCTGCTGCCCACTCTGTAAGGCGAGCTCAGAAGCCAGCTCCTGCATTCGGATGCCGGCAGTTAGTGGAACTCTGCCCCTCAGAAGCAAGGCGTAGGGCTGGGTGCAGTGGCACAGGCCTGAGGCATCTCTCTTCACGTAGAGATGAAGCTAGATGGCTGTGGAACTAGGCCGGTGACCGTGAGCAAGTCACTACACCTCACCTGGGAAACGTAGTGCCTGCCTTGTGGAGTTGTGAAGAGGGTTAGTGAGCCTATGTCTGCCCTGGATTTAGGGGGCTAAGACATTGTGGGCAACTCATAAAGGTTAAAAGAGGTGAAGCAGCCCTCCCGGCTCACGGAGATCGCCCCTCATCCGTCACCAGGACCCACCCTGCAGTTGACAAAGTGATTCCAGTTCCTGGGGTTGAATCCCTCATTGAAGCCTCATGAGCCAGCACAGAGAGGTTAACTAGGCACCGCCGCCACTGAGCAGCGGGCCATGGAGGAGCTGGGGTTAACAGGACCTTCCTGCAGGCCCAATCAGTGAGAAGGTGGCCTGAGGGGGAGCCTGCCCCAGCAGGGAGGGAGCCTCTCCACAGCCCGCCCTGCACGCTGCCTGCAGCCTGGCCTCACTCTTGACATGCCCCGTCTGACTAGACAAGCTCTAGCATCAACACAGACACTCGGAGAACCAGATGGTGGGAGGGAGCAGAGCAGGGCAGTCACCCTGCCCTCTGAAGGTCTAGGCACCTTCCATTTTAGAGCCCATTCACATGGAATCCCATGTGAACAGTCCCCCCTTTTACTTTGACCAGCAGGAGATTTGGCATGTAATGGCGGCCTTCCTTATAGCAAGGGTGAGGGCCTGGGTGTCTCCTGCCTATGCACCTGCTCCCTCTCTCGCCACCCAGGAGGCCCGAGACTCTTGGTCCAGGACTGGCAGTCCAGGCTGTGGCTACACTGGGCTCCATCACCAGCCTCAGCAGGCTGACACAGAGGCCCAGCAGATGGGCTTTGGGCCTGTGGGTCTTCTCTTTTGGCTGCAGAAGGACGGGAGGGGACTTCGCTGCTGATCCATGCCAGGTTGGCACCATCCTGCAGGTCTGTCCTCAGTGAGAGCGCAGGTGGACTTTGGCAGCTTCCGAAAAGTTATGTCACCTTCAGGAACAGGAAGGATAGGGTCATGGCTTCAGCTCCCTAGACTATCACTCCGCTCTTGGTCGGGTCACCCAGGAGTTTGAGCTGGGCGTGCTGTGAGGATGAGAAGGGAGTGGGCTAGCTTGGGGACTCCGGGGCCATCTGTGCAGCACCCATGCAGGAAGCGCAGGGGTTGTGTCCCTTCTGAACCTCAGTTTCCTCACCCCTGAAGGGGCTTGGAGGGACTTTCTGAGCCCTTTCAACGCTGTCTTCCTGTATTGCTGTGCGCTCTGGGTGGAGACGGGAGTGATCTGTGCCTCCCCCCCCCCCCCCCCGCTTCTTGGAAGGTGCCAGAGCACCGTCTGAGCCTCAGTCTCCATTCTCAAGTGGTAATGACAACGGAAGAGGTGGCATTTGCTGCAAGCTTCCCAGGTGACAGGTGCTGTTTCACAGTGTGCCTCATTTAACTCACGATACTCTGAGATGGGTGTTCTTCTGATCCCAGTTTTAGAAGGGAGGGAAGGAGACACAGAGAGGTTAAGTAACTTGTCCAAGATTATACCGCCAGTAAGTGCCAAAGCCAGGACTCAGACAGTAGTCGGTTTTTAGCACCTCTATTCTTAATCACCCCTCACTCTCTCGAGACATGAGAGTGGCATTGTCACCCTGCATCACTACTTCAGAGACCAAAGGCAATGAGCCCAGGACTCAGAACACAGGCCGTGGGTGCTCACCTGGTGTCAGGCACTCCCTGGGCCTTCTCCAGCCCCGAGCCCATGCCTGGACACTCGTGGGCTGGAGGTGGCACATCACCTATCCCCTGTGGCCACTTTGGTGCCATGACCTCACTTCAGGCACCAGTCCCAGCAGGGACTCTGCAGAGCCTCTGCCCCCTCGAGCGCTCCCCTGCTAGCAGGGGCCCGCTGTTCCCAGGGCCGTGTGAGCCCACATGGGGCCTTAGGGTAAGGATGAGGCTCAGCCTGGGCCACTTGCAGCAGCAACCCTAGGCCGCAGCAGTGCAGGTACCCGGTCAGGTGTGTCTTATCATAGCACCAAAAGCGCCCACCCAGACCCCAGACCCCAGCACCTGGTCACAGATCACATGGCAAGAAGTCCCCAGGAGCTCCTAGGTGCTCTATTACAGAGCATCAGGAAAGGACCTGGAGTGTGCCAGACCCGTGCAGAGCTTTTGGGATGTCCCCGGCCCACCACTGGTTCTCACACAGCCCGCGAGGGCCATGCTGTCCCATTTTACAGATGAAGCAGCCAAAGCCAAAGAACAGTTAAGATGGCCAGTGAGGGGGTGGGGGCTCCTTGGAGCTGTCAGGGAGGGCACGGGCAGCAGGAAGGGAGGGACGTTTCCCCAGAAGGGAAGGCTATGAGCCAAGAGGGAGGAGATGCTGTCTTGGCTTTCATGACAGGGAGGGGGTTGCAGAGCAGGCCGGTGGCTGGAGAGATGGCTTGGGGTGAGGTGAGCGGTGGGAGGGAGCTGTCAAGGAGGGCCCCGAACAGGAGGTGATATGGGGCTGGCCCAGAAAGACGAACAGCCACTTGGAGGGAGGATTGGGGCAACCAAAGCAGGGACCCTTCCGTTGAGGTGTCTAGAGAGCAGCAGGCCTGCGGGAGCTGGAGCTGGGGGGAAGAGCCTTCTAGCCAGAAGGTTTCTGCCCCTGAAGGCAGGCTGGGTGCTGGGCCTGCACCTATGTCCCTGACAGCTGGGGAGTCTTCCTACTCTGGGGTACAGAAACCCTGGATTTAGAAAGGACGAGGCCTGTGCCCAAGGTTGCTTAGCCTGTCGGATACTGAGGTCCTTAGCCTCTTCACCTGAGGGGCTTGAACTTTATCCTGCAGGCCATGGGGAGCCATAGAATGTTTTTAAAGTAGGGGACAGCATGCACTTTTTAAAAAGAATTTTGCATTTTTAGAAAGAGGAACTCCCAGAATGGTTAATATTTAACCCAGGGATCTGAATCATCTGCAGGGAAACTGGGCCACGTGGGTGGGGGAAGAAAGAGGCCCTTTAGAGCTGCTAAAGTATTCCATCCTGTGAGCTGGTGCCCCTGGTACCCCATTACCACCTGCCGGGGTCGGAGACCCAGCCTGCAGCATGGGGTGCCCCTTGCAGAGCTCCTGCTCCCCGCTGCTGGAGGGGTGCTGTGCCTGCCCTAGAATCCCCAGAGCTTAGGAGTAGGAAGGGGAGGCAGTGTCTCCTGTCCCCACACACTGGGGTTGTTGAGGGCATCAACTGTGCCCCAGGGAAGGAGAGCCAGAGGAGGTGCTTTGTGGTGGCCCCAGACCAGGAAGTAGCCTCTGCCCTCCCCCTCCTGAGACATTTCCTCCCGATGAAATCACATCCCAGCAGGGGAACAGGCCCCCATTGTGATGGGCTGGGGTCTTAAGAGAAAGGGTGCTTTTCAGGCCCTTAAAAATAGCAGTCCTGAGATTTATGAATCTGCACAGAGAGTGCCCCGTGCAGCACAGCCCTGCTGCCCCCACCCCAGCCCATGACCTGCTGGTGACCAGCTGCAGAATCCAGTGGCCCTAGCTGAGGGGGGGGCAGCTGGTCCTCCAGGGAGTTCACCCGCACCTCCCCCACCCAGCTGCAGCCCCCTCTGCTTCGGCCTTCTCCCAGCCCAGCCCAGCCCGGCTCCCACACCTTCCTGTCCTCCGTGCCGAGCTTAGGAGGGAGGCATGATCAGCGTTCCACAGGTGAGGAAACAGGCGCCACTAGAAAGTCACCAGTTGGTGGGTACTATAGCCCATGACACCGCTCTGGGCTGGGCACCATGCCAGGGTCCTGCCATAGTGGGCCGTCCTGGGCGCCTGCTGGAGGGCAAGGGCAAGCTGGGTGGGTTTGTACTGACCACAGCTGCTAGCCACAGGCTGATCACCCCCTGAGCAGGGACAGAGAGCCACTGTCCATGTTATTGCCGTGCCTGGACAGTCCTGTGGCCACCTCTTCAGGGCCTGGCACTGAGGGTTGGGAGGTGCGGCAGGCAGAGCAGGGGCAGCTCAGTGGACTCCCCGGGTGATGGTGAGGGTAGTGTGAGCCCGAGGAGCCTGGTCCTAGGCTCTGCCAGGAAGGGGAGGTGAAGGGCGGGGTAAGTGAGGGCCCTAGTGCGAGAACACCATCCAGGGGTCCACTTGAGGGCCAGGTTGCTGGCAGGGACAGGACAGGTGACAGGCTGGGGTAGGCAGGACTCTCGTCTATCAGCCCCTCAGGGCTGCGGGACGAGGGCCCCTCTCCCTCCTTTTCCCTGCATGGCTGATGGGAGCTGGACGCGGAGCCTTGGCACCTGTTGGGGCCGCGCTGGTCCCACTTCTTGGGTGCTTCACGGCAGCCCCCAACCCTGACCCCAGCCCCAGCTTATCCTCCAGGAGCCAACTGCAGACGGGGGAGGGGTGGCATCACCAGCTGTTGACAGCTCTGTTCAGCCCCTGCCTGGCTGTCACCCGAGGTGCCCCGGCTCTGTCCTGTCTCATCACTTCAAACCCAAAGCCAGGGCTATCAGCTGTCGGCACAGTTACTGAAGCCCTAACCTCCTGCAGACCGTGGCCCCAGCCACCCCACTCCTGCAGGTCCCTGGCCTGCTCCAGCCTTCTCCCGCTTCCCGAATCTGCGCTCCACTCCTCACTCCTCGACTCCTCCTCAGAGTGTGGGATGATGTCACTTCCTGAGGCGGGGAGGAGCAGGCACGACCCCGGCAAGCTAGCCCGCCAGCCACCAGCCCAGCTGCTGACTCGCTGGCCCGAGCAGCCCTGGAGCTGCTGGGGAAGTGGCTGCCAGGGAGAGGAGGCAGCAGGCTGGACATGCTGGCCGGCCGCCTGGCCCCCCGCCCCCTGGCCCACCCTGAGTGCTGTGCCCATTGGCTGGGGAGGACGTGTCCATTTCCTTCCCAAATGATGCTGGTCACCGATACACGCTTTCCCCAGAGCCGTCACCGGGGAAAGGAGGACCTGCTGCCCAACCTGGACCAGGTGCCATGTAAGCCTCTGTGGGGCTGGGGGACAGCTGCCTGCGGCAGGGTGCTCAGCCCCCACAGGAGGCGCCCCTCTGCATAGTTTAGTGCAGAAGCTCTGGAGCTGCTCTTTGGCGTCCGCCTGGACCAGCCTCCTGCCCGTCACTGCCCTCGTTTCTGCACTCTAAAGAGGGGGCGGCCCAGGGTCCTGGGCACTCTGCTGAGCTTGCTCGTGACTTATGTGCATCCAGCTACTTTGTGGAGTTGAGCGCTGGGCGCTGGAAGCTGTGTGGCTTGGGGGAGCCCGGAGATGCGGCTGCTCCTCCAGTGGCCGGGCGGAGGCTTCCTTGTCATACTCCTGACCCCATGTTTCTGCCACAGCCTTCCCCACCTGGAGGCATGGCTGTGGCTGGGAGTGGTGTTTGATGGGTAGAAGTCAGGAGCACCCACGCTGGAGGGCCCCAGCGAAGCAAGGGGCCAGAGACCCCACTCATCAAAGCCTCGGGAGCACCAGCTGTGTGCTGGGCGCCTCGCCTGTGTATCAGTCCCAGCTGCTGCTGTTCACAAGCCCTAGCCCACAGTCCCCGAGGCCTTGAGCCTTCCCCTGCCCTGCTGGCCTTCATGCTAAGGGACAGCTTGCTCTTGGTGTCAGAAGCCACTACCTTGACCCCCTGCATACTGGGCCAGGTATCTTTGTGGAAAGGCAACCAGGAGTCTGGGGCCAAGGGTCCCATCGACCCCCAGGTCTTAATGGAGCAGAACAGAGGACTGTTGAGGCAAATCCAAGCAGTGCCATCTAGGGGGACAGGAGACCGTGGGTCAGGCTGCAGCCATCGTCCTACTGCCCAGGTCCTTGGTTGGCTCTGGAAGTTGATAGGGCAGGAGGCAGCTCCAGCCTAAGGATGGGTCAGCATCTCCAGTGTCTGGGGATTGGTGCTTTCGGCCAGTGCCAAGATGCTTGTGCTACTGGCCACACCTGGAACTGGCCCAGTGGCACAGGAATGGTGGCCCTGGGTGCTCCAGCCTGCCCACACAGCTTCAGGGTCCTCTGCTTTCTTTCAGGAGGTGAGTGCCAGGCCCGCTGAGCCTTCCAGAGCTGCCAGCCATGCCTGGGATCGTGGTGTTCCGGCGGCGCTGGTCTGTGGGCAGCGATGACCTCGTCCTGCCAGCCATCTTCCTCTTCCTCCTGCACACCACCTGGTGAGCCCCGGGGGTGGGGCTACAGGCCTGAAGCTGGAGGAAAGGCTTGGAAGGAAGCCTTTCAGTTCATGTTCCTCCCTGCCTAGGCCCACTCCTGACCCTGTCCTGCTTCCAGCTCTCAGGAGGGGGTACCTGAAACGTGGAGCCAGGACCCCTCCTGACCGCTGCTATACCTAACGCCAGCATGGGGTGCCGTTGCCATTGCTGTCTCCCCACGCTGACAGTGGGACTCTCACTTTCCTGTCCCCTGGAGGCTCCCAGGGCCCGGTGGACAGTGGTCTTGTGGGGGAAGTGTGTGTTGCCCACCTCCTTCCACTGAGCCCAGGCTGGGTGGGGCTGCCTGCGAGGGACAGCTCAAACACAAGGGCCACCGGCCTCACTGCTGGCTCCCCTGCAGGTTTGTGATCCTGTCTGTGGTGCTCTTCGGCCTGGTGTACAACCCGCATGAGGCCTGTTCCCTGAACCTGGTGGACCACGGCCGCGGCTACCTGGGTATCCTGCTGAGCTGCATGATCGCCGAGATGGCCATCATCTGGCTGAGCATGCGTGGGGGCATCCTCTACACAGAGCCCCGCGACTCCATGCAGTACGTGCTCTACGTGCGCCTGGGTAAGGGCCGCCCACCTCGGGTTGGGGGCTGCCCCAGACCACCCTCCCAGCATCCTCCTGTGCTCATCCGTTCATTCAGCCAGTGTTTGTTGGGCACGTCTGTGAGCCACGCCGTGAACCAGCACCAAATACAGCAGTGAACCGAGACTTAGGTGGGGGTGGACAGGCTGAGGCCTCAGAGCTGTCTTATAAATAAAGTTTTATTAGAACACACTCATTCTTTCATGATTGGTCTGCTCTGGCAGAGCTGAGGAGTGCCCCGGAGATTGTGGGAGCCTAAAGCCTAAATGTTTGCTCTCTGGCCCTTTACGGACAGATTGTGCTGACCCCTCTTTTAGACCATGAGCATCTCTGCAAAGCGCATCTGCCTGGTGATCCTTCTCAAACAGACGCAGCCCTCCCTCGAAAGCCCCCGGGGACCAGCCTGCGTCCTCTTCTGTGCCCAGGTTCCACCGCTTCTGCTGGGCCCTCCGGCTTCTCTCCTGCTGGCGTGTGCCCAGCCTTTTCCCCTGTTGGTGCCTGGAGAGGAGCTGTTATTGGTTATTGACCTTGTTTTACAGACAAGGACACTGGGACTCAGGAAAGTTACGAGCTTCCTCAAGGTCACACAGCTAGTCCATAGACGTGTCAGATTTGAATCCGGGCCCTCTGGCTCTGGGTTCTTAGTGGCCACACTCTGCCCTCTGCAAGGCCCTCGGATCCCCTCCCCACCTCCTGCCCCGTGAGGGCCCTGGCATCTGTGTGCCAACAGCTGAGCACCAGGGCCAGCTCGGGTGTGGGCTCTGAAGCCTGATGCTGGGCTCCTTTCTCCTCCCCACTCAAGTCCCAGAGGCCTCTTGCTGGGAAATAGCAGTTTCCCTGAAAAACGAGCAGTCATCTAATCCTCACGTGGTTCTGTGACATTGTCACTCCCATTTTACAAACAATGAAACGGAGGCTCAGAGAGATTAGGTAACTCACCTAAGATAGGTTCTGATTTCCATAGCTCATGCATATCATTCTGAAATCCTGAAAGAACAGGGAAGCGCCTCTTCATCACCCCCCTTTCCAGTCACCAGGGGCCTGAGGACAACTTACAGGGGACCAGACAGGGACCGGCTGGTGGTGGGACAGCCTCTGCTGGGAGTCTGATGCAGCTCCCACCTACCAGTCCTGCTGCTGAGCTGGCCAGAGGCTCCCCAACAGGAGGGGCTGGGCCAAGATTCCTGAGCCTTCCATGGAGGGCACGCGGGCCCTCTCTCAGCCAGGGCCTGCTCTCCTTGCAGCCATCCTGGTGATCGAGTTCATCTATGCCATCGTGGGCATCGTCTGGCTCACTCAGTACTACACGTCCTGCAATGACCTCACTGCCAAGAACGTCACCCTGGGTATGTCAGGCCTGGAATGGCCCACTGACGCCTCAGCCAGCCCTGGGGGTGGAGGGGACAGCACCGGCTTAGAGCGGAAGGAGATTGAGCACTAGCAGGTTGACCAGGGAGGTGGCTTCCTTCACCCTGTGTTTGGTCATCCCGCAGAGGACCCTGGTCTGGCCCCGTGAAAGCAGTCGAGGCTCCTCAGCACCTCCCTGGGAGCCCACAGGGCTGCCTGCTCTGCCACGGCTGGGCCCAGGACTCGACTCGGGCAGGCTGGGAGCAGGGGCTTCTCAGTCCTGTCCTTGGGTCCTGGTAGCAGCTGGGAGTAGGGAGGGTCTGGTGCCTCTCCCTTCAGAGCTGGTGATCTGGGGAGCTGTCCCCAGCATGTCCACCTTTCTTCCCACTGCTGCCCCCGCAGGGATGGTCGTCTGCAACTGGGTGGTCATCCTTAGCGTCTGTATCACCGTCCTCTGCGTCTTTGATCCCACGGGCCGCACTTTCGTCAAACTGAGAGCCACCAAGAGGAGGCAGCGCAACCTGCGGACCTACAACCTGCGGTCAGTTGGCCTGTGGGTGGGTAGTACCCTAGAGGGCTTTACTGACCAAGGGCAGAGGTGAGGTTTCTGTTCTCCAAGGGGCTACCACAGGCCTCCCAAACTGCATGGCAGCCTTGTGTGAGCCAGGGGCATTAGGGGAGGACTTAGCTTCTCCCTGCCTGTCACCTTGTTCCCCTGGGAACAACAGGTTAGGTGCAGTGGTGCACACAGGTAATCCCAGCAGCTCATGAAGCTGAGACAGGAGGATCACAAGTTCAAGGCTAGCCTCAGCAATTTGGAAAGGCCCTAAGCAACTTAGTGACATGGTGTCTCAAAGTAAAAAATTAAAAGGGCTGGGGATGTGGCTCAGAGGTTTAGTGCCCCTAGGTCCGGTCCCCAGCACTGAAAAATAAATAAAGTGGGAACGACAGCTCCTGCCTTGTGGTGGATGTGTGCAGAGTGGTTAACTTGATGCTCACACTGGTAAGTGGTCAGCAGATGGGTCAGCAGCAGCACTGAGAACACTGGCAGGAACAGCAGGAGACTCATAAATCAAACCTAGCATTGCCTAGAGGAAGCGTCAGCTCCGTGTGTAGCCATTAACATTGCCTCATTATAGGAGGGAGAAACTGAGGCAGAGAGAGGTGGTAAAGCTGAGGTTAGAAAGCTGGCAAATGGTGAGGCCAGAGCCTAGCACAGCAGTTTGGCTTTAGAGCCCTCACTTAACCACCAGGCAAGCTGCCTCTAGGTCTCAGGGGTTGGAGGAAGTTAATCAAGGAAGGCTTCCTGGTGGAGGTGTTTAACATGCCTATTTAAAGAAAAGGGAAAGCTATACCCTGCCAGAGAAAATGAGGGAGGGTACCCAGGCAGGATCATATGATTCCTGTTTACTGACAGAAAAATAGAGAGGGGGTTTCCATGGTAGGTCACAGTACCCCCCACACATCAGGCTTCCACTGTGAGGCCCTGTGCTGACCTCTTTACACAGTTGGTCCAGTTAATCCTTTGGCAACCCCAGTGAAGTTTGGAGACCCGTTCTACAGGTGAGGGCTCTAAGTTGCTTGTTCCAGGTCATGTTGGTAGGACATGGAAGCAGCCCTTCAGCCCAGAGCAGCTCAGGACCCTCATGGGGGGGGGGGGCTGCCCAGGCTGCACGCCCAGCAGAACCCCTCCCCTAACCCCAACCCTAACCCTCTACAGAGTTCCCCTTCCACGTCAGCGACTCAGCTCATCACTGCGGCCAGAGCCACACCCATGCCGGGTCTGGCCGCCTCCCAGCCCAAATGTCAGGCCTTGGAGCCAAGGCCCGAGAGTCCATTTTCCCCAGAGGGCAGCTAGCTACCACCACCCTCCCTCTTCGCTGGCTCAGAGCGTGCCCCAGCCTAACATGGTTTCTGGGCTCCTTGGGCCCAGTCGAGACTTCCCTTTCTGACTCTGGGTGATTGCCTTGGGGGCCCAGGGGAGCGAGTGCCTTTGTAGTGAAGGTTGGTGGCTGCAGTCATTTTAATTAGAAAGCTTTCTGTGGTTTCTGGGCCTTGCCAAGGTGAATGAGGAGCCTCGGAGCTCACAGGGCCCTGGCCTCCGGTGGTTTCTCCATTGCTCCTGTGGGGCTCTGGGGTAGCTGGCTGGCCTCGGCTGGCCTGCCCCTGCTCTGAAACTCACAAACCGTTTTCCTAGCAAGTAATTTTCAAGCCAGCAACTCCCCAGTGTGGGGACCCACATACTCCTGATGCCCCGCAGTGCTAGGTGATTTCAGTTTTTGGAATTTGGGAATATTGAAGTCCTTGGTCGTTTCTCTTTCCAGTGAAACCTGGTCAGGGTTGGGAGAGGGGGTTATTCCAAGGAGGCTTGACTTTGGATTTTTGCAGGACTGTCTTCCCCCTTTCACGTTAATGAGCTGCAGGGCAGAGGCTGCTGGGGTCTATGAACTTTCTGTCCAGACTTGGTGTGTAAGTCCCCAGCTTGGTCTGTAGCCTTCCTGACACGCTGGACCGGATCTGTCACAGTCTCACACACATTCCTAAAGTGACCTGCCCCCTGGTGTTTATAAAGGGCATTGCAGCAAAGTGTTGAGGCTACTTCCATCTGGTGAGAGGCCCAGCAGGAAATTTTCTTTGAATTTTTGAAAAATCCCATTAGCTTAGAAACCATTAAAAATGCCATGTCATCAAGCCCCTGGAGCGTGGGCATTGGTTCAGGATGCAAGGCTTCCCAGGTCCTTGAGGCAGCAGGTCCCAGAATGGCAGTTGGCGTGCACCCTTTCCTAACCTCCTGGAAGACCCTGTTTGCTTGTCCTCGTGGCCTTGTGGAGCTGGGGTTGGGGAGTGGGGAGCAGACCTGGGCCTCAGAGAAGAGCAAGTTTTTGGAATCCTTTAACAGGAAAAGTAGGTCTCTTCCAGCCCCTGGAACAAGAGGGCAGAGGGGCGCAGCGTCTCCCTGGGCTCTTGCTTTGCCTTTGGACACCTTTGCTGCAGAGTAGCCCCTACTTTAGTTCCCAGCTCTGAGCTCCCAGGGCATGCCTGCAGGCCACTCTTCCAAAAGCCTAGATGGCCCTGCTGACCAGCAGCTCACCATCTAGGCCAGTAGGAGTCCCCCAGGGAGTGCCCTGGCTGGCCAACAGCCAGGTCACTGGCCACCCAGCCTTGGCCAGGCCTGGGCTGTTCTCCCCCCGGGACCTCCTTCTGGGGAGCCCTCTGGTGGGGCCCTGGGAACAGGCCATCCTGTTTCTATAACGTCTGGCTCCCAGCTCTTCTGGCCCAGCTCTTTGACCTCACACATACCAACTCTTCCCTTCTGCAGGCACCGCTTGGAGGAAGGTCAGGCCACCAGCTGGTCACGTCGGCTCAAAGTGTTCCTCTGCTGCACTCGGACGAAGGACTCGCAGTCAGTAAGTATCGGGAGTCACTTCCCCCAGACTCACATCCTGTGATTCAGGCACCTTTCTCTGCTTTGGCAAAGCCGAGTGGGCGGGGCTGGTTGGAGGCACTGGGTTTCCAGTGCAGGTGACAGCCTGCCTCTATGGCGATCCGTTATTCTTCACCCACCAACTCCCCCCAGCCTGTAGAGCAGCCTTGAACAGAGTTTAGTTTAGGAGATGAAATGCTCACAATTCAGACAACCTGAAGACGGAGGAAAGTAGCACATCCTCCACCGCATGGATTTGGAGGGCACAGCGATGCCATGTAACGCTTAGCATGGTGCTGGGTGGTGCACAGTCAGCCCTCACCGACCAGCGCTTTGAGGAGTGAGCAGAGGGGCCGGCCTCAGAGCGCCAAGCACTGCAGGAAGAGGGCAGGCTCAGCTGTGGGCGGCCCTGGGGCGGGGAGGGAGGCAGAGCCCTGCAGCACCAGGAGGGACCTTAGAGGTCATCCAGCACCACCCCTCGTTTTGCAGATCAGACAGCTGAGGCCCAGAGAGGTGGAGTGACTTGCCCAGCATCCCACAGCTAGTTAGTAGCAGAGCCAGTGAGGTCAGGAGACCACTCCTCCCGAGGCAGACAGCAAAGTGCCCTCCTCGGAAGCCACCGGGAAGCCTCGCGTGGCTCGTCCTCACCAGCAGCACTGGTGACCCGTAGAGTGAGTAATCCAGTGAAGAAAGCCCCTGAGTTCCCGGGTGGGCGGGGAGCACCCTGTGGTCTCTCGGGGAGGTCCGAGGGGTCATGGTCAGGGTCTGGGCTGCAGGCAGGCCATGTGAAGGCAGGGAGCAGTCCCCTGGCAGGTAAAGGCTGGGCCTGCCACCATGTGGAGGGCCCGGCCCCCCTCTGTGGTCAGAGCCTGGTGGAAAGGCCACACCTCACCAGGAGCCCTGAGCATGGGCTCTGCCGGACACGGATGGTCCAGGCACTTCTTGATCAGCTTGTGTGGTGTCCCTTAAAAACTTGAATTGGACACCAGCATTTGAAAGTCAAGGCTGTTTATGTGAACTCCCGTCCTCCTCGATTGGAGGCTCAAGCTCTCCTGCTGGTCAGCTGGAGCTGAGCAGCCGCTGGTGCCGTTCAGCCCTTGGGGCGTTTCAGATTGCAGCGCTTGGCTCTTTCTTTTCTTTTTTTTTTTTTAAATATTATTTATTTTTAGTTTTTGGTGGACACAACATCTTTGTTGGTATGTGGTGCTGAGGATCGAACCCGGGCCGCACGCATGCCAGGCGAGCGCGCTACCGCTCGAGCCACATCCCCAGCCCCGCTTGGCTCTCTCTTATGAATGCGAGACACTCCAGGGGGAGGCAGAACCTGTTGTCATGAGTGGGTTCCCACCTTGGCTTCTCCTGACAAGATAGGGAAGATGGGCCCACTCCAGCAAAGCAAGATGCAGGGGAGACCCAAGCCCACCAACCCACAGGACTCGCCTCTCTCCCTGCTTCCTGCCCTGAGGCTCAGACACAGGCTGTCCTTGGGCCAGGGGCATGGAGGAAGCCTGGGGGCACTGGCCCATGATCATACTCCTTCTTGGGAACATTGTGGGGAGCCACTGGGCCTGTGACCCCTGGGCAGCAGGAGAGGAGGCCCAAGGCTCGGAGGTTGACAGAATCCTTAGTCTTCCAGAGTCATGGCTAGTGGTCAGAAGCAGCCAGGAACTTCATTTGGCTTTTCTGCTTGAGAGAAAGTCTAGAGAGAAAGAAGCCAGCACCGGCCAGGCTGTGGCTCCTAACATCTAGGGAAAGAGAGGAGGAACTGGCCAGGTGGCCCCGGTGTGTGGCAGGCGGTGCAAGCCTTGGGACCTCCCATGGGAGGAGCGGCCCAAGAGGTGCAGGAAGGGCCAGTGTGGTCCCAGATAGCTACTGCCAGTCCTGTCAGGGCCCTGAGGGTCCCAGCCGCACAGGGCCACCTGGGGCCAGGTTGGCTGGTGCTGCAGAAGTGCAGGGGTAGAACTGCCCTGAACCTCACTCCTGGTCTCGCGTCCCCCCTGTCTCCCTGCCACTCCTCCTGCCTTCCCGGACCTCATAGGATGCCTACTCAGAAATCGCCTACCTCTTTGCTGAGTTTTTCCGGGACCTCGACATCGTGCCATCCGACATCATCGCTGGCCTGGTGCTGCTCCGGCAGCGGCAACGGGCCAAGCGCAACGCGGTGCTGGACGAGGTGAGCCCCTCTGCAGCCAGCCCCCCTCCCTGCCCCTGCTCTGGCTGCGTGGCTTGCCCACCTCACAGGCCCTGGAGGTCGCTGCCTCCCCTTCCCCAGCTCAGAACTTCAGCAGCCGCCACACCGCTGCTGCTCGGTGCCCTCCATTTCTGGGCCATGTGCTTCTTCCAGACTTCCGATCCACGGCCCAGTTGTGACAGCAGCTGGGGCTTCAGCCTCCTGCTTTATCCTCATGTCCCATTCCCTGTCCCTGCCAGCATACAGTCAGGTCTCACATCTTTACAAAATCCTTCCCCCGGGACAGGTCAGGAAGGTCCCCAGGGTCTGATACTTTGGGCAGAAAGGGAGCAACTAAAAATATGGGGACACTTCTGGTTTGGGAGCACTGGCTGGGTCTCGGAAGAGCTGGAAGCCACCTGCTCCTTCGGGCCTCTCAGGCCTTTGGGAACAGGCAGAGCCCTGGGGACTGAGCGTGGGGATGTGCCACTGCCCATCTTCACATGCCTGTTTCACAGGCAAACAATGACATCTTGGCCTTCCTGTCTGGGATGCCAGTGACCAGAAACACCAAGTACCTCGACCTCAAGAACTCGGTGAGTCAGAAGTCACTCCCTGTACATCTCACCTCCCCCACCAGCTCCTCCCTGTGCCGGAATCACCTGAGCAAACACCTCCCGCCGCCCTCCTGCGTGGGCCACACTACTGCCCACCAGCTCCTGCTCAGCCCTCCAGGGAGCCTCCTCCCAGATCACCGTCCCACCCCACCAGCCCCATGTCATGCTGCTCTACAAGCAAAACCCCGAATCCCTTAGCCGGCTCCAAGACGTTTGGCCCTGGCCTCTTGAGATGGCAAACTACCTCCCGAGGGTGAGCTGGGATATCATTGCTGCCACTGCTGTCATAAAGGCACCGGGGCGTAGCACTGTGGTTTCCAGGCCTTTTAGTAACAGAGCCTTTTCTAAGTGCCTAAGTGGAAATCCAGCATGTCACAGGAGAAGGTGGTGCCACCCTGTGGCAGCAGAGCCCTGACCCAGCTCACTGTGCAGCCTCGGCTAACACCTAGCCACAGCCCTGCCGAGTTGGGCACACCTCTGCTCAACGGCTGGTCACTTTGACCTTGCGCAAGTCCCTCATCCCTCTGAGCCTGTCCCTGCAACTGTAAAATGGCCCTGGGCACACTTTGCTTCCCGAGCTACAGGAAGAGGAGCAGTCCTGAGTCTAGTCCCAGCACAATGCCATGGGTGACCAAGAGGCCTCAGCCCTTGGCTGTCTCATCATTTATGAGAGCCTCAGGTTGGGCTGGGGGTAGCTCTGTGGTAGTAGAGTGCTTGCCTAGCATTCACAAGGCACTGAGTCCAATCCCTGGTACTCCCCCCCAAAAGCCCAGGCCCCAGCCCTTTCTGTCTCTGCCCCCCAAAGTAGCATTTACACCCTCTTGAATCAGCTGATTCTGCTTTCCAGGGAGACAGGCTTTCCAGCCCTGGGCAGAGGGGCTGGGTCCCCACTGCCTGTGGCACAGGTTGGTAACACCCCGCCCGCTGGCAGGGTGCTCTGGAGTTGAGTAACTGCCTCTCCAGCTCCCTGGCTCATTCCTGGAGAGCAGACAGAGGATGCGGGCGCTCCCCCTCTGGGCCCTGATTAAGGCACTACCTGTTCCACTTCACAAGATGACTAATCACCCTCCTTACCTTTTACAAGAGGACTAATTCCCTCTAAATGCTGAGTCCTCCTGCTGGAGGCTTTGCTGGGACACCTTTCTCCCCGCCTCCCTCTATCCTGGTGCTGATAACAACCATGGCGTCCGCAGCAGCCAACAGGCCTCCGACCTGTGGGGTTTTAAACTGGTGCCTTTCTTTAGAGTGATCCCAATCTCCCCCAGACGGCCCTCCTCCAGCCCGAGCCTGGGACTCCCTGAGTCAGTCATACCAGGTACCTGCGGGCCAGAGAGATGTGTTGACTTCTTGCCCAGTGTGGCCCACCCTGCTGCCTATAGCCAGACACTCTGGAGGGTGTTGGAGATCCCAGGGCCTTTCAGGGTTAAATTCCCTAGCAACAAAGTCCCTTGGCTGGGCTTGACTGCTGAGGTGGTGATTGCCACGCTGCCCCTGGCCCCTCACTCTCTTCCTTCTTGGGAAAACAAGCGAGGAAATCGATCCAGTGCTCTGAGTGATTTTCTGTCCCCAAATCGTTAATTCTGAGATTGGAGCGACAGGACAGGTCCCAAGAGATTCGTGTCCTGGTTACATGGAGATAATTAGGGAAATACAATTTTCATCTAGAGGCTTGGTCCCTCCTCCAAGGCCTGGGTCCCACACCGTCCCCGCCCGTGCACCCCTCCCTGTTGGGGAGCCATGGCCAGGCTCCCATCTCTGGGACTGTTGGACTGAGGCTGCAGAGCCCCCCTGCACCCTGTCTTCCAGCACGAGATGCTGCGTTACAAAGAGGTCTGCTACTACATGCTCTTCGCCCTGGCTGCCTACGGCTGGCCCATGTACCTGATGCGAAAGCCCGCCTGTGGCCTCTGCCAGCTAGCGCGGTCCTGCTCGTGAGTATCCTGCCCCGTCCCCAGCCACCTAGTGCCTTCCCTCCCCACCAGTGTGCAGGGCGTGCTAAGAAGATGAACCAGTGCCTGTGGGCTCTCCCACTGAACTAACCGGCGGCGGCAGCAGACCTTGCCCTGCCTCCACCTCCCCCCCATCTCCCCCCCAGCGGATTATCTTCCTGGGTTTGGCCGGGCCTCAGCCTTCCCCTCTGTGTCAGTCCCCAGCAGCAAAGCTACGGGCTTGGGAATCACAGCTCTCGGCTGTCCAGACTGTCACTAGCAGCCTTGAGCACCTTGGTCTACCTCTCTGGGCCAGTTTCTGCATCTGTAAAATGGGGATGTTGATCCATACGTCATGGAATTTTTTTAGAGGACTAAATGAGATTCCATACAGCGTCTACACTGCTGGATCCCTTCCCCTTCCAGCTCTTCCTCTGCCCCCTCAACCATTCCCTCCTGCCCACGTCTCCCCTGCTCTTGGCTTCCCTCCTGTGCTCTGCCTTTCCGAAAAGACTTTCTTGGGAGGGAGGCCCTATCCACAGAGGTCTCTGGAACCCAGGAAGGCCCTTTAGTGACAGGCTCCAGCCCTCTTCCCAGGGAGCTGAGAGGGCCTCAGCCCCAGATCTAGCCTGTGACTTGCCTCTGTCCTTAGCCCAGTCCTGGGGGTATTCTGTGCCCTAAGTGGGCCAGAGAAGGGCTCCAGGAAGAAGCCGCCCGTCCTTGGTGGCTCTGCTGTCAGCCCGTGCCAGGTAGAAGGAGGACAGCTCCCTGGGCTCCTGTTCCAGAAAGGCTGGCATGTGAGGCAGGAGCTTGTCCTCAACACCCCTGTCCTGGGCCCTCCACAGCCACACCCACCTGCAGTGCCCGCTCTTTCTTCAGAAAGCTGGGTGGCTCTTGGGACTTGGTTCTCGGCAGGCCCCTGGCAGCTGAACAGAGGTAACCAGGGCACCACGTGCCTTTTCCCTCTTTGCCCACTGCACATTTCTTCCCTCTGCCCTGTCCTCGTGGGAGTCCCAGCCAGGGCGGAGCACAGGGCCAGCAGTCTAGAGGCCTGGGTTCTGGCGGACCCTGCTTCGTCACTCGTGGCAGTGTGGGGACACCTCCTGGAGTCGGTTTTCTCATTTATAAACAGGCGGCGCCTGCCCGTAGGCTGCTGTGGAATCCAGGGTCCCTGGCAGGCAGGACCCTGGCGCTCTGCCTGCAGCAGGGTCGTGTGCATTTGCGTGTGCATTCTTCATGCCCCACGGAGAGCATGCGGAGTCCTCGGGCCCTGGGTGGGCCCAGTAAAGGCTGTGGGCTGAAGGCGAGGCAATGCCAGGCCCAGGTGTGCAGCCAAGGCCCTCAGACAGGCCAGGGGGCGGGGCGCTCTTCTCGGCCTCCCAGCCTGCCCGTCCCAGGCCTGGCTCCAGGTGGCTGGAGGAAGAGGGACTGCCCACCACCCTTGGGCCTGGGCCTCTCCCTTGGCAGCAGTTCCCCCCCAACAGGACATGAGAGCCAGGCCTGCCCGTGCTCAGCCCCTCTGGCCAGCTGGGGCTCCAGCCCTGCCCTGGATGTGTGGCAGGTCTTTCTCCCACAGACACAGAGCTGGTGCCCAGGCTTCAGAGACCCAAGGTGGCAGTGCTACCCTCAGAGACACTGCAGGGCTGCTCGCATCCAGCCTGCCACCCCTGCCCCTTGGTCGCTTCCTCTGGCCTTCAGAGACCCTTGTTTAGAAGCAGCCCTCACTGGAGTGGGGGAGTCCACATGTACTAATGACCGGTGGTGTACCAGGCCCTTTCTGAGTCTTGGACCTCTGGCCTCACACCAGCCTTAGGGCACAGCCATGGGAGGAAACTGAGGCTCCTCCAGGCCCACGGAATCCAGAAGTGACACGAAGGATTCAGACCAGATCTCTAGGTCACACTGTTGCAGCCTCATGCTCAGCCCAGGGGGAGAGGACAGCTGTCCGAGAGTAGGAGCTCGGGCCTGGCCTGGGGGTGGTGACCTGGTAGTGGGGGCTCCCTCCTGGCCAGTGACTGATGCAGTGTGTCTCAGAGTGGTGTCCACACCGACCCTGTAGCTCCCAGGTCTTGCCTCAACCCTGAGTTTCTCAGTGAGGCCTGTCCCCTTTAGGAAGTGGCAACCCCACAGGTACAGCTTTGGGAGTGGACAAGCCTCTCAGCATCAGGGACATCTGGGGTTCTTAATAAAATCTCAGCTGTCATCTCAAGATAGTTGGCAGACCTTGTCATGTGCACCGTGGGCTCCAGGCCAATCTGTTGGGTGCTGGCTCCCTCTGGTGGCCCAAGGAGCAGTGATCCCCAAATGGGTGCTCCATGCAGCACTCATTCACCCACTTCTGTGGGGAGCCCCGTCTGTGCCTGGCAGGTGTTGGTGTTGGGGACATGGCTGTGACCCCCACAGAGCAGACCCTGCCCGGTGGCACTCACTGCTGAGATAGTACGCAGACAAGGACATGTGGAGCGTGTGTGTGGAGGGGCTTTGGAGGAGCTCGGCTGAGTGTCTCACTGGGAGGTGAAACGCTGGGGTGGCCAGCGAAGACCTCCCTGAGGCAGAACGTTGAACAGGCCTGGGGAGGGGGGCATGAGGGAGGAGAGGAGAGGGAGGCACAGCCAGAGACCCCGGCCGGCGGGCAGGAAGGACCCAGGTTCTCTGTAGGCAGGAGCGTGTTGCTACACGTGGGGTATAAGTGGAAAAGTCACAGGCTTGGCTTATCTTCAGCAGGTCATTCTGCCACTGAGTGGAGAACATGAGAAAGTGTGGGAGAGGGACCAGTCAGCAGGCCACTGTGCTGTCCCCAGGCAGAGAGCCTGAGGAGGGAAGGAGGCAGGGTCTGGTTTGGAGTCTGCAGGCAGAGCCAGACTTGCGTGCTTGAGTGGGGTGCATGGCAGAGTCCAGGGCGGCTGCCACGGGGTGCGGGCGGGCAGCTGGGACTGGCCTCATCAGGCCTCTGAGGGGAGATGCTGCACGGGTGGTTGGATGGGAGCACCTGGAGGCAGAGTGGGTCTGGAGGTTCCTGGGCACTTCCTGACATGTACAGCTCTGGACTGGTGAGCACGCAGAGCAGCCAGGGCAGCTGCAGGAAAGGGGCCTCGGTGCCAGAAGAGAAGGGCCAGGGGCCCAGCCTACAGAACACTCCTGGGGCGGGGGGCCTCCAGCCAAGCTGGGAAGACCCACGGGGTCAGGTGCTGCCAAGAGAACAAGGAGTGAGCACTGGGAACTGGCCAGTGGCCTTGGCCACGTGAGATCACCGGGGTGTTGAGGGATGCCGACTGGAGTAGGTTTGAGGGGCTGGGAGGAGAAAACGGCACCATCAGCGGTTCCCTGGCCCTGAACCACCCGCCCCCTACCCCTGACCAGGTGTTGTCTGTGCCCTGCGCGGCCCCGGTTTGCCCCTGGAGTCACCATTGAGGAAGACAACTGCTGTGGCTGCAATGCCATCGCCATCCGGCGCCACTTCCTGGATGAGAACATGACTGCGGTGGACATCGTCTACACCTCCTGCCATGACGCGGTGAGGGGCTGGGCAGCGGACAGGCCAAGTTGGGGCCTAGGGTCGGGGCGGGCAGTTCAGGGACTGGGACACAGAAGCCACCCTTCCAGGTCAGCGGGAACCCTCGGCTTAGCCAGCACTGGCCCTGCAGCCTCCAGGCCATCCTAGGGGACAGTGAGGAGGCAGCCCCCTCTTCCTCCAGACCCTGGGCCCACACCAGCTCTGGGGCCAGGAGAGTGGACACCCTCCCAACACCCAGTGCTGGCCCCACTGTAAGGGAAGGGGGAGCGGAAGCACAGGGAGGGGCAGAGGTGGATCTGGGCTCAGCAGTGGGATGGACAGTCGGGCAGCACAAGTCAGAGAGGGGCCAGGAAGGCAGGGAGGCCCCTGTGCTCGGGACAGAGCACAGAGCCACTGCCAGGAGTCCTGGCCCTGGGAGGGATTAGGGCTCAGTGGCCAGCGGAGCCTGATTGGAGCCAGGAATATGGGCTTAGGTCCTGAGGTCCCTTTCCCAAGTCTGATCCCATCCTGGGGCCCTCAGTCTCACAAGCTGCTCTTTCTAGGTCTATGAGACCCCCTTCTATGTGGCAGTGGACCACGACAAGAAGAAGGTTGTCATCAGTATCCGGGGAACCCTGTCCCCTAAGGTATGCCCCCTGTGGCTCCCCCACCCTGGGGTGCCTGCCTGTCTGCTCCTCGCCTCCTCAAACCCCCCTCACCTGCTCCTCTCTCCCCTAGGACGCCCTGACCGACCTGACAGGTGATGCTGAGCGCCTCCCTGTGGAGGGCCACCGCGGCACCTGGCTGGGCCACAAGGTACTGGCCTCGAGTGTCCCCAAGGGCCCTCTCCTTCTCTACCCCCAGCCCACAGGTGCCTGCTGTTGGGGTCCTTCCTGCTCACTGGGCCATGGGAGAGACTGCTGGGGGAGGTGGGATTAGTCTGGAAGGTCATGGCCCTGCACGGGAAGCCCTACCTGGCACCCAGCCTAGAGCCTGCCCCAGACACCCCTGCTCTGGGCCTCTGTTTCCTCATTCAAGTGTCCACCAGCCCCCACAGTCTGGTTGACACTAGGACCTAAGTGGGCAATAGGCAGCCCAGGGCCAGTGTACTGTGGCTCACTGCTTTTGCTGGTCCCTGGAGGCCTCCTCTCAGCATCCTGCTGTGTTCCTCTGGTCCAGGGCATGGTGCTGTCAGCTGAGTACATCAAGAAGAAGCTAGAACAAGAGATGGTCCTGTCCCAGGCCTTTGGGCGAGACCTGGTGAGTGGCTTTCCGTGCCCCCGGGCCCTGTGCCAGCCAGCTTGTCCTCCTCCAGGGCAGCAGAGCCAGGAGAGCGTGGGTGAATGTAGCCTTCCCCTCCTCTACTGCCTCCCGGCCCCTCCTGTGCAGTCCCTTGGGCCCCCTGTGGTACCAGCTCCCCCGAGGTGCCCTCTTGTCCCCGTAGTCACTGAGCGCCTGCCCCGGGCCAACGCTGGGGCTCCTGTGCCTCGCAGCTGCACAGCCGTGGGTCCAAAGGACATTTTATGGAGAAGCTCAAAATAAAGAACAGAACAGCAAAGAAAATAACCACCGAGCAGGTGGAAGGTGCGCTGCTCTGCTCGACTGCGACTGGAGCCCAGCCCACCACCCTCCTGGCTGGGCGGGCCCCTGGTGCTGCCTGCTGCCCCTTCCCTGCCGCAGAGACCCCAGGCTAGGCGTTGGGGCGGAGGAATGGAGACAGGTGCCCAGGTGGCTGTAATAGTGCTAAACCATCCTAGTGTTAAGGTCAGATCAGGGAGGGCTTCCCCACTGGGGTGGCCTGGTGAGGACAGACCCCCTAAGCAGTCACTCTGTGGGAACCTCACTTGGTTCTCCCTCTGCCCCAGCGTCCACATGGCACAGATATGATTCCAGGCCTCTGGGGGGACCCCTCTGCCTCCTTGGTATCAGCCAGGTCAGTGAGCTGGCGTGGGGCCAGGCTCTCAGGCTTATCTTGATCCCCAGGGCCGTGGAACCAAGCACTACGGCCTGATTGTGGTGGGCCACTCCCTGGGTGCAGGCACGGCGGCCATCCTCTCCTTCCTCCTGCGCCCACAGTACCCGACCCTCAAGTGCTTTGCCTACTCGCCCCCGGGGGGCCTGCTGAGGTGAGCTGCTGGGGTCTCGGAGTTGGCTGTGGCAGGCTGGGCTCTGGGGCTGCGGGCTGGGAGCTGGGGACTGGCCAGTAAGAGGAGAGTGTCGGTCGGGTGAGGGCTGTGTGAAAGGCCACGTGACCCAGTCCTACCCTGGCAAAGCCTCGTAGGCAGGAAAGACAGGGCCGGGAGGCCTGTCCCAGCCTTGCAAGTTCCCTAGGAGCCTGGAGCGTAGGAGTGGGGGTGTGCTCCTGGCCGAGCGCCATTTCAGGGACACCACATCCTCCCCGTGGCCTGAGCTCCTACCTGGGCTTCCCTTGCAGTGAGGATGCTATGGAGTACTCCAAGGAGTTTGTCACTGCTGTGGTTCTGGGCAAAGACCTCGTCCCCAGGCAAGTTCCTTTCCTCCCGCTATGACCTTGCCACTTGGCCTCATCTCAGTCCCTAGACCCCTAGGGATCCCGGTGCTCCCTCCTTGCCCTTTCTCCCTGGTGGTGAGAAGACAAGGGACGGGCGCTAGCCCCACCCTGCATGGCCTCTCTCTGCTCTGCTCTGCTCTGCTCTGCTGAGCTGCAGACTCTCCGCCACCCCTGACCTTGGTAGAATGGTCTTGTTCCTGGAGGCTACGCATGGACTACTCCCCTGCCCCCTCCCCTGCCCCTCTCTAGCCCCTGACCAGTCCCGGCTGATGCCATTCTAACTCCTCCCACAGGATTGGCCTCTCCCAGCTGGAAGGCTTCCGCAGACAGCTCCTGGATGTCCTGCAGCGTAGCACCAAGCCGAAGGTGAGCGCCCACCCGGCACCCTGGCCCTGGGCAGCCCTGTCCGTCCCTGCCCTTGTCCCCTGCTGGTCCCTTGGGACAAAGCACAAGAGGTCCCAGCTACTGCTGGCCAGTGTCATGGGAACTTCAGGCTATCAGACCCTCAGCATCTTGAGCTCAGCCCATACGTGTCACTTAGATGGGAAAACAGACTCAGCCTGGGAGGGACCAGCCTTTGCTCACATAAGCAGTGGTCACCATCTCAGAACTAGAAGCGAGGGCTGCCTGAAATCAGGAGAGGTGAGCCCCGAGGCTCAGTGCTTTGAGCAGATTAAGGAAAGTTCTGCTCCAAAGCCCATGGAAGCTGGCCAGGCCCAAGGAAAGCTGGGAGCCCTCTGGGGTGCACCTGGGCTCAGCGTGTTGTGACCTTCTGCTGGGGCTAGAGGGCCAGCCCTTCTGATATGCCTCAGGTGTCGGAGGATGTTGGTGGGCTCTTCCTGTGCAAAGTGGCCTTCAGTGCATCAGGAAGGTGGGGTGGGGTGTGCTCTGTGGCCAGGCACCCTGGGGCAGGCCCCCCGCAGGTGGAGGCACACTTGGGCTCTTTGATCCTCGTGAGGTCACCCTTCCTTAGTTCCCTGAGGTAGGCCCTAGCCCATTTGCCATTTCAGCCCACCTGCCCAATTTCCAGGTTTGGTGCCTGTGACCAAGTGGACAGGCAGGGCCGTGGACCAGGTCCCATGGGCAGGGCAACAGAGCTTTATGGGCCTGTGTCTGCCTGGAGCACCTGGTTCTGGGGAGGAGGACCTGCTCCTACCAGACCCAGGCCTGGGCGTCCTCAGGCCAGAGGCAGGTGGCTGGGACCTAACCCAGAGCTGGCCAGGCCTGGTGGGTACAGCCGGCCCGAGCTGAGGCCTGTTCTGCCTCTTGACTTGTGGAATGACCTAGAGCCATCCTTGCCCTCACTGGCCTGTCTCCCCATCCACTAGATGAGGGCTTGGCTGATCTTGCAGCCCCTTGCCAGCCCTGAAATTCAACAATTCCATGTCATCTGTCCTTGGCATCTTATTGGCCATCTGGCCACCGTACACCTCAGCCACTGCCTCTTCAGGTGGGCACCGACCTTTAATGCTCCGGCCACTGTCCTTCCCCTGCCCGTCACCATCCCCTCCCTGCTCTCACCTGTTGAGCCCTCCTTCCGAGTGCCCTTGGCCCTGTCCACTCAATCAGCTCTACTCAGCTCTGTTCCTGTCTCCCCTGCCCCACACAGTGGCGAATCATTGTGGGGGCCACCAAGTGCATCCCCAAGTCAGAGCTGCCCGAGGAGGTGGAGGTGACCACTCTGGCCAGCACACGGCTCTGGACCCACCCCAGTGACCTGACCATCGCCCTTTCGGCCAGTACCCCGCTGTACCCGCCTGGCCGCATCATCCATGTGGTGCACAACCACCCTGCGGAGCAGTGCTGGTAGGTGCCGCTGGGGTCTGGGTCTGGGTCTGGGTCTGCTGCTGCAGGGCCTCGCTGGCCTCTGCTTAGCTACTACATGGGCAGGGGCAGAGACTAGAAGGTGATGGCCCCTGACCCCACAAAGGCGGTTTCCCGGCTTTGAGCCCTGGAAATGGAACAAAAGGCCAGCCCAGGGCAGGACTCCAGGCTCCCTGTCTCAGTCCCGGCCTTTGTCCCCAGTGTCCACCCTGGCCAGCTTACAGCTCAGTGCTACCTGGCCTCACGAGGGATTAGTTAGCAGACAGTGTGGGCAAGTACGGCGGCAGGGCGAGAGCACAACACGAGTGGGCCAGCAGACAGGCCTCACGCTGCTTCCCCCAGAGGCCTGGGCCTGGGCTCTTGTACCCAAGTGAGCGGATGACCTGGGCCCTGCCCTGGCTGGAGCAGGTGTGGCTCAGACCAAAAATGGGCAGGAGGCTGTAGACATTGCAGCTGGGCCCTAGGTCAGCCTCTCCCGGGCTGAGAGTGAAACAGGAGCCAGGAGCCAGGTCTAGGGACAGTCCTGCTGACCAGCTGGGCAGGAGGCCCCCAAATCCATCCCAGCCTTGCCAAGCAGGGGCCCAGCACAGAGCCTCCTCAACCCCTCACTGGCCCCGTGTCCCCCTGTCCCCCTCAGCTGCTGTGAACAAGAAGAGCCCACATACTTCGCTATCTGGGGTGACAATAAGGCCTTCAACGAGGTGATCATCTCGCCGGCCATGCTGCATGAGCACCTGCCCTATGTGGTCATGGAGGGGCTCAACAAGGTGAGCTGTGGGCCCCACAGAGAGCAGGACGCAGTCACCTCATCAGAGCACACAGGGGCCTTACAGGCAGGGTCACTGTACCCCTTCTACCATCAAGGGGTAAGGGGGCTTAGAGAGGTTAGGCAGCCAGCCAGGGCCCCTAGGTAGCCCTAGGGGGACCAGAAAGGCCATCTCACACCCTTGGCTCTTGCCAGTCCCACATCACCCCACAGTAGGACCTGTCCCTGAGCAGGCTGAGAGACCCTGAGGGCTGCCTGGCACTTCGCAGATGCACAGCCAAGCAGGGACAGCTTCAGCCACCACCAGCCACGCCAGCCACTGAAGGGCTGAGCACAGAGAAGAGGCTCTCCAACCTGTGGGTCTGTGGCGAGGTGTCACCCGTAGTGACACCTTCCTTGAGGAGCAGGGCCCTTGCAAGAAGGAGCATGGGCTCCCAGTGACCCAAGAGGCTTTTGTCTGAGAAGCAGGCTGGGCAGGCTGCCCCTCCACCGCCAGCCTCCCTGTGCTGTCCCCAGGTGCTGGAGAACTACAACAAGGGAAAGACAGCTCTGCTCTCTGCTGCTAAGGTCATGGTGAGCCCCACAGAGGTGGACCTGACTCCTGAGCTCATCTTCCAGCAGCAGCCGCTGCCCACAGGGCCACCCCTGCCTACTGGCCTAGCCCTGGAGCTGCCAGCTGCAGACCACCGCAACAGCACCGTCAGGTGAGTCACGTACCCAGGGATGTGTGCAGGCACCGTGTGTGGTTTTGGAGTGTGAGTCCATGGTGTGTCCTGGACCAACGTACGTTCACAAAACTCTCACATGCATGGGAGGGTCAGACTAGCCCCCCTCCGCTCTGCTCCGCCTGCCCCTCAGCCTGCCAGCACTGAGTTGTGTCTCAGAGATTCCTGTGTGGGACAGGGAGGGTCTCTGCAGACAAGCCCACAGGTGCCGGGCCACATGTTCATTGACACCCAAGCAGCTAGACACGTACTTATCTGTACGTGCATAAGCCATGTTGCATTGAGCTTGTGCAGGCACGGTCATGTGTGTACAGTCATGAGTCACAGGTACACATGTGCACGAACCCCATACAGACACGTGCTCATGTGTAGGACACACACAGACAGGCAGAGAATGTACATGGGGCCATACCTGGACAGGCAGACGGTTGTGAGTGCACACGTGTACCTAAGCCAGACACAGGTGCAGACGCACATAGACACAGTGTGCACACTTCCTAGGCAGTGATGCTTCCAAGGGGGGGTGGCCCTGCCTTTCTGGAACCCTGGCCCTATGCCCTTAGTCACAGATCTGGCCAGGAGTCTGCTGAGAAGGGTGGTCAGTGCCTTGTAGGAAGCCCTGGACACCTGTCCCAGCTTTTTATGTGTTTCCTACGGAAGCAGCATGACCAGAGGAGGGAGCCCGTGTCTGCTCTCAGCCGCGATGACGGCTCAGCCACCCACTCCTGCAGGCTCACGTGCAGAGCACGGGGTGCCAGGGCTCCCTGTCCAGCAGAGGCCGTCACCCACCACAGTGTGAGGAGGAATGACGGCAGTCCTAGGTGGGGGCAGGCCCCTTTCTCCGCTTCCTTCTCGCCCTGTCCCTCCCTGTATTCCCATTCCATTGTCACCTCATGGGTGACCTGGGGCAGTCAATCTCTCAAGGACTGTGTCTCCCATAAATATAGTGACTGGCATGGTGCAGGGTCCGCGGGCGGCACTCCGAACTCTAGTGCTCCAGGCGGGTTCTTCATTCCCTGGCCCGCTGGGTCCAAGCCCACATCAGCCCTGTCTCCATCTTGGGTTCTTGCAAGTTCATTTTTAAAAAACAAGGCTTCCCTGCCCCCACCATTCAAGGGCAGCTGAGTGAACTGTCTCCTTTCTCCCCTGAGCCCCCTCTCCCCGCCCTGCCTCCTCTGCAGGAGCAAGTCCCAGTCTGAGATGAGTCTGGAGGGCTTTTCCGAAGGGCGGCTGCTGTCCCCCGTGGCTGCCGCATCAGCGGCCCGCCAGGACCCCGTGGAGCTGCTGCTGCTGTCCACCCAGGAGCGACTGGCCGCGGAGCTGCAGGCCCGGCGGGCGCCACTGGCCACCATGGAGAGTCTCTCGGACACAGAATCCCTGTACAGCTTCGACTCGCGACGCTCCTCGGGCTTCCGCAGCATCCGCGGCTCCCCCAGCCTCCACGCGGTGCTGGAGCGGGACGAGGGCCACCTCTTCTACATCGACCCGGCCATCCCCGAGGAGAACCCCTCCCTGAGCTCGCGCACAGAGCTGCTGGCAGCCGACAGCCTGTCCAAGCACTCACAGGACACACAGCCCCTGGAGGCAGCCCTGGGCAGTGGCGGGGTGACTCCTGAGCGGCCCCCCAGTGCGGCCAACGAAGAGGAGGAAGAGGCCGGAGGAGAGGGTGGCGGGGGGCCGCCCCGCGGGGAGCTGGCGCTGCACAACGGGCGCCTGGGGGACTCGCCCAGCCCCCAGGTGCTGGAGTTCGCAGAGTTCATCGACAGCCTCTTCAACCTGGACAGCAAGAGCAGCTCGTTCCAGGACCTCTACTGCATGGTGGTGCCCGAGAGCCCCACCAGCGACTATGCCGAGGGCCCCAAGTCCCCCAGCCAGCAAGAAATCCTGCTCCGCGCCCAGTTCGAGCCCAACCTGGTGCCCAAACCCCCACGGCTCTTTGCTGGTTCGGCCGACCCCTCCTCAGGCATCTCGCTCTCTCCCTCCTTCCCGCTCAGCTCCTCCGGGGAGCTCATGGACCTGACTCCCACAGGCCTCAGCAGCCAGGAGTGCCTGGCCGCGGACAAGATCCGGACTTCCACCCCCACTGGCTGCGGGGCTAGCCCTGCCAAGCAGGATGACCTGGTCATCTCAGCACGTTAGTGCCCCAGCAGCTGCTGCCAGGAGCAGGAGGCCCCGTGGGCACCTGGTGGCCGCCCCCAGGCCAGGCGGCTTTGAGGAGAGGCCCCCAGTGGTCAGTTAGCCTCAGGCATGGGCATTGCTGCTGAGCTGGGGGTCTGCATCCCTACCTCAGCTTAGGACTCCCTAGAGCCAAGGCGGCTGGGGTCTGGCCCTGCCATGGGGAATGATGGGGGAGGGCAGGGCACAGGGAGGAGGAGCCAGGCGCAGCCTGCTGGGCGGGCAGGCCACACTCAGCCCTCACAGCTCAGCCCCCACGGGCATCCTGACACCCCCGGTCCCAGGGTTGGCCGTGGGTAAATGGGCTCTGGGGGTGGAGAGCAGCCCCTCAGCACGTGTTCTCACCAGGCCAGTGTGTGCCCTGGCCACCCCCAGATCTGGTGCCTGCTGGCCAGTCCCCTGGGGTGACCTCCATCAGGTGGCCCACAGTGTTGTAAATGTTTACAGAAGCTGCTGGGCTTGCAAGGCCCCACACCCAGTATGTGTCCAGTAGCCCCTCTAGAGGGCCCACAAGAGCGGAGGGCACTGGAGGAGGGGGCTGGGACCTCCCTTTCTCTGCCCAGAACTCCTCCAGCTGGCCCCCTGCCCGAGGTTCCTGGGCCCCCTGGCCTGCTCCACCTACCTGCTACTTCCTGGCTTCCACCTTCTACCCCCGGGACCCTGGCCACTCGAAGGGTGGTGGGTACTGCCGTGACCACCCCTGGCTGCAGAGTCAGTGTCCTGGGAGGAACGAAGGCAGCCGAAGTCCCTTGCTCTGAGGGTCCTACCTAACTCCTTTATGTGGACCCCACCATACCTAGGCCTCTCTGGGCCCTGGGATCTGAAACCAAACAAACCTCTGCCCCACTCACCCCGTCCTCGATGGCCTGGGCTCCTTCCTGGGAGCTGGCCTTTCTTCCCACCGCCCTCCACCCTCAGTGTCCTATTGGTGGGAAGTGGGGCCAAGAGTGGGGTATTGTGGGACCTGGCTGGAGACCCTCCACCCACCACCCAGGGGAGGGACCAGGAGGGCCAGGGGCTCAAGGCTTTCCCAGTTTAGCCGAAGGTCCTCATTGGGGTTCCTTCCTGTTGGGTTCGGGAAGCAGTGGGGAGGCAGAACCCAGCCTTCCCTGTGAAGCAGGTGTTGGGGAGATTGTGCATGCTAGTGTCAGACGAGTGTGTGCATGTGCATGAGTGTGCACCGTTCCTGAGGAAGGGCTCTGGAGGCTGCCCGCCCTGCCTGCCCTGCCTGCCTGCTGCCTCTCCCACCCTGCCCAGGAAACAGCCAGTGTGAGGCGGCGCCGCTGGACAAGCTCCCGGGCTGGCTGGGCAGGCGCACTGACGGCCCACTTGTGCCTTCGTCTCCTCGGAGGCATGGTGCCCCCACCCTGGTCCCACCCTAGCCTCCTTGGGCCACTGGAGCTCCCATAAGTCCCCTGTCTCATGAGCACTGGTACCTGGTCCTGAACCTCAACACCCCCGAGCTGGGCTGGCCTGGATGGCTGCCCTAGGAGCCCTTGCCCACCCTGACAGATGGGGACAGAGACTGGGAGCTGGGCCTCCCCTCCTGCTCTGCAGCCCTGCCCTTACCAGATTCCAGGCACCTTGTCCCCACTGAGGCACGGCCTCGGCCCAGCCCAGAAGCAGGACAGAATCTGACTCTGAGAGTTTAAAAAACTAGACAAATTCTTAAATTAGACAAAGGTTCCAACAAGTACCTGGGCCAGTAGCCGGGAGAGACTTGGGTCTGGCCTTTTTAATTCCTCCTCTTCTGGGTGGGTCTGGGGACCTCTAGGGTGGGTGTGTCCCCCCTGCCGTGCCCAGGACTGAGCCATCAGGGACAGACTCCCCCACCCCCAAGGCTGCAGCCACACCTGTACAGGCTTGGGGATGGGGCAGACTTGGACTCAGCCCTGGACACCCAGGGTCAGCCCACCCCTCACCTGCTCCTTCCCTGCCTCGCCCCTGAAAGATGGGTCTGCTGCACGTCTCCCTCAACCCCACGTCACATCTGGGGGATCTGAGCCACCCCCCTCAGCCCAGCTTGGCTCAGACTGACCCCACACCATCCCCCAGACCCACAGCACAAGCTCCCCCAGCCACCCGCTGGCCTGTCCTCCCAGGGGCCTGGGTGACCTCTGTATGCAATGGGCAGTGAGCCGCCGGGCCCCACACCCTCGCGCACTCTACGTGCCATTCTCCCCTGACCTTTTTTTGTACTTAATGTATGAAAGATCCACACTAATATTGCTGTAAAAAGGAGAGACAAATTAATATAGCTTATTCTATAAATATATCTGTATATAAAGGTTTCTGTATATTGTATAGAGCTGTGTATAAACTGGATGTAGAAGCACACTGGGCGCCTGGCGTGATCTCTCACTTGCTTCTCAGCGCGCAGTAGAGTTGGGGGACAAAGACCCCTGCACCTGTTCCCTTACAAACCCAAAGCCTAGGGGAGACAGTCAGGTTCCTGGGAACCTAACCTGTTCTGACCCCAGAGATAACTGGGAGTTTGGGTGGTTTAGGTGCAGCTCAGCCTGTGGCTGAGTGCTGGCCCAGAGCTGGCACTGTTCCCTGGGGTCTTACTAAAACACGGGTGCGGGTTTGGCAGGTCAGGGAGGGGCTGACAGCTTGCATTTCTCACGGGCCTCGAGATCCGCCAGTGCTAGGCCCCGGACCCCACTGTGTTCCTGCAAGGGGGCAGAAGCCCCTCAAGCCCCGCTGCAGGAGGGAGCCTCTGCTGCCTGTGTGAGACGTACCAGGGGTTTGCGTCCATCACAACATGGAGGTCTTACATACCTGGTCAGCCCTTTCTTCCTTGCTGAAGGACCTGGGGCTCAGAGGAGGTGAGCTGCCCAGGACCGCAGAGCCAGCAAGTGGGGTATGCCTGGTCTCATGGTGCCCGCCCTCGTCCCTGAGTGCTGAGAGCTAGTGCAGGAGTGGGAGATCCCGCGGCACAGCATGAAGTGCAGGGGCCACTAGATTTGGCTGAGGGTTTCCCTAGGGACACCTGGCCAAGCCAGAGCACCCCAGGGGCCCTAACCCTGGCTGGCTCGAGGCATTGAGACCTGGGAAGGGGCTGGAGAGCCCAGGGTGGACAGGCAGCTGGAATTCCTGCTAGCCCCTGGCCCAGGGCCTTCCTCTTCCACACGGGCAGGGGGCGCTGTTCCTCCAACCAGTCCCACTGTGGCCCAGACGAGTTTGAATCCCACTTTCTTCTTCCCCACTTATGTGGTTCCTGGAATCCAGAGTGACCCCACTTGGTGAGGGCCTGGAAAGGCTGCTAGGAGTGCTCTTGGCCTTGGAGCCTGTCCTCACAGTCTGCTCCAGGTCACACTGTAGGTTGGAACAAACCTGCGAGCAGAATCCAGTCCTCACAGCGTGGGACTTTGGCCCCCCACACTCACCTAATGGTTTTCAGAGCTTCTCTCCTCTCTGTGGTCTCATTAGTCTGCAAATTATCCTGTCCCTCCTTGGGGCTCCTTCATTAGCCCCAGCCACCACCCTGCCCAGCCCCTGCCCCAGTTATGCTTGGACCCCAGCTTCATCATAGTGGCTGAGCCCTCTAGGGCCCTTCCCCTCTCCCCAGCCCAGACAGGAAGACCCATGGGGACCGTTGATCCTTTGCTCAGTGACCTAAGTGGAATCAAGGGAGATGACAGGGCCTGAGTCCCCCTAGCCAGGCCAGCTCCTGGGGGTTACAGGAAGCTTCCTTTCTACCGGGGTGACTTCAAGAATCTGTCACCTTAATGATGAGGGGGTGTTAAAGACAAATATGTGTCATCCCAGATGACCAGGACAAAGGCCATGTTTAAGCCATTGACTGGCCCTCAGATGGCGGGCATTTAGGCACACACAGGGTGTGAAGGAAAGACCCGTAGGTGGGTGGAGTCTCTAGGAAGCTGGTTTTCTAGCTGACCCAGGCAACTCAGAAGATAAATTTATTTTTAAAAGACGCATGGTCTGGGCGGATGTCTACTCTGTCCACGGGCAGGCCGGGCCCTGGGTGGAGGAGGGGCCAGGGTGGAGAATAACAATTGTCTTGGGGAGTCTGCAGAGGGACAAACCTCTGGGCGCATCAGCTGGAAAAGAATGGGTGGCTCAGTGCGGCCCCTCTCCCCCCTCAGTCCAGTCCCTGCAAGCGGAGGGGAGTGTGGGTCAGCACACACAGCTGGGCCTCCGGCAAAATCCCATTCTATATACCTAAGAGCAACAGCTCTGGGAGCGGCCCCCGGAGAGACAAAACCTCATTGTGAGACACCCGCCAGCCTGGGCACCCCCTCCCCCAAGCCCAGAACTGTCGTGGCATTGACCCTCCTCGGTGGGGCCACTACAGGCCTGCTGACTGGGCCACATCTGGGGCTCAGGCATCGGCCCACCCCTCCCCATGGCTGGCCATCAAGGAGAGGGAGGCAAAGAGGGGGTGGGAGCTACTCATGGGCATTTCACCCCGTCTCTATCACACAGCCTGGCTTGGGTCCCACCCTCCTCTGGGGACCTCTGCCGGGCAGGGTTGAGGGTTCCAGGCTGGCTAGGGAGGTCATCTGGGCCTCACACAAGTCCCCCCACCTCTGTTTTGTCCAGACCTCAGTTTTGTCAAACAGTGGTGGGGTGAGGTGTCCTTCCAGCTCCGACCTGCTGTACCTAAGGGTACTGAGTGGCTGTGAGTTGTGCCACTCTGTAGTGGGATGATCGTTGGTCTTGGGATTCCAGAAGTCTCTGCTTCCAAGGTTTGAGATCTAGGAGTCTGTAGTTGGAAGACATCATTGTCCATTCATTCACACTGACTTATTTTTGCAGTCTGGGGATTGAACCCAGGGACATTTTACCACTGAGCTACAATCCCCAGCCCCTTTTATTTTTTATTTTGAGACAAGGTCTCACTAAGTTGTGAGGCTGTCCTCAAACTTGCAATCCTCATGCCTCAGCCTCCCTAGTTGCTGGAATTACAGGGATTACAGGCATGCACCACCGCAACTGGCATAAGAATTACTTATTAGACACCTACTTTGTGCCAGATGTTGGGTTATAGCAGTGCCCGAGACAGAAAAATCTCTTTCCCTCATAGGCTTTCCATTCTAGAGTGAGGAGAAGCGGAATATCAGAATTCTAGGTGATGAGAAAGGCCTAGGTGAGAAGAAAGGCCTAGGCCTGGGAGGTCTGATTCAGGTAGGATAGGGTGGTGACATGTAAGCCTGAGACCTGACTGTTGAGAAAGAATGTAGGGACAAGCATTGTTGATGGATGCCAAGTCCCTGGGGCAGATGTGGGCCTGACGTGTTTGGGTAATAGGAAGGAGAGCTCAGTGGCAAAGGTTTGGTGAGTGACAGAAAAGTGGGAGCTGAAGTCAGTGGTTCAGGCAGGGATGGAGCAGCCGCCAAGGCTGCAGAAGCCAGGGCATGAGGTTTAGGTGTTCAAGTGCAAGAGGAAACTACTGGTCTTAGCAAAGGGATGAAGGGACCTGAATTGTGCTTTATGAAGACTGAAGAAGGGATCTGTAGGAGAGAGATCGTACAGTCAGGCAGGCTGGACAGAGAGCAGGAGGCACAGGTCAAAGGCAAGGGGGATGGCTCTATCCTGATACACCTGTAGACAAAGCCTTCAGGTATTGCCTGACCAGACAGGGAACCTGTGAATGAGAGCAGGGCTTCCTGCATCAGCCAGGATTTGGCTCTGAACCTATGGGGCTTGAAACTCTCAGACTTGCCTTGGCCAATACCTTTGCCACAGGTGACTGTTTTTAAGCCAAATAAAATCAAATGAAAGTAAAAGTCAGTTCTTCAGTTTCAATGACCAGTGTGTGACTACCATGTTGGACAGCACAGAGAACTTTCCACCAATCCAGAAAGTTCTGCAGGACAGTGCTCCTTCCGACAGAACTTCACCTCATTAAGCCTCAGTTTCCTTATCTGCAAAATGCAGGGAGTCATAGTACTTCCTTGGTAGGGTGCCTGCGAGGGCTGAGGTAGCACCTGTTGAGCGCTTAATGCAGAAGTGGCACAGAACAAATTTTCATTAAATGTTGGGAGATTTGGTTCTGAAAATCCCAGATGCTAAATTCTGGAAACTTTTCCTGACCAAAGAAAAGGTGAGATGTCACTGACCACGGCTACCCTGGCCCAACCCGTACGCTTTTCACGTCCCGCATAGGGCCAGACCTCCCGAGCCCCAGACCTGGGGCAGGACCCCGCACCCTGCGCCGCCTGCGGGAGATGCCGCGTCCTGTGGCGCGGGCCGGACCGGGCCTGGCCGGCAGGGGGCGCTGTGCGCGGCGGGCGGGGCGCCGGGTGCAGGGGGCGGGCGGGCGGGGGCCGGGCCGGGGCCGCGCGGGGGGCGAGTGCGCGGCTGGCCGGGCGGGACCGCAGCCGGAGCCCAGCCGGGACTGTCGCGCGGGCCCCGCCGGCGATGCCGCGCCCCGGGGCCGGGCTGTAGCGGGGCCGCGGCCGGAGCGCGCGCCGGGCAGGCCGGACATGGAGGTGGTGGACGAGACCGAGGCGCTGCAGCGCTTCTTCGAAGGTGAGAGACCGCGGGCTTGTGGGGCGGCGACTCTCCTGCGCTGGGATCCCCCAGCCGCTCTCCCGGGGGACGGGGACCGCCCTAGGCTCCCGCCACGCCGGGACCCCCAGAACACCTCCTCAGTGCAGGGATCCTCCTCCTGGTTGGCACCAGCCTGCCGTGCGCGTGGCCCCAGGACTGAGTCTCCCGGAGGTTACTACCCACCTCCACTGGACTGGGCTCCCCTGCCAGCCGGGCAACAGGACAGAGCTGTGCCCTCTTTCAGACTCGAGCCTTCAGGGCTTGCAGTCCCCCTAACTGGTGACACTCCCTCCCCAGCACACTTCCCGAGTCCGGGGACCCTCTGCTGTGCTTCCCTGGAACCCCATCCAGACCAGACCCAGCACACTTTCTAGGACCTTCTGTACCTATTAAGGCTGGCAATCTAGTGCCCAGCCTGTTTCCCAGAGACCAAGACCCCCTCGTGTGCCTTTCAGGTTGGCCCCTCCCCTCAGTCTGACTCGCAGGAGCTTGGACCTCCTGGCTGTGTTCCCCTGGGAATAGAACCCCCTTGGGGACTGACCTCCTTGGAGACTGTCACCTGCCGTGGGTAGTGTTGCTTTCTCCTCCAAAGCTGAAATCACCTTTGAAGCAGCCACCTTTCCACCACCTGGGGCTGGGACCCCACTCTAGCATGCTCTCCTAGGGCTGGAACTTTCTCGAAACTGGCATCCCTGCCACCAGCCATCTCTGCTCTTGGGGACCCTTCCAGTCCCACAGAGGGCATCTCACCAGCCCCATGAGCCTCCCTGGGACCGTACACCCATGCCTGTCCATGGAGCTGTGCTTCCTCCTCCCATAGGAGTGAGCTCACCTCCTCACCTTGACCCTGAAAGTACTCTCCTCAGGGTGGGATCTGTATAGACCCCACCATATTTTCTTCCCCCCACCCCCACGTTGGTTTTAGAAGTCCGCCTCTATGTTTAACCTCCTCCCTGAACAACTCCTGCCCCTCCTCCAGGGCTGCCCCTCCTGGATGAGTTCAGGAGGGAAGGGCCGCGTGGGAGGGGGAGGGGAGGGGGAGGTGCGGGCTGACATCCCCCAGCCGATCCTGCCTCTCACACCCATCTTGGAACATGTAGCCAGATGGCCCCTTTTGTGTCCCTCTCAACCATCTTGGGGAGCCTAGCCTGCTCACCCGGAGCCCCCAAACCCACATCCTGCTCTTGAGTACATTCAGAACCTTCCGTTAAGCTGAGACTGCCTCTGGCCGCGCTGTGACGGGGACTGTGGGGCCACGGCATGGGAATCGAGGCCCAGGTTTCCAGGCCAGTTCCCAGTTCCCTTGGGAATGCCCTGGGCCAGGGAGGAAGGCCTTTTTTGCCTCAGTTTCTCTCTGTGTGACCTGGGGGTGGGGGCTTTTTTCAACTCCTGCCAGCTGAGTAGCGCAGACAGACCAGGGCGTCCGCAGGCCTCTGGCTGCCCCACTCTAGGATGCCGGACACCCTGGCAGGCCCGAGTCCCCAGTGGCCAGCTTGACTAGGTTATGTGGTTGACCCGGCAGCGCTGGGCCATTTGAGGGTTCTAGGCAGCCCCCATCCCCCCAGGGCCTCCCCTTCTCCCAGGACACTGTTCCTCCTTCGGGAGCTCTCCAGAGGTCTCTCGGGACTTGAGGTTCCAGGACAGAGGGAAGGAGACCCTGGTCTTTGCCTGGGGGCACTGCTCAGGTGGCCCTGTGCCTCCTAAGTACTCAGATGACCCACGAACCCTGCCCACTTCATTCCCAGAGAGAGCCCTGTGCCTCCTCCCCAGGACCTGGGCCTGGCAGAGGGGTGGACCTGCTGGCGTGGGCTCCGGGCTCCTTCGCCAAACCTTTTCTCCTGGCCACGGGTGGGGGCGGGGAGGGGGGGCTGACGCCACAGCTCAGCCATGCGGCGGCCTGGCAGGGAGGCCGAGCTGCTCCCTCCAGAGAGATAAGAGGAGACTCAAGAATGTCTGTGGGGAGCAGGGCGGGTGTGGGGCCGCCCTCCCGGGAGGGCTGGGCTGTGGAAGTCTCCAGAGCTGGGATGGGGCGGGGGTGGGCTGCGAGGGTCGGCCTCTGGGGCTACTTGGGAGGGGAAGGCCTGGGGAATGGGGGGGAACGACAGGGGGATGCTGTGGGGGCTGAGGGAGCCTGGGAGCCCAGGGCCCGGTGTGCTCTCGGGTGTATGAGTCAAGGTGATGGAGGGGGAAGAGTTGGTGCGTGTGGATGGGTCTCCCCTGAGCTCGTGGGAGTCATGTGTGCCCCTGGTGCCTGGGACATGAGTGGGTCATGGCGCTCCCTTAGCACACAGGCGTGTGTCCCGGGTCCTGCCTGTGCGCGTGGTGGGGCTGGGGGCTAAGGCGCTTTGGGCCTCGGGTGGGAAGCCGGGACAGGGCGGCCCCCTCGAGGCTGGTACAGCCGGGCCCCCGTGTGACCGCCTGGCTAATCCCCTAGAGAGAGGTAACAGCAGCCCAGATCAGCAGGCACAGGGCCTGTAGAGAGGGGACCTGACGGGCAGGATGCACTGGCTCCCAGCAGGTAACTGGGTGGAGGTGGCGGGTTGGGGCCTTAGGCTCCCAAAGCCAAGGCAGGGACAGGACAGGCAGCACTGGAGGATCTGGCCAGGACCTTAGAGCTTCTGGTGCAGGTTGGGCTACTCAGAGCTGTCTGATCCTGTCAGGGCCTTGCTCTTCCTGGGACCCTTTTTCTCACCTGCAAGACAGGGGCGGGTGGTGGAGAAGGTTTCCATGGTGCCTTCCGCCCTGAAGTCCCCGGAGGGAGGATGTTGTGGAGTATGAATGGCTGAGCGCAGGGCAGGAGATATAAGGCTAGAAAGCAGGTCGGTGTGAAGGATCCTGGAGATGAGGAAACTGGGACCCGCAGGTGCAGGCAAGGCCCCCACCCAGCCTCCAGAGACCCACCGAGGCCAGCAGGGGACCTGGATCTCCCTTCTGAACCCGATGTAGCATGGACAGGTTTACTTCTTCTCTGGCCCCATGTCCCTTGTGAGAGTGGGTAGGCCAGTTGGACCGCAGCAGGTTCTTCAAACGTGATTATTTTTAGCCATCAAAGACGAACTCATGGCCTCCAGATAGACATGCAAAGTGGACCAAGGGGACTGGGCTCTCCCAGGACTCTGGTTTGAGGGACACCCTTCCCACGGAGGAAAAGCAGAGGGGGCTGGAATGGGCCCCTTTCCCCAGGCCGAGACTGAGGCTCCAAGAGGAGGGAGGTGGCCAGAGTTAGCCAGGGCTGACAGCCGCCCCGTTCTCTCCTCCGACCTGTCAGGGAGAGGAGCTCTGCCTGCTCTCTAGAGAGCAGGAGCCTCTGGTGGAGATTTGGGGGAGAGGACCTGTATCTGCCTGGGATCTGGATTGAGCTGGGAAGTGTGACCGGTGGGCTGTCTGGCTGCAGAGCACCCAGGGACTAGTGGATGGGGGAGGCAGCCAAATGTCCTGAGCCCTGACACCTGGGAAAGGAAATGAGGTGTCTCCTAGGCCCATCCCCCAGGACTCCTGTCCACAAGTGGATTGCCAGACCCACCCCTCAGGTCCTGGGGCCAGGCAGAGGGGAAGGGATCCAGGGGGTCTGACTCATCCCCGCGTCCCCACCTCCAGTACAGAGCCACACGGCAGAGCTGGTGACAGGGAGTGTTCCTGGTCAACGGAGGCTGCAACTGATAGGTGAACAGAAGCCTTGGGGGTGGGGGTGGGGGTGCATCCTGGGCAGGACTCCGGGAGGGCTTGGGGTCAGCCCAGGGGTGAGGAGCAAGCCACAGCCATCCCTGCACTTGGGGTCTCTCCCAAATCTGGGGGACTAGACAGAGTGTTTCTGAGGGTCTTAGATGTTTGGGGACAGATAGGTCACTGGGCAGAATGGCCTCCTCTCTGGGAACCTGACCCCCTTCCCAACTGCCAAGAGGTGACTGCACTGAGGGACCCTGGCAGCAGGGGCTGCTGGGTAACAGCCCAGTAGGGCTGCTGATTGGCTGCTGCCCATGGACTTTGCCCTCCCCGATAAGGACCAGAGCAGAAATCATTAACCGAATCATTAACTGGGGGTGGCCCCGCCCTGCGCAGGCAGCCTGCCCCCTGATTTCCACCTTTTTCCTTCTCTGGCCTCGGTTTCCCTCCGACCCGGGGAGCTGGGGTATGGGCTATGGTGGGCCTCCTCTAACATCGGGGCAGTGGCCCGTGGCTGGGGGCAGGGGAGGGATGAGGTAGTGGGCTGTGTGGGAGCTGGGTGGGCAGCTGCCTGCAGAGTCCCCCATGGGTGTGCCCCTGCCCCTCCTTGCTCTCACTTCTCATCTGTAAAAGGGGAGTGGAGTTGTAGTGCAGTTGTAGTGCGGGTTAGCACCTCCTCCCAGGGCCTCTGTGAGGACTGGTAGGACAGCACCTGGGAAGGGCTGGGTTAGGGCCTGGCCTGGGTCCTGTGCCGAAAATGTCAGCGTCTGTCCACTGCGTGTCCCACGGGCTTGCACAGCCTCACCTGCAGGCCCTGGGCAGTGTGACGGACCCCACCTGGAGGATTACTGGCCCACAGGGTGGGTTGATGCTCCCAAGCTCAGGCAGGGGCCCTGCAGCTGATGCTGTATGCCCCTCACCCTCTTTGGGTCCTTATTTCAGGGGTGAGGGGACCTGTGAGCCCTTGAGTGTGGCTTGTGTGCAGAGGCCTCAGCACGACAGGTCTGGCCTGGCCTGGTCCTGATGCTGGGTCCTGGTCCCCACCAACATCGTTTGGGCCTGTTCCATCCTCCCCCTGGGAGATGCAAGACTTGTTCCCACGGGACAGGGAGGGACCCAGTCTGGCGAAGGCCTGGAGCGCCACGGCTGGGTGCTCTGCACTGTGGTCTTCCTGGAGTCCTGCCTGGAAGGTAGCCAGGGGAGACGACGGGGAGAGGAAGGTGCTGTGTCGAGCTCCTTGGGGTCGCCACAGCAGAGGTGGGACGGGGTCCTGGTCTCAGTTGGGTGCTAGCCTGGGAGAGACGGGAAAGGGCCTCCTCTCAGTGCACACTGGGGGTCCTGACCCGTCCAGCCCTTAGCCCCGTAGACCTCAGCGCCCTCCCTCTTCTGGTCAAGGTTGTCCATGTGAGCAGACCCCAGAAGTGCCAAGGCCTGGAGTGGGAGGGGGAGGAAGAGCAAAGAGCCCGAGGAGGGGACAGTTTGGTCCAGAGCTCTCTGTAGCCTCCATGATAGACATCCTGTCCTTGTCCTGGGCTGTTTGTCCTTCCTCTGCCTGCAGTCTGGGTCTGTGGCTAGCTTTCCTGGTAGCTTGGAAGCAGGGGTGGGGGGTGCTGCCCTTCCTGGGCTGACTCGTCGGGTCTGGCTCCGGTGGGGAGGGGGACTGAGGGAAGGAGAGGGCAGGGAAGGTGGGTTGGGACCCAAGTGTATGAAGCTGTGCCCTGAGAGGAGCGATGGCCTCGGTCCTGTGCCTGTGTCCTGGTGCACATGCCGTGTGTGTGCACAGGCATGCTCTGGCCTCAGGGCCTCTGTCCCCACGGCCTGGATTCTAAAATGCAGTGGACTTCACTGACCTACCCTGTCACCTGACTCTGTCCCTTGCAGTGTCAGCTCCTAGCAGGGGTCTTGCCTCTTGTTTGCTACTGGGTTCCCGGAGCCTAGCACTGTGCCTGACACATGGTGAGCGCTTACCTGAATGAGCCAAGTGTGTGTCAGTGTGTGCTGGGCAGGGGAAGGCCAGGGCAGGATCATGCACATCCGTGGACACCTGACCCTGGGGTGTGCCCATATGTACGCGCATGCATGTTGGAGTGTGCCGTGTGTGGGGAACGCTGCCGTGTTCATACAGACGGGCACGGGAACTGCACAGCCTGTGTGGCCTGCCTGCCCTCGTTCCTGTAGGACAGGGTCAGAGGCACTGGGCGGGGACTAGCTTTTCCCTGTGGAGTGAAGTCTGCGGGCCCCAGAGAGAAACAGGGTCCCAGGACCCAGTGTGGGTTCTCTGAGACTGTTCACAGAGGCTGGCCCAGGACTCTCGACCTGACTTGGGGGCATCTTAGGGCTGCGGCCAAGGCCGAGAGGCTGGACTGTGCCGCCCACGTACGAGGAGAGCAGCACCTTCCTGTTCATGCCTCAGAGGACTTAGGATGAGGTGTGGGGCCCCCTGGAGTCTCTAGAGGTCCCTGGAGCAGATGGGTGGGAAGGTGGAGGGGAAGGGGTGGAGTGGAGAGGTGTGAGGGCGGGAAGGGGGGCGGGAGAGACAGAGATGGGAGCAGATAGTGGAATGGCCTCCTGGGGCTCACCTGGCTTAAGGCTCCCACCACCCTGGGATGCAGGGGTCCATGGTCTCCTTGATAGAGAGGCAAGCCAGGACTCAGAGAGGTCAAGGTACTTGCTGAGGGCCACAGAGCATGGAAGCGAGGGTTCACATGGGAAGCCAGGCCTCTTGGACCCACAGGCCCTCTCAGGGCATCCTGAGGGCGCTCAGGTGGGTAGTTTCTCTATTTCCTAGAGGTAGGACACCCCTCAGATTCAGATACCTGGGGTGGACACTCAGGGGACAGGCTTGGGTCCTGGTGCCTTGTCCACCCCAAGTTCAGAGCAACCAGGTCTCACCAGCGTCCTCAGACCCTGGCCCATCCTGCCCACAGCCACGTGGCCGACGGGATTTCCGCCATGTTTGGGGCATGAATTGACAAGTGCCCCATTGACGGGCAAGGGAGGGGGTGGGCAGGGCACAAGCCTCCCACTGTGCCGGGTCCCCACCCTCCCCCGTCCCATGGGACAATGGCCGAGACTCAGCCAGCAGCCACAGCTGGTGGGGGGGGGTATGAGCACGAGGAGGGGTGTGAGGGAGGGGCCCAGGGTGGAGAGACCACCTGGGTCCCTGCCTGCTCCGTCCTGCACCTGGCTGGGTCCCCTCAGTTCCTCTCCTGCCCAGCTGGGTGGTCTTGATGTGAGGTGGAGAGAGGAGGGGAGAGGGCCACCTTCCCACCGCCTGGCCCACCCAGGAAAGGCCAGGGTCTGGCTCCTGTTCAAAGCAGGTAACGAAGGGCCTCAGGAAGGAGCAGCTGGGCACTCGGCCCACAGGATGGGGCGGCCCCCCGGGGGGCCTGTGCTCTGGACCAGAAGCACAGGATGGCCTGGGTCCCCACACCAGCAGGCCTGGTCCCGGACTCTGGCTTGCCACTCCCCGATTCCTCCCTTGGACTTCTACTGCGTGCCTACTGTGTGCTGGGATACTGGTACCCCAGAAGGGTATCCCTGGAAACCCTCAGCCTCAGTTTCCTCATCCGTAAAACAGAGAAAATGGAAAGCACCTGCCCTTAGGGGGTGTCAGAGAACTGAGTGGGCGCCTAGTGAAGGGTGTGGTGCGGGGCTCCACCCAGGGTCTGTGCTGGGCAGGAGAGTCCCCGCTGAGGGGACGGTCGAGTGGGCCGGTGGGACAGTCTGGGGATGATTTCAGCGGAAGCCTGAAGAGTGAAGAGGAGCCACTTTCTCTGGCCGGGGAACGGCGAGTGCAGAGGGCCTGATGTGGGGGTGGGATGGGGGTGTGTCCGCATGGAAAGGAAGAGGGCATTAGTGGGGGGAGGGCGCTCTGGGGCAGGAGGAGGCTGGGGCGGGCAGGTGAGGGGCCAAAGTGCCCAGCCTTGGACACCTGGAGGGCCGGGGGCCTACTTATCCCAATATCCCAAGGGGAGCAGGACAGGGATGCGGGTTTGTGACCTCATGGTGGCACTTTTTGGTTGTGGGGCCTTGTGCATCCTCTGGCAGCTCCCGTCCAGGGAGCCTCCTTCCAGGGAGGCCTTGAGGACCCAGGGACTCATGTTGGGGGCCAGTGACGGTCTGGGGCTCTTTAGGCAGCAGGGGAGGGGCACCCTCTACCTGCCCTGGGGTTCTGCTCCAGCCTCTGGGTTCCGGGGTCCAGCAAGTGCCCATGTTGGTACTGATCTCCGGTGTGGCTCATGGGACACGCTGGGGCCTCTGTCTGGTGGCTGGTCTCTTTGTCTGGACAGTGTGGGGAGAAGACCAGGCCGTCCTCCAGGGCCTCCAGGGAGAGGGCGGGGGTCGGCCTTCCTCGGGAGGCCCTCCAGCTCCCCAGCCGTCCGACTCCCCCTGCCCCGGGCCCACCCCCAACCTGCCCGTCGCTCCCTCCTCCCCCTCCGTCCGCCCGGCCCCTGGCACGGGAGGGTCCCTCCTCCCCCCAGCCACATCTGGTTCTTGTTAGGGTCTCCCAGGATGCCTCTGCCCGAGGCCCCCCACCCTGGGGAGGTGGGCAGGAGGATTAGGGGCGATTAGGAGTGCTCCTGGCGGGAGGAGGCAGAGGAGGGGCTGGGCTTGTTATAAATAGCAGCACCATGACCGCGGCAGCCCATCATTCACGTGGATTCCAAGTTCAGCCTCCCAAACCTGCGCTTCAGCTGCCAGGACCGGGGCCACGCTCCGGAACCTTCCTTCTTCCCGGTTCCCTGGGCTTGACCCGCCCTCCGGAACCTTCCAGCCCGTCCTGCAGTGACACCACCAAGATCCAGGGGTGACTGGGAGGGAAAATGCACGAAGCACTTAGAACTGTGCAGGGCCTCAGCCAGCCTGAGCGCCTTCCGCTACCGTCACCTTCGTTGTCTCGTCACGATCATGAATCCCAAAGTACTGGCAGGCACTCAGTAGGAGCTGCCATCTTCATTGTCACCACTATGGTGGGACTGAGTGACGCGTAGCACAGGCAGAACGCTTGCACATGATGAATTCCTATGCCTGGCACACAGTAGGTGCTTAAAATTGGCAAGTATGGTTACCAGGGAGGGGCGGGAACGCAGCATGCAGATAGATGGTCCTTCCTAGCTCAACCAGTTTCTCTGTGGACGGCCATTGGCCGCGCGTGGTGGGTGTCTCCGTTGCCAGCTGGGTGAGCAGGGTGGGGGTCAGCAGGAGGGCCCTGGCCTGTGCAGGCAGCGCGTGACTCCTAGGAGGGCTTAGCCGCTCATTAATCACCTAAGCGGGGCTCAGCATTCTTGAAATGCCGGCTGGGGCCAGGGAGGGGCCTGGGCTGGGGGCTCAGGGACCCCAGGGACCGGGGGCTGGGAAGGGAAGGTGGTGTTCGCTGAGCCCTCACCGAGCGCCAGGCACCTCGAAGACCTGTCTCCATAGACTCACAGCTACCCTAAGAAGCGTTCCCTATTCTTGTCCCATTTTACTAATGAGGAGACTGAGGCTCAGAGAAGGCATGGCCTACCCAAGGTCACACAGCATGGAGTGGCTTAGCTGGGTTCTGTTCCTGTGCTGTCTGAGTCCTGTTCCCAGGGCTCATCAGAGAGGGGGGGCCTGAAGTGCAGACCCCAGACTTGGGGCTCCAGGGGCCTGTGGAAGGAGCCTTCCTGCCTCAGTGGGACTGGCCAGCCCAGGTCAGCAGGGTGGGCGGAGCAGCCCTCCATTATCGGGGTTGACGCATCTCCTACGTCAGCCCCCTTATCACCCCGCCCTCTGGCTCCCCCCGCAAGGTGACCCTGGGAGAGGAAAGGCCAGCGCCAACCGCCTCTCCTCCCCTCATGATGCCCAGGAGCCTGGACTGCCTTTTCTCTGCGTCCCTCCCCTTCATGGGGCCGGGGCCAGCAGGGAGGGCCCAGAAAGGGCCACAGTGGAGAGCAGAACCTGAGCTCCGGGGAATGCCGCTGTGGGACAGGGCAAGCCCTCCTCCCTGTGGGGGCCGAGGAGCCCCCTGACTGCAGCGGAACCAGCTGCAGGTGGCTCCCCACTCCCGGGCTCCCCAGGAGGTGGGGTCCTGCTCACGTGCCCACAGCTGGGCTGTCTGGATCCTGGAGGACAGGGCAGGACGACCCGTGCCGCATCTGAGCCATGAGGGGTAGTGGGCCTCAGCTCCCTAAAACACCTGTTTGCTCTCACAGTCCCACAGACATAGGGACAGGCACCCCATGCCACAGAGGAGAGGGACATTTGTGGCTCATGTTACCAAACCAGAAAGGAGTGCGGGGGTGCAAGGGTGGCCCCCTCGTGCACAGATCTGCACTCTGGGCCTCTCACCTCCTTGGAGGTTGGAGGTGGCCTTGTGGGCGGGGGGGAGGAATCATCAGTCCCTCCTGAAGGGTGTCAGGGTGGCCAGTGAAGGACCCCCGCCTGGACACACAGAGGGGAAGAGCTTGGGGCCCAGGTCTGCACGGCTGGGCCTGGGGGAGGATGGTGCCCAGAGGCTTAGGGTCGCCAGGGATGTGGCCTCTAGCCCAGCTCCCCACTCCCCGCAGGCCACGACATCAATGGCGCCCTGGAGCCCTCCAACATCGACACCAGCATCTTGGAGGAGTACATCGGCAAGGAGGACGCCTCCGACCTGTGAGTCCCCCGGCCCCTGGGCCAGCCGCTGGCTCACCCTCTGCGCAGGACCCCGCAGTCCCACCTCGGAAAGCTGCTCCTCCCCCTCTCCCAACATGGCGCCCCCTGCCACCCGCCCAGTTCCCTCGGGAGGGGCGGTCGCTTCCCAGGCCTGGCCCCCGGCTGGGCTGACCTCGTCCCTTCTTCGCAGCTGCTTCCCCGACATCTCCGCTCCAGCCAGCGCAGCCTCCTTCCCCCACGGGCAGCCTGCAGTCCCTGGCTCCAGTGGGGTCCACCACCTGAGCTCCCCTGGGGGTGGACCCTCCCCGGTGCGCCACGGTCCCCTCCCGCCCCCGAGCTACAGTGCCCCACTCAACTGCAACAACAACAACGGCATGGGCGCCGCCCCGAAGCCTTTCCTGGGGGGCTCGGGGCCCCCCATCAAGGCAGAGCCCAAGGCTCCCTATGCCCCAGGGTGAGTGAGGGCAGGGAGCGGATGGAGTGGGAAACCTGCGCCCGGTGGCCTCAGGCCTGAAGGTGCTGGCAGCAGGCAGGGCCCAGGCCACGGGTCGCCCCACAGTGGACCAGTGGGCAGCCGGCGGGGTCTGAGCCAGGCTGTGAGGAGGGCTGATGAGGTGCTAGAAACAACTCTGAGCACTGTGGACAGGAGGGGCGGGGCTGGAGGCCGCCTCTGTTTCCATCCCTGGGAACCCCAGCACACACAGGCACAAACCCAGGTACCCAAACACCTCCACAGCCCCGTCCAGGCCCAGGTGCGTGCAGTGGACATTTTCTGTGGCCCTGGGAATTGGCTGGGGCTCATCTGTGGTCCCTGGAGCCACATCTCATCCCAACACAGCCTCACTCTCCCGGACCCAACCCCGCTCCCCGCATCTCTCTGAGGAGTCCACACCAGTGGGCTGACCCTGGCTGAGCCTTGGCCTGGCTTCAGCCAAGGATCCAGGTGGCCACCAGCCTAGCCAGACTCCAGGGCGACCCCTGACCCCACGTGCTCGTGGGGAGAGGCAGAGAGCAGGGGTGTGCCGTGCTCTGCAGACGAGCTGGGAGAAGTTCTGATTGCCCAGCCTGGGCATGGGCAGGGACCCTGTGTCTGTGTGGGAGAGGGCTGGAGTGCGGGGCAGGAACCACACTGTGCCAGGTAGCCTGGCTGTGGCTCCTGGGCCGGCCTCCTGCCCTGGTGATCTACAGCCTCCTTCTCTGTTAAGGGAGCCCCAGAGGCTTCCTCCTGAGGGCCAGAGGGGGGAGAGTGGCCCTGGGACACTGTCGGCAGGATTTCCCAAGTCTCGGGCTGATAGTGGCCAGGCTGGGGTGCCAGGGCTGAACCTTTGCAGCAGATGGCAGGCTGACGGTTTGAGGCCATGCCACTGTTCCTGAGCCACAGACACCTGAAGGCAAGATTTAGCTAGTGCCTGCTGACTGCTCCCCAGTGTCTGCGTGGGGACCCTGCTCTGGGGGGACCCTGAGGCGGGCCTGACGAGCTCTTCCTAGAGGATTCTGATGGCTTTGAGAGGGAAGAGGGCTTGTCCAGAGCCACAGGGACCCAGGCCTCGGTGGGTTTGCTGCTGAGATGGGGAGAGAGGTACTAATACCTCACAGAGCTGAAGGTGTGGCTCAGGGGTAGGGCAGTCTCCCTGCACAGGCAGGCCCTGGGTTCCGACACCTGGTTCAGCGACCAGTGGTGGAAAGAAATCAATCAATCAACCAATCAATCAATCACCAAATACAGGCATAAGGAGAAGCGAGATAAATTTATAAATTTAAGAAGAAAGAATGAAAAGTGCAGTGGGCCCAGGACGTTTGGTGGCAGGGACTGGATGGTGGGAAAGACCCTAACTCAAGGCCCTTGTCAGGAAGTGCAGAGAGAGGTGGCAGGTGGACTTGGAGCTGGACAAACCAGGATCCGCCCACGGGCCCCGAGGCTGTGGGGAGAGTATGGTGCCCGTCCCCACCTGCTTTTTGGTGTCACCTCACACAGCCTTGTTTTAGGGTCTGCATTCTTGGGTGGTTTTCATAGATCTGTAAATAAGGACCGAAGGGACAGGTGGCTGGTCCAGGGGTGACCTGGGACTCCAGGGTGAGCGCAGGCTGTGTCCATGATGGCTCCGAGTCCCTTCTGGCAGTTCCTTGGGTACCATGGAGGGGAGTCTCTGGATAAGGGGACCAGGGATGGCCAAATAGCCTCCTTGCTCGGAGGCCACAGCCCTCCTCTTGCTGGGCAAGCACAGGGCTCACACAGGACGTGTCGACCTCTGGGGCTTGAGTTTGTTCTTTTTGCTGAACCACTGATAAAATAAAACTTGCAAGGAAACAAAAAGCCAGGCCCAACAGAATTGGCCCCGTGCCCAGCCCACACCTGCCTGGCAGGGCAGCCCCCAGTGACCCGCTGAACCTACTGAGGCCCGGCACCCGGGCCCAGTGCCTCTGGGAAGCTGAACGGCTCTGGTGGGTACAGGGAGAGGGGAGCAGGCCTAGCCCCCTAGGGAGGGGGGTCCCTGAGTGCCTGTGTCGTCATCAGGGACCTGGTTACCAGTCCACAGGGGCCATTAGGTCTGAGGGGACCCTAGATCCTAGGCAAGACCCCAAGGCCCCCACAGACAGTTCATCACCTGACCCTGCCAGGCACACAAGGTAGGTGGCGCAGAGAGAGCACAGGGTGAGGGGACCTCATGACTCCAGCCTCGGGGGGGTGTCTGTGGACCCCAATTCACAGAGGGGCTGCCCGGCCTGAGGGCTGGGGACCCGGCCACTGGCCCAACAGCCCTCTCCTCTGGTCCTTGCAGCACCCTGCCGGACTCGCCCCCAGACTCGGGCTCCGAGGCCTACTCCCCGCAGCAGGTGAACGGTGAGTGGCGGGCACCGCCTCCCCGCTGCTGTGCACCAGTGGTTGGGGCTGGTTGGGGCAGCCTTATCGGAGGAGAGGGAGGGAGCCAGGGCGGGAGGGGGCCAGCGGCTGCCCAACGGGCCGAGATTATCGCTGGTCAAATACTGCCCGGCGCTGGCTATTGTTCCCCATGGGCGGGTGGGGAGCCCGGCCCTGCCTCCGAGCAAGTGCCCCTGCCGGAGATGCCACCGCCTGGCCGCCTGCGCCATCATGGACGCGCCCTTCGGCGGTAAGTGGACGGCTGGGAAGGCCCAGGTGCAGTCTGAGCAGAGGCCTACCACCGCTGGGCCCACCTCCCCTTCCGGGGGTGCTCAGGGGTGCAGTGGCCCCCAGGTGGTCAAGAACAGAATGACCACGGGCAGCTGGCTCCCCACAGCCTGAAGAGGGGTCAAGAGTTCTGTTTATCTTACCCAAAACATCCCTGGAATGCCTCCCGGGGAACAATGGGAGCCGGCCTCCCCCTCCGGCCAGTGGGGGGCTGGCCCCTGGAGCCCAGGAGAGGGGCTGCTGCAGGGAGGAGGGCCCGCCTGCGGCCCAGGAGGGCTGGGGGTCTCCAGACTCTCCTTCCTGAGGCCAAAGGAGGGTCAGGCCTGAGAGGAGCTGGGGACCTGGAGGAACCTTGAGATTAGGGATCTTCTTGGGGAGCTGGGCCTGCCCCATCTTAAAAGAACCGGCAAGGACAGGGCAAAGGCCACTGGCCTCCTGCACGGGGTCTTGCTTCCCTGCCCAGGCTCTAGTGACCAGCTAACTCCCCGGCCCCTGGGCTTGGGGACTTGGCTCAGGAGGGGGTGGAAGCTGGAGACCCTCCTAGGGAGATCGGGTGTCTGGAACCAGAGGGTGGTCTCTGATGCCCAACTCCCATCTCTCCCACAGACCCCCATCTCCTACGCACAATAACCCCTGAGACGCTGTGCCACGTGGGGGTGCCCTCCCGCCTGGAGCACCCACCCCAACCTCCAGCCCACCTGCCAGGCCCCCCGCCGCCCCCGCCGCCCCCACCTCACTACCCTGTCCTGCAGCGGGACCTGTACATGAAGGCCGAACCCCCAATCCCGCCGTATGCTGCCATGGGGCCGGGTCTGGTGCCTGCGGATCTCCACCACACCCAGCAGTCCCAGATGCTGCAGCACCTGCTGCAGCAGCACGGAGCTGAGTAAGGCTGGGAGCCCCCGTGGAGAGCCAGGGGCAGAGCAGGTGCAGGCGGCCAGAGGGGGAGGGGGAGGGGACACACTGTGGGGGGTAGGGGCTCTGCAGGGAAGATGGGGGGGCACCCTATTTATACCTAGGTGCCCAGTAATGCCCTGGGGGATCTACAGCCACGGCTACTTGCTCAGGACTACCTTTTCCGCTGATGAAACGGAGGCTCTGAGAAGGGAAAGTGGCTCCTCCAGATCATGCCACCAGGAGAGGGCAGAGCCAGGAATTGAGCCTGTGGCGAGACTCTTACCCAGGCACAGGTGGTTTCCAGCCGATCATGGAGTCCTCCTCAACCTAAGGAGGTTCCTGGCCTGGACCTAGGCACCCTGCTGTGACTCCAACCTGGGCACTGGTCATTTTTATCTGTTTTTATCTTCCGTGACTTTATGTCTGTGTTGCGCATTGAAATTTCATCAAAGATTTATAAAGTCCAAGGAAAGAGTCTTCTTCAAAACATTTTGTAGCTGGGCGTGGTGGCACCTGTGATCCCAGCGGCTTGGAAGGCTAAGGCAGGAGATTGCAAGTTCAAGGGCCAGCCTCAGCAATTTAGCAAGGCCCTAAGCCCTTTAGTGAGACCTTGTCTCCCAATTAAATAAAATAAGGGCTGGGGATGTGGCTCAGTGGTTAAGCACCCCTGGGTTCAGTTCCTACCAAGAAAAAAAAAATTCTAACCAGATGGGGAAAGGAGTGCTGTGCAGGTCACCCAAACCTGCGCCTGTCCCCTGCCTCGGGACACTCCCCACCTGGCCTTGTGGTCCAGGCCCTGTGTGGTCTGACTCTGGAGGCTGCTCGCAGAGCCCCCACTGAAAGGAGTGATGCTGTAAGAAAGCTGTCACCTGATGTGTGCCAGGCCTTTACTGAGCCTGCTGGAGACACACAGACCAGGCAGGTGTAGCTCCTGTTCTCCTGGATGCCACGGTCTAGCCCGTGGGGAAGAGGGACAGAGAATGGCAGCGCTGACCAGTGGTGGGAGTGCTGAGGAGACCACGTCCCAGGGCTTCCCGGAGGGAGTGTCCTCTGGGCTGTGCCCAGCCTGTTAAGACAGCAGGGAGAGGGGAGAGGAGTGGGCACTGCACAAAGGCAGGGGGCTCAGAGAGAGCCAGCCCCCACGGCGCACACCTTTGCCTCCCCAGGCTCCCCACACACCCCTCCAAGAAGAGGAAGCACTCAGATTCGCCCCCCAACACCCTCAATGCCCAGATGCTGAATGGGATGATCAAACAGGAGCCTGGGACCGTGACAGCGCTGCCCCCACACCCTGCGCGAGCCCCTTCCCCACCCTGGCCTCCCCAGGGCCCACTCTCCCCAGGCCCCGGCTCCTTGCCGCTCAGCATTGCCCGGGTCCAGACACCGCCGTGGCACCCTCCAGGTGCACCCTCACCAGGTACGTGGCTGGCCCTCCCTTGGAGTTGGGAGTGGGGCCTGGAGACCAGGGCCCACGTGGGTGTCCCCTTCCTTCAGGTCTCCTGCAGGACAATGATAGTCTCAGTGGCTCCTACCTGGACCCCAACTACCAGTCCATCAAGTGGCAGCCCCATCAGCAGAACAAGTGGGCCACACTGTACGATGCCAACTACAAGGAGCTGTGAGTGATCAGTGTCACCCGGCCACCCCTTCTTAGGACAGCCCTGGATCTCGTCGAGGTCCTGGATCAGGGCCCGGGAGCACCCAGGGTACAGGATGATCCCATTTTACAGAAGAGTAAACAGGCTCGAGAAAGAGCCAGGCCAGCCCCAGGCCTCCCCAGGAGGTGGTGTGTGCCAGGGCGGCCAGTCTGGAGGAAGTGGGCGGTGGGTGTTTTCAGACTCCGCCTCCCCCTCCACCTACTCCTCCTCCGCCTGCATTCCAGGAAGGTAGCCGGAAGCTGAGTGTAAGCAGGGCCCTTCCAGAGCCCCCTCCCTGTGGAGGGGGTGGGGCAGGACCGGGTCAGGGTCTGTCTGGTCATGTGGATTCAGCTTCCTGGGCTCTAGGCCAGGAGCCCTGTGGGGAGCACTCCCCTTGCCCCCCCCCCAGCAAAGGCTGTGTGTAGGTGAGAGGGCAATTCCCCTCAACCCTCTTTGGACACTTCCAGGCCTGGCAGGGTGGCTGGGGCGCTGACCAGTCTCTTGGGGTTGGGTGCCCCAGGCTGTGTGGGATTCTTAGCCAGCAGACCCCGGGGCTAGGGAGTGGTCCAGCTGCTATGGCGGCTCAAGGGTCCCATGAGGTCAGCTGGTGTGAGAGGGGGTGTCTATGGGAGCGCAGGCTGGCAGGGGGGAGGAAACCCTCAACTCTCACAGGTGCACTTGATCCACGTTGGGCCAACCTGTCGTCCCAGGACCCTAGGTTAGGAAGCTGGTAGTCGAGGTGCCCTGTAGCCCAGGCACTATCTCCACACTCTGCTGGGTTGAGCAGGTGGGTGGAGCCCCAGGAGGAGAGGCCCGGAGCCCAGGCCTTCCTGGAGGCCTAGGCCAGGCCCAGAGGCCTCTTCCCAGGAGTCTGGAAGCATTGTCCCCACCCACCTTCCTCCAGGCAGGCACCAGGCACTCCTGTGACCTGGGTGATGGTGGCAAAGCCATAGGATAACACTTGCCTTCTTTACTGCCACCTGGAGGTCCCCAAAGGGACCTGATTGCTACTATCTCCAGCAAAAGAAGGGCCAACTCCCGCTGAGTCTGAGGGGGCGTCCAGGAGTGCCCCTCCCTGCTCTGGCAGACCCAGGAATCAGAAGGAGGGTGTGTGGGGACTTGAACACATGGGTGGGCAGGGGCTGGACCTGCCTGCCGCAGAGCTGGCGCCTGGTTCCACGGTTTCCATGGCAACCAGCTGTCACTTGCCTTGAGGCTCTGCAGATGCAGCCCCTCTCACCCCATTCCCGTGAGGGAGGGGGCTTCAGGCAGCCTTCTGGGAACCAGCCACATGTGGTGAGGGCCATCGGTCCCCTCCTCAGGAGTCCCTTCCTGTTTGGTGGGCCTCAGAGACTTGCCCTGCACCCTCAGCACCAGGCATGTTGAGGAAAGATCATCTGCCGAGGAGTTGACGTCGGCACGGGAATCCTGGGGACTCGGTTTTCTTTTCTGGGAAGTGGGGACAGCACCCTTGGTGGTTTGAGGATCTTGAGGTAGAGAACAGGAAATTGCTTTGGAGCAGGGTGGGTGGGAGGGAGTGACATTCCAGGCCTGGCTTTCACCTGTCCCCCAGGCCTATGCTCACCTACCGTGTGGACGCTGACAAGGGCTTCAACTTTTCGGTGGGGGACGACGCCTTCGTGTGCCAGAAGAAGAACCACTTCCAGGTGACGGTGTACATCGGCATGCTGGGGGAGCCCAAGTACGTCAAGACGCCCGAGGGCCTCAAGCCCCTCGACTGCTTCTACCTGAAGCTGCATGGAGTGAAGGCAGGTTTGGGGTTCAGCCAGGAGGGCGGGCAGGAGGGCCAGAGCGCTGGGGAGGAACTCCGCCGCCAAGCCCGCCCCGCAGCCGGGGCCTCCGCCTCTTCTCCCGGGGGCTGCCCGTGACCATCTCATGCTCTTTCGTCCTTCTCCACTCTGTGACCTCAAGTCTGCGTCCCCAACCAAGACCCACCCCCTGGCCCCTCTGGAGCCACCTCAGCTCTGCGTCCCTGGGACCTTGCTTCCACCCAGAGTTCCCCTTCAGGGAATGGAGTCCAGGGTCCTGGTCACCCAAGCCATAGACGTGGGGGCCCTGTCGCACTGACCTCATCTTGCACCTGGCCCTGCTGTTCCCCTGGAGCACCCTTTCGCCTAGGCCCCCTTCCTCCCCTCCTTCCGTTGGCCTCTCCCCTGTCCCCGTCATCCCTGCTCCTTGTCCGAGTGGCCCTGACTTGTGACACGGGTGGTAATGGCATGCCCCACTCTTCCAAAACCCCAGTATCCTCCCAGCACAGCCTCCGCTTCCCAGTGAGCCCACCAGCTCCTCGGAGCCAGCCCTTTCCTCCCTCCCTCCCTGCCCTCTGGTGCCCGTTCCCAGCCCCTGCCTTCCCCTAGGCGGCTCCCAACCCATCCTCCTCCTCCTGGCAGACCACACTGGTGCGTGCTCAGGAAGCCTGCCCTTAGGGGCCCTATGGGACAGCCAGACTGTGGTTGATCTGGAGCCTGAGAGGCCCTGGGAGGTCCCCTAGCTCTGTCTGCCTCAGTGTCATGAGTGGCTCAGCCAGTGTTCATGGAGGGGTGGAGGTGGGGAGCATGTAGGTGTGGGTGTGTGGGAGGGGCTGTGAGGGTAGGGGAGGATGCACGCTGACCAGGTGTGCTCCATCATGCAGCAGTGGGGCATGGTGGAGCGTGGTGGCTGCATGCGCACTTGCCGTGGGGTGGTGTGGTGTGGCAGGTGCTGCTGTATAGACGGCCCCTGAGTTTATGGGGTAGGGAGGCTGAGGGTTGAGCTCTGCTCCGTTCCCTCACCCCCAGTTCTTGCTGGGCCAGGCCCAGGCTGAGAGGGTGAGGAGGGCAGGAGCAGGTGGGGAGACCCACTCTGAGCCTCTGCTGCTCTCTGTCCTACCCAGTTGGAGGCCCTGAACCAGTCTATCAACATTGAACAGTCTCAGTCAGACCGAAGCAAGCGGCCCTTCAACCCTGTCACGTGAGTGTCTGGTGGGGGTGGCGGGTGCTGGAAAGGCCTCCCCTGGAGCTGGCTTGGGAACTGAGGGGGCCAGGTAGAGTGTCCACCTCCGGAAGGCTCCTGGCCTGTGTACCCACCCCTCTGTGGCCTGGTTCTTGACAGCCTCCCTCCCTCCCCCCTGAGCACCCTGCTCCTCTTCTGCAGGGTCAATCTGCCTCCTGAGCAGGTCACAAAGGTGACTGTGGGACGGCTGCACTTCAGTGAGACCACTGCCAACAACATGCGCAAGAAGGGCAAGCCCAACCCTGACCAGAGGTGAGCAGGGTGGGCCCCTGCCCCAGGAGCTGCTCCGCTCTGAGCAGCAGGGTCAGGAAGACACCACCCATGGGGCCTGCCAGTGGCCGAGGTCACAGACCCGCCATCTCTTAGATTAGGGGCTTGAGGTTCAGAGCCCTTCACTGAGTTAAGATCATGAGAGGGGCAGAAGCCTGGCTTCTGGATTCAGACGCAGTCCTCTGTGGGTCCTGGGGACTTCTGCCCCCTAGTGGAGGCTCAGGTTCCTTTGTGATGTACTGTTAAAGCCATTTTTTAAAAATTTACTTTTTTAGTTGTAGTTGGATACAATATGTTTACTTTATTTATTTATATGTGGTGCTGAGGATTGAACCCAGGGCCTCACAGGTGCTAAGCGAGTGCTCTACGGCTCAGCCCCAGCCCCAGCCCCTTTAATGCCACTTTCTGAGGGTGGGTTGAGACCCGGGAGCTATGTACACTGCACACAAGGCCCAGAAGGGGTGGCCAGGGACAGATGGGCAGGAACCTAAGCACCTCTGAGCCTCCTGTGTGTCCCAGGTACTTCATGCTGGTGGTGGCCCTTCAGGCTCATGCACAGAACCAGAACTACACGCTGGCTGCCCAGATCTCAGAGCGCATCATCGTGAGGGTAAGGGCCACCTCCCTTCAGGGGTAAAGAGTCCTCCCCAGAGCTGGAAGAAAGGGCACCCAGAAGAGATGCCCGGTACTGAGGAGTTAGGAACTGTGTGCGGATTTTGCTGGGTATTGGCTGTGTTCCCGGGGCACGAAGCTCACCCTTTCCCAGCAAGTTATTTCCTTCATAGTAAAGCATGGAGCCTGGTAGCCTCTGGCATACCACATAGGACTAAAAGTTGTCACAATGAGCAGGACAGTTGGGCATGGTGGGATGAGAGCCCTGGCTGGACTAGGAGGGGTTGCTGTGGTGTTTCCCCTTTCCCATGGTCAGGCAGGTCCCCCATCCTCCAGGACTGATTCAGCCCCATCTTGCCCTAGGCCTCCAACCCAGGTCAGTTTGAGAGCGACAGTGATGTGCTGTGGCAGCGGGCGCAGGTGCCCGACACTGTCTTCCACCATGGTCGTGTGGGCATCAACACCGACAGGCCTGACGAGGCTCTGGTTGTGCATGGCAACGTCAAGGTCATGGGCTCCCTCATGCACCCCTCGGACTTGCGGGCCAAGGAGCACGTGCAGGAGGTGGGGGCGGGGCCTTGGGGCGGGGCTCCCAGGGAGGAAGCCGGACCAGGTGGAAGGGCGGGGCTGTCCCTGGGTCTCCATCTGTGAGCCGGGTAGCGGGGTGGCTTGTCCACACTGCACGCTCAGGGCTGCAGTCCTTCTGAGCTCCCGGGCCTGCTCTGGCCAGTCGCAGGGGCCGAGGATTCAGTCTTAGCCCGGGGTCCCCTGGCAGGTGGACACCACCGAGCAGCTGAAGAGGATCTCGCGCATGCGGCTGGTGCACTACAGATACAAGCCCGAGTTCGCGGCCAGCGCGGGCATCGAGTCCACCACGCCAGAGACGGGTAGGGACCCCGCCCCCCGCACAGACTGGGTTTTGGGAACACCCCTCAGCCTTCAGCAGCCCCGGCCCCTGCCTTCGGCTCTTTCTGTCCCTCTTCCCTGGAAATTCTGCTTTCAGAAATCCTTCCTTGACCCCTGGAACTCCGCCCCAGGAAGCTTGTCCTTAGAAGCCCCGCCCCTTAATCCCTGGAAAATCGCGCCACCTGGCGTTCTGGAACTTCACCCCTTGACAAAGTCCGAAAATCTCGGCCCAGGCCCCCCCCCCAATAAATTCCTGCCTTCATCCTCTTGGAATCCTGCCCCTTCCCCTGAGGTCCTTACTTCCAGGAACCCACCCCACCTCTGGAACTCCACGTCTTGAGCCCTGGAGCTGCGACCCTGTGAACCTTTGTGGGAGGCAGACACTGCCCAGGGCTCCTTGGAACCCAAATCTCTGGTCCCTCTTTCCAAAATCCCCCTTTTGCCAGGCGTTGTGACCCATGCGTGTAATCCCTGCGGCTCAGGAGATGAGGCAGTAGGCTCGCAAGTTCCAGGCCAACCTCATCAACTTAATTAGATCCCCATCTCAAAAAATAAAAAGGACTGGGGGTGTAGCACTGTGGTAAAGCACCCCTGGTTCAATCCTCAGAATCCAAACAAAACCAAAATCACTCCCGACCTCCCTCTAAGTTGAAGAGTTGCAGGCAGTCAGCCCATCCTCTCGGCTTGTCTCTCCCCAGGTGTCATCGCTCAGGAGGTGAAGGAGATCCTGCCCGAGGCTGTGAAGGACACGGGAGATGTGGTCTTTGCCAACGGGAAAACCATAGAGAACTTCCTGGTGGTGAACAAGGTCAGTAAGGTGGGACCTGAAGGGCTCTGGAGAGGGGCAGGCCAACTAGGGGCAGAAGGCAGGCCCAGCCCAGTCTCATGCTGCCTCCAGAGCCCCGTCCTACCTCACAGGGAAGGGTGCCAGCTCTCCAGGTGGAGGGTGGATTTGGCTAGGAGAGGCCATGAGGTCTGGGACAGGAGAACCTTGCAGAGAGCCATCTCCTCCCTTGTTAAACATGGGTAGTGAGACACTGTCACGGCTATCGAGGCCTGAATGTGTTCTTTATTATGTGACATTTCTAACTTAACGTGACGTGAGGCTGGGCACTGAGGAGGCTCATCTGAGTAGGAAAGTGCCCAAGTCTGAGATACCTGGTCATCAGGGCAGACCCAGGCTGTGGTGAAGGCTAGAGCTCTGATTCCGACAGCAAGGAGGGCCGTTCAGGCAAGGTGCAGCAGGGATGCAGTGTGGAGCCAGCACAGGGGAAGGGAGGCCCACACCAGGTAGGAGGCTTCCGGGGCTTCCAGGTGGCAGTGCAGAGTGGGGCTCTGCTCTGCTCCTCAGTGGTCTGCAGCCTGGGCCCCGGGGCTCGCTGTACCCTCAAGGTTGGTCCTTGGCCCTGGCAGGAGCGCATCTTCATGGAGAACGTGGGGGCCGTGAAGGAGCTCTGCAAGCTGACGGACAACCTGGAGACGCGCATCGACGAGCTGGAGCGCTGGAGCCACAAGCTGGCCAAACTACGGCGCCTCGACAGCCTCAAGTCCACTGGCAGCTCAGGGGCCTTCAGGTGGGGGTATGGCATGGGGCAGGGAGGGCAAGGCCCCCTTCCAAGAGGCACCTTTGACTGTGGCCCTCTTACTGCAGCCACGCAGGGAGCCAGTTTAGCCGGGCAGGCAGCGTTCCTCACAAGAAGAGGCCCCCCAAGGTGGCCAGCAAGGTGAGGGTGGGTGCTGGGTGGCAGAGAGGTTGGGCAGGGACTTTTCCATCCCGTGGCCTCCCTTTCCGGCTTCCCCTCTGCAGCCTCACTGACTCCTGGTTCTCCCCCCCCCCCCCAGTCCGTAGCCTCCCAAGCCGTTTCTTCTTCCACTCCCTCTGCCCCTGGGGGAAAGGGTGACCCCTGGATAGGGTAAGGCTGCAGGCTTCCTAAGTCTGCCCTCTTCTGCTGCTTCCCCTTTTCCTCCTGGTTCTCAGTCGTCATCAGTGGTGCCAGACCAGGCCTGCATCAGCCAGCGCTTCCTGCAGGGAACTATCATTGCCCTGGTGGTGGTCATGGCCTTCAGGTGACTTGTTGCCCAGGCTGTGGGGGTGGCTGACTGAGAGAACAGAGCTGCTCAGTGGGGTCAGCTGTCCACTAGCCCAGGCCCAAGGAGAGGAGAGGGAGATGTGGCTTGGAAGATCTAGTGGCTGAGGCTTTGGGGGCAGGTGGGCTGCTTCCTCTGTCTCCTCTTTCCAGGGTTGGGGAAATCCATTTGGGCATCACTTGGGAGCCCGGTCCCTGGGGCCAAGAATCATAGGTAATACCATAAAGAGAGGGTGCTAACGTGCCTCCAGCTCTAACAGTAACCCTTTTCCGTGGCTCCCAGCGTGGTATCCATGTCCACACTGTATGTGCTGAGCCTGCGCACCGAGGAAGACCTGGTGGATACTGATGGGTATGTCCCTGGAGGTCAGGCTGCTGTTAAGTCCCCATGCCAGGTGGGGCTTTGGCAGAAAGCCCAGGGTCAGAGGATCCATGGAAGCTGTCTCTAAAGGGGTTCAACCTTAGGCTCTGAGCCTGCCTAGGGGTAGCTGGGGCGGAAGGGAGGGTCTCCCTAGATGGTGGGCAACAGATCCCTGTCCCTGCTCACACCAAGGTTTCTCTCTGGCCAATTTAGTGCTCTTCCAGGTCGGCCAGCTGAGGGGCCCTGGTTGGAACAGGGGATGCAGGAGGGCCAGGGCAGGACATTGGACTCTGTCTGCCCTCTGTCACCCTCAGCCCCGGGTCTACCTCTGACTGTGTCTTTTCTTTCTCTCCTCCCCTGCACCTATCTCCCTCTTGATCTCTGTGTTGCCCCCTAGCTCTTTTGCCGTGTCTACTTCCTGTCTCCTGGCCTTGCTCCGGCCCCAGCACCCTGGGGGGAGTGAGGCCATGTGCCCATGGTACGTGTCTGACCAAGTGCCCTCCCTCCTCTGGCTCCTGTTGCCCCTTTCCTGCCTCCTTTCCAACTTCCCTCTCCGCCTCCTCCCAGCCTTCCTGCTTCTCGGGGACTCCCAGGCTCCTCCAGCCGCTCTGAGCTCAGCCCACCCTTCCCCAGCAGGTCCAGCCAGAGTTTTGGAACCACTCAGCTCCGACAGTCCCCTGTGACCACTGGGTTGCCAGGCACACAGCCCTCTTTGCTGCTGGGTGTGTATCAGGCAGGTGTGGAGGTGTGGGAAGGGGCAGGTGGCTGTGTTCTGGGTGGGGCTCTGCTGCCCTCCTCCAGCTCACACTGCCGCCGTCTTCCTCAGTTACGACCAGCCTGATCAGCTCAGCCCCAGGTCCAGCTATCCGCACCTTGGACCTGTGCTCCAGCCACCCCTGCCCTGTCGTCTGCTGCTCTTCACCCGCCTCCAGCCCTGCCTCAGACTCTAGTCTTGACTCCAGTTTTAACCCTGGCCATAGTCCCACCCCCAGACCTAGCCCCAGTCCCAGCACTAACCACTCAGGTACAGCTAACCCAGGGGTGGTGGGGGGTGTTGGGTGGGGGGTGTCCAGCTTCCCTGAATCCAGAGAAAGGCCCCAAAGACTAATAGGTGGGAGGGTCTCAGGTCACCCAGAATGAGGGTTGGAGAAAAGACTGGGGATTCCCCTAAGGATACCAAGAGACACATGGGGTTCCCTCGAGGCCCTAGGGACAGCTGGACAGGAGATAGCCAGCTCCCCTCCTCTCAGCCTATCCTTGGTTCTATCCACAGGCCCCAGCCAGATGGCCCAGTTGCCAGTCACCAACATCAGAGCCAAGTCTTGGAGTATTTCAGCCAATGGCATTGGCCACTCCAAACATTCCAAGGGCATGGAACCTGTGGCCAGCCCTGCAGTTCCCTTCCCTGGGGGGCAGAGTAAGGCCAAGAACAGCCCCAGTCTTGGACTCCATGGCCGGGCCCGCAGAGGAGCCCCCCAGACCAGCCTGGGCCCTGCTCAGCCCACTCACAGCCAGCCAGGTACTCGTCTCACCCCTGACACTTCCCAGCCCGGCCTGGCAAGGCTTACTGGCCAGGGCCCATTTCAGCCCTGTCACATGATGCACGGGTGCAGAATTATCATCAACAGCATTTGCTGAGCATGTGCTAAGTGTCAGGGATCAGGTCAGGAGCCTTAAGTACTCACAACACTCCTGCAAGAGAGAAACTGTCTCCACAGTCTAGGTGAGGAAATGGAGACTTAGGTAAAAGGACTTGCCCAGGGTCATACAGTGATCAGTGGCTCCACCTAGAATTCGCTTCCTGGTTGGCCAAACTCAAGTCTGGCTACTTTGTCACCATGCAAAGATGAGAAAGGTGCTGTGTGGAGTCTACCTAACTTTCCTCCAAACTCAAGCCTTAATTTTTAACAAAGCCAGAGAACCTTTTATTGCAGAAGTTTTCAGTTTCTTTGGCTCCACACGGCATTCTGGATCCTTGGGTTGTGCCTCAAAGAACTGAAAATGAGGCCAGTGGCCCCATCTTCCCCCTTGTTGGGTGGAAGGGTCAGGCAGCAACGAGCCCAGGTGTGAACAAGATGAATAAGAGGGCCTTGGCTGCCCACCTTTCTGTCACACTTTAGTTCCAACCCTCTCATGGCTAGCCAATCTGTGGGTTTGCTGTGGAGGGCCACAAATGGTGGCATGCTGGTAGATTTCTGTGGGGCAGGGGACAGGGGCAGGAGTAGGGGAAGCCCTGATTCGCCTGTAGTGCGCCCTCCGTGGTTGATGTCAGGCTACCAGTGGACGCCACTGAACAGAACTGGGAAGCAATGTGTGAACAGGCTTCTGCACACAGCCTGCCAGGAACATGCCAGGAACAAGACCCATCCCTGATTCTGGGTGTTCTGGTTCTTTGGAGGAGGCAGACTTCAGAACTCTGGGAACTAACTGGTCCCAGGGCTGCTGGGAAAGAGCTGTGGTATAATCCTGGTCATTGTGGGGTCTGGAAAGGACTGAGGTGTGGTGACTGTTTGGGAAGGAAAGACCTGATTGCTTTGTATCCCGCCTCACCTTCCTCCCTGCCCCAGCAGCCCCTCTCCTTGCAGACCCAGTGCCCTCCCTGACCTCCATCCAGGTGCTGGAGAACTCGATGTCCATCACCTCCCAGTACTGCGCTCCACAGGGTGCCTGCAGGTGGGTGGTCTCCTCCCTTCACTCCAGGGGGCCCTTAGGTGACCCCAGGCTGTACAGATGCTCAGCTCTTGTGCCCTCAGGGAGGAACCTCCCTACAAGACGGGGAAGCCCCTTTCCAGGCTTCTGAAGGGTTCTGGGGTAGTCTGGGGTTTGAGGGCAGAGGCTTTGGCAGGGTGGTCGTGGGCTGAGGTGCCATCTTTGCCCCTTCAGGCCTGGAAACTTCACCTACCACATTCCTGTCAGTAGCAGTACCCCACTCCACCTCAGCCTGACCCTGCAGATGAAGTGAGTACTGGAGAAGGGAGCAGAGGGATGGGAGGGGAGCCAGAGGAAACCAGCAGAACCTCAGAGTGGCCAAAGCCAAGGCCAGCTCCAGCATCCATAACATTTTCCAGGTGGTGGTCCTAGGAAACATGGGGGAGGGAGGCTTTGTGGTTCAGCGGCTGGTGGGTGGGAAAGGTCTGTACCAGCACTAAGGCGGTGTGGTTTCCAGGCCACGAAGTTCAATGCTTGTTCTGGGCTGGAGGGCTGGTTGGGAGGGCACTGGAGTTGCGGACTCAGGAACCCCATTCCCTGCTAACTGGGCCTTTCCCCAGCTCCTCTTCCCCTGTGTCGGTGGTGCTGTGCAGCCTGATGACAAAGGAAAAGCCGTGTGAGGAGGGGTCGCTCCCGCAGATTCTCCCTACCCATCAGGACACCCAGGTAGGTGGCAGCTGGGAAGCTGTGGGCCAGCTGTACCCTGTTCTCTGGACAGTGGTCCCCAAACACTTGAGGAAAAGAAGCTGGAGTCAAAGTCAAGTGTCTACATAGGGACACCTCAGGGCCTGGGCCTCTGCCTCAGGAAGGGGGACATGCATGCAGGTCTTTATTCAATCCACTCCCTGCTGAGCAGCTCCATTCCTGAGGTGGCAATAGTCCTGGGGACAAAAACAGTTCCACAAGGACTAACCTGGGATGAATGCAATGATGGAGACAGGAGCCTTAATGTCCCGGGAGCCCATGGCAGGGAGGGCTGAGGGTCTCTGGGGAGGCAGAGTAGAGCCTGCAGAGGCGAGAAGGAGCAGTGTGGGGCAGTGGCAGGCAGACCTGCAGTGTTAGAAGAGCCCACTGCTCCAGGTGCAGGGCTACTTCCTGGTCTGGGAACTGAATGGCTGGGCCCTGTCACCGTCCAGCTCTGAGGACCCGGGTACAACCTGCTCAGCTCTGCATAACCTGTAGCTGGTGGAACTCTAGTTTATCCTTGACCCAAGGCCATGGGAAGAGATTTAGGAGAGTTCTTGCCTACTCATGTGTTTACTCAGCAAATACTTGTTTGGGCCTCCTATGTCTCAGGCCCTGTGCCCCCAGCTGTGAGAGTGAGGGGAGGAGACGGGCTTCCACTTCCAAGAATGTAATCTAGTGAGAGAAAGGACATGCAGAAAGGACCCTGGGTAGAGGAAGGGGTGGATGAAGGCCCCGGAGAGGCAAGAACACCCAAAAGAGAACACCCAGGTAGACACTCTTTAGACATGGGCTTAGGCCCCAACCTACACCACAGAGACCAGGCCAAAGCCTCAGGTGGGAGATGGGCAAGCTGCGTGTGGCTGATCACATGCCACCTTGGGAGAGTCAGCCAGACAGACCTGGACTTGAACCCCAGCTCTGCAACACTGTGCCACTTGTAGGCAAGTGACCCAGATTCCTCATCTGTGAGCTGAGATAGCAGCAGCCCTGCATTTTGGCCAGGAGGACGCAGTGAGCACAGGAGGGGAACAGGGGTCAGGGAGACACCTGGCGCAGTCTGTGGAGGGTAGCTGCAACTGTTCCCCAAGGCAGGACTGTTCCCTCCCATACCTCTTTGAAGCTCTCCACTTTTCTCCTTCATAGAACTTGGCCCAGATCCTGGGGCTGCCATGGCTATAGTGCAGAGATGCTAGTTGGGATGGCATCCCCTGATCCCTCTCCTTTCTCTCCAGGGCACCTCTCACCAGTGGCCCGTAACCATACTGTCCTTCCGTGAATTCACCTACCATTTCCGGGTGGCACTGCTGGTGAGCATGGGCACTCGCCTGCCCCTTGAGGTCTAGACACCTCTATGAAGCACGGGGCTTAGGGAGGAATGGGAGCTTTGCAGAGCATGTGGTAGGACTTGGGCACAGTGTCAAGCATGTTGGCAGGGAGAGTGCTGCCTGCCCTGCACCCCAGGGTCATCTCACCTGTTCCCATTGCCTTTCTGCCCAGGGTCAGGCCAACTGCAGCTCGGAGGCCCTCATCCAGCCAGCCACAGACTACTACTTCCACTTCTACCGCCTGTGTGACTGAGCTGCCTCCTGGGGCAGTGCCACACCAGGGATTTGGGGTCCTTAGACCCCTTCCACACTGGGTGCAACGAATGGTGTTCCACCATTGGAGCCTGCTGCCTCCCAGCTCTCTGCCAATTCACTGGCCTCCCTGAGCCTGGGGAAACTGGAAGTCTTCGCACTGGAGCTGCTGCTCCTACTGGTCACCCTCACGTGTCATGGAGGGAGCCGGGGACAAGACTTCCTGGGCGTTCCTGCCTACCACCTCCTGGTGGCAGGATTCACATTTATCCAGATGTGGTTCAGATACAGAGGCTGGCTTCAGGGGCCCTGCCTTGCCCAGAGCCCACTCTCCCCTGCCCCTCCCTTTTGAGACAGGGAGTTGCTGCTCTTGGAGACAGCTGCCAGGGGCTTGGATCCAGCCCTTCAAGATCTGACTGGACCCCAGGAGTCAATAGGACAGACGGATCTCCCCCTTGATGCTGCTCCCTGGGGGATGGCTTTGTAGTGGACTTTTTGGGGTATGACTGTTACACTGGACTTGGACTTCTAAGCTTTAAGTGTAGCCCAGGAGGTATTTCTTCCTGGGAGAGCTTGGCTGCCGAGAACTTCCTGGGCAGCTGAGGCCAGCCCTGGATGGGCTGGAGAGACTTGATTTTGTGCCTTAAACCTACTGAGTGCCTGAGGAAGCGACCCTCAGCCCTCCACAGTCTAAACCACTGGGGGCCAGCAGGCCAGATAAACCTGGAGTATCTGGAAGGGGAGGTTCCCTGTGAACCCCCACACCCTGTGATCCCAGGAACTTACACCGTGGTGTCAGTGACTCCATCCTCCCCCCCCCCCCGCAACCCCAGCAGAGGAGCAGGAATCCCTGCAAGCATTGGGCTGGTGGGCAGATGCAAATAACTTTGGCTGTTATTAATGAAATAATTACTAAATGCACTTAAGCCAGGCCAGGAAGGAGTGGAAGGACGGAGCTAGAAAGTTCAGAGTGGGCCAGAGCCCTGGAGTGACACTTGCAAAGAAAGAGGGGTCCTGATTCTGATCCTTCCCAGGAGGCTCAGAGACACCCACCCCACTTCCAACCACCAAATTTTGGCTTCTCCCCCAGTTTGTGGGTAGCTTTCTCTCCCCATATTAAAGGCGCCCTTGCTGTGCTTGGTCAAGATGGAGGTATGCATGCTCAGCAAACCCCATCTCTGGCTTCCTCTCCCAGGAGTGATACAGTGGGTTTGAGTTAAGGAAGATGTCAACTTCTCTTCATGGTGTCTGCAGCATTCTGGGGTCACATGCAGGCTCATGAAAGGAATGTGGCAGTCATTTGGCCATGTCTACCATTGTCCAGAAACAGGAAAGGGAACTGCCGTCCTTGCCCTGTGCAATTCCATCACTTCTTTGGAAACCAGGCCTTACCCCTATCCTACCTCTCAGCTCTGAACAGGAGGCTTTTCTGTTGGGGAACTGAGTTCTAGAAGCCAATGAACTGCAGACCCCCTTCTGCCATGGATCTGAAGCACTTATCCACAGGGTAGGGAAGCACTAGGGGACTCAGGGATTGCAGGATACCTTGCCTCCAACTCCCTCCCCAGTTTGGCTCTACTCCCTGATTCCAACATAGGAGCTATATGACTCCCCATGCCATGCCAGGGGTCAAGCCCTGCTTAGTTCTACTGGGTTCCTCTTCCCACAGGGGACACCTCCTTACAGTGCCTTAAAACTGCCAAGCCCACTCCTTGGGGCTTCTTGGGGGGGGGTGGGGGATCGTTCTTGGACTGCAGCACCAGTCCTTAACTGGAAAGTGACCCTCCACTGCCCCCGGAGTCTGTCGGACATAGCATAGCCCCCCAGTCCCACTGGCAGCTGGCCCTGTTTCCATGCCTGGAAGGAGTCCTCAGTGCCAGGGTGGGGGCTTGGGCTCCAAGCTGCTTGAGGGGGTCAACCTTGGACCAAAGCTACCTTAAGCCCAAGGTATAAAAGGGCTCCAAGGAAGGTGAGTGGGCCACCTGCCAGAGGCTGGCTGGCCCTCCCCAGGCTCCAGCAGGCCCATCTCTCCCTTCCTCTCTCCTCTCTGGTATTTGTTCCTGTAGCCACTGGGCTATTCCCCTCTAGCTTCAAGCTGTACATATGGCCTCCCAGCACAGAACCCCTGCCCACACCATTGCCCCTTAGCAGCCTGCATGTGCATAGAGCGTCCCCTCCCCAGTTAACTCCGAGTCCTATCCCTGGGCTCTGACTTATATTTATCATATACCCACTGACTGAGGTAGGCAGAGGGAAGCCACCCTAGGCCTGCTTGCTTCTTGTCCTCCAAACTGTCCTTTCTTCCAAATATACATATATAAATAAATGTATAAATACCGCTTTGTATCTGAGCTTGCCTCCTGTCTCTTCTTGAGGTCGTTGTGGTAGGAAAGGTTTTCGTGGGGGTTTAAGGCCAGTTGAACTCAAAGTTCTTCTGAGAAGCCTGGAATCTTTGGGCCTCCATGCCCCAATGGCCAGATAAATGTTTTGTACTCATCACTGGCTTTGCGCTAGGGCTGAGATGACTCAGTGGCCTCTCCCCTGGCTGTATCTCCAGCCACTGTCTTTCTGGCCAGTTAGGGAAGTCTCCGGGGAACAAGCAGAGCCTGGCAAAAGCATTCCAGCCCAGAGAAGGGGGGCTATGTTTAGAGGAAGGGATTGGCCTAGGGCAGAGGGCAGAATCAACTGGCTTGTACTAGAAATGACAGAAGAAGGTAGGCCTGGACCCTTCCTATCCACAAGCAAGCCTTAATTTCAATGACAATTCACCCCTGCCACACAGCCTTCACCCCCATGGGTAGGAAGCAGGTTCCCAACAGCAGGAACCATGTGAAAGGCAGATGAGAGCTGGGAAAGGGTAGGATTGGTGACATAATGCAGGCCCCAGCACCACCCCTACCGCTACAGAACGGGCACAAGACAGGACTGTCACACATCTGCCTTTATTTGAGCAGTAGGTGGGACACTTCTAGCAACAGTAAAAAAATTAATTTACAAAAGCAGGGATTTAGTGAAGCCACCTGGCGGGTACCTGAAAGAGGAAAGGGCAGTCAAAACCAGACAATGACACTTCTTCCCACCTCCTGTCCCTAAAATCCCATCCTATGGCCCTAATCAAGATCTGATAAGCACTCTACCCCTTGGAGGATGGGACACCAGAGCCAATTCTCAGCAACTTGTTTGGTGGGTTATCTGCAGCAAGTTTTAAGTCTTAGATCCTCTCCAAGTCATTATAGTAATATAATAAAGTAATGCAAATGTAAAACCGTAGGAAGACTTTGCATGCCTCTATCTAATAAAACCCAAAGACAAGTCAAGGCCTAGGGTATCGTGGAGAACTCAGATCAAAGCAGGTCACACTGGGCTCAAATTCCCATGAGTAGCAGAGAAAGAGGCATGTGTGCCCAGGTCCCTATCCATCCTAGCACATCTGTCTCCATGAACCACAGGGTCTTGCAGCAAGAGCCTGAGGACCCACTGATGTGGCTGTAGGAAGTTTTTCCAGGTTGTGCCTCAGAGACTTGAGTGTCCCACCTTGTCACAGCTCTTACCCTTGGGAGCTCACACGTAGATGCCGACCCAGAGAAGGAGGAAGAGGACTCCATAGCCCATAAAGAGTGAGGCCACCAAGGAGATGAGGAGCTCTTTGTAGATATCCCGTGTGTACTTGGTGGAGGTAACCTCGTAACTGGGCAGGGCTGTTAAGGAGAAGCGGTGATGGGTTGTGGGGTGCAGCGAATTGCCCAGCATCACTCTGGGCAGAAAGATATGGGCTAAGGGCTTTCTGGCATGGTGCAGCTAGGAAATGGAGCCCAAGAGATAACTTGGACTCTGTTACTCCATACCAGCCTTCCATCACCCATGAGGAAATAATACCTACAGGGGTTAGGTTACTTGTCGCAGTCACACAGCTCCCTCACCCCTACTGCCACCCGAGCACACCCCTCCTTACACTACTTTTCCAGCCTCAGTTCCCCTATCTCCAGCATCCACTCCAGCCAGATCCTCAGCTCACTGACCTAGAAATCTGAAGAACCCCAGCTCACCAGAATTTGGAAAATAAGGCCACAATCTGCCCTTGGGCATCACCAACCTTTGTCCATTTCCAACCTCTATACACAAAATTAGCAGATACAGTTACCTAGGATGTTTTCTCCCTCAGTTTCTCACACCACCTATTCTGGCCCAATGGCTGTTTGGTCAAAGGATACACGAAGAACCAGGCGGTGAAGAACATGCCAATAGCCAGAAGCACCACAGTCAGATGGGGGAAGACAGCTGGATTTACTGGGCTGGTGTATCTGCTCATGGCCTCGAGCTCCTAGGGTAGACATGAGATCAGAGTTATTAAAGAATCCCATGATTTCTCCCTGGGGAGATGATGAAACAGCCTTGTGCTGCTGTGACTCCTAGAGGCCCATTCCAACTTTGGAAATGTGGAAATCCTTCAGAGCCAGTATCAAGTGATTCATTATGGGAAATACAATTATGACTACATCTTAAAACAGGTGGCATGTTCTCTCTTCAGTATGAGTCCTGAAGAGCAGCTAGGAGTCAGAGGGCAAGAGGCAAAAGGAGATTAGGAACAGATCAACAGTCCTTAGCCAATGACCACTATGAAAATGGAATGAGATGTATGTAGACTACCTAGGAAAAACCTGTCTACTGACTTCAAGCTACAGAGCCCCATGGTAAGTCAGGACTTAGACTGGGACCCAGATCTCAACTTCTAATTCAGCACTATTCTCACAACACTATCATGGAATCTCTGGACCTACCAGCACCTAAATAGTCTGAGTCTGCGTGGTTATAATAATTATTTCACATGCTTGATTTATAATTTAAGATCTGAATGTTGAAGCATCCAGTTTAATGCCTGGCATAAGGGGCTGCTCAGTTCCTTCCAAAGGTTGCAGGGTCCATTATGAGATAATGCCTGTGAAAGAGGGCTGTAAAAGTACAAATGTTAACTTCCATTGTCCCCCACCAGCCAATGCTTCTAAAATCCAGAACACAACAACTCTAGAGAAGTAAAATGATCCCATTGTTCTAAGAGACACTGGAATTCAATTCAGTAAAACAATTATGTCCCCCTCTGCTCTACCCCCCCCCAAAGCGAGAAAGACAATCGCTGCCATTTATTGAGCCTCCAATTGAAGGCCTTGTGTTTGGCACTAGAAATACAAAGATGAATAGATATCATCCCAGAGCTAGATGCACGTCAGATGGTGGTCACTAAGAGGCGTGGCAGATAACAAAGAGGTCCACGAAAAGTGGCCAAGAGGTCTGTATACAGGCTGTGGGCGTTCCCAGGGGACAGAGGCCAAGAGCCCGAGAGAGTCCCAAGTGTTTCGCCAAGAAATTACGTTTGCTTAGGATATTGTAGGATGAGTATGAGTTTGGCAGGCGGAAGAACTTTCCAGACAGAGACAACAGAGCCACAAGCTCCACGCTAGTCCAAGTGCGCTCCACGCCCCTCGCCCTTCCAAACAGCGAGGTCCGAAGCCCAGTGAGACCTCCACCTCGCTAAGGAGTCCGCGGCGAGGCTTCCTTTCCCCGCCCCAGTTCAGGCCGGGGGCTCCGGCACGTCCCACCCTCCGGGTCTCGGGCGTCGGGTCTCCGCGAGAGAACGGAGTGTGGTCGGGCGCCCAGCCAACTCCCCTCGACCCTCTCACCATTTTGCCCGGCACACGGTAATCCGCCGCTCTGCCACCGGAAGAACACGTCGGCAGGCGCAGGCGCCCGGCTCGGCCGGAAGAGGCGGTGTCCCCGTGCACGTGGCATTGTGGGACTTGTAGTCCTGCGGGTTCGGGTGTTGGGTGAGCTGGGCCTGTGGGGGCCCGGAGTAGGTGGAGCGGGGACGGGTGGCAGAGAAGGGTAGGGCAGGATCTCTGACAGAGCCGGTTCTCTGCGACAGGACCGGGCGCTGTGGCAGCGGCGGCCTGAGGGGGCGGGGCCTGCACGACGCTTCCCAGAAGGCTGTGCGCGCCGGGCAGGTCACGTGACGGGAGCGCGGGCTTTGGAAGGCGGCGGGAGACCACCTGCGGCCGAGCTAAACGGCACCGGAGTTTGGGGCTGTCCTGGGCAATACCGGACCCAGCGCTAGCCGCCGAGGCCTCTCGTCCCAAAGGCCAGGTGAGACTCCAGGGGAAGCACTTCCGAGGTCAACGGGGTCCGCCAGGTGCGGCGGGGATCCGGGGCCTGGCGCGCGCGGGGTGAGCAGTGCGGTCCCGCCACTTCCAGCCGCCAGGCTTGGGTGGTTCGCGTCATCACAGAGCCTCTCTTCTTCACTTGTAAGAGGAGGGTAATGACTTCCCCCGATGGGGTCGCAGTGAATTTTTACTAAGACCGGATAATGGAAACATTTATGAGACTTCACCGGTGTAGGCCCCTTCCTGCCTCCGTCGTTCTCGTGCCGCGAGAGAATAAACGGCTCGCAGGGCATTGCCCTCTTCGCGCGTACCCTGTCAAAGCTGCGAGGCACCAACCAGAGGATCGGATGGGGAACATTGTGGGGGGAGTTTTTCTACATCTGCTGTCTCAGTTCGCCTTGGCAGGAATCCTGCAAGGCATTTTTACCATCCTTCTTCTACAGATGAGAAAATCAAATTTAAATGACTTAATGTTACTGAGATGGTAACTAGTGTCCCTAGAAAGGTCATCCTAACCTTCCCAGACTGTAAAGATAGGCTGGGAACCAGCATGTGAAGGATTCTGATGCCATGCTGAGGTGTTTGCAGTTAATTAGAGGGAAGAATGTAATGGAATCAGTTACACCTGGAAAAGAACCCTGGGAGGGAATGTGAGAACAATTGGAAGGTCTAGTAGACGATTTCTTAGAGTCAGGACACATGCCATCCTTGGGATACAAGATGATTTATGTTGCACGTTAAAAAAAATCCTTTTTGATAGTTATGTTTAAAATATTAAAATGTAACTGATGTAATACAGATAATGTGGCTTATGTGAGTTCTCTTTTTCAACTTATTTTAGTTTTTTAAACTATTGGAGACACTATTAAGTGAATACTTGGAAGTGTCAGAAATTGTGAGGATCAAGAAGGAATTCAGGATCATTGCCCTAGGAAATAATTTTTTAATGTTAATTTTTTAGTTATAGATGGACACAGTATTTTATGTGGTGCTGAGGATTGAACCCAGTGGCTCACACATGCTAGGTGAGTGCTCTACCTCTGAGCCACAACCCCAGCCCTCTAGGAAAGATTTGAACCACAGAAGTCCAGTACTGGGCCTATTGACTACAGCCTGCTAGCCTCTAACTTAGGCCCTGGGGTGGGTAAGAGCCACAGAGTTTACATTTTAGACTTAGTGGTAGAGCGAAAATACAAAGGGGAAGTCTTAAGCTCCCAGAAACATCCTGAAAAAAGTAGAAACTCTTGCTGTGCACAGTGGCACATGCCTGTAATGCAAGTTGCTCAGGAGGCTGGGACAGGAGGATTGTGGGTTCAAAGCCAATCTCAGCAATTTTAGCAAGGCCCTAAGCAACATAGACCCTGTCTCAAAATAGATATAAAAGGGGCTGGGGTGTGGCTCAGAGGTTAAGCAAAAACAAACAAAAAAGTTAGAAACTTACATACTAAAGGGGATGCAGAAGGAAAATTAAATTAAAGCAGCATGTTAGTTGTTCACCTTACCCCCATTCAGTTATGTTTTGCTTGCCAGTGTTTCAAGAGTGCTTTATTAGAATTCTCCAGAGAAGCAACAATTCAGGTATAAGATATATTTGCTTAGCAGATATTTGCCTGTTCTTTAGGGCTCAGTTCTGCCATTCTGGATTCCTCACTCTGAGCCAAGTGCTGTCCTCAGGCCTTCCATGGTCCTTGTTGAAACATATGTTTTGGTCTTCTTTTTTTTTTTTTGGGTGATGAATTATACCATTCCCTTATCCACAAAACTTTTTAGTCCCTCAAGAACATCCACAGTATCTGAGTTCCTGTAAGTAAGACTTAGTATTAATTGAATGAACTGTAAATTGAATGAACTGCTAAACTGTTCATTTTTTGAGAACGAAGGAGTCATGTCTTACTCATTTCATCTTCTGTTGTGCTGACTTGGTTTCCGTACTTTGTGCTAGATTTGATTAGATATGATATTGGTGAGATAGCACCAATGATAACCCTTTGCATCCTTAAGGTTTCTCTTTCTCTTAATTCTTTTTAGCCACCTCTCTTCCATATTGCCATGGGAATTCAAGGCCTGGCCAAACTAATTGCTGATGTGGCCCCCAGTGCCATCCGGGAGAATGACATCAAGAGCTACTTTGGCCGAAAGGTGGCCATTGATGCCTCCATGAGCATTTATCAGTTTCTGATTGCAGTTCGCCAGGGTGGGGATGTGCTACAGAATGAAGAAGGTGAGACCACCAGTCACCTGATGGGCATGTTCTACCGCACCATCCGCATGATGGAGAATGGCATCAAGCCTGTGTATGTCTTTGATGGGAAACCGCCACAGCTTAAGTCGGGTGAGCTGGCCAAACGCAGTGAGCGGCGTGCTGAGGCAGAGAAGCAGCTACAGCAGGCTCAGGCTGCTGGGGTGGAGGAAGAGGTGGAAAAATTCACCAAGCGGCTAGTGAAGGTCACTAAGCAGCACAACGATGAGTGCAAACACCTGCTGAGCCTCATGGGCATCCCATTCCTTGATGCACCCAGCGAGGCAGAGGCCAGCTGTGCTGCCCTGGTGAAAGCTGGCAAAGTCTATGCTGCAGCCACCGAGGACATGGACTGCCTTACCTTCGGCAGCCCTGTGCTGATGCGACATCTGACAGCCAGTGAGGCCAAGAAACTGCCCATCCAGGAGTTCCACCTGAGCCGGATTCTGCAGGAGCTGGGTCTGAACCAGGAGCAGTTTGTGGATCTTTGCATTCTCCTGGGCAGTGATTACTGTGAGAGTATCCGGGGCATTGGGCCCAAGCGGGCTGTGGACCTCATCCAGAAGCACAAAAGCATCGAGGAGATCGTGCGGCGACTTGACCCCAATAAGTACCCTGTGCCAGAAAATTGGCTCCACAAGGAGGCCCAGCAGCTCTTCCTGGAGCCAGAGGTGCTGGACCCAGAGTCTGTGGAGCTGAAGTGGAGTGAGCCAAATGAAGAGGAGCTCGTCAAGTTCATGTGTGGTGAAAAGCAGTTCTCTGAGGAGCGAATCCGCAGTGGGGTCAAGCGACTGAGTAAGAGCCGCCAAGGCAGCACGCAGGGCCGTCTGGATGATTTCTTTAAGGTGACTGGCTCTCTGTCCTCAGCCAAGCGCAAAGAGCCAGAACCCAAGGGATCCGCTAAGAAGAAGGCAAAGACTGGGGCAGCAGGGAAGTTCAAGAGGGGAAAATAAATGTGCTTCACTCCATTGTTCCTTCTTGTCCTGAATATTTGCCTTTACCCTCAAGCTAGAGCTAGAGAAACCTCAGTGGGGCTGGGAGGGATGCATTGTTATTCTAGTGCTACCTTTCTCTGTAGGCTTTTTCCCTTTTTTACTTGATCTTATGGCAGGTGGGCCACAGAAGTGCTTTGTTTTCTCTTTTAGCTCAGGAAAGTGTCAGGCTCAAACCACTTCTCAGGCAGTTTACTGGACACTGGATCCATTGTTACATGAAAGTGATAGCAACGAGTTTTGAAGAAGGAAGACAGAGATGAAAGTGGCAAACCAAACTGCATGGAAATGATTTCCTGGCTGGCCAACTGGGGCTTATGGGGCTGATCCAGACTGTACGTCCTGGTTCAGCCTTGACCCACCCTGAAGAAGAGCCATCAGGAAGATCCAAGTTCAGAAGATGGGAAGAGCTACTGAGAAAAAAGAATAAGAAGCAGCAGGAGTACCTGCACTTTGGCAGGAAGGGTTTGATTCCTGGCTGTGTCTTGTGGTGGGCAGAAACTTTAAATTGCAATGTATTACAGTGGTTTTTCAGAGGAGTAAGATGATGATATTCTTTTGGCCTTTCTGGGGCAACAACAGAATTGAGATTTTTGGGATAAGTCACTGGTTTTTGTGTGCTGTTTTTATTTTTAAAATATGAAGAGAAAAAAGTCAATAAAATTGTGTAGGTATCCAGAATGTGATGTTGAGAACATTTGAAAATATCCAGCGCTCCATGCTCTAGGTAGACTATAATGTTCTTTGCACTCTAAGGTGTTTTGCAAGTGGCCACAAGAGGGCACCATGTGCAGTATAATGGCCAGCAGCTCAGATGCCTAGCTTATTTTGCTGGGAAAGTTGTTTTAATAAATTGAATGAATTTCTGATGTTCCACCTAATCTGTGAGATAAAGGAGCTCCTTTGAGAAAGAAGCCTTGCAGTTTAGATCAACTACCTCATAACAACCAAGTATTTACTTTGCCAGATTGTAGATTATGAGGGCTACCATTCAGAAACCACTTTCTTCTTCCTTTATGACATCAAATTCAAGTTGCTCTTTTCTTATAGAGTTGAATGTTTGGAAGTTTTATAATCTTGGTAGTGCTTGGGGAGAGCTAGCCTGTTGAGCTTCTGATCTTTTTAACATTCCTATCAAGGCCATTTGAAGTTAACAAGAACATGTAAGTAACTGAAATTTAAATTGAAAATATTTGACAGATTAGACAGGTAGAAGACTAAGTACTGTTTTTTCAAATTTTTAATGGAACAAACTATATTCCAAGCAAAAATCTTAAGTGAAATCTCAGGATATAAGAGCTCCTCTGATTGAATCAGGTAAGAGACAGTGTCCCCAGCAATGGCTCCATAACAAGGGAACTCTCTGAAAACCACTGATGTAGAAACTTGTGAGGACAGGGAATTTAGTTTTGTTCGCTGCTCTACTCCAGTATTTGATGAATGAAACTCATTTTCCCAGATTGAACCAAGCCATGACTTACTGGAGCTCCACTTTAAGTCAGGTAATTTGATTCGAAACTTGCAGTCATGCTGTTGGGGCCTAGAGGTGCTAAAGCTTCTTAGGACTGATCATCTCTGCAGCATTTCTACTTATGGACTATTTCCTGTGGAGGTCAAATACATGGTGGTAGGCTTTCCTTGTTTGATATTGGAGATGGAACCCAGGGGCACTCTACCACTGAACTACATCCTATCCTTTTTAAAATTTTTTCGAGACAGGTCTTGCTAAATTGTTGAGCCTGACCTCAACTTTTGATCCTTCCTTCTAGGTATTTACCATGCCATGCACCACCACACCTGGCTTGTGCTTGTTTTTTTTAATTTGTTGCGTGATCTTGTCTAGAAGTTCATAAATCTAATTTTGCATTGGCACGCTACAGGGAAAAATCTTTCATCTGCAGACGTTTTTGCTTAGAACTGTTTCAGTACGATGAAGGGTGCAGATGTTGCCCTGTTTTCTAGGTCTGAGGTATTGTGCTTGCAAAGATGTAAGTACTAAAACAAAGTGAAGGGTTAAATGACTCAAAATGGAAAACTAGAGGACAGTAGGGAAGAGACATTGTCTCATGAGGAGGAAGTGATGTAGACAACCCGGCAGGGCCTCTGCATATGGTAAAGAATTGGCCTTGCTTTTCCTTGCCATAGACCACCCTGCCTGCTTATTACCTAGAGAGTCCTGATGCTCCTTCCTATTCCCTAGAGGATTTTATACAGAGGGAGTCTGCAGTGATTCATGTTCCAAAAGTTAAGAGGACACAGGTGCACCATCACCAGGGAATCCTGTGCACACACATAGACAAGTACTGTGGGTCATAATGAATAGCCTTCATTTGGTCAAAATCAACTTTATTTTTCAGTTTTACTTCATCAGTTACTGTGGTAACATTGGCATACAAAAAGATACTGACACTGAACCCAATTAAAGAAAATGCCTCCAGCCTGGTAGTAGACGATAAAAATAACAAAAAGATAAACATAAGAGTTGGAGTTTGAAAAAGTGAGTTCACATATTCTACCATGATCTGTGACCAGAGGCAACCTTTCCTCTGTAAGCATGTTTTCTCATCTGAGGTCACTTGCTTTAATACTATAACATTGTATCTTTTATCACCCTGTGTCCCCGTGAGGCCACAATGGTATGGGCTGAGAGAAGGCCATGGTGGTACAGGTGCTTTGAGGACCTGGTCTTGGCATAATTAAGTTCACTGGTATTTGCTCAGACTGGCTAGATAGGCTGGTGATATCACACCCATACCTCAAGTGGCAGGGATCAGGAATGGGGAGGGATCAGCACCTATTCTGGAGTGAGGGAGCCATTGAAAGTCAACTCTTCCATTCTGCTTATGATTTTCCTGCCCAGGATTTAAACCAGGCTCTCAGGGCCCAAAGGGAAAGGCCTGAACCCCTGTGACCTGCTGTCCCCAGCACCTGACAAACCTAAGTAGCCCTGCCAACCTCGCCACCCTCATCTCAGCTGTCTGCCACTTTACAAAACCAGATGTGGGCTCTGCTCTTGCCCTTACGTTTGAGATTCTTCTCCCAGTGTCCAAATGGTCCGTACACTTTAGGTAGATGCTGTTGAAGAGCTAAAGAAATTTTGTCCTGGCTGGACTTTGGGATCTAGACCAAGCTCAGCACTGAGGGAAACTTCAGAAAACGAGGGCCTGACTGGACACAGGCTTGGGGAGGAAGAGGGTGTGAGTGCTGGCGACAGGCCTTCAGCAAGACTCCTTGGGTGTGTTCCTATGTTTGTTCTCTGGAAACATGAGTTAAACTGTCTCACAAACCAGAAGATCAAAAAAATGGCATATCAGCGTTAGACTGATGGGCTTCCTAAGAGATATTCCTAAATCCCTATCTGGTCTCCAGATGAATAAGGGTGGAGGAAGTGCCTAGCTGCAGCAATGATAACCACAAAATTGTGTATTTCCAACTTTCCTATTTTGGATTTAGAACTGTGAAGTGATTAGTGTAACCCATTACTCCTGCTAGAAAATGCTGTTACATAATTTAGGGTATAGAAAATCTGTTTCTACTTACAGCCCTTAGACTCTTCGTGACTGAAACTTCATAATCACTTGGGCTCACCAATTGCTATTAAACTTGGAACTACAAGTAGTGAAACAAAGGGAAGCCGCTGGGAGCCCCATTTATTTCTAGGGAGAAGGAAGTCAGGCCTTTGCTTGCTGGCTGACAACAAGAAGCAAGCCCCTAGTCTTGGGAGTTCTGTTTTTTCCTTGGGGTGGGAGGGTTAGAAATGAATCAAAAATAAGTGATTTTTGATGGCCGGCAACTCTCTACCTAATGTTCCCTCTGGACCTTGAATAGAACATAGGACCAAAACCAGTGGCCCCAAGATCCTTCAGGCCAAATGTCACTAAAGCCACAATCTTGGCCTTGGCTGCTTTTGAAACTGGAAAACAGTCTCTCCCAACAGCAAGGGCAGATGTGGAAGCTGAACTCCACGGCAGGCAGTTTGTGCTAAGCCCCAGGATTCTGTGCATGAATGCTTCCCTTCTAGATCTTTCTCAAAGTGGTCAGCTGCTCCCTCCCAGAGGTTAGCAAGCGACATCACTAACAAGTGGACCAGGGAGTGTGCTGCTGCCTGATGTGGGCTCACCCTATGCTCTCCAATGTTTATCTGCCAAAGTAGAAAAATGAACCAAGAACTGATTCACATTCTGGCTCTAACAGCTCCTCCCCTTCTGGGGACTTGCCTGTCCCCACACCCTTCTTAGGGGATTAGATGTGTATCTGGAAGGTAAAGGGGAAAGTTGGAGCCTGACTCTTATGTCCCCTAACCCTTCCCGCTCTGAACGTTGGAATGTAGTGGCATCTTCCCTTGAGCTCCCCTCTGCTTTGGCTCCAGAGTCACCCTCTCCTCTTGCAGATGGAGCAGGGAGGCGCTGTCCTTACTGGTGAAGGTAGGCATCCAGCCAGAGCTGCCCAGACTCCTTCAGTGAGCTGCAGGGTGACACAGAGTGGACGGTGAGGGAGATGGGCCAGTAAGCCAAGCAGAGATGGAGGGGCAGGTCTTACAGACAGGTCTTTCTGCCCTTCTGCTTCTGAGGAAGCTGGCCTGGGCACAGCGCTGAGGGGAACTCCAGTGAGAATAAGGGCCTGACCTAGCCACACAGTGCCCTGCCTGTGCCGTGGTGACCTCCTCTATCCTAGGTGACAGGGGAATGTTCCCATTGCTCGCCACCCCACAGGGCACCACCATTCCCACTGCCCTGCCCTCCCCGCCCAACAGCCAACCCCCAGGGCTCAGATACTCACTAGACAATGTCGGCAAAGGCTGAGAGCAGGGGCTTGGACTGGTACTCTATACCGTGCTTGGCACACAGCGACTGCACCAGGGGTGCCACTTTGTGGTAGTTGTGTCGGGGCATCGTGGGGAAAAGGCTTCAGGGAGAGTGGGAAAGTCAGTGAAGTCAGTGGCTTCTGCTCCTTCCTGTCGTCATCGCTGCCCCCTACCCCCACCCCAGGTCCTTCCTGCCCTGCTTCCTGGGGCTCCTGACTCACTGGTGCTCGATCTGGAAGTTGAGGTGCCCGCTGAACCAGTCGTTGAAGGCAGACTTGTGGACATTGCATGTTGCCTGGAGCTGGAGGAGGAGGTTGGGAGCATGTCTAGAGCCAAAAGGCCAGCCCACCGCGCCCCAGGTCAGGGTAGCTAAAGAGGGCAGGTTAGACTGTCCCTGGCCCCTCCCTTCACATTCCGGCAGGAGAGAAGCCTCAAGCGAATGAGCGGGGGTACCTTGGGGGACGTACTTTTTGCTGTTACCATCTTCCCTCCACCCTTTTCATGAGTTGTGTTATGCCTGGGTCTTCCAGATGATGGTCCCTTACCTGGGTGGACACCCAGTCCATGTTCCGGTCGTGATCAATGTGCATGGGGATGTGGTTCATCTGTGTGACCCACACAAACCAGTTGCTCTCCAGGAACCTGTTGGATGTGGCACACAGTCAGCAGAGCCCAGTCTTGCTCTTCCTCAGTCACGGTGCCAGCTTGTGCACTGTCCCAGGTCAACTCCTGAAAGAGCTGCTGCCCGAGGTCCCCAGCGCGGCCCCCAGACCCAGCATTTGTGCTTCCCTGTGCCAGTCCCTATACCCCACCACACTACCTGACGATGAAGAAAAGGCCCAGGAAGCCTTTCAGCCCCAGCAGCGGCACGTACGAGAGGAAGATGCGGATGTAGAAGGTGACCATCCAGGCCAGGTCCTGCAGTGTGAATGGCAGAGCAGCGCTGCCACAGCCGCTCTGGCTCCCCTCCCAGCTCCCCTCCTCCACCTGCTGCGGCCTCAGCCATCAGGGGAACCTGGCCGTCCTCAGCTTTTCCTCTCAGTGGCCCCACCCTACACAATTAGTGCCAGTGCTGGTAGCACTCCCAGCCCTCCTAGCTTGTCCCTTCTCAGGGCCCCACAAGTCTCCCTACCTCTAGCACCTCCCAATCTACATAAATGCTGCCAAATGAAATTTCCAGGACCAGGGTTCTGTGCACCCCAGTGCCCTGGTCAATGCTCCTGCCCTTTTCTGCACAGTAAACCAAGCCCAGTACTCCTCCCTGGTGCTGGAGTCCTCCACTACGCCTGGCCAAACTCACCCTTACCTCCCAGATTCTGCGCTCTGGTCTTCATCCCCTGCCTCACCTCTGCCTGCCAACTCCACCCATCGGTGGAGGCCAGCTAGAAAGGTGGCTTTACAAAGCAGACACAGCCAGGCCTTGTGAGTGCCCAGAGCTTTTTTGCCTGTACTTCTTTCCTGGTACCAGTCATACCCTGCCTCACTGAAGGTTCCCTGAGAGGAAGGACTCTCTCCCATCGCCTCCCCCAGCACAGGGGCCTGGGGGCACACTGGCTGCACGAAGCCAGGCCCAGGAGGCAGGGGTCCTGCTGAGTGCGCCCAGATCACTTCCTCTGTCTAGGGGCAGGGAGCATCATACCTTGTCCTATTACTTTGTTCTAAGTTGGGCCTGGAGTTTATTTCCCCTGGAGAACCCCTTTCCCCCACCAGGTGCTGGAGAACACAGGACATGGGACTCTTGGCCGTGGATACTTACCACCCACTTCTTCCGCTGGATAACAAAATAGAAAATATACCACTGGAAGTAGAGTGGCAGCAAGGCCGGGGGCCCAACTGGGAGGAAAAAGACAGGAAGGAAGTGTGAGCCGTGGGACAGCCACAGAGCGTTTAAATGGTCCCCAGCACGGGGCTGCCCCTGCCCGACCCCTCAGGTTGCTCCTCCAGCTGCCTTAGCACTGCTCGGCTGGCCCCACACCAGCAGGCACTGAAGGAAGGTAGGCACGAATGCCCATCTGGAGAAAGCCACTCCCAAAAGGAGGCCAGGGAAGGTGAGGGGTAGGAGGGCCATCTTTTTCCAGGGGAGAAACTCAGAACCCAGGCCCAGAACATGCTGTGCTCCCACACCTTTTAAAGGGCACTGCAATACCCCCAGTGCCCCTGTGCTGCTTGGCCAAGCCCTGCACCCACAGTCATCTGCCAAGTTCTTGGTTGCTCCACTGTGCACGTCAAGGGAAGGGGCAGGGACAGGAAAATGTGCATGTGTGCACACGCATGTGATGCTCTGACCCTTCATAGGCCAAGGTTCACTTCCTTGGACTAGCGACCTGGGTTGTGCTGCCCTGATCTGAAGCCCTGGAGGTCAACTACAGGCAGAGGCAAGGAGCTACTTTTGAAAGAAAATTGGCAGTTGCAGAAGTGGTTCCCATCCTATGCACTGCCCCATTCCCTTCCCGTGTCCCCTCCCTGCAGCATCTGATGCTGCTCTAACCCCTGCGTCGCATGCCCATCCAGGACTCCTTGATGAGCCTTGGATTTTGAAATTCCTTCTCCCACGAGTCCGCTGCACCTCCCTTCTCTGCTAGGGACAGTTGCTAACAGGCAATCAGGATAAATGCCTTCACACTGATCCCTGCCCACCCTCCCTTTAAAATTCTGAAAATTCAAAGGAGTTTTAAGGCTCATTATTTGGGGCCATCTGGAACAGACTTCCAAATGCAGCAGCTCTAGAGAATATGCAGCCACAGCATCTTCGCTCAGCTCACAGTCCTCCTCGGATCCCATCCTCCCACAACTATGTAGACATTTGGTCCCCAATGGGTCAGACAGGGCCCCATCAGATCATCTTGACCTGGGTCCTGTTTGACAAGGTTTAAGGTGAGGTTTAAAGCTCATCCGGAGGGCTGAAACTTACCACTAGGTGTCCTCATGGAAAGAGCTGATTTGCCCCCAACACAAATGACCTCTAGTCAAATATTGTTAGCCTGCTGACTCTGCTCAGTGGAAGGGCAACAGTTCCAGGCAGGGAGTGACAGGGGCGGGGTGGGTACTTGCCCCAGCCCCTTTTCTGGATTGTATTCTTTTTTGGGGGGCGGGGGGGTGCTGGGGATTAAACTTGGAGCCTTGTGCATGTAAGGCAAGCACTCTACCAGCTGAGCTGTATCCCCAGGCCCTTTCCTTAACTTTAATACTTTAATGCCATCATTGAGAACAGTTTCCTCCTCACACCCCACAGCAGCCCCCCCACCCAAGGCAGCTCCCCGTGGTGGGTGAAGACACTCACTCAGGAAGAAGTATTTGTGCTGGTGGTTGTATGGCATGTACTTTTTCTTTTGTTTCCCAAGCTGTAATGAAAAGTGAACATAATTTAGTAGTAACCAGTTACAGACCAGCCACCCAGTCCCCTCCCTTCCCTGCTCAAAAGCTGAACCCACCGATCGGGTCATCAGCCTCTTGGTGCTACTGGAAGGCCCCAGGAGGCCCAGCTTTACCTCCAGCAGCTGGAGTGAGAGGCCTTGGCTGCAGCCTGCAGTGTGTGGTGACATGACCCACAGCTCAATGGCCTGTGCCCCATGAGGATGTGTGTAATGCAGGTTCTGTCAAACCTCAGGACTTCTAAGAGTCATCCAAAAATGTCTTTGTCATGAATTTGTTCAGGCCCCATCATTGCCTTTCCTGTCTCCCACCTGGTACTCTTTGACATCTGAGTCTCCATGGAAAACTCCTGTATAGGCAGCTACTCCCTCTATGTGCAGCCTCTAGTCCCCCATCAAAATCTTTTGGTTGCTTGATTTCAACACGAACTTTATAAAATTACTTGAAAGTTTTTTGTTGTTATTGTTGGTCTTTTTGGTGCTAGAGATCCGAATCCAGGGCCTGTGCATGCAAGGCAAGCACTCTACCAACTGAGCTATATCCCATCCCTTGAAAGTTAAGCAAGGTTTGGCAAGTATGTGTGGAAAGGATACCAAGAACAACTCCGCAGTTTGAAGGTTCTGGCAAAGTTCTCCCTTGTGGGTGGTGGTTATTTAACAAGCCTAGCTGCTACAAAGACAGGCTGTGCTGCCAGCTCAGTCAGGAAGCCCAGGGCTCCGGTGTCTGCTCTGCTGTCACTCCACAGCTCCTGCATTTCTTGCCCAATTAGTCCTGGTGACTAGACAACCCCAAGGGCACAGGAGAAGCAGAAGTCTGGCTCATCTTCTCATGTGTTCCCCCACTGCATCCTCTACTCACTGAGCTTATTCTGTGCAAGGCACTTCAGCTAGTGAAGCATTCTGTCTGCATTCACAGATTTGCTCAGTAAGTACTGGAGTACCTAGCTGTGCCAGTCACTGTCAGGGAGCAGAGGCCACCAGTATGAAGTTCCTACCTGTATGGATCTATAACCCGAGGAGAAGAAGCTGGTAACAGATTGGTAAACAGCTCTAAAAAATTTACAGATTATAAACAGAAAAACAGGGACAGCAGGCAGTGATCTGGCAAAGGTAGTCAAAAGGCTTTCAAGTCTTCCCTGAATGAGAAGGGCTAGCAATGCAAAGCTTCAGGACAAGAACACTGAAAGAAGGGACAGCCAGCACAAAGGCTTGGGACGCTCAGGATCATGAAACTAGGGAGAGGTCAGATCGTGTGGGACCTCAGGAAGCTCTGGTAAGGTCAAGATAGGTGCACAATCTGCTTTGTACTTTTAAAAGGCTTACTCTGTCCCAACATCACCAAAAAACTAAGGCTTACTCTGGCTGGAGTGAATTATAGGGCACAGTCACAAGTGAGGAGGCTGAAGCTAATCCAGACCAGAGAGAGACCTGATGGGTATGTGGTCTGACATGGTTTGCTTTCTAAAGGTTCCTGTGTTGGAGGCTTGGTCCCCAATGTGGTGATGTTGGGAGGTAGTGGGGCCTTTAAGAGGTGCCTAACGGGATGTCACTACATAACTGGGGTTTCACCCTCAGAAGAGACTAATGTGATTCTTGTGGGACCCTATTTAGTTCCCCCTTGAGACTGGGTTGTTAAAAAAGAGCAAGATTGGCCTCTCCTGGTCTCTGGCTTTTCTTACCATGTGATTACTCTCTCAGGCCCTCCTGCCACCATGACAGTATCTGCCATGAGGCACTTACCAGAGGCCAAAATGATAAAGCAGCCCAATCTTAGACTTTCAGTGTCTAAAATTGTAAAATAAATCTTTATTTATTTATAAAGTACCTAGCCTCAGACATTTTGTTATAGCAATAGAAAATGAACTAATGAATGGCAGTGGATATAGAAAACTTGATGGAATTTGGATTTATTTTGGAAGCAGTGTCAACAAGGTTTGCTGATAAACTAGATGTGGTGGTGCGGGATGTTCCCTCTCAAGCAACATTAACTGAAAGGGGAAACCTGGAAGAGTCACCTTTATTGGTTGGTGGGGTGGATGGGGAATGCAAAGGAGCCCCATCCATTGCTCTCTTTGGATGGGAATCAAATGCCATTATGGTCCCCAAAACTTTGTCCCACCATGTTAAGCCCCTCAGAGGTCAGAAGGGTTCTGTTAGGGGCAAAGTGTCCCTTCTTACTCTTTATCCTCCAGGAAAGTTGGGAGGCCTAGGGCAGATGTCACAGAATTAGCCAGGGCTTCACTGTTCAGTTAAGCCATCCCCAAAGGGACTGAACCGAGCCCCACGTGGCCCCAGCACAGGCGTTCACTACAGGCGACCCATCCTCAGCCTCCTGGCTAGAAGGAAGGAAACAATGGAAGCTCATTTTGGTTCCCAAGTTATTCTCTGTTTTGGATGTCTGCAGATAAGCCCAGCCAGCGCTGTTCCTAAAAATCCACTACCATCCATGTTAGCTTCCTGTCACTGTACCAAGATCCCAAGGTCAATGACGTAAAAGAGAGATTTTTTTGGCTCATGGTTTCCGAAGTTTCAGTCTCTGGGCCTGCGCTGAGGCAGATCACGGAGGCAGGGTATGACTCACCACCACCAACCAGGGAGCAGACAGGGGAAGGGGCTGGGGTCTTAATACACCCTTCAAGGGCAGGACTCAATGACCTTTCTCCAACTAGGCCCCACTTCCTAGCGTCTTCATTAGCTCCGAGTACTGCCATGAGCTGGGTACCAAATCTTCAACAAGGGAGCCTTTGGGGACATTTAAGATCCAAACCGTAGCACCCACACTGCTCTCAAAGCAGCTACCAGAGCCAGGGCAAGCTCGTCACCCGCACAGTGCTGATCCTAACACAGTGCTGGAGGCCCAACGAACCATGGACATGGAAAATAAGAACCTTAGGGACAGCAGGGACATGGGCCTCCAGTAAAGAGCGCCTCACAATAGGATGGCCAGTGCTGCCAAAGTCCTCCCAGAGTTCTTCTCGCAACCAGAGGGGAAAGGAGAGCCAGCTACCTTGAACTCTTGCCTGGAACTGAAACACATTCAATGACAGTCCAATCCCTGGCAAGATGAAATGTCATTAAGTGGGTGAAGGGGACCTGGCAGAACTCTGACTATAGCATGGAACCTGGGGACAAAGGATTTTAAATTAACTTTTCAAGCAATTCTGCTGGCCATTCAGAACCTTCTACTGCTTATGCTCACTGAGAGTTCACCAAACTTCCAGCCCCAGGCATTCTTCCTTCAACAGCTTGGGATTCTTGCTCCCACCTCAGATAATGATTCAGGCCCAGTGCTGCCCACCCTGGAAGTCAGGCTGGAATCAAGAAGGTGGCAGTTAGTTGCCCCTTGGTTTCAACAGTGAATTGGCTCCAAGATCCCCCACAGATACCAAAATCTGCAGTTGCTCAAGTGCCTTATATAAAGTGGCATTTGCAAATAACTATAGTCCTGTGAGCCTGGCAAAATGGGCTTTGGTATTTATTTTTAACCCAGGGCTTTGTGCATGCTCTACCAGTGAGTTACGCCCCCAGCCCCTTCTCAGTAAAAAAAAAACCCAAAATAACCCCCTATCCCAAGTACTGGGGATTGAACTCAGGGGCATTTTACCATTGAACTACATCACTAGTCCTTTTTCTTTTGAGACGGAATCTTGCTAAATTGCCAAGGCTCCTCCTGCCTCAGCTTCTGAGTTGCTGGGATTATAGGCATGCACCAACAAGTCTCTCATGGGAAACTAAATTCTCTAAATTACTTATAATACCTAATACTATGAAAGTACTACAAAAACAGCTGTTTTACTGTTCTGTTTAGGAAATGATTTTTTTTTTTTAAAGTGTACATGTTCAAGTCACGGACACCATTTTCTCTTTTGTTTCTTTTTTCCTTCTGTAGTGCCGGAGATGGAACCCAGGACCTTGTGCGTGCTAAGCAAGCACTCTACCTCTGAGCTACATTCCTAGCCGTTAACTTTTCTTTTCTGAATATTTTTGATCTGTGGTTGCTTGCACCTTCAGATGCAGAGTTCAAGGATACTGGCAGCCAAATGTACTGAATGCATGGATGTTTCAGGTACTAGGCATTAAAGGAGTAGATACTCCATCCCTGGACTGGGGAAAACTGGGACAGTGCAGGATATCCAGTGTAAGAGAGACAATCAGTATGTGCAGGGTGATGACCCTGATTTCTAGGGCTGGGGTGTCACAAAACACCCCTAGGAGGTGCCATGCATCACCTTCAAGGATGAGCAGAGGCTTGCAGTCATCTTCTGGTCATCCTCTGGATCTCTAAAGCTTGTGGTACTTTCACACAGTAACTCCTTGCTGACTGAACTCAGTAGGAGGAGTGGATGATTCTGTCCTGGGCAGCCCAGTCCTGGCTGACTACCTGCTGCTTCCCAGAAATTCTAAAATGCAAGGGCCCCAGCTAGCCCAGTCTGCAATGGATGTCTTGCCTATACCAACAACACTGTATTTCCCCCAAATCCCTCTGTACTGGCTGTTTCCATTCCCCAAGACCATTTACTAAGACCTCTGCTCACCTCCACAGAAAGGACCTTCCCCAAGGCAAAGAAGAAGGGATGCATGTTGATGTCCGGATCTTTGCGGAAGCAATTGGGCTTAGCATGGTGCTGGAAGTGCATGTGGTTCCACCAGCTGGCAGGGGCCCCCTACAGAGAATTGGGGATGTGAATATGAAAACTTAGTATCACCTCTCCCCCTCTCAGACACCCCCTTAGAGACTGGAGTCTCAGAGAGCCCCCTCTGTCCCACTGACCTTCAAGTGGCCAATCACAAAATGATGTAGCAGGTGATTCCATGTAGAGGTGCCAAAGACTGACAGATGACCAAAGTCATGCTGCAGCCAGCCAGCCTGAGCCTAGGAGAGAAAGGTTAGTGCCAAAAGCCACCAGCCTGCCCAGCATCCTTCTCCCTGACCTCAGCAGTCCCTTCGGCCTATCCCTCTTCCTTCACTCACCCAGGCCTGTGCTGGCCACAGTGCTCCCAACTGAGCACATCAAGAAAGAAGTTAGGAAACCCGAGTCTTAATTCTGGCTCTGCCACTGATTCACATGGGAGTTGATGCAGATCACAATCCCTTCTGTGCTTTTCAGTTTCCCCATTTCTGAAGTTCCATGACTTAGGATGGACTCAATCCAGGAAACAGAAAGGACTCAGAGATAAGCAGGCTTGCCACATGGGTGCTGACAGCTAACAACTGGGCACCCACCATTATTAGCATGTTGGGCTATGTTGGTGGAGGGGAGGGAGTCAAGCTTTGTTGAGAAACCAGGATCTTGGTTCCTGGCACACTGGGCTGTGATAGAACCTGAACTTGAAGTTTCAGAGAACAAATTCCATGGGAAGAAGGATTATAGAGACATTAAGAGAAATGATAATGTGCATGTGGCCAATGAGCAGATAAAAGTCACAGAAAATGGAATGTTCTCTTTGTGCATCTACTCCCCTGGGTATCTTCAGATCTGCAGGCAGGATTCTTGGTCTTCTGAAGTGTATAAAGCTTTCCCCACGGAGGCCAAGAATGGCTGTGCACTCGACAAGTCAAAGGCTCTTACCTGAACTGTACTGAGTAGCACTGCAGAGAGGAGGAAGGTCACAAAAGACGTCCCAAAGACCCAAAGGATGAGCCAGGCAGCAACATCCAGCAAGAGGATGTGTAGCAGGTATAGCAGGAAGAAAAGGTGGTTGGACTTCATGAGTCCCATCCGCTCCACGGTAGCCCGCAGCTCTCGGAACTCATTTGTCAGCTCTTTCTGTGGAAGAGTGTGGCTGTTAATTCTTCCCAGCTGCAACCCACACTGCTGGAGACAAGGGCCCAAGGACCTCCCACTGAAGTAGCTGTGAGAAGTCCATAATCCTAGGCAAAGACATCACAATGATGGGGAATGGTGACAGGAGGACCTGATAAGAATGGGACTATGCCTAAGAGTTAAACAGGACTTGATGTAGGTCCCTGTTTGCCATTTACTATGTGATCCTTGGTGCCAAACCTTTCTGAGTATCAGTTTTTTCACATGTAAATGTATTTATGGGTCTATGCTGGGCACAGAGTAAGTGTTCAAAATATAGGTCTCCTGGGCTGGGGTTGTGGCTCTGTAGTGGGGCACCCGCCATGCACACGTGAGGCCCTGAGTTCGATCCTCAGCACCTCATAAAAATAAAGATATTGTCTCCATACTAAAATATATATATATATATATATGTATGTTAAAAAAGAAAAGTTATTTAAATATATATATCTCCTGCTGCTCACAAGGATGATGACTGCAGTAGTGGTGGTGGCACCCTTGGGAGAATCACAGTTTCCAAAGTCCTGTTCCTTTGGGCCCATGACCCTGTGACTGTACAAGAGAGGCAGGAATCTCAAACCTCCTGAAAACTGTCACCTATTATCTCTAGGTTTCCGTTCCCTCCCCATCAACCAAATCTCCAAACAGCAAACGGGTCTCACATTCTTGGTGGGCTCAAAGCTGGGCTGCTCCGGAGCCAGTTCTCCAATCAGGAGAGAGTTCATATACTTGCTCACAAGGCCCTTGTTGATGTGGAATGCCACAAAGGGATCCTGCATGTGTGGGGAGAAGACAGCAAGGTGAGCAGTCAGCCCTGAACAGCTTACACCCAAGCTGAAGCAAAGACCACCTCCCTCCAGCCTCTGCTCTGAGTGTGCTGAGGCCTTTCCAACGGCCCACAGCTCATCTTCAGCATGTGGGTTACCATGAGAAGAGCACCACACCAAGGAATGAGAAACACTGCCAGGGGTCACCCAGAAAGACCTGGCTGGGCTGGCCCTGGTGCCTGTGGACAGCATTCGCCCAGGAATTTAGACATAGGTGAGAAACAGGCAGAAGGGATGGGTGGGGCTGAGACTTCTCTTCCTTTGAAAAGTGAACAAAGTCCTTGTTTCTGAGCCAGCTTCTTCGTGAATCGCACTGCAAAAGTGCCCGAGTCCCCCTGTGTGAACTGTGGAACTTGTCACATTTCTCCCCTTCTGTGCACCATGGTTAGGAGCAGGGTTCCCAACTTCCTCTAACTCTTACCAACCCCTCCCCAAGATGCCTAATTTCAGTGGAGTCCTCTAAAACAGGATTCACATTAGCAGATGGGGTGGGGGGGTGGCCCTTTGGCAGAAGGGGCTAGTGAGGTGGGGGCGGAGCCAAAAATCCAGTGGCACCACACATCCAGACCAATCACCAACCCAGCTGTGGTGTCCCAGGCCCCAAATCACACACAGCCTATTGTCGACTTGCTCCATCTGCGAAAGCGGCCTAGGCTCATGCTGTCCACAACCACCTAGGCTTGTGAGTGGTCGCAACAGGCAACGCCAACCGCACAGGGTCTAGCCTCACACCTAAGGCAGCTTGTCAGAGGGAGGGCAGGTCTTCACCCTGCAGCTCCAGGCGATTTAGCTGGAACTCTAGTGACCTGAGGCATGCTTAGGGACATCAGGGCAGAGATGGGAATGAAGACGGGTGACAGGTTTATCGTGGGATTAGAAACAGATCCCTGTGTGGGAAGGGAGGGGTTAACAATGATGAACTCGTCACAAGCGGTAATCACCCCCCATCCCCTGCTCCAGCCCAGGGAGGCTATGAAAGGCTCTTTGTAATCCAGAAAGAGAATCAGTAGAGCTAGGCATGCATGATAGTGCACACCTGTCTCAAAGAGCTGGGGATGTTGCTCAAAGGTAAAGCACTTGCCTAGCCTACACGCAAGGCCCTGGGGGTTCAATCCTTAGGACCGCAAAAACACAAAAACCAAACCAATCAACCAATGGGATCTGGGTTTTGCAGAGCAAACCCACCCTGAAGCAAGGCAAGGGAGGACAGCAGTCATATGTGCCAAATAGCTAGAGACCCAAAGATATTTGGCTAGGTGACCTCTCCGGCAGTATTCAAAGACAGTTCTGGAAATCTTCCATAGTGTATGCCCAAGCTGGCGCCCCCACCTCAGCACAACGCTCCCTTTCCTCCCCGGTGAGTCCCTTCCCCGCGTTTCCGCAAAGCGTAGGGGATCCCAAGGCAGCGGGCTTCGGGATTCAACCCTATCCTTGAGGGATTCCTCTCGCGCTTGCGAGTGCAGCCCAATACTTTCCATCAGGTACTCAGATGCGGCTGCGCCTCCAGCTCCTAGCCCTGGAGACAGGACGTGACTCCCTCCCCGCACTGACCCCTCCTCTCTGGGCCCTCGGCAGCACCGCTTGTATTCTCGCTGCCTCCTTCCTCCTATCCCGGCTGAGTACTGTCCACGTCTGGAGACCGCAGACGGGGGCTGCGGATGGAATACACGTGGTGAACAGCCAGCCCTTTGTTTGTGTGTGCACATTGCTGGCCTCCAGCCCCAACCCCCCAGACTCATTTTACGGCCCCTCTCCTACTCTTGTCCCCGAGTCCGCAGGACACTTGATCATCCGGCGCCTCCTGGCTTTCCTCCCTATTAGTAGGTGGTCCACCAGGGCGCCAAACTTCCTGTCTCCCGCTCACTCTGCCTGCGGCCCTGGCCCGCCCCCTCCCGTGCCCCTGCCTGGCGGCGCTCACCGTGGCATCCTGCCCAGCGTAGTGGCTAATGACCCGGGAGCCCCCCGGATGCCGGCGGATGAACTCGCTGATATTGTACACCTTCCGGTCGATCACCAGCCATCGCTCCTTCTCGCGCCCGGAGCGCTGCGCCACCTCCTCCCAGGTGAAGTAGCGCGGGATGGATCCCTGAGCTGAAGTCCCAGCGGCCACCGGGTCGGGGGCCATTGCTGGCCTGGCGATGCCGCGCGCCAGCTGGGCAGGGGCTGTCGGGCGCGCGCTCTGGGACTCGGGGCAGTGCACGCCGTCCTCGCGAGCTCGGGGAGCGGTCCGCTGGCGCGCGCCCAGGGCCCACAGTCCGCGTGCTGGGTTTTCAGCACCCGCGGTGCGGACCGCAGAGCCCGGCGGCGCGCGCTCCCATTGGCTGAGCCGCGTGGCGTGGGGCGCGAGCACCGCCCTCCCGCTGGCCCGCAGGGGCGGCGCCCCCGGAGGGATTTGTCTGCTCCCGGCGCCGAGAACACGCGCCCCCTCGCGGCTTCCTTAAAGTGGTCGCGGCTAAATTCTGCTTCCTGAGTTTCTGGCGGGGAGTTGCAGGGATGGCTCTTAGGGAACACCGTGGACAGAATAACGGTTTCCGGGGAGCGCTTGGGTGGGTCCCAGCTCGCTGAGGCCGAAGCCCAAATGCAAATAGGATCGGGCCAGGCTTGGCCTGCAGAAGCTCTGGCTGAGTGTGATCGTGCAGAAGGAAAACAAGTTTAGACAAACTGAATTTGGCAGTTTATTTGGGCAAATAAAGGATTACAGAGTTTCCAGCGAGGTGGGCAGGCAACGATTATAGACAGAAAAAGGAAGTGACATACATAAATGCTTTTGGAGGCAGCTTTGGGTCAAATTTAATTTAATTTGACGATTTCCCCAACCCCACCCCCACATTTTTTTAAGTTGACAGATGAAATCGTGTGAATTTATAATGTACAGCATGATGTTTTAAGAATATATATAGTGGGATGGTTAAATCTAGCTAATTAACTCTCTTGAGCGAGCTATGTCATTAACAGACCGAACACTTTTGTGTCTTTCCACAATGTCAAAATTTATTAAATAACAATAAATTCACAGGCCACATCACTTTCAGTGGTGGTAGTTCACCAAATACTTGTGGGTTATCTGATAGACATAAGCTGGGCAAACACGAGTTCTTATATTTGTCTTAATTTCTAATATCTATAACCCTCAAGTCACATCACACTTCACATAGTGATACATATGTATGTGTCAACATGTCTCTATGCATTATATATATATATATATATATATATACACACACACATATACATACACTTATCTATATCTCAATCACAGAAAGACTAAGAAAGGGTTAATACCACTGCAGGGTTTCAGGATGCTGTATCAAGAGCACAGAGAGGGTTCTTTAACCCTGAAGGCAGTTAAAGAATTACTGTAGGCAGTCAAGTAAGGATTTTAATGAACCCGTTCTGCAGAGTTGTCAAGGCAGAGGGTCTGGAGGGTTATGGTTTTAGTTTTAGAGTGTCAGCTTGGAAGGTTTCAGCTTGGAAGGGCTCATAGGGAGTCACCACAGAAAGGGGAAACTGCATTCTGCTGAAGTCTGGTAGACCCGAAATCAGAGGTTTGTCTAAGTTGGCCCATATGTTACTTATCAGTTTGTGCTTTGTAGTTGTGCTGGGGACATGGTGGTTGTTTACTTATTCAAACAAGGCATAGAGTCATTCTATCTTGGCACTTGTACTCAAAATGTAGTAAAATTCAAGGTGGAGTAACTCAGGTTACTGCTGTCCTATATACCATGGAGAAACTCTGAAAAGGGCACAGTCTGTACTACACAATCTTCCCCCTGAATCCGGAGGGCATGAACCTGAAATCTCTGGAATAAGAGGAATCAAATCGTTCTCAGAGACTGATGACACAAGTTTTGAGCAAGTAGAATCCAAATATTATTGCCAATAATAAGAACAATGTTTCTTTAGATGAGACCATATTATGCTGGTCAGGTTATACCAACCAGTCTTGATGCAGGCCAGAGGGTTCCAATTGGACCATGAATATGTGCGTGGTATGTGAGCTTTAAAGGATTTGCTGATTATTTGGAAGAACATGCATTTGGTATGTATGTCTTCAATATCTTTTGAAGTGTGATTGAGTTAACATTTAGTACTGTAGCTACATTTGTGTGTATGTGTGTGTGTGTGTGTGTGTGTGTGTGTGTGTGTGTGTGAGTTCAGTTGAATTTTTGACATTGGCCAATTGTGGAAGGCATCAGATGCTCTTCTGAGTTCCTCCTGGTTTGTTTCAATGACATTGTCCATGTGTGTTATATTGACTCATGGAATTTCTTGTATTCTACCATGCCATGATTCAGGAAAGTCCCCATATAACATTTACTGGGTATGGGAAACTAGGTAAGGTTTTGTATTCATTGTAACATTAGTCACAGTTGTCACCTTTATACATTCTGAGTTTATAACATGAGCATTTGATCCTGAGGTATGATTGTAATATAGAACTTTAGTGTTTGATTTATGACATATTATCCACACAAAATTTCCTACATTCTAACATATATAGGTATAGTTGCTATATTAATGGGTAATAATCTATGGTAGGAGTAATCTACTCAAATATAATGAAACTCAGATGACCATTTTTGCACCATTCCCTGTTAATATACTATCCTGATATGTATAACAGGTCTCCTGTAGTGGAAATTTGATGTTTACAATCATGGCATGTCTGTGCATAAACTATCCATGAGGAGTTCCACCTGAAAGCTGAATTATGTCTAGTGGGAAATCTCTGGATATTTAAATCATATTTGACAGGTCATGTATATAGTCCAGTAGATTTAAAGGAATTGTGTGCTTCATAATCTATTTGCCATAACCAATCCATCATCACCATGGATTAAAGTGTGGGGCATATAACTTTCCCCTGAGATAATCTTTGTTAGACTTGGGCAGTTGTCTTTCTTGTTCAGCACTGGGTATCTATTAGTGTTTCTATAATGCAAACGGTCACTTTAGTGAATTGCATCTGGTGAAGTGTATCAGTGCTGTACGTGAGTGTGTATGTATCTGTGGAGTTGGAGCATAGGTGCTGGTGTGCTAACAGAATCTGGGCAATAACACTGTCTTTGTGGACAAAATAAGTAGTAGGATGTAGTAGTTATGGTGGCACAGATGATTAAAAGAGGAATAATAAGGGGCTGGGTTGTGGCACAGTGGTAGAGTGCTTGCCTGCATATAAATAAATAAATAAAATAAAAGTTAATCCACAACTAAAAAATACATATAAAATAAAAGATGAACAAGGTTGGGGTTGTGGCTCAGCAGTAGAGTGCTTGCCTAGCAAGTGTGAGGCGCTGGGTTTGATTCTCAGCACCAAAGAAAAATAAATAAATAAAATAAAGATTTTTTAAAAAGATGAATAATAATAGTAATGAATAATAGCAACGAATGTGCATGAGAGGCAGCAGGGCGGACAGCTCAATTGCATGTTGTCTAAACTTGCCTATTAGTGCCTAGACATGGGAAATGTCATGATCGTACTCCACATTCCAAGTGTTTGTCCTTCTATTGGATTCAGTTTGGGTTTTGCCAGTGTGCTGCTGTTACTGCTGCGGTGGGCAAGACAACTGCAAAGTCCGAATGGCCAGTCGGATTGGTTCATTCATATATCTAGTTATAGGGGCAGAGACTGTTGATTTTCTGTAGTGTAATGTCCCCTGTGTCCTATTGTCCAATAGGTAGTCATGTCTCCCACTGCCACAATTCCCTGTGGGAAGATATTTCTATCCTTGATTTCAATATGCACCCTATAAAGTAGCACATTAGGTCTTTCTAATTCCCTTTTTTTTCCCTAAATTTTCAATGGGTATATTTAAATAAGAATGTGGACTTCCCTTAACTCTGTGTTCTCTCTGATTTAGATTGAAACATGCTTGAAGAAATTTCAGTTGGAAAGCTGAGAATTCTGGAAATAATTGTTTTTTTCTTTTTAGTAGTACATTGTTTATCCATTCACTGCTTGGGCACCATACTGTCCTTGTTATGAAATGGGTTTCCTGATCCCTATTCTCCTAGGGGGTCCCTAGACTATATTCCATAGCATTAAAGCTCTGGTTATAAAAGCTGCTAATGGTTTTGCTGCTGCTAACGCTAAACCTGATTCTGAATAAATGTCCACCTGTGTTTGTGGATATTGGTGTTGTATTTGCCCTGAAAATCTATTTGCTTAATCAGGTTAGATGGTTTAGCTTATATGTGTCTGTTAGGATTCTGAATTTAAATTTTGTCAGTGAGGGTTTTGCAGTCTTCACATCCTTGTCTTGCCCTTTGTATCTCAGGCCAGGTCACTGTCTGGTTCCTGTCATCCATGTGTACGGTCCATTGAGCGCCCATATGTCCTTTCAATGCATGTGTAGTTAATATCTCTTGTGCAGTTTTTGCACATGGGTCTTTTTTAATTGTCCATCTTCCTCCTTTTTATTTTGATGCTTGGCACCTTGGGTATTTCCCATGGGTCATCATCTCCTTTTCAAAGTGTTAGAGGTGGAGTGTTTGTGTGTAGTTCTGTCTGCATCCTTAGTTAATTTTAAGTTGGGTGTTTTGTCCTCTGACTTTATGCTCTGCGTCAGTGCATCTGCTAGGTTGCTGTACTTAGTTGTGTCTGAATCATCCTTCTGATGTGCTGATACGTGCACCACCCTAATGCTAAGTGTTTGTGAGGCTTTTTGTAATTCTTTCCAGTTCTGGCATGACTACAGGTCTTTGCCATTTGTTTTATAACTGTTATGTGTCCATTTGTGTGACCAGAGCTATGCCATTCATACGGATCCCCAGAGGTGAGCATTGTGTTAGGATGTTTCCTTTTTACCCTGACTATAATTTTTTTGTTCAGTTAATGTTTTCTAGTTAATGTCTTGCCCATGCTAATGATTTCTTAGCATATTACAACTATATAGTCCACATTACAGAGGAATCATTGTAGATGTGGGACCTGAAGTTCACTTTCCTTCCTCCTGCTATTTTGTATATTTGTATATTTCTTTTGCCAACAAATTCCTCATTAGATGAGATCCTAGCATTTGCCTTCCCAACTCCAACCTTTGACCCTTAATCTGCACAGATCTGGGATATGTCCTCCTTCCAGTGCCCTAGTTGAGTTTTACCCCAAATGGTTGCACCATGGCATGAGCCAGCCCACAGATTTGCAGAGCCAGCTTTGTTCATGAGTCTTTGGTGCCGAATATTATCTATATTGCCAAATGGCTTGATATGTTTGAAATTTTGTATATTTCCAATCATTTTGCCAATGATCTGTTTACTTATTGGATTCCTTCTTTAATAAATGGAATACTGTTACTACGTCAATTGTTGTGAATGAGCTGAGCCATTAGCATAGACCAAATGTGTGTGTATTTCTACCACTTTCAGTGGTGGCCATTCATCAAATGCTTGTGGGTCACCCGATAGTCACAGCTGGGCAAACACAAGTTCTTTTATTCCAATCTTAATTTCTAATATCTGTAAAACTCAAGTTATACATCATACTTTACACATGATATATATATCTATATCTCTTGTGAAATATATGGTCATATATTTATATATATATGTAGTTCTATTTTTAATGTTTTGAGGGACCTTCATACTATTTCCATAACTGCTGTACTAATTTACATTTTCATCTACAGTGGTGTGTGAGAGCTTCTTTTCTCTACTTCCTTGCCAGTACCTGTTATCTTTTATTTTTTTGATAATCACCATTTGAACTGGAGTGAGGTGATATCTCATTATGGTTTTGATTTGGATTTCCCCCACAATTAGTGATGCTGAGCTTTAAAAAAATATACAAAATCCAAGATTCTTCTCCCCACTTTTATTGATTAGTTTTTAATTCTATATGACCAATGTCCCACCAGCAGCAAGAGCAATCCTTCTTGAGCCCCATTGGATTCTCAGTGGAAACTAACTTATCTTCATCTCTTTCAAGGATATTTTGGTAATTTTGTTTATTGACTGCTTTGGCCTCTGATTAGGAGGTATTATGCGGACTTACAGGGAGATAGCCAGCTTGAACCTGGCTAAAAAGCAAGATAAGAACCAATAAGGAGGGGGGCTGGGGTTGTAGCTCAGTGGCAGAGCGCTTGCCTCGCATGTGTGAGGCACTAGGTTCGATCCTCAGTACCACATAAAAAATAAATAAATAAAATAAAGATATTGTGCCCATCTACAACTAAAAAAATATTTAAAAAAAGAAAAAAAAAAGAACCAATGAGTAGGCAGAACAGAGTTTTCCATGAACCTGGAGTAGGACATTGGGGGCTATCAGATGGCATTTGAGCAGAGGTATTTAAATGTGTTCACCTGGAAGTCAGCATAGCTCCTGAACAAGGTCTAGTGGGAAATTTACTTTTTCATGATCCCTTTATGCTGTGCTGTAAGGTGCATCACTGCAGGGAGTGGAAAAGGCACTTACTGGATTTAATCTGGAGACACCATGCAAGCAGTCACTCACACTCACACAGGTTGTTTCTGGGTCTTGAGTGCACAATGTTGGAAGCATAATATGCCTTTTGCAGATGTCATGAAACAGGTTTTCTATATGTGGTAGTGGTTAGGTTATTGCTTGGAAAGATCAGGGTACTATTTCCATGAGTTAGGAAGGCAAGTAGCAGCACAATCTAGAACTAAAGGAGAGCTTTTCTCTTTTCCTTTGGGGTTTCAGGTGGACTCTGGGAACACATAAAGGCATGGGCATTAGTAGAACTGTTTCTTGATTTGGGGGCTTCAGCAGTTTTATGAGCTAGTCATTAGAGTTCTGGGAATTCTTACCCAGTCCAACGGTGTAATTGAATTTTTAAATTTTGAGACAGGGCTTTACTAAGTTCCTAAAAGCTTGCCTCACTAAGCTGCTAGGTTGTCCTTGAACCTGCAATCCTCATGCCTCGGCCTCCCAAGTTGCTGGAATTACAGGCACGCAACACTGCGCTGAGCTCAAACTAAATTTGATCTCAAGAAAAAGACTTAATTTAGCATTTGATTTTGGGAAGTTTTTCAAAAATAACAAAAGTTTAAAACACTTGATCAAGAAATGGTCATAGATCCCTATGAACAATAGTCATTTAACCAGAGTGATAATTAAAAGGCAAATAAATTCAGAAAGCTACAGATGTAGAAAAACCTTAACTTTTAAAAACTGGAGTCAGTTTTTTTTTCTTTTTCTTTTTTTGGTGATTCTGGACATTGAACCCAGGGCCTTATGCATGCTAGGCAAGCATGCTACATCCCCAGGCCTTAATCTTCTTATGTGATCAAAAACTTAATAAAGACAACACTAAGTACAGAAAATTATCTTGGTAAAATATAGAATCTTCATTTCCTAGGCCAATTACTTGAAAGGTGAAGGGGACAAAAAATCACAATTTCCTATGAAGTGCAAATTAATACTGTAAAACCTCTTTGCTTTGACAGATAATCAAATTCTAGTTTTGTACTTTTGGTATAAATGCTCAATTTTTAGAAAATCTTAAAAATAATTCCCTTCTAATCTTAGCCAGCTTGAGCACACACACAAATTCCTTTCACAAGATTCATCTTTCATAGTGCAACATTCTCATGCATTCCTTTTGTGTTGTTTTGGTCCTATAATTTTCCTCTTCTTATTCTAATTAAGGAAAAAAATGACTCTTTTTTTCCCTTAGTCGAACAGAACATTACCTTATAGCTTTTCCTTACCAAATGTGCGTCTTCCTCCCTGAACATGCCTGCTCTTGGTGGCTAAGCATGGTTGGTCCTGGTGAATACTTGCTTGGATGGGAGGCTTCCTGGGAATACTGGGTGCTGTAGACTTTAAAAATATAAGAGAAAAAGGCACATCTTACCTTCCTCGTAAACTTATGCATAGAGTTTTCTCCATTATTCCGTCTAGTGATCCTAAAACTTTTTTTTAATTTTTATTTATATATGACGATCCTAAAATTTTTAACCCTTTAGTGACCTTCATTTTCCAGTGACCCCCAGGCATCCAGTAATTGTGAACTATCACACCAGCAATCTGTAAATTGGCAACTCTATCCGTCAATTTCTAGAAGCTTATGCTTTGTCATAGTACAAAAATGTCACTGTGGCACAGAACATATTCACTAACAGTTCCAAATATCCTTAGTTTCTTTGTAGTAAAGAGGCAAAATTTTATCTCTACTCTTTTTGGGCTCTTTGTTTTGTTTTTGCTTTAGCCAAGCCTGAGAATTAAATTGTTGTTTGTTTGTAGATTGTTGTAGATTCTCCTCAGCCATCCCTTTCCATTCTTGATCATAAATGTTAAAACCTCTTACTTGGGAATTTTATCTTATAACTATTTAACTTCTTTATTTTTAATATTCATGATTCAATTGCTTATGAAGACGAGACATTAAATAGCTAGCCACCAACTTAAGTTACTTTTCTTATTGATAAATTTTGTAACATAGAGATAACATGAGTTCATCTGGCCAGTAAACTTAGGTAAGAAAAGTTGTGCGTCTGTAACTCTGTAGAATGCCTGTCCCATCAAATCAACAGCTTTATCATTCACCAAGGATTACAGGCTCACTGGATCCAAATTGTTTTTTGAGCCAGTGAAACAAGATTTCCTGCCCAGAAGACCGAATCTCTTGACTCATATTTGTAAAAAAGACTTTTAAGATTACTTTATTTGCTTTCTGCAAAGAACCATGATTAATCTTTTCTTTGCCTTTGAGTACCAATTGAAGAATGAGTTCCATTGCTTTTGTGGCTTTTGGTTCTTTTTTCCTAATGTGTTCCACAAGTGAATAATTTTATCTAGGTTAAAACTTCCTCACTGTGGCCACTCTAATTCTAGGTTGTCCTTGGTAAGACTGACCCATTTTTCTGAACACACACACACACACACACACACACACACACATTCTGGGCCCATAATTTTCATACATAAAGTTGGTTGGTATCCTAGAAAGTGGACACTCAGACTCCTAGAGTCCCAGACTTCCTAGATTTGGGGGAACCTATTTTCAAAAGGCAATGATCCACAGAGGCACACACTTGTAATCCCAGAGACTCTCCTGAGGCAGGAGAATCACAAGTTTGAGACCAGTCTTGGTAACTTAGTGAGACCCTGCCTATAAACAAACAAACAAATAAATAAATAGATCTGGGGGTGTAGCTTGGTGGTAGAGTGGCGCTGGGTTCAAATCCTTAGCAGAGCAAAACAAACAAACCCCAAACAAAACACAAAGGCACTAATCTGAGACCTCTTATTGTATCTAATCCGTTAATGATCAGATCCAAACTAATCCTGGACCCAGTCCAATAAAAATTGCTCAAATAAAATCATAGAGTTCAGGAGCTGGGGTTGTGGCTCAGATATAGAGCGCTTACCTAGCGTGCATGAGGCACTGGGTTTGATCTTCAGCACCACATAAGGATAAAGATATTGCATCTACCTATAACTAAATATATATATATATTAAAAATCATAGAGTTCAAAACACAAATATGTGGAGCTTCAATACCTGACAGAACTCACTGGTGACTCCAGTTGCTTCAAAAGATCAATGGACACAATGGGCCTTGGTGGGACCCTTCACTTGGTCACTTGGTACTCTGGGAGTTCACTGAAGGTCTACTTTGGATTCCACTTATGATGCCAGTTTGTTAAAGCAAAACAAAACAAAAACCCGAGAAACGATTCATGAATCAGACAGCACCCCAGAGCAGTAAGCTCAGAGAGCTCCACCCAGAAAGGTAGGCAGGCGGTATTCATAGATAGAATAAGGAAGTGATGTATAGAAATAGCCTGATCAGCTACTGCTCAGCAGTTCCCTATCTGGACATGTCTGAGCAGTTTGAAGCCTGTGATGCCCAAAAGTTCAGCTGCTGTGATTAATCTAACTTGTTCCTTGTTACAAGACTATACTCTCAAACTAGGTTGCAGTTCGTTTACTTATTAAGTTTTATTACAATTTGCTATGTATGGAAGCACTTTAGGTCAAATTTAATTAAATAGGTAGCCTCTAGCCTGGAGGTGTCTGGGAACCCTAGGAGACTGTTAAGCAGACACTTGGGACTCAGATCTCTGGGTTTTAGGAAGAGGAGTGAGAAGACCCCCAAAGGTAGGGGTACTGTTGAGAATGGGAATTGGGGAAGGCTGTCCCCTGTGGCTGAGGTCATACTGGGGCCATTTTGAGGCCCCAGTATGAGGACAGGGTTTCCGGTGAAAGGGGATGGTCATCCTACTTTAGGCTTTGAACACTTTCTCCAGAGTCCCCAGAGCTGACCCTGGAACAATCAAAACTCCCCCAGCTTGCCAGGGTGTTCCCCATGTCGTGTCGTGCGCTTGGAGTGATGGTCTGAGACGTTTGCAGACTTGGTGTTCTTGCCCAACGCTTGATCATGGCTTGCTGGGCTTGGTGGTTGGGAGGGTTGTGAATGCCCTGGTGGGGTCCATAGATCATTACAAAGGCCTCACAAAATGTGGAACCCTATTTGCCTTTTTTTGTTGGTCTTTATTTTTGTTTTGTTTCATTTCTTAAATAAATGTGGATCCTTAAATAATGACCCCTGCATCTCCTGGCCTTTATATGGCCTATGTGAAAAGCCCGGGGCTTCAAAACTCTTCTTCCTCTACCCTGGAGGCGCCTGGCAACCTGGGAGACTTTTAAGCAGACACTTGGGACTCAGATCTCTGGGTTTTAGGAAGAGGAATAACACCTCCCAAAGGTGGGGGTGCTTTTGACAAACTGTTGCAATCCTGAAGAGACGGGAGCTTAGGTGCTCATTTTTTTTTTTTTCAGTGCTGGGGATTGAACCCAGGGCCTTGCGAACGACAGGCAGACAGGCAAGCACTCTACCACTGAGCTACACCCCAAGCCTAATTTTATTTAATTTGTTCAACAAACACTTTATAAATCACTTATTATGTGCCAAGGCCTGTTCTTTGCGTTTTACAAACAATTAACTCTTTTAATTGCCCTAACAATGCAATGGGGCAGGAACTGTTTAGTAACAGTTTAGTAACCTCACTTGCAGATGGAAAAAAGCTTGGGAGAGGTCAAGGGTTTTGTAATACACCTTGTTAATGACAGAGCCCAAATTTGAACCTGGTCTGGAGTCTGAAGCCTCAACTCTACTGTCTCTCCTGTTTCACTAGTTTGGGACACTCTGATGGGACCCTGCAACCCAGGGAAAGGAAGCCCCAGTCTCCCCAGCATGGAGCCAGAACCTGAGCCTCTGGGCGTACCCAGGAGAGGGTGGTGCCAAACAGACTGGGAGACATTAGACTAGATTTCTGGTAGAGAAGTACCTTAATCAATCAATCCAAATCCCTCATTTTATAGATACGAAAACGAGGTTTCAGAATGAGGAGGGGACTCCCCAAGTTCCCATGGGGACTAGGTGTCCCAGCTTCCAGTTTAGATGCCAGGCCACTACACCCGGCTTGGGAATGAGGTCTGTGAGGTTGCTCCTCGTCCAGCCAAGGTTCCTGTTTTAAAGACCTTGCCCAGCAACTTAGCCCAGCAGATGCTCCTCTGAAGGACAACCGAGTAACCTCACCCTTGGGAAGATGGGGCGGACAGACTGTGCAAAGATGCAAAAAGAACAAGTTTAATGGCAAAAATTAAAAACAAGTTCTGACCATAAGAAAATCCCAGGCTCACTGAAACGGTGTCATCACAATCAGAATTAATGAATGAGTTAAGATGACGAGGATGTGAACTATATTGATGGGTAGAACATAATCCCCAGTGTAAAAAACGGAACCCAAAGTAGTAAGGATTCACTGATGGCAACTATGTAATGAAGCCATGGGTGTTAAGAGAAGTCCTTGCTTAGACCATTTCTCGTATTTAGAAAGTGCAATCAATAGACACTCACTTGTCCTGCTGGTGATTGACACTTTTTTTGTAAAAAATAATTTGGCAACTTTATTTAGAACCTTAAAAATATTCCCAGTAATTCCACATTTGGGGATAGAGCTTATGGAGATTCTTTTCAGAAAGTGTTTATATACAAAATGTATTCCTGTAGTAGTATTTCTGTTAGGAAAAAACTGGAGACATCTTAAATGATCATCAATGGGGGATTAAACAGAAATTTGAAATAATGTCATGAGCTGGGCCTGGTGGCACCTACCTATAATCCCAGCAACAGGAGAGGCTGAGGCAGGAGGGTTTGAGGGCAGCCTGGCAACTCCGTGAGACATTGTCTCAATGTGAAACTTAAAAAGATAATAATAATAATAATGAAATAAAAATTAAAATGATATGGTGAAATTTTGGCTTCAGAGATAACAACTCAATAGAAAAAAACTAGAAGCAAATGATAATATTCTGGATGGGTGGAACAAGAGCATTTATATTTTCTTTAATGTTTTCTGAAATTTTTATAGTGAGCATTGTATTATTTTTGTAGTGGAGGAGGATACTACTTGTGGAATGATTTTTTGATTAACCCCACCTACCCAGCCCCATTCACTAAGTGCTTCATTCAACATTAGTGGAAATGTTGTGACATGGCCTTGCCATGCCACTGGGGAAGACAGACAGGCAAGCCACTGAGAAATCAGTAGGACAGTTGCAAACAATTTCATCTTTCTGCCTTTCAGCATATAAGCAGTTTGTGTGCTGTGAATTTGCATTGTGTTTCTTTGCTTTTCCTGAGTTCTAGGTCAATGTCATTGACCTATTTTGGTTGCCTCCCCAACAACTAGGTTGTAATTTTCTGGGGCAAGGACTGGATTGTGTTTAGTGCTACCAAATATACAGTCATGTGCTGCATAGCAATGTTTTGGTTGCTAACCAACCACAGTGGTCCCATAAGATTAAATGACAGTGATGTCATGAGCTGAAAAATTCCTATCACCTGGCGAGGTTGTAACGTGGTAGTGCAACCATTACCCGTGCGTTTGTAGTGATGCTGGTGTACACACACCTTCCGCCAGTCCTATAAAAATATAGCACATACAGGTGTGTGCAGCACCTAATCACTGATGATGGTAATAAATGAGTTTGTTACTGGTATAATGTATTTACTATGCTCTACCTTTTACCATTGTTCTAGAATATACTCCTACTTATTAAAAAAACATTTCCTGTAAAGCAGCCTCTGGGCTATGCCAGCAGCAGTGTATGTTTACCTTAGGGTCTTGATGATATCATTACTCTTGTGCTGGGTTAAATTCCATGCCTGTCCATCATCCCTGGGAGCAGTAGGCCCTGCCATACATGTATGCTATAGGCTAGGTGTCCAGTGGGCTGCATCCTCCAGGTTTGCGTAAGTATGCTCAAAAGGTATCCACACCACAGAACATTCCATGGAATTGCCTGATGACACATTTCTTGGAACACATCCTTTCACAAAGCAAAGCTGTATAAGCAAAGTATCCTCGTCTGGAGTTCTATGTGGAATCTCACATAAATTTGTTGACTGATGGTTTCAACCAGAAAATAATATAGATCAGAAGGCACGCAGGCCCTTAGGTAAATGTCCCATTCCCTCTCAAGTCCCTGCCCTCTTACATGGATGATCATTGCAAACTTAAAAAAAAAAAAAACATTTCCAGGCCTGAGTAGGGGCCAATAGATAAACCCTTTAAGACCTCCTGGGCTCTGCTGATCCTAAATTAACTAGCTTTATTCAGGGTCTGAATCATGTGCTTAATTCCAGGTTGGCTCTTGTGAATACTAATTGTTCTAGCAAATTTGCTACCCAGTGAGCAGAGTGAGATCGGATTAAGACCCTAATGTTGATTCTAATCAGGCCACATTTAAGTAGCATGGCTGCTAACGGCCATTGGGATCCCCTGATACTATGGTTTGGATATGAGGTGTGTCCCCAAAACTGCTGTTGATGTGGGAATAGTCAGAGGTAATATGATTAGATTATGAGACCTGTAACCTAAGCAGTCCATCCTGGTCTGAATGACTGGGTGATCACTGTAGGCTGCTGGGTGTGGCTGGAGGAGGTGGGTTGCTGGGGCGTGCCCGGGAAGGGTTGATCTTCCTGCAGCCCCTCCCCCACCCTCCCTCTGCTTCCTTCCCCAGCCAGGAGTTAGCAGCTGTCCTCCCGTGCCTTTCCCTCGTGAAACGCAGCCTCACCCCAGGCCAGAGCAGTGGAGTTGGCCGTGAATGGACTGAGACCTCTGGAACCATGAGCCCCAAATAAGACTTTTCCTCTGCTAAGTTGTTCTTGTCTGGTGTCTTAGTCATGGCGATGAAAAAGCTAACTAAAGCACCGGAGATGGGTGTTCAAGTTTTGACAAAGAATCAACCACATAGTAGTTGTGTGGTGGACTGGGTCCCTTACAAAGTCAACAAGCATAAGAGGAAGGGTACTGGTTGGGTTCAGCCCTTCCTGCTCCTCTTCTCTGTGGTTCCTGTTTTAAAGGCCTTTAGAGACTAGAGCCATTGCCACAGTGTCTGGGTTTCCATGAAATTAGGTGACTCATGGAGACCCATGCCCAGCACACAGTAGGCACTAGTAAAGTTAACTGAATTGGTCTTTGGTTTTTTGTTTGTTTGTTTGGTTTTTGTTTTTGTAGAGTTGGCGATGGAACTCAGCAACTCAGGAGGCTGAGGCAGGAGGATCACAAGTTCAAGGCCAGCCTTAGCAACTTAGCAAGACCCTATCTCACAAACTAAAAAGGACTGGGTAAGAGTAGCTCATTTGGACTAAACGGTCACTACGTGGCTTGTCTGATTGCTTTTTGACTTGGGACTTTCCACAAGAAAGAAAAGACCCTGTTCTCCAAAGCCATGTCTAATGCTGGGTTTGTGACTTGGCCAAATAGAAAGCCACTAATCCCTCCAACAGTGGTTGGCCCAAGGGTCAGAATAACAATCTGGAGCCCTGAGCTTGTCCCTTGATCCATGAAGTCAGGCTGAAGGAGTGCTAGAGGCACTTAGCAGGCACAGCCTGCTTCTGTCACATGAAGGAGGCGGCTCTGCATAAGAGAGAATTAGATCCAGGGACAGAGGGTAGAGTCAAGTGGGCAGTGCTGAGCTGTCACCTCCAGGCCTGCTCCTGCAGTTCTTTACCTCTGACCTCCCTGGCTGCCTGAGCCAGTGCATTTCTTTTCCCCCTTACACCAGTTAGGATTTCTTTTCTGTTATTTGAAACCAAGCTGTGAGGCCAGGGTCCCTTTAGCTGACGTTGACAAGGGTACTGGTAGTGGAATGTTCATCAGGAGCCAGTGTGAGACCTCCCACAGGAAGTGGAGTCCCTTCAGCCGGCAGCATCTAAGATGGAGTGGGGTGCCTTCTGGAAGGGGATTCCTGCACATTTCTACCCAGAAAGAAGAGTGGGCTTTTGGGCTTGGTAAGTCTGCAAAAGCCATGATCATCCTGAAACAATAGCTGTGAAGACCACAAATGAACTTCTTACCTAGAGAGAGCCGTGGCAACCGGCACATAGGAGCCTCACGTTCAGAGAGCCCGTCTGTGCCTGTCACCTGCCGTGGCAGAGAACTTGTGCACACTGGCTGGAATTTTTCTTTTTTTCCCTTCACTTTCTCTTTAAAAACTGCACAATCTGAGCTTTGGAACATAGGCCGATTTTTCTAACTGAATCGCCATTCTTTTAAAACCCCCAATAAATGCCTTCTTTGCTACTCTCTGGGTGTTATTTCAGACTGGTTGACGTTAAATGGTGTCAGAAGTGGGAAACAAAGTGACCCTCCATGGCTCTCGGGGGCCACATGGACTTGAACACAGTACCTGCTAGGGCCTTTGTGTCTCCCTTTCTCCCTGAGGGCCCCAGATCTTGAGTGAGTCCTCTGGTCCTCTGGACCCCTGAACCTCCCACCTTGGTTTGGGAGGTCTCCCGCCACTCTACCCCCATGCTGGATCTGTCCCAAATTATGTTTTTCCTTCTGTTCTGGTAAGTACTCACGGGTTCACAGAAGTCCTTCTGGTTACATATACTAAACTTTTTAAGTCCCTTGTCCTGTCAATTCCTTTTTTTTTTTCCCCAGTTCTAGATGGATACAATACCTTAATTTCATTTATATATTTTTAATGTGGTGCTGAGGATTGAACCCAGGGCCTCACACATGGTGGGCAAGCGCTCCACTGCTGAGCCACAACCCCAGCCCTGTCCCATCAATTCTTGACTGAATGGACTGACTGTCCAAAGTAGCCTTGAATTGCAGTGGCCTCTCTGGAGTTGGTCTGACATCACCAAATTAGTTTTTCTCCACCAATGGAAGGACAAGGATCAAAAAATCACACAGTACTCCTATTTCACTTGGTATTTGGAGGCATCTGTAAGAATCCAAAGTTGCTTTTCGAAAAGAAAATAATGCAAAGCTATCGCAAAGACTGTCTAATCTAGAAAGTACATCTGAGGTCTCTGTAAAGGCAAATGCACCCACTTTGCAGGCTCCTTTAACCGTCTGCACTCCCTGTTCCACCATCTCACTAACCCACTGATCCCTCTACCTCCCCCCACCCTGTCCCCCACTTATTTACCAGCCTTATCTGAATTTCCCTTTTAAAGTTGTCTCAAAGTACTCCCTTTTCAAGTTAAGCCATTGAAGGAGGGCCTGGGATTCCCTGTCTATCCTCTTCTTCCTGGAGGAAAAACAGCTCAGAGCAGTGGCCAACCACTTCCCAGATCCCCCTGAGGATCCTGTTGCCTGTGCTAGGGAATTTACCTGCGTTACTAAAACCCCTCCCGCCTGGATGTCCCATCCTGGATGCTCCAACCGTTGTGAGTTACTGCACGCACTCGTTGGTGGGGGACATGCCAAGACAGGGGTGGGAAAGCCGACTGGCACACCTTATATGATTTTTCAAAGAGAAGGGCAACTGCCTTGTCAGGAGCTACATAAATAGCTCCCTGAGGTCTTCCCCAAAGCAATTGACTGGGGGAAAAAAAGAAAGAAAGAAAGAAAGAAAGAAAATCTAGCAATGCACCCAGAAACCAGATGAACCAGTCTTCCAGGGCTGTGATAGACCTGAAGAGTCTGGAAACCATATTGTAGCCTGGAAAAGATAAACTCTGAGGCCTCCTCCTTTTTCAGTTCATCCTGTGCTCGGGGGCCAGAGTAAGACTTTGCACCTCAGTGAAGCCAAGTCAGCTTGGCAGGGCTGCCGTGGGTACTCTGGAGCCCGTCACCTGACTTGAACAACTCTGAAATGCTCATAAACACTGCCAAAAAGAAGGCCACACAAGTGCTGGACTTTCAGCTTCAGGCTGCTCAGGCTGTGAACCATCAGATGCAGCGTCTGACAGACTCCAACTCAAGCTTCACCAAACTCAATCCCCCAGAGGAGCCTGCGACCACCACAAGAAAGCCAGTGGCTAGAGAGAAGTGCTGTAGCCTCCAAAAGCTGCGTCAACAAGACAAAGCACATTTTCCTGAAGGAAATTTCTTTCAGCTTAAACAAAAGAGGTGCTCCAAGGAGCCCAGGGAAACTTTTGTCTCTCTTCTTCCTAATACCCAGGGAGATGCCGAGATGTTTATTAAAAATGAGGTCACAAAAGTATTCATCAATACTGGTGCAACTCTAGCAGTTTTTAACCTGACCAATCTTATGGGTTATTGTTCTTTGGAGTAATGATAAACCACAAATGGTTAGGATTTCAAATCAGCCAATGACTGGCAATAAGTCACTCCCTGTTGCCTCCTAGCTAGGGTTCAATCAAGCCTCTCACCAGCTTCTTTTTTTCTTTTTGTTTTGCATACTGGGGATTTTTATTTATTTATGCTAGATCACCAGTTTCTTTTAGTGTTTCTTCTATCCATTTACTAGGTTGAGATTTCCTGGAAGCCCATAAGGTGCGTAATCTCTTTCTTCTAAGATCCGGAAATACAGTTAACCCTAGATAATTCTCGACACTGTACCATTTGAAATTTCAATCCCCATATTTTTTTTTTTATTATTACAACCGACCTCAAACACAGATGATGTCAACACAATCTTGGAATCCATTCTAGTCTGCTGATCAGAAAATTTCCATTCATATTGGAGACATTCATTCAACTCCCCCAACTAAAATATAGATTAAAAACAAAAAGCTTTGACTCTGCTAGGGACTAAACCCACAACTGAAGATTATCTTAAGCTAGGACTGATCATCCTATATTCCAGCCCAATAATACTCCCATCCTACCAGTGGGCAAACCCAATATTCAAGGGCAGCAATTTGTCAAGGATTTAAGGGGACTTAATAACATTGTAATTTCTAGACATGTGGTCATGCCTGACACTCACACTTGATTATCTGTCATACCAACTGATGGTAAGACCTTGACAGCCTTTGACCTTTGTAGTGCTTTCTTAAAGTATGCCTGTAGATCCTGCCAACTAGGTGATACCCCCTTCACTGGGGTAGAATAACTGTACACCTGCGCGATGATGCATGAGTGTAGACAGAGCCCTACTTATCTGTCTCAGAAGCTAAAGGCAGACTGGAGACGAGGAAGTCCCCTGCCACTCCACTTACACAATATGTTGATGGCCTCTGTGTTCTTTATCCTCACATGAGGTATTTACAACTGTCCAAGGTATCAGCTACTAAACCACGAGGTCTCTAGGGAGAAATTTCATTTCTCGCTTCCCTAAGTTAAACATTTAGACCATTGGATTTCAGAACATGGTCTCTTGCTTGATCTTCAGAGAATAAAAGGGATCCTTTCTTTCCTGGCATCAGCAAACAAAAGACAGTTTATGAGAATTTTTATGGTTGGCAGGACATTGCCAACAGTGGACTCCCAGTGTCTCTGCTGTAGCACCAGCTCTGTGTGCATTCCTTCGGGGTGACTGACCTGACCCCTGACTATGTGCAGAGGGAATGGAAACTTCCTTTCAACAAATCAAGACCAGTTTCTGTGATCTTATCGTTAACTTTTTCTTTGTTTTTCCCATGAACAAGATGGAAATGCCCTCGGTGTACTAAGCGCAACCCATGGAGATTACCATAGACCTACTGGGTTTTGAGACAGATAGGGTTTTTAGAGCCCACAGTTAGGCCTGTAGCTAAAGGCTCGCCTCCTGATGTAAGAGCAGTTGCAGCTGCTGCTAATCCACTACAAGCAGTCACAGAATTATAGGGTCCCCTGGAACCTGGACCTCTCCCCCGGAACCTCTTCTCAACTCTGGCCACACTCGGCATCTGTCCACAAATAAAACTCTTACTATCACCTTCTAATGTGACTGCTGCTTGTTGTGATTCTCTAACTCCTGCCACTCTGCTTCCTGTCCCTAGTGATCAAGTTCCCATGACTGTTTAACCTTGACTGACAGCAGACTCACTCCTTGAAAATGCAGAACCTGGGTTGGGGGCTGTAGCCTAGCGTGTGGGTTCGATCCTTAGCGCCACTAAATAAATAAATAAAACTAACAAAATAGAGGCATGCTGTCCATCTACAACTACAAAAAGAGTCTTTAAAAACATGCAGAAATTGTCAGGTTTACCAGTCTCGTTTCGTGGTACTGGAGATCAAACTGAAGGGCACTTTGCTACTGAGGCATCTATGTCTGTCTGTCTGTCTGTCTATGTCTATCTATTTAATTTTAAATTTTGAGATGTGGTCCCACTAAATTGCCCAGGCTGAACTTGAACTTGCAGTCCTCCTGCTTCAGCCTCTGAAGTAGCTAGGATTATAGCGATGCACCATGATGCCTGGCAACTGATAGGTCTTAGTTGAAGGAGAACAGAAGAGACACATGGCGGATATGTCATCTTCTCATTGATAGAGGTCATGGAACATGGCCCTGTACTTTTAGCCACATCTGCCCAGCTGGCGGAACCGTTTGCTCTAATAAGAGCTTGTGACATATCAAAGGGGGAAACAGCTAACATTTATACCCATAGCAGCTATACTTTTGAAGAAGAACATTTTTTTTTTAGCACATGATTCTTTTTTTTTTTCTTTCTGCCATGCTCTGAAAACAGGATTTTTGGCTTCTTCAGGTGAGAAAAAAAAAAAAAATATATATATATATATATATATATAATCATTTATGTCACAGAATTGTTAGATTCCATATGAAAACCTGAATCATTAGCCCTAATCCAAATTTTTGGATACTCAGTAGTGGATACCAAAGAAAGGAAGGGCAAACATAACACTGGTGCTGTGAGCTAGGTACAGTGGCGCACACCTGTGATCCCAGGACCTTGGGAGGCTGAGGCAGGAGGATGGCAAGTTTGAGGCCAGGCTCAGCAACCTGGCAAGACCCCCGTCACAAAATAAAAAGTAGAAAAGGGCTGGGGATGTAGTTCAGTGGTAGAGCACCCAGATTCAGTCCCCAGAGGTACCACATAAGGGAAAAAAAAAAAAGGCTGATGCTGTGGCTAATATTTAATTTTTGGCCACTCTTTTTTGATTATTTATATCTCTTCCCTCTCAATATCATTGCTTTCTCTATATTCTACACTAAAACTCTGAAGGATGAAATATCTGAAGCCAGGGCTGGGGCTGGGGCTCAGCAGTAAAGCACTTGCCTAGCACGTGCGAGGTCCTGAATTCGATCCTCAGCACCACATAAAAATAAATAAATAAAATAAAGATATTGTATCCAACTACAACTAAAAAATAAATATTAAAAAAATCTGGAAAAAAAAATATCTGAAGCCAAACAGTTGGCTACTAAATAGGAGATGTCAAAATGGCGATCACAAGGATACTTCCTTGATCCGAAAACCAACTTGTGGCCCAAATAAGACACCTTTTTTCTGTTACTGTTACAAAACACCTGAGATAATCAACTTAAAAAGAGAAAAGGCTTATTTGGGGATCACAGTTTAGTTTATGGTTGGTTGGCCCCATGGCTTTTGAACCTGTGTGAGGAATGCTTGGTGCAGGAAGCCTGTTCACCTCCTGGCTGGGAAGAAGAGAGAGAAGAAGAGGTGGCTGAGGTCCCAATGTCCTGGCCAAGAGCATGTCTCTAATGGCCTGAAGACCTCTCACTAGGCCCCACCTCTTAAGTGTTCAATCGTGCCAAGCTGGGGACTAAGCCTTCCGGCACAGGGACCTCTGGGGACTATTTTTAGATCCAGCCCCAGTGCCGGTCCTCTATAATTGCCTGCAGTCTCAGATCCTCAGTTACATGCACAATTTAACCTATTGGGGTTGGACAAGATGATCCCTTGGGGAAAAGAGTATTATTGGGATTAATTCGCAGATTTATCAGAGATGTCAGGTTTGCCTAAAACATGACCTAGAAAGTCAATCAGTATCTCGCCGGGCCACGTTCCCGTGCCTTCTAGACATTTGGAGTCACAGCTCTCGGATTTCAGCCTGTTACCGTCATCCCAAGGCTAAAGGTTTGGTAATAGTTTGCACATTTTCTCACTGGGTTGAAGTGTTTTCTTGCCACAGAGCCATTGCCTCAGTACCAAGTAGGATATTGTTTTGTTTAAGTCAGTTTTTTGTCACTGGGACCAAAACCCTGACAAGAAAAGTTTAAAGGAGGAAGAGTTTGTTTTGGCTCACAGTTTCAGAGGTCTCAGTCCATAGGTGGCCGACTCCGTGGCTCTGGGCTTGAGGTGAGGAGGAAGGCAGCTCAGGACAGGCAATCAGGGAGCAGAGAGAGCTCCAGTCACCGGTGACAAAAGCACAAGCCACAAAGGCACACTCCCAGTGATCCACCTCCTGCAGCTGCATCCTACCTGCCTGCAGTTACAACCCAGCTAATCCTGATCAGTAGATGAATCTCCTGATTAGGTCACAGCTCTCCTAACCTAATGACTTCACCTCTGAACTTTCTTGCAACGTCTCACCCATGAGCCTTTAGGGGATACCTCTTATCTAAATCATAACATTATTGCAATGAACCATTCCCAGCTGGAGAGTCAAATCCTCTGCACTACAGAGCAACCAAGGAACTCATTTCACAGAACAAATTATCCAATCCATATATAAAGTTTGGCCCTTTCTTCCCCATTTTAATGACACCCACCACACTCAGCCCTCTGTCCTGGTGGGATGAATCAATGGGATAATTAAGATACAGTTTGCAAAAATGGTGGAATCTTTCCAAAGGCTTGACACATGGACCCACTCTTGTGGTGTTCAACGTTAGATCCCCCCCGGCCTTGGAAACTATAAACTGTCTCCCTGGGAGATGGTTAGTGGCTAGCCAGTGAGACTCAATTAAAGGTTTTATGAGCCAGCTTTAATTAAAGGTAACAGGCTAACTTACCATAAGGAATGAGCTCAGGCTTAAAAAACACAGGCTTAGCAGGAAAATCTTTGCACAGCAACCCCTGGGAGATGAAGAGCCACCCGCAAGGGACTTACAATCTGGAGATTCTGCCTGTTAGAAAATATACCTTCGTTAAGGAGGCTTTGCAGTCAAGATAGGAAGGACCCTACCAAGTGTCACTAGTATGCTGTGCCACACCCCACAGCAATGACTTGTGGATCCATGTTTATCATTTTGAAAAGACCTTCATTCCTGAATGGCTGTCACAACCAAATCTAGAGATCTAAAGGTTAAGCTGACCAAGACAAATCAACTCCAGAAAAAGAGACCAACTTGGGGTGCCCGGGTCAAAGCAGGTGACGGCTTATGTGGCCGGTGTTTCCCAAGACACAGGACCAGGTGTGGGTACAATGAGAGATCTTGAAATCACTGTCATTTTGTGCTGCAACCAATCCTCTTTCGGCCGTTTCCCCGCTGGTCTACGCCCCAGCGTTCCAGTCCGCTTCCCACAGGAGACTAGCAGACCCCTAAAACGCCACTCTAAACATTTTCACGTGTTGATTTACACTTATGGCACTACTTCATGCTTCTTGCCCTGTTAAAGTCTGTTCGAATGATTAACTGGTGTTTTGGTAATGCTGCAAGAGGTATTTCCTCTTACTAATTGTCTCTGCAATGTGGACGCTTCCTGGCATCAAAACACTTTGGTCTTTCAGTCCCTTGGCCAAAGCGGAGAGCCGGTCTCATTGCTGGAAATGTTATGAACAACCTAAAAAAAAAGGATCTGGGTCATCATCAGACCCAATTATTATCCCAGGCTATGATTTTTGCCAATATGGAAACTTTCACCACAAACCAGGCAGCCCCTACTTCTCTCACTTTAGAGTAAAACATTTTTACATTTATTTTTCTTCTTAGTACTGTGGATTGAATCCGGGGCACTCTACCACTGAGCTGCATCCTCAGTCCTTTTTATTTTATTTTTTTTTAATTTTGAGACAGAGTCTCACTAAGTTGCTGAGGCTGGCCTCAAACTTGCAATCCACCTGCCTCAGCCTCCCTAGCTGTTGGGATTATAGGCATGCTCCACTGCACCTGGCTATAAAACCACTTTTTAAAGGTGGCTCCTCCCTTTTTTGGGTTCACCCCATACCAAACTTGATCCTATTCCACAGGAAGTCCCTCTGCCTTGTGCTACTGATCACCTCAAGCCTGCCACTCTGCTCCTGATTCAGTACTTACCTCCGCACACAGTCTGGATGCAAGACCACTGGGTTTTAATGAAACCCTCCACCCTACATCCATTCCTTTGGGTGAATGCTATCAAATTCTGAATCCTGGCTTGACTCTGTAGTCCCCTCTGTTCCCACCAGTGACTCCATAAGTAGTCACACCGGCAGAGATCCCTTGTGCTCCCGTTTGTGTTTTTTTATGTTATCCAGAAGGGAAACCATTTGATGGTGTGGATGGTTGGAGACTTACTAGATGATGCTTCCTAGGGACCTACCTACCCCTTTTACAACCTTGTAAATGGTTACCAGCCCCGAACTAAATCACCCTCAAGGGCCAGAAATGTCCTTTACACCACAGAAAACCATCCTTGTGAAAATCTCTCCAACTATGGGGAGAGAGTCATGGGTACGCTCAAGGATGCCAGTTACCCAGAGGGGTCAGCTCCAGGGGGTGGGCAAGGTTTGGCAGAGTGTTAAGATCATGGCCAGGAACTGCCCCTGTTTGGAATGATGTATAATAATCTCTCTCCAGGTGTTAACAGAATTGCCTGATCTCCTGCCAGAGCCACTAGGGCCCACAAAGGTCTTTAGATTTCTATTCCCGTGTGCTGTCCTCAGTAATTACTCAGAACTTGATTATTTGTCACCAGCCCAAGGAGGAGTATGTTGCCACAGTCCGGCTGGGCACAATTCAGGAGCCACTTATCAAGCAGGAAGGAACTTTATATTTAGAACACATACACACACACACACACACACACACACACACACACACACACACACACACACACACACCCCAGCACCACAGGAGCTCTTCAGGAATTCCCTCAGAGCCCAACTGCCACCACTGGCTTCCCATGAGCCTCTCAACCCCACTCCTCCCGCTCTTGAGGCCGATTGGCTGGGTCGCATGGGCGGAGCCAAAAGAGTCCCCCAATGAGCAGCTCCGTAGTCTAAAAGGGCGGGGAAACAGCCCAATGAGCTTCACTGCAGAGGAGCCAATCAGCTGGCAACTGGAAGTTTGCTGGGGCCAAGGTGAGCCAATCAGCTGGAAGTTTGCTGGGGCCAAGGTGAGCCAATCAGCTGGAAGTTTGCTGGGGCCTCTTCGGCTGTGGCTCTCAACATCATGTGCTACTGCCAAGCCTCTTGTCCCTGTAAATACCCCTACTCAGGTGGAATTAGAGACTTTTAAAATATTGCCCTTTGCTAAATCTCCAAGAGGAATTCCTTCTACCAATTTTCCTGGTTGGTTTGACTTTATGTTTTCTGATTTATTCAGCTAGCTTCCCTGAAAGTCCACCTAGGTTCGGATTTCAAATTATCCTAGTAATCAGTGTATCGATTGTTGCTTTATCTGTTCCACCCAGGTCCTTCTTGGTTTTTCCCGTTGCTGCAGAGGTACCAATCACACATTAATTATGGTGACCTAGGGAACTACTCTGGTGGATCCCTTCTGTGATACTTTACACCGCCAGCTCTAATGACATTAGACTAGACCAGACCGACTCCCTCTGTTGCTCAAATGGGTCCTTTAGCTCCTTTACTCGGGCTCTTGGTCATGGTTCCATTTGGGATATAACTTTCTACATGGGACACGACTCCTGAGATCCCCAAAACCTCAGCTCCCAGGGATTTCCACCAAAGTGCTGATCCATGATGCTCCCTAAGGTAAGATCCAGATCAAAAAGTGGGAAAGATAAACCTCATGAGGAAAATGGAATCATACAGTCAGGGGCGCCTGCCGTGCTGTCCAGAGCTATTCTTGGGAGGGCTTCATGCACATCTCTACCCAGAATGAAAAAGAGTGAACTTTTGAACGAGGCTAAGTCTCCAAAAGCCATAAACACCATGAACTTCTCACCTAAAGGTAGCCCCGGTCCCAGAGCCTGTGTAACCTAGCGTTCTGATGGCCTCGGCACCAGCCACCTTCCTTGGCAAACAACAGGTGCTAACTGCTTGGAAACTCCTCGTCTTCTTTTTCACTTCCCCTTCCCTCTAAACACCCGGTACGGTCTTTGTGTTCTTTGGAACAGTCTGGTTTTTCTGACTAGGTTGGGTTCTCCGAATCGCAGTTCTTTTTAAACTCCAATTGACGTCTTTGCTCCAGGGCTCTCTTGGTTTTACTTCAGATCCGTTGGCACAGGCGATATGCTAAAGGCCTTATTTACTTATTTACTTATTATGAGCTTATTTACTGCATGAAAACTACAGTCCCAATCCAGAAAGGCAAAATATGGGACCCTGGAAAAGTGAAACCCTGTCCCCAGGGACTATGGCCTCTGAACTGTCTTTTCTGAGAACCGAAGAGATCAGAACTTTTATAAAAGGTCACCAACAGATTCTGCCCATTGGGAGGGTATCTAAGAGGCTGAGGACCCCAGACTGCAGCCCTCCCTTGTTCTACAGAGGAGGAGCCGCTCCCTGCTGGCCTCTTTCCTGCTGAATGAGTCCTCTTCCCACCAGTGAGTCCAATGATAGTGTGCATTGACTTTTAAAAGAAAGACCCCCCAAATAAGGGGGCCAGTATACATAAAAGGATGCTCAAAATCTGTCCCATAATTTTTTAAAATGTTACATTTCCACCTCTTGTGTCGGCAAAATTGGGGGTTTGCTATAGACATGGTAACATCTGGAAAAAACAGATCATGGCAGGGCAGATTAGAGCATGCTTTTAGAAAGCACGTGGCTATCTTTGTCTCAGTCTCCCCAGCTTAGGACACGTGTGTTCAAAGGTGTTGACCTAGTGCCGAGCACTCGGAGGAGCTCTAAGGTTCTTTCCAATTCTCTTAATCATAGATTCAAACGCTTCTGGCTGATTTGATCGTATCAATTGCCTTGGAAGTGCAAAAGTCACTGGGTCTTCTGAACACCACCTGGCTTCTGCTGAGCATGCTTACATGTGCCCACGACGGCCTCTCGTTGGGGATTAGTGACCCAGGCTGCTGCTGAGTCTTTTGTACCTGTTAGGTAAATAAAGGATAACCACATATTACTGTCAGGCACGGTTCATATCTCACTTCTCCAGCTGTTGCCTTGCCAAGTCATTTACCCATTAGCTAAAGATAAGGTGCATGTTTAAATTTGATGAGTTTTAAAATACTTATTAGAGTCAAAAGAACAGAGACAAGTATTCTATAACTAAAATTTTTAAACAACCCAAAGCAGCGTGTTCTCTTTTCCCATTTTCCCGAGCTTATCCACACACTCTGAAGTCAGCTGTGGCTGGAAATACAAGTAAGCTGGGCTTCAGAGAGGACAGTGAAAGGGGAAATGGAAGGTTTTTTTGTTTTTTTTTTTAAACGGTTTATATTTATTAATATTGGAACCAAACTAGCATTTGTAGAAGAAAAATGATTGATGCATTAGCATCCATACAAGGTAGAGTTACAGGAAATAATTTTCCCCCAGATGATTTATTACTTTGTTATACAGAGACAGATGTTTTTGTAGTAAAAATATTTCATATCTGGAAATGAGTGTTACAAATGCTATTTTTTTTCCCTTCAGCATAAGCTGTATGAACGGCTTCACAAGTTTCATGGTACAAATATGGTTGAATATTGTACTTGTCCAATTAATGGCATGAGTTCTATCTTTTTTTTTTTTTTTTTTTTTTTTACCAAGAAGTCTAATATCATCTGTTTGGGAAGATTTTAAACTGTCTATTAGACTCCTACTTCCCCACTTCGTAAGGAAGCACATAGTCTTTTCTTCCTGGAATATACTGGAAAGATTCAGGATTGAAGATCCTGGGCAAAAGTCTACTGTTTGAAAATGTGTCTCTTGGTTATTTCTTTCTGCCAGTTGATCTGCCAAAGAAATTACTAGAAAATCCACTGTACACCATTGAAGTGTAGCGTGTCGCCCTCCCTCCTCCCTCCCTGAACGTTTCTCTCTCCTTCCCTCCCACTGTCCCTCCCTCTCTCTCTCTCTCTCTCTGCTTCCTGGCTACCATGAGCTGAGCTCTCCTCTGCCACACCTTCTGCCATGATGTCCTGCCTCACCTCGAACCCACAGCTACGGAGTCACCTCAGACCCTGACCATGGACTAAATCTCTGAAACCTGTTAGGAATTCCAACATTACTTTTTAGATTTTATAACAGAAGGATCCTTACAAATACTGGACTCTAGGAACATGTTGTATAACATGGCCCCCGGACTCAAGAGCAAAATGCGTTTCCGTGAGCTTTCAGAGGATGTTCTGGTTGTCCTGCCTACGGACGCCCCTCTCTCTGACTCATCTCTGCGGAACCTGTGAGAGGAACTCAGGTGGGGTCAGCACCTTTAATCCACCCACAGCTTTTCTCTCAAACTGTGCTGACAAAAGAAACACTTCACATCCTTATGCCAAACCTAGGGGTGGTAGAAGAGGCCACGGGTGACAGAGAACTAGTAGAAGTTACACACACACACACACACACACACACACACACACACACACACACACTCGGACCCAGAACGCAAACAAAACTACTCTCCAAAGCGCTTGGCTACCACCATTAATTTATGGAAGGCAGAAAAACATTTCTCCAGGAACTAAGTTAATACGCTCTTGAAAAGTGGATAAGAAGGAAGAAATAAATATTTATGGAGTGTCTGGGAGTGCCAGGGACTGCTGGAGCTCTCCCCTCTGTGAACGGAGAAGCAGGCAAGTTGACTTCGAGGCAGAGTAAGTGACAGGATCAGACCTTGTCTGTGAACATAAAATAACTGTTTCATAATTTCAATGAAGAATTTAAACCTTGAATTTTCAGTGAAATATGTATGCTAAAATCTATTGGGGCCAACAAAGAACATTTGGCAATAGCTATCAAATTATGAAAGGCATATATCTATTGATCCAGGAATTCCAGAGCTATTACTTATACAACATGCAAATAAATGTTCCAGAATGCTCATTATTTTATTGTTTATGCTAGTAAGAATATTGAATAATAATAACTAACATTTTTTTTGAGTCCCAGGAACTGTTCTAAGCATTTTACATACAGCATCTCATGGACTTCATAGAGCAACTCTAGGATATGGTTGTTATTATATGCCCATCTGCAAGTGGAGAGAAGAGCCGGTAGCTTCCTCCGAAAACCACATCCAATAAGTGGCAGAACTGGGGATTCAAGCCAGAGCTGCACACAGCAGTTGTGCTATATCATCATTTAGAACAATCTAGATGTCCATCAAATTAGGAGACAAGTTGCATAAACATAGTTTTTGAAATTCAACCATTCCCTGACCCTCTCACCATAAACAATCACACACTGGACAAAATGTATGAAGCAACTGTTTTTGAACACTGTGTAATAGTCAGTGCAAGGTTGTGAACCCCAACAGAAAGGAAATATGCAAAGTGAACCCCATTATCTCCCTGACTTTTTGCTTGAGTGTACTTTCTGATGGTTTAATGAGATGGAATCCAAGCAGAACATAGCATAGATCAACATTTGCAGCTGCCAAGGCATCGTGGGTCAGTGTCCTAGAAAGGAATGTGTGCAGAGACGGAGCTCCAGAAATCTGCACCGGGATCTCCTGGAGTCTTTAATACTGAAGACTTAAGCATGTGCAGGGCAAGACTCCACAAGCCTGGCGGATAATTGCCGCTGGGTCTGGTAGTGCTGGGAGATATAGGTGTTCCCATTAGTTAGAATCAAGGACCCCACTGACTACTCTGAACACTCAATTGAGACCCCAGAAAAACACTCCTAAGGAATGGGGCTACGATAGCCCTAAACTATGTGCCACTTTCCGATGAAGTTTAAAAATAAGCTTGCAAGAATCAAGCTTATCTAGCAAATTACTGTCTGTTTGAACAAAACACAACATTTTTTAAAGGAAGGCACGAAATCTTGACAATTAAAAAATTTAGCATTCACAATGTCCAGCATAAAATGTAAAATTGCTAGGCATGACCAAAATTAGAAAAATGTGACTCGCAACCAGGTTAAATACAAAACAACAGGAATTGACCCCTAGATAACAAAGATGTTAGAGCAGACAGGAACTTAACAACTATTATAAATATATGTAAGGATTTAAAGGAAACTATTAACAGTAGAAAAAAATGTCCCTTTAGTGAGATATGAAAAAAAAATCACTCAAGAAAAAGAAACAATAAAAAGTAATTAAGTGGCTATTCTTCCTAGAACTGAAAAATATCACATTTGAAATAAAATTCAATTTTCATCCTGAGATCTAAAATCATAAATAAAATTCATGGGTAGGATTTCATCGTAGGTTGAAAACTTCAGAAAGAGAGATCGATGAACTTGAAGAAAGGAACAGAAATTTCTCAGAGTGACATTCACGGAGAGGAAAAAAGCTAAAAACAAGAACAGTGACCACTGAACAGTATCAGGTATTTTAACACGTGTATAACGGCAGTCTCAGAATGAGGGGAGAGAAAGGTTGGAGCAGAAAAAAGTTTACAGCAATAATGGCCATTTTCCCAATGAGATGAAAAATATCAATTTACTCAGTGAATCCCCAAGCAGGAAAACAAAACAAAACACTTATAGAAGCATGATAGTCAAGTTGCTGAACATAAAAAAATAAAGAGAAAAATCTTTAAAAATGACTTCAGAAGGAAAGACCCAGGGAGCAGAATGACAGTAAGATTGATCACTTACCTAATCCTGTTACGGCAGAGATTGCAATAAATCTCCGAGTTGATCTTAAAGCAGGAGATGGAAACTATTCACCAGTTGGCCATACGGATCCACCAGCTGGTGGGCCAAGGGGCAGGCTGCAAGTCTACACCCTTTGACCCTCTCCTGGGGGTTGAGTGCACCTTTTGTAGTCCAAAACCATATTAGTCATAAGTGGCTGCTGCTATGACTCAAAACCATTAAAAGAACATCCGGAGAACTAAAATCATAAGCAGAAAGGGAATGGGCCAAAATGTCCCTAGTTGAGTACAAGTTAAAGAATGGTTACTAACATCTAGACAATCAATCTCTGACAGGATACATTGTCCAAGAAAAATGGGAACCAAAGAGAGAACAATTTTACATTGTATAAGAATTGCCATTTTGTGTTGCCAAACATGCTAAGCTAAGCAACTGTTGATGAGTACAGAGTGGGGGCTTTCCCTTGGGAGAAGCATTTCTTACATGACATGGAGTCTCGGGCCAAAAATGGAGTCTGTTTGGTCATTGCCCAAATAGCCTGGCTGCTAACAATCCCAGCAACTCAGGAGGCTGAGGCAGGAGGATTACAAAGTCAAGGCTAACCTTAGCAACTTATCAAGACCTTGTCCCAAAATAAGAAGGGCTGGGGATGTAGCTCAGTGGTTAAAACACCCTTGGGTACAATCTCTAGTACTGGAAAAAAAATTACCAAATTTTTCATCAAAAATAATGCTAGACAGAAGGCAATGAAAAATCTTTACAATGTTCAAATGGGGGTGGGAATCCTGTCAACCTAGGAGTCTGTATTTAATAAAAACATTCTTAAAAAACAGAGGCCTCTGGAGGGCAGGGCAAGAAAACTCTCTTGTATTTTCCAATCAATACCGCTGTGATTCTAAGGCAGCTATTTAAAATTGAAGTCTAGGGGCTGGGGTTGTGGCTCAGCGGTACAGCACTCACCTAGCATGTGTGGGGCCCTGGGTTCGATCCTCAGCACCACAGAAAAATAAAATAAAGATATTGTGTCCAACTACAACTAAAAAAATATTTAAAAAAAAAATTGAAGTCTAGCTGGGCATGGTGGCGCAGGCCTGTAATCCTAGGAGGATCACAAGTTCAAGGCCAGCCTCAGCAATTTAGCAAGGCCCTAAGCAGCTCAGTGAGGCTCTGTCTCTAATAAATTACAAAATAGGGCTGGGGATGTGGTTCAGTGGTCGAGTGCCCCTGAGTTTCCCTGGTACAAAAAAAAAAAGAAAGAAAGAAAGAAAGAAAAAGTCTATTTTAAAAGATGAAAGCAAATAAGGATGTTTTTGGACAAATTCAGAATTCATCACAGGGAGCACGTTAAAACATGTTTTTCAGGTCAGATGGAAACTAGGATTTGTACACAGGATGAAAAACACCAGAAATAGTACCTGTGCAAGTAACTATACTTTTTTTTCTTATTTGTTAAATTCTAGAAGATAATTAATTGCTTAAAGAAGAAATAATAAGCATATGTTGTGGGGTTTTCAATACATAATGTAAAGATTTTATATTGTATGTGAAGTGGTATAATATTAACTCACTCTAGATGGTGATGAGTTACTTTGTATTCCCCAAAGTAACCCTTAAAAGGCTTAGCAAAAAACCTAAGGAGGAGATCAAATGAAAATTTTAAAAACCTCAACATTAAAAAAAAATTGCAAGAAAGGAAGAAAAGGTACAAAATGTGGATAAGACAGAGAAAACAAATGGCAAAATTATAGACTTAAATCACCATAACAATAATTACACTAAATGTAAACAGACCATACATTTCAAATTGTCTGATTAGATAAAAGCCAAGATCCAATTATATGAAAAAGAGTTGCCCTTTACGTATGCTGACACAGTAAGTCAAAGAAAAGGAAAAGATACACCAACAAAAATGTAGAAAGCTGGAGTGGCTGTATTAAAATCAGATAAAAGTATTACTGGAGGGATTTCATGGGAAAAATATTAATTCATAAAGACATAAAATCCCAAAGTTCAGAATGCATCTAATAATAGAGCTTGAAAATATCTGATGCAAACAATAGATAGAATTAAAGGGAGAGACAAATCCATAATCATAGTTTTTAAGCCCCCTTTAGTGATTTACAGAAGAGACAAAATTTCAGTATAAATATATAATTACTAAGCAATACCATCAACTAGCTTGACCTCATTGACATTAATCAAGCATCACATCCAACACCTACTGACTACGTATTCTATTGGAGAGTACATTCATCATTCATCAAGAAAGACTGTATGCTGGATTGTAAAAAAATATTTCAATAATCATCAACAGACTGACATTATAGAGTAGGTTCTCTGATCACAAAAAGTGTTAAGTTAAAAAATACTTACAATAAAATGTTTAGGAAGTCCCCCAAATACTTTAAAATTAACATATTACCAGATAACCATGGGTTAAAGAATCAGAATGATTAGAAAATGTTTTAACTGAATGATGATGAAAACACAGTACTTCAAGATTTGTGGAATACAGTTAATTCAGTGCTTAAAGGGCAACTTATGGCTTTGTTGATCTTAGAAAAGAAAGGTCTAAAATCAGTGAAATATTAAATACAATAAAAATAGTTATTTTAGAAAATGAAATAAATTTAATAAATAACTAGCAAGAATGATCAAGAAAAAAGAAAACACAAATGACCATAATTAGAAATGAGAAAAGAAAACATCCCTACAGATCTTAAAGACTTAAAAGGATAATAAGGAAAGAATATAAGTAACTTTGTCAGAAAATTCAACAACTTAGATGAACTGGACAAATTCTTTCAAAAATATAACTAGATAAAAGGGACCAAAATAAAATAAATATCCCCATATCTATTAAAGAAATCACATTCATAATTTTAATTTTCCCATGAAGAAAACTCTAAGCCCAGATATCTTCATGGTCACATTTAAGGAAGAAATCATAGCAATCCTATACAAACTCTCAGAAAATAGAGAAGGGAAAACTTTATAAATCATTTAACAATTTAGCAGAAACTGACTTGAACCTGACAAAAGCATTCCAGGAAAATGAAATTATGGGCCAATATCATTTATAAGCATAGGCAAAAAGGACCCTATTAAAGTATTAGGAAGTCCATTTAGTAATATATAAAAACTGATATGAGCAAGTGCAGTTTATCTCAAGAATGTGAGGCTGCCTTAAAATTCTAAGATCAATCCATGGTTGTTCACCGAATCAGAAGAATAAAGGATAAAAAAAAATGCATGAGCTTTTCACAATTGATGCAGGAACAGCATTTGACAAGATCCAATTCATCTCGTCAGGAAAACTCATAACAGTGCAGGAGTGGAAGAAAACTTCCCTGATCTGGTCAAGACAGGTATGAAATCATGACATACACACTGAATTCTTTCCCCCTAATGCAGAGAGGAAGGCAAGAATGACTGTTCTCCCTACTTTCATTCAACATTTTACTGGATGGTCTAGCCAGTTCCATGAAGCAAGAAGAAAAAAATAAAATACATACAGGCTGGAAAGCAGGAAGTAAAACTCGCCATTCACAGACCGAGGGGTGCCCATGTAGAAAACTCAGAGTCTGCAAAACCTCACAACAGAAACTAGGGCTGATAAGTGAATGTGTCAAGGTCACAGGATACAAGAACGATACATAATGTTCTATGGTATTTCTTCATATTAGCAATGAGCAGATAGGAAAGGAAGTTGAAAGCCATGTTTTACAAGAGCACCAAATATATGAGACATTTAAGGATCTATTTTAATGAAAGATGTTTTAAAACCTCTATCCCGAAAATGACTCCATGATGCCACGTGAATGCCCAATAGTTTCAAACCTAACTTTACAAATGAGATTTGGGCGGCTGAGCGCCTGGCTCAGTTGTAGAACACTGAGCAGCATGCACAAGGTCCTGGGTTTGACCCTCAGCACCACAAAAGGAAAAAAAAAGGGATTTTTAATTTTTTAACTGTATATCTATCTAATCCACGTCCTTGTCTTGGTGATCTATACAGTTGTTAAAGCTGAATGTGAGACATCTTCCCTGATTCCTCTCATTCCTCTCATTCCTTCACCACCACCACTACCTTGCCCCTGTGCATTCAAGTCAATAGTAGGTCTTCTTGATTCTACCTCCAAAATATACTCTGAACTTATCCCCATCTTTCCACCTCCATTAATTTTGCATGTTCATGAAGTGACTTCTGTCTTTTGACTGAATTACTGCACAAGTCGCCTTAGCTGGCCTCCACGTACCCACTCTTGCCCCTTTAAGTCCATTCTTTACAAATAAACCAAAGTACTCTATTAAAAATATGTCAGGGCCTGGTATGGTGGCACATGCCTGTCATCCCAGCGGCTCAGGAGGCTGAGGCAGGAGAATTGCAAATTCAAAGCCAGCCTTAGCAACAGCGAGGTGCTAAGCAACTCAGTGAGATCCTGTCTCTACATAAAATACAAAACAGGGCTGGGGATGTGGCTCAGTGGTCAAGTGCCCCTGAGTTCAATCTCCAGTAACACCTCCCCAAAATACACACACACACACACATACACACACACACACACACACACACACACACACACACACACACACACATATATATGTCAGATGACGTCTCTTCCCTGCTTAAGCCCCTCCTGGGGTGTTTCAATGTGCTTAAAAGTACCTTCACCACCTTGAGCCATCTGACCACTGTTTCCCTCCCAAGTCTTAGATCTACTTGTCCCTCCCAGTCACTCCAGGCCCAGTGCACACCATCTCTCTGTGCTTTGTTCACCCCAAGTTCACCTCCCTCGTTATTCTGTTTTCTTGGGTTGCAATCCCTCCAGATCCTGGTTAGCCTGGCTCCTTTTTGCCATATGGTTATTAGGTTAAATAAGTATCTCGGTCTCAGGGGACTTATTTCCTTCCTGCAGTTTGCAGATTGAATGCAAGATTGTGAGGCGAGAACATGCACACAAACACGGAGTGTGCGACCCTGCTGTGGGCTCCTAATCTGTCCTTCAGTGACACAGAACTTTCAGGAAGTAACTCAGGTACAGAGCAAAGCCGCGCATCAGTCTCCACGTTGACCTTGTTCTCTGATCCCTTTGTCCAAGAAAGGCCCTGCCAGATTTGAGAAGGAAGCCAGGTCCTTGGCACTTCACTCCTTTTTTAAACTCAGGCTTACGTCACCTAGCGGAAGGAGCGCATTAACCTTCTGTGTGTGCTTCCATTTAAGGGCAGCTTTGTACGTACTGAGTCTGCTGCTTCCCGGCCCCACTCTGCACTGGCGAAACTCCGTCTGCGTCTAGGGGAGAGCAACTGCATCCTGGCTTCCCGCCTTCTCCTGTCCCCCATAACCTGCCTCTCCACAGCACCCCATCTCTTCCTTCCCTCGGTTAGTTTCTGTTACCCTCATTTTCTTCCTTCTCAGCCCTTGGAGCTTAAGGAAGTGACTGGTTTATCTCCCACTGAAATATAAGCACAGGGCTGGGGGATAGCAGTGGTTGAGCACCAGCCTAGCTGGTGTGAGGCCCTGGGTTCCATCCCTACAACAGCAAAAAGAAAAAAAGTTACAACATAAAATATTAGCACTAAGGAAACAAGAATTTTCTCTCTCTCTAGTACACAGCTGTACTTGTAAGACTTAGAACAGTGCTTGCATATAGCAGATCCTCAACATGTGCTGAATGAATGAATGTCTTTCCCCCGCCTTTAGTCTCACCTCCCTCCAATTCCCACTCCTCCTGTAGCCCATCCCCTGGCTTCTCACCAGCCCTGAGCTAACCTCTAACTCCTTAAAATAGCTTGCCAGGCTCTTGGTGAGCTGTGCTTGCTTGCCTTCCAGCACCAACACTCACTCTTCCTCCCTGGAACTCTCCCCCGCCTCCCCTTGGCTGATTTGGGTTCCAGACCTTCTGAACTTCTTTCAGATCCTCAGCGCTGGGGAGGTCTTTCTGATGCCTGTGCCTGCAATAACCTGCCCTCATTCCAGAGAGAACGTTTTACTACCCCCCTTCACCAGGCTCCATTCCGTGCCATCTTCCTGCTTCTCCCATCAAACCACAACCTGTGCCTGTCTTGAGCGCTCAGGCCTCCGTAGCACTTAACTCACCGTCTTCTGAGTGCATTTCCTCCCAAGCCGGAGCTCCCTGAGACCAGGGGCCATTCCTGTTAAATTTATATGTTTCACATCACACAGATCTTGAAAAACATGCACAGCAGTAGTAAAGGTGGTTGTTTCCAGGTGGGCATATCTCTTATGTTTTAGCTTATCTGTGTTTTCTGACTTTCAAAAGGAACATCTCTTGTTTTTCTACTACTAAAAAGTAAGAGCAACCTGACTTCAAGGTTTATTATGAAGTTATAGTAATCAGGACTGTGGTGAAAGAATAGACAGGTAGACTAGAATAGAAGACAGAGGCCAGAAACAGACCCACCCAAATACAGTCAGCTAATCTTTGACAGAGAAGCAAGTGCGTGGCACACACTAGACATCCCAACAGCTCAGGAGGCTGAGGCAGGAGGATCGCATATTCAAAGCCAGCCTCAGGAACATCGAGGCACTAAACAACTCAGTGAGACCCTGTCTCTAAATAAAGTACAGAATGGGACTGGATGGGCTGGGGATGTGGCTCAAGCAGTAGCGCGCTCGCCTGGCATGCGTGCGGCCCGGGTTCGATCCTCAGCACCACATACAAACAAAGATGTTGTGTCCACCAAAAACTAAAAAAAAAATAAATATTAAAATTCTCTCTCAAAAAAATAAAAAAAAAAACAGAATGGGACTGGAGATGTGGCTCAGTGGTCAAGTGCCCCTGAGTTCAATCCCTGTTACTCAAATGAAAAAAAAAAAAAGAGCAAATGCTACATACACAGAGAAATATCAGCTTTTTCAACAAGTGGTGCTAGAACAAATGGACATCCACATGAAAAAATCAGACACAGGCCTTAAAACTCTTATAAAAATCAATTCAAGATAAATCACAGACAAACATAAAACACAAAACTAACAAAAGACAAAGTCAGAGTGACCTTGGGTTTGGCAATGACCTTTTAGGTACAACACCAAACATGATCTATGAAAGAGTTGATAAGATTGACTTCATTAAAACTAAAAATTCCACTCCCTAAAGATACTGTCAAGAGAAGGATAATCTGTAGCCTTGAGAAAGGTATTTGCAAAAGAGGCATTAGATAAAGGGTTTATCTAAAATATCCAGAGAACTCTTAAAACACAAGAAGACACCAAACAACCAAGTTGAAAACTGGACAGAAAAAAAAAAATGTGCAGAAGACCTGAACAGACACCTCACCACCAAAGACAAATAGATATCGAGTAAGTGGATGGAAAGGTGCTCAAAGTCACACGCCATTGAAAAGCTGCAAATTATAAATAAGACACCACCACAATACACCTGTTAGAAGGGCAAAAATCCCAAATGCCCACAAAATCAAATGGTGACGAGAATTCAGAGTCACGGGAGTTCTCACTCATTGGTGGTAAGAATGCAAATAGCATAGCCACTTTGAAAGGCAGGTTTCTTATAAAGCTAAATAGGATAAAGATGACCCAGTAATTGTGCTCCTGTTTTTAGTTGTAAATTTATGCCCATGCAAAAAAAAAAAAAAAAAAAAAAACAAAACTGCAATGCATGTTTTCAGCAGGTTTATTCATAATCTCTAAGAACTGAACGCCATTAAGATGTCTGTGAGCAGGTGTGTTGGGATGGACACACTGTGGTGTATCTATGGGCTGTTATTCAGCACTAAAATGAAATGAGCTATCAAACCACGAAAAAAGACACGGAGAAAATGCAAATCCATATTGTTAAGTGATAAAAGCCAGTATGATTCCAATTATATGACATTCTAGAAAAGGCAAAACTAAGAAGATAGTAAAAAGATAGGTGATTTCGGGCGCAGTGGTGCCTGCCTGTAATCCCAGTGGCTCTGGAGGCTGAGGCAGGAGGATTACAAATTCAAGGTCAGCCTCAGCAATTTAGCGAGGCCCTTAAGCAATTTAACAAGACTGTCTCAAAATTAAAAAAAAAAAAAAAGATAAAAGGGCTCAGTTGTTAAGCACCTCAGGCTCAATCCCTGTACCAAAAAGAGAGATAGTTGCTAGGGGCTAGTAGGGAGGGACAGATCAATAGGTGAAGCACAGAGGATTTGGGGGGCAGTGAAACTCTTCTGTAGGATGGATACATGTCCTGGTACATTTGTCAAAACCTCCAGAATGTGCGACATTTGTCAAAACCTCCAGAATTAAGCAGGAACCCTAACATAGGGAGGACTTGGGGTTATAGTGATGAGTCATTGTAGGTTTATCATTTATTACACGCCCTATTTGGGGCCCGGATGGTGATAGCTGGGGAGGCTGTGCATGTCTGAGGCCTCCTACTAGGCTCACCTTCTAAAGCTGTTTCTCAATTTCTCACTACTTCCTAATAGTGCCACAGACTGGGGACCAATCCTTTAACATGAATGTAGGCCTTTGGGGGAGGAACCCTTGTCCACACCATAGAAGAAACTTTATGTCCAAGTTATTTTTGCTGATGTTGTTTTGCAGCACTGGGAACCAGACCCAGGGTCTTGCACATGCTAGGCCAGGGCTCTACCACTGAGTGACATCCCCAGCCCTACGTACAAGTAATTTTTGTGCTGCAAAAGTTTCTCAGGAGACCTCCTCCCGGTGCTGGACCAAAGCAAAACAGTGAAAATCCGTCGGTGCAGAAGCCCCTGCTGCATGTGCTAAGCAGATTATCAACACCTAAAGCCGCCCTACGGCACGGGTATGACGGATGACCAAACAGAGGCTCGGAAAGATTAAGGAACCTGCCCAAGGTCACACTGCAGCGCTGGCAACCCCAGGACACAGACCCAAGTGTGTCTCGCCTGTAGGAAACCCCTATTTTTCTGCCCTCAGAGTCTGGTTTTCTCCCAGCCCCCTCTTTTCTTCCAGAAGGAGCACTGTCCCCCAGATGTCTCCTTCCCTGCTCATCTGTGGATTGTTCTCAGGTGAGGTCCATCTCCAGGCCGCAGTTGGTTCCATCCAGGCGGGGACCAGACCCAGGGAGGGGGTGCCTGTGTGTTCTTCCTCGGGGGTTTGACCCCGAGGTGGCATTGCACTCTGACACAGCCAGGCCGCAAACGCCAGGCCCTGCCATCTGGAGAAACTGGTCTTCAGGGAGAGAGAAGGAAGTGACCGCAAGAGAAACCGAGGAGAGAGAAGCCTGGCAGCACTCCCGAGGCCCCTCCATCCCCACGTTCCCCGTGGCCAGATTGTCGTCCAACCTTTCCTGAACTGAGTGAGGGTAAGGCCTCCTTTCTCCTCCGCCACTTCCAGCTGAATCACCTGCAGCCATGGGGAGCTCAGCTGCCGTTCTCTTCTTCCCATTCTTCTTGCAGCACATGCTCTGGCGGCAAGAACTGGACTTCCAGTCAGGAAACCTGGTGAGATGTGAATGAGACACTGCTTTCTGGTGCTATCGATTTATTAACTGTTCTGAGCACTTAGGGCAAGCCTCTGCAGGGGGACAAGAGACTGGACTGTTGTCTCAAACATCCCACAGTGCACTGAGGCTCTCATTGTGTTAGAGGACAAAGGTCCTAGGACCATCCAAGAAAGGAAACCAGAACAAACAGCCCTGTATGTTGATTTTGCAGTTCAGTTACATCTTGAAGTAATAACAAAAAGAATAATTTATGAAGTAAAACTACCTTCTCCACAAGTCATGCTTTAGAGCATCAACGGTTTGCAGTTGTGTTTATTTTTTAAAGCAGGTTCATTTGTGTGGTTCACAATTCAAAATGCACAAAAGGGAAAATAGTGAAAATTCCCCTCCAATTCCTGCCTCTGATTCAGAAGGTCCTACCCCTTGGACAATACCAGTAGCCAGTCAAAAAGATCATTCCAGAGATATTCTGTGTGTATACATGTTGGCTTTTCTAAAACTAATAACTCACGACAACAAGCATATTTATTTGCTCAAGATTTGATGGGACAGCTAAGCAGTTCCAGTTCCGGCTTGCTTGGCTGGGGCTGGATGGTGTAGGGTGGCCTGAGTCACATGTCTGTAGGCTGGTTGGACCAGGGGGTTCTCACCTGTCTGTAGGGCTGTGTTGATGTCAGCTGGGGTGACTACCACATGCCTCCTACCATCCAGTGGACAGCCCACTTTCAAGTGATGACAGAAGAGCTCTCAGCAGTAAAACGGGTTGCCCCCAAATGCATAGACGATTTCCAGCTCAGCTTCATCATGTTTGCTAATGAACCTTTGGCTGAAGCAGATCATATGGCCACGGCCAGGTTCAAGGGGTGGAGGAACAGACTCTATGGGAAGAGCTGTGGAGTCACATTGCAAGAGAATATATATATATATATATATAAATCTTCTTTTATACCTACATTTTATGTCTATGTATCTCTAGCTAAATAATGATGCTTTCCACACAAAAAATTAAAATTGATCAAAAAATTGTTTAATACATTTATAAATATATATATCTAAATAAAATGAAATGTAAGTCATAGTAATATATCGTACTGGATATATTTAGTTCTTATCTGGCATCTTCCAGATATTTTTCTCTGTTCTAGAAAAGAGAGAGAGAGAAATAACAAGACATAATTGTATGGGTTGAGGCTGTGGCTCAGGGGTAGAGCACTTGCCTAGCATGTAGGAGGCACTGAGTTGGATTCTCAGCACCACCTGTAAATATATAAAATAAAGGTCCATTGACAACTAGAAAAAAATATCTTTTAAAAAAAGACAAAATTGTGTCTTAATAAGACGAAAGGTAACAAAGTTTGTACCCTTTGAGGACATATCATGAATATATGAAGAGCAAACTGTGATTGCAGATAAAGCTGTGTCTAAATCTTTGTGGGAAAGTCAAGGAAGTTTTTCACAGATGGAGCACTTCACAGGGAGCACCCAGGTTAACAAAGCAGCTACAAATGTGTGGAGGAACGAACGCAGTTCTGTAATGCTGACTTAAAATGTATATGCCTGTGTGTGATGCATAAGCACATGTGTGGAAGACGAGGAAGAAAGAGGAAATCAAATCATATATATATGTATATACCTTTATTATTCCATGAGCCAAAATCCATGAGCTGCCTCTTGACCTGTAGTCTTCCTCTCCCAAAGGAAGTAACCAGAGGAACTTCCTGGGGAGAACTTTGGCCCGCAGAGTGTGTTGGCATCCAGAGGAGAGCCTCTCCACTAGGCCATTTAAGGCTTCTCCACTCCCAAAGGCCAAATCCTTGTCCCTTCTCCTTAGGCAACAAGTGCCAGCCAACCAGCCCTCTCGGTGCACAGTGTTTTAAATAACCCTCATCTGAGGGGTCTCCCCCATGGCTGTGTCCTGGAATTATTCCATGAACCAAACCTCTTGACCTGTAGTCTTTCTCTTCTGTAATAACAATGGAATCTGCTTTTATGACTCGTTCGGAACAGAATCCGGGGAACTCAGCCACACAAGCCTATGTGAATATCCTACTTTGCAAAAAAGACTTTCAGAGGAGTCTTGTGGGGTTCCCCTCTCCCTTCTTTAAATTTCCTACAATAACGAAAAGATGGGTGATAAAAATTGGGTCCCACTGGACGCTACGGAGCCCCAATACTTTTCACTGACATGTTAGAGACTTCTAGAGATAGATTACTGAGAAAAATCAGTTAAAAAAAAAGTTGTCTGTCCTAGAAAGCTAACTCCTGACTGTTTTAGCAACAGCTTCAGTGACTTAGCAAAGAAGGGTGAGGAGAAGCCACAGTGCCCAGCCTGTTAAGGAAGACATCCTTTTATTTTACTTCTTTAAATTGAGATAAAAAAAAATTCATGCAACATAAAACTAAACATTTTAAATGGTACAACTCATGGCATTCAGTACACGCACAATGTGCTGTAACCATCACCTCTGTCGAGCTCTAAAACATTTTGTTCACCCCAAAGGGTAGCCCTGTACCCAATAAGCAGCTGTTCCCGGTCCTCCCCAGCCCCTGGGAGAAACCCCTATTTTTGTATGAGGCTTGTAAGTGCCAGGGTTGAATGTATTTGCTCAAGGGCTTTGAGGCATGAGCGTGGCCAGAATCTAAAGCCAGCTTTATCACTCATCTGTGTGACCCTGGGCTGATTGCTTCATCTTCTTATTTCATGTTTAGTTTAAAAATTTCTGGAGATTTCTTATTTAGGAATTGAAAGTCAGGTTCAGTGGCTCTGGTCCTTGGGTGGCCAAAAGTCAGCTCTCTGTTCCTTTTTTTTTTTTTTTTTTAGAGAGAGAGAGAGAATTTTAATATTTATTTTTTAGTTTTCGGCGGACACAACATCTTTGTTTGTATGTGGTGCTGAGGATCGAACGGGCCGCACGCATGCCAGGCGAGCGCGCTACCGCTTGAGCCACATCCCCAGCCCAGCTCTCTGTTCTTTAGGGCCTTATGGAAGGAAGATTCTGGGAAACTGAAAGTTGGCCCTGATGTCCTTCCATTAACTTTTATCAGCAGGGAAGCCTTGGGGACATATGTTTAAGCATATTTCAGGACATCAACCTCTACTTCCACTACCTAACACCATCCTTGGCTCATAGACACTCAAAAATGAAAACATGAAAGACACAGTCATTACTTACTCAGGCAGTTCTGGTGAAGTTTGGGAATTGAGCTGGGTGTAACTCAGGGTTCATAATTGTCATTTCTTGGGTATCACTGTCCCCTAAAAAAGTAGTGGGAATTGCCTTTTAAGGTTAACAAGCAATGTTACCCTTTAGGAACATTGTTTGTGGGGCTATTATCTCTTGGATTCTTCCACTTAGGTCCCAAGGTGGCAGGCGAGAGTGAGTGAAAACCCTGGGTATGGGCCAAGTTGATCCCGTGGTGGTTATGGTTTAGATATGAGACATTTCCCAAAAGCTCATGTGTGAGACAATGCAAGAATGATCAGGGATGAAATGATTTGAGTATGAGTTTTGTAACCTAATCAGTGGATTCATCCACTAATGTGGATTCACTGGGTGGTAGCTATAGCAGGTAGTGTTGGAGGAAGTAGGTCACTAGGGACATGAATTTGGTGTTTCTGTTTTGTCCCTGGTGAACAGAACTCACTGCTTCCTGATTGTCCTGTCCTGAGCTGCTGTCCTCCTCCCTGCCCTCCCACCATGCTGTTCCGCCTCACTGAGGGCCCAGACTGTGGAGTCAGCTTTCTAAGGACTGAGACCTCAGTGGTCACAGTGAAGAACAGGTGATTAAAACAGAAGCTGCTGCCAGGAAGTGGGGTCATGGCACTTACTCATCACCACTAGTCCAGGAAGATTCCATGCTCTTCAGCAACTCTTGTGAGCTCCATAAGTGGATTCTGAAAGTCTAGGGCTGTCTGGTTCTGGGCTCCCTGAGCAGAGGAACAACTTGACAAGAGCAACTTCAAAAAAGACCTAGCAACTAAGTCCTAGCAAGCTCTGGAGCCTCTCAGGGTGACTGTGCCCACCGAGCCAAGGGCAGGGAGTCTGGGTCACTTGGGCTCCTGAAAGGTATCTGTATTCTTTCTTGTCCCACTAGTCAGTGAGACAGGACCTGACCTGCTTAAACAAGTCTTAGCAAGGGAGGGGTTCCTGGGGTTGGGACAAGCTGCCGCCTATTTGTACAATTCTGGTAAAGTCTCAAGAATGTAGTTCTGAAGGCACAGGGCTCAGAGGAGCTGTGACTTATTCAGATGACAGGTTTTGCTGGACTTCATGGGTTTAGAGAGGACAGGCTTTGGTTTCGTAGGGGGTCAGGGGTCAGGTCTGCTGTGGCAGACCTGGGTCAGTGCATTTCCAGTGTGAGTTTTGGAGTTCCACTAGGGTTCCCTGGACCCACCAATGGCTCTTTAGCCAGAGACTGATAAGGTGCTGTCATTTCATTGGCTATGATTGCAAAATCAGTGGGTCTTTTATTTTTTAAAAGAGGTCTCACTGTGTTGTCAGGCTAGCCTCAAACTTCTGGGCTCACACAACTCCCCTGCCCTCAGCCTCCCAAGAACTTGGGACTGCAGGCGTGAACCACAGCTTCCCGCAGGAAGTGGCTTTTGCATTACAGAGCAAACAGGGCTGGAGGGTGGGTTTCATACCTTTCTCTGGAACCGCTTCCCAAAGCCCTGGGCCAGTCCTCAGAGATCATGTCCTGGAGGGAAAGAAGCCAGGAGTCCTGGTGGACAGCGGGCCTTAATTTTTCCACGTGTCTGGAAAAACGGCCTAGGCTTTCTGCAGCAGCAGATTCATTTCCTCTCTCTCTCCCCTCTGTCCTTTCAAGGGGCTTCTGGAGAAATGGGCTTTTCTAGGTCACCCAGACACGGGCTCTGGCACTGGGTTCCTGCAGGTTTGTGCATGAAGCCCTCCTCAGGAGAGCAGGGAGGCGGCAAGGGGGGCACGTGGGACCATTCGGGTGGACAAAGGGAAAGAGGTCTGCAGAAGGCCTCTTCAGGCTGCTGACTTGGGAACAGGACATTCTGCAGGAAGATAAGGAGAGATAAGGACGGGACTGGGCAGGGCCCCAATCACTTCAGCCCTGGCCAGGGATTTGGACTTAATATTCCAAGGGAAGTGAGATATTCGGAACAGTTTTAGGTAGAAAGAGGCACGAGTGGATTTGTCACAAAGGATCGCTGGCCGCAGGGTGGTAACGGGTGGGGTGAATCCAATGCATGGTCAGATCTGACGTGGATTGATCTGCAAGACGGACAAAGCAACAATGACTTGGTTGGGGGCAAGTGGTGCTGCTGGCTGAGGAAGGGGAAGGTGGTGCAGGGGCAGGTGAAGGGCATGTGGCCGCTTGGGTTTGGGTATTCTGAATCTGAGAGCCAGGGCGGCACCGAGGCGGAGCAGTCCTGTCAGCAGCTGGAGAGACCTGGGGATAGAGACATAGGCATGTGGGGGAGCAGGGACCCTCATGGGTCAAAGCCGGTAAACCACCTCAGTGGAAATGGTGAGAGGAAATCCTGGACCAAGCCCCAAGGCACATCTGCAGTAAGGTGCTGAGCAGGGGAGGAGGAGCCAGCCAGGGAGCCTGAGAAAAGCATCCAGATGCAAGGAGAAACCCAGAGATGGTAAGGTCATGGCCATCAGGGCCAGAGAAGGAGAAAGTGGGCAAGCATCAAAGCTTCCAAGAATGCCGGGCCAGGTGCCGCACAAATCCAGCTACTCAGGAGGCTGAGGCAGGAAGCAGGAGGATAGAAAGTTCTAGGCCAGGGGCTGGGGTTGTGGCTCAGAGGTAGAGTGCTTACCTAGCATGCATGAGGCACTGGGTTCGATCCTCAGCACCACGTAAATGTAAAATAAAGATATTGGTCCACCTATAACTAAAGAATAAATATTAAAAAAAAAAAAAAGTTCTAACCCAGCCCAGGGAATTTCGGAAGACCCTGTCTCAAAACAGAGAGGGCTTAGCTTAGAGGTAGAGTGCTTGCCTAGAATGCACAGGGCCCTAGGTTTGATCCTCAGCAGGGCAAAATAAACATTTAGGTATTTATTTTAGGTGTGAGGTGTTCCTCAAAAGCTCATGGGTGAGACATTGTGAGGACATTTAGAGATGAATGATCAGGTTATGAGAGGTAACCTAATCAGCATTAATCCTCTGATATGGATTACTGGGTGGTAACTGTGGGCAAGTAGTGTGTGTGAAAAGCAGGTCGGTGGGGGGAACCTCTGGTGTTTACATCCTGTCCCTGGTGGGCAGAGCTCCCTCCACTCCCTGGTGCCATCTCCACCACCCTCTCAGCTTCCCCTGAGGCCCAGAGCCATGGAGCCAGCTGACGACCATGGGCTGAACCTCTCAAACTGTGAGTCAAAGTAATTCCTCCTCTAAAATAGTTCTTGTCAGGTCTTTTGGTCACATTGGTGACAAAGCTGACTAAAGCAGGGTGTCCTTTCATACGCCTTTTGCTACTTTTCATTCTTGAATGACTTGTTCATATCCCCTGCCTTTTTTTTAATTGGGATGATGGTCTTTCTTCACTCATTTGTTCAAATTCTCTACGAAGGCTATTGCTGGCCACAGTTTCTGACCCGTTCCTTGGTTGTCATTGACCCTCACTCCTCTTGATGCTTTTCCAAGCTGGGGCTGCTGATCATTCTGTAGGCAGCTCTGTCCGACTTTTCCTGTGGTTCAGACCTGCTACGTTTGCTCTTCTCTGCCACCACCATGGCATCTCACCTCCGGACTGTCCCCAGTTTTACCATCACTCATTCTTTCTCCTAGGCTTCTCTCAACCCATCCGTCTTTTCTAAGCCTAATGGGGTACTTAGTTTTTGCAGATGAAAAAAAGCCAATGTGCTTTCGTCCGTTCCCTTGAGTGTCTTTGAACATTTTTCCAGGGTGAGCAGAAAGGGTCTGGGTGTGCTTTTCCTGAACTCAGGCTGGCGACCTCTACATAGCAGACCGCAAAAACCCAGGACAGCCATCCAAGGGAGGTGAACAATTTCTAATCTCTGCAAGAAAGTTCCCCAAAGTTCTCAAATTGCTAAGCCAGCCCAGTTGTCCCTTGACCCTGTGTTCTACCCCCTCTGTGGTGTCTGCCTCCGCCATTTTGATTGCCTGAATCTCTGTATTAGTTTGTGTTCTGTTATTATTACTAAATACATGAGGCAGATAACTTCATAAAGAAAAGATGTTTATTTAGTTGACAGTCTGAATACTGAAAGTCCAAACAGCAATGCACAGGCCCTTGCAGGGGCTTCCACTGGGCTGTGTCACCTCATGGAGGCTGCCAATGGTGGAAGCCCATTGTGGGAGCCAGAGATCCTGTGTCAGAACAGGAAGCCAGAGAGAGAGTCAAGGGTCAGGCTCAGGCTTATAAAACAACTTGCTCCAGGAAACCAGAATTCCCTTCTGAGAGCAGTGCCCTAAAGACGCCCCTCCTAAGATCCCACCTTTTAAAGGGTCCTCGCCGTTGCCCAATACCACCACCCCACATCCTAAGCTTCCAACACATGAAACCTTGAGGCACGAACCACAATCAAGTCATGGCAACCTCCTACGGGGCCTTAAGTACTGAATGTATACAATACTTTTAATGCTGTGTTTTTATCCTCTGAGGAGGGATGAGCATCACCCGCCAGGTGCCCCTGCTGATGCTGCCCAGTTCTTGGGCACTTCCCTCCCCCTTGTCCTTCTGTGACCCCAGTGATTGGATTACAGATGAGATTTGATAGGGTCAGAAAATGTGATCCCTTTGTGAGAGGGGAAAGATGTAGGAGATTAGTGTGTGGTAGTGTTAGGGGCCAAGCTATATGGGAAATGACCAAACAGACTCCATTTTACCCTGAGACTCCATATCATGTAAGAAATGCTTCTCCCGTGGGAAAGCCCCACCTCTGTACCCGATAATAGTTACCTAGCGTAACACATTTGGCAACACAAAATAGCAATTCTTATACAGTGTAAAATTGTTCTCTTTGGCTTCCATTTTTCTTGGGCAATGTACCTTGTCAGAGATTGATTGTGTAGACATTAGTAACCATTCTCTAACTTGTACTCAACTAGGGTCATTTTGACCCACTTCCTTTCTGCTTGCTGCTATGCCAACCTGGAAAGTCCCGTGGGAAACACCAATGTGCCCACTGCATTGTCTTGCTAACTGCCCAGTCCAGTTTCTGTTCCTGCTTCCTTGCAGCTACGTCAACCCGGATGTGGTTTTTGCCTTTAAATATCCTAAAATGCTCAGGCTGGGGGCAGTTCCTTGCAGAGACAGTTCTGGGTCCTGTGGGGAGCAGTGGCCGGCTTGCGGGCTAAATAAAGACTCTTCAATTTGGACAAAACTGGGACTCAGTGGGTTTTCTGAACGACCTGCCCCACAACAGTAGAAGGAGAGAGTGGCTTTCTTTTTATGGTCTACTGTAAAAATTTCAAATGTAGACAAAAGTAGAGGAAACAGCCCCCAAAACCCTCGTGTGCCGTGACTGGGTTTCTGCAGCCTGTACCTCGGACCATTTGTTGCCATCGATGTCCCACCCACGCCTCCACCGCCGCGTGTGGAAGCCCTTCCCAGACTCACAGCATTTCATCTGTAAACATAGCTTTATGTTTCTCCTAAAGACAGGGACTCTCAGAAAAAAGAAACCCCTAAAGACTAAAGACTCAACCGAAGGAAAACGAAGAGAAGTTCCGTCTGTGGACTGAAGGCAGGGCGAGGAGCAGGGAGATCGGGTTTTCATCGTGATTTGCTCTGCAGAACCGGCACAAGACAGTCGCCCTTCCCTGCCTTAGTGGGACTTACGTGTTGCCATGGTAGTGTTTGTCCTGTGGGTGGCTAGACGGGGGACCAGGAGCCAGGGACCCACACGCTGGCCTTAACCCTCTACCCTGAGCATCCCCAGATCCAGAGCCTTGGAGAGAGCTGCCAGGGTGTGTCCATTTCTCTGCAGGGCTGGTGACCTTCGCTGCCCACCAGGTTCAGCCTGCTCTCCCTCCTGCTTCTGCTGCGGTGTACCCTGCCCCCGCCACCGCCCCCCTTGAAGCAGATGGACCCTGGGAAGCTGAGCTCCACCATTTCAGTGCAGTGTCACCCTCCTCTTGGCCTGAGAAGGGCCAGTGTGAGTCCTGAGGGATGCAGGCAAGCTGAGTATGCCGAGGAAGGGTGGTCCCAAAGGCAGCCTCCGCAGAGAGCCTCTGTGGGGAGGAGATGGTTGTTTTGGTGCTGGCGATTGAACTCAGGGCTTCCTGCAGGCTAAGCAAGTGGTCTACCGCTGAGCTATACCCCCATCCCCAATTCAGATTTTTTTTTAATCAATCATATTTCTATATTGGAATTTTTATATCTCTTCTTAGGCGTTATTATGATCAGAAAGAAAAAAAACAAAAATAGGAATATTCGGCTTCAATTAACGACAGTGGTCACATTCACAGAGAGGATTTATTTCCTGAAATTTAAAAAAAGCTTCATGCCATAAGCATGTGTTTTCATCTCTTTCTTGGTCTGTTTTGTGCTGCTTTAACAGAGTACCTGAAACTTGGTGGTTTAGGAAGAACAGAGATTCATTTCTTACAGTTCTGGAGGCTAGGAAGTCCAAGGTCAGGCGATGGTATGGATGAGGGCTTTGTTACTGCACCATGACAAGGCAGAGGGCGTCTCAGGGTGAGCAAGCACCCGGAGAGAGCAAGAGGGTTGGGCTTGCTTTATAACAGATACTTCTGAGATAAGGACGTCAGTCCACTTGGGAGGGCAGAGCCCCCATGACCCCTTAAAGGTCCTGCTTCCCAATGCTTTTGCTTTGGGTGTGGAGTCTCTTGCACATGACCGTGTTTAAGGTCGTAGAAGGGGTCTCCAAAGGGGAGAGTATGCAGAGGAGGGACTCCCAGTATTCACTCCATGAATGCATCCAAGGAGGGAGGGAGCCCCCGGTCATGGCTCATGGTGCCCTGAGCTCACTCCCTGGGTTTAGGGTGTGGGCTGGCAGTGTCCCTCCAGCAGGAAGCTGGGCTTGGTGTCTCAGGTGCTGCCTCCCACACTTGGTCGATTTGGCACATGATCCGTAACACTGGTTGAATATAATTATTTTTTTAAATAGAGGAGACATTTTAAAAAGCAGGAAGAACTTTCTTCTTTTAATGCAGAGGTGCAACTTGGAGATCAGCAAATCCAAATTCCCTTTTCGGTGAAGGGAACTGAGATCTGGAGAGCAAAAACGACTCTGTCAAAGTTAGACGGTGAACAGGGTCCATATGGGCCCTTCAGAGGGTCTCTAGGCTTCTTGATGTCAGCTGGTCCTGTCTGGAGCCAGAGAAGTGGCTGTCTGAGGGGGATCCCTTCAGTGTCGACTTCCCCCAAAGTTGATAAGATGCCAGGCTGATCGTTGGTGCCGAGGGCCTGTCCAAGCCACTTTGGTGACCCGAGTCAATTCCACCTTGAGCCTCTCTGGCAAGCTTCTCTAAAACCATTTCCTCTCCAAAAGTTCTGGCCTCAGTGGGCTGGAGAGTTGTGTTTGAAGTCCTAAAGCACTTACAGAGGATTTCCACTTGGTCTGAAATTAATTTTTGCCTCTTATTTTATATTTGAGTTTGCTGTTCCCTGAAATTTTAATCTCTTGGGGTTGTTCTGTTTGGGGGTGTGTCTTCTGTAAGTAACCTGTCGTTTGGCTCCCATTTTTAACCTTAATCTGAGTGTTTGTTTATGGGAGGAATTTAAACCACTAATAATTATTGTCATTCTGACCCATAGGTCGTCTTCCTTCCCCAAACCCATAACCCCTGCCCAATCTGGAGAAAAACATCCATGGATCCCACTTGAGGGACATTCTGCAAAATACCTGCCAGTATCTCACTAACGGTCACGGTCATCAACAAGATGGGAAGTTTGAGAGACTGTCATAGGCTAGAGACACCTAAGGAGAAGTGGTGACTACACATAAGATGGCATTGTGCATAAGACTCTGGGACAGAAAAAGGACACTAGGTTGAAACTAAGGATCTGAATGAAGTGCATACTTTGGTTTTTTTTTTTTTAAATCCCACAAAGAAAACTCTAGAACCATACAGCTTTGCTGGATAATTCTACTAAAAATTTAAGGAAAAAAAATAATGGCAGTCGTACAAAACAAAAAAAATCTTGCAGAAAATAAATGAAGAAACACTTCCCATATTTAAAAATTCTTTAACTCTAAAATAATCATAAACCTAAATATAAGAAAACATAAGAGGTAAAACTATAAGAAGACAGAGGAGAAGAAAGGCTCTTTTTTGAGCTGCGGTCTTCCCATGTAACCCAGGCTGGCCTTGAACTCCTGGGCTCAAGTGATCCTCTTGCCTCAGCCTCCTGAGTCGGAGTGTGGGTGGACCTTGCCTGCCTGACAGAAAACATCTCAGTGAACTTGAGTGAGGAAGATATTTCTTGAAGATGAATATCATAAACACCAAACAAAAAATATTATAAGTTGGATTTCCTTAAAATTACCTTTTTTTTTCCTCTTAAAGGCATTGTTAACAAAATGGGTCAAGCACAGACTGAGAGAAAATATTTGTAAAATATTCAAAGAACTTGTACATATAATATGTAGAGAACTCTTCCAATCCTCTTGTAGAATGACAAAACAAAAAAATTAAATAAAAAGTTGCTAAATATTTCCACAGACACTTCCCCAACACATGTGAGTATAAACAGGACTCTTCACCAAACGCACGTGTATATAAAACTCAAAGTCATGAGTCATTAGGGAAATGACAATTAATACCACAGTGAGATGCTACCATACTCACTGAATGACTAAAAGTAAGAAGACTGAAAATACTAGGTATTAAACAAAGATTGAGCAGTTGGGAACTCTAATGCACTGTTGGTGGAGTGCAAGATGGTCTGGCCACTTTGGAAAACTGGAGGTTCTTATAAAGTTAAACCTACTCTTATTATATGACCCCTCAACTCCTAGGGATCTACCCAAGAGGAAAGAAAATATTTCTTCCTACATAGACCTGTACACAGTGTGCACAGCAGCTTTATGGATAACAGCTAAAAGCTGAAACAAATGTCCATCAACTGGTGCATGGATGAAAACACTCTGATATATCTGATGTAGAATACTTACTACTCAACTGTAAAAAATGGAACCATCCACAACGATAGTCACACGAATGAATCTCAAAACACTAAGCTAAATGAAAGAAGTCAGATGCACACACACACAAAAACCTATGTACTGTATGAGTCTATGTATACTGCATTCTGGGAGAGGAGAAACTTCAGTGACAGTGGGGCTGGAGTCCTTGAGGGTTAGTGTCCAGTCCAGCACCGGACACTGGTCTCTATTCAGTGAATGCTGGCAAATGCTTTACAACCTGCTTCCTGCAAGTAGGAAAGGACCCTGATTTGTAGCATTTGTTGTTGTCTGTGGTGTAAAAGCTCCCAGGATGGCCAATTTCAAGTTACCAACATAGCACTCCTAGCTCAGAGAGTTCCTGAAAATTTAGTAATTCACTTCCTCGAGCTGCTACAGGCTGACTCCGACAGGTCTCTTCTGGCGGGTAAGGTGTTCAGCCATGGCAGTAGAGGGGAGAGGTAAGTCCATGCTATTGAACCCATATGCAGCCTCCATCTGGGACACTTTGGCTACTCGGTCCACGCATAGCCTGTGTCAGTACTGGTGTGACTGATGTCGCAGACAAGCTGATAACAACAGGACACCTCAGACAAAGGACACACATTTATTTCTCACAGTTCTGGAAGCCCAGGAGTCCACTGTCAAGGTGGTCGCAGTTCCAGTCATCTGCTGAAGGCTGTCCTCTGTTTCCAAGATGGCGCCTTGCTTCCTCTTCACATGGTGGAAGGCGGAAAGGGCAACGAGCCCAAAGCTGTGTGGAGCCTCTTCAATCCCATTTGTGAGGGGGGAGCCCTCATGGCCACCAACAGCTCTTGAAGACCCTGCCTCTTAATACTACCATGCTGGCTACCAAGTTTCAACGCTGGAGTTTTGCAGGGGATACACTAAACCTTAACAGAAGGGTCTCTCTAGCACTGGACTGGAAATAGAAGGGTGAGGCTCTTATCGTAATGATGTTATCTAATGCTGTGAGACTATGCAATCGCCCAGAGACTAAAGGTAGATTAAATAAGAGAAAGAGATCCTGGGGCGGAGCCACAGGGCCTTCTACTTTAAAGAAAAGAACCTGCAAGGATAGGGATCTTTGTCCTTCACTGATATTTCCCAAAATCCTAGAGCACAATAAATATTTGCTGATTAAATAAGATAAAGTTCAGAAGTAAAAGTCCAAGATGAAAAAGGAATTCAAAAATCATGTCACATACCCAGGAGGAAGTATGTGCTACAGATGGCACATATCCCCTGAAAATTTGTAGGTTGAAGCCCTTGAAGTATTTGGAAATAAGGCTTTGGGTGGCATGTAGGTCATGAAGGTGAGGTCCTGGTTTGATGAAATTAGGAGCCTCTTAGGAAAAGACACCAGAGAGCTTGAACCCCATTCCCCTGTGTGCATGGGAAGGCCATTTGGGCACAGCGAGAAGGCAGTCCCCTGTGCAAGTCAGGAAGAGAGTCCTCACCAGAACCTGACTATGTTGGCACCCTGACCCCAGATCCCCAGTCTCCAAAATTGAGAAAGTAAATATCTATTGCTGAAGCCACCCAATTGACGGTACTTGGGTGTGACAGCCTGAGTTGACCCTGTTTATCTATCCTGAAAAACACACTCCTCTTCCCGCAAAGAGGAAGAGAACATCATCAGCTACCAAGAGCATTCAACTGCAATTCCAGCCTGGGTCCTGTACAAAATCATACCCAAAGAGCAAGACCTCAGCAAACACAGGACCTGAGGACCAGCCTGGCCGGCCGTGGGAGGCGGGTTGTGTCATTTCAGTAGGGCACTCCTTCCATTTCTGCCCTCAACTTCACCACGGTCGACGGAGGTGGTGGGACTCTATAAATTTGTGAATAGGTGCTATGGGTTTTAAATGCAGAAGAAACTCACGAATTCCTGTTACTTTGAAAACTTCAACCATAGCAGAAATATGTAAAGTACAATGTGAACACCCCCCCTTGCCAATTTCTCCTTGAAGTTAAACAGTGTCCTCCCAGACCTATTACTGTGATGGTCCTGCTCCAGTGTTGACTCCTTCAGGCAGATTTCTGCTGTGATTTGGATATGGTTCAAGTGGGACCCACAGTTTCCGGTTCTGGAAACTCCGTGGCCATGTTGGGAGGTGGTGGAACCTTTAGAGGCGGGGCCTAGCGGGAGGCAGCTAGTTCATTGGGGGTGCTGCCCTTGGAAGGGATGAGTGTGGTTCTCACAGGGCCTTGGTGAGTTCCCACAAGATTGTATCATAGAACCACATACCGCTACAGCCTTGTTGGAAAGCAGTGTGGAGATTCCTCAAAAGACGAGGAATGGAGCCACCATAGGACCCAGCTATCCCACTCCTTGGTATTTATCCCACAGAACTAAAATCAGCACCCTGCAGCAATCCATGCATTTCAACTTCTGTAGCTGAGTAATTCACAACAACCAACTTATGGAACCAGCCGAGGTGTCTGTTAACAAATGAATGAATTAAAGAAAATGTGAATATATACACAAGGACGTTTGGGGCCCTAAAGAAGAAGGAGTTTATTCCATTTGCTGATAAATAGATAGAACTAGAGATCATGCTAAATGAAATAAGACAGATTCAGAAAGTCAAGGGTCAATGTCTTCTCTCATGTGTGGAAACTCCAAAGAGGGAGATAGGGAATAATAACAACAACAACAACAACAACAAAGGATATTATGAAATGGAAGGATATTTGAAATGGAAGGCCAATAGAGTAGAAGAAGGGGATGAGACAGGGAGGAGAGAAAGGCATGGGGCTACGCAGGTAACGATTTATCCAGAAGACCAGAGCTGAAGCAAGGTGTTGCCTGACCTTGTATTTCAGTCTTCAAAACTGTGAACTAAACAAACCTCTTTTCTTTATAAAATTCCTTGGCTAAGGTATTTGGTTATACCTTTGGAAAATGGGCTAATATGCTTTCCCATATGATGGATCCCTGCTCAGAATTCATCTTTCCCTCTGTTTTTGCACCTGGCACCTTTTATGGGATGATAAAATCTAAGGAGACTGAAGGCAAAGAGAGACAGCTCCTTCCTGGGCAGGTCATGGAGGCAAGGGTTCAGGGTATCCCATACTCCAAAGTGGAAAATTCTAAAGAGTTGTTGGTGGAACCGTCTTGTCCAGCATTCAGCTGACAAAGAGCAAGAGACACTGGAATGCTCCAACTAGTTGGAAAAGAGTCAAAGTGTCTATCTCATAGGACAAATTTTAAATGTGTTTGGTCATTTTTTTTTTAAATCAGAGTGTGGCATGCAGATAGTGAAGGACCCATCTTACATGTAGGCCTTGATGAATTTTTAGGCTCATGTGACATACGAACATACACACAGTCCCCTGTGCAACCATCACCTCAAAAAACAACATTTCAACGCCTTGGAGCTTCCCCGGGCCCCTTTCCAAGCCACACACTCCACCCCACGGTAGCCGCCATTCTGATTTGTCTTGCTGTCTATGCCCATTCTTGAACTTCAACTAAATGGATTCACAAAACAAGTTATGATTTTTTAATACCTTTATTTTATTTATTCGTTTTTAGGTGGTGCTGAGGGTCTGCCTCCTTTGTCTCATCTTATGTCTGTGGGATTCCTTCAAGTTGCTGCATGTAGAAGTCGATCGTTCTGTTTTATTGCTGAGTAGTATCCCATTACGTGACCATATCCCGACTGGATCTTTTCTGCTGTGGATGGACCTCTGCTGTGCTTCCCGTTTGGGACCACTATGAAAAAGCCTGCTCTGATCATTCTCGCCCATATTTTGGGGGTATGTGCACTTGATTCTCTTGCGGAATACCTAGCTGGGAGTGGAGTCGCTGGTTTATAATTTGTTTCTTATGGAAACATTTGAAGGGATTTGCAGGGTTTTTTTTTTTTTTGGCCTGGCCATGAGGGCTGAGGCCGCTGAAGGAGCAGTGGAATATGTGTAGAACGGTGAGAAGGACAAACAGTCCATTGGGCAGGAACATCCCTCCCTGGAAGGGGCAGCAGCCAGAGGCTGGCCTGAAGAGCCACAGACTGTGGGAAGGTGGTTCTGCCTAATCCCTGCTCTGGACAGGGCATTTCAAGGTTGGTGTGTCAGTAACCTGTTGACCCGTGCCTTGTGCCTGGTGAGTTAGGGGGAGTATGTCACATCCCTGGAGCAGCGGATGGGCTCAGTCGGCTCCGGCCAGGGCCTACCTGGAGGACTTTGAGTTTTGGGGAATTAGCCCTGATCAGCAGGAATTCAGGAGCGAATCAACAACCCCCTGTCACAGCAGGACCAGCGTGTCTTCTGAGCTCAGCTTGTGGCTCCACCAGGGCCAGCAAATCAGATTCCGAAGGCAGAGGGGACAGAAATCCCCAAGTGATCAGCTGGACACGGCTCTCTCTCAGTGTCCTGCCATGCTGGAGGCCACATGTGAAACCAGATGTCACCGGAGGCAGACTGCAGCTGAAAAGGCCATTGGGTTTACCCCATCGCTCCCGTGGCATCAATCATAGTCCTTTTCCTCAGACAAGAGCAGCAGGAGAAAGTGGAAAGCCCCTGTCACAACGATCCACACCAGCTGTGCAGATTCCCTCCCCCCACTGTGTGCTCATTGCTAAAACAGGGCCCACTGACCTGTGCTTATGTCCCGCACTTAAAAAATCACGTAATAGCTCACTGGAGAGAGTAAATACACGAAAGACGGCATTATACCTGAGAGGTCACTTACGGTCACAATGAGAGAATGACCAATAAAGTGGCCTTGGACATGAGGGCTGCCCAGCCAGGACGGGTCCCTTCCTTGGGCCTCATTGCTGCCCCCTTCCCAGGCAGAGAACAGATGGCAGGGACACAGGGGTGACCCCCGTGGTGGAGAATAAGCACAGAAACCTTGCCCCGTGCAGGGCACTGAGGCAGTGGGTGAGCCGTGCCCGACTGGGGAAGGAAGAGTTTCTCTGGAGGCTCAACAGTGGCAGAGGTCTCAGTCCACAGAAGGCCAGCACCATTCCTTGGGGCTGAAGGTAAGGCAGAGCATCATGGTGGCAGGGTGTGGCGGAGGGAAGCGGCTCCGAACATGGCCACCCAGAAGCAGAGGCAAGCTCCCAGGGACCCACGTCCTTCAGCCACACCCTCCCTGCCTGCAGACACCCCGAGTTAACCGGCCACGGGGGAGCATGCACCAGGTAGGTTAGGCCCCTTCTAACCCCGTCATTCCATCTCTAGACTCTTTTGCACTGTCTCACACGTGCGCTTTTGGGGCGCACCTAAAACCATAACACTGTGTGCTGCCTTCCTCTTCCAACCCCAAACCCCCTCTCCAGCCAGCCCCTGACCTGCACCCCTCCTCTGTGCTGGCCCATCTTCTCCACCTTCCAGGCCCTTCTCAAATGCTGCCACCTCCGGGAAGCCTTTCCCGATTACCTCTCCCCTTGCTTTTTTTTTTTTTTTTTTTAATGTCTTAAAGGTTTCTTTTTTGTTTTTTAAAGAAAGAACATGTGTCAAAGTTTTATTTAACCCATGAGTGGGGGATTCAACAGGATAATGAAGCTGGGAGACGTTCAGGAATACAATATGTAAAGAGATTTTTAAAATAAATGTTAGAATCTAAGATTGATGGGTCAGATGCAAAACTGGTGCTGTCCTCCAGGTCAAAAATCCTTTGGGATTATCGTATCTCATAGAAATAATTTGCACTCTGCCTGATTAAAAGTCTACACACTGGGCTGGGGATGTGGCTCAAGCGGTAGCACGCTCGCCTGGCATGCATGCAGCCCGGGTGTTCGATCCTCAGCACCACATACAAACAAAGATGTTGTGTCCGCCGAAAACTAAACAATAAATATTGAAATTCTCTCTCTCTCTTTCTTAAAAAAAAAAAAAAGTCTACACACTCACATGGAGCTTCACAGACCTGAGAACCTCCAGGAAGTAGTCACCAGAAGGTCAAGTACAGGAGCTCAGTCCTACACCTGGGGTGGACAAATTACCAGTCACAAGCTGAATCCATTCTCCGTTGGTTTCTATTGATGAAGTTTTATTGGAACCAGCCATGCTTGAGTGTGTGTGTGTGTGTGTGTGTGTGTGTGTGTGTGTGTTTATCGTCTGTAGCTACTTTCATGCCATGTTGGCAGAGCCGAGCCTTGTGGAACTGTGACAGAGGCTGCATGACCATTACAGAAAAACTGCATGCCCCAACCTTGTATAGGTGTGTGTGTGTGTGTGTGTGTGTGTGTGTGTGTGTGTGTGTGTGAGTGTTTAATGTTTGATATTACAGTAAAATACACACAATGTAAAATTTACCATCTTAACCATTTTTAAGTGTGTGGTTCAGTGCCATTAAGTACATTCAGATTGTTGTAAAACCAACACCACCGCCCATTTCCAGAACTATCTTTGTCTTGCAAAACTGAAACTCTGTATCCATTAAACACTCACTCCCCACTTCCCTCTCCCAGCCCCTGGCAACCACCAATCTGTCTCCATGAATTTGACTAAGTTTCACTTACTAAATGGAAGCCCAGGACATTTGTCTTTTTGTGACTGGCTTATTTCACTTAGCACGATGTCCTCAAGGCTCATCCATGTGGAGCACATGTCAGGGTTTCCTTTATTTTTAAAGTGGAGTAATAAGGCTTCCACAGCACACTTGTGCCCCAACTTGCCTGCCGGTTCATCCGTTGGTGGGTGCTTGGGTTGCTTCCATGTTCTAGCTGTTGTGAGTAAGGCTGTTGTGAGCATAAGTGTACAAATGTGTCTTCTAGATCCTGATTTCAATTCTTTTGGATAAACACCCAGAAGTAGAATTGCTGTATTATACAGTTATTTTATTTTAAAAATTTTTAAGGAACCTCCATATTGTTTCCCACAATAGTCTCTTCATCGTGCATTCCTACCAACAGTGCACAGGGATCCCGATTTCTCCACGTCTGTGCCAACACCTGTCATTTTCCGTTTCGTTTTGGTTTTTGATAGTGGCCACCTTAATCTCAGGGGTTTGTACCTGCCACCTCCCTCCCTGATTCCTCACCTTTCCTTTGACCTCTTGGCCGCAGTGGGCTCCCTCTCTCTGGACTCAGCTCTCTCTGTCACTCTTCCTCCCAGCCACTTGTGTCCTCAAGTGGACGAGCGGGTCAGATCCTGAAGGCATGGACAATCATCTCTGCATCTGCTGCAGTGACCAGCACATTTGTCCTTGATCTCAGGAGCTTACACTGTACACATGCCCCCAAAGAGTGCGAACCTGGCCATGACTGGGAGCACCCTGGGGGTGGCAGGACCACTTCCTGCCAGGGTGTGGGGGCTCCCTCCCACTGGTAAGTGTGGAGCTGGATCTTGATGACAGGTGTGTACGTGGGAAGAGGACCTGAGTAGATGGTATCTATGGGCCGGGGTGACTTGGGCCAAGTAGGGAAGCTTGAGGTGGCTCAAAGCCAGAGTCCTCCCGTCTTGGATCAGCGTTTACAGGCAGGAGCATCAGAACAGAAGCCAAGTGAGGTGGCTGAAACCCAGTGAGGTGGAGACTTGGAAGGACTAGTGACAGTGGACAGGTGGCAGTGGCAATCCTCTGTTGGATCTGTTTGTCTTTCCTGGACAATGATTAACTGGTCCCCAGCTGTCCCTCTGCACTCGCTGGTCATGTCATTCAATTATTTCTACCACTTCAAAGCCACTAGCATCCTTGTGCTCCTCATCTCTGACCTGGACCTCATGGCCACCGTGGCCTCCCTCCCTCTGTTCTGTCCTCTCTCTCGCGCTCTGTCCAGTGCCTGTCCCAGAGTTATCTGGAAGACACAGCTCTGATCCTACGATGCTGTTTAGTGACCCTTCATTTCCTCCTTACTCAGAAATAAAGAAGTGACTTCTTATGAGGTCAGTGCAAGCATGGGCCCCCCCCCTCATCCCAGCCTTGGCTCTTGGTGGCCCCCTTCTGCCTCCTGTGTCTCAGGGCTCCTGGACACAGCCATGTCCTAGGCATGCACATATGTGCCCCTCCTGGCTTCCAAGGCCCAGCTCCTGGGCATATCATCCACAGGCTACCTAGTCTGCACTCTCCTCCCAGTTCCCAAGGCTGGCCAACAATTCCCGTGTGGTGTCCACTACCCTGAGTAAGGGGAAGGGGTCTGGGGAGCAGATCTGAAGAGCTGAGTCTGATCCAGGATCTCCTACCAGCTGGGTTTCTGCCTTGGGAAAGTTATTTACCTCTTGCAGGAAACTGCACCAGACCATCTGGAAGTTTCCATCTATATAGAAAAATCCCATAATCCTCAGCTACTTGCTTCCCCTTTGTTCCTCCTGACACCCTGGGTGTCCTTGAGGGCAGAGACTAATTTATGCTTGGATTCTGGCTCCTGTGCTCCCTGTACAGAGCTTTCTATGCAGTGAGTGATCCTCCAGGCACAGGATTCATGGATGAGTAGAGTCTCAAACATTTTCCCTCCATCAGGACACTGTGTATGGGTAGTTTGGGGCTCCATGATGTTTTCTTTGCCTTGCTCTTGAAATGCCTCTGTCCAGAACATTCTTTCTTCCCTATTTCTTTGGCTGACAAACTGCCCCTCATCTTCACAGAGCCGTGAAGCATCATCTTTGCGGGCTCCTCCCCCCATACCACAACTCCTACCATGTACTGGGACTGACAGTGTTCCACCTTCTTCACTGGACTGGGCACTACTAAGGGGCACAATCATCTCTTTCTCCTTGTCACTGATATGTCAGTGACCATGCCAGCTATTTGCAGACTGGAGGAGAAGAGAACTTGGTGGTACTGAGCCTAAGGGAGTGTCATGCCCAGGGGAAGTTCAGAACACTTGGCCTCCACTCGGGATGCTCAGGGTCTCAGGATATGGCAGCACAGAATCCAGGCCAAGTGCCCTTAACAGTGGGTGATATGGCCCCCTGCTTCCCTATGTCCTCTCTCCTGTCCTCCTAGCTGTAGCTGAAGGTGGCATCTTGTTCTTCTGAGCCAGGCTGTTGCCCTCCATGAGGCTCTTCTCAGCCCTGAGGTTCTAGATGAGTATGGCCAATGCGTTCAGCGGCTGTTGCTCTGGGCAGGGGCAGCTAAAGGTCTGGGAGGTGACTCTTCCTCAGAAGAGTCTCAGACACAGGGAAGAAAGAAGCAGAGAGACCAGGGCAGCCAGGCAGTTGGAAATCATGCTGAGAGAGGGAAGCTAGGGAAGTGTGGGGGCTAGCAGCAATTCCCAGACCCACCTGGACCTTGGCCTCAGCTGGAGACCTTTGTTTGGTCTTGTTTTATGCAATTCTTATTTGTAATTCATTCAAGTGGCCCTTTCTGCAGAACCGTAAATCAAATAGAAACGGACAGTAACACATTTTAAAATCTGATTGACAGAGAATGAGCAGATTTGTCCGTGCACCCGAGGTGCAGGTGAGTTCGGTGTGAGATGCATGGGTGAAGCCAGGAGGTCCAAAGACACTGAGAGGGACTGAGGAATTTGTCTGGGAAGGACGGCCCCAGCCTTGACGCTGGTGATTCCAGATGGTGCTCTCACGCAGAGACCTGAAGGTGTGCGCCTGGGGTCGGGGGATGGAAGACATAGGACTCCCCTATGAGGCGATTGTACTAGGAATGGAAGTGTCCACTGATGATGGCCAGAGGTGGGGCTGAGGACAGGGTCTGAGGACAGAGTCAGGAGCCAGACCCCAAGTCCTTAAAAAAGAGCAGTAGAAGATGGAAGCCCTTTGGTTGTTCCAACCACACACGTCCTGTGCTCTTGAATCAGCACTTTAGGAAACAACGTCCTTGATTCCCCTGATGGCAGCCCGGCACAGGTCCAAGGAGCTGACGCAGACCCAGGTCTACCCAGTATTCCACTGATACTTCAAGTGATCCAAGTAGAGATAAGACCTCCCAACTCACTTTGATGCAGAGGTAATGTAGGGAAGGTGCTTTGCAAATAAGTACCTGGCCTGCTGCCTCTGGCCTGGGTCCAGGGGCTGTTGACCCTCCCCTGATGCTAATCATTAAACTTCAGGGGGAGATAGGTGTCTGTTTGTGATGGGGGCAGAGTGGTGGCCCGAGGCTAATCCTGGTTGCCCGCAGGCTCTCAGATAATACCTACAAAGTCCACCTAAAATGGACCCCCCAAGCCTCTGGCTGCAGGATGGATTTCCTATCATGGTGGTCATGCCCAGAAAGAAAGTGGGAGCATGAACGGCCAGGCAGGGGGCACCACATTTTTGGGGCAGGAGATGGACACACTTCTCAGGCATCCCATGCCAACTGCTTTGGTGCTGGGCCAGAGAATTCCAGAAATAAAGATGCTCTCAGGCAGCTCATTGCTCTGATAAAGACATGGCGGCTCAGAGGGAAGTGCCTCTCTGCAGGTCATGACGAATTAGGGTGAGGAGCTGTGGTGGCCAGAAATCCCCCCTCCCTGAACTGAAGTCTGGCTGTGGGGAGAACTCAAGTTAGGGCTGGGCACAGGGCTGTGGGGCCCCCAGCCATGAATGTGGGGAGTCTAGCTTCTCTCCAAAGCGCTGTGGCCCCTCATCTCTGACCTCTTCAGTGAACTCAGGGAACATCCAGACAGAAAAACAGTGGGGGCGGGCGATCTCCTTCCAGGTTGGCACTTTCTGTGCCAGGTAGGACCAAAGGTAAAGGCCCAGCTGTGGGATCCACTCTGTGGGATTCAAGGTAAGCCTGGCTAACTCAGGTGAAGGGCAATGTCTGATTTACTGGCGTCATTTTGCTGTCCTATTTCTTGTCCTCCTGAACCCCAGTGACCTTGGGAAAGCGGAATCTATTAGCTTTCTCTATTTGCCACTTGGTAGTTGGAGACACAGGACATAGTCCAGCTCTCTGCAGCTGCCCCGGGGCCTCTCCCCAGAATTCAGCACCACTGGCCTTGTCGAGACCCATGTCCCCCCTGGGCAGCAGGAGCAAGGCAGCTGGGGGCCAGCGGCAGGCTTGGCCAGCCCGGGAACCCTGCTGCTGGCTCAGAGAGCACGCTTCCGGAAGACCCAAGCCCAGGGGGCTTGGACATCTGTCTTTCCAAGGCCAAAGACAGCCTTCCTTATTCCTGTAGGAAGCTCCCAGAATTGAGGCTAGTCTTTCCTCCAATCCCCCCACCAGCCTGAGGTCATTTCTCTTTGGTGGTGATGGTGGGGTGGGGTGGGGTGCCCCAGGAGGCATCCGACTAGAGCAGGGGAAAGATGACCGAGTGGGAGTCCAGGGCCCGGGGTTCTAACTCCTGCAGGATGGCCTTGATACAAGTTGATCTCTGGGACTCATCTTGTAAAACGAGGAGGCCGCAGACTGGCCTCGCTGACCCAGAGCGGGTGTCAAAATCTAGTAAGAAGAAAGCAGCACCCAAACCCTCACATGCCAACTGCTGCCGATCACATCCGACCACCGCTGCCCTGGTCCTTGGCTAGTCCTCCTGGGTCTTTCCTCACCTGCTGACCTCGCACCCGGCACAGCGGCCGTGCTCCATGGACGGCAGGCAGGACTTCAAAGCACAGGGCAGATCTGAACCTGTCCTTGCCCTGACATTGCCGCTTCTCCACCTTCCCCTTCTGAAAAGAGGCATCCTCCGAGCCCAGGGCTCCTCTCTGCTCCGAGAGATGCAGGAAGTGACTGAGCAGGGAGTCACTGGTTTTTTAGAGGAGCCCCCCAGGCTGAAGAGTTGGCCGGGACGGACCCCAGCAGCTGGGACTTCGTGGCTCTGGTGCTCAGAGGGAGGCGACAGTTAGTCAATGCGCAGGCGGTCAGGGGAGGACAGCGTTTGTTTGAGGGGGAAGGGGAAGGCTTACAAGGAAGGAGACACACCCCTGAGGTCCAGGCAGGAAGGGACAAAGGAGCCAGGAGAGCACCTGGCAGGTGTGGCCCCACCCCCACTCCGCTGAACCCTGCAGCAGAGAATGTCTTCAGTCCTCAGGGGTTAGGCAGCCCACATCCTGCAGATAGGGAGCCGGAGAACGCCCCTCCACGCCCTCCGAGTAAGATACTTCCTGAGGACACTGGGACCCTTCCAACCAGTGTCAGCCCAGCTGGAGGACAGCCTTATCAGTGATCGGGGATGATCAGGGTGTGGGGCAATGATGTGCCTTCTCATGACCCCCTGGCCACTTCGCAAGTCCCTCCAGAGGCCTCCTCCAACACCTGGAACTGCCCAGCTCTCTGGCCCTCCGGCCATGGCTCCTGCTATTTTCTCTCTCCATAGAGAACTCTGGTTCCCCACAGCTGCCACCACAAGACCTCTCTCCCCGCCCACAGGTCTCACCCTGCACAGCCCTTCCTCATCTACCTGGGCACAAGGTCCCCTCCCGGCTCCCCATCACTCTCTACCAAAGCATCTTTTTTTTTTTTTTTGCGGTGCTGGGGATAGAACCCAGGGCCTTGTGCATGCAAGGCAAGCACTCTGCCAACTGGGCCATATCCCCAGCCTCTACCAAAGCATCTTGATTTTTTTCTTTACGTTATCAATCACAATATGTGTCCACGTATGTATTTTGCAGGGGTGAAATTCACAAAGTATGCAATTAACCATTTTGAAGGGTACAACGTGGTGACCTTGAGTACATTCACAGCGTTCTGCCACCATTATCTCAATTTAGTTCCAAAACAATTTCAACCATCCCGTAAGGAAACCCCATACCCATTAAGTAGTCACTTCGCATTGACCCTTTCCCCTCAGCCCCTGGAAAGTACCAGTCTTTTTTCCTGTCTCTATAGATTTACCTTCCTGTTCATTTTATATCAAAGGAATCATCCAACATATGGCCTGTGCCTCTGGCCTCTCTCACTTAGCATAATGTTCAAGGGTCACCCATAGGATAGCATGAATCAGTACCTCATTCCTTTTTATGGCTGACTAATATCCCCTGATATATGGTTGTGATATTAGGGCCTCTATATAGTTTGGATCTTAATCATGGTTGCTGGATCCTAACTCTCTCCTCGAGGGACCACAGAAACTAGAATTTCTCTTCCCTAAGGCAGGTCACAGAAACTCTGATCTTCCACCACCTTTCTGTCTTGGAGCTGGTCATAAAGAAATTCCTGGGGGGCTGGGGATGTGGCTCAAGCAGTAGCGCGCTCACCTGGCACGCGTGCGGCCTGGGTTCGATCCTCAGCACCATATACAAACAAAAATGTTGTGTCCGCCGAAAACTAAAAAATAAATATCAAAAAACTCTCTCTCTCAAAAAAAGAAAGAAAAAAAAATTCCTGGACCTACCCTGGTCCAATAGTAGTAGATCTTAAAACCCTTCTCATTTTACACAGGGGCAAGGGATCCTGTCCCCTACCCTGGAGGCAGGAATGCTATACAGAGAGATCAAGAAGAATCTGGACGGACAAGCCTTGCTGAGAGTCATCAGCCTATGAGCAATTGTGCCCAAGCAATAAAGTCTCCATCAAAGCCCCAAAGAACAGGGTTCAGAGAGCTTCCAATGGCTGACCACGGAGAGAGCATGGGAGCTCTGTGTCCTCCCAGGCCTTGCCTTCACATCTCTCCTTCTATGTGCTTCCTAATATCCTTTAGAATAAACCGGTAACTGGAAGTGTCACCCTGAGTTCTGTGTGTCACTCAAGCAAACTAATCAAAGCAAAGGACAGGGTCGTGGGAGCCTTGGTGGATGGAAATCACAGGTGGCCCACCCAGGTGTGTATGGGAGAGGGAGCAGTCTCAGAGACCGAGTCCTTGGTCTGACACCGCCTTCAGGTAGAACTGAATTGAACTGGAGGAGACTCAGCTAGTGTCTGGTGCTGGAGAATTGCTTACTTGGCTGTCGGGGTGAAAGCCCCACGTGCCTGGGGTCAGAAGTCTTTTGTGTTTGTCGTGGCCTGAATACAGAGGAGAAACAGGCGTTCTGTGTTCTTCCCAACACAATGGCTATACCACATGCTCCTACCAACTCACGGACATTTGGGTTGTTTCCATCTTTGGTCACTATGAACATCTGTGCTCAAGTATTTGAATCCTTGTTGGGAGTTCTTTGGGGGCGTATATGTCGGAGTGAATTGCTGAGTCATATGGTAGTCCTGTTTAACTTTTTGGAGAATCATTAATTAATATTAATGATTAATATTAATCATTAATATTTTTGGTACTGAGGCTTGAACCCAGGGTTACCTACTTGCTAGGTGAAGGCTGTACCGCTGAGCTCCATCCTCAGCTCTGTGTATATTTTATTTTGAGACAGGATCTCCCTGAGTTGCCCGGACTGGTCTTATTGTTAATGCTTCTGTTACCATCATACAGCTAGGTCTGTGCCATACAATATAGAGGCCATCAGCCCTGTGTGTTTATTTAAACTTAAATTTGTTAAAATTAAACAATAAAGATGCAGACTCTCAGTCCAACATAGTAGCTATGTTTCAAGTACTCGGTGGCCACATCCAGTTAGTGGCTACCATAGTTCATCTCCTGGAAAGAGCTATTGGACAGAACTGGTTGACACTGTGCTCTCCTCCCTGATATGCCTGGTGTCATAATATACCCAATGTCTACCAAAGTGCCTGGTGCATAGGATGAACATATTTGGAAGAAAGAAAGGAAGGAGGAGGGGAGGGAGGAAAGAAAAAGGGAAGGGGAAAGGGAGGGATAGAAGAAGGAGGGAGAAAGAATGGAAAGATTGTTTCTCTATAGTCACTCCTTCTCAACAAATCTCTAAGGGACCCAGGGAAAGGGTAACTTTTCCTTTTTGCAGGTGAAGAACAGGCCGAGGGAGTCAAACACCATCCCTGGCATCACAGTGAGCATGGACCGGACTCGACCCTCCCCTGTCTCCACTGTCGGACCCTCAGTGGCTCCCAGGACGCTCTGGCAACGTGGCGGGGAGGCGGGCTGAGGTTGGTCCACACCAGGCTGCCGGCAACTCTATGTGGCTCTGGGAGAGCTGGGGCATTTTTAGACTACTTTGAGCAGGACCTTGTCCACTCTCCATTTTTAATAGACCAAGGAATGAGACCAAGGGATTAACTAATAGTCAGAGAGGTTGAGTCGGGACCAGAACTGGGGGAATTAGAAGAGCAGGGCCGTGGCTTCACGAGGAGGGAGGACAGCGAGAAGAGTTTCATGGTCTCGTAATAGGATCAGTCTGGCAGCACCCACAGACTGTTCCAGAACCCAGGCTCAGAGGCAGAGACCAGTTGGAAAGCAACTGCAAACCTGAGCCAGGCAGGAGAGGACAGGCAAGATGGACAGAACCAGTGAAATCTGAACAAGACACAGGAAAGAATACTGGGGTGAGGGTGAAAGAGGGGGAAATGAGACCTCAAGATTTTGTGGCTTGGAACCAGGACATGTGGTAATGCTGGTCAGGAAAGAATTCAAGAAAGGTGCTCGCGAGTCCAGGGTTGCTAAAGTGAGCCTTGGACCTGACTAGTGATTCACGGATGGGACATCTGAGCTAGCAGGGACTTGATAAGTGACACAAATTGAGCATCCTTTTCCCACAATGCTTAAGACCAGAAGTGCTTCAGATTTTGGAATAGTTGAGCATCCCTAATCTGGGAATCTAAAGCTCAAAATGTCCAAAATCTGGAACTTTTTGAGGGTCTTGTTGGTGCCCTGTTGGGGAAACCGAGGCTGAGAGGGGGCAGCTTAAAAGCCCAAAAGTGTGAAAAGTGAGGTGGACTAAACTCAGGCCTCCTGGTCCACTGAGCTTCCACTCCAGGCTGATCAATAGATATTGTTTGGCTCTATTAGCACTGAATTCTCTCCCATGAGACCATTTTGATCATGAATTTTATAGTGGGGATCCACGTTCGATCCAACTACAAATGTTTTCTCTGATATCCTTCAGACTTCAAAACACAAGCTGTTCTGTCGAAGAACCCATGATAGGTTTTTTTAAGTTAATAAGTGTGGTTTGGGGTAAATTATTTTATTAATCTCGACTCTGTGTTTCCTCTTTTGTAAAACAGGAATAATAAAGCTTACTTCACAGGTAGTGACTCGTCGATGAGATTGTGTGTGTGTGTGTGTGTGTGTGTGTGTGTCCGTCCTGCACGGTTCCAGTATACACTAGATATTTGTCACGTTTTTCTTTCTGGTTTTCTTCCCCAGACCATTGCACAGACAATTTGGTTGGCTGAATTAGGGAGATTGAAGCCCATAAAAATTCCTTGAAAATCCAAACCCACCGGTGTTACTAAAAGCACAATGAAATTAATGTGGCCAAGTTAAGTTGAGAGGATATGTTTTCGTGGAAATGTCAAGGAAGTCAAAACAGTGCCCTGAAAGTAAAAAGTCCCCCAGAAGCCCACCAGAGCTGTTCACATCACTGGACCAAGGAGTGTCGACCACACCTCCTCTGCCCTCCTTCCCAGCCTTTGGGAGCTGTCCGAGGACGAACCACCTTTCCTACCAGTTCATTGAGTGGGTCTACTGGGTGGACTTATCCTTCTAGATCATTACCAATCTGCATTGGTAGATTGTGAAGCCAGGGAATTCCCCCAGGCCCCTGGGGGGGGCTATTCCCTGGAAAACACTGGGCAGTACCCTTTCTGTCCTCAGCCTCTTCTTGTTAGCTGACCCTATGGATCCTCAAAGGTAGTGCTAGGGCAGGAGACCCCCTAGGAAGCAGCTTCCTGCCCCTTGACCTTGGCATTTTGGTTTGTCCCAGCCTGCCCCTTCTTGTTGGGCAGCATCTGCTCATGCATGCTCGACCCACTCAACAAATAATTACTGCATGCCTGGCATGTGCTGGGCACTCTCCTCGGGGTTGAATATATAGTAACGGGCAAGATGGACCTGGTCCCCACCCTCAGGAAATTAACAGTCTGGTGGGAAGAGAAACAATTATGAACCAGCAAACCAACCATTACAAAGCACGACAACTATGTGTTACGGAGGAGACAAACAGGGTGGCGGGAACAAGCAGAGGTGGTCGGGGGTGGGTAGCGAAAACTCTGGGAAACTTTTGAGCCAGACGTGGGCAGGGGACAAGGAGGAACATTTTAAGCAGAGGTCTGGACAAAGGCCACGAAACAGGAATAAACTTGACTTTCCAAAACCCACAAGCAGGCCTGACATGAAGATTTTGAACTTTCGAAAAAGAGAGAGGTTTTAAGCCTGAGAATGACAGGATCCAACCTGTATTTTAAGATCACTCAAGCTGAATGGAGCAGCGAGACTGTCGGGAGGCTCCCGGGGAGTGTGCTGGCCCACACGAGTCGGGAGGGAGGGCGATTTCCCCTGCCTTGCCATCGCGGATCCACCAGAGTATCTGCAGGGCTGAAGCCAGGGCGAGAAAGGAAGGCTTGAGGCGCCATTCTGGAAGCTGGCATAAGAGCAGAGACTTGCTCATTAAGGCTAACCACAGTTGGCACCAGTCCTCCCAGGTTCTCTCATGCAGCGCCTGGGGGGGAAATGCTAGCTTCTTAAAATAGTTCTGAGATCACAAGGAGCCAAGGGTGACTCGTGGATGCATCAGGGCTCCAGAAGAGACCGGCCTGGTACAGTAGAGTGGTGGGCATGGGCAGGGCTGCAACATCCCCCCTGCCTTGCACAGGGAGCTCAGGAGTTTGGGGTTTGTTGTTACTAAAAATGCAATTCGGTTATCCCTGGGTCTCACCAGTCTAGGGGACGCCAGTGAGTTCATAGCACATGTGAAAAATGGCACTGGCTTCTCCCTACATAGTGGCAGTTCTGCAGAGCCCTGGGCGGTGTGTCCTTCTTTTTCCTTATTGGACCCCCAAGGAGCCATTGAGATGTTTCTCTCCCTGATGGAACCCCCCCGAAATGTTAACACCACAGATAAGCTGTTTACCATAGTCTCCCCTGAACGGCAGGGGTTATGATGCCAGCTGTTCTGCAGGTGCCTGAGTTCTCAGATAGTGCTGAATAACACACACACCATGTTCACTCATGTGCGGACACGCCTATGGTAAAGTTCAACTCCCAAATTAGGCACACTAAGAGAGTAACAATAATGACTACTAAAGAATAAAACTATTATAACAATATACCAATAATATTTGAGGGATGTGGTTGACTGTGGGTAATTGAAACCTCAGAAAATTAAATGGTGGATAAATAATAACTAACTACTGTATTGGTTTACACATCTGTGGGGTATTTTTTTTTCCTTTTCTTTCTTTTATTTATTTATTTATTTATTTTTTGGTACTTAACCACTCAGAAGTGCTTGCTTAACCACTGAGTCACATCCCCAGCCCTTTTTATTTTGAGTCAGTGTCTCATTAAGTTACTTAGCCGTGCTAAATCCCTGAGGTTAACCTTGAACTTAAGATCCTCCTGCCTCAGCCTCCATTGTCCCTGGGATTGCAGGTGCGAGCCAATATGCACACTGTACATCTATTTTATATATAAAAAGAATAAGATTTTTTTTCTACCCCCTTTAGGGGCACCATGGCCCCTTTGAGAATGCACACTGGAGATCAAGTTTCTGCCCAGTTATAACAGGGACCAGAGTGTCTCGTCTGTGCTCACGAACTTGTCCATTTTCACTTCCTTGAAGAGCATGCTTCACTACTGCCCCTGTTAGCAGGCACTGCAGAGGACCCTATCGTTCTCAAAGGGACCTCTTCCCCACTCCCAAAGTCCCAGCGCCCTGTTGCCTGCAGACCTCAGCACCCCGAGCCTGCAGGATGCCTCACAGTCTTCCCCGTGCTCTTCCATGCCTGTAGACAGACCTCAAGAGTTCTTCATCGGACGTTGGACCCAGCAAGATGCCACCCGTCTCTCCAGCTCTGCCTCTGCCCCTAGGACTCCCAAAATGTGCTCCTGGACGAGTCCTTTTACCAACTAGGAATCAGCAGCCACAGCCAACGCCCAGCCTAGGCCCTGCTGCTGTGCACCACGCAATGCAAAGTGTTCACAAGGTGCCCTCACGTGTGTCACCTTACCCTTCTACCTGTGCTCCATTTTGCAGATGAGAAACCTGAAGAAACCTGAGAAATCTGGAAGGGCCTGGTCACAGAGTGAGTGACTCCAAGACCTGTTTTCTTCGTTTAGCACCAGAAGAACAAGAAAGCTCAGACGCTGGGCCTACGCATCACCAGCTGGGGTCTCTCCCCAGCCCACCGGGCATAGGGAACCTTACTCCAAAGTCAGTACCTGCCCACAAATTGCTGTCTGTCTCTGAGAAGTGAGAGAACTGAGAAGTAGACCTTCAGAAATGTTTTAGCAACTTGACGGAATAATTTTTTGCCTGTAAACATTAATAAAAAAAATCTGAGCTAAAATATTGGCATCTTTTTTATATTTCAGTTTCCTTTTAAAATTAAAAAAAAATGACACATAATATTTGTACCCCTTTAATGAAGTATAGTATGACAATTCCATACATGTATATAATACATAATGATCAAATGAGAGCAGTCAGCATTTCCATCTCCTCAAACATTTCATTTCATTTCTTTGTGTTGGAAACTTTTGAACTCTTCCAATTATTTTGAAATAGAGCATCAACTGTAGACTATGGTTACCCTGCTGGGCTGTGGATCACCAGAACTGATTCCTCTAATTGTATTTTGATATCTGTTTTCTCACTTCTTTCTGTCACTTTCCCCACCCCCCTAATCCCTAGTCTCAAGTGACATTATTCTATTCTCTTTTTTTATGATTTTCATTTTCCCAATGATTCATTTTTATTCATATTTTATGAAATATGAAAGTGTCAATCAAGTGACGAACTGGAAATTCTTTAAAAAGGCTGTTCCTTCCCTGCTGACAAGCTTGAGAAGCACAGCACTGAGGAATTTTTGCCCACCCCCTACTTTCTGCATGGAGCCCAGGAGCTCTCTGACCTCAAGATGAACAAAAACAACAAAATAGCATGTAGTTGGCTGAACTCACTGGTGGTCAGAATCCAAAGGTCTCTCTTTTATCCCTAGGCACACACAGCCCCAAAATCATCTGAGCGTGGTTTCTGGATCACTATCTGACTCACAGCACCATGTTCTGGGAGGAATGAATGAGTTCCCTGAACCCATACATGTGCAAAGAGGGGCTGCATGTGCTTTGGAAGTGGGGGCTTGTCCAGTCATACAGCTGAAGAGCAGCTGAGAATCTTAACGATCATCTAATTGCTCCCCTGAGTTGTACAGCCGGGGACTCTGAGATCCCAGAGGGTGATGGCTTGTTTCTTTTCCCATCCTTAGTGTCTAGGGGGTCCCATCTGTGGGCTATGGAGAAAAAGGGTTTATCACGGGGGTCAGAAGTGTAGTTCAGCTTAGCTAAACTGACACACCACAATGCCCCTAGCTGCTGAATAACTGAAGGAAGACAGCAAGGAAGGAGGCTGCAAGGCTGGAATGTGAATGGAGTCTCACAACCCAGGGGTGCGACTCTGCACCACACACACAGAGGGCCTGGAAGCTCAGCGCAGCCTCAGGGGCCACGGGGCAGGACACCCCCATGGCTCTGGAGAGTCCTTAGCTCAGCCTTCTTTCCCCGGGGTAGATTTGCACAGATGGTTAACCAGAGTCCAGACTGTGCCCCACTCCAAGGGGTCAATGCTGAGTTAGGCTTAACCTCTTCCCGGAAGGAATGACAGGTTGGATGGTGGAGGAGATGTGGAAAATCATCCCAGTGCAATAGACAGAAGTACCGTGGGACCTAGAGGAGGGAACTTCTGACTTTGCCACAGCCGAGGAAACTCTCCAGTGGGTCTTTAGGTTGAGTAGGAGTTGCAGGCAGGGAAGGTGGGGAGAGGCGCTCTGCTCAGGAGAGGAGAGGGGTTGAAAGCCAGGAGGACTCAGAGGTCACAGCCATGCTTGAGAAACGGGCATTTCCACGTGGTTGGACGGTAACGATCAGAGGAGAAAAAAAGAGTTAGGACTAAGTGAGGGCACCAGAGTGGCGGGCACAGAACTCTGGGAAGGAAGATGCAGGACAGCATCTTGGGCAGGGGGAGAGGACATCCACCCGGGAGACATTCAGAAGAGGACTTGACCTTGTTCACCTGTGGGGCATGAGAGGGTGCGGGTTTGACTGGGGGGCTTAGAGCAATGGCAAACAAAAGAGGAAGGCTCTCTTGTGCCCACAGCCAGTGTCACAGCCCAGGGGCCCAGTGCTAAGAGATGCTGCTCAGGTGGGCCTGGGGACAGGTCACCTGAGGTCTGACAAGCTGGGTAGAAATCGATGACCGCTGCATTTGAGGGATCCCTTATATATTTTAGCCAGAACTTTTATGTATTTTCATGGAGAGGGTGGCTTCGGATGCCTAGGCCATACTATTCTTGTGTTTTCATCAGCCTCTTAACTTCAGAACCCGCCAACCTATTCTTAGAAACAGAAAGCCTCTCAGATTTCCTAACTGCTGTGTGACTTTGAACAAGGCCATCTCTGGGTCTCAGTTTCTTAAAAGTAAAGCCAGGTAATCGCCAGGCTGCCCTCCATGACCTGGGAGAATTCTGGCCTTGCCTTGGCTGTGTGCCCCGTGGGCTCCTGTGCCCATGTCCCCACACCAGTGGTCACAGTCTTTCTCCTCTGCTTCAGCTCTGCCCCTGGGCTTCCTTTTTCTTGGGGGTCCTTCCTCTGCCCCTTATGAGGATGCCTGTCCCCCCTCACAGCAGGCTTGGAGGGGGAACCACAGAAACACAGCAGCCACTTTTCTATCCAGCTCTGCAAATTCCTCGTGGTCCCTTGGGGAAAGAGCCCTGGAATGGAAACCAAAATCTGTGAACTCTAGTCCTGACTCTGCAACCACCCAGCTTCATGAGACTAGCTTCAAGTCTGGTCAAATCGGATGATTGGATTAGATACTGAATGGCCTCCAGATCCAGCATGTTAGCTCCATGTAAAGTTTATGTCCATATCTAGATGTATCCGTGTTATTTCATTTGCATCTATAACAATTTAAAAAGTGATTTTCTATCCATTACACCATGATTATCACAACAGCCCCTGGAGGCAGGCAAAATGTGTGGGTGCCTCTTGTTTATCTCTTGTGGGAAAACTGATCAACAAGTCATGAGTTGCCTGAGGTAATGCTATTGGGAAAGAGATCCTATTGTGGAATTAGACCTGAATGTTAAATCCAAGTTTTACCAATTACTTGAGCATCAATTACTTTTCCCAACTGTAAAAATGAGGATGATAGGTTTTTTTGGTGCTTTTCCTCCTTTAGCTGGGACAAGGCTTGGGCACCAGTGTTGACCCTGCTGCTTAGTCAACCAAAGACTGGACACGAGGCCTGGAGATTACTCTGCTAATGCCCAGTGAGTCCCTACTTCAGTCTAACTTAAGCCTCCTAACCCTACGTGTCTGAGAAGACATTCAAAGCTCCAGAAGCATCGTGCTCAAATGCATATGTACATGTTGTCGTGTTGGGGCAGGTCTGGCCACCTGTATTTGCCTTGGCTGCTGTCAGTAAGGCAGCCCTGACCTTTGAGTCAGAAAACGTTTGAGTTACAATTTCTAGTCCTTGCTCTACCGTTCATTTACAACGAACGCTGGCCTTGGTCAAGTTCATCATCCTTGCTGGACCTTAGCCATCCTGTCGGTAAAACAAGGTATTTCCAGTTCTTAAAACTATGATATTGTGAAATGTACAAATGCATTTGAACTTGGTTAACTTGAAAGCAGGATCTAAGGTCTCCAGTGCAGCTCTTCCTCCTGGCAGAGGGCCGCTTGATCCATTGACATTACCTCAGTTGTTTATGCTGTGTGACAGTAATAGGAACTCAAAAAATATCTATTGCATGAATGAATGGGTGAGATTAGGTTTAACCATCTACCTGCTGTCACCTAGCAATTTGCAATTTGATGGAAAGGATGTGAGCCGTGGATCAGAAAAATCCCACCAATGCTTATAAACATGGGACCTCATGCAACTGTATCATCTCCCTGAGCCCTCTTGTCATCATTGGCAAAATAAGGCTGTTATGAGGGTTAAAATAGACAATGGGTTTAAAGCATGTAACACAGTAGTGCCTGATCAGTGCTCAAGAACTGTTCATTATCAGTACTGATAGCTGAAGAAACAAACATTGGTGGCAACACCAAAGCCCTGCCATTACTGATACAATAGCAATGACAGCAGCAATAATAAGTCCCTTGAAGTAGGTAGGTGGATTAATTTGTAGACTACAAAATGTTTTTAGTTTTCATTGTAATTGCCTGATTTTATCTTCAAAATTATTTGAGGTAGGTTTGCTCCCATTTTACAGATGAGGACCCTGAGGCTCAGAAAAAACCAAAGGACCTGGTCAAGAAAGATCACAAAGCCAACAGGAGCCAGAGCTTGGATAATTTGGGCCTTCTAATAACAATGGCCTGTGGTCCAGTACCCTTCAAAGGGACCTAAAGGGACATATAAAGCACTCAATGACCTTGTCTGATGTGAGAATCAAAGACTGGACACAACCCACCCAGCCTGGGCTCTCTGAGTAGTGTAGCTTGGTCATCCACTGCCCATTCTTACAGTTGTTTGCCCGTGAGATAAACTAAGCTTTTTAAGACATTACATATCGGTTCTGTTGGTTGTCCACTTCAAGGCCCAAGAACACTTCTCTAATTTTGGCTTCACAGGCTGAACTACAATGGGATATTCCTACCATGATTTTACATAAAAATAAGGCTATTTCTCCCCACATGACATTTTTTTTTGGGGGGGGGGTGCCTTTTGCATTAGAACTGCAGGCAAGCCAATGTCTTCAGGGAAAACTCATTCCTTCCTTCCTTCCTTCCTTCCTTCTAAGGATAGAACCCAGAAGCACCCTACCCATGAGTCACATGACCAGCCCCCAGGGAGCACTTCAGCCCTACTGAGTTCACTAGGTAATGAGGGACCGAGAGAAGTTTGGAGTCAAGGAAAGTCACAGTGAGATTTGGGCTCAGTGCGGCAATGGCTGGTTGTTGAGAGGCATTATCCAGGGCAGTAACAGAGACAAAGGAATAAGGCGGGCAGGATAAAACCCCCTGGAGGTAGAATCTGCTGAACACCATAACCTTTTTGTAAGAGTGGGATCCTGGAAAAGTAAAGATATTCTGGAATTCTGACACTGCATGGCTGGAGGGACAATGGTGCTATTCATGGACATGGAGAAGTTCAAAGGCAGGGCTGGATCTGGGAAGAAGACAAGTTTGATTTTTGTACCTGAAATAGTGTGAGTTAGACCTGGATAGACCCCCAAAACACATGAGGCTGGGCTGCTCCCTTGCCTGCGGGTTGGAGTTGGGAGGTGGACCTCAGCTTTGCAGCCCAGGGAAGGAGTGGAAGTGTGGTCAGGCCCTGGGAAAGAGATGGCATTGCAAATGTAGACTTGGATGCCGACTGGTCCCTGAACAAGGAAATGGGAGAAACCAGGTCATGGGGAGGAAGGATGAGAACTTCTGTCTATTGAATGATCGCTCTGTACTGAGCATTATGCAGTGGTTTTGTACATTATTTGAAAGATCTTTGTGCACTTAAATTGAGAAACCAGTGGGAGGGATTGCTATTATTATGTTTTGCTATAGTTTGGATTGTAAGTGTACCCCAAATGTCCATGTGTCAAAGTCTTGGTCCCCAGCATGTGCTTTTGAGAGGCAATGGAACCCTGAAGAGGTGGGACCTAGAAAGAGGTCCCTAGGGGCATGCCCTCAAGGGGGACAGCGAGACCCCAGCCCCTCTCCTTTCTTTCTTTCCATTCTCAGCCACGAGGTAGACGGTTTTGCCTGCCACACGTTTCCACATGATGTGCCATCACAGGCCCAGAGAGTTGAAGCCCCTGAAATTGTGAGCCAAAAGAAACCTATTTAAAAAATAAGTTGATCGTCTCAGGTGTTTGTTATCATAACAGAAAGCTGACTGACACACTAGGAGAACTGGAGTAGATTGGGGCCGGGGTGGGCTCAGTGGTAGAGCACTTGCCTAACACGTGCAAGGCCCTGGGATCCATCCCCAGCACTGAGGGAAAAAAAATGGTAGAAATGGAGAAATTGTAACGAACTGAGAAATGAATGGAAGACAGAAAGTAAACCTAGAGAGCACAGAGACGCATTCATGAAATGTGACAGTGGGTGGACCTTGAGGGCTTTGGAAAACTTGAGGGCTTTGCAACGGGAAGATATCTTAAAGGTGAGAAGCAATGTGGCCATATTTATCACCCAAAGAAAGGAAGAGACAGAAGAGGCCAGGATGAACGTTCTGCTGATGGTTTGCCTCCAAGGTGCCCTTTGTCTCCACTGTGTTCCCTCTGGATGAGCCCCAGCTGCAAGATGGCTAGAGGGTCATTCACTTTCACTCTCTCTTTCATGACCCTAACAGGCTCCCATCAGTGCCTCCCTGCGAGGGCAATCCCCCCTTTTAGCGGGGATTGTGGGTGTGGGCTCCATTCCTGGAGGCCCTCTCTCCCCTCGTCCACCCCACTCTGCCTGATCTGTTCACCCTCTTGGCTGGCTGAGGGGACCTGGGCTCCATGCCATGCCAGCTGGTACCTTTTGTCACTGATAAAGATGAAAGATCATAATGAGATCCTGGCAGCACCCCTGGGAGGCTGCAGTCTTTGGTGCTCCTGGGGGAGCAGAGGGCCGATTCTGGGGGACAGGAGGAAGCCACAGGAATTCCTCCCTCTCTGAGATCACCCCTTTTCCTAAGTGACTCTGGGTGGGTTGGCTGAGCAAACACTCTCACCAGCTCATCCAAGCAGGCAGAGTATTCAGTAAGAGAGGAACAGGAAGAGGGCAGAGGGTGCCAGGTGCTTCTGGTGGGAGATTGGCCTCCTGAAGTCCCCTTAGTCCAGGCCTCCCTTCCTCCATCCTAAGCTAAATTTGCTGCTTCCCTGGCTTCTCCCCACTTCTCATCCCAGCCCCAACCTGCCTCAGAAGGTCTCTTTCCACATCACAGATCTGATCAGGGCACACTCGTGCTGGGTGAATTTTCAAAGCTCTGTACTGGCTCCACCACGAAGTCCTCCATCCTGTCCTTATGGAGGCCCAAGAGGCTCCCCCAACCTGAAACCTGCCCAGAGCTGGCCTGGCTGCAGCCGTCCTATTCATTCATTCTTTCCTGCCTTTTCCCCGCACTCTGGCTAGTGCCCAGCTGGCACCTGCTCCTAGGAAAACCCAGCTTTCCCCAACTTTCCAAGGCTCACCCGGGAGACCTCCCGAGTCTTCCTTTCAGATATCGCTCCCTCTCCTGAGCTCCACAGCCCTTTAAAACTTTTTCATTGAAGTTATCTCTGTATTGTGCTAATACTCTTTTGAAAAAAAAATCCTCTTCTTGGTTCCATTTCAATAAAACTTTAACAGGCCTAAAAGTCACTGTACCCCCCACCCATGACTTGCTTCATTCTCTCTTATCGTGTGGGGAAGCTCTAAGGCAGAGGTCCCGCGCTCTTCAGGTCTGGGGTTTGTGGAGTGAATGACAGGGCTCAGGACTGATACCAGTATGGAATGACAAGGCCATGGAGGTCCTATAGGTCTGAGACTACAAGAGTGACGTGAAAGGGATCCTGCCTGGTCCCCCCTCCCCATGTCTGCCCAAGTCACCCCTGCATCATGTTGGTTCCTTTCACTGAAGTCATTAGGAGCTAGGCAGTATGAACTCTGTCCTCTCTGTGGTCTCCGGGAGTGACTGGGCCACTGCTGATTCCCAAATCTTCTGCACCTCCCTCTGTTGATCCTTATTTTCTACTGGTTTCCTCATCCAGCCAGGCCCACTTCCCCAGGAATCTGGGCCAGCCCTGTTAGGGCACTGATGTTAAACAGCATCTGGGGACCTGCAGGACTGCAGGCTTTCCCCAGTCTGAACACCACCACTATCTGATCAATTACATATGGTCCCGTATTGTTTCCGTGTTTCCCAACAAGGCAGTGAGCTTGAATCCTGGGAAAGCGCGGCGACCTATTCGACTTGGAATTTCACCTCCTTCCTGGCATTGGCTCTTCGCACAAGGAACAGAACAGAGATCCCCCAATTTCTCCTCCCAAGACTGTCTGATTAAAAGGTTCAAAGCCTGCAAACAGATCCAGACCGGCTCCTTTCCCCAGCGAGGCTGCCGGGGAGGTGCCACACAATGTGGATCGCTCAGACAATGTGAGATACCGGAGTCTCGATTCCAGCGAGCCAGGGAAGGGCGTTACCTAGGCAAGCCAGTCCTGGAGTGGACCTCACCAACTCGGTGTCCTGGCCTGCTCGCCAGCTTAAGAGCCTGCTGGCGTGGGCGGCGGCTGAACCCTCTTTGTGCCGGCATCAGGTGCAAATCCCCGAAGCGCCTGGCGCGCGCGCACGCGCCCGGGAGCTCGGCCGAGCCCAGTCGCCGCCCCTGGTCTGCCCCTCTGGGATCTCCTCCGGGCCCTAGGGCTGCATCTAGGGGAGGGAGGAGGTCGGACACGTAGCGGGCCTCGCCGAAGGGCTGGACTCCACGCGGGCGGGCGGGCGGGGGAGCCGGGGACCCACCGCTCCAGCCCGCTGGCCTTCGAAAGATCCTCCTGGGCCAATGGCAGGCGGGGCGACGATCCCTGATTGGTGCAGGCGCTCTGCTGATCACTGTGGAAACCCGGGCGGCGGGGAACGCGGGAGGATGCGGAGCCCCGGGCGGGGGGAGCTGGAGGGGCGGGAGGAGGAGGCGTCGAGGCCGTGAGCTACCCGGGAGTTTTTACTGGAGGCAAAAGTCGTAGCGGGCGGGCTGAGGGTGGGGCGGAGGAAGGGGACCACTTGGGGGCACCGGGAAACCGGGATACACCGGAGGAAGGCAGGGATACTTGCAAGGCGAGGAGGAGCGAAGGCGAGGGGAGGGGTCGCGGTGGGAGGAGGAGTAGGAGAAGACAAAAGCCGAAAGCGAGGAGGGTGCGGGCCAGGAGGGAAAGGTCCGTGCAGCCAGCCGCCGGCTCCCGGAAACCGCGGCGCACGAAGCATCCCGGTGGGCAGGCAGCATGGGGAAGGGGGGGAACCAGGGCGAGGGGGCCACCGAGCGCGAGGCGCCGATGCCCACCTTCAGCTGGGAGGAGATTCAGAAGCACAACCAGCGCACCGACAAGTGGCTCGTGGTCGACCGCAAGGTCTACAACGTCACCAAATGGTCCACGCGGCACCCGGGGGGCCACCGGGTCATCGCGCACTACGCGGGAGAAGATGCTACGGTAAGAGTCTGGGGGCTCCAGCTTCGCTTCTCTGCCTCGGGCGGGATCGGGAGCCCGGGGTTACTGGGCGCCAAACAGACCTCAGGCTCTGAATCGAGCTCGGGACGTCCAGGAGGGAAGGAAAGTGAATCTCCTGCGCTCATCCCGCGTCCAGAATCGTCCTCCTCTGGGCCTACTGGGCCGACGTGGGGTGGGGGTCGGATTTCGCACCCCGGGGGGTAGCGCCGCCGTGGAGGTCCCAGCGGTGGGTAACTGTGCACAGCTGCCGCGCGTGCTGCGACCCACGCGTCCACTCCTTCCGCGGGCTCAGCCTGAGCCGGGCACTCTCCAAAGGGGGCGCTCCTCGGGGCTTTCGCGCTCCCAGCTCGGAAGATGGCCACCCTGGGACGCCGCGGAAAGGAGCGGGAGAGCGGGCAGCCCTGTGTGGGACTGCACTCTCTAGCAAAACTAGGGGGCGGAGAAGGGAAGCTCGTCCCCGGCGCGAGCTCGCTGCTGCTTGGATTCTGGTCTGAGAAGGCTCGCAATGGCTGCCCGGGAGAGGCAGCCTAGTGGCTCAGGTTCCCACGCTCCCAAGGATTATCTGGACCCAACTCAAAGGCCGGTCTTCTGGGACACCCGGATGGAGAACTGGTGGAAGGAGAACGGGCTGGAGTCTGCAAAGCCCAGGTAGAGAGGATGCCTGGAACCGGAATTTAGAAACAGTAGGCAGGCTTGGCAACAGGTCCATCTGCATCCGAGGTTACTCTCGGACGTTCAACTCAATGGCCCTCTGTTTTTAAATCCTACCAGAAACTCACTTCCCTCATTTTGCACTGTCAAAGATAATAGGCTCTGGGACCTCTCCAGAGCCAGGGCTGCCTCTCCTGCCCTCACCACGTGTGTGGCTCCGCAATTACGCAGCAATCCCACTCCGGCAGCCCCCAGTCTGAAATCCTGGCATTAAAGTTCGACAGGAGCCCAGAGACTTAGAGCTTCGAGAGGGAGACAAGGATTGGCTCACCCTTGGTGGTGGTGAACCAGAGCAGAGAAAAAGGTGGACTGGGCTAAAGAAACTGGGGCAAGGTGAATAGGGGAGAGGCAGAAAGAAAGGAGGGATAACCTTGACCCCGCTCATTCCACCTGGAGGTCTAGGATGCTGACCTGTTTGTGATCTTTTGCTGTTCAAGTGGGATACTCCTAATTCTTGACTCTCCCCACTTTCATATGGTGGAGACCAGATGGACTGGTGGCTTTGGTGAGCAGGGCTCAGCTCTTTTCAAGATTGAGAAGAGGGCCACCCATATCCATGTAGCCTGCAGTTTTCCTCCCCACCTTGTTTGACCTGCTCACTACAATGCTTAAGCCCAGGAGGGCTGATGATGCTAATCAGAATTCAGATGGGTATAAACTTTTCACAGACTTTCAGTACTAGTTCAGTTGGACTTTTCTGCAATCTGGTGAGGAGCTTTGGTGAAGCAATTCCTAGATAAAAGACCTCCTACCTCCTGGTTGGGGTCTTTCCACTATTCTCTGTTGCTGGACTTGTGCTAGCCTGTTCATGACTCCATAGGTAAGTTGTAGAAGGTCCCTGCCCTACCAGGCTGTCACCAAAGAGTTTCCTAGAAGGAAAAGCCAAGCATGATATATTTGGTCTGATTATTCTGTTTTTGTCTAATAATCATTTTCCTTATGTGGAAGCTCAGTCTGTCCATTGCCTTGAACTTCATAGTTTAAGCCATCAGAGTTATTCCATCCGTATTCTGGATGTTATCAGTGTTTTCCTGACCTTTACAATGAGTTTCCTCCAAGAAACTGTGCTCACATCCATCCTGTTCAGTACTGGAATGCCTTACTCTTCTATGCCCCTTCGCTATCTCACAAGTTGGAGGTAAAAATATAACACTTTCTTTATTTCTGATTTTTGCCCCAGAGCTTTTTGTATAAATTTCATTGGTGGTAAATCTGGCAACACGGATGTGACTTGCCTGTTGTCGGAAAGCTAGGCCGGGAGTCAGATTAGGCTGCAGACAGTCTGAAATGGGAGAAAGAAGATGTGATCACTGGAGTGGTATCATGCTACTGAGCCCCCTGTCCTCATAGGTAAGATACACCTGTACCTGCTCCAATGAAATATTCGAGGCAAAGTAAGCCCTACGCCATGCAACATGATGTTATCAGACAAATGACAAAAAAAAAAAGAGAGAGAGAGAGAGAGAATTAGGAAACCACTAGAATGTAAAGTATGCAAAGAGGAACTTGGAAGAAAAAAAATGTTAATTTATGCTAGCTATTTTGTTGTAGCAAAATATAAAGACAACCCCTGTCCATGAAGCTTACTGCCTTCCATATGGAGACTTCTCGGGCATGGATGTAATTGAATAGTGATAGAGTGAACAACTGGATTCTTTTGGCAGTTTGAATTTTTTTTTTTTTTTTAACTTTCTGAGACCAAATTTAAAAAAGGCCCTGAGTAGCAGGGGAATATGGGAAGGGAAAAGGTAGGAGCAGTCTGTGGGACTCAAGAGAGCTTTGTCCAGCCTGTTAAGCAAGTGGCTTTGTTCCTTGGGGCACAGACTTCTTCCTGAGAACACAGGAAATGACAGAGTATCTGTGGATCAGGCAAAGTTTTGGGAGGAACGGAGCAGCAGACAGATGGGTATCCCCGTAGTACCTTGCTCTGAGCTACCCACAGTCCAGTGACATCCTAACAAGGGGCTGGAAAGAGACGCCATAAGTTAAAGAAGCCATTTTGGGGCACAATCCAGATGTCAGTAGGGGATTTTTCTGTTTCTACAGAAAAGAAGACGTCAGAAGTTAGGGACCTACCTCTTCCCCCAAAGGAGGGAGCAGTTGTCCTTAGGATTTTCTGCAGAATTTAGACCTTGGCTGTGCTTATAATAAAAAGTCACTTAGCCAGGTACTGTGGTGCATACCCGTAGTCTCAGCTGCTGGGGAAGCTGAGGCAGGAAGATGGCTTGAGCCCAGGAGTTGGAGGCCAACCTGGTCAATATAGCAAGCTCCTATATCTTAAAAAAAAAAAAAGACAAAGTCACTTAATTCTTGCAACTTCATAAAGTGCATTCATATGTGTTATCTTATTTAATCCTTAGATCAGCCATGTAGATATTTCTCATTATTAAGGTTCGGAAACCTTGTTCAAGCAGCAGTGCTTAAACCTGAAACTCGGGATCTTCCTGCAACGAATCGTGTGGGCTCACTCCTCCTCTTCCTCTTTCATTTCCTATTTCTGCCTCTCCGATCTCTTCCCTCTGCTCCCTGCAGTTTCTCCTGTCTTTGCCATGCTGTGGGTGCCAAGAACCCTCACCGTTGTGCCTCAAAAGTGTGTCTGCGCTTTTCCTTGCAGTCCCCATCCCTACAGAACGTCCTCCACTTGGGATTCATCAAACATTCATTGAGAAGCTCCATGACTCCGAGCTGGGCCCTGGCAGGAAGATGAATAATTCACAGTGACCTGAATCTACTGGATTTGCTTCCCTCATCTCTCTCAAGCTTGCTTGACTCTGGACTGTCAGCCTCTAGGCACTAATCTTGTCCCTCCCCAGCTGGCCTTGTCCCTTTTCCTGCCTTGTCTGCCTTGCTCAGCTCTGAAATCAAGGGAAGGCAAGATGAGGCCAGAGGTACACTCCAGCTGCCTGCTTGCCCCTGTGCTGTTCTTGGGAAAAGGCAGCAATTGAAGAGACCCTGGCCCCCACGTGGTGGACAGGCAGGAGGGGCGTGGTATTCAGGGGAGAGAGCCTGGGTTCCTAGCCTGGGGGCAGCTTTGTCTCCTAGATCTAGGGGGCATTGAATTGCTTGCTTCCTGGTGGCTGCAGCTCAGTGGGAGGCCTCCTGCCCAGGCCCAGCATCCCTTCTCTTTATTGGAGTCCCGGGTTCTCTTGCTAGAAGGGCTGTCAGAACAGGATAGAACCTGGTTCCAATTCTTGTTCCAAAATCAACGTTGGCTCTGTCTTGCGGGGTACCGTGGCCTACCTTGCAATAAATAGACACCCCTGTCCCAAAGAGCTGTTGGGACACTTCTGGAAGTGTGTGAGGCACATTTGTGGCAACTTAAATGGGGAGACAGAAAAAATGATTTAACTCTCAGGGAGATGAACACTTGCTTTGATTGAGGTCTTTGTGTGAACCGAGGAAAAAATCTAGAGTAAACGCAGCTAGTTGAAGCTCTGACCAGCTAATCCCTGCAAAGTGACCATGGACAAGTGGCCTCTCCAACCTGGGAGTCCTTTCTCATCTCTAATCGAGGACCTGTCTCCCAGAGTTAGGTAAAGAGGAGTGGCTTATGATGCAGGCCACTCGCGTGGCTCAGTGTCGAGCCTCTGCCACCTCGGCACATGCAGCTAGACCAGCCACCAAGGTGTGGGTGTGGGAGATGGAGGAGAACACTGGTGTTCCAGAAGTATACGCAGGGCTGTGTAAAGCAGTAGATGAAGACCTTTACAATGAACAGGTCTGCAGGGTGGAACCCCTTCAAGTCCTTGTGCGACCAGGTACCCAGGTACGGCCACCAAAGCCATGTCTGGCCCTTGGGAAAGGCTGCGGTGAACACACTTGCAAGGCATTGGACTTTACCTCTCCATGATTGGCCGAGAGGCATCATTTAGTTGTCAGACACTGAGTTGTTCCTCGGGCACTCTACGGAGGACTTCCTGTTTGTTTCTCAAAGGCCGTGGTTTGATGTGAGAGGGACACATGAAGGGACCCTGATTCCGGCGGCTCCAGCTGGGCCCTTCCCAGGGCCTTCCTCGCCTGGCAGAGACGTCTGAGCCCGGGGCAGGCAGAGCGGATCAGGGCTGGGTCCTGGGCCTCCTCACTTCCTCCCCAGGAGGCCCCTGGAATAGCTCCTCTTGTCTCAGAAAATTCACCTGTTGTGATCCACACCTTTCCCTTCAGCAATCGGGGCTCAGAGGTTTTTTTTCTTTTAAAGCCCCAGGCCCATTTTTCCCCTGCATGAAGTGTTGCTTTGTGTGTCTGCTCTAAACCGGGCAAGGACGGGATACAGGGCGCAGTGAGGAAGCCGGCGGGGACTGACAGTCGCTGTCGGGAGATACCGTGGTATGGGGGTGAAGAGTTTTAGGAGTTGCCAGCATTTCCCACCTTCTCTCCCCCCACTTCTTTTTTAACTTGGAAATTTTCTGAACATACAGACATATTGAAAGAGCAAGTGAGCACCTTTTATCCTCTCGGCCCACAGCCGCTAGTTGTGACACCTGGCCACATTTGCTTTCTCCCTTGTACGCAGACCATTTTTCTTTTGAAGATAAGCAACTCCCTGGGTCCCTGCCAAGCAAATGAGTAGCCATTCCTGGATAGGATCAAATAGCCAACCCATATGTATAACCCTGAAAAGAGTCTTGTAAAACTTGTATTTTTCCTCCAAACAGGAGTCTTTCAAGCTAAGGCATTGCAGTTTGTATGTCTTTTTAGTTTCTTTTCATCTAGACCATTCTCCCACAAACCCATGTTTCCACCCCACCTCCACCCGCCATATTGATTTTTCTCTTGGTTTCCCATGGTGCTGTGAGGCTTCTCCTTCAGTCCTGGTGACCTCTCCATTCTAAGGACTAGTTTGATGTGGGGTAAAGGTTGTGCCACTGGAACATCCTATTGTTCAGCCCTGGGGGTTCCTGGGGGCCCGCTCATCTCTATTTTAATGAGATAATTTATTTAATATGTATAGAAAAAGTTGGAAGGAAAAATGCTAAAATTATTAGCAATGGTGGCCACTTTCTTGATGGTAATTATTTTTCTCTTTATTCTTCTGTACACTATCTGACTTTCCCCAAACTAAGCATTTTTTCCTTCATCCTTAGGAGAGATTAAAATGCATAACATGATAGTGGTGTTAGGGAAAATTTGGGGAGTAAGGAAAATGAAGTGTGGCTCAACACCCCTCTCTTAACACATTGAGTTTAGCTCTCCCAAGACTCCTGTCAGAAGTGCCTTTTACCCGGTTCTGTGTTTGCTTTCTGTTTACTGTGATGTCCTAAGCATGTTTTCCACGTTGTAGTTGTCTTTGGTCTTGTTCTTTTCATTGATAATTGTGGGTGTGTGGGCGAGGAGCACCCCAGGGTGGTGGGTACTGTGATTTGCGCACTGTGTCAGGCACCCAGCTTAGGAGTAGGCCCAACCCCTGTGGGCGCACCTCCCGGGATGCGCACTCAAACCCTTGGCCAGCTCAGCAGGCCCCATATCCACACAGCTCCAGGATTGCTCCTGGTTGAGGGATCTGTCTGGGGGATGAGACTGGAGAGAGCTCTTGAGGCCAGATGGTGGACGCCCTGCTTGGTGTGGGCCAGAAAAGCAGGCAGAGGGCTGGGGCTCATTCTCACCTTTATTCCTCTGTTCCCCAGGATGCCTTCAATGCCTTCCACCCTGACCTTGACTTTGTCCGCAAGTTCCTGAAGCCCCTGCTGATTGGCGAGTTGGCCCCAGAGGAGCCCAGCCTGGATCGTGGCAAGAGCGTGAGTAGGACTTCAAACCTGAGCAGGGTTGGGGGTCCTGGGAAGGCTCCCTCGCTCTAGGGCCACAATGTCAGGGATGGGGGCAGCGGAGCCTTTGGTCCAGTCCAGGAGGAGCCTCCATGGAGCACCCGGGGTCACAGTGGACCTCAGAGCTCCCACCAACAGCCAGGGACTGGCAATAGCTAGGGCATCCCCTCTCTCCCAGCTAACCTCATTTTCCTCCTCCTCCTTCCCTTCCTGGATTTGACAATCTAGGAATAAATGTAGGATCAGTAAGAGAAGATCAGATAGTGACAAGTGTGGCCGCTTTGGAGTCAGTGGTCACTTTGGGAGAGTGACCATCGTTTGCTCATTCGTTGTTCATCTTCTCTGGGTCAGATGCCCTGCTGGTTGCTCCAGCGAGGGCGGTGTGTGGAGAAACACCTGGGCCTCGTGGCGCTGCCCTGCTCAACAGCGAAGGGCCCGCGTGCCAGACCCTGCGTAGATGATGGAGCCGTGTGCTTCTGAGTTCCTGCACAGTCGCCCTGGCTGGCCTCCCCGCTCCTCCCAGTCCTGGCCTTCTCCTGCGCAGCAAGCCCAGTTCTCTCCTGGTCCTATGCAGGGATGAGGCACCCAGTCCAGTCCCTTCCTCAAGCCTGTCTGGCCCAGCCTTGTCCCCGACAGTGTGTGTCCAGGGCCGCGTGGGGGTCTGCACAAGGCCTGCCTGTGACCCCAGGGCTGGGGTGGGCTCCGTGGAAATCCTGCTTCCTCTGAGGGCCTTGGAGGCTGTGGTCGGTTCGTCCCCTCTGCTCTTGGGCCACCACGGCCCCTGCCAGCCCTAGGACATGGCCTCTGACTCCTGTCTAGGGTGAAGCCCTGGGGACACCACACGCTGCCTCTGATGGGCCCTCTGTCTCCTGCTCCCTGCCTGAGCTGGGCCCCACCCTGGAGTGGTTCATAATTAGCCTCCATCTCAGTGGCCTCAGCCCAGCCAGGCTGGACACAGGCTTCCAAACCCAGGCTCTTGACTGGCCCCCTGCCATTGCGTCTGGTCCTCCCGAACAGATGCAGACCGTCCTGCGTGTCCTGCAGAGGCCAGTCCCTTGCCCCACCTATGTCTCCCCTCTCCTCTCGTCTTTGCCCCCAGGGCACACAGGAGATCGCCTCCACCCCTTGCCCTGGCTGACCCGGTCATCTCCTCTCCTCCACCTGGCTCTCCTCGGTTCCAGCCGTCCCCTCCACTGCGTCCTAAGCTCCTTCCTTTCTGCCTGGCTTCTCCCTCTCCACCCGCCTCTCCCCTTTCTGCTACTTGGGTTTGACAGCTGCTCTTCAGATTCTGCACCTGCCCCCCAGGTGTCACCCCGTTCCTGCACATTCCCCTCCCCCACACCCGCCCAGCCATTCTTCCATGCTCCGCTCTCTGCCCGCTGCTGCTTCGCTCTGACTCCCAGCATTGACCCAGGGCCATTCCGGACTCCGCTTAACCCCTGGCTCCCTGTGCCCCAGGCCCTCTGTGGGCAGGGACCAGCCCGACTTGTTTGTGTTCCCCACTTTACTCCCTTCAATTCTCCAGAGTGGCGCCGAGTGGCACGGAGTGGCGGGTGGTGGATACATACAAGCTTTCCTTTTTAAAGTGTTGCCTAATATGCTTAACCTAGAACTTCACCTTACTTAGGTGCACAGTTCAGCGGCACTCGGTTTCTCTCACTGTTGCTCAGCCACCCCACCGTCCAGCTCTGGAACTTGTTTATCGTTTCAAACTGAAATCCATGTTCATGAAACCCCAGCTCCCCATTCCCCACGTCCTTCGGCCCCTGGAAGCTACCGTCAACAGTCTGCTCTAGGCATTTGGCCACTCTACAGACCCCACCTAAGAGGGATCTACAGTATCTGTCCTCCTGTGACAGGGACTGGCCTATTTCACTTAGCACAATGTCCTCAGGTTTCCTCCGTATTGTAGCATGTGTCGGAAATGTCCTTTTTAAGGCTGAATACTGTTCCATTGTAGGTATAGGCTGCATTTGGGTCAGCCCTTCGTCCATCTCTGGACATTTGGGTTGTTTTCACCTTCAACCATCCTGAAAAACCTGCTGAGAGCATTGAGGTATAAGATGCCAGCTTTTGAGTCTAACTCTTTGTCACTCACTGCTGTGGCAGTACACAGTCCCCAGGCCTGTGCCACACACGCAGCAGGCATGTGGCGATGTCAGCTATTGCAGTATGTGGTGGTCCAGCTCCTGCAGGATTTAGGATAGTGGATTGTCCCCTCTTGCCACAGCTTCTGAAGGGTGTCCTGGGTTCCAGACATCGGTCCTCTCGGATGGGCAGGCAGCCCGTTCCTTTCTCTGTGTTCTTGGTCACAGGCTCAGATCACCGAGGACTTCCGGAACCTGAAGAAGACTGCTGAGGACATGAACCTGTTCAAGACCAACCACCTCTTCTTCTTCCTCCTCCTGGCCCACATCATCGCCATGGAGAGCATCGCCTGGTTCACTGTCTTTTACTTCGGCAATGGCTGGATTTCTACCCTCGTCACAGCCTTTGTCCTTGCTACCTCTCAGGTGAGGCATGACACCCTCACCCGTCTCTGGAAGTCCTGCCCGCTCTACCCACTGGCTCCCCCACCTTGCTGATTCTGTGACGGCCTCTGTGGCCCTCTGTCCCCAGGCCCAAGCTGGATGGCTGCAACATGATTATGGCCACCTTTCTGTCTACAAGAAGTCCAAGTGGAACCACATCGTCCACAAGTTCGTCATCGGCCACTTAAAGGTAAACTGTCAATCAGCAGTTGTCACCGCACATCTCACTTTGCTGACACCAGGACCTCCGGGGTCAGTGCTCCAGGACCGCTCAGGAACAAGGCAGGCCCTCCCAGTGTCATCTGGTGGGATGGGCCGTGTGGCCACATGCTGGCCCTTGTTCCCCCAGAGTGTGACTTGGTACCAAGCCATACCTGCAAAACCAGGTTGTTTGTTTTTCTTTCTTCATTTTGAGACAGGGTATCCCAAGTTGCCCAGGCTCAGTGACTTCCTGAGTCACTGGGGTCATAGGCATGTGCCACCGCGCCTGGCACATGTTCTGATTATAAAACAGACACCCCCCTTTCTTGTCTCCTGGCTCCGTTGGTCATATTGTTTGGTGCTTCTTAACTGTTGGTCTGGGGCCAGTGAAGAAGCCCTCTCCCCTGGTGACTTGCTGGGCTTCCTCTCACTGTGGAGGAGAGCCATTTCACATTGTGTCCCTTTTTTTATCCTCTGGCTCCGGGAAGTGCGGAGCAACATCTGGAAGGGCCATCATCCTGACCCTCTGCCTTTGGTTGGTTCCGTCTACACTGCTGATCCTCTTACCTTCCCTTGAACCACTTTGTCTATGTGAGTCCTCTCTCTTAAACCTCTCAAGTGCTCTTTGGAAACATGTGGGGTACGAAAGGCAGACAGGCATGCCCCTTAACTTCTGACGGAGTTTGGAAGAACTCCACCCGGACGTTGAGTGTTCGGAGCACCCGTAACTCACCTACCCACGGCTGGGCAACACGGTGCGCTGTCGGGTGCTGGTTGTTTACTCTTGTGATCGGTGGCTCGCTGCCACGCCCAGCCTCCAGAGAGTCCTGCAGTGCCTACCCCAGCCTGGGAGAAGATGGAAAGTCAAAGGAGGGTTTCTACCGACGGCTTATTTCATACCATGATAGAGTCAAAGCATCACAAGTCAAGCCTTTGTAAGTTGGGGACCATCGATACTATGGTCATGGATAAGTCGTTAGATAGGGGACATCAAACTGGATGATGCCCAAATGAGCCAAAGATAAAAAGTTGTTAAAAACCCAGGAAGTAAGGCACAGATGGCCCTGAAAGATCTGCCCACTGTATACTGTGTGCCTGCCAAGGGCCAGAGCCTGGTCTCAGGCAAGCTGTGAGCCTCTTCGGTCTTGGGCACCCCTGGGTGAGGAGACAGACCCGCTCAGAGAGGCATTACTGCCCAGCAGGTTTACTAAGATGAGCCACTTGCCAGGGACACCTTGTGCTGATCCGATAGGTGTTATCTCCCTGAGGCCTTATCATCCCCAACCTTTAGCCCTCCCCTAACAGTATCTAGCAGTTTCCTAAGAAGGCTGGGTCCTGGAGACACCATCCTGCCCGTGCTGGGGAGGGGGACCTGTGTCTAGGTTAAGCTGCTGCTCACATCTCCTGGGCTCTGGGCTTGCCAGCTGTAGCTCAGCCAGAGGGTGACAAGCCCCGAGCTGGCCACCCATTCCCCGGCCAGCATTTGCCGGGCTCTGAGCCTGAAAGGTCTGAGAACCTGGACGGCTTCCAGAGCTTCAGGGGTGGAGGGAGAGGGTATGAATGCACAGCACTTTGTTTCCTTTTGTGCTGTGTTCTGTCGGATAAAACCCTTCTCAGAGTTGGAGAGTAACGTTTCACTCCCGCCCCATGCGCTCCCCATGCCCTTGACCAAGATGAGCTGCGTGCTGTTTCTAGAATCTGGGCAGCCAAGGCCTTCTAGCCCCACGGCCTTGGTCCCTGAAGATTCCTGTAGCCCAGCTCTTTCATCAGACCGAAGGCCAGGGCCAGACCGAGCGCTGGCCTCCACGTGGATCATTCACTAGGAAATCAGAATTCCGAGCTGACAGCATCAAGGCCCTTGGGCTCAGGGACTTGGACTGCAATCGTGGCTCACCAGTCCCTGCTGCCCGTGTCCGTGGTGCTGTGTGCAGAGCTGAGCCAGTGGTGTGGCCTGTGGCTCACCCCGGGCCACCCCAGGCCCCGGAGGCTCACAGCTTGCCTGAAATCTGGCGCTCCACTCCCTGGGGATGAGGGCTTTGTCTCTTGGTTCTCAGGGCCCAGCAGAGCAGCTGGCTCAGAGCAGGCAGCGTTTGCTCTGAATTCTGAGGACACTGGCAGGCTCCACAGTGTCCTGGAGGAGGGGTTCCTGAAGGACGAGTAGGACTTTGCTCGGGGAAGAGTGGAGGAGAATCACCACCGAGGAACAGCAGGAACAAGTGTTTTCATCACGCCGGAGCCCGGTTAGCACCTGCGCCCAGTGAGGGGCTAGCCGTGGCTGTCTCACTTTTGTCCCTCTGATTATCCACTTAACAAACACCTCTAGGTGGGTGCGTTGGGTTTTGCTTGGCTTTTGCAGCTCGGGAGGTAGAACGGAGGCCCTGAGGTGCTAGGCCAGCCGGTGCTCTGCCCAGCTGCACCCCAGGCCTGGGTTGGCATATTGTCCGTAGCTTGCTCTCTTGTCACGTGGCCTTGCTCCTCAATGTCCTCGTGCCAGGGACTTTTCCACTCGCTTCTTCCCAGGAAGTTTGTTCCCTCTGGCTTCAGATGTGAATGTGTCATCTGATTCCTCAAACCTCTGGGCTTTTCCTCTCTGACATTTTGGTTTTTGCTCGGATGGGTTTTGAGGCTCGCCTGTCCACAGGGGCCTGAGGTCACTGCAAAGGCCACAGCTGTTTGTAGCCGTCCCCACCCATGGCTAGGAGTGTCCAGACGTTGCATTTGTGCCAAAAACACCTCCCAAGTAAACTGTTTGCTTTTAGCAAATAGGGCCACTTTGCGGCTGGTCGGACCCTAGCCCTAGCATTGATCTGGCCGTCACCATGCAGTTCTGCTGCTCAAGGGTCAGCAAAGACTGATTTCTTCCACGGAGCAATGAACTTTGTTGAGGGACGCACTTCAGCAGAATGCTCAAGAGCTTGAGCTGGTGACGTAACAGTCTGTGGCCTTGAAATAAACATCCTCGCTGTGTGAGCTCCTTGTCTCATGGAATCCTAGCCTCAGTGCCAGAATCAGGGTGGCCCTTCCCTGACCCTGTTAACAACTATTTGTCAGCCCTCCTAGAGCCTGCTGATAGGTCAGGGACGTCAGCATCGCTCCAGCCCAGTCCTGTGTCTGAGCCTCCAAACACAAAGAAAACGTGTCTAAAGATATTATGCCTTCGCCCATTTAAAGTGTACAAATCAAGCCAGGTGCAGTGGTGCACACCTGTAATCCCAGCTCCTCAGAAGGCTAAAGGCAAGAGCTTTAGCTGGCCTCAGCCACTTGGTGAGACCTTGTCTTAAAATAAAAAATAGAAAGGGCTGGAGATGTAGTTCGGTAGAGCGCCCCTGGGTTCCATCCCCAGTACTGCAAAAATAGTGTCCAAAGCAGCGAATATGTGTGTAGTGTATTCATAGTTAACGGAACGATTATCACAATCTTTCTTTATCCCAAGAAGAAACCCTGCACCCCTTCACCATCACATCTCAATCTGTGTCTCCTCCTCACCCCCCACCCCAGGCCTGGGCAGCTGCTGATCTTTCCGTCTGTAGCTTTCATACCTGGAATGGGGGACTGAGGGTCCTTTGTGATTAACTCTGTTCACTTCGAGTTTCCAGGTCCGTCCGTGTTGCGGCATGTGTCAGTGCTTCATTCTTTCTTAAGGTCTAGCCAAACGAGTCCACTGTGTAGCCACACGACGTGTTGTCTCTCCATTCTCCTGCAGATGGGCATTTGAGTCATTTCTACTTTCTGGTTGTTTTCAAGAATGCTGCTGTGAACATTCACGCGCAGGTTTTCTGCGGATCCGTTTTCGTTTCTCTTAATTGCACATCCAGGAGAGAAACTGCCGAGACCCTTCCCTCTTGTCAATGCCGGTGCCCAAGGGATGAGCCTGGGTGAGCGGGTGTGGCAGGCTCTGTGCCCGGCGTGGGCAGAGGCAGAGATCACCCCGCCCCTCACCCTGCAACCCAACACCAGCACGTTCCACCCGCAGCACCATCGTGTAAAAGGCGAAGCTGAGGCTGGAGAGAGGAGGGACTTCCCTGCACTGGGGGCTGAGCGGCACTGGGGGCTCAGCTGTGGCAGGGCCTTGTTCTCTCGGGGGCCTTAGGCACCACCTCGAGTGGGATACGGAAGTCCGCCTGTGTGTCGGGGACCAGGAACTGTCCTGCAGAGCCTGTCGCAGGTGAGTTCTGCCTCTGGGCCGGATGGCTCACCCCAGCCCCTCTCCCCGCAGGGAGCCTCTGCCAAGTGGTGGAACCATCGCCACTTCCAGCACCACGCCAAGCCCAACATCTTCCACAAGGACCCAGATGTGAAGATGCTTCACGTGTTCGTCCTCGGTGAATGGCAGGCCCTTGAGGTATGTGACAGCATTGACATAAGAGGTGTCATAGAGGGGAGGGGAGGGATCCTGTAGGGTCGACATGCACCCAGGAAACCGGCCTCTGATGCACTCAGAACACTTTCCTGGGCACCCAGATTATTCCACCTGGAGAGTATAAGGAGGGGCCTCCACAGGAATGCCCCCATAGAAATACTCCTTATTGGAGTGTAGGCTGCCTCCCTTCCTCCCACGGGGAATCTGTTTCAAGTTTAGCAGGAAGACCAGGTTCCAGGCTAAAGCTGGATCCCCCATGGGCCAGATCATGCTGAGAAAACTATTTGGTGACTCATAGCCCCCTGGGAGTCTCCCCTGTAGGAGGAACCTCAGCATGGCCTGGTCCGTGCTGTTTCACTCATGGATGAGAAATCAAGGCCCAGCGAGAGAATGGGATGTCTTCCGAGTCGCAGGGCTTACAGTTCAGTCTAGAGAAGGCTTAGATCCTGGCTGCTAGGCCATTTCCTTCCATTCAACCACACCATCTCATATATAAATTTGTTCTCATTGGTTATACATGACAGTAGAATGCATTTTGACACCTCATACATAATGGAGTATAACTTCTCATTTGGTTGTACGAGATGTAGAGTTACACAAGTCATGTTATCATGTATGCACGTCAGGTAATAATGTGTGATTCATTCTCCTATCATTCCTATCCCCATACCCCCTTACCTCCTTTCACGTCCCTCTGTCTAGTCCACATTACCTCTATTCTCCTCCCCAACACCCTTATTGAGAATTAGCATCTAGATATCAGAGATAGCATTTGGCCTTTGATTCATTGGGATTGGCTTATTTTGCTTATTGTAATATTCTCCAGTTCCATCCATTTACTGGAAAATGCTGTAATGCCATTCTTCTCTAAGGCTGAGTAATATTCCATTGTGTATATATACCACAGTTTCTTTATCATTCATCTGTTGAAGGGCACCTAGGTGGGTTCCACGGTTTAGCTGTTGTGAATTGGGTTGCTGTAAACATTGATGTAGCTGTGTCACTGTAGTAAGCTGACTTTAAGTTCTTTGGGTATAAACCTAGGAGTGGGATGATTGGGTCAAATGGTGGCCCATTCCAAGTTTTCTTAGGAATCTCCATACTTTTTTCCATAGTGGATGCACAAATTTGCAGTTCCACTAGCAATGTATGAGTGCACCTTTCCCCCACATCCTTGCCAACATTTATTGTTGCTTGTATTCTTGATCACTGCCATTCTGACTGGAGTGAGATGGAATCTTGGTGTAGTTTTACATCTCTCTAATTGTTAGAAATGTTGAGCATTTTTTCATGAATTTATTGATTGATTATATTTCTTCTTCTGTGACATGTCTGTTCAGTTACTTTGCCTATGGATTGATTGGGTTATTTGTGGGTTTTTTTAGTGTTAATTTTTTTGCGATCTTGATATATCCTGGAGAGTAGTGCTCTCCCTGACGCGTGTGTGGTAAGGATTTTCTCCCATTCTGTAGGCTCTCTCTTCCCATTATTGATTGTTTCCTTTGCTGTGAAGAAGCTTTTTAGTTTGATCCCATCCCATTTATTGATTTTTGATTTTACTTCATGCACTTTAAGAGTTTTGTTAAGAAAGTCAGTTCCTAAGCGGACATGGTGGAGATTTCGGCCTGCTTTTTCTTCTATTAGGTGCAGCATCTCTGGTCTAATTCCCAGGTCCTTGATCCACTTTGAGTTAAGTTTTGTGCAGGGTGAGAGATAGGGGTTTAATTTCATTTTGCTACATATGGATTTCCAGTTGTCTCAGTACCGTTTGTTGAGTAGGCTATCTTTTCTCCAATGTGTTTTTGGTGCCTTTGTCTAGTGTGAGATAACTGTATTTATGTGGGTTTGTCTCTGTGTCTTCTGTATCATTGGTCTACGTGTCTGTTTTGGTGCCAACATCATGCCATTTATGTTACTATGGCTCTGTACACCATCTCATTTTTATATGAGTTCATGTTTATACCTACTTGGTGTAAATATTGAAATAATATAAAAGTATATAACATTAAAAGGTGATTCTTTAGTATCTCCACCACATTCTTTGCCCCAGGTTTTATGACCTTGAGGTTACCCCTGTTGACAAGATGTCCTGTGTCCTTCCCAACGTTTTCTAAGTGTGTATGGATATACATGTATCTGTTTCTTTCAAAACAAAATTCAAGCCAGGCATGGTGATGCATGCCTATAATCCCAGCAACTCCGGAGGCTGAGGCAGGAGGATTGCAAGTTCCAAGCCAGCCTTGGCAACTTAGCAAGAACCTGCCTCAAAAAACAAACAAATAAAAAGGGTAAAGTGCACCTGGGTTCAAGTTCACGTACCAAAATGAAAACAACAACAACAACAAAATAAACACAATATTTAAAATAAATTCTGCCCTGTATTCTGTAGCTTGCAGCCTCTCCAAATGTGGACCCTGTTTCAGGAGTCCCAAAAAGATTTTTCTTATCCATTTTGAAGGTTGTACAGTATTCTGTTACATTTCTGTAGCATAGCACAGCTACTGCATTTTGTAAGACAGGAAAATGTGGTGTTACTAGTATTAACTATTAACTTCCTTTTTTTTTTTTTTTTTGAGCTGGTAATTGAACCCAGAGCCTTGCACATGTTAAGCATGTGCTCTATTACTGAGCTCTACCCCTAGTTTCTTAATTTTCTTTTAACAAAAGTACTCCCAAATGCATTTAAAGAAGGTTTTCATTGAACACTTTTTGATACTGGGAATTAAACCCAAGGGCATTCTATCACTGAGCTCCATCCACAACCTTTTTTATATTTTTATTTTGAGACGGTCTAATTTGCCCAGGCTGGCCGGGAACTTGACCTTCCAAATCTCTGGGATCACAGGTGCACCTCACCATGCCCAGCCACAATTTATTTTTTTAAAGTAGAGCCTTTCATTTTTAACAATATTTACATACCTTTTTCTTTTGGGGAACACACTGGTGATGGAAACCAAAGTCAGGGGGTCTTTGTTGTTTTTACACAGGTCTTAAGAATCACAGTGCTCAAAGTGCCCGATAAGCATTTGGCAAGCGAGGCAAATTCACCCTTGGTAAACAGTGGCGTCATAAATGAGGTAGTATCCCAACAGTGTAGGTGTCTAAGGCTTGGAGCATGGGGAGGAGAGAGCCTGTTCCCCAGTTCTGGTTTGAACCCCTCTCTCTGGCAGACTTGGGTCTGTAGTGACAGCTCAATCACAGGAAGCGAGCCGCAGTTGGGTACCTTGGAGGCACTGAGCCTCTCTGGCTGGCGGGGCAGGGATTTTAAACACAAGCCTTTGTTTTTCTTCTAGGAAACAGCTTGCCAGCGTTGATTAGTGGTGTCTAGATAGAGAACAGATTAGCTGGAGGCTCTCTGATAGCGCAGACAAAGGCCTCCTTTCTCATGGGGTAGAGCGATTGGCTGTTCTGATCATGTTCTCTGTGTCCCTAACAAATAAAACCTAGTCTCACCCGTTGTTCTGCTTCCAGTTCTTCGTCTGCGTGGTGGCCCGCGGAACCTCTTCTGACATCTCACTTCTCAAACGCTGGCCTGTGGGTGGGAGGTTGTGGGGGTCTGCCTTGTCCAGCTGCCAATCACGTTTGGGAGACTCAGGCCCCCACCAGTGTTTGTGGAACCCCCCTCTCACCTACTCACGAGCGGAAAGGGCCCACGTTTCCTGGGTTCCTGGTCAGGTCGTGCACTGTTACCCACAGGGAGCTCTGGTGTTTTGTCAGAGGTGACAGTTGGTCTGATGGCTCTTGTCTCCCATCAGCCTCACATGCCACAGCCGGGGCCCTGAGGGCTGTCCAGCAAGAAGAGAGGTGGACAGCAAGGTCCCCCCAGTGAGACCCTTTTCCTGGGTAGAGCCTTACCTTTGGGTCTTATTTATGACTTCCAGGAGGATTTTTGGTTGCTGTGTTTTATGTAGTAAAACATAGTCACTTTCCTTCCCTATAGATTCTTTCCGTCGCTTTGAGGCTTAGGGAGTTCTTCATGATGTCGCTTTCCCTTCTTCATGGGTTTATGTCTGAATGCTTAGCTTCTGCCCATGGGGTTGGGGCTGATGATGTTCTACATTCACATTTCTCCAGGGCCAGCCGGGCTCCCCAGCACCCCTAAGGAATCACACTGACCGCTCCCCCAAATGATGGCGTGAGCCCTCCCGCGCCCAGCGTCTGGTCTGGACGGGTCATCTGGACCCGTGCTCATGAGAACTCTGCACTAATGGCTCTTCAGAAGCTAGTGATGGAGCACTTGTCTCTTCTGAAAACATGTGCAGCCGCACTTTTCCGCTTCCCTCCCAGGAGCAGGGCCTCTCAGCCACTCACGTGCCTTTCTGTCTCTCTGGACAAGGCTTTGTGCTCCTTGGTCTCTCGGGGACTTCTTTTCAAATTTTCACCCTTATGACTGGATTTTCTCTGGGGTTCAGGAATGTGGTTGATACCTGGTTAGTCATGTCCAGCTAGTGCCCACGGGTGTCTCTTCCTGATTCTAGTTTTTCAGTCGATTCTTTTTGAGTTCCTGGATAGACAGTCGTATCCTTGAAAATAAAGAAAATGTAGCTGGGTGCCGTGGCACGTGCCGGTAATCCCAGCGACTCGGGAGACTGAGGCAGGAGGATTGCAAGTTAAAGGCCAGCCTCAACAACTGAGACCATGCCTCAAAAAAAAAAAAAAAGAAAATAGAAAGGGCTGGTGATGTATTTCAGTGGTAGAGTGTCCCTGGCTTTGATTCCCCAGTACCAAAAAGAAGGAGGGGGGAATGTATGCTCTTTCTAATGGCTCTGTCCTGTGACCTCTGCTTAGGGTTTTAGTGCATTGACGGGAACTCTCATGGCTGCATTGGATGCAGCGATCTTGTTTTGCTCCTCGTTCTCCCCATATCGTCGGGCAGCGCAAGGCCATATCCACATAGCATTGTCATGGCTCCCAGAATGTCCGCCTGGGAGCCTCTTGCTCCTCCCATCTGGGGAGGTCCCTGCCCTCTGCCCATTGGCAGTGGAAGCCCTAGGCTTCCTGCAGACCACGAACAGGCCACAGTGGCCAGTCCCCTCTTGGAACAATGTGGCTCTCCTCTCTGGCGCCTTGGGTAGGGACCCTGCCATTCTGCTCATTCCTGACATGGCCACGTGGCTCGTTTTCTCTGTGTGAGTTTGCGGGTTCCCAGAGGCAACCAGCCGGCTCTCAGCAGCTCCCCTTCCCCCAGCCCTAGACACACAAGGAAGGCTCTTGTCATTGCTCAGACATTTTTGTTTCAAACCTGAACAGTCCCCTCCTCATGCCCCTGGCACCCGCTCTGGCCCTCGCCCATGCTGGCCTTGTGGGTTTTGTAGAGACGGAGCGCAGAGGGCTCAGCCCAGCCACCGGGGCTGGCAGCTCTCGCCTCGCTCTGCCCTGGCCTGCGTCCCTAGCTGTCGGCCTTGGCTTGGGAACGCTCTGTCCCCGTTCAAGGCAAGTCCTGTGTGTACCATCATCTCCCCCTTGGGGTCCGGCCACAGCAAGCCACCCACATCCTTGCCTACAGCCCAGCTGGTGAAAGCGCCGTCTGTCTGCTTTCTCTACCCACCGCGGCTGCCTCCTAAGCCCTCTTCCACGTGGGACCTCCTGGGAGGAGCGGAGGGAGGTGGGGGTCCCCCACTCCCTGCAGTCCCCAGCTGGGAGGAAAGCGGACTCTTTCCGACCGAGTCCGTGGGCCCAGCACTACGGCAAGCACCAGGCGTGTGCACCGTCACTTAGTCCTCGCTGAGCCTGTGAGGCGGAGCTGTCACCAGCCCTCAAGAGCAGCTGAGGCCTAGGGACGAAGCAGCCAGCTCAAAGGTGCAGGTAGAGAAAGAAGTCAGGAGCTCATTTTCCTGGTTCTGCTTCCTAAAATACCTCTCTTCATCCCTTCCCCGCTCCCAGACAAGGTGCTGACAAAGAAAAGCACAGGGCAGGGCTTGATGTCATCAAAGCCTTAGTGGCGCTTTCTGATTTGGGGGAGAGTGCTGCAGGTCCGCTGTCCCCTGACAGACTGCCTCGCAGCTGTTTCGTTGGAAACCCTGGAGATGGGGACCGATGGACACCGAGTGTTGGTGTGTCACTTGGTGCACACACACGTGACCATGACTAACATTCGTTTGCTGCCCCATAGTGCTTTGCTATCCATTCTTTCCGCTGGGCCCTCACAACCCTGTGGAGTGTGTACATCAAACCTCCACTTTGCAACAGGACCTCAGAGCTCAGGGGGTGATGCCATTTGCCTAGATAATGAATGGCTCCTAAATCCCGAGCCCCTGCTTCCTAGGGCTTCCCTGAGGCTGGTTCTGAGGGCTGCCACTGCCCAGGGGGACCAGGGTCCCTGGTCTCCCCTAGGTCAGTCGGGGGCATTGAAGAGCTACATGTGGGGCCTAGCAGAGTGTAGGAGCTGGGACAGCCTTGTCATCCCTGCCAAGTCACCATAAACCAATGACAACAGTGTGCTTGTCATACAGGTGCAGCTTCAGATACACTCCCGGGGTGCCCCCCACCTCGTGCCTCTCAGGTCCCTCTAGGGGAACCCTCTGGCCTCTGCTGACCTGGAGGCTGCTCTTAGTGCTCAGTCCCCGAGAGGAAAGAGATGTCCGTGGAGTGAGACGTGGTGTGGAGTCTGTGTATAGAGGCTGGGCCTGGGTCCTCAGCTGCTGGCAGAGGTTAGCAAAGGGCCCAGGGCCTGTGTTGTAGGCCACAGCCTCCCAGGAACCCTGGACCTCTGTGTTCCCCGCAGGTGACCACTTTGGGGGCTCGCTTTCCCAGGCTGGCCCTTCCCCTCCCTTCACTGGGTCATCATCAGGCTCCTCTGAGGCCTCCCTGGCTTGAACCCTGCAAGAGCAGCCTCAGCCCTGACCTTCATGACAGGCTCAGGGCACATGGAATGCTGTGGGAAGGAGTGAGCTCCTGGCAGGGCCCCGGAGCCACATGGAACAAAGGGGCTGCTTCTGGCAGTGCTTTGGCCAGATGTGCTGTGACCGTGGCCTCCGGCACCAAGATGGAAGTCCAAGGGTGGGCTGGACTTGGTCCTCCTCACACCTGCTCCCTTGCCAGAGCACATCGGCTCTCCTGGGATCCGATGAGCAGTTTCCTCTGTGTTCTCACTGGAGAGCTGGCTCTGGCCTAGACAGCGCCCGAGCTCTCTCCCAGCTGGAACTCACTTGGATCTCCGGACTCTGATAACAGGAATGGACACCGTCTGTGGAGGGTGTCCCTGGCCTTGGGCTCTGGGATGAGGGCAGTGTCCTGGGGTCAGTACTGGGTTTTATGAGACTTTTCGGGGCTCAGCCCCCACAGAGCAAGGTAGGCTGGTTCCTAGGGGCTGGCCTGTGGGACAGACAGATCGCCAGGGGAGTCCTTGGTGCCTGTGCTGCGTGTGGCCTTGGGTGGTCCGTTGGCATTCCCAGGTGTACTGGGAAGGAGTGATCAACTCTTAGACATCTCGGGGCTGCGGAGTATGGTGGTACCTGTCTGTGATCCCAGCCACTCGAGAGGCAGGAGCAGGAAGATGGCAAGTTCAAGGGCAGCCTGGGCAACTTAGCCAGACCCTGTTTCAAAACAAAATGAAAAGAGCTGGGGATGTAGCTCAGTGGTTGGAAGAGTGCTCCTGCGTTCAATCCCCAGTACCAAAAATAAAAAGGAAAAAGGGAAGGAAGGAAGGAAGGAAGAAAAAGGAAGGGAGGGAGGAGAAAGAAATTAACCAGGGCAGCTCCAGGGAGTGCATGCTCCCGGGCTGATGACCGCTAACAATTCCCAGCCCTGACTGGGTTCCCCCAGCCTCTGTGGGCTCCAGGGAGCTCCCCAGGGAGACCGCGGAACTTTTCCGACCACCAAAGGGGGAGAGAAGGCTGAGGAGCTCCCTTTGGGCACCTGTACCCATGTGAGCTTTCCAGTCCCAGCCAGGCCTGGGCCTTGGGCCTCTGAGCCTGAGCTCGGTCAGCACTGTCCCTTGGGCCTGCAGGGGATTCTGGCCAGTGGGGGCTGACACATGAGCCAGGGGGAGGAATGCTGGCCCCCGCTAGGTCTCGCAGGCCCAGGGTGCAGACTGACAAGGAGGGACGGTGGCTGCAGAGTGTGTGGGTGGGGGGCACAGGAGGCTGGCCCGGGTGGCCGGTGCTCACGCGCATCTCTCCTTTCTCCCCAGTACGGCAAGAAGAAGCTGAAGTACCTTCCCTACAACCACCAGCACCAGTACTTCTTCCTGAGTGAGTGCCGGGGTGTCTGCTCTGCCCCCACTTCTCACCCCTGTGGGAGCTGGCCCTTCCAGGCCCAGGAAGGACACTAAATCTGTCAGAGCAGGGGTCACGGCAGCCTGCCGGAGCTGGCCCTTCTCAGCCCACATCACAGATGTGACGTGTGGCTGCTGCACCCCGTCCTCCCCTGCACTGCCGAGGTGGCCTCTGTCCAGTGTCCGCCTGGCTCCCTGACCTCCAGCCCAGCCGTGCTCGGCGGGTGGCCTCTAAGTGCCTCTGCTCTCTCCCACAGTTGGGCCGCCGCTGCTCATCCCCCTGTATTTCCAGTATCAGATCATCATGACCATGATCGTTCACAAGCACTGGGCGGTGAGTCCGGGGGCTGGCCCGGGGGGCGGGGGACTGGGGCACAGGCACCCACGGGTCCTGCCCTGTGCCCTGTGTGGCTCTCTGGGCCTGGGGCTGCCTGCTCACTCTAGGCAAGGGTCCTCCTCTGGGACCATCAGAGCCAGGAAGGCCACCGCATGCCGGTTCCAAGGAGTCCTCCAGTGCGCACACGCGGGGCAGCCCCTGCTTTGCCGAGCTCCTTAGAAAATTCCTGGCGGCCTGGGATAGGCACACAGCCCAGCCAGCTGTGGCCCTGCCCGGCCCTGCCCTGCCCTGCCCTCTGCGTCCCCTGTGGGATTCCTGGACATTTTCATTCCACACTCTGGTTGAGAAATGGGAAGCAGCTGGGCATTGGCTAAGAAGACAGGTGTGTTCCTCTGCCAAGATTGTGTAACAGAGCACCCTGAGCTGGGTGGCTTCGGCAAACCCAAATTTGCAGTCTGGAGGGACATCAGCCCTTCTGAGGGCTGCCAGGGAAGGGCCGGTTCCAAGACCCTCTCCTGGGCTGGCACAGGCCGTCTTCTCTCCACCTTTACGTCTTCTTCCCTCTGTGTTTCCTTTGTCTGTGTACAGTGTCCCCCTTTTCTTATAAGGACACCAGTCCGATTGGATTGAGGCCCCTCCTGATGCCCTCCTTCTAACTAGGTCCACCAGCAGTGACGCCATTTCCAAATAAGGTCGCCTTCTGAAGCGCTAGGGGTTAGATTCAACATACAAATGGGGGGTCCACAATTCAACCCAAAATAACAGGCTTATGGGCGTCTGCTGGTTCTGCTTCCAAAGAGAGAGCCAGAGTGGCCCTGACGGCGACCGAGCACCGCGGGGCCCGAGGGAACCCTCGGATTTATGTACACGGGCCGTCATGATTTTGATTTTGTGCAAGATAAGAACACGCCGTTGACAGAATAACCTATAGGCAGAAGCAGGGTTTGCTGTGACAGGGACATGTTCCCCACCCCCAGCAGAGAACAGACAAATCCAGTCACTTAGTAGGTCTTGCTGGCCCGCCCTCCCTTCCTCCCTCCTTCCTTCCTTCTTTTCTTCCTTCCTTCCTTCCTTCCTTCCTTCCTTCCTTCCTTCCTCCCTCCCTCCCTCCCTCCCTCCTTCCTTCCTTCCTTCCTCTTTCTTTCCTTTTTTTGTGGTGCTGGGGATTGAACCCAGGGCCTCGTGCCTGCTGGGCGAGCACCCTACCCCTGGCCTTCATCCCCACCCCTTTTTAAAATGTTATTTTTGACACAGGATTTTGCTAAGTTGCCCAGGCTGGCCTTGTCCTCACCAGCTTCCTGCCTGGGTCTCCTGAATCACTGGGGTTACAGGCATGAGCCACCATGACCGATTGGCTGGCATTTTTTTCTTTTTCTTTTTCTTTTTTTTTAAATATATTTTCACACATGAAGATGATTGAAATTGAAAGTTTGAACCTTGCCCATCAGGACCCATCTGAGTTAGTGTCCTGATGCCACGTCCTATAGCCTGGTCCTTCTCTCTTTCAAATAACAGCACCTCGTATTTGTAGAGCACCTTGGGACTTCAGATCCCTCTGTGTGACAAGTCTGGAGATGGAGCCTCCCGCTGGGACTTGAGGAGCAAGGGGTAGGGGTGGGGCATGCTGTCTTCTGGAAAAGTGGACATTTTTGTCAGTGTGTACTGTGTTCTGGGAACAGTGACACATCTCTGCTGCGTCCCTTCACCCTATTTTACTGTGCAGGCTGGTCGGAGCTGAAGAGGTAAAGGAGTGAAGCGGCTGATGTTTGAAGCCACATCTCCTGCCCATGTGGGACTGCTGTTTCCCCTGGGGCTCGCCCGGGTCCCCAGGAGAAACTTGAGCCCGCAGTCCTGGTCATTTAACTAGCGTTTGTATTTTGTATCGGATGACTGGGTGTCAATGCACATCGTTTTTGTTTTTTTTTTAACCTGCTTGCTCTGTAAGGAACAAAGCATGGACCAGGAAGAGCAGGAAAGGAGATCAGACCACGTTCCTAACGGGCACCAGCTGGCAGAGCCGGGCATCTGTCAGTCCCTTGGCCTTTCAGTCCCAAGTGAGAGCTGCTCTGCTGAGCCATTTGGCAAGGTCCAGACACATTTTGGATGTCACAGCTTGGAGATGGGAAGGCACTTCTGGCATCTAGCCAGGCAGCGTGCTAGACATCCACCTTGCATGTGACCCGTCAAGCCGAGACTCAGCCAGATGGCTGCAGGATGGAGCCCCAGGAAGCCCTGGCCTTGAGGAAAGAGGGGGACAAGCCCCAAGAGCTTTGTGTTTGTTTTGGTACCAGGGATTGAATTCAGGGGCACTTGATCACTGAGCCACATCCCCAGGCTTTTTTATTTTTTTATTTTGAGACAGAGTCTTACCAAGTTGCTTTATGACCTCACTAAGTTGCAGTTTGGTGTCCAACTTTCAATCCTCCTGCCTCAGCCTCCTGGGCTGCTGGGATTACAGGCATGTGCCACCGTGCCCAGCTCCCCAAGAGCTGTGAGGAAGGCCTCTGAAGGAACGTGTGCCCCCCTTTATGACTGTCACGGACACCCTGACCACTTCTTCCTGAAGCTCTTCCTAACCCTTTCCCTCCCCTCCCCTCCCCTCCCCTCCGGCTCCCCTGCTCCCTCTGTTCCTGTTCGTGACTTCCCTGTCATCCCTGTCCTGGAGCCTGAGGTCCCCATAGCCATATGTCACTCAGCGCAAAATCAACAAGCATCTCCCCCATCCCCATTTTCTTCCATGTGTGTACACACACCCCCACTTCTGCCCTGCAGACACACCAGAAAATGAGAATGAAGGAAAACGTCTGGCCCTTCCCGCTCTGCCCTCTCCTGCCTCTCCTAAGCCGCCCTCTCCCCCTTTCTGCTCAGCCTATGCCACCCAGCCCTGACCACCTGGGCCGATGGCGGGGCCAGCCCAGGTTCCTCACAACCAAGCGGCTGCCAAATACGGCCTCCTCTGCCTCCTAAATAGACTGGAATCTGTCACCTCTTCATCCCCAGTGTGGGTCCCGATTGAGGACCCACCATTTCATGCGGGGGTTGCTGAGATAACCTCCTCATCTCCCAACTCCACGTGGTAGGATCTATTTTAAGACACCAGTGCGGTCCTCTTTGAAGGATTGTTTGTAGAACGATGGTTCTCCGTTGCCCGAGAGAGGGGACAGTCCCCTGAGCCACACCTGAGCTCACTCTGGCCCACCTGGCCAGCCGTCTCACCCCTCACGCATTGTCCTGTCCCATGCGGTCTACCGTCTGTACTTAAGGACCGCCTGGGTGTGCCTTCCTGACACGAGGAGCAACCCATGCAGAGGCCCTGAGGTGGGGATGAGCTGGCGCAGGGTGCTGGGGAGACGGGGCTCCCGAGGCTGCAGAGCTCTGGGCCACTTGGGGTGGATGGGAGGGTGTCACAGGAGAGAGGTGGGATCTTCTTGGAGGCAAGGGTGCACAAGGACGAGCAGGACCGCTGTGGGCCAGCCAAGACACATGGGCTTGGGTAGCAGAGGAAGGGGGAGAGGGCTGCTCAGAACCCTGCCACCCACGTGGCCCCAGGAAGGGGAGGAGGGACTGGAGAGGGTGTGTGGCCTTTGCCCTCCCATGTCTTCATGCTGGAGCAACAGATGAGGAAGGAGGCCCAGGTGCTGGTGACCTGGCCACGCGTGGTGGGTGGGCAGCGCACACGCAGCCTCTAGAAGCCCCTGGACCCACCGAGCCTGCCTCCCCTGGCTGCTGCCCATGGCTGCCTCTCTGCCTCTGTCCGGATTCTCTACTGAACCACGCCCCCTTTCCTCGGGCATCAAGGCAGTTGGGAGACCTGAGCCAGCAGGTGGTGTTCGGGGAGGTGCTGTATCTCCGTGGGCTGGTGTCCAGCCCGCAGAGGGCTGTCGGGGGTGATTCTTCACAGCTGTGCCTGGCAGTGCCAGGTGTGTGTGTGTGCACAGCTGTGGTTGGGCGCGCTGGGCAGGGAGGGCTGGGGGCAGGGCAGGCCTGCGTCTGATCTTGTTTCTTCCCACAGGACTTGGCCTGGGCCATCAGCTACTATGCCCGCTTCTTCTGCACCTACATCCCCTTCTACGGCATCCTGGGGTCCCTCCTGTTCCTCAACTTCATCAGGTGCCTCCCCTGGGCTGGTGGTCCCCTGGGCCCTTTAGAGCACTGACGTTGATGGGAGATGCCCAGCACACCCCTGTGTCCCGGGACCTCCCTCCTGGCAGTGCAGCAGGGGCTGAGCGGGGCCCAGGGAGGGCCCGGGGGCTGCAGTGCTGACTAGGTTCCCTTCCAGGTTCCTGGAGAGCCACTGGTTTGTGTGGGTCACACAGATGAATCATATCGTCATGGAGATCGACCTGGACCACTACCGCGACTGGTTCAGCAGCCAGGTGAGGGAAGGCAGAGCTGGTCACCAGGGGACCCGCTACTCTGGGTTTTACTGGGGCTGCCTGTGTCCTGCTGGCAGCCTTGGGGCTAAGCAAGAAAGGGTGACAAGGATCCCCAAGAGGGACAGGTGGGGAATCTGGTGGCCCCGTGATCTCCCCCTCCCGCCCCCGCCGCTCACACCCCCTCCCTTTCGCAGCTGGCAGCCACCTGCAATGTGGAGCAGTCCTTCTTCAACGACTGGTTCAGCGGGCACCTCAACTTCCAGATCGAGCACCAGTGAGTGAGGCCCGGAGAAGACAGGCAGGGAGGGAAGTGGCCACCAGGCCCACGGGGCAGTGGGTGGCCTGTGGGGTTCTCTCCCCTCAGCAAGGTCACTGCCCCATCTTAGAGTGCGACTCCGCAGCCACCCTCACTGAGGTCAGGAGAGGGACTCCCTGGGCTGTCTCCCCAAAGCATTGGTGCCCGGACCCCGTGCCACATGGCCATGGTAGTGGGTGCACTCCTTGACGTGTGGCTGGAGGGTTGTAGTTTCACGGAGCTTGCCTGGGCATCTCGATCCCTGCTAGCCGGGCAGGGATGGTTGATCCCATTTTATGGACTGGAAACTGAGGCTCCACTACATGGCCTCCCTGGAACACAGGTGGTCGAGGGGCTGTCCCTGCTGCCCCTGGTCCCAGTCTCGCCTCTTGTCATCATTCTTCCCATCTCCCGTCTGTTTCTTTCATTTCCTTTTTTTGGGGGGTGGGGGAACGTGACGCTTTTGTCTCTGGCCATCTAGAGCAGACACACCTGCTCACCAATAGCCCCCCTCCCACAATCCTAGTGGGCACTCAGGAGGAGCCTTGTCCTGCCTGCAGATGGGGCCTCCCTGGGCCGTGGGAGGGGCGGGCAGCAGCCGGAGGTGCCCTCACACTGAGCCGGCCTGTGCTCCCCCAGCCTCTTCCCCACCATGCCCCGGCACAACTTGCACAAGATCGCCCCGCTGGTGAAGTCTCTGTGCGCCAAGCACGGCATCGAGTACCAGGAGAAGCCTCTGCTGAGGGCCCTGATGGACATCATCAGGTAAGCCGGGAGTCAACAGTGCTGGAGCTCCTGGGGCCCTGGGGTGCAGGGAGGGCCCAGGGTGGGGGCTGAGGGGACCAGGACGTCCATAGCTGGGAGTACTCATGGTGGAGACCACAAGAGGGCCTGGCCTTCCTGTCCCCTACCCTCAGGAATTTCCTGGCTTCCTGCTCTGGGCTGGGGAGGACTGACCCTTTGACCTTCTGCTGGACCTCCCTGGGGAGCCTTAGCCCGCAGCTCCCACGGAGCACCCGCCCGCCCTCCTGAGCCCCAGTCCCTCCCTCTCTGTTTGCAGCTCCCTGAAGAAGTCTGGGGAGCTGTGGCTGGACGCCTACCTCCACAAGTGAAGTGGCCGCCCTCAGCCCCGCGCCCACCTCTCTCCGATGTTGGTCCTAGTTGAGCGCCCCGAGATTCAGCGTCAGATTTCCCCACACACACCGAGGGCCCCATGGGGAAGGGGCGCAGGTGGGGGCGATGGCCAGAGGGAGGGGCGGGCTTTTGTTCTGAGGGTTTTCCATGAGGCTGGGGTACACACTGGCCTATGGACCCCATGTTTGGTTTTCTTTCTCTTCTTTCCCTTCACCCCACCAACCCCTCTGCGGCCTGCCCCCTCCCAGCCCTAACCCTCACCCACTACCTCCTGGCTCCTTCTCCCCAGGAGCAGAGAGACAGGTGGCCATGGGAAGTGGCTCTGTCCCTGCCTCCAGCCTTTGCCCCCAAAGATCTGAGGAGACCAGAGGTCCATGGGGTGTGGCCTGGGACTCCTCCGCTTCTACCTGGCCACCAGGCCTGACAAACCCGAGTCCCTCCGATACTCTTGGGGTCTGTGGGCAGGGTCCCGGCCTGGCTCCGCGCTCCTGTTTGGAGGGAGGTGTGCTTTGTGCTCTGGGTCTCCTTCCCACGGCTGGGGTCTGTACCTGGGGCCTCCCTCCAGCTGTCCAGGGCTCCAGGCCTGCAGCAGGGCCAGCTCAGACCTCGAGGCCCAGGGGACGTCCACTGCTTACCACTGGAGCTCTGGGCCCCAGGCTTGTGCAGCTTCTGTTCCTCCGTCTTCCTAACTCCAGAGCCCACGACCTTGGGAGTAGAGGGGCGTCCCTTGTGTGGGCTCGGCAGAGGCGGTGGCCAGGTTGGGGGGGGGGGCTGGCCAGCCTGGAGGCTCAGCCCCGGGTCCACCTCTTTCACATATTTGTCCTAGTTGAGTGTCCGAGATCCAGCCGTCAGATTCTGCCCCCAAAGGCTCCGGTCAGTCCTTGGCTACTTGGCCGAGAGGAGGACTTGGGCCTTGCAGGAGGGCACTAGGCCCTCCCCAGAATGGGTGTCAGGGGGACAGCACTGAGCCTCGCTCTCCTGTCTTACTGCTTTTAATCTTTGCCATTTTAACTTGTTCCACGGTATGCATTCTGGCGGAGGGCAATGGGCTGGGTCTTGGGACAATATGCCTTTTATGAGACGCCCCGCGTGGGCTCCCCCAGGCCCAGGGTGTGGAGACCACTGCTGGCAGGAGGGCAGGGAAGCAGGGAGGGAGGGGAGTCTCAGGAGGCCACCCTGAGGTGCCAGGGGAGTGGGGGCCCCAGTGAGGGCCAAGTGGGTTTTGGGAAGAGGAGGAGGCCGGCCGGAGGCCAGGACATGTGAAGGCTTTGGGAGAGTGTGCGGGAGGGGGAAGGCTGCGGCCCAGCGGCCTGGTTCTACCGTCTAACCCACTAACCAACATTTAGATTGATGACAGTTCAGTGGGGCTGAGACCCCAAGGGAACCGCGGCAGCATCGACCCCTCCCACCACCTAGCTCCTATGTGCTCTCCGGAGGCAGAATGAATCCTAGGGAACTGATCTTCATTTTTATCACGTCGCTTCCCCACCCCTACGTTTTTGGGAAATAAAAGCAGTAATTTTATTCTCACTTCCTTGTGGCTCAGTGAGATGGACAGGCAGCTGGTGCGCTGCCCGGCCTAACGCACAGGGTGTGCTCTAGGGGCTTGGGGGCAGGGGGCGGCCCTACAGCCCAGGGGAGGCCAGGGTCATCCCAGCCCATGTCACAGGGGTCAGGTCCTGGGTCTATTTGACCCTGCGCCTGGGAAGTCAGAGGACTGTGGCAGGGGCCCTTGACAGTTGCCATCACTGGCTTCGCGCTGCTGTCTGCTGGTTCAGGGGACAGCCAGGAGACAGAGTGGCCTGGGGCTCCCCACATGGCCTCTCGACTCTTCAGCGGGGCTGGGGAGGGCTCCAGCAGAGACCTTCACCCCCACAGGGTCTAGGGTGCTTTGAGTCACTGAGTAGCCCTGGGCGAGTCCTTCCTCCTTGCTGGGCCTCAGGGCCACATTTCTGCATTTGAGCAGAAAAGGGACAGGGTAAAGGGACTCCAAGGACGCCAACATCTCAACACCTGTGAGCCCTCGCCCTCCTGGTAAGTCCCTTGGAGGCCGGAGACCTGGAGAACCTGCCTCCTGTTCTTATGTATGCGTGAGTTCCACCTGCAGCCCAGTCCCTGTCAACTGGAAATCCAGGGTTCGTCACCTGAGGCCAGGGACAGTGGTGGGGAACTAGGTGGACAGACACCACAGCTTAGGCACCAGGTAAATCTTGGTCCAGAGGTACAGGTACTTGAGTCTTCTCTGTGATACCCCCAGCCCCTGCCTTGCCCTTAAGTACTATGGTCGGGTCCAGAAGCTGGGGATATCCACCAGTGCTTCATGCCTAACGGCTCCCTCCTGTCCAGTACTTAGCCATGGCTCTTGCACAACACCCCCCGAATTGTGGATTTCTGACTCTGCCCCCTGCCAAAGGTATGACACCCTCATATTTAAAACCCTGAGTGACCAAAACCCTGACACCTCCATTCATAGTCCAGAAAGCTGAGGACAGAGAGGGGGAAACACTGGCCTGAGCCACACAGCAATGGCAGCTGAAACACGGAGGGCACCTGGGAATCCTGCCCCCACCCCAGACCTCTCCCAGCTGCTCCCAGGAGGCTGGCAGAGTGGGTGGAGGTGGTGGAGGGCAGTTAGTGCAGGTGGAGGAGATAAGAGCTCACCCCTTGTAGGGTGGCTGCTGAGATAACCATATCAGCTTCGTGGGTGGTGTGGGCACGTGCTGGGCACCAGGCCCAGAGAGAGGGCTGGCCAAACAGCCTGGGCTGTGCCTGAAGCTGGTGAGCGGGAGGCAGGCAGTCCTGCTGGACATTCAGGGGCCCTCTGGGCCCACTGGGAGGGGAGAGGAGCCTTTGGCAAGAGGCAGGGCAGAGGTGGCAGCCACCTGGGCTGGGCTGGGCTGGGCTGCCATGTGGTTTGGGTGCATCAGGACGCCGGCCCAGCTGCACCATCCCCAGGGAGAAGAACCTCTAGGGGTGGTCTGTTCTAATGACAGAGCTGGAAATGGTCAGCTGTGGAACCCAGCAGGGCGCCTGGTGATGACCTGTAAAGACGGGCCAGAGGACAAGGCTCACCGCAGGCCCCGGATGTCAGTGCTGGTTGACCACCTTCTGTTTCCAGGCACACAGGAGCACGCAGCCAGCCACCCAGCATGCTAAGGGGTCGCGTCCCTGCCCTCTGCCATTAGCGATGCCTTTCTCCGGATTTTGAAAGCAATTAGGTCTTTCTTCCAAGTCCTGCGGTCCGATGGCAATTATCTGAGAGAATTAGTGCCAGGAGGGCTGGAGCTCCGAAGGGGCAGATACTGGCCGTGGGAGGTATCCCAGGAAATGAGCATGGGATAGATTCACGATTTTCTCCATCACTGTCACTCCCACAGGACAAGGGCCAGGGCTGGTTCTGAATGGCCCTCAGGAGACTTAGATGTTGTTGGGGACGTGTCTCGGAGGCCCCACCAAGGTCTTTCCTGCCTTCCTTTTACAAACCCTGTGACTGAATAAAAGGAGTCCTATAGATAGGGAAGGGGAGCTCTGCTGGAGTGGGGCGTGGCCTGTCCCCAGGGGCTCTAGCATGGGGAAGGAAGGGGACAAGGGCAAAGATGACCCGTCAGTGATGGATTTCAGGCAGTAGACAGGAACCTGGGGGTAGTCACCAAGGACAGAGGGTGTCCCCAAAGGTCCTTCAAGCACATTATTGGCTGATTCCCGATTTACAGACCGGAATGCAAATCGTCCCAAGGCAGCACCAGAGGCCACCGGCCGCCAGAGGCAGCATGGAGCACAGCCCACCCCACAGTGGTGCAGGTGTTCCGGGGGCCCCTGGGTGGCGCTGCAGGCTCAGTGGTCCCTCAGGCAGGAGCATACTGTGTCCCATGTCCCCACCCCCTACCCAGGGTGTTAACTCTTTCGGGGGTACTGGGGACTTTACTGCTGAGCTACACCCCCAGTTTTATTTTATTTTTTGAGACAGGGTCTTGCTAAGTTGCTTAGGGCCTTGCTGAACTACTAAGTCTGGCCTTGAGTTGATGAATCTCCTGCCTCAGCCTCCCAAATCTTTGGGCTCCCAGGCATGTGCCACCATAGAACTCTGCTGACCATCTTTGGACCAAACCCTGCAAGGCATGGGGTGAAGGGAACACTGTCCAGAGCCCTCCCTGCTCACAGTGTCCACGTGACACCAGGAGTCAGCAGGTTTGGACAAGTGGAGATGTGAGGGGGACTGTCCACAGAGGAGACAGCCTGTGCAGAAACCCTGCAGGTGGGACAGGTCTGGGCATAGAGTTGGCACTTGAGGCAGGAAGTACCTTTCAAGGGGCATCCAATCCTACCCACAGGAGGAAAATGAGGCTCAGATAAGGCCAAAGGTTTGTCTCAGGTCACAGAGCAAGTAGCGAGCTCAGGGCCTGGGACTGCATAAAACTCCTAGAGAACTTCCAGGCCCTGCTGCTGGTCTCTTGACCAGGAGCCTTCCTGCCGCATCCCTTTTCTTTCCATCACTTCCCAAGTGGGACTACGGCTGGGGCTGAATCACTTCCCAAGGTCACATAGCTTTTGAGTCCTGGCAGAGGTCGGAATTGGCCCCCCACCCACTCCCACCTCTCCCAGTGACCTCTGTTCCCACACTAGAATTGGGCCTCCCACCCATTCCCACCCCAGGTAAGAGCAGGTGGAAGCCACATGGAGTGGACCAGGGCGGGCTGTGTGGCACTGGCTGCTCATGAGCATCCCCCTCTGCTTCTGCCTGGCCCTGCTCAGGGGGCTCCCGCTGGCACCAGCTTGGGCAGGGAGGGCGTGGGGAGCTCTGAGTTTTCCCCCAGCTTTCAGCAGTTAAAGACTCAGTCGACGTTCTGGGTGTAGAGACCGTGATCTCAGGCTGAGGTGGCAGGGGGAGAGTCCTGGAGAACTTCCCAGAAGGCGAGACCCTGGGCAAGGGCCACAAGAACCCATGGAACCAGGCAGCACCTTCCCTACCCAGAGCAGGTGCCCAGGTGCCAGGGACTATCACAATCACCCGAACATTAGGGGCTTCAGGACCTGGAATAAAAGTCCAGAATCTCCCTGGAATAGATGCTCAGGGCTGCCTTATGGAGGGGATAGGGAGGGCATGTCCCCGCTCCGTGCCCACAGAGGACCCCCACTAAGGATATAACCAGAAGTGCAGTACTTGTGTCCTTTCATCTCCCAAAGGGGACCCCAGCACAAACTACTAGGCACCCTAATAAAGAGTGGAGGACATTCCCTGCCACTGGTGGGGTGACCTCTGTTCCCACACTAGAAAGGCCCTCAGAGAAACCCTAGCACAGCAGCTCAGATTTTCTGTTGTTATTTAAGGCTGCCAGCACTTCTCCAAGTATCCCCAGAGCTCAGCTCAGAGCGGAGGGGTGTGGCACTTCCCCTGTCCTTTCTTCTCACCTTCAGGATGCCCCAAGAGGAAACCCAAAGGTCTCCCCGGCTGGGGACGGAGCTAAGTGTGTGTGTGCTTAGCACACGCAAAGCCCTGGGTAAGCCCTCCCCAGAACTGTCCCAACCCAGGACGTCCAGCCATACCCACTGTGCAGACAGGAGGCGAGGGCCAGTGAAGGGCAGTGCCCTGCCCAAGGACAGTTCCTGGACTCCTGATGCTCAGGGGTGGGACTGCTGTGCCCTAAGGATCTGACTCATTCACTGAAGCAACAGCAGGCCAGCACCTGGCCCCAGGAGGCCACAGGCCACACTGCCCCTCCCCATGTGATGCCAGGTGTGGTCCTGAGTGGGGCAGGTGGCCCACAGCACGTAGCCCTCTGAGCCCCCATCTCCTGGAGAGCTGCAAAACAAGGCTGGTGCAGGTCCAGGGTCACATCAGCTGCCCTTCCCAGGCCCTGAAGGCTCCTGCAGACGTGGCCCTCAGCCCTGGGCCTTCGTCTGCTGGACCAGCCCCGTCCTGTCCCGCAGAGGAGTGAAATGAGCTGAAGTCCAGAAGGACTTGCCAGGTTGCTGGTGAGTGATGTGGATCTGAGGCCAGCTGTCACCACCCCCAACCCAGAGCACCCAGAGAGGGAGGGGAACTCCTCAGCCACCCACCTCCCTGGATACCCAGGGCCAGACACCCATGGGGCATCCAGGGCAGATTCCAGCCCCCAAACTCATGCAAACTCCACACTCTGCTCCATAATATATCTGGGTCGGTTTTTATATAAAAATAACAGTTTCCCCCATTTCTTGCTTTAGGAAAACATGCTGTGCTCCAGCGTGGCTTTAGGTCCCTCCCTCGACTCCTGGTCCTGTTGGGCCCAGAGCCACGCTGCAGAGCGGCTGAACAGGCCAGCAAGAGGGTGGAGGGAAAGACAGCAGGGCCTGCAGGACACACAGGGCATCTGGGCTGGGCACGGAGGGTGAGGTTGTCCATCGGCCGGTCTGGCTCATGGCTACTGAGGCCCTGGCCCTTACCCCTTCTCTCCTCCGGGGGCTGCCCTCACTGGTGGAGGTAGGCATCCAGCCAGATGTCGCCAGACTTCTTCAGGGACCTGGGAGGTGTGGCGGGCATCAGAGACTCAATTACAGGACACCAACACCCCCAGGCTCCCGTGGTGCATCCCCAGTCCCCTGGGAGTCCCCTCCCCTGAGGCAGGCAGGTGAACGGGGCCAGGGAGCAGCCTGGGCACACATGAGCTGGACGGGATGCAGATGGGGGATGTGGACAAAGCCAGGTCGGGGTAGGAGCCCCAGTGGGCCTGTCCCTCCTTCTCCTAGTTCTTGTTGCCCTCTCCTGCTGGACCTTGTGACCTAACACACCTAGGACATGGCCCACCAGGCACCTGAAGTCAGGCACAAGAGTCAGACATATCAACAACTCGCTAGGAAACCCCGTGCCAGGGCTTACACAGTGCTCTGCTGAATGGCACGGATTCAGAGGACCAGGCTGGGAGAACATGGGGAGACCCCAAGTCTGGACAGCAGCAGAGAACGGAGGGCATCCAAGCAAAGGGAACAGCGTGTGCCAGGGCCCAGAGGAGGAAGACCCGCGATCTGATCTGTGTTCCCACCTCCAGGCTGCCGGGGCCTCTGCTCTGTCTTTCTGCTTTGGCTCTGGCCCACAGTGTGCTCCCAGCCACAGCCTCGTCCCAAGATGAGGCTCAGGTCCTACACAGCAGTATGCTCCTGCCTCAGGGCCTTTGCATGGTGGGACTCTTTGCCTGGAATAGTCTTCTGCCAGATGCCCCAGGGCCAGCCCTCTCAGCTTCTCTCTGTCTCTGCTCACAAGCTGGCATCTTGACCCTGCCCATCTGCCATCCTGTAACTGCAACCCCTGCCTACTTTCTATCTAACCTGCTCCTGGGTTTTTTTGTTTGTTTGTTTTGTTTTTTGCCAGAACACGTTCACTTTTTCTGCAGCTGTCTCATTTTTCTTTTAAATCACTTGCTCTCTGTTGCTAGAATGTCAGCTCCAGGAGGGCAGGGACCGCCTGTCTGGCTCATTGAGGTATTTATAGATGCTCCAAGAATTCTCACGGTGTGAGTCAATGCCGAGAAGGGAGGAGGCACGGCTGACCCAGAGAGGCCTCGTCGCCAGTTCTTAGGGGGCCCGTGTGGACGAGGGGCCTGGTGCTCAGCAGCTGAGCTGGGATGGGGATCAGTGTGGCCCCCGGAACCTCCAGGAAGGAAGGGGCTGGGCAGAGCCTTACCCGACGATGTCCAGCAGGGCGGTGAGGAAGGGCTTCACCTCATAGTGCAGGCCGTGCTTGGCACACAGCGCCTTGACCAGCGGGGCCACCCTGCGGTAGTTGTGCCTTGGCATGGTGGGGAAGAGGCTGGGGTGGGGGCACATGGCCGGCGTTTGAGCAGGGCTGGCAGAGGGAGCCCCGCCACGCCTCACCTCCCCGGCCCTGCAAGCCCAGGACTCTGGTCTCGGCCTCCCCATGAAAGGTGGGGAAGGGGCTCCTGGCTCCGCCCCAGGGCTCACCCGCTACCTGTCAAGACCTGAGGTCTCACTCACTGGTGCTCGATCTGGAAGTTGAGGTGCCCGCTGAACCAGTCGATGAAGAGCGAGGGCTCCACATTGCAGGTGGCTGCCAGCTGCCAGGGGCGAGGGGCGCAGGTAAGGGACGCTGGCTCAGGTCCTGCCCCCGGGGCCTGCCTCCCATACCTGGCTGGCCCCGTCCCTCCCTGCCCACTGGGACACATCACCAGCCCTCCCCACTGCCCACCTGAGAGCTGGCCCAGTCCCGGTGCTTCTCGTGGCCGATCTCCTTGGGGATGTGGTTCATCTGCGTGATCCACACGAACCAGTGGCTCTCCAGGACCCTGTGGGAGAGTGCAGGCTGCAGTGTGCCTGTCCCCAGGCCCGGGCCCCAGCTTCCCCTGGGCGCAGTGGGGTCGGGGAATTGCTCCCTTGCGGGGGTTTAAAGCAGCTGAATGGAGCCGTGACCACTGCAAGGCTGAGCGGAGACTCCCAGCTCGTGGGGGTGGACATGCGGGTGACCCGCGAGCCGGGCTGCTTCCCCGGAACTGCCCACCCCAGCGGCCTCCCCTCATGTTTATTTGATTCCCCCGACAGCCCAGGGCGGTGGCGCTGCCGTGGGTTAGGGTGTTGGAGGGGTGGACGCTGCCCAGGAGGACTGTGGTCAGGGCCGCCTGCTGCTTGTGTGTGACCTCCCCACTCCCACCATCCTGAGTCTGGCCATACCTGACAGCAACAAAGAGAAGCAGGGCCCCAGGGACACCGTAGAAGGGGACGTAGGACAAGAAGAAGCGGGAGTAGAAGCTGGCAGCCCAGAGCAAGTCCTGCAGGGGGTGGAGGCAATGCTGAGCGGCCTCCAGGGATGAGGTCTGGAGGCCGGCCAGCGGGAGGGGGTGAGGGAAGGGCCGGGGCCATCTGACCTTCGGCTTCAATTGCCTGGGAGCCCTGGATAGGCCACTGCCCCTCCCTGGGTCTCTACTTTCTCAACTGGGTGAAAGAACAAGGTCCCTGTGCTGTCGGCTCACAGGGCTGACCACAGAGGGGAATGCTATCATGTGCCTGGGACAGACACCTGGCACCGTCGGCCCAGAGACCTCTGTGGACACCCCTATAGAGATGCACTCAGTGCCTCTGTGAACGCTTGCTCTCTCTGCAGGCTACACAGGCAGACACTCGCTCCCCACCCCCGTGCACCCCCATGCGTGGGCACCCCTCTGCACTGGGGCTGAAGCCCTGCCCCGGCTGTCCACGGGTCCTGAGCATCCCCACTCACTGTCCACTGCAGGCACACCAGCATGTACGCCAGATTCTCCACTTCAAAGTTCACCAAGGTGAGCAGCGGCGGGCCAACTGCAAGAAGGGGCAGAGAGCAGGAGCAGGGCTGGGGTATGAGGAAGTGGGCAGAGGGGGCTGTCCCTCCACACACACCCCTGGGATGCTGGCACTGGTCCCGTCCAGCTGGGTCGACCCTGCGTCGTCACCCACAAGGCCTGGTCCACACTTGTTCCCTCGGCTCACCCCTGCCCTATCGTTTCCCGACTCCCACGTCAGGAAACAGCCCCACATGCTCCTGCCCTGGAATCCTCACCCTGTCCCTGTTTGCCAAAACAACTGCCCAAATGCTCTAGGGCAGAAGGGAATCCTGGCTGGGGCCTGGGAAGTTCCGTGCAGGGCTTGACTGAGGTGGGGGAGCAGCCAGGCAGAAGGCTTGGTGCTGGGAGAGGGAGCCCAGGCTGCAGGCCTGGAGCAGGCAGGGTGTGAGCGCCTTGGGACCGCAGAGGGGACAGTGCAGACTCAGGCATGGCCCTGCCACGTCCCCACCCCTAGAAGGACTGATGCACACTCACTCAGGAAGAAGTACAGGTGCTGGTGGTTGTAAGGAAGGTATCTGCGTTTCTTCTTGCCGTACTGTGGAGACAGGCGGCGGCTTGGGAGAGCAGCTCTCCAGGCCAAGGTCAGGGGGCTGGCTGGGGCCAAGGTCAAAGGCAACTCTAGATTCTAGCAGCTGGGCTCCTGGTCCCAGCTAGGTAGGAGGTAGGGAGGGAGGGAAGCACCTGGGACAGGGGCTGGGAGTGGAGCTCGAGTAGGGATGAGGGCTGGGACTGGAAGGGGCCGCCGTGGGTAGCTCAGTTGCTGCCAGGTCCCTTCAGCTGCAGGCCTGGCCTCAGGGTGTCCATGTCCCTCTCCACCCACCTCGACAGAGGACTCCCCCAGGAGGAAGACTGGTGCCACGGTGACGTCTGGATCCTTGTGGAAGATGTTGGGCTTGGCATGGTGCTGGAAGTGGCGGAAGTTCCACCAGTGGGCGGAGAAGCCCTAGGGGACAAGGGGCTTCAGTGGCAGGGCCAGGCCACGCCCCCACGGCATCCACACAGCTGGGCAGGCCCGGCGCCCTGCCCTCCTTGGGTACTGGCCACCATCCCACCAGGGCCCTCACCTTCAGCTGTCCCATCACAAACTGCTGGGCCACGTGGTTCCACCGGGACTTCCTGAAGATGGAGGCGTGGCCCAGGTCATGCTGCAGACACCAGCACTGGGCCTGGGGAGAGGGGCAGGGTCAGCGGAGAGCAGGAGGGAATCCCGCTAGGGACACAAGAGGGCACCGGCTGCATGGGACCCCAGCCCTTAGCTGCAGGGCTCTTCTAGCTCCCAGGGCTATGCCCACTGTAGACGCTGCGTCACTTCGACGTCCCTGGGGGCCACTTCCTGTTTTCACAAACCAGGGTAACTGAGCGCTGGCAGCGGTGGAGGGCCTTGCAAAGGTCAGAGCCCAGCCTCAAAAGCAAAGTTTCTCTCCAGCCCTCTCCTGCCTTCCTGTCCCCGGCTCCTTCTCCCCTCAGGCAAGCCACAGAAGCTGCCGTGTCCTAGGGCAGGGCACAGAAAGCAGAGCCCCTCCCCCGTGAAGCCCAGCCTCGAGGCCTCACGATAGGACTCTCAATCTCCCTGACTCGGAGGTGGCCACAAAGAACTTGCTCTGACCCATCTTATCCAACAGTGGATCCTAAGACCCCCACTTCCAGAAAGGGCCCTGTCTACACCTGGGAGGGAAGAATGCTGCTCAGAGAGGCCCTGGAGATCTGGACAGGCCTGGCCGGGTTTCCCTACTCGTCCGTCTCCATTGGCTCCACTCTTCCTGTCCAGTTCGACACGGCTGCCCTGCTGCACGGACCCCAAGGGTACAAAGGGGGAGTTTGCCCCCGTCTTTGGTTCTTCCCTCTGAAGACTCCCTTGTCCCATAAAATGATGAGCAAATAAATTTGCTTTTCTCTCGTTACCCGTCTTGTATTACAGGGGCCATGACCTTTATGGTGGGCAGGAGGGATCGTCCTTTTCTTCCCCTGCACAAGTCTGTCCTGGGGTGGTGACCTTGGGCTCTCTGCCCTGTTTACACAGGATTTATTAAGCAAAGAGCTTCCTCGGCTCACGGAGACCACGGCTTGACCGCAAGCAATCCCCACGGGCCGCGGGCAGCTCACTCTTTGGTGTATCCATTCACACACAGCAAATACGTTCCTGCGCCCACAGGTGCTGGGCCTCTCTGTTGGGCAGCCCGGGGATCACCTGGGAGACGGCCAGGATGAGGGCAGCAAGGGTGCTGGGCACCCAGCCAGGGCCCAGGAGGTAGACGATGAGCCAAGCCAGCACCTCCATGGCCAGGATGTGGCCCAGCAGGAGGGCGAAGAAGGTGGGATCAGCCTCGAACAGCTTCATGTCCTCGGCCGCTTGGCGCAGGGCTCGGAAGTCCTCAATCAGCTGGACCTGCCACGGCAGAGTAGCCGCTGAGCTGAGGTGAGGCCTCCCCAGAGGCCTCCCACAGCTCCCAGGTCCCAGCCTCTCCTCCTGGAGCCTGGCTCAAGAGGTGAGGGCAGAGGGCAAGGATGGAGGCACGGGAGCGCCCGGCCAGGGGGTGAGCTAGGGGCCTGCCCGAGGGCCAAGTTTCCCCCTCCGCACAGAGTGTGGGGTGGGTGAGAAGCAGAGAGCCAGAAACAGGAGAGGAAACCCTCAGAACTCAGCTCACCCCATCCTGACTGCAGCGGGGGCCGCCAGGCCTGGGGCAGGGAGGGCCTCCCCTGGGAACGCACAGCAGGCGCCTGGCCAAGTCTTATCTGGAGCCCGGACTCGTGCAGGACATGGCTACAACTGTGACTGTCTGCCCAGGCCCCGGGGGCAAGCCCAGCTCTGACCCTGCATCCCCCAGCATAATGTAGCAGTGTCCCCAAGCCCCCCAGCACCGTCCCCCTCACGTTCTGAGGTCCGTCCTGGCTGGGCTCTTCTGGGGCCAGCTCTCCAATCAGCAGGGGCTGCAGGAACTTGCGCACAAAGTTGAGATCCTGGTGGAAGGCACGGAAGGCGTCCTGAAGGAGAGCAGACAGTCAGGTGGACAGACAGACAGACAGCTGGAGAGAAAGTCAGCAGGCTCTTCAAGAGCCAAGAGGACCAAGGGGACCAGGCGTGCCTGTGAGCCCTCCCTGGGGCTTCCCAAGACCCCTGGCCTGCCGTGCCCCATCTGCTCTGCCCGGCGCACAACATTCTCCAAACATGGCTGAGAGGATGAAAATCCGGTTTACAGAGAGACATCCGTGGAGGGCTGATTCCTTTCATGAAAGGGTTTGGCTCTTCCAAAAAGCTTTCTCTAAATTACATCCTTTTATTTTTGGTCCCAGTCTGGGGATGGGACCCGAGGACATTCTACCGCTGAGCTGCACTCCCAGTCCTAAGACAGCCCAGGCTGGCCTTGAACTTGTGATCCTCCTAACCTCAGGCTCCTGAGCAGCTGGGGTTATGGGTGTGGGGGTGGGGAGCCTTGTAATTAAGGACACCTGGGCTCCTGAGTGGAAACCATCAGTGGCAGGACACAGAGTTCTTGGGGTGTACGAGGAAGGATACTTGACTGGGTAAACACATTTGATTTAAAAGTAACAGAAAGTACAAACTTTTTTTTTTTTAAGTTAAAAAAAAAAAAAGAAGAATCTAACATTCCTGTGATTCTGAGTAGTAGCTGGAGTGGGGGTGGGTGCCATGGAGGAGAAGGAAACAAAGAGAGGGGCTGAAGGACAAGACAGAGGGGGACGAAGATAAGGAGCTGGGGAAAGAAGCCGTCAGGAAGCGGCAGCGCTGATGGGCGGGTAAACGTGAACTTCGCACGGTGGCGGCTGGCTCAGCCTTCCTGGTCGCGGTTGGTATTGCACTTGGCACAGACCCTGTTTGTCCGTGGTATTGTATTTGGCCCATTAATTGTTCACAGCTCTCCGATGGATTTTTATTTAGCTTTCAGAGCCTCCCTCTGATTGGGCGAGCCACAGCCAGACAGCAGGCTGGACTACACTGCCTGGGCAGAGTGTCCCCTTGGGCCCGGGAGAGGTGACCGAAGGGGCCCCCAGACGCTGAAGGAAATAAGTACCTTTGAGGGAGGCAGGTGGAGAACAGGGGCCTCCTGCTGTCCTCTTGCTAATAAGCCTACCAATGTGTGCAGGTGAGAAGTGGTGTCTTTGGCCACCTCACCGGGGACAGTGTGACAGTGCTAATTACCCTTATCTGATCACTGCTCATTGTGTAGGTGTGTTGAAATATCACACTGCACCCCTGAATATGTGCAATTATTAAGTGTCAATTAAAACAGTCAATGAAACTGAAAGTGATAGGACATCACTGCCAGGCCAGCCCTGCACCGTCCAGGGGAAAGGAAGCACCCAGGCCCCTGCCAGCCACCATTTAGAGGACATGCATGGACGGTCCACCATCTCCTGCCCTCTGCTGCCTGGGCCCTAGCTCCCTGGGGAGCTGGGGTTGGTGAGGGCAGGGGAGAAAGGAGGGAAGACTGTTCCTGGGGATTTGCTGCCCTGCCCACAGTGTGACCTTGACCTAGTCCACTGACCTACTTACTGGCCTTGATTTCCTGAGCGAACCAAGGTAGCCAGACTTCAGGACCCTTCAGGGTCGGGCTGCTGAGCATTATTACATTTTTCGATGTACTGCTCACTGGCATTAAGTATGTTCACCTGTGCTGGGTAACGATTACCACCGTCCATTTCCAGAACTTCACCTTTCCCAGCTGCAACACTGCCTCCCCACTCCCTCCTCCCCAGCCCTGGCAAGGCCCACCCTCTTCTCTGTCCCTGAGAGTCTGATTACATTAGGACCTCTTGTAAGGGGAGCTGGGTGCTCTCTGTTCTTTTGCAAGGCTGTGCCCTCCACAGGGCACACACATGCAGACCCACCCACCCAAACACCCCTGCAAGTCAGATCTGGACTCCTGGAAGCAGGCCCAGTCACAGCCCACGTGAGCACCAGGCCTCGACACACGACGTGCACACGCAGGCCTCGCACACGCACAAGCCTCTGGTCCCAGGATTTCCTCCCTTCCAGCCCTTCCCTCCCCCTCCCACCTGTTCTGTGGCCACCACCTGGAGCTAGAAGCTGAGTGCTGGGCGCGCATCGGCTCCTCGGTCCTGTCTGACCCAGGCCTGCACAGGCACCGAGGGGATGCACCAGTCCAGGCCTGTCCAAGGGTCTTCCAGTCAAGTCTGTCCCTTAAAAGGGAGGTGTGAGCCCCCTCAGGGCAGGTCAGAAAATTCCAGGGCAATGTGGTCAGGGCTCTGGCAGGTCTTGGAGAGTAGCCTGGGCTACGGGGCTGGGTAGGCATCGTGGTGCCTGCACTTCTTGAGAACCAGCAAGGTAGGACCCCCAACCAGACCAAAGCCTGATAAACCGGCAAATGGCCTTTTCTAGGTCATGTGACCTACTAGTCCTCTCTGGGCCTCTGTTCAAGGACCCAGGGGCCATGCAGAAATGAAGACTCAGAGAGGTTAAGCCTCTTACTCAAGGTCACACAGCTCCATTTGACTGATACTAGATCAGAACCCAGGGCTGACTGTGAAGCTGTGCTTGTGGCCACTCGGCAGTCTCCATGGGGCAGCCATTCCTGGGCTAGAAGGGAGGCAGTGAGCCTCCTGGGTGGGGCAGGGTGAGGCCAGTCATTATCCTGAGTGGCCAAGGACACAGTTGCTGGAAGTTTGGGCTGTGGTACATGGGAGAGCAGTTCTTGGGCCACGTCAATGGGTCTCAAGGAACTGCAGGAGCCCCCGACCCCGGCCAGGTACCCAGGAACATCCTTCTAGGAGAATGTATCCAAACCCTAGGACCCCTACCTGGAGGTACCATTTAACTGGGGAGGAGAGTGGTAGGGAGGCCTGTCCAGGTCACTTAGTAGTGGCAGAGCTGGGATTCAAATGAGAGTGTGACGCTCATGCTCCCTCAGCAGACGGCTAAAACCCAGCCCTGCCGGCCCTGAAACCTCAGAGGGGCTTGGCTGACTCCCAGGGCCCCTGCCCATGCCCTCCACGGAGCGGCTGGCAGGGGTGTTGAAGGGGACAGCCTGGAGCCAGCCTGTCCAAAACGGAGCCTGAGGTACCACTTAGGAGCCAAGGAGCCCAGAGAAGACTGCACCTCCGTCCCCGCATTTCTTCAGGAACCATTAAGGCCCATCTCACGGGCTGCCGGGAAGACAGAGTTGGCACAGGTAAAGCACTCAGAGGGACCTGGGGGCAGCGAGTGCTGCACAGCCGGGCTCTCAGCTGAGCCCCTGGTCCTGATGACCTTTTCCTGAGTCCACTCAGAGTTCAGAGCCTGCTGACACGGGCCTGAGCATGGGCAGGAGCACGCCATCAAGTCCCAGCCACGCCTCCCGCCAAGGGAGAAGGGTAAGCAGCCTCCTTTCACCCAGAGATGGCAGGGGAGGGAGGGAGTTTTGGTCACTGGCCAAAGCACAGAGAACATTCCAGATCAGTCAGGAAGTTCAGCAGAGCAGGGAAAGCACAGAGCTGCTGGGGTTTGGGTGCTCTGGACCTGCCTCCTGAGGCCTGTGCTGGAGATGGGGGTGGAGTTGGGGTCTCCAAGGACACCCCCCTGGAAACTTCTGTCTCTCTGGCTCTGCTGGGTGGAGGACGGAGCAGGAACTCAGGTCACCGAAATGCCCTCCCCATCCTCCCTGCAGCGCCCCACTCCAGGAGGCCAGCGGGAAGCCACCAGAAACTCACTTTTACAGGTGGGGAAACTGGGGCTCGAGAGGAAGAAACAAGGACACTGCTCCGCACGTGGCAGTTCCAGTCTATGCAGCAGCGCTCAGCTGAGGGCGGGTACCCCTGTCTCCCAGCACCCCTGGCGTCCCAGTCAAGGGTGGGCAGGCACGATAGGTCCTCCTCCAGCCAGCACCCTTGATCCCACAGGTGCGGATCACAGTGCTGGCCCCCAAGCCATCGGGCCCTTGGGTACTTGGTATTCTCTCCACCAGTGAGCTGTGGCTCTCGCACTGGAGCTCGGCTGGAGCCTTAGGTATCCTCACGAGGGAGCGGGAGGGCTGCCTGACACACTAGGTCACCGGCTTCCCACCTCTGCACTCTGCATTCCTGACAGCGTGGGAGAATCCTGACTCCGCCCTGAGTGGGGGGAGGGAGTACTGCCTCCCCCAGGGAAGGAGGCTGGGTGGATGAGGACATGGCCAAAAATGCCCGCCCGAGACCACAGCGGCCACACTTCACAGGGAGTGGCCCTTCAGCAGCAGAACTTTCAAAAAAGCCAGTATGGTGGGCGGGGCCAGAGAGTGGACACTGGGTTTCAGATGGCAGGAGCCACCTTGTTCTCCCTTGGCCTCCGACCTGCCTAGTCCTGGGCTTCGCCCTCTACAGCTCCCACCCAGACACAACCCCACCTCCCAAGCCCCAGGAGGAAGGCCCTGGCCTTTCAGGGTCCCAAGAAGGTCCCATTACATTACTTATTTTTGGCCTCCATTCTCTCATCTGCAAAATAGGGGAACAAGAGGACCCATCTTATAAAATTGTTTAGAAAATTAAATTAGTTACCAAGCCCCAAACGCTCAGAACACTGCTTGTTCAGTAATTGTTGGCTGAAATTACTATGACACAGCCTCTGGTGGTAGCACTGGCCACCCCCACCTCCAGCTGAGTTCAGGCCCAGCAGGCTACTTAGAGGGAGGATCCCAGGCCAAGGGGCTCAGAAGGTCTATTCAATCTGCAGCAGTTAGTGCTCTAGCCCAAAGGGCACAATGGGGTGCTGGGAAACCCCTCATCTTTCCCATGGAGCTGTGGGCAGGGAATTCACCACATGTATGTGTACAAGGCTTATTGGCCCATGGTGAACCATCACACAGCTGCCCCATGCCATCTATCATCACAGAGTGCCCAAGATGAAAGTATTCTGATCCCCACTACACTGATGGGACAATCAGGACCCAGAAGGGAAGAGTCATTGTGTGAGCCCAAGATAGTTCCCTGTTGAGAGACAACTCAGAGCTAACTCGGGGGGCTCCCACTAGTATCCCTGTGTCCACAGCATCTCTTAAACTCTTCTCTGGCCACACTGCACTTTGAGGTCCAGCTGAATGGTCACTTCTTCTGAGTGGCCTCCCTACCATCCCTTCTCTCAGCCCCTAGCTCTTAGTTCCTAGAAGGTTCCGCCTTTCCCCTCTCCATTAAGAATCAGATTCCCTCGGGGCTGGGGATGTGGCTCAAGCGGTAGCGTTTGCCTGGCATGCGTGCGGCCCGGGTTCGATCCTCAGCACCACATACAAACAAAGATGTTGTGTCCGCCGAGAACTAAAAAATAAATATTAAAAAAAATTAAAAAAAAAAAAGAATCAGATTCTCATGGCTCCCCCTCCTAAAGAGAATAAAGCAAAGTCCGTCCAAGGGCATGAAGGGTCAGGAGGAGCCCTGGTATCGCTGCCTCTTGCACTCCTACCCCCACCACTGCTATCTACTGCCACCATGGTGCATTCCTTAGATATAAGAAGTATGATCCCACCCCTGAGCCTTTTCTCTAGTTGATCCCTCTGCCAAGAAATCCTTCCCTGCAGAGGTTTTGTTCATAGCTGCATCTTGAGGCTCATAATAGCTCACGGATGGATATAAGGATCCAATCACTAAAGAATGAATGAATGATGGAAACAACATGCAGTCACTATGTGGCGAAGAGCACAGCTGTGTGTTCAAATGCCAAACTTGCCACTTAATTTCACTTTGCCTCCCTGAGCCTTGCTTTTCTAATCTGTAAGGTGGGAATAATAGTAACAGTGCCTGTCTCATGGGAGTATTTTAGGATTAAAAGAAAGTATGGGGGGCTGGGGATATAGCTCAGTTGGTAGAGTGCTCGCCTCGCATGCACAAGGCCCTGGGTTAAATCCCCAGCACCACAAAAAAAAAAAAAAAAAAAAGCAAGAATTATTATGGACAAGCATTGAATTTAGAATCTGGCATATAGAAGGTAGTAGGTACCTGGCTCTTATATACTCCTGACCAGAAGTGGCTGGGCCTCAGCCCTCTCTGGCTGGCTGTGCTAGTCCCAGGGTGCCTATGATAAACCTGGCCCTGGGCCCAGAGCTCTTTCCCCAGGGCACAAGGCTTTGTATCCCAGGATGGCCACAGGCTGACTTCATGGCACTGGAACTCTGGGAATTTCCTGGCAGGAAGGCTTCTGTTGCCTGGACATGAGAACAGCTGATGGGCTGGTGAGAGGTCACTGCCCCACCCCCATCATCTGAGCTCCGGGGTCTGCGATGGGGCATCTGGGCTCCATTATACAGGGCACAGGGCTGCTCCCGCCCCCAGATGTGGGTCCATCCTGGACCAAGACCGGCGTCCCCCACACCCAGCCACTTCTCAACCCCTTTGGCCTGAGCAGACCAGGTATTTCCGGCAATTCCAACCAGTGTCTGGAGCCTTGAGGGAGGTGCATGATGGCCTCCAGCACCCCCTTTCTATTATAGACAGGGTTGGAACCAGACACGGCCCCGAGAAAAGGCCCAGCTCTGTCACAGCCATCCTACTGCATTCTCCAGTGTGTGGGGCATGCTCACCCGGAGGAGTCAGCGACATGCATTGCACATAGAAACTACGTCATGGAAGCCTTAGGGCCCCAGAGTTGAAGAGGCACAGTCCTACCCACTCCCCAGATGAAAAAACGGAGGCTCGGGAGTGGCATGCCTGGTTCAAGGCCATTCAGAGCCTCCAAAGGCCGACTCAGGCCCAGAGAGCCAAGAGATTTTTTTTTTTTTTTTTAAACAGGACTTACTGGCTATGAATCAATGACAAAACCATCAGATGGAGGCCTGGCACCAAGCAGGAAAAAGTGATTAACAAGTGTTCTCTGTAGTCCTTCCCTCACCTGCCCCCACCCTGGCCTACAGGTAGAAAAGGCCAGAACAGGCATTCATAACAAGACCCTTGAAGGGTGGCCAGAGCTCAGGCAGTGGGGTTGTGACACCTCATGCCTTCCATTCCCTGGCAGAATCACACATAAAACCACACTTACAACTGTGTGTGGGCGCACACAGAGGCCTGCACGTGCCCACACACTGATTGGCCCACAGGCTGTTTCAACCCATGACTATGCAGTCCCCCTAGAATTTCAGGAGACTCCTCACTCTAACCCCTCAGCTCCCTGGGTCAGGAGAGGGAAGACAGGAATGCTGACAGTCCTGGCCAAGGCTGAACCTCCTCTGCCACCTAAAGTTGGGCCATTAGGGATTCATTCCCTCAGATCTCGCCAGGCTTCCTGATACCCCGTGTGCCTACCTAGAATTCTGGACTCTCAAGGACAGAGCACTGTGGCCTCAATCCCTATCGTCCAAGGTGGGGGATAGGGGAAAAGAGCTGGTAAGACCTGGGACAGGCTACGCCACTGGTGGCTGCTCCAGCCGGCCAGCCCTGCGGGCAGGGCCACATCCCTCCTTGTCTAGACATGGGCTGGGAATGGGAAGGCAGGGTCCCCAAGGGCCACCCTATTCCTGGGGTGACTGTGCTTCCCCATGAGGCCCACCCTGCCTGGCTGGCAAAATCCTCCCACGTGCAGCTGCCAGCCCAGCAGAGGTGAGTCACTGGCCCTCCAAGCGCTTCACAGCAGCTCTGAGGAAAGCCACAGACCTCCAGGCCCTGCCCAAGCTCTTCTGCCCAGCCCCCAGCCTCTAATGGCACATCCCTGTCGGCTTCTAGGGACCCAGCCTTGCCCCTAGCAGCCGGCAAGCACCCGGCAAGCACCCAGCAAGGCTGTCCTGGCCTGGGAGACCCAAAACGGAGACACTAATCTCAGTGCAACACGGAGGGTCCTCACCTAGGGCCGTCTCTGCCGCCATGGCACACCCACCCTACGCAGACCTGCTCCACGGCCTGACAGGCGATTGAGTCCTCCAGGCAAGGAAGTGACCTCTTTACCCTACATCAGGCCCCGGGTTCCATCCCAATTCTGGATCCCGGGTGTGGAGGTCAGAGGTCAAAGAGGGGAGGAAGGATGCGAGGGCCGCGCAGATGGAACCCGGCACCGTGCCAGACCCAGGTCCCCGCGAGAGCCAGGCTCCTCCCCGCCACGGTGGGCTTCCTTACCGTGGCGTCCTCCGCGCCGTGGTGGCCGATGAGGCGGCTGCCCCCTGGGTGCCGCTGTGCCCAGCGACTGATGTCGTAGACGCGGCGCTCGATGACCAGCCACTTGTCGCCCGGCAGGTCGTGCTTGCGGATCTGCTCCCAGCGGTAGACGGGCAGCGGCGCCCCCGGCTGAGCGGGCCCCTCCCGCGGCCCCGGCTCCCCGCCGGGCTCCCCGACGCCGCCCATGTCTGCGCGCAAAAGTCCTCGGGAAGCCGGGACGCGCCGAGGTCCGAGCGAGACGCCGAGGGAAGCGAGGTCGCGCTCCCGGGGGGCTTCCTCCGCCGCCGCCGCCCCTGCCGGCCCCGCCCTGCCGCCGCGGCCGCCGTACGAGCGTGCGCCTGCCCGGCTCTCGGCGCAGGGAACTTTTCCCTGCCTTATAACCGCGCTGACAGCGCTCGCCTCGCCCGCCCCCCGCCCCGGCCCCCGCGCCGGCCGCCCCGCGCCCGCTCCAATCCCGGCCCGGCGCCTCGGCCTCCATTGGCTGGCCGGGGAGGGCGGGGTCGCGGCGGGCTCCCCCACCCGGAGGGCCGCGGCCACCGCGCCCGCCCTGCCCCCGGGGCACCGTCCCGCCCCCGGCTCCGGCGACTCGCCGCTCGGCCGGCCGAGGAGGGGGAGGGGGACTCAACAGTCACCCGCGTCCTTGCGCAGAGCCCGGACGCGCCCTCGGGGCCGGAGAGGGAGCGCAGGTCTGTGCCTAGCTGGGCTGGGGGTGGTGGCTCTCCGGGCTTCCAGCCGCGCGTCCCAGAACCTTAAATCCCGAACTCCCCGAGATGGGGCCACTACCTCGGGCGATAGTAAATAGGCTTCAAACAATGGGCCTCCAACGTCCAGACTGTTTCTGTGACCAGCTGCTGGGACCCGGCGACCTCTCTCCGGGCTGCAGGGCTGGGAGTGCCCAGGAGTGGCCGCCAGGGTGGAAGAGGTTCGAACAGAGGGCACCCTGGAGTGCTGCCATTCAGGGGGCGAAAGAACATCCAGTGCTAGGCTGGATGGCTTGGATGTCACCACATCCCACTCTTCCCCCCACACCGTCCCATTATTTTACTTAAACTGAAGTTCTTTGGAGAATGTAGGTAGATCCCCAAATTGCTCTGTTTCTTGGAGGTACATACTTGGTGCTAAAGGTTAAAGGTTCACACCAACATGAGAAAGCACTGATCCAGAACAATGGTTGTCAAACTTGAGTGCCCATCAGAACTAGCTGGCGGGCTGGTTAAAATACACACTGTGGAATCTGGCTTGGTGGCTCCTGCCTGTGTTCCCTGTCACTTGGGAGGCTGAGGCAGGATGATCCCAAATTGGATGTCAGCCTGAGCAACTTATCAGACTCTGTTTCAAAAAAAAATAATAATAATAATAAATGTTAAAAGACTGGGAATGTAGCTCAGTGGTAGAGCACCCTGGGTTCAGTTCCCAGGACTGCAGTGGGTGGGTGTATACAGATTGTGGGGTCCCATCTGGAGTGTGACTCAGCAGGTCTGGTGGCAAAGCATAGAAGTACATTTCTAACAAGGTCCCAGGTGATGCTGCATGTTGGTTGGGGAGACATGTTTTGAGAACCCAGATGCATTTCTCTCATATGCGATTTCCTCTGGGTCTAACAACTTGTAGGAAATCAGTGTGTCTAATTCAGTTATTCCACGGTATCTGTGGGGGACTGGCTCAAGGATCCCCATGGATCCCCAAATCAGCAGGTGTTCAAATCCCTCATATAAAATGGCATGGCATCTGCATTGAAGCTTCACAGTCCTTCCGGATAGTTTAAATCACCTACGGATGACTTACAATACCAAATACGTCAATGCTCCGTAGATACTTATCATACTATTGTTCAGGGAATAATGACAAGAAAAAAGGTCCGGGCACGTGCAGTGCAGATGTAACCACCCCAGGCTCAGCTTCATAATACATGAAGGAGACAGGAGAACATTCAGGTGAGCACTGCAGAGACAGGATCTGTGAACAGGCAGGAGGAAGGGGATGCCTACCCATCACTTCGTTCACATGGATTCACTGTAGTATGAGGTGTGTGGCAAATTCAATTTTTGCCTTTTGGAATTTTCTGGAATCTGCCCCCACCCCCAGAATATTCCAGAAAAAGAACCCATGGATTTGGAAAACTGACTCTTCTTGTACAGGCAGACCAGGGCTTGAAGAAGGGGTGGGGTGGGGTGGGGGTAGGGGTGACTCTGGGTTCTCACTGGTTCTAGGAGCTCCTGCTTCTGGTAGCCAGGAAAACCAGAGAGACCGTGACATTACCACAGACTGGGGCTCCCACTAAACCCTGGAACCCTGATTGTGTACACATGTGTGGGCACGGAGAGGGTGGCAGCCCTGGCCAGCAGTACCTGAAGTCTCCACGTGTTCCCACTGAGCACAAAGATGAAAAGGCAGATTCTTAGAGGAAATGTACCTGCTGCACCTAAATCTGGTTGTCCACAAGGGTGTGGCCCTTGGCCCATCTTTAGTAACCCTCTGCGGTCAGATGTGGTCAAGCCCAGGGATTATCTAGGTGCTTCTACATTGGGGCTTTGGCCTGGTCTCAGCCCAGGGCTGTAGAAGGTGGTAGCAGGGGAGATGGGGAAGGCCTGCCCAGGTTCTCCCCAGGGAGATAAACCAAGGACAGGGCTTGGGCCTTGCCACCCTGGATCCTGGCTTCTTGGATCCAGCACGGGGTGATCGGCGCTCTATGTCTCTGCTATCTGCAATTGTGTGTTCCCATAAAGCCTGAACCGTGGATGTCTTCTTCCCACAGCCCAGACGGACAATTTTGCACACTACTTCTCCACAGGTCTCAGGGCTTTCCGTAGGTTGCTTCTGCATCTCTGACCTTCAACCTCTCTAACCAGCTTGACTGAATTTTCGGGAAGTCAAAGGGGCTGTGGGAACTTGGGACTCCAGTGTCCCCAAATCACCAAGTCAGGCCTCTCACTCCACTTGGAAAGGGAGAGGCATCACTTGACATTCCTGAGCTGCCACTGGGCCACTGCCAGGGTCTGTGGGGGCAGGGGGTGTGGGTTGACAGAACTGGCCAGCTGGAGCGACTTTTTGGAAGGGGGAGCTTTAGGTTTGAGGGGAGCCCCTCAAACCCCTGGAATGTAGCCCCCATTCCTGCTGGACTCCCTCCCATTGCCAGCCAACACAGGCCTCTTACTGGACACAACGAAATTGCTGCCCGCCAAGTGATACCAGCTGTTGTCCTAGAGCCAAGCGATGCATGCTAAGGGTCAGCAAGGCTGGGGCAAGCTTCCTAGGGAAGCATTAGCCTGGAGGGCGAGATTAGTGGAGAACTCTGGGCCCACCAGGACAGCAGTCACAAAGCGCAGGCATTAGTTCTGTAGCAGACACACAGAGTACTCGAGTCACCGTGTTCAGGTTTGCCTCTGTGTGAAAAGCTCATCATGTCATGAGCTGTTGGTTAGTCCTGGACACCGCTCCTCTGAGAAGGGAAGGGTTGGCGGGGGGGGGGGGGGGGGGGGGGGGAGGGCCACAGGCCTTCTTGGCCACCAGAGACCCTCCTTGAAGGCATCACTCTGGTGGCAGGGCAGAGGTCCTTAGGAGATCTTGTAGTAAAAGGGGCTCCCCACAAGTGGCCACCAAGGTGAAATAGTGGTCAGTCATTAATCACTAGATGCAAATCAAAACCATCGTGAGATGTCACTCATCCTTTACAATGGCTACTACCCAAAACCAAAGCATAAAATAACAAGTGTTGGCGAGGAGGTGGAGAAACTGGCACCCCATGGACCACTGGTGGTAAAGTGAAATGGTACAGCCACTGGGGGACAGCGGAGGATGCTCCTCAGAGCACCGAATTGCCATATGACCCAGCAGTCCTGCTGCTTATCCCGAAAGTAGGGCCTCAAAGAGCTATTGGTCCATTTATGGCTACCCACTCAGCTTTCTGCATCTTCTAAATTAGGGACGAACCTAAGGCACGCTGCAGTGTTCAGTGAAAGGCATCTAAGGGGCTGGTTAATACTGTGGGCGCTGGAGCCGTGCTCCCCATCTGTGTTCTGGGGCCGCCGTGATCTCTGCACAGCCTCATGGTGCTGTGATCTATTTATCTGCAACGTGGGGAAAAGCATTACCCACTATAGCAAGAGGTGGAAGCAACCTCTGGTCCACGGATGAAGACATCAACAGAATGTGGCATTGCAACACAAGGGACTATTATTCAGCTTTAAAAAGGAAGGCCATCCTGTCACAGGCTGCAATATGGATGAACACTGAGGACACTGCTAAGTGAAGGGAGCCAGTCACAAAAAGACAACTGCTTGTACGGCTGCACTGATAGGTGACTCATAGAGGCTGGAGAGAAGTAGCATGGTGGTGGCCGGGGCAGTGGGAGGGAGACAGGGAGTTTTTAATGGATACAGCGTTTCCATTTTGCAAGATGAAAACATTTTGTAAAGATCTGTTTCACAACAATGTGAACAACGAACCCAACGCTACTGGACTGTGCTCTTAAAATGGTTAAGATGGTAAATTTTGTTGTCATTTTTTTAAACCACATTTTTTTTTTAAATGGGAAAAAAGGAGGGGGCGGCGAAGACCATTTAACACATCTTCCGCCTTAGAGATGAGAAAACTGCCACCCAGAGAGCCGCGACTTCCCCGGGGAAGGAGCCCCAGCAGGGCAGGCTTGGCAGACGGCGAAGTGTGTAGGCCAGGAGAACCGCTCAGGACTGGTGGGCTCGGACTCCACGCCTCCAGCCCAGAGGCCAGCTGCAGGGTGAGATTTTTGTTTTAGGTGCTGGGGACCAAACCAAGCCCTAGTGTGTACCAGACAAGCATTCCACCCCTGAGCTACCCACTCAGCTTTCTGCATCTTCTAAATTAGGGAGGAACCTAAGGCACGCTGCAGTGTTCAGGGAAAGGCATCTAGAGGGTTGGTTAATACTGTGGGTGCCAGAGTCTGCTCCCCATCTGTGTCCTGGGGCCGCCGTGATCTCTGCACAGCCTCATGGTGCTGTGATCTATTTATCTGCAACGTGGGGAACATAGTACTTCCTGAGGTTGCTGTGGGGTGGAAATGAATTCACTTAAAGGGTTTAGACCATGCTTAGCACCTGGTCAGCACTCAGATATCGGTTGTTCCTGGTAGATACTAAGGCCAGCATGTGTTTGTCCCCTAGCCATCTCAGTTATTTGTTCACAGCAGCCCCACCTGGCGTCTCACAATAGCCAGTGGTACTACCTGGGCAGACAGAGTGGCTCTGGGTTATAGGACCCCCTGCTGGGCCGCTGGAATGTTCAGATGTCTCCTTGGTCCTAGGTCTGGCTGGGCCAGGAGTAAGCAGCTAGCTCCAGGCTCAGGCCTTCGTCCTCCTTTGCCCTTGGATCCCTCAGGGTTGACAGAGAGCAAGACAGACAGAGGCCAATGTGTATAAGACACTGAGGTCACCCCATGTGACACAGCAGCACAGGCCCTTCCCTGACGGCCACCCTTGCCCATGGATAAACTATAGGTGCTTTTTTGTATTATTATTACGAGCATCCAGCACAGAGGTGTCCCTGGTATTGATGGAGTGAGTGGATACTTGGGACAGGAGACTGGCTGGTGACCACTACCAGGCCAGGGAGGCAGCAAAGGATTCGTATCACAGTGGAGTGGGAAGGGGACAGGGGAGCAGTGGGGTACTGAGGAGGCAAGAGAATCCTGAGAAAAGGCTACTACTGGTCAGGGAGGGCAAGACAGAGCCTGACCAGTCCACAGCAGAGCTGACTGACCAGCTAAGCTGGCCAAAAGCAAAGTCCCAAGGAGGTACCATCTGCCTCCATAGGCACTGACCCACCGCAGAAGCTGCTGTGCCCTGCTGCCAGGAAAGTGTGAATTCAGTCCCACCCTGGGTCCTCAGAGGCTCTGGTTACCCCCACCTTTTTCCACCTGCAACTGCTGCCCCGTGCCCAGAGCCCATCTCCGACCCAGACTGGGAAGTCCAGAGCTTCCCTCATCCCCACCTGTGCTGCGAGCAGACATGGCCAGTCCATCGTGCTAACGTCCTGCCCAGCCCCGGCCGTCTCAGCACCTTTGGCTCTGTGCTCCCCACCTCTAGAAGACTGGAACAGGCTCTCTGAGGGCTAGGACAGCCAGACAGAACTGTCCAAAGTGCCGCAAAGAGACAGCCCCAGCATGGTTCTCCCCAACAGCAGGCTGCTCCTCATGGAGAGAGGGATCCGAGAGCATCTCCAACACCCCATAACTCCCCGGACACAAAGGGAGGACCCGAATGGTCTTCCCTAGAGCAAGGAAGTGGTGGTGGTGGTGGAGGGAGGTGGCTTCAGGATTTGGGTTTAATCCCAAGCACGAGGGCAGGCAAGGAAAGGATTTGGTTTCATTCCTTCAGATGCCCAAGCCCTGGCCAGAGCCCCAGGGTGCAGCAGTGAAGGCAAGCAGCCGCCTGGCCCTACCAACAAAGCCCTCCTTTATTAAATAGAGATCGCGTTACATTCCATTCAAAGAAGGAAATCAGGGCGCGGTGAGGGACATGTCCAGGTTGGATCCCTAACCTTGGTCTGGGCAGGCTGTGATGGGGGTCAGGGAGGGCCAGGTCCTGCCGGCCCCACTTGGCCCCACATGCAGGGATGCCTGTTGTACGAGGGGCTGGAAACAGGCGTGGGTTCCTGAGGCCCTCTCTGTGTCTCCCTCTTGGAGAAAAGCGACCTAGACCTCCAGTAGTTTGGGGAGAACGGCCTCCTGGAGCCCAAGTCGAGATGGGGGAGGAGGGGACGGGGGCCTTTATGAAGGGGGGAGGAGGGGCCCTGACTCATCTTAAGAACGGTTTCAGTTCTCAACGATGTACAGGCTGGAGGGGAAGAGGCCCTGCCAGCCCCTGCCGCCAGAGGCCCTTGACATGGCCAGGGTCACTGGGGCAGTCTGCTGAGGGGCCACCTGGGATCTGGGTGAATGATGGCCACAAGGAGGTGCTGGTGGCCCAGGACCTGAGAACTGAGGTGGCGGATAGCTGGGAGACCCAGCCACCCCAGGACAGTCCCTTTCTGAAGAGGTGGCAGCAACAAGGCACCTGCAGGCAGTAGCTCCAGGACCGGGGTGGGGTACAGACTTCCAGGGGTCCCTCCCAAGGGCTGAACCCCTGAATATGGCTCCTTGGTCTTCGGTGCTTCCTGAAATTCTCCTGGTGGTTGCAGAACCCAGTAGGGGAGACAGAAGGGTCATTTCATGAAGTCCAAGTTTGTCTGTCCCTCTGTCTGTCCCGGGATGGGTGTCTGGTGCTGTCTCAGTGCTTCCCTATGGCCTGGCCGTCTGTCCATACAGTCAGTGTCCGCTCAGGGCTGGCTCCAGGACTGCACTTGGTGACTGTCTTGCGGCAGGCATGCTCCAGCTAAGAGCCCTCTTGAGCCGGCCGAGCCCTAGGCCTCCAGAGGGAAGAAGCCAAGCTTGGCCAGGGACATCTCCTTCCGCAGCCTCATGATCTCCCAGAACATGGGCTCTGCTGTAGGTAGACAGAGGGACAGCTCAGGGTCACCTAAGAGGCTGGCTTGGCCCTCTCCCCTGGCAGTGGGCGGCAGCAGATATGGCACCTCCCAGTCTGACCAGTCTATGCTTGCACACGATGCCCCACTCAGCAGTGATGACGGAGGCCCCAGGACTGCAGTTGACAGGTTACCAAATACTTTCCAGCCCTGACTCGGGGCTGGCGTGGGTCTGGGAGGCCCCTCGGAGCAGGCAAGGCCTGGAGGCCAGTGAGCCCGCTTTCTGGCGGCCATGAGGCAGCCACGGTGGGTGTGGGGGAAGATTCACTGGAGGACCCCGCTGTGCGGGCCCTTGAATGCCAGGCCAGTAACGGGAAGACTGTCCCTGGAGGACGGGCAGGTGGGACCTCTCTGGTTTGCTGTCCTGGTGGAGAAGGGCCCAGAGGCTCCTACGGCTCATCTCTGTGGAATTCTGAACCCAGGAGGATCCTAATCCCTTTAGACCCACATCTCCTCCTTTGATTGCTTCCTGGGAAATGAGCCCCAGCGTCCTCCCTCTGCCCTAGGGCAGGTGGACTCAAAAGGCACTAGATGAGCCTGTGCCCCACTGCCCTGCTCCACCCCTCCCTTGGGTGCCATCCCTACATTGGCCACCAGGGGGTGCTCACCATCCTGCCGCACCAGGCCTTGCTGGATGTAGCGTATGTAGGTGAAGAAGTTGCAAACGGCAGTGATCTGCAGGCAGAAGTAGGGAGAGTATGACCTGCCAAACTCCCACCCTCGGGTTCCCCAAAAGGCCACGTGGACCTGAAACAGCAGTAGGTTCCAGGTCCCTGGCAGAGCTAGGTAGCACTCCTGGCCTGGAACAAGGCTGGGGCTTTGAAGTTTTAATAAACAGCAACAAGATGACTAGTACTGCTCTAATAACGGCAGGGCAGCCACAGCGCGCTGCCTGTCCATCAATCATGGGTCTCAAATAAGGCATGCTAATCATTCCCATCTAACGTGTTGAGAAATCAGAGTCCCCAAGAAGGAAGCACTTGACAATAGCAAGCCCTGGAGCTAATCAGCAGCTGAGTTGAGCCACGAAGCCAGGTAGCCGGTAGCCTGCCCCAGAGTCTAAGCTCACCTGGGGAGCTGGGCCTGCTGAAGTGGAGGCTGGGCAGTGTTATTATACCAAGAAAGGCGAGGAATCAGTCCCTCACGGGGCCCTCCCAGCCCTGTGTTATGGTTCAGATATGAGGTGTCCCCCAAAAGCTCATGTGTCAGCCAACGCAATAATGTTCAGTGGTGAAATGATTAGCTGTTGGAGCTTTACCAGAATCAGAGGATTAACCCAATGATATGGATTAACTGGGTGGTAACTGTAGGCAGGTAGGGTGTAGGTCACCAAGGGGTGTGCTTTTGGGGTTGGTATTTTGTCCCCGGTGAGCTGAGCTCTCTCTGCTCCCTGATTGCCAAGTCCTGAGCTGCTCTCCTCCACCTTGATGTTTTGCTTTGCCCCAGGCCCAGAGTTATGGAGTTGGCCATCTATGGACTCAGACCTCTGAAGATGTGAGCCAAATAAACTTCTCTTCTAATTGTTCTTGTCAGGTTTTTTGGTCACAGTGAGGGAAAAGCTGACTGAACTATCCAGCCAGCGCCTGAGGGCCCAGTCGGTCCTGGGGCTGCTCCATGCCAAGCCCTGGCGACCCTCCTTTGGCTCAGGTACTGTCACAAGGACTCTCTTACAGTGAAGAAAGAACTGTGGGTCCCCTTCCCAGGGGCCATCCCCAGATTGGGGGGGGGTCCCTGTCCCAGCGGCTGAGAATATAGGCCACTTGTGGCTCACAGATGTCCCCTTCTGCATCCCATACCCCAGCAGAACGAATGACCACTGGCATGGAGGCTATGTGAGGCCTGCCCCTCGACTAGGGTGGAGCCAGCTCTGTGCTCTAGGGTCCCTGTGGGTCCAGCTGAACATGCGCCCCGAGGCCCTGTCCTGGTGTGGCTCCTTTCCCTCCCCTCTTCTGTGACCACCACTCTCCTAAGAGTTGCATCAACTCCCCATCTTGGCTCCAGGGAGCCCAGTGGGACAGTCGGAGGTGGCCTGGCAGCTGGGCCCACAGCAGCCCCTGTGGAACAGGACTCTGGGGGAGGGATGTCCCATGTGTGGGGCACCCCTTGGCTGGGGGTGGAGGAGGTTGCAGGAGGGGGCTGTTCACAGGAGCCTAGCGAAGGCAGGAGGTGCAGGACAGCACAAGCTGGGCGTGCTCGAGCTCGACTCTGCATGGGGGTGAGACGAGAGCAGCCCAGGTGGGTGTGCACCAGGCAGGGGCACCCGCTACAAGCTCCTGAGCAGAAATAGTAGAGCCATCCTCTGGGACTGCGCTCCTCCTTGTCAGTCCCACAGGTCTGGATCTCTTGGGATGGGGACCATATTCTAAAATGCCAGACCCTCCTCAGCTTACTTCCTATCCCCATTTTTGCCCAACACAGCTGGACACCTGGGCCAGGAAAAGAAACAAACTAGTAGATGTGATTTTGCCGGGCACAGGAATGGCTGGCATGAGCCCTCTGCTGAGCTCTGGTTGGGATTTGAAAGGAGCAAAGGGGACCTGTGGCCACAGAACAAGGCTCTGCCCACCAATCCATGGGGCAGCCACTACAGACACAATGCAAAGCTCGGAGGCCCCAGGTCTAGGCCACGTGGCCCCAGGCACACCCCTTTCCTTTGCAAAGGGGCACACTCCTTTCCCGTAAACAGGTACTCACTCACCACCAGAAGAGTCCCTTTGAGTGTTGCACAACATGTGCCGGAACCAAGAGCAGACACGCTCCCTGTCCAGCTGTGGGGACCCTCTGTCCACTGTGGTCCTGCCCTTCCAAGCTGGCCTCTGGCAGGTCGGGGGGGAGGTGGTGCCTCACAGCTCATCAGCTTTGCACGTGGGTCAACCATGTCCCCTTCCATCCTCAATCCTCTTACCACTCAATGGTGGGGCAGAGGAAGGGGAATCCCCAGCCTCAACCCCCAGCTGGCTGACGTCCCCTGACCCAACCTGGGGGACTGCAGGTGGCAGACGGGATTTCTGGAGACCTGCAGCACCCGGGCCTGATCACAGGCTGTGTGCCAGACACACCCCTGAACTTCCTCAAATGTCGGGGGGTCTGAGCATCTGAGCATGCGGCTTTAACCTGAAATCCAGCCACTCTCTTGATTAGGTTACTAATCAAAGGACAGAGGTGTGGATGCCACTCCCAGGAGGACAATTCTTACATAAGACCAGGTCTGGAAGACTAGAGGTTCTCCTGGTGACTGTGAGAAGGCCGTGTGGCAGACTGTGGACAGCCTCTAGGGCCAAGAGAACCTCAGTCCTGACACAACGGGGAACTGAATTCTGCCAGCAGCCATGTGAGCCTGGAAGAGAACCCTGAGCTCAGGAAAGAACACATCCCAGCACATCTCTGCTGAGCTTCGCGAAGACTCCTGGCCCTGGACAACAGCAAGACGGGAACAGTGCATCGCTTAAGTCACTATGTTTACGGTCATTTGTCACGTGGGAAAAACAGATTAGCGCACTTGGCCTGGCTGTGGCCCACATCTCTGCACCTCTCTGAGCCTGTTCCCTGCTCTCTAGACTGAGGTACAGTCCAGTTGTGCTCCCAGCCCAAGGAACCGAGGGACCCATAGCGAAGGATGACTCACCCTGGCCCGGGAGGATGGGGAGATGTAGTAGTGACTCTCCGAGTCCCCAAGCCGGATGCGGTGGCGGCAGATGCGGGCCAGCCCACTCAGGGCACACGTGCTGGGGGGACAGCAGAGGTGGCCGTGAGGCCTGAATGGACTTACGCAGAGAGGCAGGCCAGGGGACGTGGGGTGGGCCTGGCCTCGCCGGCCCCGCCAGCCCCTCAGGGTTCTCCACTGCCTGCTGACCAGCTCCCACTCAGAGCCCCACCCTGCACCCCCCTCTCTCCTCAGCCAGGCCTGGGCGACCTCATTCAGCACCTTCAGCCGCTCATGTGCAGGGTTAGCTGGGCTGGGCGGGCAGCCCACCATCTGGCCTCCCACTCTCTGGCTCCTCTGGTGGTCCCAGCCTCCACAGCTAACTCTGGGCATCGCCTACGGGGGTCTCTCCTCCCCTCCACCTGGTGAGCCACCATGTCCCCATGTTACGCCTGCCTTTAGCCCTGATTCTTCAGCTCCTCGCCTCACCTCCTCCTCTCTCCTCCACGTACTGGCCAGGCGCTCCTCCCAACACCCACATCTATCTATCTATCGCCTTTCCCCGCGGCTTCCCTGTTGCCCAGGAAGTAGTTACGGAGGGTTCCGAGTCAAGGGAGGATGAAACACCACCCTGGCTTACCCCCCGACCAGCCTCCTGCTGCACAGAGCACCCTCCTTCCAGCGTCCCTCTGCTACAACATACGACAAGCCGGCCTCGGTGGCTGGTGCCCAAACCTGCACAGCCTCAGCCCCACCCCACCACTCTGACCCGGCCAAAGGTGCTCCCGTCCATACGCAGCACCTCCTGCCCTCCTGCACTCTGCGCCCTCCACAGGAAGGGCTCTTCTCTCCCTGGCTAACTCCTCCTTCAAAACCTGGCTCAACTGTTCCCTCCTCCAGGATGAGGCTCCCCATGGTGCCGCCCCTCCTGGGCCAGGTCTCCGCTGTCCAGGGGAATCCTCCCCACACTGTGCTTCTGGTCTGCCCTGGCCCTTGTGTGCTGCCACTGCCCCTGCTCAAAGCGGGGTGAACAGTGGGGAGGACAAGATGCCAGGGCCACCGAGTTACTGATTGGCAGGAGGCAGAGCCAGTCACTGACAATCACTGATGTGTTGACTGGGGTCCAAAACCCGCAGTGGGAGAGACAGGGAGGGGCAGGGCGCATGCAGCAGGTCAGCCAGGAAGAGCCTGGGCTGGGGGCGGGGGCTGGAACCTGACACATGCCTCCTGGCCCTGCAAGGGGCAACTGTGCCTCTCTTAGCAGGTCACCACGTTCCGGGGCTAGGTCATGCACCAGGGGCCCCTGCCCACCCTGGGGCCCTACACCAGGCCCAGGCAGCCTGAGCTCGGCCTTTCCCGACCACCACCTCGGTGCGGCTCCAGGCCCCGTGGGGGCTTCCCCATGTGTGCAGGGAAGGCTGAGGGTGCCCAACTTACTTGGCACTGCCACAGTCCACCTCAGCCGCCTTCCCTGTGGGCAGGGGCTGTGAGGCCACGGGCTCGATGGTGAGCGTGTTGTCCTCCACGGCGGCCCGGACCAGCGCCGAGAGCTGCAGCAGACCAGGGCAGCAGGGGGAGCGGTGAGGGCTGGGCAAAGGCCGAGGGGCGGCTGGGCCGGGCCTCCCAGAAGGCCACCCTCCCGCCTCACCTCCTGCATGGTGAAGTCCAGGCAGGGGCCCACGTCCTCGCGGTACACTCTTTCCAGGAAGGGGCAGGCCTTGTCCAGCGTGGGCGACGCCCTCCAGGCCTGGAACTCTGCAAACAGGGTTGTGTCCACCTAGCAGGGAGGGCGTGCGGGGTGAGGGTGGTCAGGGCAGAGAGTGGGCATCGCAGGGGAGGCAGAGCTAAGGGAGAGGAGAGCCAGGGAGGTGTGGGGCAGGCTCAGCAGCCACCAGACTGTCCCCAGCAGCCGTGCAGGGGAGCCGCGTCCAAGGGAAGAACTCTCTGCCCTTTGCACCCAACAACTTTGAATTCAAAGTTTTGTTCTAGGTGTGCTTTAAGTTTTGAGTGCTAGACTACAGAGGTGGGTCCGGCCTCGTCCTGATGCCCCTCACTGCCTCTTCAAGCAAACTGGTGGGCACCCACAGGTCCCTGAGGGCACGGGACACACTCAGGCACATACACACAGGCCTCCTGCTGCCCACTCAGGGGGGCAACTGTGGCCTGCCCTGGGCTGCATGCAGTGTGTGGAGAGGTGGCGGGGCAGACGGGACGGCCCCTCTCTGGAGCCATTACCTGCTGGGAAAAGGAGAGAGAGGTGGCAGAGGTGGGGGCTGCGGGCGGCTCCCCGGGCGGGAGCTGCCAGGCCGGCTCGTAGGTGAGGTGGATGGCCTTGCTGGGGATCACGCAGAGGAGCAGGGAGAGGAGAGGGGGAAGCCCAGGCTGGGCCATGGGGTAGACAGACAGACAGACAGGTGGACAGAGACAGGAGGAATGAGGAGATATCAGTGTCCGACTGGAAGCTCAGAGCTCAGAAGTGGGCCAAGAGGTCTATTTGCTCCTCCTCCCTGTAAGCTCTGGAGACAGACAGAGGACAGGACTGAGCCGGGTGGGCTGGACACGACACCCGGGAAGCTGAATCCCACTACACCTGTCTCGGTGTCCACTCGATGCGGCCTGAGCTGGCTCTTGACATCAGTGTGTCATCCGTTTCTCCCGTGGTCCCAGGACACTCCATTGACCACATGAGGGAATGGGGGTGCTAACGGGTGGTTTCATTTGCTTTGGGACCTGTAGCCATGAGTGCCCGCCCAGCCAGGTCAGGAGAGACACCTGTCCAAGGCCAGCTTGTACCAAGAGCTGCCGAGGACTCTGAGTACAAAGAGTGTCACAAGGTGGTCCTGGGCCTTAAGGCCAGAGAGCCCGAGCAGAGCCCCACCAAAGCCAGCCCAGGAGCAGAAACTACCGCCTGCCGCTTGCAGCAGACAGGGGTGGCTATCAGACACTCTAGAGGCCAAAGACCAGACACCTCAGCACAGAGAGGGGTGAGCCAGACTGCAGATCACACAGCAAGGGCGCAGGTGTCCTCGTCGGCCTCTCCTCTGTCAGTGGGCACCCCGTTCCCTCCCATGCACACTGCCCACCTGCCTCCTTACCTCTTTGCCCTCCTTGTCTGGGGTGAGGGTGTGCCCTGCAGCAGGGCACATGACAGGGCAGAGGGTGCTACTGGTGCTCTTATGGCGCGAGTGACCCTTTCTGGGCCCAGCCTTGGTGGGGCTCAGCAGCTGTGGGTGGAGCTCTCGGTTGGGAGAGGCTGGTGTGGATGTGATGACCAATGTCTTCAAGGCCGTCACCTCTGCCTGCAGCATGTCGATCTGGCCCAGATGGATGGCTGTCAACCTAATCCAGTTATCACCCCCCTGGCTCCCACCATCCATCGGCCCACAGCGGGACAGCTGATGCCTAACAGCAACCAACGCCTAACCCCGCCTGCCCCGGGGAAATTGAGGCTCAGAGAGGCGATGTGGCCGGCCAGAGGTCACACCGCAAACAAGACTTTGTGGGGGACAAGTGTCTGGGAGCTTCCCTGGTGACCCATTGAGTGTTCCAGGGTCCCTGGAAGGCAGGAGCAGCCCTGCTTCACATTTTCCTGCTGATCCAAAAGGCTCCGAGAGGAAGCTACTGGCCCACTACACGGCCAGACCCAGGTTTCTGCTTTGCTAAGGAGGGTGGGAGGAGGGAGGAGGAGTTACAGCAACCACAGGGTCCTTCCAGTCCCCAGAAGGCTCCAGAAAAGTCTCAGTGGCTCAGAAGGAACACTAGGGGGGTCCAGGGCGCTGGGCTATGGGCTCTCAGACACCCCACCTCCCTGGGCTGGGGCTGGCCTGGAGGATCTGGTTGGAGAGCCCAGGCCAATGCTCGGGGTGGGGTGCGCCCTATGGCGGGCGCCCCAGGCTGGCCTGGGCAGAGGGCACGGGCCTCACCTTGCCCCGGGCCTCCTTCAACTGTTTTTCTGATGCTGCCTGCTTCATGTTGGCTTCCCGAACCATCTTGTGGGCTTCCTGGAAGAGGGCAGCCTCCGTGTGAGTGGCTGGGAGCTGGACCCCCGGGCCATCCCGCAGGCTGCGCCCACCCGTCCGCCCACCAGGCGTACCTCGAACAGGCTGGCCGTCAGCTCCTCCAGCTCCTGCTCCAGCTGCTCCCGCACCCGGCACAGCCGCTCACATTCCTCGTCCTTCAGCTTCAGCTCCTGGGACAGAGGGGACTGTCAGCCTCGTGGGAGGCCCCAGCCCTAGATGGGCCCGGCCATCGTGAGTGGGACTCTGGGCTGCCAGCCAACTTCCTCTGGTGCCCCCACTCTGTCGTGCCTCTTCCACCAGCTGGCAGCATGAGACCCAAAGCCCACCGACAGCCCCTCAGATCTGGGAACAGGTTTTCAGACAAGTCAAGGTCGCGTGAGAGTCACTAAAAAGACTCGGAACGCTGGAGCGTGGCCAGGTGGCCAAGCCCACGAGGGCCCAGGTTTGAGTCCCAGCACCCCCCCCAAAAAGACACAAAAATGGGTTCCTTCTTCGCAGTTCTCAGGTGCCTGCACTGGCCTGGCTTGCAGCTGGCCGCGTCAGTCACTGTGTCACCGGCTTTCCCAGGCTGGCTCCTCCTCTCCGAGGTCCCTACCTTTTGGGCTTTGTGCAGCTCCTCCTTCAGGAACTCTGAGCCCTTTTCCCGGATCTCCATGGAGGAGCTGCGCAGGCGGGACACGTCCAGCGGGGCAGCCGCGGGCTCCTCCTCCCCTTGGGCCTCCTCCCCTGCAGAGGCCTCCACCAGGGATCCTGGGGACTCCCTGTGGCCTTTGCAGGAACCCACGTTCTTCCAGGGGACAGGGACAGACGCGAGGGGTGGAGGGGGGGCCTCGTCTGGCTGGGGTGGGCTGCAAGGCAAACAGAGGCATCAGTAGACACAGGGCAGGCTTCTGAAACCTGCCCGAGGGACAAGCCCCGGGCACCACGCCTGCCACCTGGGCCTCCGCCTTTCCATCTGTAAAACGGGACCACAGGCCACAACCAGGCTGTCAAGAAAGCATGTTGGTCGAGCACATGTTCTCTTAGGGGCAAGAACGGGGCTCTGGAACCCTTGTCAACCTCCAGCCCAGGGACTGGGCCGGCAGCAGATGCTTAGCACACAGCTGTGCTCAGTTTGCGTCTGTCAAACAGATGACCCTACACGTGCGGATGCTGAGGATCAGTCTCCACCTTTACTCAGCAGGGAGATCCAAGTGACTGTCAGCCCCAAGGATGGGGGTGTGTGTGTGCGTAAAACCTCGTCACCCATCACCCGGGAGGCACTGAAGTGAGAGCTACCTTCATTGATAGTTAGTACAAATTCATGATGTAGTTAATGTGAGAATTAATGCAAATGTTAATACGAAATAGTTATTGCAAATTCCACTCCTTTGGGTGGGGGGGAGTCAGAGAGGAAGCATGAGGCTAGGGTAAGCAGGAAGATTCTGCAAATAGCCCAGGCAACACAGACCCACTTCCTGTCCCCCTGGACTTTATGGGGGGCAGTTCCAACTCTCCCCTGGCCTACAGTGTATCCTCTGAAAAACACCCCCTTCTCTAGGCCTCGGGACCTCCCTCCCTGAGGCTGAAGACGCTGGAGTGCTGGGGCCTCTGCCCTCCACCCGCCCCCCAGCCACACTCCCCCTCTGGAAGGGGATCCTGCGGAGGGACGGGCGGGAGGGCTCGGCCAGCAGGGGTTTGTGCCAAGACAGCACCTCTGGATTTGCTCACTCAGCAAAAGCTGGGGGCTCCTGAGCCAGCAGCTTCTGAGCAGCAGCGGCTGGGAGGGTAGGGTGGGGGGCTGGGCTGGTGGGGGGGGCTGGGCCTCCGCTGATAACAGTGGGGAAGTGCGGGGGAGGGGCCCAGAGAGGCCCACTGGAGGAGAGGAGGGACAAGGCCAAGGAGACGGGGACTTGGGATAACTGAGGAGGAAGGGTGAGAGGCTGGTCTGGGGCCTGTCCCTCTTCCCTGTCCTCAGATTCCCAATAAGGCCACCCAACAGCTTCTGAACCTTAGCGTTCCTCTTGGTAACACAGACCCCAGCCACAAGACTGTTCCCAGTCTTCCACACGGCCCTGTCCTGCTGCCCACAGAGCCTGCCCTCTGCCTGGGAACTGGCCCAGCATGGGGCCTCGAGGTCCTGGGGCTGGACTTGGCCTGGCAGGGACTTGGCCTTGATGACTGAGGCCAGGAATCCAGGGCCCATCAGCTGTGGTGACACAGGGTCTCTAAGGTTGGAGGAGCTAGGGCAGGTCCTTCAAGCCCCCTACAGCTACACTGTGGCCCCACGGGCTGGGGTCTGTGCCCAGGGGTCACACTGTGCCAGACCCCATCCAGCGTGCTCTGTCCTCATTCAGGACTCTGCACAGCACTCACGATGGTTCCCATTCTACAGATGAGGGAGGGAAGCTCAGAGAGGGAAGGGACTTCACTGGGGTCACGCCGCTGGTCAGTGACAGTGCCAAGACAGGCAGTCAGGTCTTCAGCCCAGGCCCAAAGCTTCCTGACCAGCGGCCCAGCAGGGAGGACGAGGAGCGTGAGTTTAGGAGCGTGAGTTTAGAACCCACGTCTGTCTCAGGATCAGGGACTGCTGAGCCCCGGAGGCTCCTCCTTGGCTGCCACAGGGACATCTGACCCAGTCCCCTCCCCAGCTGCAGTCCCCACCTTTCTGGGAGGGAGAGCCTGGGCCAGGAGAGCTGTGGCCAAGAGGACAGCCAGGCTGTGTCCTGGGGTACCTACGTGTGAGCCCCTGGAGGTGTTCTGAAGTCCTCTGATCCAGCCACCCCTGGGGGTGGGCATAAAACCCTGAAGGAGACGCTGTCAATAAGGAGTCACTCGACACAGTGCCAAGTGAACAGTGTTCAATCCACAGCCAATTTGACAGAGACCATCGCCTACCAGGCTCTGGGTCCCTCAGCTGAAACCCCAGGCCCAGAGAGAGGGGAATGTACTCCTGGAGGACTCTGCCACTCAGGTGGCAGAGGGGAGTCACAGTCATTAAGGCCAGGCCAGAAGCAGCAGATCCCATTAGTGTGGGGCGACCCACTCTGACAGAGTAAGGACTGCAATCTACGGGCTGGAGGTGACCCACAGGACAGCCCAGGACATGGGACAGGATCCCAGGTCTCAAACACCAAGAGCTGGTGCCTTTCCCCAGCCAAGGACCTCCCTGCATCACCTACACCCCCCTGGAGGAACAAGACTGCCCGTCCTTCCCCAGGGACCAGCGTGGGCCTCTGGGTCACAGGGAGGGCCTCCAAGGGCAGGGCTGGGGCTGGGGCTGGACCTTCCCCCAGGCTCTCCTTCAGCTCCCTGTCAGGGGACACAGTGGCCCAGGAGGCCTGAGACACGGTCTCCAGGACATCTTCTCTTCCCCCTGGTGGAAAAGCCCAGGCTCACACCCTAACGACAGGAAGTGTCGGGACAGCGGGGCCACCCCACAGACACCAGCTCCCCACGGCCTGGGCCACAGCAGCAGGAGTGAGAGAGGAAGAGGGCCCGGCCTGGGCTGGGAGGGAAGCTCCAATCTGCAGACCCCCCTCCCCTCCTGCTTCCGGACTGCGAGGCCAGCTCCTGTGACTCAGAAAATTCAGAGGGAGGGATGACCCAGGCCTCCAGGTCCAGCAGAGCCAGGATCCCCTCCTGGAGCAGGGGCTCCCAAACCCGGGTGTGGCCACCAGGTATCCCTACCCCTTCCAGGAAGGGTCTGCCTGGGGTGGAGCTCCTCAGAGCCAAGGTCAGAGGCAGGCGGGGCGGCCAGCATCTCCCTAGAAGTCAGGTCCCAAGCCAGCCTGCAGCTCATACAGGAAAGGCCACACGGGGTCACTTCCCCAGGAAGCACACGACCAGGGGGAAAGCAGACGCTGAAGTCCTCAGCCCACCAGGCCTGCCCTCAGGGGCCCCGCTGGGTTTCTGTCCCCACTCACAGAACAGCAAAACAAGGACTCCAGGACTCTGTGGCCCCCAGTCACTCAGTCACCCTGACTGGGCCAGGAGAGCCTGGTCAGAGGCCAAACAGGACCCAGTGTGGCCCTCTGAGGTTCCACCCTTCCCTGCCTGCCAGACCAGCCTGTCCCTTGATAAGTGCCCAGGATGTCCTCACAGTCACCTTCTGCAGTAATGGACAAAATGGGTTCACAAAATAAGCAGGGGAGGGGACACTCAGGTCAGCTCTGAAACTGGGAAAAGGACCGAGCAGGGAGGACACACTGGGAGCTTGACCCTATGCCCAGGGGCACCAAGTCTGATCTCCAGGTAAGCTGCAGAGACCTGCCCAGGGCCAGCGGAGACGGACACTCAGGGTGACCAGGCAGACGGAGGCGACCGAGGCTGATAGCCACAATGTGAAGGGCTCCCAGGAAAGGTTCTGTGGCCAGCCTACAAGCCCAGCACAGGCCAGAGAGGGCCGATGTTCAGAGCAAGACCCACAAGCACACAGGGTTCCCACGCTTTGGACCATGTTCATGGCAGCCCACTGCCTGAGCATCCACGGGTGTTACTGGTGGGGACTCAAGACGGCACTGTGGAGGGTGCATTCCCCACCCTGGTTCGAAAAACCAGGCACCTGAGGTTCAGAGAGGGTTGGTGACCTGGCTGGAACACCCAGCAAAGCAGCAGCAGGATGGGGATGAATCTGGAGTACAGGCACAGTGTCACATGACCTGTCATCGGGAGGAGAGAGGATGAAGGATGGTTTCAGAGAAGTGAGGCAGGATGCGGATGGGGTTTGAGGAAGTTTGAGATCGGACTAAGTGGGGGTGGCCATGGTGGAGGGTGATGCCCAAGGAGGCTGCTGCACTAGCCAGGCAGGCCCTGGCCTGGAGGGGACAGACAAAGACTCTGAGGGGGAACTGTGGGAGGACAAGGGGGCCGCAGGAAAAAAATACAGTAGAGTAATTGATTAATTAAGGAGGATGAGGGAATCGGTGGTCCCCAAGATGGAAATGAGGAACCGGGACGGGGCTCTCAGGGAAATGAGAGGGGGTGACGAGGCATCTGGGAAGTGGCACGGGCTGCGGGCAGCTGAAGGGGAAAGGCAGGACAGAGGCAGCTGTTGGGAGGTCCTCCCACAGCTCTAGGCAGGGCCGGGGGAAGACAGGAGAGTGCAGAGCAGGACCTCAGGGTGGGAGAGGGCGGCTGTCCTCCTGGTAGAGCCTGGAGCTAGGCCAGGATCCAATGAGCTCCAGGCAAGGAGGGGCAAAGGCATGGGCGGGAGCCAGGGTGGGCCAGGGTGGGCCGGGCCACTCCCAGGAGGGGCAAACAGGTGGGGGGGGGGTCTGCCTGCAGCAGCAGGTCCTGGTTGGAAGAGGAGGAGGGAGGAGGAGCATGTCAGGACACATGGAGCAGGTAGCTGGGCCAAAACTCCCCTGCCACTCAGCCCTGTCTCTCCACTGGGGACCAGTGCCAGGCCGGGGCAGGTGGGAGTCTCCCTCTCTACTGTAGAAGGCAGGGCACATGCCTCATAATGCCTGAGGGGGATCCCCATGCATTCAGTCTAAGAACTGACACCCCAAGATTTCATCCATCCAACATGGGCCTAGTGAGCACCTATCATGTGCCAGGAACCCCAGGGGCCCTGATCCTTCCAGTCTGTAGGACCAGACAGACTCCAGGGGAACATCACTAAGCCCCCTGCTCCCCACATTCTATTTCATTTTGTAGCCCCCCCGCCCCCCCCCCCACACACACACAACTGCGTTTCCTTCCCAAAGCCATCAAGCATGAATCTGGTGCAGACACTGGAGAGTGCAGGTCAAGCAGGACTCTGATGAGGTCTGAGCCTGTGCACAAATGTGCTGACAAAGGATCGGCAGGAAGGATACCACACCTGTTGGCAGGGAGGGCAGGCAGACCGTCGAGGGCTTCTGGGAGGTGGCAACAGTGAGCACTCACTAGAGATAAGTATGAGTAGCCCCCAATCTGTCAAGTGGGGAAACTGAGACCAAGGGGCTGCACCAATGTCATGTGGCCACTTGATGGTAAAGAACCAACCCAGATTCTGGTCTCTGCAGATCAAGCCTCAAATGCCCAGCACTGTGCTAGGTGTAGAAGTACCTTAGATGCCATCCCTACCCCATCATCCTGAAGCAGGTTTGGCACCCAAGACCTTGGACATGTGAAACCATGGCAGATGGGAGAGAAGCAGCACCTTAAAGTCAGACTGGTGGGAGCTGCCTGCAGCAGCAGGTCCTGGGAGGAGGAGGAGGAGGAGGAGGAGGAGGAGGAGGAGGAGGAGGAGGAGGAGGAGGAGGAGACACGTGGAGCAGGTAGCCAGGCCAAGCCTCTCCTGCCACTGGGTTCAGAGTCCAAGGCCCATGCTTGAGAGTCTCAAGGGAGAGGACACCCCCCTCCCCCAGCTCCTGCAGAGTCCAGCTACTGCTGCCCACCCCAGGAGAGCAGCCCTAAGTCTAGGGCCACAAGGGGACAGGGAATGGGACCTGTCCATGAACAGTCACCCAGGAGAGACCGCAGTTCTTGGACAGATGCGGAAGCTAAGCTCCAGAAACACAGAGGGTTAGCCAGGTCTCCCAACTCCTGGTCTAGGACCAAGAGCCCCCAGGACACACGTCCCATAATTGTCATGAGCTTCTGGGGTCACAAGCACAAGTCACTTAGTGCTTGTGCAAGTGTGACCCTGAGAAGAGTCCTCCTCTGCTGCTGGGATCTGGGTGAGCTCTTAGGACACCAGGCCTAAGTAGGTGCTGGCCCCTTGACCCCTGATCCCTAAATCTCTGTCTTCATATCCACATGAGGGATCCACAAAAATGCAGTGCTCAAGGTAACCCCCAAACTCTGCCTCTCTAGGGTTCCCAGCTCCTCATTCTATCTATACTTCCCATCTGCATTTATGAAGTCCCTACTGTGTGCTCTGTATCCAGCTAAGTCCCAGAGGACCCACAGGTCCACATGGGAAGTGGGGAAGTGTGCCGTACTGAGGACTGCATGTGGAGGGGTCAGTTTGGCAGCCTGGCTCATCTACGAGGGTCCTGGAATATGGCAGACAAGGCCTTCTCTAAAACCTTGAAACTTCTTCTGTCCCTACAGAGAACATCCATCTACTGGGCCTTGTCTGACCCTAGCCTGGGTGCCTCCAAAAGAGGACATTCTTGAGGATGGAATCACTGCTACCCTACAACCTACTTATTTCACCTAGAGGCCCAGAGAAGGGAGCCCATACCCTAGGTCACACAGCAATTCCGTGCCTCAGTCCACCCAACACAAAGGGTCACAAGATTCCTCCAGACAAGGCTGCTCCCCAGACACATTTATCCCTAGGGTAAAACCCATTTATCCCCAGGTAGGATTGTCCTAACCTCTCCAGGCACCACAAAGCCCCTTAGTCACTTTCTCCCTAAGCCCAGCCTCCTTCCCCCAGGGCATAATTCCAGCAAAGAGGCTCGCCTTCAACTCTGCCCCTCAGGAGGCTCAAGCCTCTCCACACCTCACCCCTACCAGGGACCCCTGTCTCCGAGCTCCTTGGGGATGAAACCCCATTACTCTCTGAGCACCTCAGCTCAAGTTCTGCTGGGGGCCATGGAGGAAAATGGATCCAGCTTGCCCATTTGTGGGGGTGGGGGGTGGATTGGGGGAGTGTTACCCACTCACCTGGTGTGGCAGGGAGGGAGCTGGGTCCTGGGACAACTCATCTGGCCAAGTGCTTTACAAGAATACACCCCCAGGAGTCATGGGGGAGAGAAAGTGCTCCCCAACTCCATGGAAAAAACCTCGACCTTTCTGCACCCCCAGGGCAGGGGTCCCTCCCTCAGACCAGCAGGGAATAGGAACCACCTGAGAAACAATGGTCTGGACCGAGAGGGGTCCTGGGGCCACTGACCCAGGACCCAGAGCCTATGCTGGCCCCTTTCAGGCTGCAGGGTGGTCCCAGCCACTCTACAGCTCCGAGTACCGGCAAGACCTTTGGCCATCAACTTGCCTGCGACCTTGGAGAGACCCAGCTCCTCTCTCGCAGCCCAACTGCTTTCCAAGAGCTCATCCAGCGGGTGGAGGGTGTCCCTCCTTTAGGTGCGCGCCCCAGGGTTGCTCTGGCAGGCACAGAGCGGCACCCCGTCCCCCCACCGCCACCGCCACTTGCCCTCGCGGTGAGCTAGGAGCAGTGGCTCGGTCGCCCTCCACACTCCCCACCCCGAACCCCCCAAACGCTCCGAGGTCTCTTCCATCTTCCCGGCTCCACGCCGGCTCGCGCGACCTCAGCCCCAGGCAGGGCTGGGGGCGCAGACCGTCCCGGGTGGGGCGCAGGCTCGGCGGGACCCCCCCTCTCCCGCCCCAGGAGGCGGCGCGGCCGAGACCCGGGCCGGCCCCCCGCGCGCGGACCCACCAGCTCCACATCCCGGTCGAGGTGCCCGGCGTCGGCTCCCCGCGCCGCTCCGCGCTGCGTCCCCGCCCGCCGCCAACTCCGCCCCGGGCCGGCAGGGTGTCCCGCTGCCTGTCAGTCCCGCCCGCAGCCAGTCGGTCGCTCTGCGCCGCCTGGGACCGCGGCTCCGGCGCCCGCCGCGCCCCGCCCCTGCCCGAGGCGGGTCACGTGGCCGAGGGGCGGCCCCAGGACACGTGCCCGGCCACGCCCCTCCGCCCGCCGGACGCGCCGAGCTCGCACTCGCTCCCGGGCCGCCCAGCCCCGCTGCGGGCCGCCGAGCCCTGGAGTCGGTGAGGAACGGCCCCTGGTCAGGCCCCCGGGCCGCGCAGCCTCCGCCGCTGGTTCTCCCCGCAGCCCCCTCCGCCCGGCACCGCGCAGGAGCCTCACAAAGGCGGCGAGGGTCAGATGCCCCCGGGATTGTCACTCGAGGCCCGCAGACACCCTCCTACCCACTCCTCAGCCTCGGCCCCTCAGTGACACTCTGCCTCAGCCCTGCTTTGGGGATCCTTATCCCCAGGGGGTGTCTGTCTTTGGCCAAGCCCCCCACCCAGCCTCCCCAAACAGGGGCCTGCCATTCTCCAGCCACTGGACACCCCTGCCCAGCCCTGCCTCTGCCCCCTTCCACCATCTACCCTCTGCAGAGCAACATGGCCCACACGTGCCCGTCGCTGACCACTACTCTACCTGCCGGCCCCTCAGTCCCCGCTCCCTGACCACTGGCCAGAACTTCAGTCTGGACCTGGAGCCAGTGAGGGCAACCTCCCTTCTCTCCTGCCAGTGACTGGGGCTTCTACCATCTGGCCCTGGAGAAGGACTGAGGGTCGGAGACAAGGACCTTCCTCTTGCAGAGGCCACCAGACCCTGGGGCCCAGGCTGAGTTCTTGACTACTAGGCTACAGCCTAGCCCATGTCTGAGGGTGACAGGTCTTCCTATGGGGGACACATTTCATTCATTCACTCAGCCACCCCTTCTGAACACAATCTATGGGCCTTACAACCATGACAGGCGGACCTAGAAGGAAATTGTACAGATATAGACTTCCAATATGGGATCCTCCCCCCTCAGCCTCCCCAGTGGCTGAGACAGGTGCACACCATTACTTGCCTAGGGCATGACTTGCAAATGTGGTGTCTCTGGTCAAAATAGAAAAGGGTGCTCCTTTCCCACCAAGGTACAGGACTTGGTGAGTGGAGGCCAGGCTGGATTTCCTGCCTTGCTCACTCCCTTGGCCAACACCTTATCCAGTGAACAACCTGGACAGCCCTCCATGGCACCCCTTCCAACTTTCCAGAACCATTCAGCCCAGGCTCCTACACAGGGTAACTGTTTGCAGGATTCTGGCTTCCAGAGGACAGGGACCAGCTTGTGGGACCTGTGTTCCTCTACCCACCCGAGTCCAGCACAGATGTCAACATGTCTGTTGACTTGCTTCCTTCACCAGCGAAGCCTTGAGCAACTGCTGTCTTCCTGCTCCTATCTGTTCACCTTTTTCTTCCTTTTTTTTCCTCTTCTGTGCAGTGCCGAGGATGGAACTCGAGACCTTGCAGATGCTGGGCAAGTTGTCTGCCCCAGTGAGCTACATCTTCAGCCCTTTTTATTTTAAGTCAGGGTCTCGCTAAGTCATTACCCAGGATGACCTTGAAATTTTGTTTTCGGGATAGAAGGAGGAGACACAGAGGGAGCCCAAAACAGAGCCTTGCTCTCTGAGCCCGCAAGCCCGGGCAGGAGATGGCTGACGGTAGCCCTGACGAGGGGAATCTAAGGGGTGAAGAGGTTACAGCCCCAGAGAAGAGTCCGCAGCCTACCAGGGCTGCTTGACGAGGGAGGCCCTTGAGAGAGGCCTCAAAGGACAAGTGTGTGGTCACCCTTCTGGGAACACTGACCTCCAATTACTAACCAAAAATATCCTGTCCTCTGTGCCTCCAGGCGACTGTGGATTCCCAGGCTTCACTGCCTCTTCCCAGAGCACAGTGAACCCTGTTCTTCCACTAAAAAGGGATGGGCTCAGAGAAGTTAAGGTACCTGTCTTATGTCACACAGCCAGGGGTAGTGAGGGCCAGTCTGCTTACACCAGTTTTCCAAAAAAAAATCAGCCCCCCAAACCAGAGGGCTCACAGGACACTGCAGCTGCCTACAGTCAGAAGGGGGGCCCAGCAGGTAGAGAGGGAGAAATAAAGGTGTTTCCTCTGCCCACAAGCCACTGCCCTCTTCAACTTCCTTCCCGTAGGGCCCCTGCCATTCCCATCCCGGGCTTGGTGGCCTTAACCACAGAGTCTTAGCTGAGGGCAGGTGAGAAGCCTGGGTGACCCAGTCCCCGATTCTGGACTTAGGTGTGTCCTTGGCTCACTGTGTGGCCCAGAATGAGTGCCTTGCCCTCTCTGAGCTTCCATTTCCACTTCTGAACAACCATCAAGTGGAACAAGGCCATCAGAGCTACCGGCTGGAGGTGACCTTGTAAGAGGCTCCTGAAACTTGCTCATAGGTGCATGCCAGCACCCTGTCGGGAGCCCAGCTTCCACCTGCCCCTGTGTTCACGCGGTGGCAGGACCCCGTCCCCCGTGTCCCAGGTCTCTAGCTCACCTGCCTGTGTCCCAAGGCTCCTCTCTCAAGCCCTTCAAAAGGGCAGGACCCGGGCCTGATGGGGCGTAGCGCACAGTCCCCGAGCTCATGGCCAGGAACACTGGGCATGTCCCTCTGGCCGGGCACCCGGTGGGCTCCTTGGAGGCATCCATTCCGGAGGGGCCAGCCGGGAGGTCAGGCGGCTGTGGCTGCTCCCCGCCCCAGGCGGTCCCCACACTAACCTTTGCTATCTCTAGGAGCAGCAGCCCCAGAGGGCGTAGCCTCCAGATGGGCCTCTATCTCCTCGACCCATAATTATTAACTCCCAGGCTCCCAGCAGCACCAGAGTCAGGGGCCCTCCTTCCTGGGCTCTGGGCCCGGGGGTGCGAAGCTTCCCCTCAGAGCCTGAGGCCCAGGGCTTTCCCTAGGCACAGAGGGGGCTGCTGTCCCCTCACCCGTCTCCTCCCAGGTCGGCACAGTGGAGAGAGCCTGTCGGGCTGGTCCTGCGGACGGCTGGCTGTGTGGCCTTGGACAGGCCCTGGCCCACCAGCCCAGCCTCAGTAGCCCTTCACGCTTTGGCCACCATGACCACGGGACATTCTGTGAGCAGTTGGGAGCTCAGGCCTGGAGTCAGTCGGGCTGCATCAACCGCCCTTCTAGCCCCTCCGTGCCTCAGTTTCCCCAGCCACACTGTCACCCTCTGAGGTGCGCCAGGCCAGCAGCCACGGCCCAGACGCCCTCTAAGCCGCCTGCCTCCCCACACTCTGCCCTCCGTCTGCCGTTTCCATCCCACCCTGTCTCTCGGCTCATCCCCCGGCCTCCAGGAAGCTGTCCCTCTGCAGCACAGCACTGGGGCCCTCAGCTTTGCGTCATGAACGTCCTTGGGAACTCTCAGATCCTCTCGCAAGATCCTGACCGCCTTGTGGCAGAGACCTGCCTGCTCTCCTCGCGGCATCCTTCTCGGCACCCCCTGGCCTGGCGCACGGTCAGCCTCGACTCCGGTGTGGAATGTCTGTGAGTCTGAATTCTAGTCCCTGTTCTGCCCTTCTCTGGCTGGGTGACCTTGGGCTAGTCACTTAACCTCTCTGGGACTCAGTCCAACCGTTGTCTATGAAATGGGAAGGAGCACTTTTCCCCTGTGAACTTGTGAATCAAAGAAAGAAAGTCCCCTTGGACCAGTGTCTGCCACAGCCTTGGGTGGAGGCAGGGTTTCCTCTCCCCTTCTCCTTCCGGCTCCCTCTTCTCTCACGTTGGCCTCTGCGAGGAGGCAGGCCCCCGCGGCCCCACCCAGCGGATAACAATATCTCCCCGGCTTTGGGCTTCCAGGCGCGGCCTAATGCAGACCAGATGCCGGCCTCCCTTCCTGCGGTGAAGTTTCCACGGCCTGCCCCCACCCCCTTCCTGTTTTGGCTTCTGGCTCGTCCCCCCACTAAACCCTCTGGTGCCCCCACCTTCCTCTGCCGGGCAACCTCGGCCTCACCTGGGAACTATGAATGGGAAACGGGAAGAGGGAAAGGGGAGCATCTCCCATCACCCCGACAGGAGGAGGGGACGGGCTCAGCCCGCGGGGGCAGGCTGCCCGGGACAGTGGAGCCCCGCAGCCCCTGGGGGGAAGCTGAGGCCGGGACGGGGCACCGTGCAGAGAGACGCCGCTTTCTGGACATGAGACGGCTTGCAAGACCTCACCCTCAGCTGCGACTTAGAAAAATCAGGACCAAAAACAGGAGACTGAGGCGCTGGGCCGGCTGGACTTCCAGTAAAAGCCCTCGTCGCCTCCAGGGGCTTGCCCCCCCCTGCCAGGAGCCGGCCTGGCCACAAGGGGAGGCTCGGGAGGCTGCCCGGCCCCCTCCAGGCTGGAGGAGGGAGCCAAGTGTGCACACCTGGCTGGGCCCGGGCACTTGGCAGGGTGGCCTGGGGCAGGCCCGAGGGACTGGGTGTTGGTGGCGATTGGGGAGGAGGGGGACTCTTCCTTTGTCCTCTCAATCCTCTGACCCCCCAGGGCAGCCAGGGTGGCCCTCTGAGTGAGGACTGCCTGTTTCCATGGAAACAGCCGTCAAGGGCTGCCCCTGGCCACCACTCCCTGCTCCAGCTGTGGGGAGTGTTTGGACAACTGGGTGGAATGTTTTGTAGCCAGAATTCTCCCAGGATCCCGGCTCCGATTTCAAGAGGGAGGGAGGGAGGGAGGGAGGGGAAGACGCGGTGTGGAGGGAAGGGGTCAGATGTGCCTGCGGAGGCCTCCAGGCCTGCCCGAGACCACTGCTACCCCCTGGCCGGAGAGTGAGCTGGAGTCAGGCCCAGGCTCTTGGGGAAGGGCAGGGCCCAGGGTGGAGGCTGCGATGGTGTCAGAGATTTGGTCAGGCCCACGTGGTGAGGTCAGGCCCTGGGGACAGTCTGGGCTGAGCCAAGGGCTGGGCCCAGGAAAGCCCTTGGAGAACACTAAGATCCTGAGACACAGACCTTTCCCCATTTTGCAGATAGAACATTTGGAGTCCAGGCACATGTCCAGGAAGTCCCCACCTCACCCTCAGCTGCGGAGACCCAAGCCACAGCAGGGAGTCCTCGTCCTTGCTCTTACACAGAGCTATCTGCAGCCTCGGGAGCCTCGCATCCCCTCCAGGGCAGAGGCCCTGAGAGCCGGATTCCTGTCCCACCGCCTAGAATAGGGCCAAGCTCCCCAGTCCCCCAGCCCAGTGCCCAGGCCTCCCGGGCCCTGCCTGACAAGAGTCACACGTTCCAGACCCAGCCACACACGAGCCAGCTTGAGCCTCGGTTGACCCAAGCTAAAATCGGGAGGATCCGCTTAATTCCACCGAACTCGCCATCATACTGTGGGGTGGTGGTGGGAAAGGGGCAGGGGTGCTGGAGACCTCTTCAGAGCCACGGCAGCGCGAATGGAGAAAGGAAGGAGGGGGATGTTTCCGAGCCAATAGTCCAGGAGTCCCATCAAGGCGCCTGGGGCCTGGCCTGGCTCCCCAGAGTGGAACCTGGTGGCTCACTGGGACCTGGCCTGCCGCGGAGGACGCTCAGCCATCTGATCAGCGGGTGGAATTCCAGGACCAAGCTTCCGGGAAAACATGACCACTAAGGGGAGGGGTGACCCAGAGGCAGGATGCGGGGTGTGGCAGGGACGGTCCTAGGGTGTGGCAGGGACGGGCCTAGGACAGGTACCTAGGGGATCACACCCGGTTCCCCCTGCAGTGGTCCTTCACTGCTTTCGGGGCCCTTTTAAAGATTGGGGCCCCTGGAAGGAGGAGGAGTGTGGAGGGATGGAGCCGAGGGAGAGAGAACTTGCATGAGGTTCCACACCCAGGGCTAAAAAATAAAAGGGGGGTGGTGAGGGGGGGAACTTGAAAGAGGAAAGGATTTGGCCACTGACTAACAAAATGAAGGATCTTAGATTTTAATCCACGTTTGTCTGACTTGAAAGATTATCTTCTTATCCCTTCACCATTCACCCTCTCAGGAGGAATCATAAGGTGAGGCTTTTTAGAGAAAGTAGGCCTTAAAGAATAAACAAGATTTCATTATCTATTTAGAAATGGAGGGGTCCCCTGCTCAGTGGTGCACACCTCAAATCCCGGTAACTCAGGAGGCTGAGGCAGGAGGCCAGCCTCAGCAATTGAGAGAGACCCTGTCTCAACATAAAAACAAAAAGGGCAGGGGATGTGGTTCAGTGGTAATGAGCCCTTGGGTTCAGGTTTGGGGCCTGGGAGACCAAGCTAAAGAATTTGGACTTTATTCTAAAAGCTCTAAGGAGACTGTTAAACATTTTTTAGCAGGACAGAAAAACGATCAGAGCCCTTCTGGCAGTTTGTGCAAAGAAAGAAAAAAAAGCGAAGGACATTTGTTTGTCCAGAATCTGGGAAGGGACTTTCTTCAACTTGGAAGTGTTTAAAGAGATCTCAACAGACAAGAACCCGTAGGTCTGTTGACAGTGAAAATGTAAAAGTTCTTCATCCTGTTGAAAGCAAATAACAAAAAGGCAAGTAACAAAGGGAAAATATTCTCAGCCAAAGGCAAGGTGTCAACCTCTTTCCCTTGAGAGAATTGGCAAAAATCAATAAGAAAAACGCGGAAAGCCCAGAGACGCACCATTCATCCATTCCATCGATCGTTCGATGGCCCCAGCGCCGGGTGCTGATGCTAGGCGAGTACACAAGACAGAGTTTCTGCATTTGTGAAATATGTGATCCGGGAGGGTGTCATGTGTAGGGGGACATCTCATCATAGCTGTGTGTGATGGGTCAGGATGCGGGGAGAGCAGGGTGTTCTGGCAGTATATTCAGGAACTCAACCTGGATGAGGGGCCTGGAAAAAATTCCCGAGGGTGAGGATTTGGGAGTGGAAAGATAAGAAGCTGCATGAGAATCAGGGACCCGATCATGTGGGGCTCTGAATACTGAGAGTTCAGATTTTATACTAGACAAAGGGGAGTGATTGAAAGATTTAAACAAGAGTGTGATGTGATTAGATTTATATCTCCAAAAGATGGCTCTAGTGGGGGTGTGTGGAATGGGCTAGAGAATTTCTACTCCTAGGACGTGGTGGACTTGGAGCAGCGGGGAATCTTTCTGCTACAGAAAAAGCATCTCCTCAGCCAGGCATGGTGGATCTGCCGGTAGCCCCAGCTACACAAGGGGCCAAGGCAGGAGGATCACGTGACCCTAGGAGTTACGAGGCCAGCCTGAGCAACCTGGTGAGTGAGCACACACATGCACACACACACACACTATCCTAGAGAAAGAGAGGCCATGGTTCTTTGAGGCCTTGTTGTCCACCAAGATCTCCAAAAGCAGGCTGGGGTTGCAGCTAGTGATAGAGCACTTGCCAAATACACGTGAGGAGGCACTGGGTTTAATCCCAGCACCACCTAAAAATAAGTTTAAAAAAAGTGGGGCTGGGGATGTGGCTCGAGCGGTAGCTCGCTCACCTGGCATGTGTGCAGCCTGGGTTCGATCCTCAGCACCGCATACAACCAAAGATGTTGTGTCCACCAAAAGCTAAAAAATAAATATTAAAAATCTAAAAAAAAAAAAAAAGTATTGTGTCCACCTACAACAACAACAGCAATAACAACATCAACAACAAATCTCCAAAAGCTGCTTCCTCACTCCCAAAAGCTGGGAGCTGGGCCAAGAGGGAGATTAAGGGCTGAATCTTGGGCACCTCTATCAAACTAGGACATTCAAGGAACATTGAAGCGTCCCATGTTGGTGGCATCCCCTGGCTCCCGACAGAAGCAGATGTAAATATTCTCTGGAACAAAGTGTCTGCCTTGTGTATGAGATTCCCGTTGGTTGATATCGGGCGGTGAGCTCCCCGTCAGAGACCACCAGCACATAAACATGTGAGCCACAGGGCTGAGAAGCAGAAACAATACGTCAGATCTGGATGCTGTAGGCCTCCAGATATTGCAGTCCTACACATAGAAAGGTCATGTAGGAATTGAAGATGAAAAAGCAATAAGATTATCAAGGAGAACTGGATGATTGCCCAACAGTATGAATGCACTTAATGCCACTAAGCTGTACATTTTAACATGATAAAGAAAAAATATATATATTTTTTGTAGTACCAGGCACTGAATCCAGGACCTTTCACACAGTCTAGGTGACTGCTCTGCCACTTTGAGCCACACCTCAGATCTGTTTTAATTTTTACTTTGAGGCAGGGTGTCACTAAGTTGACCAGGCTGGTCTGGAACTGGTGATCCTCCTGTCTCAGCCTCCCTACTCGCTGGCTGGGCTTACAAGCATGTACCACTGTGTCTAGGGGGGGAAAAAGGACATTTCTGACACACTTAAGCATAAGGTATTGTTATAGTCTGGATGTGAGGTGTCCCCCAAAAGATCACGTTTGAGACAATACTGGAAGGTTCAGAGGAGAAATGATTGGCTCATCAGAGTTGAGTGAGTTGGTCCTCTTGACTGTATTGACTGGTGGTGGCTGAAGGCTGGTAGGGTGTGGCTGGAGGAGGTGGGTCACTGGAGGCTTGGCTTTGGGGTCTGTATTTCATATCTGGTGAGTGGGACTTTCTCTGCTCTCTGAGCAACATGCTTCCCTCTACCACCCTCTTCTGCCGTGATGTTAGCCTCACCCTGAGCTCTGAGGAATGGAGCCAGCTGCCTGTGGACTGAGACCTCCGAAACCGTGGAGCCCCCAAATAAACTTTTCCTCCTCCACAGCTGTTCTGGTTGGGCCTTTTAGTCACAGCAGCGAACAAGCTGACAGTATAGAATGGAGATGGAAAAAAGTTACCAGAAAAAAAAAAGAAAGGCGGTGCCCCTCTATCAACAGCTGAGCTTTAAGACCAAAATATTTTATTTACTAACAATGTTTAAAAATAAAAGCCACATTCACAAAAGATATGGCAGTTCTAAATTAGTTCATGCCTGGCCAGGTGTGGTGGCCCATGCCTGTAATGTCAGTGGCTCAGGAGGCTGAGACAGGAGAATACGGAGTTCAAAGCCAGCCTCAGCAACTCAGCGAGGCCTTAGGCAACTCAACTATCTCTAAATAAAATACAAAAAAAAAAGGGCTGAGGATGTGGCTCAGTAGTTAAGGGCCCCTGGGTTCAATCCTAGGTACCAAAAAAATAAATAGATAGATAAATTCATGCCTAAAAATACTTAAAGCAAAAATCATTAGAGCTACAGGAAGAAATTAGGCAAATCTACCTTTAAATTATGAATACCAATGGACCTCTCTCACTAACAGACCCAGGAAGCAAAATGTCAGAGGTGGCAGCAACAGAAACCCCTGGCATTGGTAATAAAGGTTAAAGTATGAAGCAGGGGCTGGGGACATAGCTGGGTTGGTAGAGTGCTTGCCTCGCACACACAAGGCCCTGGGTTCAATCCCCAGCACCCCTCGCCCCCCCCACTCCCCCCACACACACAAAGGAGCATTAGTTCAAAGCTAACTGAGAATCCCATCCCTAGGTCCTCTCCCTACTCCATGCCACTGGGGACCTTCCCCTTCTGAGTTTAGCATAAGACTGGGAATTTTTCCCTGGAGATGGCAAAACAGAGTGTCCCTGGGCCACCTCCAGAGATTAAGTGATTGGACACATGCTGAAAACAGACCCCCAAACCTCTTCTGTTACTCAGTGGCCAGCAGGGTGGCAGAACTTTACCTTCCAGCTGTCCTTCTTAGGGCCTCTGGCCAGCCCAGGAAGGGAGCCCTAAGGTCAGTCTTCCCCAGCAGACATCCAGCCAAGGACGTCACACTGTGAAGGTCAAAGCCAACACGCTGAGCAGTGGCCCATCAGTCGTTGAATGTCCTCTCCCACCACCCGACTTTTTTTATTTTGAGATGGGGGTCTCACTGTTACCCAAGTTGACATTGAACTTGGGATCCTCCGAGCCTCAGCCTCCTTCTTAGCGGGGATCACAGGTATGCACCACCGCACCCCGCTAAACTCCCCCCATTCTGAAAAATGAGCAGGCGACAGAGGATTATTAGCCAACCAAGGAGAACCTCTAACGTGAAGGGAACCAAACCCAGGAAGCATGAAAAAGCAACTTGCAGGAAACAGAGGCTCTGCAGGGGGAAGAAGGGGGTGGGGGAGGGGAGAAGGGAAGAGCCAGCTTTAGTATCCTCAGAGAGAGAACTGGCGCGTTGCATTCCTGAAATCAGAACTGATTCTATGAAAGTAAGCATCCGGAGAGCATGAAGAACCCCTGGAATCAACGTACATCTTTAAAAAGTAAGGCAGCTATGGAAACCCAAGAAGAAGCGTACAACATTGATGGAACATTCAAGAAACAAGCAAAGAGAAAGAAATAGAAAATAGAGAAAGAGTAGACTATTAGAGGATGGATCTAGGAGGGTCGGTACCTGATTTACGAGAGTGAACAGAAGTAAATGAAGGAACAGAGTATCCAACAATTCAAGACCATTTCCAAGAACTGACATACACCAGTTTTCAAACTCCTCGTGCCTCGGAGAGTTAATGTAGAATTTGAGAACAGTGGGACAAAAAGAGGACGTGACAAGCCCCCATAAACACGGAAGGAGTCAGAGCAAGGAGTCTGGAATCAGAATGGATCTGAACCTCACAACGACCCAAGAAGCAAGAAGACAGGAAAGAGTCCCTCCAAAATTCTGAAGGAAAAGTGTCTCCAACCTAGAATTCCACGATGACCCAAGTATCATTCAAGTATGAGCAGAGGATAAAGGGACGTTTGGGTATCCAAGACCTCAGCAAAACTGCCACATGCTCATTTCTCAAAAAAAGCCCGAGGGTGATGCTGTGGTCTAAATGTGGTCCTGGGATTCCGCCTTGGAAATTAACTGCTAATGTGATAGTATTAAGAGTGGGGGCTTTGGAGGGTCCTTAAGTTATGAGGATGGAGTCCTCTTGAATGGGATTAGTGGCCTTATACATAAAGTGAAGGGAGCAGCTAGCACCTTTTGCCCTTCCGCCTGTGTCCCCTCCTCTACGTGAGGATGCGCCAAGAAGGTGCCATCTTGGAAGCCCGGGGGGGTGGGGTGGGGGTGGGGGAGCTCTTTCTAGACCCTGAATCTGCTCGCACCCTGATCTTAGACTTCAATTAGCAAACGATTGAAAATCAGACAGTAAAAACATATGAATAAAATAACACACTCAAGTGCAAAAATCTTATCCAATTATAATTTTAAGCCCCAAATTTTGTCTTATAAATGAAGTATGGGTAAGAGACTGGTATAATCCATTCTGATGGGGGAAAAAAAAATCCCTTTTTATTTCTGGAATTGTGGAACTAGAAAAACAAGGCATCCATTCCCCAAATGCAATGTTGGATTGGCACCGTATAAAACAGTTACAGATATCCCCACTCCCAAATAGAACATGGAAGAGAGAAGAGTCCTGGGTCCCAGGCAATTCCAAAATCCAACAGGGCAAATTCCATTAGGCTTCGAGGAGGTGAATCCTCTGTGACCCACAGTTTCAGCCTTTGCACTTGCGGCTTTGATCTCTGAGCCTAAAAGTCATCCCTTTGAGCAATTCTTCCTCTTTCTTTTCCTCCCCTCACCACCCTTTCTTTGCAGTACTGGAAACTGAACCTAGTGGTGCTTTACCACTGAGCCACACTCCCAGCCCTTTTTATTTTTTATGTTGAGACAGGGTCTGGCTAAATTGCTGAGGCTAGCCTGGAACTTGCCATCCTTCTGCCTCAGCTTTTCCGAGTAGCTGGGATTACAGGCGTGCACGGCCACGCCCAGCTCATTCTTCCTTTTCTTTAAAGGGCAGCACGTGTTTGGAGCTGAGCAGTTTTATAAACCTGCTTCCTGTCTGTAGAACTCTTGGAGTCCATCAACCTGTCTTCCTTTTCATTTTGTCGGTTCCTCTCTCAGTCTAGACGGCAGCATTTCTACCATTCTTAAAAATCTTGTGCTTCTCCTGTGTATTGCCCCAGGGATCTGCATCACTACATAAAAGGGTGCTCCACGGATCCTTCCTGGGGAATCTGCTCTCTCTTCTGGCTTGTGCTGACATGGTTCCGTGGATCTGTGACTCAGGCACCTAATACCCTCGGCAGTAGCAGAAGGGGCTTGAGCCTCACCAACAGCCTGCCCTCTAGCACACCCTTTCCTAACAGTGCACCGTCTCGTTTTAGCATCTTTTCCAATCTGAGAATATCCTAGATCATCAAGTGCTGGTTCGTTTTTCGCTTGACAGTTCCTCTTGGAACTCTCTGTATCTTTTACCACACTCAACAAAAAGAAACCAGCCTGCACCTTCAACTTTTGCTTGCCCGTCACCTCAGCTAAATATCCAAGCTCATCACTTGCGAGTTCTGCTTTCCATACAGCTAAAGGGCACAGTACGAGGAGACTTCCTGACACTACGTAACAGGCATCTCTTCTCCAGTTTCCAGTAACATTTTTCTCCTTTTGTTCAGAGTCATCACAAACAGCCACAAACATTCATCGTTCTGATCAGTGGGTTTCTTCTGCCATGCTTCTCAGCATTCCTCCAGCCTTTCTGGGCGTGGTGGTGCACAACTGCAGTCCTAGCAACCCAGGAGGCTTGAGGCACGAGGATCGCAACACGTTCATGGCCAGTCGTCCTCAGCGGCTTAGCAAGGCCCGAAGCAACTTAGTGAGATCCTGTCTCAAAATAAAAAGGGGCTGGGGATGTAGCTCAGGGGTTAAGTGCCCCTAGTTTCAACCCCTGGCGCCGTATCCCCTCAAAAATCTTCTAGCCTCTACGCATTACCCAATTCCAAAGCTTGCCTCCACACTTTTGGGTATTTGTTACAGCAGTACCCCACTCTGGGTTCCAAAATAAATCTGTATTAATTTTCTACAGTAACTGTAACAAATGACCACAAATTAGGTGGATTTAAGCAACAGAAATTTATTTTCTTGCCACTCTTGAGGCAAAAGTCAAAAAACCAATAGTACTAGGCTGAAAGGAAGATGCTGGTAGCTCAGTGTTTCTTCAGAAGCTCTAGGGAATAATGTGCTCCTTGCATCTTCTGGCTTCCTGTGAGTGTCAGAGTTCCTGGTGATGGCGACATCCTTCCTCTATGAACCCAAATTCTTTGAATATGAATTCTTCCTTGCTCTGTGCCAAATCTCTTTGCTTTCTTCTTATAATGGAACATGGAGAGCCCACCCTAGAGATCCAGGATAATCTCCCCACCTCAAGATTCGTAAGCTTGATCACATCTGCATTAGATCCTGTATAAGGGGACCACGACAGGTTTCAGAGATTGAGAACTGATATCTCTGGGGAGCATTTCCCCAGTCCCCACAGTTATGTTCATGAGATGGAATATTATACAGTGGTAAAAATGAGTGAGCCGTGCCCACATAAAGTCCAGGTGAGTCATAGGGACATAATTTTGAGTAAAAATGATGTTCTAGAAAACTGCATCACAATCATATACTCCTTTTTTATATTTTTTATTTCTTTTCCTTCTGGGATGTAGGCCTCATAAAATCAGAGCCTTGTTTTGCCCACTGCTGTGTGTTCAGTGCCTGGAAGAGTGACTATTAGGAATGAAAGGATGAATTTTAAAATGTACCTTTATGAAGACTAATATAAGTAAACATAAAATCTTGCAATATAACATTAAATGAAAAATTATAATGCAGATTTTATACACTGAGTCATTATTTTTATGTGAAAATTCTATGTTTAAAAATAAAGGACCAGGAACCGGTTTGCAGTAGCAAATGCCTATAATCCTAGCCACTTGGGAGGCTGAGGCAAGAGGACCACGAGTTCAAAGCCAGCCTCAGGAATGGCGAGGCACAAAGCAACTCGTGAGACCTTGTCTTTAATAAAATACAAAATAGGGCTGGGGGTATGGGATTGTGGTCGAATGCCCCTGAGTTCAATCCCCGGTACCTAAATCAATAAAGGACCAGGGCTGGGGACTTCGCTCGGTGGTAGAGCACTAGCCTCACAGGGGCTCAATTCCCAGCAATGCAAAATAAATAAATAAATGGAAATAAAAACAAAGGACCAGATGTCAGTGGAGAAGGCAGAGCCGGGGGCTTCAGAAGTCCACAGGGCTGTGGAAAGCCCCCACGTGGTCCTGGGGACAGAAGTGACCCTGCATCTCTGGGGCTGGTGTGTACAGAGGAGAACCGAGAAGGGCCTGCAGTCCCACCTCTAGCTGATCTTCAGGTGCCGTGCAAGCAGAAAGTGAGAGCCAGACAAAGCTGTAGACGCCGGCTGAGTATCCGAGGTGTGTTTCCCACATGCAGCCATCTGCAAGGACCGCTGTTCCATTAACTAGGAGAAGCTGCCAATTCCCTGTGCTAACGGATCGTGGGCACCTGGGGTCACACACAACAAAAGGACAGACTTTATAAAATGAATTCAGAAAAGTCACTAATGAAATGACTCCCACAAACCCCAACATCAAGGCCTGGGGTGGCGGGGAACCTACTTTCCAGAGTGGCCACACTATAATATTCAAAATGTCCAGGTTAATGCTAGGCAAGGGGGTACACACCTGTAATCCCAGGTATTTGGGAGGCTACAGTGGGAGGATCACACTCAGCAACTCAGAGAGACCCTGTCTCAAAGTAAGATAGAAAAAGGGCGGGGCATGTGGCTAAGTGGTAGAGCACCCCTGGGGTTCAATCCCTGGTACCGATAAAAAAAAAAAGTCCAGTTCAGAACAACACTTATGAGGCATTCAAAGACACAAGAAATTATGGTTTACACACTGGGGGAAAATAGAAAACTCCTTGAAGAAGCATAGAGATTGGATCTCATAGACAAAGATTTTTAAATCAACTCTTTAAAACGTATTCAAACACCTAAAGAAAACCACATGCCAATATTTAAAGGAAGCCATAGTAAGGATATCTCACCAAACAGAGAATACCAATAAAGAGATAGAAATTATAAAAAGGAAACCATTAGAGATTCTGGAGTTGAAGAGTGCAATAGCCGAAGTGAAAAACCCACAGAGGAAGTTCAGCAATAGATTTGAGCCGGGAGGAGAAAGAATCAGCACAGCACATGCTCCATGATAGAGCAATTGAGATGGACCACCTAAGGAAGCAGAAAGAATAAGGAAAATGAACCGAGCTTAAGAGCCCTGTGGAGCATGATTAAGCATAACAACCCATGCATAGTGGAAGTCCCAAAAGGAGAAGAGGGATGAGAAGGTGCAGATGGAACATGTGAAGAAGTAATGGGCCCAAACTTCTACAGCTTGTTGTAAGATGTAATCTGTGCATGAAAGAAGCCCAATGAACCCCAGATAGGATAAACTCAAAGATGAACACTAAGCCCCACTATAAGCAAACGGGTGACAATTAAAGACAAAAAGAATCCTGGAAACAGTAAGAGAAAAGCAACGCATCACATATAAATTAACTTCAATAAGATTAATGATTGAGGGCTGGGGCTGGGGCTCTGTGGCAGAGCGCTTGCCTCACACATGTGAGGCACTGGGTTCGATTCTTGGCACCATATATAAATAAATGAATAAAATAAGATAAAGTCCATCAACAACTAAAAAACAAATTAATGATTGATTTATTACCAGAAATCATGGAGGCAGAAGGTGATAGGGTGATATACTGGAAAATTGGGGGAATATGAAGATCAGATTCTAATTTCATACCCAGCAAAACTATCCTTCGGAGATAAAGAGCCATCTTTATCCTCAGGCTGATTTTAAAGGATATGAAAGTAAATCAAAATAACTTGAAAAAATGAAGAACACCAACAAGTCAAGGGCACTATACAGGTAAATACATATCATGCTGAAGTTTGGATCCCGAATGTCCTCCAAAGGCCGTGTGCTAAAGGCTTGGTCCCCAGCCTGTGGTACTATTGGTTTGTATTAGGTAAGTAAAGTGGGGAAGATCCCAGAAGGAAGTGAGGTCACTGGGGACATGTGTGCCCTTATAGGAAAGACTGGAAACCTGTGCATTCCTCTCTTTCTTTCGCCTCTGAGATGCTATGATATGAGAGGCTTCTTTCCACCACACACTTGGCACCATGATGTGCTGCCTCACCACAGGTCCAAATGCAACGAAGCCACCAACCATGGACTGAAACTTCTGAAACCAGGGGCCCAATTAAACTTTTTTTTCTTCATAAGTTGTTTATCTCAGGTATTTTGTCACAGTGGATGAAAAGCTGATATACAAGACAGATTAATATAACAGTATTAACATATTTTTAATTTTTAACTCCTCTTTTCCTCCCATATCATTTAAAAGGCAACTGCAATAACCATAAATCTACGTTGATGGACATATGACACATAAAGATGTACTTAGTGGGGATAATAAGAATGTAAAGCACAGGGGATGAAGCTATAGGACTGCAAAGTTTTATGTACTATGGAAATTAAGTTGGTATTAATTAAAACTAGATTATTAAAAATCATGATGGTTTTCTGGGCATGCTGGCACATTACTGTAATTCTAGAAACTCAGGAGGCGAGGCAGGAGGATTGCATGTTTGAGGCCACCCTCAACAAGTTAGTGAGACCCTGTCTCAAAATAATAATTTTTTTTAAAAAAAAGGGCTGAGGACATAACTCAGTAGTGAAGCACCCCTGGGTTCAATCCCAGCACAAATACACACACACACACACACACACACACACACACAATGGGTGGATGTGGTGGCACACTTCAGTAACCAGTGACTCAGAAGGCGGAGTCAGGAGGGTCACAGGTTCAAGATCAAGTCTCTCAGGGAGACTCTTGTCTCAAAATAAAAAGTCCCGGGATGTGGCTCAGTGGTAAAAGCGCCCCTGGGTTTAATCCCTAGTACTGTAAGAAAAAAAAAATGTTAATGGTAATCCCCAGGACAACTACCAAAGAAAAAACTAAAATAGTCTAGTAAAATGAATAAAAAGGAAACAAATAAATGCATTTTTAAAAAAGGAGCCAGGTGTGGTGGCACACACCTATAATCCAAGCGGCTTGGGAGGCTGAGGCAGGAGGATTCTGAGTCCAAGCCAGCCTCAGCAATTTAGCGAGGCACTAGGCAACTCAGTGAGACCCTGTCTCTAAATAAAATAAAAAATTGGGCTCGAGATGTGTGGTGGAGTGCCCCTGAGTTCAGTCCCTAGTACAAAAAAAAAATCAAGATTAGCAGAACTAATGTTTTATTTATTTATTTTTAGTACCAGGGACTGATCCTAGGGGCAACACACTGCATCCCCAGTCTTTTTTATATTTTATTCTGAGACAGGATCTTGCCTAGTTGCTTGGAGGCCCCTCTATATTGCCAAGGCTGGCCTTGAACTTGTGATTTTCCTTTTTCAGCCTCCCAAGGTGCTGGGATTATAGGTGTTTGCACACCACACTCAGCCCAGAGCCGATTTTTTAAAAACCTGATTCAACTCTGCTGTCCACAGGAGCTTCTCTTTAGATGGAATGACCCACGTAGGTTGAATGCAAAAGGATGGAGAAGCTTTTGCATCAAAAGAACCAAGAGACAGCTCAGGTGGTCTCATAACAGTAGAGAAAAGTAGACATCAAGGCAATGATTGTTACAAGGAACAAAAAGAGACATGACATGATGACAGATGACTCGGTCCATCAAGAAGACACAAGGATCATGAACATATACACTCAGATAATAACAGAACTCCCAAAATATTTGAAGTGGAAATGGATAGAATCAGGGCTAGGAATGTAGCTCTGAAGTATAGCACTTCCCTACACACGCATGCGCTCCCTCACATTGCAACAGCAACAAAAGTGTAAGGAGTGCACAGATCAAAGGGGAAAATAGGTAGACCAGCAAGGATTGCTCGAGACTTTCAACATCCCACTTTCAATAAAGGGATAACACAACTAACAACTACACACAAAATAACAAAACAAAACTTGAACAACAAGAAAACATATTTATACCTAACTCTTTCCAACAACAGCAGAATAAACATTCTTCTTCTTTGTCTTTTTTTTTTTTTTTTTTTTGGTGGTGGGGCGGGCCACCAGAGATTGAACTCAGGGCCACTCGACCACTGAGCCACGTCCCCAGCCCTGTTTTGTATTTTATTTAGAGACAGGGTCCCATAAAGTTGCACCTTGCTCAATTGCTGAGGCTGGCTTTGAACTCACCATCCTCCTGCCTCAGCCTCCTGAGCCACCGGGATTAGAGGTGTGTGCCACCCTGGCTAAATATTCTTCTTAAAGGCACGCAGAACATTCCCCAGGATAGGACATACGTCAGACCACAAAATGAATTTCAATAAGTTGAAAGACGTGAAGTGAAGCCATATGAAGTATCTTCTTTAACAAAAATAAGTGAAGCCATATGAAGTATCTTCTTTAACAAAAATAGAATAAAATTAGAAATTAATAACAGAAGAAAAACTGAAAAAAATCACAAATGTGTTAAAATTAAATAACACATTTTTAAACACCCAATGGATTAAAGAAGAAACCACAAGGGAAATTAGATAAGATAAATGAAAGTGAAAACTTAGTGTATCAAAACTTATGAGACACAGCAAAGGCATTACTTAGAGGAAAAGTTAGAGATTCAAACACCTGTGCTGAGGGCCATTGCCAAGTAGGAATGACGCATCGAAATTTCCTTGCCAGCGTACCCCATGTTGCTTAGAGGAAGGACTCGTGGAAATGGACTTGCCTTGGACATTCACTGTGACATTGCATGTATGTTTGAGAAAGGTGACCCTGCTCAAGGACCAGGGTGGATCCAGGTTTAGGGTGTATCCTGCAGGTTTTAGGAAGTATCCCGCTCCTTGGGTTTAGGGCGTTCCTGGTTTAAGACAATCTGGGTTTAGGGCAGTTCCAGGTTTAAGGTTATTTCCTGCTGGGAATAGGGATAAAGCCTGGTGGAGTACGTGAATTGGCAATTGGCGGGCAGAACTTGATTTTCCCCAGAACGTGTTTGTAGAGGCGGGCAGAACTTGGATTTCCCCAGAACGTGTGTAGAGGCCCATGTGAGTTCGGGAATAAAGAATTGCTGTTTGAATCTACAAGGCTGTGAGTGGCTCGTGATCTTGTGCCCAGCCAAGACTGCGGCACACCTGCATTAAAAAGAAGAAAAATCTCAAATGAATAAACTGAACTTCCAATATAAGGAAGTAGAAAAAATAGACCCAAATCAAACAGAATAAAGGATATAATAAAGATTAGAGTGGATAAAGAATATATAGAGAGAAATAACAGAAATCTGGGCATGATGGTGCACAACTGAAATCCTAGAAATTCAAGAGGCTGAGGCTGGAGGATCACAAGTTTGAGGCCAACCTTAGCAATTTAGCAAGGCCCTAAGCAACTTAGGAAGAACCTGTGTCCAAAAAAAGAAAAGAAAAGAAAAGGGCTGGGAAAGTGGTTCAGTGGTAAATCACCCCTAGGTTCAATTCCAAGAGAGAGAGAGAGAGAGAGAGAGAGAGAGAGAGAGAGAATGAATAACAGGAAGAATCAAAACAACAAAAGATGGTTCTTCAAAAACTCAACAAAATTGGACTTTTCACTCTTGAGATAGCCTGCTTTCTCCCTTGCTTTCCTAAATAAATCCCTGTGTCTCAAAACAAAGAACAACAATAACAAAAATCTCCAAAGTCTGGGGCTGGGGATGTGGCTCAAGCAGTATCGCGCTCGCCTGGCATGCGTGCGGCCCGGGTTCGATCCTCAGCACCACATACAAACAAAGATGTTGTGTCTGCCGATAACTAAAAAATAAAATATTAAAAAAATTCTCTCTCTCTCTCTCCCTCTCTCACTCTCTCTAAAAAAAAAAAAAAAATCTCCAAAGTCAATTAACCTTTTGTTAGCTTGACCAAGAAAAAAGAGAGAAGACTCAAATTCAAATTTTGAATTAATTTGCTGTGAATCTTACACATATAAAAAGAGTTATAAGAGTTCCATGAACAATTATATGGCACCAATAGATAATCTAGATAGAACGGGCACACTCCTAACAACTCACAAACTACCAAAACTGACTCGAGAAGAAGTCGAATACCTTAATAGCCCCAAACATGAGAATGAATCAGTAATCAAAAATTTTCAATAAAGAAAAAAATGAGGACCAGATTGTTTCACTGGTGAACTCTCTCAAACATTTTTTAAAAAAATAAATAAACACCAATCTTTTTCAAGCTCTTCCAAAAATTAAAGGAGAGTATACTGCATAACTCATTCTATGATGCCCGTATTACCCTGCAACAAAAGCCAGACAAAGACATCACAAGGAAAAATATCTACAGACTAACATCCCTTATGAATATGAATACAAAATCCCCCATGATATACTAAAAAATTAAAGCCAGCAATTTAGTAAAAAGGATTTTACATCATGCGATTTATTCTGGTCACGCAAGCAAGGAAGTTCCACAAATGAAAATCAATCAGTATAATATACTATCGTATTAAAATAATGAAAAATAGGCACACACTCATCTCAATTGGTGCATAAAACTAATTTCACAAAGCCAACATGTTTTCATGACAAAAATACTCATGAGACTAGGAATAGAAGGAAACTTCCTCAACCGGATGAAGGCAGTCTGTGAACACCCATAGTTGATATCATGTTTAATGGTGAAAGACTGAACGTTTTCCTCCTAAGACCAGGAACAAGATAAGGGTGGCTAGCCTTGCTCCTCCTATTCAACATGTTACTGGGCGTTCTATCAAGGGCAGTCACAGAAGAAAAAGAAAAAGGCACCACATTAGAAAGGAAGAAGTAAACAACAATATTCACAAATGGCCTTATCTTATATATAGTGAAAATCCGAAAGAATCCACACAGAAACCATTACAGTTAGTAAATGAATTCAGCCAAGTTGCAGAACACGAGACTAACATATAAAAATCAGTTATATTTCTATACATTAGCAATTAGAAATCTGAAAATAAATTTAAAAAATAATTCTTTTTATAATAGTATTTTTAAAACCCCACAAAATACTTAGGGATACTTTTAACCCAGGAAGTGCAAAACTTATATACTAAAAACTATAAAAACATTATTGAACAGGATGTGGTGGCACATGCCTGTAATCCCAGTGGCTCCAGATGCTGAGGCAGGAGGATTGTAAGTTCAAGCCAACCTCAGAGATTAGTGAGATCCACTTTTTAAAAAAATATATATTTATTTTTTATTTTAGTTTTAGGTGGACACAGCCTCTTTATTTTATTTTTATGTGGTGTTGAGGAGGGAACCCAGTGCCTCATGCATGCTAAGCAAGCACTCTACCATTCAGCCATAATCCCAACCTGAGATCCACTCTTAAAACAAAAAATAAAAATATCTGGGGAATATAACTAAGTGGTAAAGTGACCCTAGGTTTCATACACACACACACACACACACACACACACACACACACACACACAGAGAGAGAGAGAGAGAGAGAGAGAGAGAGAGAGAGAGAGAGAGAGAGAGAGAGAGGTGTGGGGGGATAGAAAGAGAGGGACAATTTAAAAAAAAAACTAAATAAGTGAATAGATATTCCATGTTCATATGTTCATAGATTGGAAGACTTAATGTTTATAAAGATGGTGCATTAGTCAGCTTTACTTTGCTATGACAAAATACCTGAGATAAGGGAGGAAAGATTTATTTCACTCATGGTTAGTTGGTTCCATTTTTTCTGGGCCTGTGGTAAGGCAGAATATCATGACAGGGAACAAGTCGGGGGAGAGAGAGAAGGGCCAGGTCCTCATATATCCTTCAAGGGCACACCTCAGTGATCTATCTGCTTCCTCCAACTAGACTCCACCCACTAAAGTTTCCACAGCCTCCCAAGAGTGCCGTCAGCTGGGCACCCAGCCTTTACACATGAGCTTTCGAGAGGCAATTTAGATCAAAACCATAAAAGATTGTAAAGCAAACCACAGAGTCACTGTAAAATATTTGTATTTTGTCCTTTTTGATGCTATTGTAATTGTTATTGTTGTTTTGTTCCCCATTTCTGGGAATTGAACCCCAGGGTCTCATACATGTCACATAGGTGCCGCACAGCTAAGCCACATTCCCGGTCCCAATAGAATTGTTTTCTTAATTTCATTCTCAGATTGTTGATTGCTAGTGTATAGAAATATAACTGAGTTTTGGGTTTTTTTTCCTTTTTTTTTTTTTTTTGGCAACACTGGGGATTAAACCCAGAGGTGGCTTAACACTAAGCTACATACCCTGCCCTTTTCATTTTTGATATAGGTTCTTGCTAGATTGCAGAGGCTGGCTTCTATCTTGCAATGCTCCTGCCTCAGCCTCCTTAGTTGCTGGGATTACAGGTGTGCACTACTGCGTCCGGCTCTGCGGTGTGTGTGTGTGTGTGTGTGTGTGTGTAGAATTGTGGATATAACACAGAGTCTCAAACATGCCAAGCAAGCTCTCTACCATTGAGCTACATGCCAAGCCCCTGATTTTTGTATTTTGTATGTGAAAGTTTTCCTCTAAATTTCTATAGATTTTTAAAGAACCATGAATAGCCAAAACAATCTTTTTTTTTTTTTTTTTTTCTCCCAGTGCTAGGAATGGAACCTAGGGCCTCGCGCACGCTAGGTAAGTACTCTGCCACTGGGCTATACCCCAGCCTTTGAGGAAAAAAGAAACAAACAAATTTGGAGAATGCACACTTCTTGATTTCATGTTTTTTCCCTAGCTACATGATCAAAACAGTGTACTGGGATGAGGACAGACATACAGATCAGTGTGATACGATGACAGTCTGGAAGTAGAACCACACGTCTATCACCCCTTCATTTTCGACAACGGTGCTGAGACCACGCAGTGAGGAAAGAATATTGAACCAGCAGGTGCACGGACAACTAGACATCCACACACAGCAGCCGGAAACTGGACCTTGACCTCACAGGATGCGTGAAGGTGAGCTCAAGATTGGTCAGATTTCTAAGTGCAAGACTTAAACCTATAACATTCTTAGAAGAAAACACAGGGGTAACCCTTGGACTTGGCAAGGTCAAAAATGCATCAAAGAACTTCCTCAAAAAGTAAATAGAACTTCTTCAAAAAAGTAAATAGATCACAGATTACATCTGTCATCCTAGCAATTTAGGAGGCTGAGGCAGGAGGATCATCAATACCAGACCGGCCTGGCATCTTGGTGAGGTCCCATTTCAAAAAAAAAAAAATGAAGTTCAGTGGTAGTTTATGCCTTGCATGTGCAAGGCCCTGGGTTCAATCCTCAGTACTGCAATAAATAAGTATGAATATAAATAAGAAGTGAAAATTTTGAAACGAGCAAAAGTTTTAAATAGACATTTCTCCAGTGAAGGTATACAAGTGCCCAGTAAGTAAAGGAGAAGATACTCCCCATTACTTGTCATTTGGGAAATTCAACCCTAAGCCGCAGAGAAGCCACACATAACTACTCCATGGGTTTAAGATAAACCAATAAACAAATGGAAAAGGTGAATTTTATAGAATAGAAATTTTATCTCGGTATTGAAAAAAAAACAGAGGGAAATATATCAAAATAATTACCACTGGTGTTTTTCTTTCTTTCATTTTTTGTTTTTAACTGCTCTGTGGTTTCCTAATTATTTCTATAATAGCATGTACTTTTGAAGTGGAAACAATGAATAATTTCAGTCTCTCTTGTCATGGTCTGAAGTCAGCATCTGGGACATGCACCTGTATCAGTTATTAAAATGCAGGTTCTGATCAAGGAGGGCTCAGGTGGGGGCCCAAGATTCTGCATTTGAATTTTTTTGTTTTGTTTTGTTGTTTTTTTTTTCTTTGCCATTGAACTCCATCCACGGCCCTTTTTATTTTGAGACAGGGTCTTGCTAAATTGCCCAGGCTGGCTTCAAATTGGCAATCTTCCTGCCTCAGTCTCCCTAGTGGCTGGGATTACAGGCATGGGACCCCACAACTGGCCAAGACTTTGTATTTCTAACAAGTTTCCAAATAGTGTGGATGCTACTGGGCCTGAGACTTCAGTTTGAGAAGGCAGGTTCTAGAAGATGGTAGCAGCAGGTCAGAGACTGATGAAGCAATTCACTGAACAGAGGGGCCAACAGAGAAGAGGCTGTTTATATCAGGAATTTATATCATGCAGGACATATTTACACTAAAGACTTTTTCATTGTAGAATGGAAAACACCTGAGGGGTGTAGCTCAGTGTTTGAGCACATGCGTAACATTTGTGAGGCCCTGGGTTAAAAAATCATTCCTTTTTTTATGAGTAATTCATATTTAAACAAATGTCCTACATTTGTGTCTGCTAAGTTGGGTAGCTCTAGGCTGGGGTGGACAGACCCCTCAGAGCCAGGCAACCTGGTGGGAGGTAGGTAAAGGCAATTTCTTTTTCTTTTTGGAGTACTGGGGATCACACGTGCTAAGCAAGTGCTGTACCTGAGAGCTATATCCCTAGATTTTATTTTAATTTTAAATTAAAAAAAATTTTTTTTGGTACTGGAGATGGAACCCAGGGTGCTTTATCACTGAGCTCCATCCCCAGCCCTTTTCTTCTTCATTCTGAGACAAGGTCTCAGTAAGTGGCTCAGGTTGTCCTGGAACTTGTGATCTTCCTGCCCCAGCCTCCCAAGTTACTGGAATTACAGGAGGGTACCACTGTGCCTGGCTGGTAAAGGTGATTAAAAAAAAAAAAAGTTTTTGGTACCAGGGATTGAACCCAGGGGCGTTTAACCACTGATCCGCATCCCCAGTCCTTTTTTATATTTTATTTAGAGACAGGGTCTCACTGAGTTGCTTAGGGCCTCGCTGAATTTCTGAAGGTTGGCTTTAAACTTGTCATCCTCCTGCCTCAGCCTCCTGAGCCACTGGGATCACAGGCGTGCACCTGCAAAGGCGATTTAAAGCCGCTGTCTTGGGGTCCTGTTGATGTGACGTAGTGGCAGCGTGGCTTACTTTTTCTCTGACTTGCCCTTGTTCATCCTCCCCCAAGTCTGTCCACGTATGACAGATGGACAGCCCTACCTATCCCCCAGGGCTACGCACCAACAATGAGATGACACCATTCCTAAAAGGCACTTTGTGGCCTGCCTGTCCCCCAGTAAGTGCCCAGGAGGAGGAGAGGCGAGGGTTTCTTGTCCTCTTTCCCTCCCACGGTGCCCCGGCAGCGCCAAACCCAGTGGAGCAGCCAGTGACCTCGGACAGCCTTTCTCCACCTCTGACTCCTCGGGACCCCAGGCAAGTCGTTCTCCCTCTCTTTCCTCCGTTTCTTTGTCTGCAAGATGAGTAACTGGATGAGAAATCGCCGACATCTGCTCCCAGCTGTCAAGCTCAGATGCCCATCTGAAATGAGGAACTGCGGCCACCGAGCCGTGGTAGGTGTGTGACGGCAGCCAGGCTGTGCAGGCCCCGGGCACTTCCTCCTCCTCCCCCGGTCTGGCGGGTGGAATGGGGCAGGGTGGGTCTGTCCTCACCTGGCTGGCCTCACTCAGCAGAGTCCATGGAGGTCTGGGCCCCCTGGGGATCTCAGCGCTCTCCTCAAGGCCGAGGGTGACGGCCCTCGCCTCTGCTTGAGCGGGCTCTGGCCTCTTCTGTGGTGATCCGCGGCCTCTTTCAGCCCGGGGCTTCCTGGAGCCAGAAGCAGGTGAGTCCCATCCTCGCCCTGCGCCTCTGCTCCCGGCTCTCCTGGAGTGGCCAGAGGTCACGTGTCCACCTGTTTGAATATCCATCTCTCCAGCCTTCGGGGATCAGGGCTGCCTGACTTCAGGGTGCAGGTGCTTTTTGGCCTCTTGGGCCTTGGTTACTTCCGGGTGGGCAGTACCCCTGCCCTGTCCAGCTGTGCCAAGCCCCCTCCGTTTCTCTCTTGGCTTCTGCCCTGTTTGTTGATTGGCTCAAGAGAGGGGTGTGAGCAGAGGCTGGAGGCTCTGGTTGGCCCACCCCAGAGCCCCTTGCCCTGGCCAAGCCAGGAAGGTCTCTTTCTACCTGTCCAGCTGAGGCAGGTCCTCTGTGGGGCTCCTGTTGCCAGGTCCACCCTGGAAGAGAAGGCTATGGTGTCCTGCATCTGCAGCACCATCTGCCCAGCTCTGCCCCAGACATGGCTCTCTGTGAGGGGGCTTCGGAGCATGGGCTCTGCTGTAGTTGGTTTCCTGTGTGCACCCCCATTCCTCAGACCTCCCTTCAACCCTGACAGACCATTACCCTGGGCCTCCACTCTCAGAAACTCGCCTCCACTGCTGAGGTCCTCGTGGGGAGCAGAAGCACAGAATCAGAAGTCAGACTTCAGTACCAAGCCAGTCACAGGTGTGTGGCCATGACCAAGGCATGCCTTGAGTTTCAGTGTCCTCTGTAAAATGTGGCTAAGACTGTGATACCGAACTCTTCCTCAATAATGCCCCCATGCCCTTTCATATTTCTCTGCTCGGTGAACTCCTACACAGGCTTCAAGACCCAACTCAAATGCTCCCTTCTCCGTGAAAGTCTCCCTAACCCCTGTGCCCTGGGCCCAGATCGTAGGCCTTGCAGTTCCACTCGAGCTCTTTAAGTGTTTTCCTGGCTTTCATTTGACCCTGAATTCTCAGAAACAGGAGACAGAATAGGCTCCATTTGGGCATCAGAGATGCTGCGTTGAATGACTACCTTGTGGAATTCTTGCAGGGCTCGATCCTGGGGTCCTTCATCTAGGCTTGGCTTGGGTCACCTGGTGCCTGTGGTGCCTTTAAGCTGTGCCCGGCTGTACCCATTTCCATGGCTGAGACCCAGTGGGAGAGACCATGACTTGTGAGTGTCTCTGCCGACATTCTGGGGCAGGGAAAAATGAAACAGCACAGTCAGGAGGTTCTGGGGTTCAGGGGAAAGGGAGGAAGGACTTCAGTGTCTCCCAGCTCCCTCTCAGGGTTCTGAGGCTGCTGGCCGGGGTCAGGGAGATGACAGTCTTGGGGTTGGTAGCTGATGGACCGGGCTTCCCAGACAAGAGCCAGCTAGTCAAGGGCGCCCTCTAGGGGCAACCACGGGGGAGGCAGGAACCTGTCCACAAAGGCAGGATTCTTGAGTTTCACGGTGCCAGGCATTGCGACAGACACGTGTTTGACTTTAAGAATATATGTATTAATCATCTGGTGGGTGGAAAGCTCTCTCTGGGGTGTTGGCATGCATCGGTGAAGAAGGAATACAAGGTAGAGAAAGAACCCCTTACAGCAGCGGTTCTCAGCCCAGATTGTGCATTAGAACCAACCGGAAAACTGCAAAAATACCATCCCTGAGCTGACAGAGTTTGCATCTGTAGGGTGGGGCACTAGTACTAGTGATTGTAGCTGTTCCCCAGGAAATGCTAATGGGCACCAGGCAGGAGAACACAGGCTTGAAGTGTTCACTAAGGCTTGCCATTCATTATCCTCACCTGGTCACTGGCGCAGATGTTATTGTCCTGTTCTGCAGAAGAGCAGACTGAGGCCCATGTCACCTCTCTGCCTTCCGTGTTCAGTCTTCCTTCCTTCCTTCCATCCTTCCTTCCTTCCTTCCTTCCTTCCTTCCTTCCTTCCTTCCTTCCTTCCTTTCTTTCTTTCTTTCTTTCTTTCTTTCTTTCTTTCTTTCTTTCTTCCTCTCTCTCTCTCTTTCTTTCTGTCTACTGGGGATTAAACCCTGGGATTCTTAACCACTGAGCTACATCCCTAGCCGTTTTTGTTTTGAGACAGGGGCTAAGTTGCTGAGGCTGGCTTTGAACTCACCCTCCTCCTGCCTCAGCCTCCTGAGCTGCTGGGATTACAGGCGTGAGACACGCGACAGCTCCCTTCCCTGTTTTAGTCAAGGACAGGCAGGGGAGGAGAGGAGGCAGCAAAGGGCTCCTACAAGGCTGTCGCTGATCTCCTAGAGATGCTCCATGACAACAATGTGGCTTTGTTTGCTGTGATTAGAAAAGTTGCCAAGGTCATTGCAAAGCAGGTTTTTGTTGTCCTCTTTGTTGTCCCTCCACCTCCCCCCCCCCCACCTCTGATCAGGGACAGAGAATTGTCAAGGCAAAAGCAGTGTGTACAAAAGTCTCCTGCAGGCTCAGCGTAGTCACTGCTTAGGGAGTAAAGTCTGAGAGGTGGGGCCACAGGGCAGGGGGAGAGGAAGGGGAGGAAGGAAGGGAGAGTGGATTTATTTTAAGACTCAAGGCCATGTTGTAATCGGGGCTTCTGGAGGTGTGGTCCCAGGACCTCTCACATCATGCTTCCCTCAGTACCTGAAAAAATGTAACATTCCCAAGGGCACAGGGTTAGCCTCTGGAGAAAGATCCTGAGATCTGCATATTTACTCAACACTGGGCAATTCTTGTCCCCACTGAAGATCAAGAGCACTGCAGCTTGGAATTCTGCTCTTCTCCCTTAGTAATCTAATCTGAGTACGTTGGGTAGATACCCATCATGCCTAGAGGCTCAGAGGAGCCTCGGAATGGATTAATGTATTAAAATGTATCAGATCAGCTGCTGAGAGTCTGACCAGCTGCCCCTGGGGTCTGAGCACTCGCTCCCACTTTGCACAGTCTGGCTAGAAGCCAGCCCCATAAACACCAGGGCGGCTTTGTCATCTCCCCCCAGGCCTGGTCTCCACTCATGGGCTCCCAGCCCCCACCTCCTTCCCTAGCTGCCCAGCACCTATTAACAGATCCTGCCGACCAATCACAGCCTGTGATGTCACCAGCAGCCAATCAGAACTCCTCACCAGTATAAGCAGAATTCTGTCACTCTCACTGAGGTGATGAGATTCCAGCGCAACACCACCCTTTTCAGACAGGGACGCTGAGGCAAAAGAGGAGCAGAGTCCTATCCAGGGTCACCTCATAGGTCACCGCAGAGCCAGGGCTAGAAGCCAGGACTTGTGACGGTAGCCCAGTGTTCGTTCCCCAGCCCTCAGGTTTACCTAAGCTCCCCGGGTCCTGGATAGAGGGTCCCTCCCTGGGTAGATCCTGGAAAAGGGAAGATGAAGCTCAGCACTGTCCCCACGGTCCCTGCAAGACCTCAGGGGTCAGGCTGCAAGTGGAGCAGACCCCTCAACCTCTGGATTTTAGGGCCATGGGACAGGAACTGTTGCCCCAGATTCCGGCTCTTAGCTCGACCCCCGCAGGAAGGAATTAGAGGTACCTGGCCAGGCTGAGTGGGCTGCTGCTTCTGAGCAGATTACAAGGAGGGGCCGAGACAAGGGCTCCTTTGTGGAGGCCGTGGCTTAGGGAGTCAGGTGATCGCTCAGCACACATGTATGTGGGCAGTACCAGCCTCCCCGTGTGGGCACGGGCACTGGCTATAGGGTCTCAGTCCCACCAGTCCAGTGGCCAGAGCTTTCAAGGGATCGTCTGACCAGACTGGAGCCCCACCTGTGAGTAGGGGGTGCCCCACGTGGACAGGGCTGGGGCTTGGAGGGACCACAGGGGTGGATGATTGTACACAGAGTACAAGTGCAGGTGTGTGGGCTTCTGCAGGTCCCGAGGTGGGGAATGAGCTTGGTGTGCACCAGGCACAGAGACATGGTTTGTAGCTGCATCAGAACAAGTGGGGGAGGATGGAGATTCAATCACTGCTTCAAATAAAGTTTTATTGAGCACCTGCTATGAGAACAACACAGGAGCTTCCATTTGGAGGAGGAAAGAGGCAGCAAGCAGCAGGTATCTTGTATAATTTATATTTGAGGAGGGATAAATACTAGGTGGAAAAATCAAACAAGCTGGAAGCACACTGCTGGTGGCAGTGAGGCACTATTTCTAGTAGGATAGCCGGGGACATCCTTGCTGAGATGTCATGAAGTGGGGATGAGTCAGGCAGTTCCCTCAGGAAGAGCATCCCCCAGGCAACTGGCTCAGCAGGTGGAAAGGCCCTGGGGCAACCATTCAGTAAATTGGAACAACCTTGCCCATCAGGCTCTGTTCTGGGAATGGGGTCACTGGCAGTGGGCTGGGCTGCCTGGGTCCCTTACTTATTTCTCATTCCAGGTAGTTGAGGGAGCGTAGGGAACAAGATGAGCTCAGAACAATGCCCGGCTCAGTGTGTGGACATTGCTGTTGTTATTGTCACTGTGCAAAATTAAGGGCCCATGCCCTTAATACACAGACCTGCCTGTCTTCCCTGCCAAGGTCAGGGGCAGCCTCTGGGCTCACTTTCTTGGGTTCCCACCTCCCACAGGCAGTCAGAGCTGGAAGGCCCTTGAAAATGATCCCCTTCCCCTGCTCCCAGTGTCCAGGTGGGAGAGCTGAGGCCCACGCAGGGAAGCGTCCTGGCTAAGATCATGCATGAGTCCCAGACAGGAGCCAACTAAGGCCTCCCCACCCACCCCATCAGCACCCTCTCTGCCTGCCCACCAGGACCCACGCCCACCTGCTGCAGCCCAGTGCCTGGCCATGACCGTCACCTACTCCAGCCAAGTGGCCAATGCCCGCCTGGGCTCCTTCTCCCGCCTCCTGCTGTGCTGGCGTGGCAGCATCTACAAGCTGCTCTACAGAGAGTTCTTCATCTTCCTGTTCTGCTACTACACCATCCGTTTCATTTACAGGTACAGGTGGCAGGGCTGGGGCCAGGGCCGGGCCAGGGCCGGGGAGGGTGGAGACAGGTTGGAAACTCTGCTGGGCCCTTCCAGTGTGCTAGGGAGCATACGTGCCAGTCAACTATGGATCTGAACTGAGGTCCTGGCCAGTACCTGGGGGCTGGAGCTGGGGCCTGGGAAAAGAAATCAAATCAGATGGAGGGAGAGGGGTGTGGCTCAGTGGTAGAGTGCTCGCCTAGCATATGTGATGCCCGGGGTTCAATTCCCAGTGCCACACGTCTCACATACACACACACACACACACACACACACACACACACACACACACTTACACAGTTCATATATATACATACTTCAATAAAAAATGCTCATCTAAACAATAAAATGTAGGACAGATACATATGCAGAATATATGATAGCACTTTAGTTGAGAAAACTTTAATGATTACAATGGATTGAAAAATATACCTAAAAGTCCTTTTTTTTTTTAAATGGTACTAGAGATGGAACTCAGAGCCTTATATATAATAGGACCCTAAATTTCTTAAGTTTATATTCATAACAAAGGTTGGTATTTATTTATTGGTACTAGGGATTGAATCAAGGGGCTTAACCACTGAGCTACAGCCTCAGCCCTTTTTATTTTTTTATTTTATTTTTGTAAGAGAGAGAGATTTTTTAAATATTTATGTTTTAGTTTTCAGCGGACACAACATGTTTATTTGTATGTGGTGCTGAAGATCGAACCCAGGCCTGCACGCATGCCAGGCGAGCGCGCTACCGCTTCAGCCACATCCCCAGCCCCATTATTTTTTTTATTTTTAGGTAGGCTCTAAGTTTCTTAGGGCCTCCCTAAGTTGTGAAGCTGACCTTGAACTTGAGATCCTCCTGCCTCAGCCCCCTGAGTCACTGAGATTACAGACCTGCGCCACTACACCTGGCCCACCCTACTTTTAAAAAAGACCACTCAGTTTCAACCTGCTTTTAAACAACTGTCCCTGACAACTGACCCTTTACAAGGGTCCCTGATGCCTAACACTGACCCTCAGCAAGCCCTTCCTTCCCGAGGGTTGGTGCGAGGATTCTCACTAGAGGCCATCGGAGCGGGCCTCCGGGGCCTGCGGGGGTTTGTCCTGGCTCAGGCCGGAGGTGGGCCCTGGCCTGGGCAGGACCTGTGGCCATCTCAGCCACCTCCTCACGGCGCGCGCACACCCCCGTGTCGCCCTCAGGCTGGCCCTCTCGGAGGAACAGCAGCTGCTGTTCGAGAAGCTGGCTTTGAATTGCGACAGCTACATCCAGCTCATCCCCGTTTCCTTCGTGCTGGGTGAGCGCCCCCTTCCGGCCGTGCGGGGTCCGGGGCCGCCCCAGCTCGCTGCAGACCCAGGGCGGACCCAGAGGAGCTGCGAGTGAGAGGGGCAGGCCAGTGGCCGGGTGGCTCCGTGCAGGCCGGGGACACGTGCGAACTGCAACAGGGAGACTAAAGCCAGGCGGCGGGGAGGCCGTCCTGCCGCGGCACTGCAGGCGCGGTGCCGGGGACGCGCTGGGAGCCTTGCGCAGCGGGGAGGGAGGGCGCGGGTGGTGGCGGATGGCTGGGGTCCCAGGGCCGGATGACCCGAGGGGCTCTCGCGCCTCCGTGCGGGGAGGCTCTGACTGCCGTCCTGTCCCGAGAGCCTCCCATTAAGGTCGGGGCTGGGCCCGCTCGCATTAGAAAGATGGAGAAACCGAGGCATCACCGGGCGCTGGCCTCTGGCCACAGCCCAGCCGCTCGCCCCTCGCCCCTCGCCCCTCCTGCTCAGGTTTCTACGTGACGCTGGTCGTGACCCGCTGGTGGAACCAGTACGAGAACCTGCCGTGGCCCGACCGCATCATGAGCCAGGTGTCCGGCTTCGTCGAGGGCAAGGACGAGCAAGGCCGGCTGCTGAGGCGCACGCTCATCCGCTACGTCAACCTCGGCCACGTGCTCATGCTGCGCAGCATCAGCACCGCGGTCTACAAGCGCTTCCCCACCTTGCAACACTTAGTGCAGGCAGGTGGGCGGAGCCAGGAGTTCCGGGGCGGGGAGGGGCGGGGCCAGACCTGGAGTGACAGGAGCTGAAGATGGGTGGAGCCAGAATTCCCTGAACTGGAGGATTGGGTGGGGTCCTGGGGACTGAACTAAACAGGTCAGATGCTTGAAGGTGGGGCGAGGCCAGAACATAACGCTTGGATGATAAGGGTTTGAGGTAGGGTCACAGACCCTAAAAAAGCTAAGGGAAGGGCTGGGGACTTGGGAACTCTGCCCTTCTGATCTGATCTCCAGTTTCCAGTCTGGAGGTCTGAGCATCGTTCTCTGGCCTCCCCCTTGCCCTTGCCCGTACCTGACCTGTCTCTGGTGAATAACAGGCCTCTCTCCCATGCGTAGTCCATAATAGCACATTGCAGGCATCCAGTGATTATGTGTTCAAAGAAAGAGGATTCCAAAGGAACTCGGCCTAAGGGCCGAAGGGCTGAGCAGGGCCTGGCTGGGGCTGGCCACCTCTTCTGCGGTTCTCCCACCTGCTGCCTTCTTCACTCTACTCTGCAGGCTTTATGACCCACGGGGAATACAAGCAGTTTGAAAAACTGAGCTTGCCACACAATATGTTCTGGGTGCCCTGGGTGTGGTTTGCCAACCTGTCCACAAAGGCCTGGGTTACAGGTCGAATCCGGGACCCTGTTCTGCTCCAGAGCCTGCTGAATGTGAGCCCACTACACAGATGGGGCGGGTGCACAGGGGGGAGGGTTGTGGCCTAGGTAGAACAAGGTTTCCTACAGGGGGAAAACTGGAACCCCTGAGTCTTCCCAGAGCCTGGGATGGGGGTGCAGGATGTTTTCCAACTTTCTACAGCCTGAGGGAGCCCTTCTCCCAAGATCCCTTCAATCCCCTAAGTGAGCCTGTGAGGTGCTGGTTCCTTTTTTGCTAGAACAGGAGACTGAGCCCAGAGAGGTTTAGTGAGCTGTCCATAACCACACAGCCAGGACTGGACTAAGAAACCAGACACAGGTATCTGGGGGAAAAGTGGAGATGAACCTGGGGGAGCAGAACCCCATCCTTTCCTCTGTTCCTCAGGAGATGAGCACCTTGCGTACTCAGTGTGGACATCTGTATGGCTATGACTGGATCAGTATCCCGCTGGTGTACACACAGGTGAGGACTGGACTGGTGAGGCTGCTCTTTGGGAAACGGAGGCTAGGAGGACCCAGGAAGCTGACTGACTCAGAGGCTGAGCAAAAGGCTGCCTCCAGGAGTTGGAGCTGCACCTTGAAAGTTTTCTCTAGTGCCAAGCTCATGGCATCCAGGCTTTTGCCTGGCCCAGCCCGGTAGAGGCAGTGTGGTCACACCTGTTAAAGAGGAGAGAACAGACCCAGGCTCACCAGTGTGATCCCGGGGTCCCTCCTAGTCCTCTTGTGCCACCTCCTCCACTTTCTCCTCCCAGGTGGTGACCGTGGCAGTGTACAGCTTCTTCCTGGCTTGCCTGGTTGGCCGGCAGTTTCTGAACCCGGCCAAGGCCTACCCGGGCCACGAGATGGACCTTGTTGTGCCGGTCTTCACGTTCTTGCAGTTCTTCTTCTACATGGGTTGGCTGAAGGTGAGCCTCTGGGCTGGGGGTGTGGCCAGAGGGCCGTGGCCAGCAGCTGCCTGGGATGAGGATGGAGAGCTGGGAGGTGAGGGTTTCACAAGAGGAAGGTAGGCTGCTGGGCCCGGCCACCCCCTCGAGGCCACGCATTTCCCATGTGTGTTTACATAGGACAAAGCGGAGATCCAAATCGCAGGGGCCAGGGGCCCATGCTTGAGGTCTGACTGACCCCAGGGCTTCCCTGACGCCAAGCGTGTAGTGGGCGTGGGAGACACAGGGAAAGTTCCATCAGTGTAACCATCTGGTGCCCCAGAGGGTGTTCTCCAGGGTTTGTCCAGAACAGGAGGAATTCACGGGATAAGGTTGCAGTGGCAGGCCCTGCTGTCCCCTAGGATTTGTGCCCCCTGCTTACAACAACAAAAGCGGTGAAGCTGACTACCCCAGGGCCCTCTAGAAGGCACCTTCAGTCCCCTTTTCCTTACGCTCCCCCACCCCAAGTCTCTTGTCCAGCTCCTTCTCCCCCAGAGCCAGGACCCTAATGGGAGCTCAGAATGACTGATGTCTGTTTCTTGTCTTTCATTCTGTTTCCTGCTCACTCTCTCCTCTCCTCTCTTCTGTATTTGTTTTTTGGTAATGGTGGCAGGGATGTCCCTTTCTCCCCTTTTTATCCTTGTATCTCTCTCTCTCTCTCTCTCTCTCTCTCTCTCTCTCTCTCTCTCACACACACACACACACACACACACACACACACACACACACATACACACACACACACACACACACACACACACACACACACGCTCCTATTCCCCCTGCATCTTTTGGTTTCTAAAGATCCAACCAGATCACACCATTTGATGCTTGAAATTGTCCAGGGTGCCCCGGTGCCTTGCCAGGTGTCCCCTGGACCCTAAGGCTGCTCATCACCTCTTTGAGGAATTTGTCAGGGTATTTTAGAGATTAGTCCCCTGGAAACTGGACACCTAGACTCCTCGTGAATCCAACACAGCCTCTGCATGTATCTCAGTTCCGTTAGCAAACAATGAATAAATACATGTTTGAAGGTATGATGAGTAAATGAATGAGTAAGTAAGATTACGAAACTCCAGGTGAGATATGTGAGATGAGACAGAGGTGGTGACTCAGTTGAGTGACACCGTTAGGGACAGATGAGGTATTCAGGGAGGAATTGGCTAAGGAGAATCAGAGAGGTTCAGGGTCTAGAGGGCAGGAGCAATGTGTCGGTGGCCCCATGTTGGGGGGCTATAGCCCTATGCTATGGCAATTGGAAACAGTTGTCAGGCAGGAAGGGTGTCATGGGGTGTGGAAATGGTAGGATCCAAGGCTTGAGGGAGGGAAGCAAGAGCCTCAAGGATCTCTACCTGAAGGTCCCCAGAGTCTCACCCATCCCCAAGGTGGCAGAACAGCTCATCAACCCTTTTGGAGAGGATGATGATGATTTTGAGACCAACTGGATCATCGACAGGCACTTGCAGGTATGAAGGGAGCTCATACCACGGATCCAAGGAGGGGGACGCTGCAATTCTGCAGGGAGGCGTCACAGGGAATTATCCTCCCTTGCCATGCCCCACTTTGCGGCCAGCCATTCACTTACAAGAGTCTCACCTCAACTTTTGAGGTTTGCAGGGCATCAACCTCTCCATTCACAGGTTGGGAAACTGAGGTCCAGAGAGGGAAATAACTTCCCCAAGTCATCAGGCAAGTTCATGGTCATGTCTGGCTGACCTTTCCATTGGACTTCCTCCTCTGTTCCTGGTGGCCAGGTGTCCCTGTTGTCTGTGGATGAGATGCACCAAGATCTGCCCCCCCTAGAGCGGGACATGTACTGGAATGAGATAGAACCCCACCCACCCTACACAGCTGCTGCTTCCCAGTTCCGCAAACCCTCCTTTTGGGGCTCCACATTCAACATCAGGTGGGCAGTGCCAGGGAACTGGGTGGGAAGCATCTCAAGTGCAAGGGCCTAAGAACTTAGAACAGCTCTTGTGAGTACCCGTTGTGTGCCTGACAGGGCTAGGCAGGATACTGCATTCTGAAGAGATATTAACTATTTTTTTCTTCCCAATAATCCTGCTTTGTTAGTTTTCAGATAATCAAGTACAAGTTCAGAGGGGTTAAGTAGGTTGCCCAGTCCACAGTCACATAACTAGCCAAGGGCACGTCTATGCCAGTTGTTAGGTTCCACTCTGCGCTTCACTCTCAGCTGAGCTATGAAAGGACTCCTTTAGGCTCTCAGGAGCCTCTGGTCTTAGGTACTCTCCTTCCTTGTCGGGGCTGGAAGCTGACAGGAAAGGGATTTATTCAAGAGCAGCCGGTGGTCAGTGATGCAGTGGGGATGTTAGAACTTGCTTCCTTGCTCTAACCAGATCGGTTTTTTGTTTTTTGTTTTCAACAAATTAAGGTGTTTGGGTGGAGAGTGGAGTGGGGTTCTCTGGGATAGGGGAGGGGCAGCAAGCATGTCCAGGCAGAAGGCAAGGCCATAACAGGTACTTCCTGAGTAGGTTCTCCTACGAGTAAAATCCTCAGGCCGCCCACAGCAACCAAAGCTTCCCCTGTACAGTCTCATTTCCCCAATGCTCTGAATCCCTCCTGGCTGCTGTGGGCTGGAGGGCCATTTCAGAAAGTCCTCTGCCCCTGGGTGACAGAGACGGCTTTGGAGAGTGTTTGGCTCATGTTGGGATCCACATTAAGGCCATTTTCCGCAGTATCCAGCACTGTTCTCCTATTGTTCTTTTAAGAACTAAATGGCCTATTAGGCTGCAGTTAGGATGGAGTCCATCATTAGTGTGAAGAAGGGTGGAAAAGCAGTCAAATGAAAGCTGGTGACTTGTCTTGCTTAGGAAGCTTTCTGGAGGATGAACTTGAGCCCTACATTTTCTGCGTCCCTGCATTTGAAGGCCAGGGTGGGGGAAGGTATAAAACAGAAAAATAACAAGGAATACTCACTTAGCGAAGGGAGCTCAAACCCCAAACCAAAACTCTGGGTACCTGCCTGGGAAAACAGAGGTCACCTTTGACTGCCTGAAGCTAAGCCTTGGGGCGTGGGAGAAGTTGGTGGCAGGAAAGGCAAGCCCCAGTCTGGCCTAGGTAAGCTCTCTGTTGCAAAGGAAAGGTCTTGGCCCCCCAAGAAGCTGCTGGAAGCCAGACTTGTCTCTTGGTGGGTGATGTTCTGCAGTTGAGAACATCTCTCCCTGGCCTTGCCTGTAGTCCCTCCTAGGCCTCACCCACCTTCCTACTGAGGACCAGGTGTTCTGATGGTGTAGGGGAAGAGGCTTTAATGGGAGGAGCCAGTGGTGAAGAGGAAGTCCCTAGATGCCAGGCTGGAGGAGGGGGCTGGATGGTAACAGTAGGCGAGAGGGAGCGGAAGAACTTGAGACTCACTGGGAGGTATAGGAGAGATTAGGACGGAGGCGAGAGCTGTGGTACCATGAAGGAAGGCTGGGACAGAGAGAGGGACAAAGGGGGGTGAAGGAAAGGTCAGGCCTGGGTCCTTTATCCCCCCTACTCAGCCCTCAGTGTCTTTTTCCAGTCTGCAGAAAGAAGAGATGGAGTTTCAGCCAAATCAGGAGGACGAGGAGGACACTCACCATGGTATCTTTGGTCATGATCATCAAGGTGTCATTAGTCACCTCCTAGGGCTGCCATCCCATGACCACCACCCTCCCAGGACAAACTCCAAGACCAAACTACTATGGTCCAAGAGGAAGCCCTACCTCCACGAGAGTCAACCCAGTAAAGACAAACAGAGCCCTGGGGACCAGGAAGACACCAAGGCCTGGAAGCTCAAGGTGGTAGATGTCTTCAGGGATGCTCCACTCTACGAGAGGCCAGGCTACCACAGTGCCCCACAGACGCCCCTCAGTCGCACGCCCATGGTCTTCCCAGAACTGTCAGCCCCCTCTGGGCTACATGGCATCACAGGCACTGATACAAGTGACCAAAGCCCAAAGCCTGTGACTTCTGGGGCCAAGAACCATTTTGAATTGCTCCCAGATGATGGGGCCTTGAGGGAGCACCCAGAAGTACACCATGCAAGGAAGAAAACTGTCGAGTTTAACCTGAAGGACATACCAAAGATCCCCGAAGGTCATCTCAAAAGACATTCGCAACGCTTGACAAGCAATATACACACAATCCTCGAAGATCCCGTAGATCCTGCAGCTCCCCTTCACACCTTGGAAAACAGGTCTGTTCACCCAAACCAGGGTCATGGCATCCCTCTTTCCTACCCCAGCTTCCCTTACTTGAGCAGCTTCCCATGGTTTCATTACTGTCAGAATAGGAGGGATCTATGCCCTGACTGGCTGGGAGTATGCACTGGAACCCCGAAGTGTTGTGGGCGGGTGCTTATACTCAGTTCATGCAGGAGCTTGACGTCACCAGACTTCTTGGGGATTCACGGAAAGAATATGAAGTTACACTTACAAGGATGCTGGGGGGGGGGGCAGGTTGGCAGGTTAGGCCTAGATGGGCTAGGGGTGGCTGATAGAGAATACCATGAGGCTGAACCTGGGCTCTCCACTATCACCAAGAACTTGACTCACTGCCCAGTTAGGAGGTGGCAAATGAGCACTTTCCTAGAGGCCTTCATGCTAGGACCCAATCACTGGAAGAAAGGGTGCTGCCTTATCCCAAAAACTGGCAGATGGTAGCTTATTGGGGGAATAGAGGAGACAGGATCCAAGGTCCACGAGTTGCAACTTCTTACTGCTTTGGGGACCTCACTGAACTATGTCCCAGTTTCAAGCTTCCTTAAGCTTCAAGTTGTTACAAACCCTCGATAATTCCCTTTATTCTAGATTTTTTGAATATTTTTGCCCAATTAGAAACATCCTACTCCAGCCTCAATCATACACAGAGGAAGTCTAACTTCCCATTTCTATATTCTCAAGCAGTTTCTTTCATGGTTAGAACACCCAGCTTTATTGAAAACCCCCCAAAAAAGGGGGGTGGAATAGGGCAACAATTTTGGCCTTGCTTCTAGGAGTATACAGGAGATTTTTATAAACCATCTGTGGCTTAAAATTTAGTTTTACGTACCTTCCATACTCATATCAACTTTCTCAATTTTTCAATAGGGATGAACTATATTCCTAGCTTATCTCCCAAGGGGGATACCTCACCAGCCTGGTCTTCACCTGCCTGTAATCAGCGGGACACTGATCCAGTCATGCCCACACAGTTGTCCACATTGGAGTATGTTCCCATGACAGCCGGATTTAAATGGCTAGCTTAATGGACAAGTAACTAGTCCAGGACTACTTCAGCCTTTAATACATTAAAAAACTGTATAAACTAGGGGCTGGGGATGTGGCTCAAGTGGTAGTGTGCTTGCCTGGCATGCATGTGGCCGGGTTCAATCCTCAGCACAAAGATGTTGTGACTGCCGAAAACTAAAAAATGAATACTAAAAAATTCTCTTAAAAAACTGTTTAAACTAGAATGAACCACTGGAAACATGTAATTCAGAACTATTTGAATTCAACACACCCACACCTTGTTATCTTTCCTCAACTAAGGAGTCTAATAAATACAAGAATTCTTCTAAGTATTTGTTTAGTGTGATTGACACTAAGGGAATCTGAAAGATTGCCAAGACAGATTTTTGGCCCATGCCACAATTTCAAACACAAGAGCTGGGTACCAAATTTCTTTATTTGAAGGAATGGTACAAATTAAAGATCATAAGTGGATGTTTTGGTACAACTTATAGAAAAGGTATAGGTAACCCCAATATGCATGCACTGCCTTGGTGACCAGGGAAGTCACTTGCACGGCTATGGGAAAGTCAGGCTGAGGTTTAGCTCTCGTTATCACTGTCTCCCAGGGTGTGCTTGTCAAAGAGATACTCTGCCATGCCCGATTCTGGGGCTCCCATCTTGCGCAAGTTAGTTACATGGTCACCCAATTCTTTGATGGATTTCACCTGCTCATTCAGGTAATGAGTCTCAATGAAGTCACACAACTAGAAAAAGAATCGGAAATTACTGGTTAGTTTTCCCAGCCAATGGTCAGTGATTTCTTCCACTTATCCCCTGGGTTTCCAATACTCACGTGGGGGTCATTTTTGTCAGTGGCCAGTTTGTGCAGTTCCAGAAGTGACTGGTTCACACTTTTCTCCAAGTGCAAAGCACATTCCATTGCATTGAGCCCACTCTCCCAGTCATCACGGTCTGGTTTCTGAATAAGAGGAGGTTAGGTCAATTCATCTGTAGTCTCTACCAATCAGCCCCCAAACCAGCAAACTCCTAACACCTAACCATCCTGCTTGGGTGCCTTGACAACAACTTCTACTTTAACATCCTAACCCACTATTTTCCTACTTTAGTTGAAATGGCAGATCTAAAAAGGCACAAAAAACCCAAAGCCCATTATGTCATCTTTTTTTAAGTTAAGGGCAACTGATAGTCTGTAGGACACCCCTAAGACCTTTTGTTCACCTTGATATCCTGAAGGAAGATTCGGCCACCTCGTTGGTTCTGCAGCTTCATCAATTTCTCAGCATGTTCCCTCTCCTCATGAGATTGGTGAAGAAAATATTTGGCAAAGTTCTTCAAAGCCACATCATCACGGTCAAAGTAGTAAGACTGAAAGTGGAATGTGAACACATATGTTAAGGATACCCACAAGAAAGAAACTGTACCAGTAGGTAGAAAAGGTTGCTGCTACCAAAGCCTCTTTCTCAAAGCACAGCAAGAAGAGGCCAGTGCCTTAGGAGACTAGGGGCAGAAGTGTTCCTGGGTTAACTCAACAGTAATTAATTTGTATTCTAAAACAGAAAATTGAAACTTGATCCTTGTAAGTTTATTACTTCAAGGTTCCTTTAGAGTATCATAGGAACTGACTGCAGCAGAATGTCTTCAAGATCTGTATTAGTGTAGAGGAAATTTCTTAAGCCAGAGCCAAATACGATTAAAGTTAGAGTGCTGGAGTATTGACTGTGTGCTTTCAGCTCATTTTCCTGTTCCTTCCTGATTACATGTTAAAACAACCTCTAGAGCTTGCCAGTTGTGCAGTACATTGCTGACTTATAAAATTAAAGCATTGTGCCACATGACAACTGAGGACAATATATACCTATAACTATTATTACCAGCAGAAGTCAAAAATTTGATTTCCAGTCTTAAGACACTAACTCCTACCACTCAGCCTGAAGTAAGGAGCAAACCAATTCCACTGTGGGAACAACTTCCTTGCTCAGTAACTGTTGGTGGACTTTATCCAGGAACTACAGGTTCAATTAGTGGGCCACAACTCCAGGACTCTCTCGCACAAGGATAAAGAAGAAAGCACCAAGGCTCAAGGTCGGGTGACACTTCCATGACTGTAGAAGGGGAGATTTTTAGCGATAATGCTTCAACACAAGTGGGTCTTCGAGATAAGTAGAACAGAGAGGTGGAGACCGCTGTTCCGATAGGGGCCGGGGTAAACCCACAAGAGATAAGCAACTTTGTATCAACCCCAAGGCTGCTGCCATTCGACACCCTTACCCAGCAGGAGGCTGGGAGCTGCGCACTCCAGCAAACTGAGTCACGTGATCGGCGGTGGAGGTCGAAAAAGGAATGCAAAAACCCACTTTCCTAACCGCTGGGCCGATCGTACCGGCTGCCAGTCTCTAAGAGGGGATTGCAGAGGCGGACCTTGTGGCGGAGCGAGCCCTCCCGGGGACTGCTGGAAAGGCCCAGACTTTCTGCGCCAGCCAAGTCCTGGGAGACCTCGCGCAGCCTCCATTTTCCAGAAGGGCGCACGGAGGCGGGGAAGCCCGCTGCTGGCCACACCCCCGCCCGCCGGCCCGCGCCCCGCCGCAGGCCCGCCCGCGCTCACCATGGACAGGTAGACATAGGAGGCGTAGAGCTCCAGGTTGATCTGGCGGTTGATGGCGGCCTCCGAGTCCTGGTGGTAGTTCTGGCGCACCTGCGAGGGGGACGTGGTAGCCATGGCGGGCGGCTGAGGAGAGGCGCGGCGCTGGAGCGGCGGCGGAGGCCTGGGGCGGTCCGAGGGCGCTGTGAAGAGGTGGCGAAGGGCTGCTGGCTCTGAGCGGCGGCCGGGGTGGGGGTCGAGCGCCGGGTTCCGTCCAAGCACTGTTGAAGCAGGAAACCGCGGCGACTCTCGGCAAAGAACGTCTGGCGCAGACGGCACCCGCCGGGCTCTTATAAGGGTCTCGGCGTCATGACGGCCCTGGCCAATCAGCGCAGCCCGCCTGCCGGGCCCCGCCCCTTCCTGTGGGCGCGCGGCCGCGGGCGGGGCGGGGGGCACTGGGGTGCGGGGCTGGGCCGCCCTGATCCCTGCGGGCCGTGGTGCGTTCTGGCTGAGCTTGCGGCGGGGCACTCTCTGGGCCCCCCAGGCAATGAGGGGAGGCGTCTTTGAGCTTTTAGGGTCCTCTTAGAGGGGTTACAAAGGAAACTGTTGGAGGCGCGGGAAGCCCATCCTGGGGCCCCGGCTCCGGTGGAGCCCGGGGTCTTGGAACCCAGGAGGCAGAAGGCGAGAGGACGGGTGCTTCCCCAGTCCTAAGCCAACACCCCTAGGCACTTGGCCAAGGGCCTGGTGTTAAAAATCTTGGCTGTAGGGAAGCAGATTCCACACCCCGAGGTAATTACCTCGTAATGCGAGTGGAAAATGGGAGATGGAAGCGTGGCCTGTGGGTGGTGGGTGAGTCAGGTATCGGGATGGGAAAGGGCACACTTTCTCTTCCTCCAACTCTAGGAAGGAGCACGACAGCGAAGTGGGGGCCTAGTCCAACCTTCTGATCCCGGCGACATGGCACCTTTTGCTGAAAGCAAATATGGCTCCGAGTGCAGTTCAAACAACAAAGGCTGGGCGGATCATGTTACCCCGAGAGACCACCTTCCTCTGGAAGTCCCCCTGAGTCGTGGGGCTGAGCCACCTGGGTTTCTGAGGAAATCTCTGGTGACATTCAAAGCTCGAAGACGATGTCCGGGTTATAAAGAAAGGAGAAGTGATTTGGATCTGGAAAAGGAGCTGATGATGCTCAGGCCATTTTGAAATGGCCTTTTATCTTCCCAGTCACCTTTCTGGTTGTCCTTGGAGAAAAGCTGATGGGGCTGACTGGCAGGTGACAGATCCAAGAAATTCTAGAGGGCAAAGCCACCGTGTGTGGCTTGCATCTGTATCTCCAGCACAAAGTGGATGTACATTCGTGGGTAGCTGAACTGAGGGTTGACCACCTCTCCTAGATAAGTCCTGCATTCCACCATGTTTACTTGTCAGGTGTTTTGGTCCTAGTGGGAGGCCCATGAAGACCTTTTTCAGGATATTCACACATTTGCATCTGTAAGCTGGACTTCCAAACGTTTTTCTTTCTTTTTTAAAAGCAGCTGTACTAAAACATTAAAACAAGTTGCAGATAGAAATATGATGACTCTTTCTCAGGTCTTTATCATATTCATCTTAAAACAAAGTATGTTGCTTTCAGAAAAAAAAATAATAATTTACCAGCACCAGAGTTATAAAAGTAAGCAGGAGAAGGATGCTGGCCAAGAGGTGCCTTACTTCACCTGGGATAGGAGGTCAGGGAAGTCTTCCCTATGAATGATATTGAGCTTTGATAAATTTGAAGAAAAAGTTACTACTGGAAGGCCAAGGGGAAGAGAGAGAGAGGAAAGAGAATTCCAAGCCGAAGGAACAGCCTTGCCAAGTTGTGAAGGTGTGGAAATGCATGACCTGTTCAAAGTAGCTAAAGTTAAGTATGTTGGCCTGGAAAGTAGTGAGATGAAAAGCTTTCCTATAGAACAAAAACCATCAGTGAGAGAAATGTAATGAGAGAGATGATGAATGAAAGAAAAAAACCTTCAATTACATTGGCAACAGACGTTTGAAGTGCCCAGGGATAAAATTCAGTATGAAGAAAACAACGTATACTTACTCCTGGACTAGGAAAAAACAAAAACCAACTAGTGTAAGGGAAGAAGCACCATGTCCTTAATGGTCAGCCTCCATTTTGTAAAGATGTCACTTCTCCCAGAAAAAGCCCTATAAATTCAGTGCGGTTTCCATAAAATGCAGTATATTTTTGTGGTAAAAAATGATAAAATGATTCTAGGGCTAGGGATATAGCTCAGTAGAGTGCTTGAATCACATGCATAAAGCCCTGGGTTCAATCCCCAGCCCCCGCCCACACACACACAAAAAAAAGATTCTAAAGTTTATTTGGAGGAGTCAGTGTGTAGAATAGCTGAAAAACACCTGGTAAAAATAAGAGAGTATGAGGACTGATTTGTTTCCTTGATTTATTTATAAATTACAATATACATATATATCACAAAGAGGTAAGCAATGTGGTTCTTGCACAGGAAATGACTAGACCAATGGAACAAAACTGTCCTACGCATTTATGTATGGGCACTTGGAGGGATTCAAAATTGGGGGAGAAAGAATGAGTTCAACAAATGATGTTGCAATAATTGATAATCATGTGAAAAAATGATTCAGTCTGTATTGAAAAATACATTCCAGATTAAAAGTCTAGTCCTTAGGAAAAAACATCCAAAGTTTGGAGAAGAATTTATTATCTTTTTACAGTTATCTTTTACAGTTCTGGTGCAGGGAATGTACCTCTGAAGCTGCCGGAAGCCGTGAAAGGACAGTTGGCAGATTTGAGTACTTAAAAATAAAAAACCTTAAAACAAAAGACAGAAACAAAGTTAAAATAGAAGTGACAAATTGGGCTGATGTTATTTGTAAATTAAACAAGATCAAAAACCATAGTATGTATTTATAGGTACGATTCTATGCCATATGCTTTTATTTTTCTTTTCGTGGCTGGGGATCACACTCAGGTTCTTGTGGATGCTGGGCAAGTGCTCCACCACTAAGCTACATCCCCAGCCCCATTGTTTTGTTTTTGAGACAGGGTCACACTGTTGCCCAGGTTGATCTTGAATTCCTGGGCTTGAAAGATCCTCAGCCCCCTGATTGCTGGGAGTCCAGGCACTCGCCGGTGTACCCGGCTATATTATATACATGTATTAACCACACCTTTCTGTAAGGGATGTTTGGAGGTTTTTCCCTACCACTACAGGTTGTGAGCTCCTGGAAGGCAGGTATTGCTTCTGCCTTTGTCCCTGTGTTTCCAGCATTCCCAGCATTTTGCAAGTTCTTGTTACTTGGTGCTCGGTATTTGTTGTGTGAACAGATGGTTGTATGATTGAATATGGAGGATGAATTGCAGTCAGGGGAGAGGGCTAGGTATCAGCTGGGGGACAATGGCCCTACACCTCAAAAAGAAAGCAGATTTGAGAAAGATGGAAAAGACAGAACACACAGGTTGAGGTGGCTGATTGAATAACATGGGGCTTGGGAGGTGGGGAATGTGTAAGAAAGCTCCCTGGCATAGCTTTCTGGCCTGGGTAGCTGGATGGTTCGTGCCAATCACTGAGCCAGGGAGCACAGAGGAAATGCAGCTTTGCTCGAAGGCTGCTAGGAACCTTGATGAGCTGAATTTCAGGACATCTAGGTGGATAGAGCCAGTATAAAGTTGGACCCACTGGAAGGAAGTCAGTCTGCTGTAAAAAGTGAATTTCATAAATCAGTAATGGCTCCATGTTTATTAAAACACACACATGGCTGCAGTAAACAGCATAGCAAAACCAGGGACAGCTTGTGCTGTGGAAGGTTACTGAGGTAGGCCAGCTATGAAGGATGGAAGGGAAACTGTGCTTGGGTATGCTTTAGCTTAGGTCTCCAACTCACATTTGCAAACCCTGGGTGTCAGAACTACAAGCCATCTCCAATCCTCTAGATTCTTCCAAAGATGTGGCCTGGTCTTTGGACCTTTGTTGACCAGGCTTCTGACTCCCCACTCTCCTCCCACTGTGGCTCCTCGTGACTTTGAAGAGGCTGCGAGTTTGGCTGGCCTCCCAGGACAGCTGCCTCCCAGGGCCAGGAGCAGAAGGGAGGGCCTGCAGGCCACATAAGAACCAGACTGGTTGTTTCTGGAAGATCCCAGCTCATTCCAGAGCAGAGAGGGGGCTGGTGGTGGGCAGGGCTGTGAAGAGGTGGTGGACATGGTGGTGGAAGGCTGCTGCCCCACCATGACTCAGCACTCTGCTGATCTGGGTGGGTTGGGCTTGGGCTCCAAAAGTGCTTAGTCACAGAGGAGCCAAGTCAGAAGGCCTTCAGGGCTGTGTCTTCACTGTGAGGAGGAGGAGGGAAAAGCCTCCATTTCAGAATGGGACAGACCATGGAGGCTGGACCAGGAACAAAAGGGTCCTCTTGACCCGCCTCACCTGGTGTCTTTTAGCACAAAGGGAGTGTCACTTTTCCTACCTCAGTGCCTTCCAACCTCTTGTGCACTCTCAGCAGGTGCTGCGACTCTCTTTCCCTTCTAGGGATTGGTCCTCTGCAGGTACAGTTGAGGACACAGTGGATGGGAAGAGTCTGCAGCGTTTCCATTTCCACTTTTTTTTTTTTTTTTTTTTTTTACAGATAAGGAGGTAAGGCTCAAAGAAGGCAAGGCTTGCTCAAGGCTGTAGAGTCAGTGACTGGAACACAAGCTGAAAAATGTAGGACGGGCCCCGTGGAACACTGCCCGTGGAACACTGCGTGATCATTAGAAATGGTAAACGTGTCTCCAGGAGGTGGAGATGGAATAATGTTATGCGAAAACAGCACAGCCCCAAATAGTCCCCGCAAGCTGATTACAATGAGAGAAAAAAAAATCACAAGGCTGGAAATATAGGTGAGGTCTGGAGGAGAATGGGTTGAGTGATATTTTAACTAAGGAGCTGTTGCAAAAGTCCGGGACTCCCCATGAAGTCAAGCGTTGTAGGAAGTTAAGAGTCTGGAAATTCAAGAAATTGGAAAAAACATGGCTTAACCCGATTCCGGTACATTTCTGGATGATGCAACCAGCTTATTCCGAGAGCTTGTCTTTAAATGATTTCTTGAGAGCCGATGAGGACACGCAGATGCTAGGTCTAGGTACTCAGAGTCCTCCTCTTCCAGAAGGGTAAGGGTCAGAATCCACAATCTGGAATATTACAGGACTACTGAATGAGACGTTCTTTTTTTCTCTTTTTAAAAAGGCAACTCAGGCCTTACTACGGCTTCAGGGAAGCCTTCTCAGATCCTGGGTGGGAGAGTCCGTTTCTGCCAGAGGCTGTATCACTGGCCTGGACTATTTGTTTGCTCCTCTGGACTTTGAGCTCTTTTTTACACTGTGACCCCAGCACAGGGGCCCTTCCAGTTCTGGCAGTTTTCAGCTCAGATAACTCTCCTCCAATCATCTTACCCAGTGGAACAGTCGGCTGTCCTTGTGGCCCACGGGTCCCTGGAGGTGGAGCCTGTGCTAGCTCCCTGCTGGGTCCTCCTCAGTGACTCCTGGCACATCGGCCCAGATCCTAGAAGCTTCCAGAAAGCCACCTGGCCTCTCTGAGCTTTGGTTTCTGTATTTATCCACAGCATCTGGAGTCAGGCTTCCTCCAGCACCTCCCCTTGGGGTGCCCCCACCACCACACGCCATCTGCCTGTACCCAACCTCAGGGCATGCCCACATCACCCGGTCTGTGCCCTTTGGCCAGATTGGGATAAGTGGCAGGAGGAATGCCTTGGAGAGAGTGAAAAGAGAAACGTGATTTGCAAGCCTTGGCAGGGCGTCTGCAGCCAGGGCCTGGGAGGGCTCTCTGTGGGAATGGGGACTCGAGCTGCCTTGGCCTTTCACCATCCATCATACAGACATGCACTCACTCTGCCCACACCCCGGGGAGTCTGTGGAAGCCCAGTGCCTCTGAGCTGGTGAAGATTGAGAGGTTGAAGGGGAAGTCTTGAGTTAGGGGTCTTTGTGCAAGTCTGGGAGTGAGGAATCCTGGACTCCCCTGTAGGGAGCAGAGGGGAGGAGGAGACACAGAAGCTTGCTAGGAATCCAGAGTTGGCAGCCTGGGGCAGAGCGGAGTGGGAGCAAAGGGCAGCCTGGGGTGACCAAATGGCAAGTTAGCAGAGTGAGGCGGCCAGTGTGGGCGGCCAGGCAATTCCCCTCCCACCCACGAAGGTCTCTAGTGTAATTCTGGCAAACTAGCACGTTTGGCTGGGCCAGCAGATGGGACCTAATGGCCCACAGAGGGGAGTCTCAAGTGCCCTCCAAAAGATTAAGGACCCCAAAATCCTCATCTAAGCATGGAAGAGGCCTCATTCAACCTGGGGCTACTACCAGTGTCCCAGGCTACCTCCTGCCTGTTCTGCCTGTCGCAGCCTTACTCTCCATCACTTCTGCTTGTACCTTGTGAGACACAGAGGCAAGCATTTCAAAGCCTAGTAGGTGTGAGGCACTCGGTTCAATCCTCAGCTCCACATATAAATAAATAAAATAAAGGTCCATCAACAACTAAAAAAAAAAAAAAAAGTCCTGCAAGGGAGCCCCCTGACTCAGGGACACAATTGTGACTCTTCTGTGTCCCTTTTGCAGGCCATTCACCCCCTGGGCCTTCTCTGCTGCCTTACCAGGATGTTGCCCTCACACCTCGGGGTGTAGGAAGGCTTGCTCGGCCCAGCCCACCTGCCCCAATTTGTCTGAGCCTCTACCCAGCTCAGATAGCCTCTGGGAGGTTTCTCTGGCTCCCCAGAGTTGAGACTTTCTCTTCCTCGTGCCCTCCAGGTTCTGGACACATCTCCACCGCCCTGTGGTACTGCAGTGACCTTTCACACCTGCCTCCCTTGCTGCAAGGGCAGCTCCTGCCCTATTCATGTTGGCTGCGACCCAGCAAAGCACCTGCCTACTGAGGGCGAGGGCTAGGTTTCCTTGGCTTTAGCTCTAGTCCAGCACTCACTCCCCTTTTCCCTTCTAGGCTGGTTTTTCTGCTCTCCACGTGGAAGATGCAGAGAATGAGCCAGTCGTTCTGCGGTTTGAAGATTACACCACGCAGAGACCCAGGATGAGGCAATCGGGGCTGGGACCAGATGGGTCATGGGGTAGTGACACCATGCTCACGGGCTTGACCATGCCAGTTCCCTTGGTAACCGCAGAGTGTTTCCTCAACTGGGGGAATTTGTGGACTGTCCCAGGGGCCAGGGGAGGAAGTAAAGAAGGATGGACGTGGTCAGCTCACTACTAGAAAGAAACACCAAGCACTTCCTGGTAAGGGACTAGAGCATTCTTGGAGTCACTGTCATTCAGTAAGTATAATGTGCTGGCCCTGTGCCAGAGGGTTTACACAAAGCAAGGTGACACCTTTGTGGCTGAAACCAGCAACACCTCTGTGGAGTAGGTGGGGCAGGTCACCTGTGCTGGTCACCTGTAAGCAGGTTCCTTTCCACAGGAGGAAACTAGAGGTCACCGAGGTGGGGTGACGACCTTGCCTACAGCTGCTTGTCACCTGGATTCTCACTCAGTGCCCTGATGTGGCCATGGTGATGACATTCTGAAATTCATGACACGAGGCCAGGGGTGTGGAGGAAGAGACCATTGAGATTCCAGTCCCTGGGGGACTTATGAAATCCAGGCCTCTCTTGACATCCAGGGAGGGGATGAGTTCCAGCAAATACATTGTAAGCGCTGTTATGCCATGTTGTTTAGGGAATAGTGGTGAGGGGAAAAGTCTGTGAATGTTCTGCACAGACACCTCTCCCTCTCTTTCTCTCTCTCTTTCTCTCTCTCTCTCTCTCTCTCTCTCTCTCTCTCTCTCTCTGTGTGTGTGTGTGTGTGTGTGTGTGTGTGTTTTCCGTCTCTGGTTGTCTGAATCTCCTGATGGGAACCTGCTGATTGGGAGGCTGACCACATGCACCTACGTGGGGAGCAGCTCCTGCAGCCCAGGGTCCCGGGCAGAGGTGAGCCAGCTCTCACCTTTGACCAACTTCAAGACGCCTGGGTCGGCAGTTGGCACTTTGAAAATATTTGTTGTGAGGCCAGTTGTGGTGGTGCCCGCCCGTAATCCCCGCAATTTGAGAGGCTGAAGGACCTCCAGCCTGGAAAACTTAGCAAGATCCTGTCTTAAAACAAGTAATAGAAAGGGATGCAGCTCAGTGATGGGGCACTCGTGGGTTCAATCCCAGGTTTAAAAAATAAAAAGCACTCGCTATGATCTTGCTAAAAGCAAAGCTTTAAAAATTGCAAAATCAACAGTCTGGTTGCCTTGGTAACGGAGTCTGCTTGGTGCAGATTCTGTCATTCCTTGGAAGGCACCATGGGGAATTCCGTGGCACGGCGCAGTCAGCGGACTTGATCTCCGGTTAGCTCCCGAGTTTGGTCCGTGGCTGAGAGGCCTCCGAGGTAACTGGGCAGCCTGGGGACTTCTGGCTGTTCCGTGGCACCCCTGAGCAGGGCAGCTGGGTCTAGGCCCACTCTTGGTGGCGCTTTGGGGTGTGCTACTAAAAGGTAGCAAGAAAGGCTCCTCAGAGCTCCCTGCCCCCCCCCCCCAGGGCTAGGCTGTTCCCCAGGGCCTGGGGGGGGCACATTTCTGGGAGCTGTAAGCAATGCCTCCCGGAAGATCTCAAGGCCCCTGAGTCCTCCTGGGATCTGAGAACCACACTACCTTTCCCACAGAACCTCAGGCCACTTGGAGCTGGAGCTGATGACAGGTCCAGAACGGAGGGTCCTTCACCTCCAAATGGGGCGGTGCCGGCTCCTGGGTAGGGGCCTGAGCTCTCTCTGTGGAGGACTCACCACCTTTTAGGTGAACCTGTGGTCTCAGGCTTAGAACCCGGTTGGCCTGAGTCTGGCCCGGCAGTGCCTTCCCGGGGAAGGCTGTCCTAGACAGTTTTCATTTCTGTTTCTGGCTGCCTGGGTGATATTCTAACCCCCTTCCAACATCCTGCCTTTTAAAATTAACCGGAATCATTGTGTCAAACTCAGCAGCTCTATATTTTTTTCTTTTTGCTCACCTGTCAACCTCTTTTCAATATTATGGGTGTGTATGTGCAGTGACAGGAATTCAGATCTCTCTCTCTCTCTCTCTCTCTCTCTCTCTCTCTCTCTCTCTCGGTCTGGATTTAGTGATTTCTCCAGATTCATAATACCCACCCCCAATGCCCACCCTCCTTGTGGATACTGGATCTAGATTTTTCTCTGGAGAACTATTTCCTTCCTTCCACCCCTGCTATGGGCTAGAATTAGAACTGCCACCATCCCTGGACTCAGGGTAGACATGTTTTTCTGTCACTTGCAACAGAATTTTCAATCAATTTATAATTGACATAATCTAAATGGAAACTAATTTCTTCTTAGGTCACAGAGTTTTCAAACCAGAAATAAGCCTTTGAGACTATCTAATTAAATACTTTCATTCAGTAATTCAACTAACATTTTTTATTTTTTTTATTTTTATTTTTATTTTTTTTTAAAGAGAGAGTGAGAGAGGAGAGGGAGAGAGGGAGAGAGAGAGAGAGAGAGAGAGAGATTTTTAATGTTTTTTTTTATTGTTTAGTTCTCGGCGGACACAACATCTTTGTTGGTATGTGGTGCTCGCATGCCAGGCGAGCGCGCTACCGCTTGAGCCACATCCCCAGCCCAACTAACATTTTTTAAATGGTAGCTTTTTGTTTGGCCATGGGCTAAACTAAGAAACTGGGACCCACAGAGAAGAGGAGACCAGCCCAGGGCTGCACAGAAAGTTGGTGACTGAGTCAAGGACTAGAAACTTCTATCGTGACGTGATGTTCCTTTGCTTCCTAGGTTTAACTTTCTCCCCCACCCTCCATTTCTTTCTTTCTTTCTTTCTTTCTTTCTTTCTTTCTTTCTTTCTTTCTTTCTTTCTTTCTTTCTTTCTTTCTTTCTTTCTTCTTCTCTCTTTCTCTCTTAGGATTGAACAAAGACAATCTCTGTCACTAAGGCACATCCCTAGCCCTTTGTATTTTTTATTTTGAGACAAGGTCTTGCTAAGTTGCTGAGGCTGGCCTTGAACTTGTGACCCTCCTGCCTTAGATTCTCAAGTCACTGAAATTACAGATTTGAGCCACCTTGCCCACCTTGGTATGAAATTTCTTTTTCTTTTCTTTCTTTCTTTCTTTTTTTTTTTGTACCAAGGATTGAACTCAGGGACACTTGTCCACTGAGCCACATCCCCAGCCCTATTTTGTATTTTAATTAGAGACAGGGTCTCCCTGGGTTGCTTAGCGCCTTGCCCACAGTTGCTGAAGCTGGTTTTGAACTCACCATCCTCCCGTCTCAGCCTCCGAAGCTGCTAGGATTACAGGAGTGCACCATCGCGCCTGGCTTGGTGTGAAATTTCCATGTGGCTGTGAACACGAGCAAGCAGGGAGTAGTATATGCCAAGCAGTTATCTTTGTTTTTTTCTGGGCAAAACAGAAGTGGTGTAAGCTGAGGAGGCAAGAAGAGAGGAGAAGAAGAAAGGGGAGTGGTTAAGAAAAAAATAACAAGGACAAAAACAGCACGTTTGAAAAATGTGCCCCCCTGACAGTCATGTGCTGTATAATGACACTTTGGCCAAGGAAGGACCGGGTGGGCGCATGACAGTGACACCATAAGATTAGAATGGAGGCCTGCTGATTGCCTAGTGACGTCACAGTGTAAAGGCATTACCTGTGTTTGTGGTGAAGCTGATGTAAAATAAGCCAACCCTGCACGCTGACAGCCGCCTAAAATTATGCCCGTGAGAATTACGCACAGCAGTAATGCTCGATAATGAACGACCAGGTTCCTGGCTCGTGTATTTAACATGCGGTACTTTTCACCATTATTTCGGGGTATACGCCTTCTACTTAAAAAAAGTTAACCGTGAAGCCGATGCCACGTGATGCCCACAGCAGCCTCACGCCACTCCTGTTTCCTGTCTCTCAACAGCATCAAGAAACCACATTGAGTGATGGCCCTAGACCATCTAGGTGTGCCAAGGACACTCTGTGTCCCTTCCACAACCATGGAATTTGCTAACAACCTCACTCATCAGAACATGTACCGCTGTTCAGTGTGCATGTTGGTATAGACCTGAAAATCACATCTCAGCCCGCCTTGTCCATGGAGAGGACTAGAAGGGAACAGTCTAACCGGCTCTGAGCCCAGGGTGAGGCCTTGGGGACACAAGGGTCCGGTCTTGGGGACACATGAATAAGGTTGCCCTGCCCTGAGGAGCTCCCAGCCAGGCCAAAGGCACGTTCCTCCTAAACGTCTTCATAGTCATCTCGCCAGCCACACCTGCTTGCCGGTAGGGCTGCATCCCGCCTGGACTTCTGCCTCCCCACTGGGACCTTAAGCAAGCAAGTTGCAACTGGAAACCCCAAGTGGAGCCCAGTGGAGCACTGTTCCTAAGTGATCAGAAGGGATTTCAAATGCTCCGTGTTTAGAACTAAGCCAGGCTGAGAGGGAGATGGAGACGGAACCCCACCAGTCAGGCGACCCGCAGAGGGCCCCGTGGAAGTTCCTCACCCCTGACCTGGCCTGCCCTTTTCTTCGGTGCTGCAAGCCCCAGAGCTAAACTCTACTGTCTTTCAGGCAGTTGCTTCTCAGCAGCTCCCCTGGGTGCCAGGCACAGTTGCTGGTCAGGTGGCAGAGCGGGATGAGCTGCGTGAGTTCTCGCTCCCTGGCATCCTGCCTTGGGCCCCCTTAGCACTCTGCTTCTTGCACACCAGTCCCTGGAGTGCCCCACAGGTTCTGTGTGGCCCCATTTCTGTCCCTCTCCTGAGTCTTTCCTCCTCAAAGCTGACCCCTATTATCGCTGAAAGACCAACCCTTCTCCAAACCCAGTCCAATCCTGCCTCGGCGGAGACGTCCGGATTCGGAGCTGATCTCTCTCTGGATGTTCTCCTGCCAGCAGTCATTCCTCCAGCCTTTGCCGAGTGACAGTAGACCATGGTGCCATTGCACCGCCAGTCCTTCAATGCACAGGGACACCGAGGACTCAGAGGACACAGGAACCTCCTTATCTCAGCCCCAGGGCAGTGACTCCCTTCTTTCTTGGATTTGCCAATTACTCTCTCAGTGCATCCAGCCACCCAGGACCCCAGGCCTGGCACGGTCCTGGCTGCAGCCTGGGACAGCTCTTCCTATGAGCTCCCTCAGCTAGGCCTCCTCTTCTTGAACTGGTTATCATGAGAAAGGCTGGGATAACCAGACAGAGGATAAGGACCAGCCTCTATAGCACAGAATCAATTAGAAAAAAAACCAAAAAATCAGGCACAGTGATTTAATCCACGCCTATAATCCCAGCAGCTCAGGAGGCTGAGGCAGGAGGATCAAACATTCAAAGTCAGTCTCAGCAACTTAACAAGGCCCTAAGCAACTTATCAAGATCCTGTCTCAAAAAATAAAAAGGGCAGGCTGGGGCTGTGACTCAGTGGTAGAGCGCTTGCCTTGCATGTGTGAGGAGGCACAGGGTTTGCTTTCAGCACCACATAAAAATAAATAAATAAATAAATAAAGGTATTGTGCCCATCTACAACTAAAAATATTTTTAAAAATAAAAAGGATGTGGCTCAGTGGTTAAGTGCCCCCGGGTTCAATGCCTGGTACTGTAAGGGACCGGCGAAACGTCGGAAGAAGAGACCACAAGAGACTGGCTTCATGCAAAACACACAAGGGGATTTTTATTTAGGATCCAATTCAGCGCGCTGAGACTCTAGGCCCACTCAAGAAGCAAGAGCAGCCCAGAGCCCAGAGCAGGGGTTGAACAATGCTTAAGTACACCTTTTGGGGAGGGGGGGTGTTTGCATACATCACAGTCTCCTTTAACAAATCACCATACACTGCGGGAAAATCAAACAATAATTCTTAGACTTGATTAGTACATTTATTGGCGGGAACAGGGCTGGCTGGAGTGATAGGGCTTTCCTAAGGAGGGGGTTACATTTAAACTGATTGGTTCGGACCCTGAATATCTACGTGAGGAGTTGCACAGGACTCCAGGCCATAATCCAACTAAATGGCCAGTAGGGCCTTGTCCTAACAGCCTCAGGAATTTAACCCATGATTTGCAGTTTAGAGCAGGTTTACAATGCCTGGTCCTTTACATTTTAACTCAGGCTTTGCAGCTTAGAAACTTTACCCTTTCAGTACCAAATCAAAATAATAAACAACTGAGGTAAACAAGATGAAGTAACTTTCTCAACAGTTTTAATTGTAGAATGGTTAACCATATGCTCTGCAGAACTTTTTCATCTTGTTTCGTGTGAAACTCTGTACCCCTGAACAGTTGCTCCCCATTTCTCTTTTCCCTACCTCCTGATAACTATAGCATCTTACTTTCTGTCTCTATGAACTTGGTTACCTTAAATAATTCATGTAAGTACGTTTCGGCTGGCTTTTTTCTCTTAGCATAATGTCTTCAGAGTTTATCCATATCATATCTTACATCAGGAGTTCCCTCTTTTTGAAGGCTGAATAATATTCCATTGTATGTATATCACATTTTCTTCACCACCCCTCCCCCCATCTGCCTATAGACATTTAGGCTGCTTTCACGTCTTGGCTGCTGCGTAATGGTGCGATAGACACAGCAGTGCAGATCATCTCTTTGTGATTCTGATTTCATTTCTTTTGTACATAAACTCAGAAGTGAGATCCCTGGATCCTACAATAGTTCTCTTTTCATTTTTTCAGGAAACCTCTGTTGTTTCTCATCACAATGCACGGTTGGACTGACCTACCAACAGTGGGCAAAAGTATAATTTCTCATTATTCTCAAACTTTTTTGTTAATCATCTTTTTTGGGGAGCTGGAGATTGAACTCAGGAGCATGTGACTACTGAGCCACATCCCCAGCCCTATTTTGTATTTTATTTAGAGAAAGGGTCTTATTGAGTTGCTTAGCACCTCACTGTTACTGAGGCTGGTTTTGAACTCACAATCCTCCTGCTCAGCCTCCCAAACCACTGGGAGTACAGGCATGTGCCACTGCTCCTGGCAATTTTCATTTTTTGATAGTGAGGCTCACTGTGTGGCCCAGCTGGTCTTGAACTCATAGACTTCAGGGATCTTCCTGGGGACGACAGGCATGTGCTCCTATGCCCGGCCCAATTTCTCCACATTCTCATTAATACTTATTATTCTCTGTTTTTTTTTTTTTTTGATAGTAGCTTTTCTAATGGGTCTAAGGTGGTATTTGTTGGTAAAGATGGCACCTGGAGTGCTTCTCTTCCGGGAGCTCAGGTCCATGACGCACTGAATGAACCATCACCTCCAATCCCTGTGAATGGCGCGAACTTTGAATGGCGCACCTCCAATCCCTGAAGTGGCACGAACTCTCAGCCAATGAAGAAGCTAACAGCCCACTTGCCCTGCTCCTCCTCATCCTGTGTTAAGCCCATAAGTATCAACACCCTGTTCTTGTTCATTCTCTTACTCTTACTCTCTCTTACTCCCTCCCTCCCTTCCTCTCCCTCCCCCTCTCCCCCCTCTCCCTCTCCCCCCTCTCCCCCTCTCTCTCCCTCTCTCTCCCTCTCCCCCCTCCCTCACCCTCCCCTCCTCTCTCCCCCTCCCCCCTCTCTTTCCCTCTCTCTCCCTCTCCCCCCTCCCTCACCCTCCCCTCCTCTCTCCCCTCTCCCCCCTCTCCCCCTCTCCCCCTCTACCCCCTCTTTCCCTCTCCCCCCTCTCTCTCCCTCTCCCCCCTCCCCCTCCCCTCCCCTCTCCCCCTTCCCTCCCCCTCCCCTCCCCTCTCCCCCTTCCCTCCCCCTCCCCTCCCCTCTCCCCCTTCCCTCCCCCTCCCCTCCCCTCTCCCCCTTCCCTCCCCCTCCCCTCCCCTCTCCCCCTTCCCTCCCCCTCCCCTCCCCTCTCCCCCTTCCCTCCCCCTCCCCTCCCCTCTCCCCCTTCCCTCCCCCTCCCCTCCCTCTCCCCTCCCCCTCCCCTCCCCCCTCCCCCTCTCCCCCCTCCCTCCCTCCCCCTCTCCCCCCCTCCCTCCCTCCCCCTACCCCCTTCTCTTCTGGGACTGGCCGCTATGGTCCTGCTAATAAATTCTCGGACAGGTAAATGGTTGTTTGGCTTGCTGAGTTTACGGAGCTTTTCCATCATCCTTTACAGTATCTCCTTCCTCCCCCCCCCCCCCAAGGCCTTGTGCATGGAGACAAGCACTCTACCAACTGAGCTGTGTCCACAGCCCTCATTGGATTTTTGATTTGATTGGTTGGGCATCTTTCCACATGCTTCGGGCCATTTGTGTGTCTTCTCACAGAAATGGCTATTCAAGTTCTTAGCCCATACCTTGTGTTCATTTACGTCCTGGGGACTGAGCCCGGGGGTGCTTCACCCCTCAGCTACACACCCAGACCTTTTTATTTTTGATTTGGAGACAGGCTCTTGCTAAATTGCCCAGTCTAGACTTGAATTTGCAATCCTCCTGCCCCACCCTCCCCATCACAGGAATTATAGGTGTGGGCTCCTGCACCCAGCTCCCGAGGCCATTTTAAAATCCGGTTGTGGGAGTTTGCAGTAGGAATGCTTTATCTGTTCTGGACACCAACCTCTTCTCTGATATGCAGCTTTACAAATAATTCCTCCCAACCTTTTGGTGGCTTTCTCACTTTGAGGATTGTTTCTTTGGCTGTGCAGACATTTTAAAGTCTGATAGAGTCCTTTTGTCAATTTTTGTGGTCATTGTAACCTCTGCTTTTGGTAACAAATGAAATCAAGTCACGGTCCCTTCCGTCGAAGCCCCCCACCTCCGGCCATTTTCTTGGAAGAGTATTATAGTTTCCTCTCTCATGCTTAAGGTCTTCAGTCCATTTTGGGTTGATTTGTGTGTGTGGTATAAGGTAAGAGTTCATCTCCATTCTTTTGTGTGTAGATATACATCTTTCCCAGTTCCATTTGTTGAAGAGAGGGTCCTTGTCCTCGGTTGATGCACAGTGGGGAAGCAGAGTTGGCCACGGATGGGAGAGTTCATTTCTGGGCTCTCCGTTCTATTCCATTGGCCCATCTGGGTTTATGGCAACACCACACTGTTTTGATGACCAGAGCTTTGGAATTTGTTTTGAAATCAGAAAGGGTGAGGGCGCCAGCTTGGTTTTTTCTCAAGATTCCTTTTGGCTATTCAGGGCCCTTTGAGATTCCATGTGAGTTTTTTTTTTTAGCTCTAGATGGACACAATACCTTTATTTATTTACCTGTGGTGCTGAGGATCAAACTCATTGCCTCCCACGGGCAAGGCAAGCGCTCTACCACCGAGCCACAACCCCAGCCCTCTCCGTGTGAATTTTAGAATTTATATTTCTACCAAAAAAAAAAAAGCCATTGGGATTTCAGTAATTATTGCCTTGAATCTGTAATCACTTTGAGTAGTAAGGCCAGTTTAAGGATGTTAAGGTTCCAATCCGTGACCCCAGGGCGTCTTTTTATTTGTAGGTGTCTCCTGTAATTTATTTCAGCAGTGTTTCGTAGTGTGCAGTGAACACACCTTTCGCTTCTTTGGTTAAGGAGTCACTCAATTGTTAAAAGCCGTGTTACTATGGAGAATTCCTAAAACTTACCAGGACAGCATGACCCAGTGAGCTTCCACGTCTCCATGGGTACAGCTTCGACGGCCATCCACCCCCACGCCCTTCCCTTCTCTACCCACTCCCCACCTTCCACCCTGGATTATTCTGAAGCGAATCTCAGACAATGTCGTGCCATCTGTTAATGTGTCTCTAAAAAGGGAACTGCTCTGCTTTTGGAACCCAACCACAGGAAACACCCGGATGCCATTTAAAAAAAAAAAAAACAAACTAAATGTTCATTAGTGTCTAACTAAGATTTGTGTTTGGCTCATATGCACTGCAAATGCCCAGTGTGAACCCTCTACTGCTGAGCTACCCACCCAGCCCTCTGTGTTTCCTCTCCTGATCCTCAACCCCATCAGGATTATTATTATTCTTGCACTGGGCACTCCATCACTGAGCCACATCCCCAGTCCTTAAATTTATTTTTTTAAATTTTTTTTTATTTTGAGAAAGGGTCTCTCTAAGTTGCCAAGGCTGGCCTCGAACTTGTGATCCTTCTGTCTCAGTTGCTGGGATTATAGGAGTGGGACCTTGTGCCCAGTACCACTCAGGATTTTGCTGACTACATTTTCGTGGAATTATTCCAACATGCTCCTCTGCCTCCTGAATTTCATAGAGACTTGATCAGATATATTGGACATAGTTTTTGGCAAAGTCAGGCTTCAGGTGTATTTTTGTTTTTCTATCAGGAGTTACACAATGTCTGTCTTTCTATTTGTTAGCAACTGTTGATCTATTAATTTATTAGCATGTTCAAATGATATTCACACCATTCCTTCCTTCTTTATTTATGAGGTGGGATATTTCTATGGAGAGGACTTCCCTTTGTGAGCTATTTGGTTTCCCTGAGGTATAGTTCTTAAGAAAAAGTTTTTGACTTTTTCCTCTTTGTTTTCCAAATAGTAAGTTGGTTTTCTAGTATCTACTGTAGTAATCAGTTTCCCGTTATTATAATGGGATACCTGAGGCAATTAAATTATAAAGAGAAAAGGTTAATTTTGGCTCACAGTACTGAAAGTAACATTCCAAGATCAAAAGGTCTTTTTGCTTTGGGTCTCTGGTGAGGGTGACACATCATGACAAGAGCATGTAGCAGAGCAAACCATTTCCTCATGAGCTAGGAAGCAAGAGACAGGCAGCAAGAGAAAGAGGCTGGGGTTCCACAGTCTCCTTCCAGGGCCCACCCCAGCGACCCACAGCCTTCCCACTAGGCCCTGCCTTCTAACATTACCACCCTGGGGACCAAGACTTTAAGGCACAGACTTTGAGGGATACTCATCCAAACCACAGCATCCCCCCAAATGATCAGTGAGTTTTTAAAAATCGTTACGAACTCACGTCTTTTCCCCGTGTTGACGTTTGCCAGCTGACTGTGGTCATTGTCTGCACTGAGTTTCAGATTGTCCCCATTTGAATCTAGTAGCAGCCTGTTTTCCCCTGACCCCTGAGACCTTTTTGCCTTTTCAGAGGATGAAAATAGGATCTTTTTTTTTTAATACTATTTTAAGAAAAAAATGTGCATTTATACTGAGACTTTTAATTTGAATCCAGAATCCTGGAATTTTTGCTTCATCTCGTAGCTTTTTACATCTGAATTGCTTCTTTCTGCTCTGTTCCCCAAATCTCAGGGCTCAAGGACACCTGCCTGCAGGGTTCCTTATCCACCTGTCTCTCTACCTGGGCAGCAGACTTAGAGTAAGTTTTTATAGTTGAAAGCAGCTTCATATTTTGTTTTTATGGATTTCTTCTAGTAGCAAGTCCCACGAGGGACACGTAGTCGAAGCCATCTAGAAGATCCTCTGTGTTCCCAGCTGCCAGTCACTGCACAGCGAGGGGCACCGGCTTCGTTTTTGCTTTCAGTTTTAAGAATTCTTGTTCATTTCTTTTCTTTTTTTTTTCCCCCGTGGGGGTTGGTGCTGGGGATCAAACCCTGAACCTCATAGATGTGGAGCACGCGTTCAGTTCAACCACCGAGCTACACCCCCACGCCTGGGAATTTCTTTTAACGATTTAATTGAGCTTTATGATCATATAAAATATGTACACGGTAAAAATCAAATAAAAATCATGATACGCTCGAAGGAATCCCGCGTCTATTCTTTTCTCCCCACCCTGTCCTTTCTTTTTTTTTGTTGTTGGAACCACCCATGTTTATTTTTTAGTTCTAAGACGACATTTATTTGCATTTTAGAATTTGTATTTTTCTCTTCCCTTCTTAGATAACCCATTGCTTTTGAGTGCCCTATACATCCTGCCCTCCTCGTTGTCTTTTTCCTTTCCCGGAGGGTCCTGGGATCTCTTTGTGTCCGTCTGTGCAGCTCCTCCTGCACAGTACCCCATTGTGTAGATGGACTCTTGTTTATTTCTCCAGGCCCTTGTTGATAGACGTTTGGGTTCTTTCCAAGCTTCGGCTGTTACAAATAGCATGGCAATAAGTAGCTGTGTGTGAGTCTTTCTGTCTTGTTTGCGATGCATCTTTGGGGTGCAGTCCTACAAGCGGGACGGGGAGACGGGGGAATGCGCCTGCAGGTTTGCTGACCTTGTGAAGCTCAGGCATGGCGCAGGTTCACGTCCCGCCCGCAGTGGGTGAGAATAAGGGGGATTTTTCTCATAGGCGGGACAAGAGAGGATTTTGTTGGACCTTTTTTGGATTTTGGCCAATCTGATCAGTGAGAAATAGTTCTTTGGGGCAATTTGCATTTCTTTTACCATAAACAAGGTTGGGTGTCTTTTCAGACAGTTCTGAGGCCTTTGCCTTTTTTTTTGTAAACTATTACTATTTTTAGTGCATTTTTCTATTGGGTTGCTGGTCCTTTAGAGTATATTAGAAGCTCATTGTATACAAAGAATATTAACATATTTTTATACTAAATATATAAATGGCATCTGTGATGTAGGTTGTAATTTTCTTTTGCCAGTCCCCTTGCCATTTTATTTATTTAAATCTTATGTAATTAGTTGTTTTTCCCTACAAAACTCAGTTCGTTAAAGCATTTTCCCCTTCTTGTTTCTGGATATCGAGTCAGAATTAGAAAAGTCTTCCCCATTCCCAAATTGTAGAATTTAACCATGCTTTCTTTCTTTCGGTGCTTATACAAGTTTCATCTGATTTATTTTACTGGGAATTGAACCCTTACCACTGAGTGTAGCTCTTCTACTGAGCCACATCCTCAGTCCTTTTTAATTTTTTTTTATTTAGAAACAGGGTCTCCCTCGATTGCAGAGGCTGGCCTTAAAATTTCAATCCTCCTGCTTCAGCCTCCAGAATTGCTGGGATAACAGGTGAGTCTCACCACCCCCACCACATTTACATCTCCAGTCCCTTTGGGAAGCATCCTGGTTCTCAATAAGCATGAGGGGCACCCCGGGTTGTTTGAGTCCCTGCCCCAGCACCAGATCATCTATTCTTTCCTCTGGCTTGTGGTCCTGCCTGGATCATGCATCTACTTCCCACAGGCCGTGGGGGCTCTTTCTGAATCCTATACTCTGGTCTCCAAAGGAATCACTATTTCGCTAACCTCTGCTCAGGAACCTCGCTGCCCAGGCAACGACAGCCTCTCCGAGATAACATGGCCCACAGGAAGACTTGCAGCTTGAGGTGCAGGACTGGTTTGGGGGCTGGAGAAGGCTCCGGGATGCAGAAACCAAGCTTTGGAAGCAAATGGCCTTGAGAAGGAGATGGCAATGTCCAAATCCAAGCTCAGTGGATGGGGCGCTTTTCTGGAGAATCCCTTTGAGGGGGATGAAGGAGACCCTTCTTCTGTCCCTGGGGAAGAGACCGGTGGAGCCAATATTCCAAGCTCACAACTTGCTGGGGCATGAGAATCAATGGGGCAGCCCTCTGCTCATGAATATAGACTTAATTCACTGCATTGTGGGCCCAAAGCGTATGCACAGTGAAGAGAGTCAATGTGCTGTTCTTGCTCCTCTTTTGAGAGGAGCTCTGTGGCTCTGAGAGCTGAAGGCACCATCAAGAGAGGCAGGAGCCTTGTTTTTCAAGCAGTGGTCGTGGATCTGCATAAGTAAATGATCGCTCTGGTGCTCAGCGCTGCTGGCTAGGAATACAGATTTGGGGAGGAAGAGAGGACCATGGGAGTCCATCGCCTGGGATTTTTTTGGTACTGGGGATTGAATCCAGGGTCGCTTAACCACTGAGCCACCTCCCCAGCCCTTTTTTATTTTTATTTTATTTTAAAAAATTTTTTTTGATAAATGCATTTCATTATTTATTTAGATGTTTAAGCTCTTGCACTAAGTTTTTACAAGCTGGTGAACACTGACAAATTATTTCTCCCACAGAACTATAACCACACATTCCCAGACAGTATAAATATATGGTTGAACTAACATTAATACACATCACCATTTTATCAATTACATGATAAAACTAAATTATCAAGTATCCAAATATTAAGTTACACAGCTCAAAAGGCATATAAAATATTAGATGTCTGCTCAATTTCAGAAACTTTATGATTAAGAATTGTTTTACCTACAATAACAGAGCATCTCTACCTTTTAAAAAAATATTTACTAAATTAAAGAGCATATATTCTACAGGTTCTGCACGAGACAAAGGCAGCATTTTACTAAAAATATTTAATAGCCCCCTCCCAATCTTTTTGTCAGGCCCTCCCTGTTAAGTTGCACCTCAGAGTGCAAACATTAAATTAACTGTAAGGCTTTTTTTTTTTGGTCTGGAGACTTAAAGACATGTGCTTCTGTAAAAACTTAGGTTTTCAAAATGGAGGTTTCCCATAACAGCAAAAAATAAGACTTAATAGAAAGATATAAAATAAAAATAATTGCTGTAAGACTTGGTAAAAGGGAAAAAAAACAAAAACAAAAACAAAAAACACCAATAGGTAAAAGCAAACCTGATGTATACTGGTATGAATGTAGGAGATGTAAACATAAAAAGAGCAGGCAAATAATCATATAGGGCCTACAATGTTTGAAATGACTGAAGGAATAAATCACATAAGGTCTAGAGTGTTCTTAGTTCCTGGAATTTTGGTTTTGTATGATACTAAAAATATACAAGTATGGTGCTGGGTTATTTTGGCACCTAATCTTTCTAAATTTCTTATGTAAGATTCTGGCATGGAAATAGATTTAAAGACATTAACTCAATACCGCATGATTTCAGGAAAGGTCAACTGGTACAAATGATAAGCACATTTTAAATGGTGAACAACAAGAATCTTTTGCTAAGTGTCCAAACAGGTTGATCATAACCCAAACACAGAGGTTGAAATTCTGTCAAGCTTGTGGCCTGGTAAAACTGCTTTCCAATACTCCTATGGAAGCTTCATCAGACTTATTCACCACGCCAACATGTTGGCTAATATGTATGACAAATTAGGTCCCGTCTTAAGTTCCACTTCCAAGGAAATAGCATCAGGCGCCCGAGTTTTATTGAATGCAACAGTTGTTTCTATGACCATTGGAGTCTTTGAAGCGCAGCCACATTTTAGGACAAATACAAAATCCAAATACAAAAGTTGCTTGCTGTTAAAGGCTCCACTTTTGTCTTATGAATTGTACTGCATCTTCATATTTCATTCTGCCTTCAATCAATGCCAGGGCAACAAGCACTGGAGCTCTCCCAGGGCCTGCAACACCATGAGCAGCAATGCAACAACCAGGTTCTTCACCAAACTTAATTTTTACAAGACTTAACCAGTCATCGATAATTTGGATGGACGGTGGTGCACCATCATCAAAAGGCCAATCAAGAACAGGGATGCCTTCTTTCTCCACAAGAGTAGTGTCATAGGTTGCTTCACGTACTCTTACTATTGTGGTAACACCATACTTCTTAAGTTCCTCTATAAATTTGTTTAAGGTTGCATTGGTTGGATTGTGTGTATTAAGAAATCTCATGTTCTTGTATGTGACTTCCACAGGAGCAGGGCGGTTCATTCGAGCCATGTTAATTTAGTTAAAAAACACTCAATAGGGTTATGAAAGAATTTAAAAAATTGAATACAGAAATGATGCAAAGTAACTGAAGTCTACATCAATATACTCCACTTGATATTCTCAGTGCTTTGAGTATGAAGTTGGGAGTAAGGGAAATGAAGTGAGCCTCCTAACCAGAAGCAGCAATTCTTCAATCCAGTAATACTGAGGCAATAGAAAGGAAGTGCACTAAGGTTTACCCCATCCAGGTCAGAACTCTTGTGAAATGCTCGGTGGATTTTCAATTCAATACGTCTGAGTCCAGGTTAACCACTCTTATGGGGGTTTCTCGGTGGAGTAGTAATGAATTTCTACCGTTCACTTGTCTGCATAGAGGTCGTGCTGTGCCTGGCAGTAATCTCCTCTGCCCTTCAGAAACTCCATAAATGTGTGATCCAGAACACCACAGAACTGAGGAATCTGTTTACTCAATGAAGATTGGGGCCTAATCATACAGCCGGTCCCGAGGCGGCTGCGATGCAAGCGGCGTTGGTGGCCGCGGCTGCAGGGCCAGGGGTGGCGGTGGTCCTAGCGTCTCAGGATAAGAACTGGAAAGGGAAGGGGAAGTGGGAGAGGGCAGGGACAGAGGCCCAGCCAAGCTGCTGTCAGCTGGAGGTCCACTTCAGTCTGATTCCATCTTGAGGCCAGGGATGGGCCTTGGGGACCACATCTGTGCAGCCCTTGTCTGCAGCTGGTCCCCGCGGGGGTGGGTGGGGGTGTGATAATAAGCAGCTGACTCCTGTGAGTCAATGGCTATTCCATGAACTCTGTGGCGTGGGCACACCAGCTGGTGACAGGGACTCCTAGAGTGTCCTGCAGCCTCCAACTTTGCCTCCTACTGCCCCAGAATGACCCCCCCACACACTTACACAGGTGCCTTTGCCTCTGTCACCCCTCCTCCAGGTCCCCCTACCTTCTTCTCTGAAAGTCTCCCTGTTAACCCGTCCTGCCCTGGATGGCCATGGTGCTTCCTGATCCTGGTTGTGTCCTCCTTATCCCCCTCCACCTGGTGGAGTGTGCCCGGCCGCTGCGTGCCCTGGGAAGACAAGGGCCACCCCTAGCTCTCCTTTTGGGTCTCTAAGGTGGAACCTGAGGTGACTCAGAGTGGACACAACTGAACTCAGAGGACACTCAGCTTGGGAGACTGCCACCCAGGGCTGCCCAAGGTCCTGTGACACCCCTCGAATCCCTCCCTATTGCCAACTCTGCGTTAGGTGCATGTTCTCTAACTCTCTAAAGGGGTTCGGCATGTTTTGGGTTTCTGGGTGTGGGTCTTGCTGGGATTGCAACCTTTGCCCTCCTGGGTCAGGAGCTCTAACTTTGTGTGTACTCTCACTGAAGTAAGATCGTAGAAAACCGGCGAACCAAAACCCCCAGGGAATGAGGACGCGCGTTGCAGAAGCCTCAGAGGTCAAGTGCATGGGATTTCCAGAGGAAGTGAAAGCTAGACATCGGCTCTGACGCGCACACCCAGACCCACTGGCCAGGCCCCACCGGGCAGCCAGCTTTGCCATGTGGCCCAGAACAAGCCCGACTTCCCTGGGCCAACGGCAGAATGGGCCACATGTCAGCACCACGGTGTGTTTCAGGAAGGTTCCGGAGGCCTGGGACTGAGGTTCCTCCCTCACTCTCAAACGAGCAGTTGCTTTAGCAGCCAGCCCTAAGGATACCCAGAAGGGACAGCAGGACAGACAAAAGGCAGAAAGACCTTCCCAGGACAAGCCAGAGGCCCATGTTGCCACCCTGTTCTCTGTCTGCACTAAGACAGGACCGATGAGAACTGATGACGTGAAGGAAGAGAGGTCCCATTGTCTCTGTCCCTTTAAATACGGCCACCAACAAGGAAGGGATAGGGTCTCTCCAAGCTGGGTCCCTAGATGGACAGCCCCCAGCTACCGCCAAGGCAGTCACTGGGCTGGGCCTTAAACCAATCCGGAGGAAAAACAAATAGTGGAAAGAAAGATGTTATTCAGGGCCACAGCGGCCTTCCCCCCCTCCCACTCCCCCTCCAACTCCCTGGAATTCTTCCCGCCCACGGCACCCGCTGTTTCTGTCCCGTGACAGGGGTGTGGGGGTGGGGGGTGGACGAACCGCTCCCAGCTGGCTGCAAACCGCGGTCATGGAGCCAGGGAGAGCCAGGCTCAGAGCAAGGACACCAGATGTCTGCTGGCAATCCTTGGTCACTGCCCTTTGCGGCCACCCAGGGACCAAGGGCTTTTCTTTTGCCAGACCAGACAGTTGCCCTCAGTGTCTTTTCTTTCAGGAGGGTGATGGGAGCTGGGTGGGAAGGGCACTGACAAGACGCGGGGCTGCCCGCTTCTCAGGGAAAGGAGGCTCTGGGCCGAGGGCTGGGAGAGCCAGTTTGAGCTTCTGACTCGGAGAGTTCCCTGGAAGAGGAAAAGCGGCTCTCAGCCTGTGGATGACCGGCCCTTCAGAAGACCTCTCCTCTGGGGATAAAGTAGAAACGGCAGGCAAACCAGTGGCCAAAGTTCAGACTCAAAAATCTACCGTGAACCCACAAAATTCTGCCTAAATCAATCTAGTCCAGGGAGGTGATTCTTGTTTGTTTTGCCTTATTATGTTTGTTTCTCCAAGAAGTTGGGTCATGTTCATTGGATTCTTTCTCCCGAGCCTTAAAAATTAAGGATATAAGCCGAGCGTGGTGGTGCACACCTGTAATCCCAGCAACTCCAGAGGCTGAGGCAAGAGGACTCAAGTTTGAGGCCAGCCTCAGCAATTTAGCCAGACCCTCAGCAACAGAGTGAGAACTGGACCCCAAATAAAAGCTACAAAGGACTGGGGATGAAGCATCCCTGGGTTCACACCCCAGAAACAACAACCACAAGTTAGTTATATAGATCAACGAGATACAATTGAGAGTCCGGAATTAAACTTGAACACGTTAAAGTCGATTGATTTTTTTTTCAACAAAGGCCCCAAACATTTAAGGATTACTAAAGAGTCTCCCCAATTAATGGCCCTGGGACAACTGAATATTCAGGTACAAAAGAAAGAAGCTGGACTCAAATGGTTCTAAGACATCAATGTAAGAGCTGAAACTATTAAACTCTTAGGAAAAAAAACAACAACAGTGTATAATTTTGAATTTGGCTATGGATTTTTACACATGACACCAAAAGCACAATCAACCAACTAAAGGAAAAGAAAAAACAGGTAAAGTTAATCTCACTAAAATTTAAAACTTTTATGCATCAAAGACCACCACTGTCTCACACACACACACACACACACACACACACACACACACACACACACTATGTCTCTGTGCCACCTTGGGACTGCTAGTAAGGAGGCCACCACAGCTGTGGTCCCCAGACCTTAGATCTCCAGAACCATGAGCCCAGGCATTTTTTTTTTTTATAAAGTTGAAAAAAAAAAAAAACAACAAAGGAGATCACTGTCAGGAAATTGAAGAGGCAATCCATAGAAGAGGAAAATATTCATATATCTGAAAAGGGTCTGAGATTCAGGATATATATTTAAAAACAACTCTTACAACTCAACAATAAAAAGAAATTCAATTAAAAAAAATAGCAAAGGAATTGAATAGACAGTTACCCAAAGAAGATATACCAATGGCCAATAAGCACATGATGATCAAAATCAAAAGCATAAGGATACCATTTCCCACCCACTAGAAGTAAAAATACAGCTGGGTGCAGTGGTGCAAGCCTGTAAATCCCAGCGACTTGGGAGGCTGAGACAGGAGACTTGCAAGTTTGAGGCCAGCCTTAGCAACTTAGCAAGATCCAAAGCAACTTAATGAGACCCAGTCTCAAAAATCAAAAAGGACTGGAGATACAACTCAGTGGTAAAGTGCCCTTAGGTTTAATCCCCATTACCCCAAACAAGCAAATAACAACAACAAGAAGAAAAAGTTTTGGTAAAGGTGTGGGGAAATTAGAACCTTCATTTTTGGTTGGAACCTATAATGGCTCGGTCATTGTACAAAACTTTTCAGTAGTCCTCAAAATATTAACAGTCGAATTTCCATAAAACCCCACAATTCTATTTCCAGTTTTATGCCCAAGAGAATTTAAAACAATACTCAACACACTCTGGTATCCGAATGTTCCTAGCAGCATTATTGATAACCGTAGCCAGAGTTGAAACAACCCAAATCTCCATTAACTGGTGAACGGAGAAACGGAAAGTGATACAAGTGACATGTCCATGTCACTTATGGTATTTTATTCACCCATAAAAACAGGGAAGTACCATCCACATGACTGGCCCTTCCCTGGTCTGTTTTAGGGTTTCCCAGGATGATGTCTTATCCCCCAGTGGATCCCGTGGGAGATTTGGCCCCAGCCTCCTTGATGATAACGTTACAAGATCAGAGACTTCCAGACAGAGCCCCTTGTTGGGGGACCTTTGGGGCTAGTCTGGCATTTCAGTACTAACATCCCTCCCTCCCTCCTTCCTCTTCTTCTCCCCACCCCCGTTTCTCTTCTCCTTCTCCTTCTTCTTCTTTTTTGGTGAAACAGAGGATTGAACCTCGAGGGGATTTTCCACTGAGCGACATCCCCAATCCTTTGGATGTTTTATTTAGAGACAGGGTCTTGCTAAGTTGCTGAGTGTCTCGCTGAGTTGCTGAGGCTGGCCTCAAACTTGTGATCCTCTTGCCTCAGCCTCCTGAGTAGCTGGGATCAGAGGTGCGTGCCACCTGCCTGGCTTCCCTCTGGACTTTGAAAGCTCCCTTTCTCCTGCCACTCCTTGCTCAATTCCTTCCCTTCAGGGCTTCTCTGGGCCTCAGTGTAAGGCCTCACCCTCCTTCCTTCTCTCACTGCAGATTAGCCCAGACGCGTCCACACTGAGATCATTTTATGGCCCCCAGATGACCAACGGTAGGTAGACTCCAAAGATGGCCACCACGAAGACCTTCCTTCCCTCCAGTCAAGTTCAGTGACTGCTCCCCACCTTGCACGGGAGTGAACTTTCCATCTGAGGGGGAAGTGATCCTAGGTCTTCCAGGCAGGTGAAGCGGGTCATCGTAAAAGAACTGTGACAGTTCACAAGCTGCCATGCCGTGGGGAATCCCAAGCTAGGTAAATGGTAAACACAGACAAAGAGAGATTCCTGTTCCAGCTGTGGGGGCCCAGAAGCCAGGCATTCCCGTAAAGAAGCCTTCAATGACTCTAGCCCTACTGTCACCTGACAGCAACCTCTGGAGACTCCAAGTGGGAACTTTCCCGCTGAGCCCATCTGACTCCTAGACCCCGAGATTGGTGTCTTAAGCCTCCACGTTTTGGAGTCTTTGTTACGCAGTGGCCTGTGAGCCCCAGTTTCTTGATCAACTCCTCCCAGCTCTGCTCCGAGCTCTCATCTGTGACTAGGATGCTCTGTGTCCACAGGGAACCTACTGTCCTCTGGCTTCTGAGCCTCATTCTGGAAAACACGAGCAGTTCTGGCGGGTGAGGGACTCAGGACCAGCAACACATGGCCTTGCCCCACGTCCGTCCAGCGGTCAACAAGTGCCCGTTCTGTAGGCGTCCAGATTAGCAGGAGAATCCTCAAGTGACTCAAAGTCATGGGGCTTCCTGAGGGTTAGGTCCAGTGGGTGGACACGGGTGGGGGGTGGAAGGCGAAGGCGTGTCAGAGAAGATTCTGTCTTCAACAATGCCGAGTAAGGAGAGGGTCCAAGTTCCTGAGACCAGGGATCTGCCGCTGTCCCCCTTGACTTGGGGATTCCTGAGGCAAAGGTGAAGCTTAGGGGAATCCCAGACGCGGGGAATCCTGGCTCTGGAAAGGCACCGGTCAAGTTTCTCTCCGGCTCCCCAGGAGGCCGAGTTGCTGGGAAATTCCCACCATGTACCGTGCCTGCCAGCTTTCCTGGAACCTTCTGTAGAGTGAGCCAGGAGAAGATGTGCCCTCAGGCTCTTGGGGCTGCAAATCCCCTTTCTTCCCTGAACTCAGGATGGACCAGGGGAAAAGCTCCTTTAATACAATACTCACAAACAGGGCTAGGATCTTCATTAGTGGGTATTTTTAGTGTTCTAGGCAGTTTTCATATACATTAATCATTAGTTCATTCAACAAGTCGAGGAAATATTATGCCGTTTTTTAGATGGGGATGTTGTGGGGACAAACGAGGCAAGGCACGGAAGATAGCAGGAAACAGTTTTATTTGGCTGCAGCCAGGCTCAGAGGGCACAGCCTTTGCTGTAATCAATCAATCCCCTGAACCCCGAGTTCAGGGAGTTTCAGAGTTTTATACCCAGCGTGTAAGGGGAGGGGATCAGAAGTTCACAGTCTGCAGAAATTCAAATAGAAGCAGCTTTTTCTTTTACTGTTCTGGACAAGTTAACTCTTCAAGGACAACACCTGAGTAGGGGAGAGCTTCTTCTCCCCTTTCTTTCCTCCCCCTGCCAGCTGTGACCATGGAGCCCAATTATAACTTATCTTAAAAATGTAGACATCTCTGTGAAGCCCAGCTCAAGGCCAGAGGCCTTGTTTGCACATTTCTTCAAAGTACTATACTGGATACGTTTGTGAAAAACTAGTAAGAGAGTATCCTGCACCTGGAGTGCTGGTATCTTCCTGGCCAGTGGCCAAGTAAACAGGGTGACACGAAAATAGGAAGTTTATCTACATTGGACTCTTTCACAGAGACTCTTTTGCTGACAGTCCCCAAATTAGCCATGGAGAAGAGGACTTTTCTTTGGAGAAAGGGGGTGCCCACTTCAAGGAGACAAAATCAGAGGCTGAATAACCTCCCGGTGGCCACATGAGCCAGGAAGTACCAGGGCCAGGATCCCTACCCAGGTTTCTCAACAGCATCCCTTACTGCAGACGGACGGACCTCAGCCCAGAGAGTAAAATCCAGACTCCACAGCAAAGCACACAGGCCCCAAGAGTCGGTCCCCCCAGTTCTCATCCAGGCTCCAGACAACCTTCACACGTACTGTTCCCTCTCCCAGGAAGTCCCGTCATTCCTTTTCTTCTTCTTGGCTAAGTCCTGTCAGTGCTTGAAGCTTTGTTCCTGCCCAGGGACCTACTTCTTAGGTAGGATTAAGTTCCAAAGTCAGGGTGTGAGGTGCAGCTCTCACAGGGGGGCCGCCGTATTGTTCTTCCATGGTGTTGATAAGCAGGGTTTCCTCCATCACTGTAGCCAGCTCTCTGTGGTTTCCTTGCATTTGGGGGCCATGTTATAGTAGAATCATCCCCAACGTATGCCAACCAATACGGCCTCCCTGAGAAAATGGCTGGTTCATGCCTCCTCTCTCTTTCCCCATTCTGGAACTGGTGCTTTTTGAGTAGGGTGATGGCCAGGGTAGGAGGGGTGGCCAAGGAAGCTTCCTGAAAGCAACTTACTGTGTACATGTGACTTATCAGGCCCCCAAGGCCTGTATTCAGCAAAAAGATCTAAATATATAAAGCCGTGCAGACAGATGGTAATGCTAAATTGAAGGAATGCTGGAATTCTCCTGAAGAGAGGACAGGGTTGGGGAGATCTGCACAGGGCTTTCAGCTGCATCCTTGGCGTTTTATTTTAATATTTAATGACTTGGAAAAAAAGAAGCAAATAGGGTGCAGTCTTGAGATTAAACCAAGGTGGGTGGTAAGGACACAGATTTCCTTTTTACTTTATATGCACTGTTGAAGAATTGAATCCAGCGCCTCACACATGCTAGGCAAGAGCTTTACCACTGAGCTTCAACCCCAGCCCTTGGACACAGTCACTGTTTTCTGTACTTGAAAATACTTGAAATTTTAAATATCCCCAAAATAAAAGTAGATGATCCTGCATGTTCTCCCATATGGCACTGGGCTTGGTAGAATAATTGCTCACCCCAAAAATGTTGCGGTCCTTATCCCGGAACCTGTGAATATGTTACCTTATGTGGCACGTGGGACCTTACAGATGTGGTCACGGATTTCGAGATGGAGATATTATTCTGGGTTATCTGGGTCAATCCAATGTAATCAAAAAGGTCCTTTTGAGAAAGAGGCAGGAGGGTCAGAGACAGGAGGAGACCTGGAGATAGAAGCAGAGGTTGGAATGCGGTGGTCTCCAGCCCGTGAACACGGGTGGCCTCTCCAAGCTGGGAAAAAGCAAGCAATGGAGTCTCCCCCGAGCTTCCAGAAAGAACCCGGATGGCCCTGCCAGCGTCTCCCTGTGGTCCTCGAGAGATCCATTTCTGACTCCTGACCTCCGGAACGGACGTACAATAAATGGGTGCTCTTTTAAACCACTGTGCTTGTGGAAGTTTGTCATAGGAGCCATAGGAAGTGAAGGCAGGCGTGGTCAGCAGCCACCCCAGGTGGTGGTGAGCCTTCTTTTCTTTTCTTTTTTGTACAGGTATTTTTACATTTTTTTTCAATTTGTTCTAATTAGTTATATACAACTGTAGAATGCATTTACGTACTTTGATAAACATAAATGGAGGGTAATTTATCACTTTTCTGATTGTACACGTCGTAGAATCACATAGGTCATCAGTCATATATGTACATGAGATAATAATGTCTGTTTCATTCTCCCTCTTTCCTACCCCCATACCCCTCCCGTCCCTTCACTCCCTTTTAACTAATCCAATGTAACTCTGTTCTTCCCTAGCGCTCCCCCCTATTATGCATTAGCATCACATATCAGAGAAAACATTTAGCCTTTGGTTTTTTGGGGATTGGCTTATTTTGCTTAGCCTGATACTCTCCAAATCCATCCATTTACTGGCAAATGTCATCATTTCATTCTTCTTTAAGGCTTAGTAATATTCCATTTGTGTGTGTGTGTGTGTGTGTGTGTGTGTATCTCACATTTTCTTTATCCATTCATCTGTTGAAGGGCACCTAGGTTGGTTCCATAGTTTAGCAATTGTGAGTTGAGCTGCTATAAACACTGATGTGGCTGCATCACTGTAATATGCTGATTTTAAGTTCTTTGGGTATAAACCGAGGAGTGGGACAGCTGGGTCAAATGGTGCTTCCATTCCAAGTTTTCTGAGGAGTCTCCAAACAGCTTTCCATGGTGGTTGCACCAATTTGCAGCCCCCACCAGCAACAGATGAGTATGTGGTGGTGACATTTCTTCATGGGGGAACAAGAAGCTCAGGGAGGACCTCTCTCTGAACCAAGATGGCAGAGCCAAGTTCCCTGAGTCCTCAGTCTCCATTCCTGTGCTTCCAGTTAGCTCAGTATGATGGCCTCAGATGCCTAATTCCTGCAGGAATCCTGGGGCCAAGATACAAGACACTCCTGGTTTGGGGCTTAACTGTCTAGGCTGGTTCTGGGTCTTGCAAATGAAAAGGCTGATCTTCCAGCGCTTAAGGGCTTCTAATCCCTCACCGGCTCCCTTCAAGTTTCCCATTCTCTGCTGCCTAGGGTAGAGGCCACTGTGGCTCCTGACTACTGCGCCCACTGAACCATTCTTTGCCCAGCACCCTCTGCAATGGCACCAGGTTCTGGGAAGGTGAGACATGATACTTACTTGGAGATGCCTCGTGCCCCCATCTCAAGAGTTTGCAGCTGGCAGGATTGGAGAGTGCGATGTGCCTGCAGAAGACCACAGAACCAGGCAGCACGTGACTGGCAGGAGGGAGGGCCCAGACCCATTTCCACAGGGCTCTACACTCCTTTCCCATCGACCACACAGAGTCTGAAGATGCAGATCTTTGTCTTGAAGTAGTGAAGAATCTTATTAAGAGAATAAAACACAAGCCAGGTGCGGGGGCACACGCCTGTAATCCCAGCGGCTCCGGAGGCTGAGGCGGGAGGAGCACGGGTTCAAAGCCAGCCTCAGCAAAAGCGAGGCACTGAGCAGCTCAGTGAGACCCTGTCTCTAAATGAAATACAAAATAGGGCTGGGGATGTGGCTTAGTGAGTGCCCTGAGTTCAATCCCCAGTACCCTCCTCCCCCCACAGAAAAAAACCACAGACAAATAAGAACTGTCCTTGCCATGTCAGGTGGTGTCCTAAGGGCAATCGTGCCTGCCTGTGTGCTGCAGGGAGAGCTACAGGGAGGGGACTTCAGTGGGTGCTTTTCAGGGGAAGCCGGACACAAGGTCCAGTCCTCAGAAAGATCTGGTAGCATCCTCAGCCACGTGCACTTGTGTATGTGTGTGGGGTGGGGGTGAGTGTGCAGCTGGAGATTTGAAAGGAGAGGGGATAGGAAGAGCAAAGTGTGAAGCCCAAACTCTAGAGACTGAAAGACTTCCAAAGTAAAAGGGTTCATTGAGTAGTTCCAGATTCTAGCCAGAAAAAGGATCCGGCTTTAGGACAAGTGCCCACGATTTCCAGCAGCAAGACTGGAGAGCCACTGGAAAAGCGTCCATCAGACGAGAGCGAAGAATATTTTTATAGCAAAAGACTGGGGAGGAAAGAGCGAGGTGTGTGTGTTGGATGAGAAGAGTGGGACAACATGAGGAGGGAGGCCTCGGGTAGGCATGGCTGCCCATCTGTGACCTGCTGTTGCTTCTGGATTGTTTTTTTACACTTAACCAGGTCACCGTGCCCCTGGTGCTCAGCTGTGACAAGGTTTCAGGAACATGGAAGTCTTTCGTTAGTTCCTCCTGTAGCTGTTGAGAAACTGATGTGACTCTATTTTTGAGAACCAGCTTCTACCTCAAGGCCTGTCCAGAGGGAGGGCGCGTGACCCTTGTCCTGGGAAAAACCTACAGAACACTCCTAGGCACATACCCACTCTGCTGAGTTAACAGGAGAGATCTGCAGCGCCAGGGGTCCCTGACTCAGTTACACTAGGTGAGGACCCATAGCAACCCCCTAGCAACCACCAATCAGCACGAGACAGGGAAATATCTGAAATGCCAGGTGGCCCTCCCCGTAGTTTCGGTGATTAATAACATGATTAGTCCACCCCGCAGCTCAATGTAGGAAACACTCTTGAAACCCTCCCCCCACGGCCTAAACCAATCAGTTCAAATGTATCCACCACCTGAACTCACCAATCACCCTTACCCACCTTGTTCCCGCCAGTGAGTATGATAATCCATGTTAAGAGTTGTTGTTTGACTTTCCTGTGGTATGGAACAATTTGCTGTGCGATGTTGTGATGCATAGAGTATCCCCCCAAAACCTATAAATCTTACTGAACAAAGGGTCGGGACTCACTGCCTGGGACCGCTGCTTCGGGAACGGTTGTGAGTCCAGGCTCGAGCTTGCAATAAAGACTCTTGTGTGATTGCATTGGATTCAGCTCCTGGAGGTCTATTGGGGTCCCACGAATCTGGCATAACACTGTTAACTGATTAACTTCCCTCATTGCTTTCCTGCTCCATCTCTGGCCCTTAGAATTAAATTTTGGGTAGCTCAGAACTTGTCTTTTGTTAAAAGATGTGAAGGTTTTGGGCAAGGTGCCTGCTTGTCTGTAATCCCAGTGACTCAGGAGGCTGAGGCAGGAGGTTCTCAAGTTCAAGGCCAGCCTCAGCAATTTACTGAAACCCCGTCTTGAAATAACAAGTTCAGTGGTAGAGCATCCCTGGGTTCAATTCCCAGTAATAAGGAAAAAGAAAAAGTGTGGGGCTATGAATGTAGAACAGTGTCCATTTTATGCTTTCAATACAGCCCTGGCTGCTCTGCCCCTGCAACTGATTTTTTTTTTTTTAAAGAGAGAAAGAGAGAGAGAGAGAGAGGAGAGAATTTTTAATCTTTAGTTTTTAGTTTTCGGCGGGCACAACATCTTTGTTTGTATGTGGTGCTGAGGATTGAACCCGGGCTGCATGCATGCCAGGCGAGCGCGCTACCGCTTGAGCCACATCCCCAGCCCCCTGCAACTGATTTTTAAAATGGACACATTTCTTTCTCTTCCTCTCTCCCTGCTCCTCCCTAGTCCCCCCCGCCAATCTCTGGGGACACAGGATCACCTTTCTTCCCCACTCAGGCAGAGTCATCTCTCCTTGAGCTCCCACCCACCACTGGAACAAAATAATCCAGACCTCAGGGATGGCACCAGAAGAGCTCAGAAATGACTTCCTCAAAGTGACACGTGAGGTACGACTCCCACAGAGGACAGCGGAATGTAGCCTTGGAGTCACCTCTTGAAAAGGTCCCTGTTCCTGTGGATGGGCAGAATCACAGCCTCTGGGACTAGAGTCCCCCGTGTTTCTCCTTTTTTTTTTTTTTTTTTTTGCAAAGCCATAAACCGTCTTTTTCCTTTTTCTCAAAACCATGTCCCTGTTACTGGATTGGAATCGGGGACAAGGAGTGAGCTTTTGGTAACAAACGCACCGAGAACCAAAGTACTCACAGTTCGGAGGAGGTCAGGAGGGGTCAGCTGGAGGCAGCTGTTGAGGGAGGTGGGGTTGGCGCTGGGAAGTGATCTGTGGTAGGTGCCCTAGACTATAAAATAGGGTGACCTTATAGTTAACTCAAAGGCTTGACGGAGAGGGGGAGGGAAGACAGAGGCGAAACAGGAGGTGAAGAAGTGATCAGGATTCACTGGAAGAGCTGAGTGAAGGAGATTATTCCCCCCAAGAAATGACAGCAATACCCACAGGATCCATGCCGGTCGCTTTGCCCGGAGAAGAAGAATCGATCAAAACGGCAGCAAGCAGCCGCCGAGAGCTATTTTGTCACTTTTTTTTTTTTTTTTTTTTTTTTTTTTTTTTTTTAAAGAGAGAATTTTTAATATTTATTTTTTAGTTCTCGGCGGACACAACATCTTTGTTGGTATGTGGTGCTGAGGATTGAACCCAGGCCGCACGCATGCCAGACGAGCGCGCTACCCGCCTGAGCCACATTCCCAGCCCCTATTTTGTCACTTTTATTCAAATCCCCTCAAAGGACAAGTTAGAGCCACTGTCACACACTGGAGGAGGCCGTCCCCTCCTCTGGTCCTCTAGACCCTTGGAGGAAGAGAGCAGGGCAGGGGAGGGTCACTCTCAGAGCCGCTGAGCCTGCCCAGGAACATCGAGTGGGGCCTCCTAGTGGGATGGGGCAGGAAGAAGCCAGATACTGGAAGCAGCTCCAGGGCAGGTTTAGGACCCGAGGTTGGGGAAAAGAAAAGGCCGGTGGAGGGATGCTATTTAAGCCTAAGAAAGAAAAAGTTCTCAGGGACTCGCAGAGAAAGCTGGAGATAGGAGAAGAATGGGGAAGACATGGGACCGTGAGCAGTAGTCAAGAGGGGACCAAAACAAGCAGCCAGAGAGGACGGAGAACAGAGGGACCTGGGAGAGCCCACGAGGCTGCAGAGCAGCACAGGCTCCGGGGGAGCAGTCGGTGTGCAGTCCCCAGGACTTGGTGACACGGACGAGCATCTGCCAAACACGTGACAGGGCCCTGCAGTCCCCTGGGCAAGGAAGTGGGGCTCCCTGGGAAGCCGAAGGCTCCCTTAGTCTCTCCTTCTGGCTTCTGGCTTGGGTGCGCTGTCTTCAAGGAGCGAGGGGCCCAGGGCCTCGTGCTCCGTCCAGCAGGGATGCGGGGTAACCTGGCCACCGAGATGACTGCTCGGGTTCATCCAGGAGCTCCTGGACGCTGCAGGGTCAGGTGGCAGGCTTCGCTCAGGAGGAAAGGGAGCCTACCTCGGTTGCTGTCCTCTGACGTCCTCTGAAAGCGGTAGTTGGCCTGGGTTGAGGTGTAAGATACCTTCCAAGGACAAAGTGGGCTGTCTGGGTGGCCTGGCCTCATATCCCTGCTCTGTCACTTACTGATCTTGGAGATCATCTCCGTGGAGAGAGTGTCGCAATTGAACAGTCCGCAAGATGGGGCGCATGGTCACCGCCTCATGGGGTTGTGAATACCAGCCGAATGCCTAGAACAGTGCCTGACACATCCAAGGCGTCAGGACGGGTGAGTCCACCACCAAAAATATTAAGAGGGCGAGTAAAAGAGGCCTGAATTGATGTGGAGAAGCTGCTTTTTTTGAGCGGGCTTGAACTTTGATCCTCTGTCCTCAGCCTCTGGGGTCGCTGGGATGACAGGAGTGCATGAAGTGACTCTTGGTGGGGGCTGGTCACCGGAAAGATCAAGCCAAGAAGAGAAGTTTGGATGTTTGGAGGGCACTGCGCCCTGTCACTCCAGTCTCTGGGGAAGGGAGAGTGGCTGAAAGTTGAGTGACCAATGGCCAGTGATTTCATGTGCTGAAACATCCATAAAACCCCAGAGGTCAAAGTGGAGGGAGCCTGGTTGCTCCCGGGTGCTGAACCCGCGGGGCGAGGTACTGGAGGGCCACGTGCCTGGAGAGGACCTGGAGGTTCCCCACCCCTCCCCAGTACCTCGCCTCCTCATGGGCCTGTTCACCTGTCTCCTCTGCAACCTCCTTTATAATAAACCAGCCATTAAGTGCTTCCCTGAGTTCTGTGAGCTAGTCTAGCAAATGATTCAACTCAAATGGGGGTGTGGGAACCCCGATTTACCTTGGGTAAGTAGGAGGGACGGGAGGCCTGGCCTTGTGTGGGAGTCTGAACTGGGGAGTCCTGTGGGTCGAAGCCCTTCGCCTGCGGAATCTGACGGACTCCACTCGATTGAATTGCAGGACCCCAGCTGGTCCTGGAGCACTGGCTGGTGTGGGAAGGGCCCGCACCTGTTGATGATCAGGAGTGTTAGGAGCACAGTAGGGCACAGTTTGTTTTCCCTGTTAGACAACAGGGACTTGGGGTTTAGGGTTTGGGGGTTCCTTTTTTGGTGGAAAGGGACAAATGAAATGTGATGGTCACAATACGAAAAGTACCACCCAACTGTGAAAAGAGGAGGTTAATGCACCCACAGAAACACAGTAGGTCTTTTTTTTTTAATAGTTATTCCTTAGTGTAGGCAGACACAATACCTTTATTTTTATGTGGTGCTGAGAATCGAACCCAGTGCCCCCACATGCCAGGCAAGCGCTCTGCCTCTGAGCCACAACCTCAGCCCCTCAGTGGGTCTTATAAACATGGTACTGAGAGCAGCAGGGTGTGCACCCTCACTGACGTAAAGTAGATGAGAATACGCCTGTGGGACGTGTCAATCTGAAATTCCAAGACACACCTAAAGACACACAGGGGGCACATCAGGGCCGGAGTTCACAGGGGAGCAGCGAATGGTGTTGGGGTAAAGGGCGACAGCCATTTTTAAAAAGGAGTGTAGCCAGGCCTGGTGGTGCACGCCAGTAACCCCAGAAGCTTGGGAGGCCGAGGCAGGAGGATCATGAGTTCAAAACCAGTCTCAGCAATTTAGCAAGGCTCTAAGCAACTTAGTGAGACCCTGTCTTCAAATAAAATATAAAAATGGGCTGGGGATATGGCTCAACAGTTAAGTACCCCTGGCTTCAATCCCTGGTACCAAAACAAAACAAAACAAAACACCCAGAAAAAAAAAGAAAGAAAGAAAGAAAGAACATTAAAAGGGAGTGTAAACTGGGCATGGTGGCACATGCCGGTAATCCCAGCAAATTGGGAAGCTGAGACAAGAGAATCGAAAGTTTTGAGGCTAACCTTCACAATTTAGCAAGACCCTGCTTCAAAATAAAAAATAAAAAGGGCTGGGGATGTGGCTTAGTAGTAGAGTGCCTAGTTCCATCCCCAGTACTGAAATAAATAAATAAATAATAAATGTGTGTAAACCAAGAGTAGAATACAGAGGCTGGCAGGCAGTAAGGACCCCCAACGGTTAACTATTAGTCATTAATTTAAAAAGTAATAATCAGAACACAGAGAACGCTTTCCTTCTGGCATGCATTTCGGTGAATCCCACGAAGAGGACCTGGCGGTTAACATGTTAGTGACACAGTCACTCTATAAAATATCCAATTTCCCCCACTCTTCTACACAACTAGCAGAAACATTCAGTTTCTTCATTTCCTCCTTTTTTAAGTTAACAGGTCCCTGTCCTCTTCTCCAAGGTCGGAATCAGTGTTAGAGTGGATCACATTTCAGACCTTCTGTCTTACAAAGGCGGGAAATGTCACCTAGCTGTTGGTAGGACTGCCCGCCCGCCCGCCGACAGGGATGGAGTCAGAGTTGTTCTCTGGGTCCGGCGGGTCACACTGTCTGCGTGGTCATTTCCGCTTGCTCAGGGAGCTTGGGGGCGGTGCCCATGGGGTTTGTTGATCCAGGAGGGAGAGACCTCAGTAGGGGGCTAAGTTAGGAAGTGACTCAGCTTCTTGTGGCACAGGGATTTCAAAACAGAGGGACTGTAGTCTGCTGAAGAAACGCTGCTGAGGACGTTACATCAGGAAAGCTGAGGTCAGCAGGTGCTCGCAGGCAGCCCTGCTGAGGGTTACAGGAAGGGCCTACGTGGAAAGCCCAGACATCATGACTGGCAGAAAAGTGTTTGGGGCACTGTTTTACATAACGCCAGGCACATGGTCAGCCCCAGGCAGGGCCTTCACGTCAAGGCTTGTGCAAAGCCCCGTCAGCTTCTGGTCAGCGGCCGCTGAGGGCAGGAACCAGTGGCCTTGTGCAGTCTTCAACTCTCCTTCCTTGCCCTCTCCTCTGCCTACTCCTCCTGTCTGGGTTATCTTCCTGAACCAGATGATGTTCTGGCTTCCTCCGGGGCACAGGGTCCCCAGACAACTCAGTCTCTGGTGGGGCTTTGGTTGCTACTTCAGTGCAGAAGAGCCACACCTTGGTCTGCCTACGGGATCTTTCTGAGCTCCAGATTAGGATTTCTGGCTGCCTAGCTAGAAGGCCCAAACACCCTCAATCCCCTCCACCACTAATGTTTTCCTGGGGGGAGAAACGGGATGATGTTTGGCTCCAATTCTCCATCCCTTTTGCCTCCCTGTAGGCAAAGCCCAGTCCCCAGCCCTTGACTTTGGCCTTATGAAATGAGGGCGGAAGTCGGCTGCCTGCCTCCCAGACGGCCCCGAGCAGAGCTTCCCCTGGTGGCCGCTGCCTCCTGCACACAGGTCCGGGATGAACACACGGGAAGCAAAGCGGCCCTCACCCCCAAACAAGACACCGAGCAGCCCATTTCTGCAGACTGACCACAGAGTTAGTTACTGGCCCCGATGAGCCCTTGTCACCCAGTGAGTTTGGTTTGTAGCATTCCCGAAGCAGTAGCTCACCGGTGTCCTCTCACAAGAGACGAATGTATACAACCCAGATAAACAGGTGCAGAGCAGATGCCTGGGCACAACCACCGTCAAGGGCAGGAAATAAAACATTGCTCACCAGCCCAGAAAAATCGACGTGCCCTTCCTTCACCCCTAGGATCATCACACCACAGTTCCGACTTCTTTTTTGCTAATCGTTTCTTTTTCTTTATGACTGACCCTCATATAGAAACTCGACAGTTTCCTTTTCATCTTGAAATGAATGTAACCCTGCTGTTTGGGTTGTTTGGGGCTCAGTATTTTGTTTTGTTTGCTCAGCGTTGAGAAGCCTCTTAAGTGTTTATGTAGCTTTAGTTGGTTTATTTCTACCACTATGCGATATTCATTATATGAACATTGGCTTTTATTTTATACCTGAGATTGAACCCAGATGCACTCCACCACTGAGTTACATCCCCAATCCTCTATTTTTTTTATTTTGAGACCAGGCCTCATAAAGTTGCTTAGGGCCTCTCTGCATTGCTGAGGCTGGCCTCGAACCTGTGATCCTCCCATCCCATCCTCCCCAGTTGCTGGGATTGCAGGTTTGTGCCACCATGCCCAGCTCACTATATGAACGTCGTTCATTTATTTTTTATACTTATTTATTCTACGATTGATAGATATTTAAATCTTTCTGGTTTCTTGGTATTATAAAAATCCTGTGTGAGCATTCCTGTGAATCAGGATCCTTTAGCCTTTTCTCTAAAGGATCAGACAGTAAACATTTTAGGCTTTGTGGCCACATGTGTTTTCTGTCTCGGGAGATTGACAGGGGTCTGGGCCAAGCTCCTTCACCAGCAGCAGCCTCTGCGTCTCCCCCTGAGGCAGCCACAGTCCCAACCACCTGGTTCCTGAGCAAGGACCGAGCTGTCTCTGCTCTCACCACCTTGCACTTCCTGCACCCCGAGTCTGCAGTCGTCTCCCCCCTCACCCAGGGAACAGAGTGAAAACATCCTAGCAGGGTGCCGTGGTGCCCGCCTGTAATCCCAGCTGCCCTGGAGGCTGAGCCAGGAGGATTGCAAGTTCGAGGCCAGCCTGGGCAACTTAGAAAGACCGTGTCTCAAAAATTAAAATTACAAAGGGCTAGGGATGTGGCTCAGTGGTTCAGCACCCAGCACCATGAACACACACAAAGCTACCGACCCCCTGACCACTGTGTGTGGACCCCAGCTTCTACCCCCAAAACGCTCCCAGTTTCCAACTAGGGGCCTCGCTTCTTACGACTTGATGGCTCAAGTGTGACGCTGGATCTGTTTTCTCGCTGAACTTCAGTCAGATCTTTGGTTTGTCTTTAGAGTTCCGCCCACCCCCGGTGAGTGGGCATTGAAGGAAAGAAGCAGAATGAATCGACATCTGGCAACTACGGCGGAGAGGGTGAAGTGGCCAAGCCACATTGGAATCACTCCACAGGGTGAGAAAGAGGGAAGGCAGTGGCCTCAGAAACAGCAGGTCCCTCACAGCCACAGGGCTCCACGGGAGATGACGGGCCACTCCCTGCAGTGGATGCTGGGAACAGGCCTTCCGGGTCTTCCATGGCTCCTCCTGCAATGTTAACTATGCCCAGGTTGTTCCAACCACAAGGCGCTGCTCAGTGTGATTTCCTGGCTCGGGTCCCACGGGTACGGTGGAGGGGAAGGATAAACACTGTTTTTGAAATTGTAAACAAAGTATTGTATTCTTCATATTATAGAGGAATAAGTTTTCTTAAAACACAAATCATTTCCGGTGGGTTAGATCAGTGCCACTCAGATTGTGCTCCTGAGACAGAGGACGATGTTCCCAGCCCCAGGAGAGGCAAGTACAGAGACCGAGAGGAATTCTTGAGACAGTTTCATAGCAAATTTGAAAGCATAATTCCCTGTAGAATCTGAAAATAAACACAGGGATTGTATTTGGTAAGTCTTTTTTTCATCTTCCTAGTAATAGAATATCTAATGGGTTCTGTGGGAGCGTCAGTGTGCATATCACACCCTGGCTCTCAGGGAAGACAGCCCGGTCCTTCAGCCCCAGACTTTGAGAAACGCCAAGCTGTGGGGAGGCCGGCTAAACTGGGTCGGAACTAATCCCCACCCTTTCTAGGTGCCAGAGCCCATCCGTGTGGGGGTGTGACTGACCACTGACCCTGAGACCAATCACTGACCCTGACCTTGGAAGGCTGTCCCCCTCGACCTTCATTGGATGGAATTTTCCCCTGAATTTCTTGTTCCCCAATAAAAGGCCACTCTCTGGCGTGCCCTCTCCCTCTCTCTCTCCTGCTAGTCTCTTGTGTAAACCTCGCTGCCCACCCGGTGGCTCGAGGCAGGAGCCAGAGGGAGAGCCGTCTCAGACCTGGTCAAAGAAAAAGGTAAATTGAGTTTAAGTGTGTTTATTTTGATCTCACTAGATCACTTCTATGCTTAGAACCGCTAGTATGAAGCCAGCGTGCTGGTCGCGTGGCTGACCAAGCCCAGTTGGGGAGATGTTGGGGGAAGAGGCGGAAGAGCCAAGAACCATGTCCCTGTTGGGCACAGTGGCGCACGCCTGTAATCCCAGTGGCTTGGGAGGCTGAGGCAGGAGGATCGTGGGCCCAAAGCCAGCCTCAGCAATGGTGAGGCCCTAAGCAGCTCAGTGAGACCCTGTCTCTAAATAAAATACAAAATAGGGCTGGGGGTGTGACTCAGTGGTTCAGTGTCCCTGAGTTCAATCCCCAGTGCCAACTCCCCCTACCAAAATAAACAAATAAACAATAATCATGTCCTCCAGGGAGTCAGCAACTGGATATCCCCCTAGAAAGAGAAGGATAGCAATGTGGGACAGACAACACACACACACACACACACACACACACACACACACACAAACATGAGCAAGAGGTGTAAGAAAGTACGTCACCCCTTGTTGAGAGCCACAGCTGAAGGGGCCCCAGCAAACTTCCAGCTGTGGCTCTCAACATCTTCCCCTCTGTTTAAACAACAAGCATGTGGCTTAGGGACCGTGCCTGCCTGAGGTTGTCCAATAGTACATATGGTCCTTTCCCGTCATTGGATGAGCTGACCTCAAGGCGTCAGCCTCCTGTCTTAGGTTGGTGCCATTGCAACTGGATCTTACCCGTCACTGACTATGAGAGCCACAGCTGGAAGTTTGCTGGGGCCCCTTCGGCTGTGGCTCTCAACAACCCCTGCTCACCCTCACCCTGAAATCCAAGCCCTAGATGTCTGAGAGGTGTCAAGGGGAGGTTTGAACAAATGACACGCAAGCCCAAGGTCTTAAATACCACATAGTCTCACGTGCAGATCAAAAAGCTGTTCTCAGAGAAGTAGAGGAGAGTAGCTGGCAGAGTCTAGGAAGGGTCGTGGTGGTGGGTGGCGGTTAACTGGACAGGGTGCCCCAGACAGGGTGCCCCCGACAGGAGGAATGACGGTAATGTTCTACGGCACAGTACGATGGATGATAACTCTGGTTGACAACAACCAATTGAATATTGCACAGTATCAATATTGCACAATAGATTTTGAATGTTCCTGACACAAAGGAGAGATACTTGTCTGTGGCGACATTGCATACGTGTGCTGAAATGTCACATTGTACCCCATAAAACTATATGTCAATTAAAATTTTAAAAATATATATGTATATATCATACGAGTACTGGGTATTGAACCCAGGGACCTTTTACCACTGAACCATATCCCCAGTCCTTTATATTTCTTGAGACAGGGCCCTCCCTGAGCTGCCAAGGCTGGCCTCAACCTTGCTGTCCTCCTACCTCAGTCTCTCTGGGATTACAGGCTTGTCTAGCACTGAAAGTTTTATTACCTAAAATGAGATTCTCAGCCTGTCTTCACCTTGGGGCTACATTTACTTAAGGATCTCTGTTAAAGTCCTTTCAAAATGTTCTGGATCGTTCTAGGGAAATTTTGCTACCTGAGGCTTCCTTCTCAATATTTGGGGCAGATGAACCGACTTTGGAAGCCGACTTGGTGAGAGGGGCTGAGCGAGGCCTTGGGCTCCATCCCCAGCACCTCAACAAAATAACAATAAAAAGAAGAAAACCTTGAGGGAGACTTGCCCTGCCTCTGTAGGGGAGGAGGCAGCGAGTCCTTGGGGAGCTTTGAACCCAGCTGGGAGACAAGGGTAAAGGTGTCAGATAATGTGACAACAGATACAAACAAGTGCAACTCCTACTTTGTATTCCAATTGACAAGTGAGCCCGCTGTGCAAACACAGGCTTCTTTGAAGATAATCAGTGGGTGCAGGAGGCTGGGAGTGGTTTGTTTGTTTTATTTTTTGGCCAGAAGGCCCAGGGAAGAGTGCAATAGCAATCCAGCCAGGATGCCAATGGGCTGGTTGGATAATGACAGGACATTGAATGACTCAGATCTATCTCTCTGAGTTATTTATGCCCCAAGGGATTATAAAACCAGACCCAAAGAGCATGCTCGGTGTTGCCCATTGTTGCCTGAGTTGCTTTGGAATTATTAAGGTCAGTCAACCCGGGTGATAGCACTCCTGGTTACAATGGGGAAGTAACTCCTGGGGAAGCTGCACCTCCTCATAGCCACAGAGCAGAGTCACCACACCCAAGCAACATAGGCAGCTCCCTGCCCAGAGCATGCAGAGACCAGGTCCCCATCCTGGGCCCTCCTTAGATCCATGTGGCCCTCTGGTCTCCCACACGGTGCACCCTGAATGTATTCTCAGTGAAGAGAGAATGTGGGTGACTGCAAGGTCGCACTTTATTCTTTCACTTAGCAAAGAGGACTCTAGAGCAGGGCCAGGCAGCTGCTCTGCCTGGAAGCGGAACCATCTGCCTCAAGGGTCACATCTCCCAAACTTCTTTGCAGAACATTCTTTTGTGGCCTTCTGTTGCATATGCTAGATCTCTCTCTCCCTCCTTCTCTCTCTCTCTCTCTCTCTCTCTCTCTCTCTCTCTCTCTCCTGGGATAAAAGGCTGGATGCTTACTTTTCATTTTCAGAGATCCTCCAGGGGCAAAGCCAACCAAAAGGACTGTGGAGGGATCTTAAATGGGCTGTGCAGCCAGTCCCCTTGTTAAGTCCTTAGCAAGTCCTTGTTAAGCCCTGGGTACTGGGGGTGGGGGCAGTACTCAGAGTCCTGGATGGTCCCACTAGGCAGGGTCCTTTGCATATTCACTTGGTAAATATCAGCATACAGAATAGGGGGTGGAGGGTGCTGTCTCCTCCAGACCCACTGGGGTCTTCCCTTCCCTACCTGGCACTGGCCAGAGACGTGGGCCATCCTTGATCCTCCCCTCCTCCCACTATGACATGACCCGTCACCAAGCCTCCTCAATCTCACCTTCTACAACTCCTCACATGCAAAATATTGCTAAGAGAGGAACGTGGGTGCAGGAACAGGGAGGTTCTGTGTGTGATTCCCGGTACTCGTAGGTGAGTCTATTTCCAGAACAGAAAGTTCCATTTAAAAAAAGATAAATGCATTCTCTCAAATTGGGCCCTCTGCTCTGTCACTTGCAGAATCCAGCCTTTCCCCATCTCTCTGCCTCCCTCTCTTGCCCACCTCGGCCCCGAGTCCTCTTTACCCCCTCGAAGCCACCCTTAGATCAGCAGACCTGCTACCTCCAGTGGTGGGGCAGGTGGTGGCCGGATCCTCCTGCTAGACTGTGGTTTAAACTACTTTTAATTGAAGGGTGTCAGGACATGAGATATAGTTCAGTGCTCGGCCAGCTGTGCTTTCCCTGTGCAGGAGATCGGACCGGGTCCTAGTTGAGGTTAAAGTCCTCAAAAATGGGATTTGTGCCCTTTTTATATATAGACCTGATGGTGTTATCTGTGAACCAGGAAATGGGCACTCACCAGACACTGGATCTACCAGCACCTTGATCTTGGGTTTCCCAGTCTCTAGAACCGTGAGAAACAGACTCCTGTTGTTTACAAGTCACCCATTCTGTAGTATTTTGATAAAGCAGCCTGGACAGACAGACAAGGGGAAAGGATCTTCACGTGGATACGACTTAGAGAGAAACCACGGCTGCAAGGTCCTGCAATTGATCCTTACAATAGCCCAGGGGTGGGACTTGACATTTCTCACTCTAAAGATGAAGAAACTCAAGCCTTGGGAAGTTGACGAGGTATTTTAGGTTATACAAGTAGTAAACCATGGGGTGCCCATTTGAACCCGTGAGTCGGATCATTTTACTTTTATTTTAAAGTATAAATTTTATCTTGTGCGTGCAGTTGTATTATTGTTTTGGGTACCGGGGATTGAACTCAGGGGCACTTGGCCACTGAGCCACATCCCCAGCTCTGTTTTGTATTTTATTTAGAGACAGGATCTCACTGAGTTGCTTAGCACCTTGCCGTTGCTGAGGCTGGCTTTGAACTCACTATCCTCTTCCTCAGCCTCCTGAGCCGCTGGGATTAGAGGCCTGCGCTACGGCTCCCTACCACTTGTATTATTCGAGAATAAAATAATTGTTAGAAATTCACACTGGGGCCATGCCAGCACTGCCACACAAAGGCCAGCCTCCAGCCTCCTGCCTCCATCCTGCCTTGGCCATGGCCAGGACCCATTCAGAACATTGTAACCTGAGCCAAAGCCCAGGCAGACTTGCTCTCAGTGTGTGCACACGTGTGGCGGTGTGTGCGCATGCCTGTGTGTCCCCATCACCTATGTCCCCGCCTCACTTCTGAGGCAGGTGGCAGCCTCTCTCCTGCCAAGTGCATTGTCTTCAGTGGCCACTTTCAATCGCTGTTGCCTGAGGTTTAGAATTTCTACCCATAGAGAAGGAATCCAGCCTGAGCCCTGACTCTCTAGAAGGCATCGAGCCCCCTCTTCTGCTTGCTGGCCGGACCTTCCTCGGGTGAGCTGCAGAGAACCCCTTCCTAGGTGACGTGGGCAGTGCCCGCGTTTCACGGTCCTCGTTTTTATCACCTTCCGACTCCCGTCTGCCCTTTGCTCTTCTTCTTGCTTTACACTAATTTTTTTTTTTCCTCCTTTCTGCATTTGGAAATAAAAGGGGGAAAAGCCCATGAAACAGGACAAAAAAAGAGAGAAGTGGAAAAGAGAGACTTCCCTCTCCTCTCTGTCCGGGACGCTACCCCCATGTACCCTGGCCACAGTCCATCCCTCCTACACAGCGAGAAGTCAGCTGTGTTGGAGAGGAGCACAAGGACCCCCAGAGAGGCTGAGTAGGAACGGGAAGTGGGAGAAGCCAGAGGCGGGGACTTAGGAAAAGGTGGTCCACTCTCTCCTAATGTGGCGGCTTCCTTAACTACCCTCCCAGGGTCCTTCTTCATGCCCCGAGGCCAGGAGCCCCAGATCGATAGTTCAGAACCACTTTCCAAGGACCCACCAACTCTGAGGGTCTTGCTCTTCCCCGGGGCTTCCTTGTAGACTCTTCTCCTCTTAATTTCTCTTCCACCGCCCCTTCCTCTTTAGTGCTTCGGAAGGTCCCAGTGAACCTTGCCAGATCTGGACGTGCCCAGACAGATGGCGCCAACAAAGAACCGAGAACCGAATGTGCTGACCTTCGGCCCTCTTGGTGGCCGGGAGGCGGTTATTCTGACAATTCTACAGTAGGAGCCAGAGAACAAGGATTACAAACCCTCCCCGCCGCTGTGACAAGGCTCAGGGCCACTCAGGCAGCAGGGTCTAAAGGCTGAGGTCGAAGGAACGGCAGACTAGGTGCAGAGAAGGCTGAAATGAAACCCACACCGCGTCAGCCCGGAGTTTTCGTGGCTGCCGAGTTCTCTGGATCTGTCATTGTGCCTGCGTCATCTTTTTTTCTAACCACCATCTGAGCCACAGACGCGTTGATATTCCATACCCATCATTCAGTGGCTATTTACCGAGTCCTGCTCGGACACCACCTAGCAAATTGCTGTGAAGTCAAGTGCTAACAGCCTCCCCTTAGCAATCTGGTGGTGGAACTCTGAAAACCAAGGGGAAGGTAATCACGTACTGGCTGCGTAGCTGGTTAGCACCAAAGTGAACGCACCCCCGCTCAGGCAGAGGAGTTCAAAGCAAGGTGAACAGGGGAGTCATGAATGTCCTAAGGCTGCCCAACGGGGTCCTCAAGCCAGGGGCTTGGAACAACAGGAGTTTATTCTCTTACAGTTTTGGAGGCTAAATATCTGAAATCAAGGGAGGTTAGACTATGCATCCTCTGAAGACTCTAGGGGAAAATCCTTCCTAAACTAGGGGTCTTCAGTTCTGGTGGTTGATAGCCTTAGTATCTCATGGCGTCTTGCTGTACCACTCTGGCTTCTGCCTCCGTCTCTCCTGTGTCCCCTCTGTGTGTGTGTGTGTGTCTCTGTGTCAAAGTTCCCCTCTCCTTATGAAGACACCAGTCGTTGGGCTAACGCCCACCCCCATTGCAATATATCTTGTTTTAACTTGATCCCGTCTGTGAGCGTCCTGTTTCTACTAAGGTCACATTCACACGTACTGGGACTTCCACGTGTCTTTTGGGGGAATATAATTCATGCTCCAACAGGGAGGTAAGAAAAAGGGTGGGAGGAAAAAGTGACCGTGACCTTTAGCAGCGAGCGCGGTCATAGACCTGTACCCCGGAAGCGGGGATGGACAGTCATGAAGATATAACAGGAGACCAAGGATCCTGAGGGCAGGCCCTGGAGAGACGGTGGTTTCCTAGGATCGCTGTGGCAAAGCACTACCAATACTGGGGTTTGTTGTTGAAACCAGGAATCAGAAATCAAGGTGTTGGCAGAACCTTGGGCTTCCTGAGCTCCAGGGGAGGACCCATCCTTGCGTCTCTGGATGCTGGAGGGTGCAGGGGGCAGCCTCGCCCCCTCTGTTTCTCTGAGCCTTCTCCCCGTCAGTGTTCCTGTGAACGCCTGTCATCAGGCCCATCAGGGTCATCCAGGATGACGTCATCCCAAGACCCTTCACTGTATCTGCAGACTGTTGTTGTTGTTGTTGTTGTTGTTTTCCTAATAAGGGTGTATTGCAGGTTCTAGGGCAGGGACGTGTCTCGTTGGGGACACCACTTAACCCACTACGAGTGATCTTCACCCATCGCTCTGAATCCTTGCTGAGCACTTTTGTCATGGGCTCTTCCAGGAGCTGAGGACAGCAGTGCGGGCTCCTGTTCTTCGTCGTAGCGTTTGGGTTCTCGGGGAGCAGATGGACCACGCAGGGTTTTCAAAATAGATGAGAAAATATGAAGGAGTGACAAGGGCTATGAGGAAAATGCAAGGGGGACCTGGGACAGAGAGGTGACAGGCTGAGGGCTGAGGGCCAGGAAGAGTCGGCTATGCCGAGACCTGGGGATGCGCATTCCCAGGGGAGGAAACAGCAAGAGCAAAGGCCCTGGGGTGGGAGTGTGTGTAGCCTGTTAAATGACCAGGAAGACAAACAGAGTGGCTGGGGCATGAGGAGCAAGAAAGTGGCAAGAGGTGGGCCTGCAGGGCCTGGACACCTGGGAGGAAGCTTGACATTTATCCCAAGGACCCGGGGAACCTACTGTTTCAGGCAGGGGACACTGTGATGGTAGCAAAGCATTCAAAAGCTGACTCTGGCTGCTGGGGAAGCCGGCGGTGGGTGAGTCAGGAGGGGAAGGGCAGCTGGGCTCGGGCCGTGGAGATGGAGGGGACAGTTCAGATGTTTCCTGGAGGAACATGTGACCAGAGTCCCTAAGGGGCTGGTCGTGGGGGTGAATAAAGAAGAGAATGGAGAGTGAATCTGAGGCTTTAGAAGTGAACAGAACATAAAACATAAAATTTACCATTGTAATTTTTTGTGTGTGTTTGTGAAACTGGGGATTCAGCCAGGGGGTATATCCCGTCCTTTTTATTTTTTTTTTTAAATTTTGAGACAGGGTCTTGCTAAGTTGCCCAGCTGACCTTGGGCTTGTGATCCTCTTGCCTCAGTCTCCCGAGTAGCTAGGACTGGGCCCAGCGCCATTGTAACCTCTTTTAAGTGTGCAATCTAGAGCTTCCCGAATGAGCAACCGTCACCATGATCAACCGTCACCATGATCGGTTGCGGAGCTGTTGGGGGTCTGTGCACTGAGCCAGGGCGCCTTCAGGAGATCTGGCTGAAGGCAGTGCAGGAAGTGTCTTGGGGCCCAGCGGTAGGAACTGCAGGTAAAGGCCCCGCCTCCGACGGGACCCTTCTTTCCTCCACTTGTTTATGGTGGGCTCCTGGGGACAGGGAGCATGGTGTCATTCTTTAGTTTTCTCTTCCTTCTGCCTCAGCAGAGCCCAGGAGAAACCCTGGCAGGGTGGTGCCTGGTAACTTCCTCTCGACCTTAGTTAGGACGGAGGCCTGGATCCTCGACCCTTCCTGCCTCCCCAGCGCACTGCACCAGGAGGGTTAAAATCCCTTCTACACTGACATGAAGTGTGGCTTCCCCGGGGCCACGGGTGCATCAATTATGGAGAGGTCGCTGAAGGACAGGGGATGAGCCTGCTGTCTCCGGCTGAAACCCTAGAGGAGCCGGGGGCGGGCGGGGAGAAGCGGACAGCCGCGGCTCGCAGGAAGCCTGGCCTTTAGGGACTGGCTTGGACGGGGACGCAGCTGACGATTAAACCAACTCAGGATGGAGACTGGGCTATTTTCTAAAGGGTTCGGTTTGAGAACCCTCTGGTGTGACGCTGAATGAGGTGTTCCGTGGGTGAGAAAAGCAGTCACGTAGGTGAGTGAGTGGGACATCAGAGACCAGCCCAGCAGACAGCTGACCACGTTCACCATCTTACTGCACAGGGAGGGCCACTGCTTTGGAAGGTTATTCTCTCTGCTGTGGCCTGAGTATGGTGTCCCCCAAATTCCTATGTCGATACTGAACCCCTAATGTGGTAATATCATGAGGTGAGGTTTTTTTGAGAAATGACTGTCCTGAGGGGGGCACCCTCTGTATGGGATGGGTGACCTTATAAAAGAGGTTGAAGGCAGCACCCCGGCCTTCTTCCACCATGCGAGGACCCAGAGGAACCCCTCCCGGGAAGCAGAGGGGGGCCCTCACCTGACACTGCCGTGGCCCCTTGACCCTAGACTTGCCAGCCTCCGGGACGGTGAGACATAAACTTCGATTCTTATAAATTATTCAGTCTAAAGTACTTTTTATGTCAGCCTGTTCAGGCTGCCCATCCCCAAGATTGGGCTCTATGAAGTTACATATGTGGGTTGGTCACAGTTTCTTCTATTGTTTAACTCAAAATTGAGACCACAAAGATCTCTGTTTTCTGGGTGGTTCCGTTTTTATGATCTTCTGGGATGAAGCGGAATGGAGTATCTCCTATGTAAGTGTATTCTTCCATTTTCTGTAGCTATAACAAAATATCTCAGGCTGGGTACCTTATAAAGTAAAATTGGTTATTTGACTCAGGGTTCTCGTGGCTAGAAAGTCCAAATGGCATGATGTCAGCAAGTCACAGGCTCCTGGCTGTGTCACAACATGGTGGGAGAAACAACCTGCCTTTATGAGAACACACCCCACAGATCACCCCAATCCCTTCCAAGGGAGATGCCCCATCACCCCTGGGCCTTCCCCCGGGCACATCTCTTAGAGGTTCTACCACTTCAACACTGCCACTCTGGGAACCAAGCTTGCAACACATGATTCTTTGGGGGACCCACTCAGGTCATATCTAAACCCTACCAGTAAGTTAGCAAACTGGTTAAAAGGCTGACCCAAGAGTTGGTTAGTTACCTTTATCCTCTTTTTGCTCTGTGGAGCTTTTGATTGGTTAAATTCCTGTATTAGTTTCTACTGATGGTGTAACAAATTACCACCTACCTGCTGGCTTAGAAGAACATAAGGTTATTGTCTTACAGCTCTGCAGATGAGAAGTCTCATTGGGCTAACATCTGAGGGTCTGCCCGCCCAGCTGCAGTCCCTTCTGGAGGATGAAGGGGAGAATTTATTTCCTTGCTTCTCTCAGACTCTCAGGCCACCCACCTTCCCTGGTTTGTGGCTGCTCCTGCATCTTCAAGGCCAGAAATAGTGGGCTGAGTCTTATCATCTCTCTTGTCTGCTTCTTCTACAGTTAAGGGCCCTGTAATGACATGAGCTCACTGCACAAGCCAGATCAATTTCCTATGTGAAGCTCAGCTGATTAGCAACCTAAATTCTATGTGCTCCTTAAATTCCCATGTGCTATGTGACATAGTCACAGGTTCCAAGGATTAGAAGTGGGCTTTCTGTTCTCTCTCTCTCTCTCTCTCTCTCTCTCTCTCTCTCTCTTTTTTTTAGCAGTACTGGGGATTGTCTAAGGCTTCACACTTGTTAGGCAAGTGCTACACCACTGAGCTACATCCCTATCCCTTTTAATTTTTATTTTGAGACAGGGTCTTGCTAAGTTGAGATGGCTGGCCTGGAACTGGAGATCCTCCTGCCTCAGCCTCCTGAGTTGCTGGCATTACAATGTGCTCCACCATACCCAGATTATAGTCATTTCTTTTTAAAAATAAAATCTAAGCCAATTTTAAATATCAGCCTGAAAAGATTAAGTATACAATCTTAAGTTTAGCATATAGGAAATGCTAGAGATACACAGGTTTTAGTATTTTGTCACCTTTTTTTTTTTAAATATGTTTCAAGTCGAAAATACAGCTCCAAGTAGGTCTTACTATATATGATGAGTAAGAGGGGAAAGAAGTTTAAAAATAGTAATTTATTGACTTACGGTATGGAGAAGATGAGGGTTAATTACAGAGGGGAAGGTTCTTCTTGGTGTGTGTTGTTTTCTATTTGGTGTAGTATCTCTTCTCTCACACGCTCTTAACGTAATATAAATCCATTATGAACGTAACAGACATCACCACGAGTAAATGTTACAAGTCCTAGAATCAGTGATTAAAAAGTAAAGTGGTCACTGGGTGCATGGCACATGCCTGTAATCCCAGCGGCTTGGGAGCCTGAGACAGGAGGACTTGCAAGTTCAAAGCCAGTCTCAGCAAAAGCCCGGTGCTTAGCAACTCAATGAGACCCTGTCTCTAAATAAAACACAAAATTAGGGCTGGGGATGTGGCTCGGAGGACGAATGCTCCTGAGTTCAATCTCTGGTACCCCTCACCAAAAAAAAAAAAAGTGAGGCGGAAGATTCTAGAGGTGAGGTCTCAGATGACAAAGTCAAGGTCAAGGTGACAAAGTCTCCTTGCTTACCCTCCATATTTAAGAATACCCTGATTTTTGAGCAAACACATTTTTCCAGTGGTACCACTGGTTTTTCCAGTAACGACCGGTCTGCATTGCTGGGTACCCTCTCGTTGATGCCAACACTGATGAAATAAGATGTCCATTTTTTTTTAATGGATTTTAATTATTTGGTTTTTGGATGATACATTTTATTAAGTCCAATGTATTCCAAGAAGTAAGACACTGTGTGGCTGCTTTCAAAATTGATTGAATACTCTATGAACATCTAAACCTAGGCAGACCCCTCCAAACAAAGCCCGATTTGTAAGACGGGGCCACGTTGGCCGGCACAGAGCTGCACACCTGTGATCCCAGCCTTCCTGAGACTTCGGCCCAAGGATCGCTGGAGCCCTGGAGTTTGAGACCAGCCTCGGCAACAAAGCAAGACCCTGTCTCCAAACAAAACAAAAAGAGGCCATTTTAATGTTTTGTTTTGTTGTCATTTTTCTTTCCACAACTTAATAAATCACGCTCCTGGCGCTCGTGGGCTGGGTGGTTGAAGTGGTGTTTTCTGTCTGGTGTGCGGCCTCCTGTAATTAGGCGGAGTCACTTGGAGGAAGTCAAACCTGTGAGACAGCATTTCCCAGCCGTCATTTTTAGGATTTGGAGACCGGGCCATATTGCCCCCCATAACACTGTGTGCCCAAGTCCCTTTCTTTCCCCTCAGTGACAGTAGCTCTGTCATCAACACCCCAAATCATTCAGGGAGATGGGGGACTCTCTTTTACAGCTGTGTCAGGAGGCAAAAGGTGGCTCTTAGTTCAGCATTTCTTACTGGGGCCTTCTGGGGGTGTAAGCCCGTTGGCTAATGAATTCTCCCATTTTAGGTGCTTTTCCTGTGAAGCCATTTCCAACAAAGTGGATTTGAGTAAACATCTTCTTCCACATCTCCTTTCTCTTTTCTGTCTGAGTCACTTTTAATAATTCTCTTTCTCCCTGGGCACAAACTTGGGGCAGAGGGACTTTCCACTTGGCCCCCCTTCTCTTTTTGTTTGTATCTAATCACATTAGACAGAGTGTGTTAGCTCAGGACTGTCCCTCTGTGTCCTGCAGGACTGTTCCCGGTGGGTGGAGGGTTGCTCTTTTGTTGGTTCTTTCTCTTCTCACACAATTTGATCGTCTGTTTTGTTTGCATTAATCAGCGTGGAGTTATCCACAGTTGACCTTGATCTTGAGGCTCATCATCTTTTCGGCCTTCTTTGGAGGCTCATAAGCCTTGTGGATTTTCTTTTTTTTTTTTAAACTTTTTTTTTTTTTTTTTTTTTTTTTTTTTTTTTTTTTTTAAAGAGAGAGTGAGAGACAGAGGGGGACAGAGAGAGACAGAGAGAGAGAGAGAGAGAGAGAGAGAGAGAGAGAGAATTTTAACATTTATTTATTTTTTTCTTAGTTCTTGGCGGACACAACATCTTTGTTGGTATGTGGTGCTGCTGAGGATCGAACCCGGGCCGCACGCATGCTAGGCGAGCGCGCTACCGCTTGAGCCACATCCCCAGCCCCCGCCTTGTGGATTTTCTACTTTGTCTTTTTCTCATAGTAATCCAGACTCTATCCACAGTGTTTAGTGTGTAACTCAACATACTTCTTTTGTGGTGATGACCTTAGAGCGACTGGGTGAAGTTCTTAATTTTCGGGTCTCTAGCAGCCTGCGACAGGAAGGTCACCTGTCAAGGAGAGTGCTTCAAATTACACTGAGGTTGGAATGTCTGAGAGTTTTACCCCAAGTCCAGGCTTGAGCACGGCGACTAAATTCCTCATTGTCTCTTGGGTTTCATCTGTTGAGTTGCTCATAGTCTTATCAGCAGAATTCAGTGCAGTAAAGTAAAAAAAAAAAAAAAAAAACTCTAATCATATTATTCTATAAAAATTGTTGGAAGAACCGCTTTAAACCCTCCCCCCATTATTGCCTTTCTACCAACATGGAGCAGGTTTCATTATCTTCATTCTATAGTTGAGGAAGCTCATTCAGATGTTCAAGTAGAAGCAAATTATACCATATTCATAATGGTCACTACTGGCCGGGCGCAGTGTCGCACGCCTGTAATCCCAGTGACTCAGGAGGCTGAGGCAGGAGGATCGAGAGTTCAAAGCCAGCCTCAGCAACAGTGAGGCACGAAGCAACTCAGTGAGACCCTGTCTCTAAAATGCAAAATAGGCCTGGGGATGTCGCTCAGTGGTCTAGTGTTCCTGAGTTCAATCCCCAGTACAAACACACACACACACACACACACACACACACTGGTAGCTACCATAAAACTCAGATTTGATCTGTTTCAAATCCATTTTTTAATTTTAATTTCATTATTATTTTTAATTTTTGTTTGTGTGTGTGGGGGGGTACTGAGGGATTTGAGTTTCAGCCCCTGCCAAAAAAAAAAAAAAGATGTCACTAGACTCTTCAGAGCTCCTTCTTCTAAGTTGATGGGCAACTGGCCCTTTCTCCATCACAGCTGAAGTCTGGAAATTTATTGTAAAAGCAGAGCTCAGCCACATCAGCAGTCCCGGGGTGGGGAGAAGGGTGCTGGAGTCTAAAGCAGGAAGATAAGTCAGTGATTTAGACCTGATTGTTGACGCCCTCAGGCTGCTTCTCCTTCCTCTGCCAGAGTGTTGGGCTGGAAGAGGCTCAGATCACCTTACTCCCAGGCCAGGAGAGAACAGCCCCTCCCGTAAGCCCCCAGATTCTAGGCAGCACTTTGGTGTTTTACTCTCTTTTTGTGTGTGGGGGGGTGGGTACCAGGAATTGAACTCAGGGGCACTCGACCGCTGAGCCACCCCCAGCTCTATTTTGAATTTTATTTAGAGACAGGGTCTCACTGAGTTTTTTAGCGCCTTGCTTTTACTGGGCGGGCTTTGAACTTGCCATCCTCCTGCCTCAGCCTCCGGAGCTGCCAGGATTACAGGTGTGGACCACGGCACCCGGCTGGTGTTTTACTCTTAAATGGTGCTAGCAGAATTCATTAGAAGACCAATACCCTGAGGTGACTCTGGCACCCTGAGTTCCTATGAGAAACACCCTCATCTACCCCAACCCAAATGGGCTTGGAGACACCAGATATAGCAAAAAAAAAAAAAAAAAAAAAAGTATGACTTTGCCAGGCTTGAACCACTTGTGGTTTTGTGCTGCTAAATTCAGAACTGCTGACTGCTCAAAAAAGCCTTTAGATGATCAAGATGGTGCAGCTTAGGAAGCTGAGGCAGGGGATCACAAGTTCAAGGCCAGCCTTAGCAATTTAAGGAGACGCAAAGCAACTTAGTGAGAACATATCTCAAAAAAAAAAAAAAGCGGAGGTGGGTGCTGGGGATGTGGCTTCTAAAGGATTAATGGATAAAAAGTCTCTCTCTAAGACTCCTTGCAAAAGGCAAATAAAAAGCTTAATAAATGGGCTGGGGATATGGCTCAGTTGGTAGAGTGCTTGCCTCACATGCACAAGGCCCTGGGTTCAATCCTCAGCACCACACACACACACACACAAAGCACTTAATCAATGATCAGTGAATAAATTGCAGTAATTGGTTTATTTCCTACTGTACCTTCTACTTTTCTCTCTATCCTCCTCTGCCTAACTGCTCTGAAACTACTAGCCTTTTCTTTTTAGTTAAAGTGAGGCCCTCAGATCAACCAGTGAATAGTGACAGGTTTCCTGTCTCAAGAAAAAAATCCCAGGCTGGGTGTGGTGGCGCACGCCCACCCAGGATCCCTGTGACTGGGTAAACCCAGCCACTTGGGAGGCTGAGGCAGGAGAATCCCCAAGTTTAAAGTCAACCTCAGCAATTGAGAGAACCTTTCTCAAAATAAAATAAACAGAAGGACTGAGAGTGTAGCTCAGTGGTCAGGTGCCTTAGGCTCAGTCTCCCTTACCGAAAACCCAAAACAAAAAGACAACAGTAGCAGGAAGAACAGCACAGCTGGGCGCAGAGGTGCCTGTCACTGCAGCCAGGGTGGAGGCTGACGCAGGAGGATGGCAGGTTCAAGCCTGGGCAACTTAGTGTGGCCCTGAGCAATTTAGCAAGACCCTCAAAATAAAAAAAATAAAAGGACTGGGGATGTGGCTGGTGGTTAAGTGCCTCTGGGGTCAATCCCTGGTACCCAAACAAACAAACAACAGTGACAACAACAGAAACCAAACCCCAAACATAGATAAAACCCTAGAAATTTGCTGAGGACGTTGTTTATTTGCTGGGGATTAAGACCAGAGACACTTTACTACCGAGCTACATCCCCAGTCCCATTTTTTACATTTTTAAAATTTTGAGACAAGGTCTCACTAAGTTGCTTAGGGCCTCCTAAAGTTGCTGAGGCTGGCCTTGAACTTGTTGAACCTGTGATCCTCCTGCCTCAGCCTCTAAAGCCGCTGAGATTATGGGCGCGCACACTACCGCACCCAGCTGCTAAGGATTTTAGAATTCTCATCTTAGACTGCTTGATATTTACCAATTTATTCACATGAAACTGGTGAGATAGGAATCGATAGACACACGGAGAACGCTGAGTCTCAAAAGAAAAATGTCCATAAACCACTGAAACATGGAAAAAGCAGCAGGTGAACCATGTGTTATTGTTGGGGTGTCCGGTTGGACCCCAGGTCCTTGGTGTCCCAAACAAAGAATTGAGCAAGACCCACGGAGGTCATAGGTAAAGGACAGATTAATTGAAAGTAAAGGTGAGAGTCCTGCTCTGAAGGCAGAGCCGAGTGGGCTGAGCGAGGCGAGGCTCAAGAAACCAGCGTCTCTTATGCTGAGCTGAACAGACCTCAGCCCCATCGGGTGACTTTATGACACCTGATTACAATACTGTCCACTTTATCCGTTGTTTATTTTAGGATGAATAAATGGGTGTTATTGAAACTGGAGTTTGAGGTGAGTCTGGGTTTGTGCTGGCTGCAGGCCTCTCTGGTTTCCTTCTGGGTTTTTGTCTTGCAAATTTGAAGAGGAAAATCCACAGTCCACGGTGGAAGGCCAGAGTGAGTGGAGTAGGATTGGTTCATGTGAGTTGGGATGGAACTCCAGGACGTGGGAGAGGACCTGACCGCATGAAGTCTTTGGTAGTGACCGAAATCGCTGTGGATCAGGCAACTGGAAAATCATGGTGGCTGTTGGCTGTGTCCCTCAGACACTGAGTTTGAATCCCTGTGACTAACATCTGGGTTCGCCCCACCTTCCCCAGAGGAGTGGCCGGAAGTGGTCTTTATATTTGAATAAGACCTTAATTGGTTCCCTGTAAGAAAAGAATCCAAGGAAGGAAAGAGAGAGGGCTCAGTGGTGGGTCTCCACAGTAACACAGGTTTATTGGGGACACACCTGCTGGGGGGCCCAGGGGAGATGGAGACCTGTCTGGGGTAGTCAGGAAGTGGGGACTTTTTTGTGGTTGGGCATTGCTTTCTTGGAGGTGGGTTGAACCAGGTGCTTTTCGGGATTCTAGTCCCGGATAACGCTTTCCTTTCTTTGTATGACCCTGGGTCTTTACCTGGGGTTTAGGTCAGGCTGAGTCAGAGTGACTGTGAGATGACTCTTGTTCTAAGATGGAGGACATATGTTTCCAAATGGCATTACCTGGGTCGAGTTCTCCCTCACAGGCCCTTTGCCCTGACGGCCTGGCCATTTTACTCTCTATTCTATCTTAGTCACCATCATGGGCAATGATAACTCCTTGGAGGGAGTTGTCATGGTAATGGGACTTGGTGACAGGGACATGCTGACTCATCTCCCAGTCTTCCTCCAGCAGCATTTTTCTTGTATCCTAACCCCACCCTCTTGCTGTCCCTGAACTCCTTCCTCACACGCGCAGCCGGAGTCCTTGTGCTCCGTCCTGGCCTGCAGCTTGCCAACTGGAGATAGGAATTTGGGAATAAAGGAAGAGATGCCGACTCGCAAAGGAAGCATCCAGAACAGTGGCAACTCCTGAGCCACCCAGCCCTTGCCCTTGGCCTGCACCCGGGCCCAAAACTCTACCAAAAAGTAACTTAAATCTTTCCTTTTTGTGTGTTGCTGGAGACTGAACCCAGGGCCTTGTGCATGTGAGGCAAGCACTCCACCAACTGAGCTATACCCGCAGCCCACAAAAGGTAACTGGAGGGCACTGCTCACGAGCTGGGAAAACTGCCATGAATTGTGCAGCTCCGCCCTGGCTCCACCCCTAAACCAGCCCCTAGCAACCAGCCCTCTGTAAACAGCAACGCCCCAGCCTCCGGGTGCTGTCTCACCCTGCCTGCTGCATTCTCCTTGCTTACCCCCAAAGCTCTCTACCTCCAGGTTGCTCACATTCTCCCTTGACTGTGCCTCTGCGTTCCTAAATAAGTCTCTATTTATGTCTCTGACTGGTATGGGCTGAAATTCTTTTGTGTCACGTATGCCAAGAACCCTGCAGGTCTTGAGTGGAGGTCCCCTCTCTGAGAACTCCTTGGACCTCTGGTGACCGGAGCCACCTGAGAAGAGTATCAGAGCCGCAGTCTTCCAGGGAGAGGAGCAGATGATCTCCTAGAGTTCATTCACAAGAAAGACAGAGCTGACTTAAATATTCTTTTAATCTTAAATAAACAAAATAGAACAAAATGGAAATAATGAACCAGTTTCTGACTATAAAGAAAGATTGGAAGTAGTATTTCTGGAACCTTCTGGTCGATCCTGCTGAGACTAGGCGCAGAACACACTTGCCACATTGATCGAGAGGGTCTGCTCCAGGGTCAGTAATCTAATTTAAAACACAAAAAACAGCATTGGGAAGCCACCATCTAGCTGAATAAGTCCCCAAGTTATGGCTCCTGGAATAAAGATTATTTTGGCTAGTTTTTTTTTTGGGGGGGGGAGTGGGGGGGTGGGGTGGAGGGGTTACCAGGGATTGAACTCAGGGTCACTCGGCCACTGAGCCACATCCCCAGCCCTGTTTTGTATTTTTTTTAGAGACAGAGCCTCACTGAGTTGCTTCGTGCCTGGCAGTTGCTGAGGCTGGCTTTGAACTCCCTCCTGCCTCAGCCTCCAGAGCTACTTGGATTACAGGCACCTGCCACCAACCGTGTCCATTTGAGTCCCCTTGGTAAGAAATTTACATCTGTAAAGGAAATCTCCACATAAGGGCTTCTCTTCTGCACCAGGAGAGAAGAGTAATTAAATCGAAGGAAGACATCTGGAGTTTCAGAAGCCACATGGAAATTAGGCAAAAGAAAAAAATCTTATATAAGGATTTCCCATGAGTATTAGTAAAATGCTTTAGCACCAGAGTTGCTTCCCCGCCCCCCCCCCCACCAGTGCTGGGGACTGAACCCAGGGGCACTCTCCAACTGACCTACATCCTCAGTCCTTTTTAATTTTTACTTTGGGGTAGGGTCTGGCTGATCAACCTACACTGCCCTTGAAACTGCAATCCTCCTACTCATGCAAATCTTTGGGATCTTAGGCATGTCAGAGTGAGTGATCTTAACTTGTTCCATCTGCCCAGATCACAGTTCAGATCAAGATGTTCTTTAACTAAATAGTGAGGTTTAGGGCTGGGCACGTAGTCCCAGGTACTTGGGAGGCAGAAATAGAAGCATCCTTTAGGGCCAAAATTGGAGGACACCTCCCTGGGCAGCATAGCTGGAAATACACACAAAACACACAAAAAACAAACACAGAACAAAAAACGGACCAAACACATACAAAACAAACAGAGATCAAACAAAACAAAACAACCCACATTAACAAACACAAAACACTCAAAAAAAAAAAAAAACCATACCAAAACAAACACAAATAAAAACAACAAAATAAAACACACATAAGACAAAAGCAAAACACAAACAAAGCAATGAGACACAAAAACTGTTTTGCATCACTGTACCTAGTACACGGTTAAAGTTTTAGAATAAAATCTATGAAATCTGTATGTTCATGTTATAAGGGGTGCTGACCCACTGAGGCCCCATCCCAGCACTTTTAATTTTTTATTTTGAAACAGGGTCTTGCTAGGTTGCCTACAGCCTGGCTAAGTTGCTAGAATAGAGCTGGTCTTGAATTTGTGATTCTCCTGCCTCATCCTCCCGAGTTAATGAAATTACAATAATTGTATGTTTGCCACCACATCTGGCTGTTTTCTTTTGTTTTAGATACAAAGAAACTTAACAAGGATCCATTCGAAATTGCCAAGTCAGTCTGACTCATTCTTTTTAGGTGACATGGAATGAACTTTGCTCATTATAATACTAACTTCTCCACCCAGATCTATTGGTGTCCACCGTCCCACCATCCCTACCCCCCTCACCCCCCCACCCCCCCACACACCTTTTTGTGGCACTGGGGATTGAACTCAGGGTGCTTTACCACTGAGTGACATCCCCAATCTTTTTGTAAAAATTTGAGACATGATCTCACCAAGTTGCTGAGGGTCCCTCTAAATTGCCAAGGCTGTCCTCGAAATTGAGATCCTCCTACCTTAGCCTCCTGAATCGTGTGCAATTGTACCTGACTTATCCACCATTTTTTAAAAAAAGCATGTATTATATGACGTAGAACTGAGCACTAACAGGATTGTGCCTGCTTCTTCGTGTGAGGATGTGTCTTTTTGATGTGAATATGTATACGTTTCCACAATAAAACAAAAAAGCCAAAAACCTTGCTTTCTTTGTTTAGAGAGGATTCTGCTTTGAGAATTATCTGCAGTACTCTCCTTACTTGCTGTAAGTAATAAATTGCTCTTTTACCTCCTGATTGTGCTTCTTGGCTTTGCACTCATGAAAGGTGAACCCATTATGTCTGGTTACACAACTTTTATTCTATCTGGATTAACTCATCAAATAAACTCATGTTATTCATGGTGGCCAGCCTTGTCTAGTATTATAACTTCTACTTAACAGTCACCCTAATCTCTTTGGCAACCTGAATTCTTAGAGTTTTGCCAAGTAGAATGATAACTATTCACGGAATGTCTAGATCACGTCCAAACATGAGAAAATACCAAAGCATCAATTGTTGAACATAGGGTTCTCTAATTTTGACTTCTCATTACAGAGAGACTAAAGACATTTTGGTCTGTTAGCAAACATAAAAATTGTACTGTAAAGAAGCATATGCTTCCAGAAATGATGATGGGGTGTATTCATAGATTTGATCATTTACAGAATGTTGGTGTTGATTCACAATTGTTTCCTTTCTAATTTTCACTGGAAATTAAGGGCAAAAGAGCTAAGAATTCTAATATATACATAATTAAAACTATTAAATATAGAGAAACAACCGTGTATACAATGAAAGCAAGACATTTTTTTTTTTTTTTTTTTGTGGGGAAAGCATTAAGGTAGGCGAATATGGATTTTTTTTTGTTTTGTTAGGGGAAAAAGACAGTAATTTTTATCCTAAAGTAGAAAGACTGGGTGTTTCACACTAAGAGGCAAAGTCAAGGATAACAACTGAATGGGTATAAGAAAGGTGTGGAAGATTGGTGGAGAAATTTTGGTAAGGAATTTTATGTGTGGTTGTCTCAGTTTTCTGTTGCTGTAGCTAATAACTGAGATAACCAGCCTATGAGTAGAATAGCTTTATTTTAGTGTGTGGATTTAGAGGCTCCATTGTGACTGATTGGCCCTGTTGCCTTGGGCCTATGGCAAGGCAGCACACCATAGCAGCACATGAGAGCAAAACCACTTACCTTGTGGCCAGAAAGGAGAGAGCAGGGCTGAGATCCCATTACCCCCCACCGCCCCCAGGCCCGGCCCCAGTGACCTGGCCCCACCTTTAGCATTCCAAGTAGCTAAAGGTCTCAGACCTCCAGCAGTTCCACAGGCTAAGGACAATGCCTCTAACACAAAGGGCCTCTGGGGACATAAAGGCCCATAGCAGTGTTTAAGCTGGCTAAGGCTTAAATGGAGTCACCTATAAGTTTAAAAGATCGAACATTAATTTCAAAAGCAAACTGATGCAAAACTAGAACTTTGTCTTCTCTGTGAAAATGTCAAAGTTTTTTTTTTCTGAGAAAACATGTCAGTCTGTTCTTGAGAAATTGCAAAATGTTTTTCTTTTTAAGTCAAGTCTGCCCAGAAACCAAAAACCTTGTGTTTTATCAAGAAAAATTAGTTCCCACGCTTCATGTTGTTTTTTGTGAGGTCTTTGATCAATTAAGAAAACAGTCTTCTCCATTAAAAGGGCTGAAGTTTGTTTTGCAATGATGTGACATTCTGTCCTTGCTTTGAAGTCTTTTAATTATCACTTTGGTTGTTTCACAGTGACCTGTGATCCTCTTTAATTCATTGTTTAAATCATTAAATTTTATTGAAAAACTTTTTTTGTGGTGCTGAGGGTTGAACCCAGGGCCTTATGCATGGGAGATAAGCACTCTACCAACTGAGCTATATCCGCAGCAACTTATTGACAAACCTCTGAGTTTAGTCTTTTTTTGATCCTAAATTAACTTTGGGACTTTCCTGAGAGTTTCTGGAATACCTCGAAAGGATTTGTATTCTCTTTTTACAAAAAAGAGAGATGTTAAATTAATTAGGTTTATTCCATTCAATTGTGTTAAGTAAAAGTGATGTTCAATGTTCTTAGGTTATAAATATATGGATTATTTTATTTTATTTTCTTGAGACTGGGTCTTGCTATGTTACCCAGTGTGGCCCTGAACTCCTGGGCTCAAGAAATACTTTTTTTTTTTTTTTTTTGAGAGAGAGAGAGAGAGAGAGAGAGAGAGAGAGAGAGAGAGAGAATTTCAATATTTATTTTTCAGGTTTTTTTTTTTTTTTTTTTTTTTTGGCAGACACAACATCTTTGTTTGTATGTGGTGCTGAGGATCGAACCCAGGCTGCACGCATGCCAGGCGAGGGTGCTACCGCTTGAGCCACATCCCCAGCCCCTCAAGAAATACTTTTGTCTCAGCATTCTAAGTAGCTGGGACTCTGGGCATGTGCTACTGTGCCCAGCTGGATCTATGTTATTAATATAACTGTTACAAAACACTTTTTATTAATATCTTATTATTAATATGTGTTAAAAGAAATATTTTAAATTCCTTGAATTCTGTATGTCTTGATGTAATGTTGTCAATCAAAATTCTATTGATTCTATTAAAATGCTGCATTTACAGAAATCATGAAATTTTCTTCTCAATTACATTATGATGAATTCTCTCTCCCCACCCCTTTGCTACAGGGGATTGAATCCAGTGCCAGCCCTCTTTATTTTTCTATTTTGAGATATGTCTTGTTGTTTAGGGCCTTGCTTACTCGCTGAGGCTGGCTTTGAACTTGTAATCCCCCTGACTGGGACTCCTGAGCCACTGAGATGACAGGTGTGTGTCACCAAGCCTAGCTCATCAGATCTTTTAACCATGGTCCTTTTTAAGTCTTTTGTCATCCCGACAGTCAATCATTTTAACTGATGCTTTCTTGAAAGCTTTTGCAAGAAATGATAATCCTAAAGTGCTGTGTCTTGAAGGAGGTTCACGGAAAGGACAGTGATAAGTAGAGATTCCTTTTTCTTTTTTTAAGTCTTTTTTAAACAAAATCCTTTTAGACATTGATAGATCTTTATTTTATTCATTTATTTGTATGCAGTGCTGAGAATCGAACACGGTGCCTCACACATACTGGTCAAGTGCTCTACCACTGAGCCTCAACCCCAGCCTAAGTGTACATTTCTGAAAACCTTAAGATCAGACCGTTGGGCTGTATGTTATAGTCAGCTTTACATCGCCGTGACGAAACACCTGATATAAACAACTTACAAAGAGGAGAGTTTATTTGGGGCCATAGTTTCAGAGGGTTTGGTCCATGGTCAGCTGGCTCCATTGCTTTGGGTCTGAGATGGCAGAACCTCGTGGAGAATATGGAGGAGGAAAGCCTCCATGCTCTATGGTGGCCAGGAAACAGGCAGGGAGAGATAAAGAAGAGTGCAAGGGTTGGGGGACAAGGTATCCCCTTCCAGGGCACACTGGTTGTGACCTATTCTTCCAACAAGCCCCCTCCCTTACATATCCACCACCTCCCAATAATGCCATCAAATTATTAATCCATCAATGGATTTACCAGTAATTAATTAATTTATCACTAATTAATCATCAATTCACTGATGATCTCAAAGCCCTTATGATCCAATCATTTCCCAGACGTCCACCTCTGATCTTCGCTACACTGGGGATCTTCAGCACAGGAGCCTTTGGGGGACTTTCCCATAATGCACTAGATGTAAGGGAATTTGTTCTGCAGTTTGGTAAAGAACACTTTTTGTTAATAGAATTGAAACATTGTCTTTTTTTCCCTACCCAATCCTTCCAGAATCCAAAGAATATTAGTGAGCATTTTTTATTTTCATGAAAATACAGTTATTTGCCTAAATTGAATAAGTGTCTGCTGTCCTTATAATAGGACATAACTGGGAAACATTGACTGTGTTAGCAGGGCTGGGGGAGGAGGGTCATAGTTGAGCATGGGCATAGAACCCGATAGGACCAGACAATTTTTAAGCAACCAAGATTGATTTTACGGAGCCAATTAAGTCCCTTGGAAAAACTGGTCTGTACCCAGTTTTAATAATTCCCTGGCCTTACAGATTCAAAAGAAGTGGCTCAGGAAACTTCAAAGTATTTGGGGGCAACTTGAGAAGAGAGGAAAAGAGGAATTCACCCAGATCTGTAGGTGTTATAGGCAAAGCCTAATGGCAAGTTGTTGTCATAGCTTCTTGGGCAGGAGAGACTTTTAAAAGGTCAATCTGGAAAAAAAAAAAAAAGAGAACAAAATCATGCATTTGCAGGTAAATGGATGGCGTTGGAGAAGATAATGCTAAGTGAAGTTAGCCAATCCCCAAAAAACAAATGCCGGATGTTTTCTCTAATATAAGGAGGTTGACTCATAGTGGGGTAGGCAGCGGGAGCATGGGAGGAATAGAGGAACTCTAGATAGGGCAGAGGGGTGGGAGGGAAAGGGAGCGGGCAGGGGATTAGCAAGGATGGTGGAATGTGATGGACATCATTATACAAAGTACATGTATGAAGACTCGAATTGGGTGTCAACATACTTTTTGTACAGAGATATGAAAAATTGTGGTATATATGTATATTAAGAATCATAATGCAAAAAAACACAAAGTACATGTATAAAGGCATAAATTGGCGTGAACATACTTCATATACAGAGACATGAAAAATTGTGCTCTATATGTGTAATAAGAATTGTAATGCATTCCACTGCGGTTGGGTATTTATAAATAAATATTTATAAATAAATATCTATATATAATAAAAGATTTTTAAAAATGTTAATCTGAAATTCCTTATTGAAAGTTCCAGCAAAGTAGACTTAAAAGAGATCATTATTAATTTGGGGGGGGGGGATATTACTGGGGATTGAACCCAGGGATGCTTAACTGTTGAGCCACATCCCCAGCCCTTTTTTTATTTGGAGACAAGATCTTGCTGAATTGCTCAGGGCCTCACTAATTTGTTGAGACTGGCTTTGAATTCATGATCTTCCTCCTTCAGCCTCCTGAGCTGCTGGAATTATAGGCATGCACAACCACACCACGCCTGTTCATTGGATTTTTTTTTTTTTCTGGCTACATTCCAATACAATTTGTTAATTTGTTCTAATTAGTTATACCTGACAGTAGAATGCATTTTGACACATCCTACATCAGTGGAGTCTAACTTCTCATTCTTCTGGGTGTACATGATACAGAATCACACTGGCCCTGTAATCATATTTTCGTGTTCATTTGATTTTAACATTTTTTTTTTATCTCTCTAAAAATTTTCCTGTTCCTAATTTCCCACAAGATGGATCTGGACAACATGGTATCAATGTCATTCTCCACCCTTCATGTCTGCTGCTGCTGTATGGGCCACTTGAAAAGTTTTACCAAAATGCCCAATGCCACAATCAGAGACTTTCAGACTGCAAACCAGGACAACCATCACATTGCAATTGCTGTCCTCATTCCACCATCTGAAGATGCTGCAGGCTCAAATCTAGAAATCTCAACCAATGGCTCTCTGGACCCAGGGACTGAGTTTTTAGTTTTTCTAGGCCTTCATTTTTTATTTTATTTTATTTTATTTTTAGCTTGGTTCATGAGGCCTTGGCTAAGGTGCATCTCCAATTTCTCAGTATTGTCCTCCTGGTAGTCATCAGTGTAATCTCCCTGGTGCTCTGCATCCTCTCAAGGGTCTTAAATGCCTCTGAAGTCATCAACAGTATGTCAGATGCTCTCATTGCATGTAGAATAACAAAAATGAGATCGGCAGCTGAAGGAAATCTTCAACAGACTTGGATTCATGACTTTTGAGTTTCTCATTGACCCCAAAAACCAACCAGCCATGCAGGTGATGTGAACTGGCACTCATCCCCAAGTTCTGGTCCACCTCTGACAAATAAGATGCTGACTGTACAGATTCAGCTTGACATGAGAGCAGCCATCTTGACTTGTAATTGACATGCTTGTTCATTGGAGTAACCTTAGTCAGTTTTTCTGCCTAGTTTCCTAGCATACTGTAAATAGACGAAACTATTAGAGTGGTGTGAGGAGCTTCACAACCAGACCCTGGCTCCAGGAATGTGCTGACTTTGATATTTTAGCTTATATAATATAAACCTGGTGCATGCTGGCTTGGTGAAATCAGTTTTGTCCTAGCCTTCTTTCGGGTCCAAATTGCGGGGATCCAACTGACCTTGAAGCAACCCAGGACTACCCTTGCCAGTAAGTCACCAATAAGTCACACTCTGTGAAACCCTAGGTCTATTTGCCTCTCTTCAGTCCCATGGTCAACCTCCTACTGTTCCCAACCAGTTCTCATATGCTAGGATGGGTTGTTCCAGAACACTAATCAAAAGGGGAGGCGTTGTTAAAATAATCAAGTGGGAAATCATTAGGCCAGGTTGGCTTTAGTTCCCAAATTTCTACGTAAGCAAATCAAAACCCAATTCAGCATGCAGCGTGGGCAGGGCAGTCATTTATCTTAGAAAAATTAAAGTTAAGCTTTACCAATCAAAAGCCACCAACCAACCTCTAAAATTAGGGACTTCAAAGTATTGTTCCACTTTAACCAATCAAATAGTTCCTTTGCCTTGCTTCCAGGAACATTATCTAAAAACCTTACCCTGGTGACCTTGTGATAGAGCCCTGAATTGCTCGTGACTTGGAGCTGTCTATGAGTTGCAGTCGGCTCAAAAAAACTCTTTCAAATTTTAACATGTTGAAGTTTATTTTTTAACAATAGGAACAAAGGACCTAGGGGATTTGAGGAAGGATGAAGATGAAAGACAGGTTCAAGGACAAATAAGGAACAGAAAAGAAGACAACTCGGAGGAAACAATTTCAAGACAAGAAAGAAAGAAGAGACAGGAGATGATGATCCATCCAAGGAATAAAAGGATGCTATAAAATAGGGACAGAGAGCTAAACCAAGGTATCAAAATACATTATACTGCTGAGCACACAGGTGCACGCTTGTAATCCCAGTGACTGGGGTGGGGGCCAGGGGGTAGGAGTGGGGGCTGAGGCGGGAGTATAGCAAGTTTAAGGCCAGCCTCAGCAATGTAGGAGGTGGGGCTTAGTGGAAGATTGCCAGGTCACTGAGGATGCGCCCTTGAAGGGGAATTGGACCCTGATCCATCTCTTTTTCTCTCTGCTCCTTGGTTGCCAGGAAGTATGCAGCTTGGCTCCACTGTGTGTTTTCTGCAATGATATTCTGCCTTACCCCAGGCGTGAAGCCATGGACCAGTGACCTTGGATAGAAACCTCTAAAATCAGGAGCTACAGAATTCCCTTGGGGACTGGAGATATAGCTTAGCTGGTAGAGTGCTTGCCTCCCATGCACAGGCCCTGGGTTCAATCCCCAGCACCAAACAAACAAATAAATAAATAAATAAAAATTCTCTTGTCCACTTTTATTTTTATTTTATTTTTTTTTTAAGAATTTTTTTTTTTTTTAATATTTATGTTTTAGTTCTTAGCGGACACAACATCTTTGTTGGTATGTGATACTGAGGGTTGAACCCGGGCCGCATGCATGCAAGGCGAGCGCGCTACCGCTTGAGCCACATCCCCAGCCCCCTCTTGTCCACTTTTAGCTGATTTATCACAAATATTTTTGTCACAGTGATGGAAAAATGACTAACACAAATAGTAACATTAGGAGTGCAAAAGAGAGATTGGAATCTCCCAAGTAGAGAAAAAGACAGAAAGCTAGAAAATTTGTCTGACATAAGACTCGGGCACAAGCCAGGAAGCCCAAACTCTGAATAGAGAGAACCAAGAAAATGGAAGGTAGGAATTGCTAAATGAATAATTCAAAAAAAATTTGCCAGAACCTAGGACATGAGTTGTTGTAATTAAAGGGACATCAAATGTCAAGCTCAATGGATGACAGCAGACTCAGGCCCTAGGCATCGTTATGATCTGTCAGAGGGCGAAGGACAATTGCTACCAAGAAAAAACAAAACACAGATTTCGTGCAAAGGATCAAAAATGAAACTGTAACCCTTAGAGAAGTGCTTTTAAAAGATCCGTGGGAAAATGACTTCTGACCCCCAATTCACTTCCTCCCCAGAACATCAGTCAACCTTGAGAACGGAAAGAAAGGCACCAAGTGACATGTAGAGTTTTCAAAAATGGTTGGTACTTGGTACCCACCTCCAGAAGGACAAGGCCATGAGATCCGGGAGACCAAGGATCAACGAGAGAGCAAGAAGAAAGTTCTCAAGATGACAGCAACCTTTCCATTTGGGAACCAGTCCCAGGGTTCTGGGAAAACACCTCAAGAGGGAGGAATTGCAAGAAGGCCTACTGTCCTGCTGCGGCTTGGACCTGGTTGACACGTGTCCTCTCTGAGTTCCTGCGTTTGAATTTAAACACTGTTGTATTGAGACAGTGGCAACTTAATCCAGCTATGGTGTGCAGACGTGGAGTCTCTGTGGGTGATTAGGATCAGACAAATTCGTCTGGGTGGAGCCCCACGGTGGAATACAGGTGACTTTATAAGAAGAGAGAGAAATCAGAGGACACACCAGTACTCCCTGCTCTTGCCATGTGATGCAGGGCCCTGCTCTGGGACTCTGCCAGCAAGGAGGCCATCACCAGGTAGAGGAGAGCGCTTGAACCTCCAGAACTGAGCTAAATAAGCCTCATTTTGTTAAAACTTACCCAGTCTGGGGCTGGGGATGTGGCTCAAGCGGTAGTGTGCTTGCCTGGCATGCGTGCGGCCCGGGTTCGATCCTCAGCACCACATACCAACAAAAATGTTGTGTCGGCCGAGAACTAAGAAAAAAAAATAAATGTTAAAATTCTTTCTCTCTCTCTCTCCTCTCTCACTCTCTCTTTAAAAAAAAAAAAAAAAAAAAAAAACAAAAAAAAACAAAAAAAACTTACCCAGTCTGAGGAGTTATGTTATTGGCAAAAGAAAAATAACTAAATAAATAAAAATAACTAAATAACTAAAATACACTTCTAGTAAATTTGTGAAGGTCCTGGAGATAGGTCCAGGGGAAACAAAGGGTAAGGACAAAATTAAATCCAGTAAAATAAAAAGTGTAGGAATAAAAAGTATTCCCAATAACCAGGGAATACTAGGGACTGGGTGGTGGGGACTGGGGAGAGGACTGAACCCCCATTTCTGGGGTTAGAAATCAGCAGGCACTATCTGATGGTCACAGGCCAGGAAATGGCAACATGTGGGTACAGATGTTATTTTAGGTTACAGAAGTAACAGTACATGAATGTGTAATATATGTAAGTATGTTACACCCATATACGTTTTTGATAAAAAAGAAAACAAAAACAAAGTTATATGCCTTGACTTGAGAGAATAAGTACAATAGGATATAAAATCAAATAATAGCACATGAGATGTTTTTTCAGAATAATCTTATTTTATATATTGAAGTGTGAAGGGGAAAAAAAGTTTAGAAGGAGATAAAGAGTGCCAGGACTAGGTTTAGTTTAATTTTCTTCTTTATGTTTGCTTAGATTTTCCAATTTTTCTTTGAAAATTAACATTTATTAATATGCTATTAGAATAGGCCTATTTAACAAAAATTCTGTGTTTGTGGCTGCCGGCTTTGCAGATCCCTTGATGAAAGCAAATTCACCCACACAGGTGTTGTGAATCAAAAACCCCTTTTGGGGGCTGGGGTTGTGGCTCAGTGGTAGAGCGCTGGCCTAGCATGCATGGGGCACTGGGTTTGCTCCTCAGCACCACATAAATGTAAAATAAAGACATTGTGTTCACCCAAAACTAAAAAAGTAAATATTAAAAAAAAAAACAAAAACTTTTTTTTTTTTTCTTTCTGTATTTCTGCATCTCCACTTAGGGGTTCTTCCGTCTGAAAACTTAACCATTACAGAAAGGCCTCGGCTCTAGGTCAAAACAGCCCCTTGAAGGAACTTCCCCTGGAAGCCAGGGCCTCCCTGTCTCTAAGCGACTGAACCTGGGGTCTTTCCTGGGGTACTTACTGCTCCTCCCTAATCCCTCCCCCTCCTTAATCTCAGCTGCCAGCTGTGCTTCTGGGTTTAACACTTTCAAGCCTGCACTCTGCTGTAGATGGGTGGGGAGACAGCTAGGACCACACTTGCTGAGTCTCCCATCTGCTTATGTGACACCCAGAGGCATCGCTCCCCTGCGCAAGTCACCAGCCACTTTCTTGGGTGGCGGGGAGGACCTGCTACACATACCAGCAAGTTAACTCACGATACATTTTGTCGTCTACTTTCAAGGGCTGCACCCTGAAGCGAAGCACGGAACTCCTAACGGTCGGTGGGTTTTTGGAGTAGGTGGTTTGTGTTCGGTAGGAAGACAGACCCCTTCCTTTCCCAATTGTCATTTGGTTATCAGCCAGTATGGAGAACTGAGGGTGGAGCTCATTCCAGAGTGCTTGCCTAGCATGCACGAAGCCCTGAATTCGGTCCCCAGCATCACAATCAACAAGCAAACAAACACACAAAAATGGAAATTTAAAAAAAAAAAAAAATTCCAGGGTGTAGCAAGCGAATCAGCCCATTCCGTTTTGCAGGGCGAATTTGGGCTCGTGGCCTGCGTTGTGCTCTAGCGCCCTCGCGCGGTACTTAGGGTTTGTCACACATGGGAAGTTCAAGCCACCGCCTCCGAACCACGGCTGGCCTAGCACTGGCGAGGCCCTGGGTCTGATCCTCAGCACCATATTAATAAATAAAACAAAAACAAAAGCTCTTCCAGGGGTTTCTAACCCTGCAGCCAGAGTTGACCATCTCTGTTTTAAGGTCAGACCAAGAGGAGAATTATGTGTGGGCTCACATTTTAAAAAATATTTTTAGTTGTAGGTGGACACGATACCTTTATTCTGTTTATTTATTTATTTTTTATGTGCTGCTGGGGATAGAATCCAGGGCATCACACATGCTAGGCAAGTGCTGGCTCTACCACTGAGCTACAACCCCAGCCCACATTTTTTTAATAAAGCTTTTTTTGGGTCCTAGTTCTGGGGGCTGGGAAGTCTATGAGCACATTGTTGGCATCTGCTCAGCTGATGAGGGCCTTCTTGCTGCATCATAATGAGGTGTCTATTATGTGCACTGTCAGCTATACAGGCTGAAAACTGACTGCTCTCTTCAAGGATCATAACTATTTATGGTCCTCCTCAGTTAGTGAGAAGGGCTTTACTGAGTTGTATAAAATTAAAAAAATAAGAAAGAGGCAGTGTTTTGTAAAGGAATTGATTATTGTCATGGTGAGGTATGCTGAGATTGTGTACCCTCTGCTTTCTGAGTTAAAGTGTCCTTTTTTAAAATAATGGTAACCCATGGGCTGGGCACAGTGGGCATGCCTGTAATCCCAGCAGCTTGGGAGGCTGAGGCAGGAGGATTGAGAGTTCAAAGCCAGCCTCAGCAACAGCGAGGCTGTTGAACCACCATGGGGGTGGTGGTGCGGCAGAAATCACTGGTCCAATAATCGAGACCAGGGGACCAGACTCTAGGCCTGAAGGAATTTCAGAGGTCTCTCATTATACAGTTTAGAAAATTGACATTGAGGGCTGGGGATGTGGCTCAAGCGGTAGCGCGCCCTCCTGGCATGCGTGCGGCCCGGGTTCGATCCTCAGCACCACATACAAAGATGTTGTATCCCCGATAACTAAAAAATAAATATTGAAAAAAAAAAAAAAGAAAATTGACATTGATTTTTCCTGGCCCTGCCCTTAAAGTTTTTCCTGTGACTTTGAGCTAACTCTTCCCCTCTCTGGACTGTTAGCTCAATTGCAAAGGGTCCCTTCCATATCTGAATTCTGTTATGAGCAAGTCAGTGACTCCCACTTTAACATATGTGGGTAAAGAGGTGTTTCCTTGTGGATTAAGGGTCAAGTCTAGGGAAGTTCAAGCGGACACAGACAACAACAAAATACTCATTTATTTTTCTCATTGTTCCAAATGGCCTTGACTTATAAAGCTTTCCCATGGAGTAGGCTAGGAATAAGGGGGAAGCTCAAAAGAGAGTCCTTGTCCTTCCCACCCACATAACTGTATCATTCTCCTTGAAAGACTGGATCCAAATGCAGGTTACTGCACTCGAGTGGACTCACAGCATAGGGCTCATCTGTAAATCCCGCAATTCAAAGTTGACTTCCCAGGTGCTGAAAGAATTTGTCTGAAGAGGTGCAGGGAACTTGGGAAGCCATCTGTCCCAACTCCTTCCTATTGAGTTGGGGACACTGGCTGCCTAAGCCACACAGCCATTGTTCAAAGCCATTGCATGGCCCTGCAGCATCCCTAGGCTGCACAGGCTCCAACTAGTTCTGCAGACTCCCCAGTTACTGTCTTCCTGTAGCAGGATAAGGAAGTGCAGCGATTCTGGAAATATCACCCCCAAATACGCCACCTTTGCATGGTGATGACTATACATTGAGGGCATTTGAGGAACAGCACCTGCAGGGAAGGATTTCCCCTGAAGTTCCCTTATCTGACTGAAAATGGATCCCCCAAATAATCATAGGAGAGGATGTGGAGGACGGTCACCTATTCTCATGAGATGACTTTTATTTCCTGAAAGACTTTTGTGTGTGTGTGTGTGTGTGTATTGCCAGGGATTGAATCCAAGTGTTCTTAACCACGAAGCTACATCCCCAATCCCCAGCCCTTTTTATTTTGAGACAGGTTATCACTAAGTTGCTTAGGGCCTCACTAAGTTGCTGAGGCTGGCTTTGAACTTGTGAGCCTCCTGCCTCAGCCTCCTGAGTCACTGGGATTAAAGGCTTGTCTGGAAGGCTCTCTGTCTATGAAACCAGATAACCTTTATTCACCACATCCTCCTCTTCCACCCCCACATCCCAGAAGCCACAAGCCCTGCTGCCTTTCTGTAGCTCAGGATGCTATAAAAGCATCAATCATCTGCTGCTTCTTCCAGCCTCAGATTTTGTGGGACTCTCATAGGTTGGTATGTAATTAAACTAGTTTTTCTCTGGTTCATCTGTCCACCATCAATTTATTTTGTAGAGTCAGTTATCAAACCTTCAGAGGTAGTGTGCCTCCCACTAGAATTTTGGTGGCAGAGGAGACCATGTACCCTAAGAAGGCCGACATACAGGGAGATTGTCATAGGAACATGGAGACAGAAATTAGGGAAAGCCAAAATTTGCCAGCAAATCAGATGCTAGGAGAGCAGCCTGGATTGGATTCTCCCTCACGGCCTTCAGGAGGGACCGGCCTTGCTAACATCTTGCTCTTGGACTTCTGGGCTCCAGCATTGTAAGACAACTTAATCTGCCTAGTCTGGGGTACTTTGTTCTGGCAGCCCAGGCAAATAGGTACAGCTTTTGATAGAGCTTTCCCTGCTCAACACATTCCAGTTTGCCGCAGTCTGGCTGGGCACAAAACAACCGAGCCGCCACGAGGCACTTGTAGGTTCAAACAGGAACTCCTTTATTGCCAGAACCGCACCGGCACTGCACCGCACTCCCCGGGAACTCTCCCAGCGCTCCACGGGGCTCCGTGAGAACTCAACGGGAACTCAACGGGAACTCCGGGAGTTCCCGTGAGAACTCAAAAGTAGCGGGCGCCGAGGCAGCAGGAGCCGCCCTATTGCCGGACTGCAGGGGTCTATATACAACTGAATACACAGCCTGTTTCAATATAGCATCATCCAGTCACAGCAATTATACACAGATTAACTTAATTATCGTCATCTTAATGGCTCGCTGGCCTCACCTCTCAACCACTTCTCTGGCAAAATGCCAGGCGCCACCCCCACTCGGCTGTGGCTCTCAACACCAGTTGTCCTGCATACTTCAACTTTGCAGAACCAAGTTGAGCTTGAAAAACCAGCCTCTACCTCAGAGCAAAGCCTCTCCAAGGCCTTTGTCCTTGGAAAGACCCACAAAGCACTCCTAGGCATATTCCCACCCTGCTAAGTTGTTTATCTACAAATAACAGGAGAGATCTGCTGCGCCAGGGGACCCTGACTCAGTCAGGCTAGGTGGGGACCCATAGCAACCCCCTAGCAGCCACCAATCAGCATGAGACAGGGAAATACCTGGGATGCCAGATGACCCTCCCAGTAGTTTATGGTGGTTGATAACAAGTTGGGAAACCATGTAGTTCAGCACAAACACCCCTCTTGGCTTAAACCAATCAGTTCTAACGAATCCCCCTCTTGTAGTAACCAATCACCCCTACCCAACTTGTTCCCGCCAGTGAATGTGCTAATCATGTTTTAGAGTTGTTATTTGATTTTCCCACGGTGTGTGATGATTTGCTAAGAGATGCTATGATGTATGTGGGGGTCCCTGCCTTATGAATCTGGAAATGGGGGGAATGGGATTGCTACCAGCTTACTGACGAGAGCAGAGCAATGCAAGGTCACCAGAGCAAAAGCAAAAGGCACGTCAGAGAGGCAGATGCGGCATTTCCTGTCGAAAGGGTGTAGGGGGGAGAGCGAGTGTTAGTCACCAAACTTAAAGTGCTTCTTGTTCCAAGGGGAAGGTTTTCTCTTTAGGTGGAGACGGAGGGTGCAGAGAGGCACAGATTTCATATATATCTAATCCCTCTGGCAAGACTTATCCTGTTATAAATTGGATGCGTCAGGCTGTCATAGCTTGATGTCATTAACCATTCCTCTCACAGCCCACACTGATCCTACGAGCACCGACAACCTTCAGATGAGGTGTGGCTTCCGTCTTGCCTTGGAGAAGGCCCTGGATTACATCCAGGCTGACCCCAGCCACTCATGACAGGGACTCCTCACTATAAATCAAGAGCTGGATTATGATTTCACTTGTGTGCCCTGCTTAGGAAAGAGACAGCAAGGATAACACTCAGAGAATTTTTAGTCTGATTTTTATTCATCGCTGCAAGTTGATATACACACGCTCTTTGATTAACCTTGCTTCTGCACATTTTTCAGTTAGCCCAAGTGAGCTTCTCAGCCATCAATATCATATGGCAACAACTAACGACAGCGAGTCCTTGAGATTTCAACATATAGTACATCTTAGGGGACATCTGCTGTCAGCTCTGATGGAGTCACTGATACAGAATTAACACCTCCACCATAAAGAAAAATGGACAAAAAATTAGGGTATTCACTTAAGGCTTTGGACCACAGGAAGAGAAACTATAACCTCTGAAAGAAAGGATCACTTTATTTTTCTGCCCCAAGGTGTAGTAAGCTAAAATCCACCTGAGTTAAGGAGGAAGATTATCAGCTGGGAGAGTTGGGGGCAGCTGAAGTGCCTGGAATCCTCGGGCATCTGTATTAGGGTCTGTTGTAAAGTAGGGAAGATGTGAAGCCAGTGGACTGCTCATGAACTGCTAGTGGGAGTGACATGGTACAGCCACTTTGAAAACTGTCCCGCAGTATCTTATGAAGTTACATGGACACTGGCCACGTGACCCTGCAAGCTGTGTCCCTCATCTGTATAGTGGACGTACATCTACACTTGTCTAAGGAAAGTTGTTCATCAACAACCAGGGTGGTGAATGGATTATCAAATGTGGATCATTTATACCACATAATACTGCTCAGCAATAAAAAAGGAACCAACTACTGATACCCACACATAGATGACTCTCCTAAACAATGTGTGCTAACAATGTGAGACACAAAGCAGTGTATTCTACAGAATTCCATTTGCGTGTGTGTAGTCTGATTACAGAATTGCAGGAGGGAAATATTTGAGGTGATGGAGACATTTTGCATTTTGTTTGGGGTGCTGGTGAGCAAGGATGAATACATTTGCCAAAACTCACAGAGCTGTACATTTAAAATATAGTCATATATGTTTATATTACAAAAAAGGTTGATTTAAACAACAACAAAAAGCAAAACAAAACAAAACAAAAAACCCACAAAGGGCCAGTCTCTGGCATATGGTGGCTGATCAAAGGGGCTCCATGGTGGCCTTGCTAATTCAGCACTCGGTTCTCGATTGTTTTCTATATGTTTAGGAAGGCATGCTTGCACGGCAACATGATGTGAGCAGTATATGATTGTCCTACAGTTTTTAAAAGGCACATCCACAAAACTACTTGTCTGAGAAGTGTTTTGTATCTTGCATAAACATTTTTTTAAAATATGGAACGTTTCACAAATTTACGTGTCACCCTGGTGCAGGGGCCATTTTAATCTTCTTGATCTCGTTCCAGTGTTAGTATATGTGCCGCCAAACTGAGATGTGTGTGTGTGTGTGTGTGTGTGTGTGTGTGTGTGTGTGTATATATATATATATATATATTTTTTTTTTTTTTTTTAATCACAGCATAACCCCCGACCTGGGGCTGAACCTCCACCTCTGAGTCACTAGATTCCAAAAGGCACTGACTTTAACATTCAGGAAGGTGGGTACAAAGCCCTCTGGCAAAATTGCTCCGGGTCGGCACAATCCTGCTCAGCTTTCTTTCTTCCACCTTATGGCCTTGGAGCTTCTGCGTCTGCAAGCCTCAGGAGCCTTGACTGCGCATGCTCCTTCTTGCTTTGCGGGAGATGCCCGCTTCCCTTTGGGGGAGGGTCTTGGCTGTGGACCTGCAGTAGTGTATCCCTTGGATCTTTTTTTTTTTTGCAGGTTCTTAAAGGGGCACTCATGTGCCTATCGCTGAGGTCAGCAGCCTTCTGTAAAGGGTTGGGCAGTTGATAATTTGGACTCTGTGCACCAAGAGGTAAACATCTGGAACATTAACTAGGAGCTTAACTAACAAGAGAGAAAACACAATTCCACAACGTTTTAATTGACAAAATGAAAAATATAACTACAGAATACATATGGCTCAGAGTTCATGTTTCCTTTCATTTTAGAATTGGTTAGGGCTGAGTGTAGCTCAGTGGTAGAGTGCTTGCCTAGTGTACATGAGATCCTGGGCTCAATCCCCAGCACCCCATTTTCCTGCAATTGAATGCAGTGCTCAGCTGTTAATGCAGATTTACAATAACAACAAAAAATCATCTGCTTCATTTCTGAAATGTCTTTTTTTTTTTGTACCAGGGATGGAACTCTAGGGCATTCATCCACTGAGCCACATCCCCCAGCCCTTTTTTGTATTTTGTTTACAGACAGGATCTTGCTGAGTTATTTAGGGCCTCACTAAATTGCTGAGGCTGGCTTTGAACTCACCATCCTCCTGCCTCAGCCTCCAGAGCCACTGGGATTACAGGTGTGCGCCACCATGCCGGGCCCAAAACGTCTTTTCATACAGATAAGTGTATTAAATACCAATTCCAGGCCATGAACAGATGACTCCTCCTCCTCTTCCTTTCTGGTGCCCATTGCTGAGGTCAGCAGCAATTGAACCCAGGGCTTTGCACATCCTGGGCAAGTGCCCTACCACTGGGCTTCACTGCCAGCCCCACCCCCATTTTTTTTTTTTTTTTTAAGGATCAAGCCCAGGGCCCTGAGCATGCTAGGCCAGCGCTGTAACACGAAGCTATGCCTGAGTCCCCACCTTTTCTAATTTAAAAAAACACTTTTTTAGTTGTAGATGGACACAGTATCTTTATTTTTACTCATTCACTTTTTTAATGTGGTGCAGGGGATTGAACCCAGGGTCTTGCGTGTGAGGCAAGCGCTGTACCACGAGCTACAATCCCAGCCTTCTAATTTTTACTTTTGAGACAGGGTCTCAATAGGTTGCCCAGGCTGGCCTGAAATTTTCGATCCTCTTGCCTCAGCCTCCTGAGTTGCTGGGATTACAGGAATTTGCCATCGTGCATAGTATATAATTTTAACTGATCATTATATAATTATCATTATATAATCTATTAGATTCTTTTCCGGAAACTTGCCTTTCAGCGGGCAAGTTATTTACTTCCATTGAAGTGACTCCATTGCACAGTAAGATGGATTTTGTAATATGGAAATTTTCTTTACACTTTTATGGAGGTGGAACAGTAGTTTGAGCTTGGAAAATATATCTGCCCAAATTTGTATGAAGATGGATATCTCAATTCTTGTTTCAGCTTTTGACAACATAGAAAGCATATAATACAATTCGATGTCACTTGTCACTGACTCTGTTAGTTTGACTAGAATGCACCCATAGAAATACGGAGAAAAGACAATGTTAGTTGTCATCACAATGACCTTGCCGCTGTTGAAGTTTTGCATATCAGTGCTCTTAATATTAGGTTGAGTTCATTAAAGCATTATCAAGTATGTTGCAAAAGCTAAGTTCTAAAGCCACTCAGTGTTCCAAAGTTGAGGGCAGTTCTCATTCAGAAAAATTTCAATTTTAGCCTGAGCTACAAAAAAAAAAAAAAAAAAAAAGAATCACAGTAATTCTTTACCACTGGTAATCCATTAAACTGCCGGTAATAGGCTAAGTCAAAATTCATGGAACTGAAGATGGGGAAGGTAATGAGATTGAATCAAGTTTACTGTGACACTCCTGGTGTACACATGATTCAGTACTGCATGACAGATAGGTTCAGTAACACATGATAGAGAGATTCTAATATTTGCTGGCAAATATCTACTGATAAGCTATGTAATGGCCGGGCTCATTGACACATGCCTGTAATCCCAGAAGCTGAGGCAGGAGGATCACAAGTTCAAAGCCAGTCTCAGCAATTTAGTGAGTCTTAAGCAACTTAGTGAGACTTTGTCTCAAAATTAAAAACAAAAAACAGGCTGGAGATGTGGCTCAGCAGTTAAGTGCCCCTGGGTTAAATCCTTGGTACCAAAAGAAGAAGAAGAAGGGAAAAAAAAAAAACCCATAAAACAGATAAAGAAACAAACAACAACAACAACATATATATATATATATATATATATATATATATATATATATATATATATATAAATGGCAACCACAGTTTTTTTGACACTTTACATTTTCACAAGCTTTGTAAATTGGTCCAATTAATTTTTTTTCCTGCTCTATACTTTTTTGCCACCATCAGTTGTAACACATTTTAGCAGAGTTGTACTTGTACTTGTTCAGTGTTTCCTCAATTTCTTCTGAAATATTCTCTGCTATGGTTGCTCCTGCAGTCTATTTATAGGGGCTAACTCTGCCGGGGACCTCAGCATGAACTCCTTCAGTAAATAGTAACTGAGCAGCATCAGTAAGGGCTCTGAATAAATATCTTTGAGTTTTCCGCAGCAGTTATCAGAGACCCAGAGAGAAGAGCACAGCAGGGGCTCCGCTGTCTGGGGTTGACCACAGGCTCAGCTTCAAAGACAAAACCACAATGGGAGACTTCAAAAGTTTTTTTTTTTTTTTTTTTTTTAAATACTTACAAATCCGGGGGAGTGCGCAGCCAGGGTGGAAGACAATACACTGAGGACAGGCAGTGTAGGAAGATAGGAAGATGGAAATGGGGGCGGGGACTCCTGGGAAAATGCCTTCATGGGGTCCTGGGTGTCATCCAAAGAGTTTTCAGTAGGAAGCTTTAATTGGTAAGCGCCCCTCCTTGGAGTTTACCATGGGATGGAGAGGCGGTCACTTTAAATTCATGGGAAAACCTCTGAAGGGTCCTTTTAAAGAGACCAGCGGAACGCTGGGAGCTCAGTCTGCTAGGCTAGAGGATGTCTCTAAGTTTTGCCTCTGGCCACGGGCCACAGCCCTTTGGGCAGGGTATAGTAATGGAAACTGTCCAGGGTGGCTGAAGACCTCTTCTGGTATGAGAAAGTTAAACATTTAAAAACAGATGCTGAGGCAACATCAAATTATAAACACTCACTACAGTATCATTCGCCTTTTTATCAAGAGGCAATAAAAACCGCTCAAAATCATCTGACTTCTTTTTCTTTTTTTAACATATTCTGATTTGTTATACATAATGGCAGAATGCAATTCCTGTTACACATATAGAACAAAATTTTTCAAGACACTGGTTGTAACAAAAGTCTTTTCACACCATTCATGTCTTATACACGCACTTAGTCCACCATCATTCCTACCCCCATGTCTCCTTCCTTCCCCTCCCACCCTTTTGCCCTATCTAAAGTTCCTCCATTCCTCCCATGCTCCCCCCACAATCACCATTATGCTCCTGCATCCTTATATCAGAGAAAACATTCGGCCTTTGTTTTTTTGGGAATTGGCTTCACTTAGCATTATATTCTCCAACTCCATCCATTTACCTGCAAATGCCTTGATTTTATTCTCTTTTGTTGCTGACAATATTCCATTGTGTGCATATGCCACATTTTCTTTATCCATTCATCTACTGAAGGGCATCTAGTTTGGTTCCACGGTTTAGCTATTGTGAATTGTGCTGCTACAAACATTGATGTGGCTGTGTCCCTGTAGTATGCTGTTTTTAAGTCCTTTGGGTATAAACCTAGGAGAGGGAGAGCTGGGTCAAATGGTGATTTTATTCCAAGATTTCCAAGGAATCTCCACACTGCTTTCCTTATCGGCTGCACCAGTTTGCAGTCCCACCAGCAGTGTATGAGGGTACCTTTTTCCCCACATCCTCGCCAACATTTAAGAATGTTGTTTGTATTCTTAATTGCTGCCATTCTGACTGGAGAGAGATGACATCTTGGAGTAGTTCTTCTAATTACTAGAGATGCACTTCTCTAATTACTAGAGATGTTGAACATTTTTTCCATGTTTATTGATTATCTGTGTATCCTCTTCCAAGGAGTGTCTCTTTCAGGTCCTTGGCCCATTTATTGATTAGGTTATTATTATTATTATTATTTTTTGGTGCTTAGCTTTTGGAGTTCTTTATATATCCTAGAGATCAGTGCTCTATCTGATGTGCTTGTATTATTTTTCAATTGACTATGTTTCCTAGGACAGCTGAAACAAGTGACCATAAACTTGGTGGCTTGGAATAACATAAGTGTATTTTCTCTTTTCTGCTCCCGGCGATTGAACCTGGGGGCTCCTTACCACTGAGCTACACCCCTAGTCCTTTTAATTTTTTTTTTTTTTTTTTATCTTTTAAAGAGACAGGCTGGCTTCGACTTGCAGGTCTCCTGTCTTAGCTTCCTGAGTCACTGGAATTCCAGGCTTGGGCCACTGCACTGGGCAACATAAATGTTTTCCTAAACAGTTCTGGAGGCCGGAAGCCTGAAATCAAGGTGTTGGCAAGCCACATACCCTCTCCCTCGGGAGGCTCTATGAGGGAATTTGTTCTTTGTCTTTTTCAACTTCTGGTAGTTCCTGATTTCCTTGGCTTGTGGCCACATCACTCCAATTTTACTCTCCATTTTCACACCATCTCTTTTCCGGTGTGTCTCTTCTCTGTCTCTTATAAGGACACTTGACATTGGATTTAGGGTCCACCTACATAATTCAGGATAATCTCATCTCAAGATCTTTAATTTAAATCCATCGGCAGAGACCTTTTTTTCCCCGGGGTCACATTCATAGATTCCAGGGGTTTGAACTGCATGAATTTGACATGGATATATCTTTTTTCAGGACTTTCCCCATCAACTACTGATACTGTTCCCAGTACTTACAACTCCTTAAGCAAATGTTCTCATCAAGGTTAACGGTTTTAAAGAAATTTATTTTCTCTGAACTTTTTTTTCCTTTCTTTTTGCTGCTGCAATTAAACACAATTTAGTTAACTCACCAGGAATAAATGGTTTTCCTTGCTTGGTTAACAAACGAAGCACAGGAAACTCACTTTGGTTACAGCCAAGTTTTCATTTTTGTGAAGAAATTCTGCTATGATGAGAAATAATGTTTTAAATTTTCTTATTTTTCTGATGGTTGCTTCCTGTAAGTCGGAAATATTGTGATGAGTGCTCAGTTTGAAAAAAATTGATGTATATTGTATTCTTTCAGCTCAGCTTCCTGCCATGGCTTAATAAACACAATTTTTTTTTGCCACCTAAGAAGATGAATAATCTATGCTTTATTGTTCCCTAGAAGCACAGTATTCTAAATCCACTTTTCTTATTTTGGCATGATGGATAGGTAATTAGAAAAGTAAAATACTGTGAAATATAATGTGCAAGGCACTTGAAATGCTGGTGAATTTTTATATCTTTCCATTTTTACCACGCCAGACAGTGACGTGAAGAGATGAGCGTAGCAATCATTCGATTCCAACTACTCCAAAGCAGCCACAGACTGTGTTGTCGGATAGTGGCTGGGCTCCAGTAAAACTTTATTTTGGGCTGAGTAAATTAGAATTTTGTGTTGTTTTCATCATCACAAAATATTCTTCTTTTGATTTTTTTTTCTTTTGATTTTTTTTTTTTTTTTTTTTTTTTTAGCTTTTGAAAAATGTGAAAGCCATTCTCCGCTGATGGGCTATACAAAAACATGAGGTGGGCTGGGCGAGGTGGGACGCATCTATAATCCTACTTATGTGGGAGGCTGAGGGAGGAGGATTGCAAGTTTGGGGCCAGCCTTAGCAACTTAACTAGACCTATCTCAAAATTTAAGAAGTAATAATTTTAAAAAAAGAGGACTGGGGACATAGCTCAGAGGTAAAGCACCCCTGGGTTCAACCTTCTGTACCAAAACCAAAACCAAACCAAAACAAAACAAAACTCCCCAAATGTGGTTGTGCTAGATTTGGCTGGAGACCCGTGATTTATTTGGTCCCAGGTCTGAATTTATATTAGGAAAAGAAACACTAAGGAATGTAGCTAGGCCCCAAAAGACTTACAGAAGGGAAGGATTCTGTTCTAGAAACATATTCATCTAGAAGGGCTGTCTTTGTTCCTTTCTGTGGTTAGGGTGAGAGGGTGAGAGATTTATAGAAAATGTTATGGCAATCATGCTCAGCAAGAGACCAGGCACCACTGGGAGGATTGGAGAACTCAGGTTTATTTATGCCAGTGGACCCAGGTGAGCTAGTGCTCTAAAGTTCTGAGCCCCCCGAGTTGAGGTTACATGGGGCTTTTATATGAAATTTGATGTAATTTCTTTAAAAAAATGTATATATATTTAGTTGTAGTTGCACACAATATCTTTTCTTATATGTGGTGCTGAGGATTGAACCCAGGGCCTCACATGTGCTAGGCGAGCGCTGTACCACTGAGCCACAACCCCAGCCCCAGACACCATTTCTTAACCATTATAACAGCAGTGGGTTTGATTTCTTTGCACAGGGATTTTGTTTGTTTGTTTGTTCTCTAATTCTATAGATATTGTATGATGAAATGTGTTTTATTAGGGAAAAAGACAAAATAACAACAACATACTCTCAAAGCAGGCACCTGGGTTGTACTTTAATTTATAAAAATTTAATGTGCCTGAAAATTTTTGTGCAAATGCATGTCATCTCTCACTAAAAATATGCAGAGCGCACTTTGAAAAAAATTTTCCTTACATAAATATGTCTACATATATAAATATACAACATAACACAATTCCTAAAGATTGCACCTTTGGTTTAACTCCTTCCAATCTCCAAGGAAATTTGAAAGACATGAAATTGATGTTTGTCTTTCTTGGCCACTATATTATCCAGAAAAAGTATTCTAAAAAGAATTTTTCTTGGTTCCAATTTACCTATATTTTCCTTCTTAAAGTAAATCCATTCAAATCCCTACCTGCTTTTTTTTTGGATATTGTATAAAAATATAAATTGGAAAATGAGCTTTCAGTAGTCATTAATACAAAAGAATTTGGTTAGTTTTTGAGCCCACAGTGTCTCAAAGACCTGAAAACAGGAAAAAAGGAGTCCAGCTTATGATCTAAAATTCCTTGTTTTACTAATACTATGAGCACACCATTAGAGAGATGCATAATTTAACCAGACATTAGCGCAGTAACATTTGAGCATCTTGCTACTGTCTGAGTAAGAGACGGAGGTCACTACCCCAACCCTTTAGAAGAACTTTCTCTGAGCAATCATCCTCTTCCCATCCCTTGAGATAGGTTCTTCCTGCTTTTGTTCACCAGAAGTAAAGGTGTCAGCAAGTTCAGTTTTCTGATGTGTTTTAATATTACTGAATTTATTTCCTATTCACTTTTTTTTTGGAGGGGGGTATGTAATGGTCAATTTGAATCATCCACTTAATTGGATTAAGGGATATCAATGATTAAGAGGCTGATGGGTGTGTCAATGAGGGTGTGTCTAGGAATGATTGGCATGTGGGATAGCCAACTGAAGTCAAGACCCTCTTTAAGCATGGGCAGCATTGTCCAATAGGATGATGGCTTGGGTGGAATAAAAGTTGGAAGAGCAAGGGAGCAGCAGCAGGTACAAGCTCCATTCTTCTTGAATGGTTTGTTGATTGCTGCTGCCATCACCTGAGGACATCAGACTCTTGATTCTTCACTCTTCCTAAGCAGATAGTGCCAGTAATTGTCCAGAGAGTTTCCAGAAGCCTGCAGTCTCTGACTAGGGTAGCACCATTGATCCCTCTTGTACTGAGGCTTCAACCTCTTGGACTGCACAGCTACTGGTTCTTCCAGCTCTCTAGGCTGCAGATGGCCATTGTGGACTATCCAGCTTCTGGTTGCATAAGCCATCTTAATAATTCCCATTTTTATAATTATGCTTTCTGTTGATTCTGTTCCTCTAGAGAACCCCGGCTAATTTGGGGGGATACCAGGGATTGAATTCAGGGGCACTCAACCACTGTGCCATATCCCCAGCCCTATTTTGTACTTTATTTAAAGATAGGGTCTCACTGAGTTGCTTAGCTCACCGTTCAACATCTCTAGCCATTAGAGAAATGCAAATAAAACTACCTGAGATTCCATCTCACGCCAGTCAGAATGGCAATTACCAAGAATACAAGCAACAATAAAAAATGTTGGTGAGGATGTGGAGGGGAAAGGTGCACTTACACATTGCTGGTGGGACTGCAAATTGGCACAGCCACTATGGAAAGCAGTAGAGAGATTTAAGAGCTAAATTCCTAAGAACTAAGCCAATGAGGTCATAGTTTAGGCAAGAGTTCATTGGCGTAGTAACCTACAATTTATACTAGCAAGTTAAGTGATGTAGCTCCATTCCTACAGAGTTCAGAAAGCTACAAAGTCTAGGAAGATGAACCCTTCCCCCAGGCTTTGGTTCTTCATCATAACAGTCTTAGAATTTCATTTTATCATCAGGTCTGGTATCTCCGTCACAGTTAGGGTGAGAGGGTGAGAGATTTTATAGCAAGGGCTGTCCCCTCCAGCCTCTGCAACCCAACTTCATTGCTTTGCAAAAGGAAAGCTTTCTTTTGGTTTCAGAGGTTTTGGTCCACAGCTGCTTGGCCTTATCACTGTGGGCTGGTGGAGAGGCAGGTAAGCATGGCTAAGCAACACTGCTCTCCTCACAGCATCCAGGAAGGAGGGAGGGAGGGAGGGGGAGGAGGAGGGAGAAGAGAGAGGGAGGGAGGGAAGGAAGGGGAGGGAGGGAGGGAGGGAGGGAGGGAGAGAGAGAGAGAGAGAGAGAGAGAGAGAGAGAGAGAGAGAGAAAAGGGGGCGGGGACAATATATTCCCTTTGAGGCCATGCCCCCAGTGACCTACTTCCTTCAGTGAGGCCCTACCTCCCAATATCAGCGCCAGCTGGGGACCAAGCCTTCAACACATAGCTCTGGGGGACATGGAAGGGCCAAACTGTAAATATGGGTATCAAATTGCTATGGTATTTTGATTCTATTGGACATATTTATTATTTCATTTGTTTAAAGTTTTTTTCTGGGGATACATTCCACCTTTCATTTCCATTTGAAGTTTCATCTCCACATCACATATCCATACACCAATTTCCTTTTTTATTGACTTCCACTTAAGCTTAAAAGCATAATTTGTTAGATAAGAACTGTAAACAAAGATGACACATAACACACAGGAAAAGCTTTTAACAAATTTTTTGCCCCCAACGTGTTTTTTATTTTTCAATTATAAAAACACATACCATTCTAGTAATTACACCCACACTGCTTCAAAAATTACCCACGATTTCTGACACCATTCCTTTTAGGGGCTACATTAGACAATTTCAACCATAGCTTTTACTAAGCAAGATGAGTAAAGCTGGTTTTCTGCTTTTCCTTCTTGAGATTTTTTTTTTTTTTATTTTTCAGAAAAACACATCTCCACTGCAGGCTTTCATCTTGTAAACTTGAACTCTATTTTAAGTCTGCCAGGTTCCTGTTTTAATGACAGTGCCTTAACAAGAAAATAAAAAATTGTCCTGTGTTCCCCTCAATTACCTGAAAACACAGCGACTGTACATATAATAAATACATTTTTACAAATGTCCAGGTCATGTTTACCCATGGAATTCTTTTGCTTGGTGTGTAGGTATGTTGCGTGGTGATATTTAGTTAAGACATTAGTATGAGTCAAAGGTTGTTGATTCAAGACAATTTTGAGATTCACTAAAATTAAATATCGTATGTTTGTTCTTCTGGTGGCCTTGGAAGTTTCGTATTTTCTTTGGAACATCATTGGATGTCTTAGCTTTTTTTCTTTCTTTTCTTTTTTTTTACTTTTTTATTTCGTTTTTGATCCTGGGGCTGGAAGCCAGGCCCCTCATGCATGCTATTCATGCATTTGACCACGGAGCTACATCTGCAGCCCCACATCTTAGCTCTTGAAGCGAGACGTTTATGCTCTGTGATTTTTGCCATTTTGCTACTGCAGGTAAGCTCTGTACATCCACCATCCCTCTAGAATTATCCACCCCATTGATATGAATTTCTGCCACAAATCTAACTGATGGAGGAGTTTCTGGGTGGGTAGTTGTACCTTCTACTCTCAGATCACACATGCTACTTTCATGATTCGTCTTCCTTTCCTTTCTATCTGGAATGTTCTTCATCCCCATCATCACTTTCTGAAATCCTACCAGTTAGTCCCTTAAGGTTCATTCCAAGGCAGCTTCCCCCACTGTTCAGCCCTCCTCAATTACTTCAGCTTTGATGGCCCCCAAATCAGACCTGTCCACCTTGCAAGCACCACATCTTCATTATCTTCTTGGAGGCCCCAGCTCATGGCACCATCACTTACACCTTTTGTTCAATTTCTTCCCACAAGTGAGAATGACAAGGAACATAAACTTCCAAAGGGACTGCTGTCTTCTCCTGTAGCCTGCCTCCTGTTTAAAAGAGAGTCCCATTGTAGAGCGTCAAAATCTACATCACACTGAAAATCACATCCTTTGCAACCATTGAAACGATGAGATAAGAATTTAGAGGTCAATTACAAATGTAGACCTGAGTTTTTAAAAGTTTCTTATTTGATGCAAGAACAAAATAATTTGATAACTACTATTGTCTATCTCTGGATGTTCTCCCACTTTGTTTCACAGACTGGCCGCTGCCAATTTCTCCCTTGGCCAGATTGATGTAAAAAGGGTCCCTTAATCTTGTAAGGAACCCACATTTCAGGTCCCACCATGGTCTCCAAAAGATCGAGCAGTAGAGGACCACAGTGCCCATCAGAGGGGCTTCCTCCTTGCTTTCAAGTCCACTATTCTATCACAGTCGTTTCCATGCTATCTCCACCTGTGACTCCTCTTAACTGCTGTCAGAAAGCCTTCTCTAGCGTCTTGTAGGGGTGAAGAGAGCTTCCCCTCCCTGCCCTTTGCAGGTTTGATAATTTGGCATCTGAACAACTGACAGATAATTGAGAGAAGACAATGACATAGGATTTATTATTTATTACTGTACATGGGGGCATCACCCGAGGGGAAAGGGAACATCCCCAATCCTAGTGTAACCTAAAGGTTTATGTAACCTCTCTATAAGAGACAGGAGAGGAAGATGCAGGCAACGTAGGGAGAGGGAGTTATCATGAAAAGAGGAATGGGCTCTCAGGTGGAATGGGCTCTGCATAGGATGAGAGATTCTACTCTCTTCCACCTATGGTGTATTGCTCATCCTTGATGGGATAGATAAGAATTTTGGGGAGCATTTTTATAACACTTGGATTGTAGGTGGAGGATCTGCTTTTGATCAGGCAGAGGACATTCAGGAAGAGGCCCTCTTCTGCATCTGCAGTTCCCTTCAGCCTGAAATAACCAACATACCACTTTGCATATTTTGGGATTGTACTTCCTGAATCCCTTCAATCCCTTACTTTTTTTTTTTTTTTTTTGGTACTGGTGATTGAACTCAGGGGTACTCAACCACTGAGCCACATCCCCAGCACTATTTTGTATTTTATTTAGAGACAGGGTCTCACTGAGTTGCTTATTAGCACCTTGATTTTGCTGAGGCTGGCTTTGAACTTGTGATCCTCCTGCCTCAGCCTCCCAAGCCGCTGGGATTACAGGCGTGTGCCACCGCACCAGGCCAAAATTACTTTTTCCCTCCTCCTCCCTTCTTTCTTCAGTACTGGACATTAAACCCAGGCTGAGCTGATTTAGCTGGTTTCTTTTACAGACCATGGCAACCTCCCTCCACAACACAAGTGCCTGAAGCAGTTTCTCAAACAGCAGAAACACTGATATATAGGGTCAGATAATTGTTTGCTGTCGGTGGGTGGCTGTGCTACCTCCCAGAACAAATGTGTTCACACAGTGCCAAATGTGTGTGCTGGGTGGGGGCAAAACGTGGAGAACTACTAGAAACACTTGGACATGCAGGTGTGACCCAGGTGACCGTCCCCAGAGATGACGGAAGACTCTGTATAAATAAACTCCGACGCGATTCACAAAGCGTTTTCTTTTTACTTCTCCAAATCGGCAAGCCATCAATCCTTGTGAGGGAAAACGGTAGAGACAGAACAGGAGAATTTGTAGGATTGGGGAATACATCCGCGACCAGGCGGAACCCTTTCCCCAACCCTCCCGCGCGGCGCGACGCCTTCGTTCGCAGTGCACTCTGGGGCTTGTAGTTCCGGAAGGCGCGCGAAGCCCGGACAGCGGGCGACTTAGTCTAGACGCTGCGCACCGCGGTTCCGGGAAGCTGAGGAGGGTTAAAGCGTCCTTTCCCCGCCTCTTAATCCTTCCGATTGACAATCAGGAAAGCCAATGAGTGACCTGTTTGATTCTTCCTATTATCTGATTGGCTTCGAGTTTTTCAACCTTCCGGAAAAACTCGCCGCGGATTGGCTGACGCTTCAGTTTTGAAAATCGTAGATTTCGCCCGCGCAGCGCCGCCCGGTTGCTCCTCCGGAGCCGAGAGCCTACGAGGCCGGGATCCGGGAGGATCTGGGAGGCGGGGGCTTACTTAGGGAGACCGCGGAACTTGGATCGGAGCAACCCTTTAGAGACTCGGTGCAGTCAAGTGAGTGAGCGCGGGCAGCGGGCGGGGTTGGGGGGGGAGGTTAGCGACTTGTTCCCCCGCTTCGTGACCCCCTCACCCCTGCCCTTTGCAACGTAGAAACCTAGGGGTCCCTTCTTCTAAGTGGCGAGATCACACACACCTCCCACCCCCCTTAAACGCCTAGGGTCCGAGAGAATAACCCCGTCCCCTCCCCACCCGGGGGCCTAGCACCGCGCTGTGTGCCAAGGACTTGGCTTTTGATTGGCTTGGGCCCCCAGGAAGCCCCAAAGCGGCCGGGCCGTCTGGAGGGACGGTGCCAGAGGACGTTTCGGTTCTGTTAAATCCCTAGCTGGGCATGCTGCGCCCCAGCTGAGTAGCATTTTAAACCGGCCACTCGCACAGGCCAACGCTGCGGCTTATTCTGTCACCCCCCAAGCGCGTTCGCTGTCAAGCGCGGTTCCCTTCAGCTGCGGGCTGCTGGTGAGGGTGCCTGGAGCCGAGACTAGGCGCCCAGCTTTCCCAGGCCGCTGTCCCGGAGGCCTCCAGCTAGTGGGTAAGAGCACAGTTTAAACCCAGGCTCCGCCCCTTACTGACTGGGCTTCTTTGACTTCTTTTTCCTGTTACCTTAGCTGCACATGGGTGTCCTGGAGATTGGGGTGAGAATCAAAAGTGATTCTGCCTGGTCCTGGCATGGAGTACCACTCCGTAATCGGGGCAGCCCTTGTAACACCTGCACGGAGGTGTGGTGGAGAGGTGTCCACCTCCTGTATTCCCCAAAGAGGAGGGCCGTGGGGTGGGGGGCTCTCGTCTGGTGTACAGTGTGGAAAAAGTGTTTGTGGAGAGGAAGAAAATCTCCCTCCTCAATGGGCGCTCAGGGTCTGTTCATAGGTTCTTAACCTGAAGATGGGGGTTTTGCTGCTCTTCCAGGAGGCTGATGGCACTCCTTCCTTTTCTCTCAGGGTCCCCTCTGTTCTAACTTATGGTGATGTTTTTTTTTTTTGTTTGTTTGTTTTAAAATATTTATTTTTTAGTTTTTGGCGGACACAACATCTTTGTTTGTATGTGGTGCTGAGGATCGAACCCGGTCCGCACGCGTGCCAGGCGAGCGCGCTACCGCTTGAGCCACATCCCCAGCCCCAAATGGTGATGTTTTTTTTAAATAGTTAATTTAAAGTCTGCTAAAACCACATCTACCCTAAGAAGTTCAAATGGTATTTGAACTTAGCAAAAGAATCACTCATCCTCTTTGTCAGTTTAAACAAATACTTTAAAAAGTTGTCCAGTTGTTGCTCCCTTTAGTTCCTCTACAAACCACTTTGCTGGCCTTGGACCAGAATCTGGGCTGTGCCTTGGGTGCAGAAGTGCTGGGGGTAGGAGAGGGTTGGCAGTGGAAAGGAGATGCCCATGTCTAGCTGACTGCAGATGAGGGCTTTGCCCAGAACCTGTGTGTTTCTGCCTGTTTGGCCCTACCCAGTTAATGCTGCCCTTGGCATTTGGGAGCAGGAGCTTTGGATGTGTACTGGCTTGCCCTAACCTGTACCTTGAGTTGTTCAGTTAGTGTCACTGTCTGTTGTGATGGTGGAGAGGGGTTCCTATGAGATTGATGGATGGATGGATGGATTAATTCATTCAACAAATGCCAGGTGCTGTGCAGGGCTCTGGGCTTTCAGTGATGAGTGAGACAGACAAGGGCCTGTCTTCTGGGAGCAGAGACAGGCAGTTAAACACACCCAGTGGTGTGCATGGGATTGAATCAATGGATGGGTTTGTGGCTGGGATTGTTTGAGATTGATGGTCAGGTCCTCACTGAGGATCTGAGATCCAAGTGGTAGAAAATGGGTGAGAATGTTCCAGATGGAGGGCAGAGCTCCTTTGAAGAACAAAGGCTAGTGTTAAGCTCCAGAAGGATCAAGGGGTCAGCAATCTGGCCTTACTCCCAGACCTTCCATCCTAAGTGGTAGGTTGAGCTGTGCATGGCTCTTCTTGGTTTTGAAGGTAAAATCAGGGTGTCACTCATGACATGAGGTGTGCAGTCTGTTATTATGGCTTATGGCCATCACCACACTTTTGTTCTTTCATTCACTTAACAGTTGGGGTATTTATTGAACTCCTCGATTGACTGTAATAGAATACTTCATCTTAGCTTGGGACTTCTGTGATGATTCTCTTACCAAGTTATAAGGAAGATATCTAAGCTTCTAGTTTTTTAAGAAAGTAAGGAAAAAAGCCCACCTCATTTGTGTTTTCCCTTTCCTAATATTTGGAGACAAGTTTTCTCAAAAGCAAGGGATTCCTTGTCTTTACCTCTCATGTTCCTTTATCCATTTATTGGGCATTTCAGCTCTAGGGAGAAGGTTGTGGGATCCTTCGGAGACCATACCCTTGGACCCCTACTTTCTTACCAACTTCTTAAGAGGCAGTTGCATTTGATGTCTGATGGCCTAGAGCCCGGGGTCAGCTCATGTGCAGCCCAGGGTGGCTGTGTCCTAAGCCCTTACATAACTCACCCACAAGTGCTAGGATGAAAGGTGGCAGGAGAGTAAGAGCAGGACTGTGGTTGGGCAGGGAGAGGGGTGCTGGGGTGCCTGCTTTCTTCCTGATCCAAGAAGGCAGGTGGCAGTGCCTGTCATCTTAAGCCTGAAAAAGGTGATTTGTAACATTCGTAATAGAATTGGATGGGAAGTATGGACTTACTGGGACAGCCTTTCCCTGAGTGTATATTTTAGGACAGGGAGGTGCTTGGACTGCTTGAGGGCAAGGGTCCTTCTTTATGTACAAATGAAACCACTGGACTTGTGTTTGGAATTCTGCATCTGGAGAGGGGCCCTGCTTTGGGCACTGGGTGTCTTATGGTGATTTAGGGGTGGGGTTTGTGGCCTGGCAACTCTTTTCTGCTGAACAAAGTACTGGTCTCTAACTCTGAACCTTTCTGTCTCTTGTCCGTGCCTTCACCAGAAAGAGCCACCATGGGGACCACTGCCCCAGGACCCATTCACCTGCTGGAGCTATGTGACCAGAAGCTCATAGACTTTGTCTGCAACATGGACAATAAGGACTTGGTGTGGCTCAAGGAGATCGAGGAGGAGGCGGAGCGCATGTTCATAAGGTGAAAGCAGGGGTGCTGTGCGGTGTGGGCACCAGGGGCTGCTTGGGATGCTCTGGCTTTGGACACATAGCAGGTTCACTTCCTACCTGACAGCTAAGCAGACAGCTCTTTCCCGAGGGCCCAGTGTGCTGGGGCCTGACCCAGTGTAATGGGCAGGAGAGGGAGAGGTTGTCTTTGCCTGGCTCACTGTACTTGGTGGGGCCTCTCAAGGTGAGGGGCTGGGAGGACTCACCTGGGAACTTGCTTCCCTGTCATGTGTCCCGGAGGAAGCTCTGAGTGCCTGGCAGGTGATTCACACAGGGCCTTGGAGAGCTTTCTTGGTGCTGGCAACCCCAGCTTTACCTGTCACTGCTGGGAAATGGGAGGAGGGCAGATCAATGAAAGGAGGACCTGGCTTCTGCTAGGAAGTCTCAAGTGTCATTGTCCTTGTACCAAACAGAGAATTCAGCAAAGAACCAGAGCTGATGCCCAAAACTCCTTCTCAGAAGAACCGACGGAAGAAGAGACAGGTTTCTTGTGTTCAGGATGAAAACAGAGACCCAATCAGGAAGAGGTAGGAGTGCCAGGGCCAAGTGTGCTGGGTAGGTGGTCTCTGCTGAGGCTCGGTGCCCTCTGGGAAGGTGTTGGAGGGGCAGCTACCTGCAGCAGTGCTGGTGGGTGAAGCATTAACCAAGCGTTAACTAGGCAGTGAAGCAATAACCAAGACCAAGAAATTCAGAGAGTGTGTGAGTGCAGATGCCTGTGTATATGTTAGGGGTGGGGGAGGGGAAGGATTCCTAGTTTGGGAGAACCAGTCTGTATTGGGTTAGAGTGACCAGAGGTATGGACCAGATGACTGGTCCAGCCCTCTTGTTGCTGGGCATGTTATAAGTCCTCACAGAAATGGTGACTGCAAAGTATTGGAGTGAAGTCACTGGGTCTTAGAGTCAGGCAGTCTGGATGTAAACACCAGTGCTGTGCCTTATTAGCTGTACGTACGTCTCTGGGTTTCTCTGATCCTGTTTCCTCATCCCCCAAAGTGGGTATGATGGTGCTGCCTTCCCCGGGGCCATCTTGCAGCTTGAGATCATGTGTGAAGTTCATAGCAGGGTGCTAGACAGTGTGACCTCAGTCAGAGAGAAGTTTATAGTAATTTAATCTTCCCAGCAGTTCTGTGAGGACTGGACATTGCATCTAGCTTATAGTTAGAGAGACTGAGCAGCCAGGGTCTCATGGCTAGAGGTGGCAGAGCATGCCCTGACACCCCAATCTTTTGCCTCCAATCCTCTGATTTTCACTCCAGCTGAGCTGGTGGCTTCTGGAGAGATTGGTCTGTACTAGCTTGAGCTTTTTGAGGGGTGCCCATTGCCCTGTTGAGCTATCTCAGTCCCTGCTTTTCTGTCCCCAGCAGATTATCCCGCAGAAAGACTCGGAGCAGCCAGCTGAGTTCTCGGCACATCTGTAGCAAGGATAAGGTGGAGAAGCTGGCTACAGTGATGGGGAAGAATGGCTCTCCTGTGCTACAGCGGGTGACCCGAGCTGCAGCCGCCGCAGCCGCAGCCGCTGCAGCCGCAGCCGCTGCTGTAGCCTCCTCCACAGCATCGGCTGAATCTTCACCTATCCCCGAGCTTCCCAGCATGCTGACCGAGAAACCCATGGTGGTGATAGGCCTTACCGAGCGCCGGAGTGCTGAACAGTGCCTCACTCAGTGCATGGCTGCCTCAGCTCTGTCACAGGTTCCATCCCCAGCTCCCACTCCAGCTGCACCTTCGGCTTCCCAGGGCATCCCGACATCGGATGTTGAATCAACACCTAAGAAGTTAGAGGCCGGAAGACTGGAGTCTGTCACAGTGAGCTCTTTGATGGCTACGCCCCAGGACACCAAGAGTCGAGGGGTTGGGACTGGACGGTCTGTGTCCAAGCTCAAGATTGCGCAGGCTTCCCCAGGTCTGTGGGACTCACACAGCTCTCCAGACTCTCCATGGAAGGAGCGGGTGCTGGCCCCCATCCTGCCAGAGAACTTCTCCACCCCCACGGGCTCCCGTGCAGTCCCTCAGTCAGTGCGTCGCAGCCTGATTGCCCTGTCCTCCCCGGATGCCCAAGTCTTACTCACCCAAAAGTATTCCCTGGTGTCCAGACAGGAAGGCACCAGCCGCAGATCAAGCAAAAAGATCAAGAAGGCTGCCAAGGAGCCAGCTGCCTCTGCCCGCATCATCTGTGAGTGTGGGGGGTGGTGTGAACTGGTCCCTGGTCCCTGATTCAGCTGAGTGTTTCTGAGGGACCACCTAGCAGAGAACTTTCTGAACAACTTTCTGTGATGCTGTGACTGTTCTGTATCTGTGCTGTTCTGCATGGTAGCTGCCAGTTAGCCACATCTGGCTGTTGATCACTCAACATATGGCTAGACTGGTTGAGGAGCTAAGTTTAAATTTTATTACATTTTTATTTGATTTAGATTGAAATGGCTACACATAGCTAGTGGCTGCCATGTTGGATGATAAAGGTCTAATCCAACCATTATTTTATTGATGAGGAAACTGAAGCATAGAGAGGTTGGCTCCAGAGTCCCTGTGTTTCATGGCCACGTTGAAGTTGGAACCTTTGAGGAGGGTCTTCTCAGAGCCAGTGTGTTCCTCCCCTTCCCTGTCCTGCAGAGACTGACTTAGATGCAGCATGCTGGAATGCCACCTCCTATTGGTGAAATCTTGTTTAGTTTGGAATGTGGATTCTCACTGCCCCAGGCTCATTCTGGAGCAGATGACTAAGTATCTGCTGAGAGGAGTAGGAGGACCAGGTTGACTCTGGAGCTAGAGTTCTGGGTTTGGGTGACAGCTGGGTCATTTACCTACCCTACAGCCTTGAGTAGGTATGTAAATGTCTTTGGGGGCCTGGTTTCTTCATCTGTGACCTGGGGTAATAGCATCACCTTACAGGGGCATCATGAGCTTTTCTTCATTATTGCACCTAGGGTGTTTAGAATCATGCCTGGCACAGGAAGGACTCCATGGCATTAGCTGCTTTTATTATCATCAGATCTCAGTGAAGGGGACCAGTACCCTAAGTGTTATGAGCCACAGAAGGGAGGTAGGCATCTCTGTGAGTCAGGGCTGCATGATGGGGGCGGGTCTGAGTTGGGAGGGTTTTGAAGGATGGCTGGGCTTTGGCTAGATGGGAAAAATGTGGGGATAGGCATCCCTAAAGGGAACAGTTTGAACAAAGACCTTGAGGGTCAGAGCAATAAGTGATAGGGTGTCTGGGCTCATGTGCCATCTGAGGAGCTTGGGCATAGCCCCACTGGAGCAGAGGAAGTAGCCCATGATAGTTGTTAGAAGATTCCTAGCACCTTGTGAAAAATGGCCAAGAGGGCTGGGCACAGTGGCACATGCCTGAAATCGCAGATTCTTATAAGACTGAGACAGAAGCCATCCTGGGTAACTTACCAAGTCCTTTTTTTCAAAATAAAAAATGAAAAGGACTGATGAGGTAGCTCACTGGTACAATGCTTAGGTAGCATGTGTGAGTCCCTGGGTTCAATCCCCAGCATTATGGGGAAAAAAAAGGCCAAGAGGAAGGAGGGAGGGAGTCAGGGAGCTGGAGGCTGCTGCAGGGCAGACTAGAGGTTGGTCTGGACAGTGAGGTTGATAGAGAGGATGGGCCATGTTTTATATTAGTGGGTGGTACAAAGTAACTGGCATTTGCCTGGAACTTATAAAATTTGCAAAAGAAAAGGTTATCTCCTTTGGTCTGTGAACAGCACTGTTTGCTTATTAGGATTTCCTTTCTTCAACAGAGGAGGAGACAGGCTTTGGAGGTCATGGTGTCTATTAATTGGGAAGCTGGGGCTTGAGTCCTACTAGTTTTTTTTTTTTTTATTGATCAAAACATTACAGAGCTCATGATATATCATCTTTCATACATTTGACTCAATTGGGTTTTGAACTCCCATTTTTACCCCAAATACAGATTGCAGAATCACATCTGTTACATACTCACATTTTTACATAATGGCATATTAGTGACTGTTGTATTCTGCTACCTTTCCTATCCCCTACTATCCCCCCTCCCCTCCCCTCCCCTCCCATCTTCCCTCTCTACCTCCTCTGCTGTTGTTCAATTCTCTCCTTTTTTTTCCCTCCCCTTTGCCCGTCATAACCTCTTATAATTTTGTGTATCATTGAAGGTCTCCTACCATTTCCATATGCTTTCCCTTCTCTCTCCCTTTCTCTCCCCCCATTCATCTTTGTTTACTGTTAGTCTTTTCCTCATGCCCTTCCTTCCTGTTCTGTTCTTAGTTGCTCTCTTTATATCAAAGAAGACATTTGGCATTTGTTTTTTAGGAGCCCTACTAGTTTTATTCTGTCCAGGAAGGCAAGTGCTTGCTGAGGCCTGTTGAAAGCCCCAGGGCAGGGCCCCTCAGGCAGGTGCAGATACCTCACCTTGGCAGGTTTCTCCGGGTACTGCCCTTGGTCGTGTGGTGGTGTAATTTGGGTCTTGTGAAGCATGGCATGAGACAGGAGTCTGGTGCACTGTCCCTTTTAGATTCTCAGACGTACCTAGGTGGCTCATATCTGCCTTGGAGGTTTCCCCAGGCCTGAATCTGATCCTGAGAGGTCCAGCAGGGGCAGGTGAGGCGGGGGCTATAGGAAGAGAGAGGATCTCTGGAGCTCCTCTCATGCTTTGAGATCAGATCTGTAGTTCCAAGCCCTTCTGGTTGCTCTTCCTTCTCTGCTCCCAGGTGGTCTTCTGAGTGGACTGGCACGTGACCAAGTCTGTCTGACTCCAAGCCTAATGCTCATATTCCTTCTTAAGATGGAAGGAAGAGGGAGAGGAGGAGGTAGGGTCCAGGATCTGGAGTCATAGAGACTCTGGGTGACCTTGGGTATACCCCTTCTCTCAACCTCAGTTTCTGCATCTGTGAAATGGTGATAGTACCTGCCTTGAATGTGGGTGGAAAACCTGTCTAGTGCTTGGGTATGGCACATGCTTAGTAGATCTCACTTAAACAAGCCAAACACAGCAAGGGCAGTGTCCCTGAAGCTCCGTGTAGGTGTGACCAGGGTACACAGCTATGGGGTGGTGAAGAGGGGATGTGGAGACTTTGTGGGTGTCTTTCTGACTCCAGACTTGGGTGTGGCTGGATGGGCAACTCAGATGGCATCTTGGTTGGGGTTGTCCCCTAAAGCAGCCTTTGCCGCAGGGATTTACATGCAACTCATTCTTTTTAGAAATGAAGGAAGTACCTGCAGCAGGAGAGTAGAGAGGAAATGAGACAGGAAAAGGTGACTAGCAGGAAAGGGTAGACACAGGGGACATCTGGAGGCCTGCGTGAAGCACTGGTGAGGAGCTGCTGACCAGGGACATGAAGCCTTGGCCCTCCTGGCCTGGTGCACAAATACTGAGGAGGGGCTGTCTAGCAGCAGTGGACAGGCAGGTTGGCTCTCAAGTGGATAGGCAAGGGTCAGGGGCTGCCACTGTAGGGTTTCTAGAAGGTTCTGCTATGTAGGTCAGATTCTGTTGTGGCTTCCTGGCCACCTCTGCACTGGGGAATAGTCCTTTAGTCCTTATGCCTGGCCTTAGGCCACCTCCCTGCCACCAGACCTGCTCTGACGCTGGAATGGAAGCCAGGAACAGAGCCCTCTCCTGTGAATAGTCATCACCCATAACTGCCATTCTGACTCTGAAGCTGCTCCTCCCACTGGCTGCCAGACCCCAGAAAGAGAGGTTCCCCCATCCTGCTTCTTGCTTCCTCCTCGGTGCCTTGCCACTCTGTTGTTCCATCCCCTTGCCTGTCTGCCGGTAGACCCTAGCTGCCTCTCCGCCTTAGCTCTGGTCACGCTCCCATGGCTCAGGATGAGCCAGCTGAGCAGGTCTGCCTTCCACGCCCCCAGAAGGCTGTTCTGTCTCTGGCTCCGGGAGGTGCTTCTCCTTCTCCCTAGACTGGTGGCTCTCAAGGTTTGGTTTCAGCACCTGCTTCCAGTTTAAAAATCAGTGAGGACCGCAAAAAGCTTTTGATTATAAGCTAGTTACTATATTAAAAATTAAAAGTAAGGAATTTAAAAGTATTTAAAATAGTTAATATTTTATAGAAAACAGAAATTACTTAATAGTTGTTATCTATTAATAATATTTTAATATTAAATAATTTAAAATATTTAATATCTTAATATTAAAAAACTAAAGTGTCAAGCCTTTTACCTTTTAACATAGGATTTTTGCTGTATCGACTTTTCCAAAACTGACTGACCTTATTCCACACTTCTCAGATCTCTTTTTTTTTTTTTTTTTTTTTTTTAAGAGAGAGTGAGGGGGGGAGAGAGAGAGAGAGAGAGGGAGAGAGAGAGAGAATTTTTAACATTTATTGTTTAGTTCTCGGCGGACACAACATCTTTGTTGGTATGTGATGCTGAGGATCGAACCCGGGCCGCACGCACGCCAGGCGAGCGCGTTACCGCTTGAGCCACATCCCCAGCCCTCTCAGATCTCTTAAATGTGTGGCTTAGCTGAAGACAGCCAGATTCTGCATCTTATCTGCTGCATTTTGCTGTTTGGGTTGATGTATCTGAGAAATTTGGCCTTACACACGTGTAATCATGGGAAGAGGGAGGGCTTTTACCTGGCTTTTCTATATAATTGTGCATGTCCTTTGTTATTATACCCAGTGTAATAAGTGACAGTTTCATGAAGGCTCCTTGTAATGAAATCATGTTGTTGATTCCTCATGACCTGTCTTGCGCTTTGACTGAATCAAAGTGGTTTTATAACCTTATGCATTGGTCATTTGGAAGATGTGTTTCTTTGAATTATACATCTTCAAAAACATCCACAGACTTCTTTTTGTAATATCAAATAAGCATGTTTGTTTTCTGATCTCATCAGAAAAGTCTTTAGGTCTCAGGAAACTGCAGTGCTTCTGGTGGTGGACACATGTTTTTCAAAATTCTACTTTTTGTGGGGAGAGCTCTTTTTTTTATTGTCAACAAATGCATTAGTTGTTATATTTTAAGGGATGGATTCACTTCATTTATTTTTAGGATATTGTCCAGATATCCAACATTGGATAGCTGAAGATTGCTAATTATTCTTTCAACTAAAAAAGTTGAAGAAAAATTGCTAGTTCAGCTGGCAATTCAAACACAGGCACTTTTCATGGAGACCTGGTTTTGTAGTAGATGCACATTTTACATACTTAACCACTGTGTTGAGCACAATATTAAAAAGACATGCACTTCAGTTTAGATTTAATAAAATTAATGCTTCTTCACTGAGGACATTTTAAAAAATTTGCTCTTTTTAAATATACATGACAATAGAGTATATTTTGTCATACATATATGGGGTAACTATGCTAATTAGGATTCGAATCTTGTGGTTGGGCATGATGTGGAGTTACATTGGTCATGTATTCAGATAAGAACATAGGAAAGTTATGCCCAATTTATTCTACTGTCTTTTCTATTCTCATCCTCCCTCCCTTCCCTTGTTCCCCTTTGTCTAATCCAATGAACTTCTATCTTCGCCCCTACCCCTTATTGTGTGTTAGCACCCACATAGCAGACAGGACAGTGTTAGACTGTTTATATGAGATAAGATGATGCTTTCTGCTGTGGTCCTGATTGGTGCTAAGCTTCCGTAGTCCCCTTCTCCCACCCCACCCCTTTTGTGTTTTCAGGGCAAATGTCAACCTAGTGAAAATGGAAAGTAATTATTTAATATTAGGGTGAAATGGTTACGACCTCGTGGAACCTCGGAAAAGGTCTGGGGATATCCAGGTTTTGGAGATTACTGTTTGAGTGCCACTGGCCTGGGCTTCCTTCTCCCTCCCATTTCTTCCTTTTCTTTGTTCTACACATTGAATCCTCCAGACCAGTTCAGATTCCCCTCTTTAGGCTTTTAAAAACCTTTGCTCTCTTTTGTCATTGCACCATAATGTCCTTTATGGGATTATTTGTTGGTTGTGAAGACTCTGTTGGTTTTGCTCACTGTTGGCTCCCTGGGCCTGACTAGGGCCCAGTACATACCAGGCACTCAATGAATGTTTGTTGAATGAATAAGCTCCTTGTGTAGCACCTGTGCTGGGAGTTGAGGACCCAGAGCTATGCCTAGTGAAGGAGCTGAGTTGAGGCCTCCGGTGGCCATGTTAGGCAGTAGCAAAAGGCATAAAGTCTGTAGGTCCATTGAGGAAGTCAGGCTAAGGGCCCAGGACATGGTGGGCCTGTGTCTCCTGAAGGGAGCGATGGCTAAGCCCTTGCTAGAGCTGATTCTGTGAGCCTCTTGGTGTGGTACATGGCCAGTTTCTGAAGACACCTTTTGTTCCTTTGTTTTCCCATCAGGTCACAGTTACCTGGAGAGGCTCCTGAATGTTGAGGTGCCCCAAAAAGTCAGGTGAGTTCAGTTCCAGGGCTAAGGGACGCTCCCAGGTGTGGGCAGGGCACTCTGGGGACCAGGGAGTTGAGGTGAGCACCAAGGATGGAAGCATTTCCTGCTGCTGAGCCCTCCCTCCCCGGGCTGGACCATCCATGGCATTGCTGGCAGCCCTGCCCTTCTCCCCAGCCCATTTAACCAGCCAGTGAGCAGCAGGGTGCCAGTCTCTATGTAGTACTTGTCAGCTCTGCTTGGCCTGCTCTGGCGGGAGGGTGGGCTCCATAGGTTGTAGATGAGGCAGACCAGCCTCGAAGAACACCTTCAGATTGGGGCAGGTGAGGTAGGAGGGTAGCCTGGAGGATTTGGAGTGCTCCCCATTCCAGGGTCACACTGCCTGGGGCCATGACACTGACTCCTCTTCCTGGAGGCCACGTTCTGCCATCACTAAAGCCAGCCCCCTCCCTTCTGGCTTTGGAGCAGAGGGCCACCGCTTGGGTTGGGCATACCTGCTGGCCTGACCAGCCCCTGGACCCAGAGACAGGGCTCATCTGGGTCCAGGAGATTGCAGTGAGCTGGGAGTGGGCTCTGTGTTAACTTTCCAATACAGACACCTGAGTAACCAATTAATAAGAGAAAAAGCTCCCAGTTTTAGTGGTCTCAGTCCATGACCAACTGACCTGTTGCTTTGGGCTTCTGGCAGCAGCATGCATCACAAAGGAGAGCCTAGGGGTGCAAAGCCATTTACCTCCGGGCCAGGAAGAGAAGGGAAGGAGCCGGTGGCGCCTCACTATCCCCATCCAGACCACATCCCATTGACCCTAAGACCTCCACTAGTCCCCACTTCTTAAAATGCCCATCACCTCCCAGTAGTGTTACTCTGGGGACCAGCCCTTTAACAGGGATCTTTGGGGACCAGACCTTTAAGAACCAAATGATAGGGTTGGGGCTGAGGCTGTGCTCAGGGGTGAGCACTTGCCTAGCATGTGTGAGCACTAGGTTCGATTCTCAGCACTGCTTATCAATAAATAAAATAAAGGTCCATTGACAACTAAAAAAAAAAAAAAAAGAAGAACCAAAGGATAGCAAGCTGCCCTCCCAATCAAAGCCATGATGGGGGCGAGATGAAACCAGGTTCAAAGCTGACATCCTCTGCCCAGGAAGCTGCTGGTCATGGCTGTCATCCTCCCATCATGCCTTGGGCTGTCGGTGTGTGCCCAGGTCAGGTCCTCTGACACCGACTACCCCAGAGACAGGGGGAGGGCCTAGACTTGCCGGGGTGTCTCTGTAGTATCCCCTTCTGCTTTCAGCCCTGAGCACAAGGAATCCAGTGACAAGGATGAGCCTGTGGAGGCAGACAAGCCAGAGGTGAGGCGGGCAGCCGGGGGGAGGGCCTGAGGGCCCCCGGGGCTGTGCTCCACATCACAGTCATCCCAGGCCTTCAGTTCCAGGCAGGGCCCCTTAAGCTTGCTTCTTCTCACAGGCCTCCAAGAACGATGGGAGTAACTCGAGGCTCCATGGTGCCACCAAGGTTGCCCCTAGTACGTCCACATTGAAGCCTGCAGCTGGTGACCAGGAAGCACCCTCTTCCTCTGAAGGGCAACAAGGTGAGTCTTCCTGACCTGTTGCATGCGGGTACCAGAGCCACAGGAGGCCGTGCTGGTCTCAGCCTGGCCTGTCTTGGGACGAGGAACCCCGTTTTCTGGAGTAAATGAAACCTGAAGATAGCATAGATCTTCTGGCTGGCGCTGTTGCTGGGTGCTGCACGAGTGGCCTTGGCTGGCTGGGGCAGGAAGCAGGGGGAAGGGCCTGAATCGGGGTATGAATGTGAGGTGCCTGGTTCAGGCTTTGAACTCTACTCCAAGGGGAAGAGGGGAGAGCCTGGCCGCCTGCTTTGTCTCTGTATCTGGCTCACTGTTGACCTTCGTAGGTCCTTCCCTGTGGACAGAGGGCTGGAGAACCGTGGCTCTGGGAGCTGGCCAGCAGCCCTCCCTGGCTTTCTGGGCTCCTCGGGGGATCCTGGGGTTGGGGTTACATCTCCTGGGAAGAGTGCTTCTCCTCTGGTGGGGAGAATACTGTAGCTGTAAGATTTTTTGGCTTCCTTCTCTTTATGACAGGGTCCGTGACAATGGTTGTGCCAGCCCTACAGCCCCCAGGGTGGCTGCAAGTTCCCTTTGGAGTAAGGGGCACTTTCTCCTAGTGTGAAGCAAATCCCGAGCCTGCATTCCACATGGTGACTCTGTACAGGAGCCTGTCCTTCTGCCATGGTGTCACTGGCTCAAGGCCCATTGACAGTTTAGCAACTGTGCATGGAGCTTCAGGGGCTGTAGCTCTAGTGGGACTGTCCTGCCATTCTTGCCACCGATACCAGGCACTGGGGCTGAGGGTTCTGGCCTGGGGATAGTGTGTCAGGCTCTGGATGAACATAAATTCCTTAGAGCCAGTGACTACATTGCTAAGGCTTACACTTCTGTCACGGGCCACCCTGGGGGCTGCCAGGAAGAGCCTTGCCCCTCCTATAGCTCCAGCTGGGAGCCACCTCTCCCAGTCCCTCCATGCCCAGCCCACCAACATTGTCCTGCAGCCCTGTTGAAATTGCTCTCTTCACAGAGGCCAAGACTGATGAAGCAGATAGACACAGAGAGCCACCCCGGAGTGTCAGGTTTGCACCTGGGAAGGGGCATGTGGGTGATTTTCTTTCAAGGGGTCCACAGGGGCATGAACTGGAAGGCTTTGCATGAGGAGGGGGATGTTGTTGAGGGGCTCCTTTCTTGTTGGGGTTCATGGCCTGTGTTCTGACTTATTGAAGGAGGCTGTTCAATGCTATGGTGCCAGCACTGGCCTGGGAATGGGGTGATCTAGTCATAAACCCTGTCCCTCTGAGTATTTTTGGCAATGTGACCCTGGACTGGTCACCTTCCTTTCTCTGCATGAGTCAGAGGGCTGGCCAGGGAGACCCCAACTCAATAGTCCCTTCCAGTCCAGAATCCTGACTTATTTTTTTGGTACTAGGAATTGAACTCAGGGCACTTGACCACTGAGCCACATCCCCAGCACTATTTTGTATTTTATTAAGAGACAGGGTCTCATTGAGTTGCTTAGCACCTCACCAGCCTTTGCTGAGGCTGGCTTTGAACTCATGATCCTCCTGTCTCAGCCTCCCAGCTGCTGGGATTATAGGCGTGAGCTACCGTGCCTGGCTAGGGCTGACTTTATGTTTTTTTATGGGGTGTGGCGGAGTGTGGGGAGGGTGCATGGGTCTGCCCTGTGACGTTGCCAATGTGCCTGGGTAGGAGGAAACGCAGCTATAAGCAGGCGATGAGCGAGCTGGACGAGCATCATCTGGGGGATGAGGAGCTGCAGCCCCCCAGGTGTAAGACTCCTTCCCCACCCTGCCCAGCCAGCAAGGTGAGTAGGCTCCCAACTCTGTGCTGTTCCCTGTCCTGTTTGCCCTGTCCTAATCTCTTTCCTCACTGGCAGGTGGTACGGCCCCTCCGGACCTTTCTGCACACAGTGCAGAGGAACCAGATGCTCATGACCCCAACCTCGGGATCCCGCAGCAGTGTCATGAAGTCTTTCATCAAGCGCAATACTCCCCTGCGTGTGGACCCCAAGGTGAGGGAGCCCCGTTCTCTGGTCCAGCTTTACTCAAGCTGGGGCTACTGGGAGTAGTGTGGGTCCGGACAGAGACAGGGGCAGAGGCAGGTATGGCCTGGCTCTGATAAAGGGCCAGTTCAAGGCTCTGTGGCCATGAGCAGCTTGACACTGGGGTCACTGCCTTGACCTTCTAGTCCTCTGGACTGTCGCCCAGAGCCTTGGTGGCTCGCTGTGAACCCTGGGCTGGGAAGTGGCAGGATGGGCCTAGCAGACCTACAGTGCTCACCGTCCTCCCAAGTGTGAGGGCTCAGGTGAGGAGTGGCACAGACGCTGCAGGTGGGCGTGGGGTGGTACTGCTAGTGAGAGTATAGGCTCTGAGCAGACGCCTGCTGTCACTGCCAGGTTTGGGACCTTGGCAATAACTCTTGGCTTTTTCCTGTCTTCTTCACAGTACAGCTTTGTCGTAAGTAAAGCCTGTTCCTGTCCTGTAACAGCTCACCTAGCACTTCCCTGGGTAGCCCTGTCTGTGTAACTGACAGCTGTGGAAGCACTAACATTGCAAGGGGAGCATTAGGAAGAGACGGGGATGGCGGTGAGGGGCATTTGAGGCACCAGGTGGCTGATTGGAGGCACTCAGAAGTTCTGGGGTCTGGTGTCCTCCCTCTGCTGAGTCTGCCCTCTGCTTGTGACCTTGCTCTGGCAGGGACATAAGCAGGGTGTCCTGTAGCTGTTCACTGGGACTACAGCTCCAGTTGTTTCCTACCACCCCCTCTCTTCCCTGTCCCCAGCACTGGGGGCCTGTGGGTCTGCTAAGAGAACAGACAGATTGTCTCTGGTCCCCAGAGCCATTGAGATTTATTGGGTCACAGATCTAAGCAGTAGCCTTGAGTTGGTGGAGCTACGGGGGAGGGAGGTCTGGCTTTGAACTGGGCTATTAATAGAGAATTGTCTCTGGGTCTGTAGCTCTGTGGTAGAGCATTTGCCCAGCATGCACAAGGCCCTGGGTTCAATCCCCAGTATTGAAATAAAACAAAACACCAAACCTTACAGTAGAATTGTTGCAGTGACATCTAGAAACAAGGCCACAGAAGCTGTTCTCTTCTCAGACACCTCAGCTGAGCTGAGCCAGGTTACTGACCTTGAGTAAGAACCTAGAGGAGCTCGGGCCTGCTTAGCCTTCAGGCTGGGCTCCTGTGCCAGTTGCCAAGACTAACCTTTGTTCCTTTGTTTCCTGTGGGAGCCCTGGAGGGCTGCCCACTGACTACCAGAAGGGCTTCTGCCTCCAGCGGATCACCTCTGCAGGTGGGAGGGGCTTCCCAGTACTTGGCCTGGTGGGTCTGGAGCCTGCCCTTCCTGCAGGGAGCCCCGTTCCCTGGTTGGACGGGGTGATAGTGTGCCTTCCAGTTCGTCAGCCAGGAGGCCGAGGCCCTACACTCCTGTTACTGTGCTAGGCTCCCACTAGGCTCCTGGGCCCTCAGTAGTGAAGAGGACTAGCTAGCCCTTGTGTGCCCCACACTCTGATTTATTAGAGATTTGCAGTTCTCATGGGTGTGACTGAGACATCTGGGACGTTGCCCTTTTCTGCTCTGGGGAGTCCAGGCCCCTGAACAGGGCATCTGGTGGGTATGGACAGTCCTTAGATGAAAAACCAGGGGCCACACTTTCTTGGGCCTATGTTTCCTTGGTCACAAAATGAAGAGACTAGTCAGAACTTCAAAGAGATTTGATGACCCAGAGAGTAATTGTGTCAGGTACCTTCTACAGGACTTGGTATAAAGCCAGCTGGGTACAGGACAGACTGCCTAAGTGAGGGCTCTGGAGGCAGAAGGGGCTTCCTGGCTCATGGTGTCCTCCCAGCCTCTGCTTGGGGCCTCTGGGGAGCGGGAACAACCCACCTGTTTTTGAGAAGCAGACAGAGAAGAAACAGATTCTGTGACACGAGCTACTCTGAAGCACCAAGTTTTCTTACTAAATTTGTAATGCAGCAAGATGAAGGGCTCTGGTCTGTGCTGGGAAAGCTGTCACTTGAGCTTTGGGACACAATTCTGTTTCACTGAGCCTTGCTGAAAGTTGGAGTCTGCTCTGCTCTTGGAGCAGGAGGAAAGGGTGGCAGTCGGGTGCCATATGGCCTTTGCTTCTGAGGTGCTTTCCTGGAAGGAGAGCAGATGGCTGCAGCTGGGTGGAGAAGCCTGTGGGCCCCACCCTCCTCTTGTTCTCCCCAGGTCTGGTAGTTGCAGAGCCAGGGTGTGCTGAAGGCCTGCCCTTCCTCCCTCCGCTTGGAGCCCCAGTGTTCTGCAGGCCTTTTCTGTACCCAGCTTCACTTCTGTGGCTCCTTGTGTCTCTCTTTCCTCCCATTTTTCTCTTCACTTTTTAAGAAATGTTTTGTTTGAAACAGTGATCTTACAGTAAAATGGACTTTTTTTTTTTTTTTTTTTGCGGGGGTAGGGAGTATAGTTCAATGAATTTTAACATGATTTCTGTAACCGCCATCACAGTTGGGATGCAGAACCTCTCCATCACCACAGAGCGCCAGTAGCAGCCCCTGTGTGGTCATACCATCTCTCTGCCTTGATCCTAGCAGCCATTGACCTGTTTGTCCTCAGCTCAGTGTGGTGGTGACTTTTGGAGAATGTCATGTTAATTGTTGAGTCATAGCTATCTTTGGAGATTAGCCTCCTGCTGTCTGCCCAAGGTCTTTCAAGGCATCTGAACCATCATATTCAAAGTGAGTTTCTTACAGACAGCAGATATTTGGTTTTTAAAAAATAATTCTGACAATGCCTTAATTTGATGTATTTATATTTAATGATAGGTTGGAATTTAGGGCCACCATTACTTTATTATTATTATCATTTTTTTGTTTGATCTTTCCCCTTTTCTTTTTTCAGAGGCTTACTAGAAAACTTTTGTGTGTTCCATTTTATCTGCTGTGATTTTGACTATCCTTCTGCAGCATTCTCTCCAGGTGTTTCCAGGAATTCCGTGTTCCACTTAATCTGTTGAGCCACCATTTCCCCAGTGTGGGCATGTGCAAAAACCTCCCCCTGGGCCCCTTGGCCTCCCCCACTGTTGCTCTAGTTGTCTTGCATATTACATCCTTTGGTTTTGATACATTCTAGTTTTGGCTTTCAACTGCTGAATATCTTGTTGAACTCAAGAGGAAAAGAATTTTCTCTTGACCTGGGTATCTACCAATTCTGTTGCTCTTTCTTTGTTCTGGATATTTCATGTTTCTTTGTGGAGAGGAAAACTTCTTTTAATGGTTCTTTTAGAATCGGTGTGCTGGCAACTCATTCTCTAGTTTTCCTTCATCTGAGGAGCCTAGCTCTCTTCCTATTTCTGTAAGATGCTTACACTGGGCATAATTTTTTTTTTCTTAAAAACTTTAAAAATTTCCTTCTCATAAGAAATCTTTAGTCATTCCAAATATTGTTCCTCTGTAGGGAGTGTATCCTTTTATTTTGTCTGATTTTAATACTTTACTTTTGTTTCTAGTTTTTAGGTTTGTTTATGATGCATGTGTTCATGGATTTCTTTATAGTTTTGGGTGCATCTCCTGTCAAGGTCATGTGGTTCACTGACCTTAAATCCCAAGATCATATATTTCATTGGACTTGGCAGAATTATCAGTCATTGTTTTTTTAAATGTTCTTAAGCATCACCTTCCTCTCCTTGTGAGATTATAAGATATACTAATGAATCACATGAAGACCTGTTTTTTTTGTTTTGTTTTGTTTTTGATACCAGGGATAGAACCCAGGGGCACTTAACCACTGAGCCCCATCCCCTATTTATTTATTTAATTTTATTTTGAGATAGAGTCTTGCTAAGTTACTCAGGGCCTTACTAAGTTGCTGAGTCTATCTTTGAACCTGCAGTCCTCCTGCCTTAGCCTCCTGAGCTGCTGGGATTACAGGCGTGTGCCACTGCACCTGCAGGCCTTGTGATTTTGTCTTAAAACAGTGAGTTTGGTTAATTTTTCTTCAATAACTTTTTCTGTTCAATTTGATTAATGTTTATTGATTTATATTCAGTTTTGCTATTTGTCCTGTCTTTTTTGCTGTTGAACTTATCCATTGAATTTTAAAGTTTCAGTTATTGCATTTTTAGTTCTAAAATTTCCATTTGTTTCTTTTATATCTCATGTTTCTTTGCTGGGATTTTTCTGTTTGTCTAGTTTTCGGGAAAATATTTGTGATGACTTATCAGAGCATTTTTGAAATACCCATTCTAAAGTCTTTTTCAGATAAATTCCAACAACCATGCCACCTTGGAGTCTGTTAATTGTTTTTTCCCATGTCAGTTGAGATTTTCCTGTTTCTCTGCATGTTGAGTGATTTTTGGATTGTCTCCTCAATGTTCTTCTTATTAGGCTTGAGGCTCTGGGTCTTGTTTAAATCTTATGGAGAGTGTTGGTATTTTTACCAACTCTGCAATTTAGCAGCAAGCGACTTGATTCGTTTTCAGGCTGCAGGTTCCCGTCTGTCTTCTGTGGCATGTGCATCCAAAGTCGGTTCATGTTTTCAAGCCTTAGCTGTATGGGTCTAGCGGAGTGTGTGCCAGTCTGAAGGGGCTTGAAGGTGATCTGTTTTATCTTAGTTTTGGGTGTGATAATTAGAGTCAGATGCTTGCATCTGCAGCCTGGAACAGAGCCTAGGAACTCATAAATAATCCATGGAATCCCTTTCCTGATTCCTTCAGTACTTTCCAGTTCTCTGGAACTCTCCTTTTCCATCCAGGGAACTAGGACTTTGGTTACCTGGCTCTGCCTTGTGCTTCTATGACTGCACCCAGGGCCACCTGGCAGAAAGACCAAGTAACAAAGAGTAATAAACAAGGTTGAGCCTAGACTTTCAGGAACATAGTTCCATAGTCTGGAGTCTGCAGCAACTGGTTACCATGACAGAAAGGATTTGTGTACTGTCTCTGTTAGACTTTCTCTTTCTGATCCCTGAGTCAGATCTAGGGGGCTTTTCTTGGAGTTCTCCTTCTGCACCCAGCTGATCCTGACCCTTTGGGGTTTCAGGTTGCACTGAATTCAGGCTGGGCTGGGCAGGAGAGGTAAAGGAGAACTTATTGCTGGTGCTTCAGAGTCTGGTCTTGTTTCCAGATCTGCCGCTTTATTCTTCAGAGGCTTCAAGTAGCTGTTCTCTGCATTCTGCCAGGTTTTGTGACCGTCATAGGTGGGAAGAATAGGTGGTGCGTGCCTACTGTGCTCTAGCCCTTAACCAGAGCTTCAGGAGGATCGTGCCACGTCCCTGCTAGATTTCTGGGTGGGAGTGCTCTTCTTGTCAGGGTCAGTTGGCCAGGAGCCAGGGAGAAACTGACAGTAACCAGTTGGAGGGGGAGCAGGGTGGCTGGCTATTGGAAGCTGAGTCCAAAGAGGGAGTGGAAGCCAGTTGAGGGTGGTGTATGCAGGGCTATGGTCTTGGCCTCAGCCTCTATTTTCAGCCCCAGACCATTTAGGGGGAAAACAGCAGACTTGCCCTTGGCCAGGGAGGGTGTGGGGCTCCTGTTGACTGTCCACGCCCTAACTGTGCCCTCCTGTGGCTTTTTGGGTCTGCCCAGATGGGGTGCTAGCATCAATCTGCTACACAGCTACTACTACTTTTAAAAACTTGTTTTAAAAAATTCTATCATGGGAATTCGGAAAATTAAGAAATATCATATTTAATCTGTCTCACCATAGTAACCTTTGTTAGCACTTGACAATACTTTATTGTTTTCAATGCTTCTGAAATAGTTGATGTACACAAAAGAATAAAGTATTCACAAATAGCGTATGTTATAAAGCATGATGGTGACAGTGCTTGTGTGTGTGCTGGCCCCTTATGCAGAACAGCAGCCAGAGCTGTTAAAGCTGTCTTCTTGTCCCTTCCCAATCCCAGCCTCCATTTTCTTTTTCAAATGCATTATTTATAGAATCAGCACACACATTTCAATTTTGAGCCTGATTTTTGTGCTGCCCATAACTTGGCAGGGCTCAGCCGAGGGTGCTTTGTGACTCCGGCCCTTGGAGGCGTTTGGATCCTCCTGGGAGCAGAGACTGAAGCCCCTGCCCAGCCTGGGTGAGCATGGAGGGCATGCTAGGGGCACCTCTGCCTCTAAGGAACATTCTCTGCTGCTGTCCACCTGGCTGAGGCTGGGCAGCCTTTGGAGTGGGGTTAGTCCTTGCTCATGTCCCAGCCCCTCTCACCCCCAGGAGAAGGAGCGCCAACGCCTGGAGAACCTGCGGCGGAAGGAGGAGGCTGAGCAGCTGCGCAGGCAGAAGGTGGAGGAGGACAAGCGGCGGCGGCTGGAGGAGGTGAAGCTGTAAGTGTCCTGGCCCCTGACCCTGCCCTTCCCAGCCCCAGCCCGCCCGGGTCTCGTAAGACTCTCTGTGCCTGTAGGAAGCGTGAGGAGCGCCTCCGCAAGGTGATGCAGGCCCGAGAGCGCGTGGAGCAGATGAAGGAGGAGAAGAAGAAGCAGATAGAGCAGAAGTTTGCTCAGATCGATGAGAAGACCGAGAAGGTGAGAGCCTGGGCTGGGGCTGCCATGCCGGGTGGGCTCGCCCTGGTGGGGCCTGAGCTCTCAGACCTGGCAGGCTGAGGGTGGGGCTGGGCCTCTTGGGTTTAACACGCTATCCTGTCTATATCGTGGGCCCTGAAGGCCATTCTGAACCAAGCCAAGCCAAGGGCTGATATTCTGGGCTCTGGGTTTTCCCAGCAGCCTTTTGCGAGTGAGCAGAACTGACCCGCTGGATGGCGGCCGTTGCCCTTTCTCTGGGCTGTGGGGAGCAGTCATGGTTTTTAGTGGCACCGGTACCCATCACGCAGAGTTCTGGGCCCTACTCTGTGGAGCTGTGTGAGGGCCTCCACCAATGGGCACGTGCGGGTGGGCTCTGCAGGCCAAGGAGGAGCGGCTGGCAGAGGAGAAGGCCAAGAAAAAGGCGGCGGCCAGGAAGATGGAGGAAGTGGAGGCGCGTAGGAAGCAGGAGGAGGAAGCGCGCAGGCTCAAGTGGATCCAGCAGGTGCGATGCAGGAGGGCTGCAGGGAAGGGGGTGGGCAGGAAGGTCACTGCCTTGGTGCCCGAGGACCTGCTGGGCACACCTTCTATTGGGGTTGATTCTGTTGGATCTTGTTGCTTTGAGCCCAGGAGGAGGAACAGCAAGTACCTCGGGGGTGGGGATGCTGACTGTAACCTGCCCCCTGTCTCTGAGGAAGAGGGCATTTTGAGGGTGAGGTGCATGCATTTGGAGTCAGACTTCTGACAGCTCTGCCATTTGTTAGCTGTGTGACCTTGGGCAGGTTACCTGACCTCTCTGCTTCTGTTACTTGCAGTGGGAGCAGTATCTTCTGGATAGTGTTATTGTGAAGGTTAAAAGTGTCACCTGATGTGAGGTCGTCAGGTGGTGTCTGGCATGTGCTAAAAGTCTTCCACATGATTGCCCTTAGAGCCACCCTTCCTCTGAACAGGAGGGGCCTGCCTCTCCCTGGGAACTGTGTCTCACTCCTGTAGGGAGTGGAATCTGTCATTAGGGAGTTCTGTGCCGGGCACTGTCCTAAGTGTCATGTGGGTGAACTCACAACTCCCTGGGGCAACAGGTACTATTCTTGTTCCCATTTTATGGATGAGGAAGCCATGGCCAGCGTTGTTAAGTGACTTACTGAGTGTTACGCAGCTGGTGGGCCTAGCTCCAGCCTCGGCCCTTGCTTGTTGAATCTGCCTCTGTTGGTGTCACCAGATGCCTTTTCAGCCTGGCCATGGTGGCGCTCGCAGAGCTTCACCTGGCAGCCCACCTGGCGGCTTAGCCCCTGCCGCTGCCTGTGCCAGAGGACCCTGGGTTGGCACAGCCCCTCACCCCTTCGGCCAGCCTCTTCCTCCCTGGGAGCCCTGGCTGGCGAGAGTGCCCTTACCCGCCTCTGCACGGCTGTTTCAGGAAGAGGAGGAGCGGCGCCATCAAGAGCAGCTGCAGAAGAAGAAGGAGGAGGAGCAGGAGCGGTTGCACAAGGCCGAGGCCAGGCGGCTGGCAGAGCAACGCGAGCAGGAGCGGCGGCTGGCAGAGCAACGCGAGCAGGAGCGGCAGCTGGCAGAGGAGCGCAAGAGGGAGCAGGAGCGCAAGAGGGAGCAGGAGCGGCTCCAGGCCGAGAGGTGAGGCCCTGCTCATAGCCTGCCTTCCCGTGCGTGGGAATGAGACGGTGCGTTGTCTCCAGTGTGGCTCCCGGCTTCTCTTGGGTTGGCAGGCTCTTTCCTTACCTTCAGAGCCGGGTGCCCATGGCTGCTGGCCTCCGAGTAGGGTGCACTTTGTCTACAGCAGACGCAGGAGCCATGGGAGGGGTGGCCTGGCTCTGGCTCTGTTCTGCCTGCAGGCAGTGGTGCTGCCTTTTTGGTCTCTTTTCCTTAGTGACAGGTAGGCTAGCACTTCCCAGCAGGGCTGCTGTGGGCTGGGACTACAGGAAGCCCACAGGTATTTTTTTTCTGTTAACAAAACTGGCATCTTGGGCCAGAGGGATCTTTGTGATGCAGCATGGGGCCTTCAGCACTCTGGGCCCTGCCCCCACCAGATGTACACCCCATGGTGATGAGGATGACCCAGGGTGCCTCCCACCCCAGCTCCCCACCTTGGGGACTCTGGATTCCATGAACCCTGGGACCTCCTGGCTGTGCCGAGGAGTGGTCTCTGTGAGGCAGGATAGGATTCTGCAGTTAGTTTTCCAAGTAGTTACCTGAGACCCACCTGTGCCTGGTCGCTGGGGTTCTGGGGATGTCAGGGACAAAAGCCACACTCACTGTTGGCCAGGAGATGTGAGAGGACTGTGCCCACGAGTGTGTGTGGCCCAGCAGCTGTCCTCTTTCCTGCCCCATCTCCTGGGAAACGCCATCTTTGTGGTGGATACAGGCTTAACGGAGAATTGAGGAGTCACAGCCAAAGGGCTGGACTGTGATAGTGCTGTCTTCTGGTGCTTATTGATTGACATAAAGTTGTCCCTGGTCCTATGGACAGAGTTGGAGGTTGAAGTCCAAGACAGTAGAAAGGGGTGGCAGCTGATGTGGTTTTAGAATTGGATAGTGCAGGGTGGTATTGTCACCCTGCGAGGGGTGACAGGATAATTATAATGGTAGCCGTGGTGGGTACCAAGCTGTGTTTTACCCACGCTTCTTGCGTCCTCACTTGAAGCTCACTGTGGCTTAGGAACCATCAGCTCCACTTCACAGAGGAAGTAACTGGTTCAGAAAGGTTATGAGCTAGTTTGTTGTAGAAGGGGTGCCAGATCCATCACAGCCCCTCCTCTGCTTCATGGGTTGAGCTGGTGTCTGCCCTGTGGGTTAGAATGATTGCAGGTAGCACAGAAGGTTTCATTTGACTCTTGTGACAATGCTAGAAGAAAGGTGTTACAGTCCCATCGCATAAGAGAAGAGTGAGGCTGAGACCTGAGTTGTGTGGTGGAGTGGGAACTGCATGCTAGTGATTGCCAAGGCAGGGCCCTTCAGGGTGCGGACACCCTGCCTTTGGGGCAAAAGTGCAGTTGTGGCTCTGAGTTGGTATCCCATTTTGCCATCCCATCCTCTAAGGCATACCCACTGGCCTGGTTTCCCTAGCAGGGTGGGAACAGGGCCAGGGCTCTGCTTCCTGCCCTGACAGGCTCTTGCTTGGTACTCAGGGAGCTGCAGGAGAGGGAGAAGGCCCTGCGGCTACAGAAGGAGCGACTGCAGAGGGAACTGCAGGAGAAGAAGAAGGTAGGGGTACGTCATGGGTGGGCTTCTCTGGGCCTGCTGGGCTGTGGCTGGGGAGATGGTAGCCTGATTTCAGTCTCTGGCGCAGGGCCTGCCTGGCCTGCTGTGCTGCCTGGGGTGGCAGTGGGGCACATACACAACACCCTATTGTTGGCTGGGTTGCAGGAGGAGCAGCAGCGCCTGGCTGAGCAGCAGCTGCAGGAGGAGCAGGAGCGCAAAGCCAAGAAGGCGACTGGAGCCAGCAAGGGCCTGAATGTGACCATAGATGTGCAGGTGAGGCCAGTGCCCAGGGTGGCCAGGGGCCCGCTCTTGTTCTCTGTCCAGACAGGGGCTTTATAAGTTAGGACCTTAAGGAGGATGGTCCACTTCCTTGTTGTATCTACTGTTTTTGATAGGTATATTATTTTTATATTCTAAAAGTAGAATTTATTACTAAAAAAAAAAGTTTTAATAAAAGTATAAGTTTAAAAAAAGGGCCCTTGGGAAACTACTAAACTCAATACATACCTTAGAGTTTTACATATGTAACCAGGTCATGCACACAAACACATGGACGTACTTTTCCATGCATATACACTTGTACATTTTAAAATGAGTATGACCATATACTATTTGGAAGTTTGATTTTTCTTTTTTTCATTTAGTGTATATATAGACATTTCAATACGTGCATTTCTTTTTTTCCCCATTTTTTTAAACTGGTGCATTATAATTATACGAATAGTGGAATTCATTGTGATGTATCTGTACATGCACCCAGCATAATTTGATCAGTCTCATTCCCCATTACCTCCCCTTTCCCTCCCCCTCCTTCCTTCTCTGATACCCTTCCTCTGTTCTTCTGGTTTCCCTTCTATTTTTATGAGATCCTCCCCCTCCCACCACCCTTTTTTTCTTTTTTCCTCTCTCATTTCTGCACTTGAGAGACAATCACGTGTCCCTTGAGTTTCTGAATCTGGCTTATTTCATTTAACATCTCAAGTTCCATCCATTTTCCTGCAAATGACATAATTTTGTTCTTTACGGCTGAATAAAACTCCATTATGTACATATACCTTTTTTCTATCGGTAAACATCAAGGCTGGTTCCAGGGGCTGGGGATGTGGCTCAAGCCGTAGCATGCTTGCCTGGCATGCACGGCGCACTGGGTTCGATCCTCAACATCACATAAAAATAAAATAAAGATGTTGTGTCCACCAAAAACTAAAAAATAAATATGAAAAAAAAGATTCTCTCTCTCTTTAAAAAAAAAAAAAAAAAGAAGGCTGGTTCCGTGATTTGGCTATTGTAAATTTTGCTGCTATGAATATGGGCGTGTCTGTGTTGCTATAGTGCGCTGGCTTGGTTCTTTTGGGTAGATACTGAGCAGTGGCATAGCTGGGTCATATGGTGGTTTCATTCCTGTCTTGTGAGGAACTGCCATACTGATTTCCATAGTGGTTGTACTGATACATAATCCCATCAACTGTGTAAAAATGTTCATTTTTCCTCACACCCTTTTGAACATTTATTTTTGTTTTATTCTTGATGTTTGTCCTTCTAACTGAAGTGAGATATCAACATATGTGCATTTCTTAATTTTTTTTCCCTTGGTATATTATTGTTGTAGGTGATGATGGGATTTGTTGTTACCTGTTGGTGCAGGCACACAATATAACAATGTATTCTGGCCAATCTCTCTCCCCAGCTCTGCCCCCTGTGCATTTCTTATTTTTGATGTCTGTGTCCCCATTTTTTATACTAGAATTTAGCCAGCTCCTGCTGAGCATTTCAGCTATTTTCAGTTCAGTGATGATACCAAACAAAACAGTGTGAAGGAAGGGTTTTCACTGCAGCAAAGTTAAGATGTTGAAAACTGGAAGTTGGGTCTGTCTGTCTGTGTCGGAGGGTTAAGTTGAAGATCATGGATCTGAGAGGTGAATCTGGACACACTGACCTGGAAAAATATTTGTGTGGAAAATGAATATGCAGAGTAGTATGTATTCTGTGACTTTTTTAAGATTAAAATGTGACCCTAAACCTTTTGTTTTTTCCTGTGAGGTGAGGGAAGGTGGCTGGAGCCCATTGTCCCCCAGTGTTGGGATGTAGGAGGGTAGGGGAAGGGAGGTGATGGCCATATTGATTTTTTTTTTCCCCCCCAGTCTCCAGTTTGTACCTCATATCAAATGACTCCACAAGGGCCCAGGTCCTGCCCCATAATCATTACAGATGATTATGGGATGGACCTGAATAGTGATGACTCTACTGATGACGAGGCCAACCCCCGGAAGCCTATTCCCCGCTGGGCCCAAGGTAAGCAGGGCCTAGAGTGCCCAGGAGACTCAGGCCTTTGCCTCTCCTCACTTTCTCAGGCCCTGGAAATGGCAGGTAGACTGTTGCAGGGGGCCAGGCTATTGTGCTGGGGTTGGCAGCTTGAGAAATTGGCCTAAGAAGCCTGCATTGGGCCTGTGGGCTCACCTGAGGACCAGCCTAGGGTGGTGGATGCCTGTTTTCTTAGTGAGTACATTGTGGCCAGCCCAGGCAAGGCATGCTACCAGGCACTCTGATAGACTCAAGCTCCTCTTAGAGCCCCACTCAGGAGGGCCAATGAGGCTTAGACCCACATTAGCAACCTGTCGGGCTGAGGATGGTAGTAGGGTTTAGGCAGAGTGCCAAGAGCTGGAGCCAAGGGCTTCAAGCCATTGGGAATGGCAGGAAAGACCTGGAGGAGGGCCACGGGACACTTGATCAGGATTTGACCTGGGATTTACAGGCCCCAGCATCTAAACAGCATGCAGGTGAGTGAGACTGCTGCCCTGGGCTGGGTGCGAGGCCTGCCGGCGTGGAGCAGGGCCTGGTGCCATCAGTAGTGGTTTGCAGGGTGTGTGCTGGGGGTCGGGGCAGGATGAAGACCTCCAGAGGGCCAGACCGGTCCCAGCCAGGAATCCCACAGGGGGTCAGCGCTCTACAGAAGACAGCTTGCTTTTGTCATTTTCACTTCCTTTGAACCCCACGATAGCTGGAATCTTGGTCGAACTAGAAGTGTCAAGTCACCCAAGAGGCTGCAGTGAGCAGGGGCCAGTGCCAGCAGAGAAGCCACCTAAGCTTAGTTGACCTTAGACAGTTTACTTTATCTGTTAGCTGGGTTAACAGTAAAACCTGGCTGAGGAGATTTTTGGGGAATACAATGAGTGCAGAGTGGCGCCCGATGCCCGGCAAGTGCTGGGTGCACGTTCCCACCTCTGATCCCTCAGGGTCTTCCTCAGCTTTGCTGGCAGGGCTGTGCCCTCTCACGGCCTCGGCTCTGTCCCCGGTCAGCCTGTGCTCTGAGGCAAGGAGGCTCGCTTGGTGCTTCAGCTCTGGGCGAGACCTGTCTTCACGCCCGGCTCCACTAGCCACGGGCTCTGTTCCCTGGGGCAAGTCTTCCATCTACACAACGGGGAAAATAAAGCACCTGCTTCTGTCCGCTCTTGGGGAACTTTGGTTTAGCTGCCAGAGGACTGCAGACGAACAAGAGCTAGTGTGGGTGGCGGGTGAGCCTAAAGAAGGCTCTGCAAGAGGAGCAGGGGCAGGGCATGCTCGGGTGACAAGAGTGGCAGGGCTGTGTGTAGGGCAAGGGACAGGGACCTCATGGAGCGCCTAAGACATTGACCAGGCCTCTGCATTCCACATAGGTGCCCAGATCTCACAGGCTGTCGTCTCTCAATACTGTAACCCACCGAACACTGATGAGATTTTTGGACCCATTCTCCTGCCTGACTTGGAGGACATCTTCAAGAAGAGCAAGCCCCGCTACCACAAGCGCACCAGCTCGGCTGTCTGGAACTCGCCGCCCCTGCGGGACACCAGGACTCCTGGCATCCTGGTCCACAATCTGAAGAAGTACTGAAGCAGGCCCATGGCCTCTCTGCTGTCTCTGTGCCCATCTGTCTGTCTCTGTGTTGGCTGACATCCTCCTACTTGGTCTGTCAGTGCTGAGGGCTTGGTCAGGTGGCTGTGAGCCTCCTTGGTGTGCGGGTGTTTGTGCTGCAGATGGAAGGTGGCCCCAGGCCTGCAGGGGCCATGGGCTTGGTGGATGGCTGGGGAGGAAGCAGGCCCAGCCTCAACCAGCCTGCAGGCAGCACTGTGTAAATAGATTATTACAATTCAGCAGAATTTTAGTCTGTAGAGTTTTAGAGGTAGATTAATAAAGTGCATTCTTTCCAGCCTTCTGTGGATGTTGTGAAGACCAGGCTCTGTGGCATCATGCCCCGGATCCTGGTCCTGCAGGCATGTGTCTCTGGCCACCAGACAGTCTGGAGAAGCAAGGCACTGCTCCTTCACCTGGGTGTGCTCCGTGGTCACTGGTGGTGGGATCCCGCCCCAGAGGTACTGACTTGAGGGCTGAATCCAATACCCGGGGAGACACTTTAATGACTTCATGATGGGGCAGTGAAGATGCTTGCTGTTAGTAAAGGAATTTCATTCTTTTGGAAAGACTTGGGCCTTGACACAGCCCTGCCACTTAGTCCCTCTGCCTAGCTACTCCTCAGGCTCCACCCTTGCTGCATGGGTGGTGAAAGGACTTGAAAGAGTTCAAGTGCATGAGCTCTGATTAGAAAAAAAGGAGGTCCTTTGAGACCATCTTGGGACCAGGGCAACGGGAGAGTGCCCCAACATTGAAACCAGACAGCTGCTAATTAAATGGTTGGTGCCAATCAAGAGTGGCCCTGGTCCTGGCTACTAGGTGTCCTGCTGCTCTAAGTCCCTAGAGTCGAGGTTGGTAAACTATGGCCCATGGGCCAGATCAAGCCACAGTCAACTTTTAGTTTTATTGGAACATGCAGATTGGAAATGCTGGTTGGTCTTTCCGTCCCCACCTGCTCACTTGAGGGTAGAATTAAGTTTTGCAGCAGAAGCCTTGTGGCTTATAAAGCTGACAATTTTTGTTGTCTGAACCTGTACAGAAAAACTTCCTGACCCCTACTTTAGGACAAAATAAAGGCTAAATAGAAGAATGCTTTAAAAAGAAAAGAAACGGTGAACACACATGATAAACCAAAGTTAGAAGATTCTGCCCATGCGAAGAAAAACATTTTACAGTTCATTCAAATATGGTGGACATGCAGATTTGTTCCATCTGTTCTCCTGACTGGAAACTTATATTAAGTAAACTGGAGAGCATGTCTTTGTCTGAAATCATAGCATCAAATTTTCACTCTGATAAGCATATTGATACAGCGTGTCCAAGAAGCACTTATTCAACAGAAAGGCAATTTCAGTTGTGTCTTGATCAGCATTTGATGTTGTCCGTATTTCTTTATCCACTGTAATAGGAGTGTAGTGGTGTCTCATGGTTTTAATATTTCCTCAAGGCTGAAAAGGGTGAATATTTTTTCAAGTGCCTATTTGCCTTCTGTATATCATTTTTGGTGAAGAATCTGTTCAAGTCTCAGTCCTAAATTGTGTTGTTTAACCATTGAATTTAAGAATCCGTGCATGGTGTAAATACAAATCTGCTGCCAGATACATGCTCTGTACTATTTTCTGCCGTTCTGCAGCTTGCCTTTTCATTTACTTCCAGTCACAGAGCAAACATTTTAAATTCAGCAAGTCTACTTATCATTTTATGGGTTATACTTTTTTGGTGTCATGTCCAAAAGAAATCTTTGTTTAGCGTCAAGTCCCAAAGCTTTTGTATGTTTCCTTCTGAATGTTTTCTTATTCTAAATGTTATATTTAGACATGAGATAACTTTTAGTTTGAGATAACTTTTTAAAGTGTGAGGTTCATGCTTTTTGTTTTTATTTGGGGCACGTGGACAGATGTCTAGTTTTTTCAGTACCATTTGTTGAAAAGACTGTCCTTCCTCCACTGAATGTCCTTTGTATCTCTGTCAAGAATCAGTTAGCCACATTCATATGGGCCTATATAGGACTTTTTTTCTTCATTCATCTGTGTCTCTTCTTTTGCCAAAACCACATGACCAAGATTGCCATACTTTGTAATAATCTCAAAATCCGATAATTTAAACCCTCCAGATTTTTTTTCCTTTCCAATTTGTTTTTACTATTAATTTTACCTTTCTACATATATTTTAGAATTGGTCTATCTATACAAAAGTCCTGCTTGGGTTTCCATTGGAATTTCATTATAGATGAGTTTGGAGGTAAATTCACATACTTACAATAGTGAGTTTTGTGATTCGTGCATGTGATATGTCTCCATGTATTCACATTTTATAGTTTCTGTCATCAGCACATTGTAGTTTTGGCATACATTATCTTGTACATATTTTGTTAAATATTTATTTTCTGGCCATTATTATAAATAGTTTTGTTTTTCTAATTTTTGAATTATGCTTGTTCATTGCTGATATATAGAAATACAAATGATTTTTGTGTGTTGGCCTTGTATCTTATGGTGCAACTAAAGTAATATTCAGATGAAAATGTATAGGACTAACTGCCTATGATAGGAGTAAAAAGGTCTCAGTAATAATTTCTATTTCCACTTTTCCAAAGTAGAAAAACAGTATCAAATTGAAGTGTAAGAAGAAAAGTAGCAAAGTAGAGCAGAATTCAGTGACACTAGAGAGAGAAAACAGAAAAACAGCAGAAAATTAAAGCTGTTTCTTTGAGAAGCTTAAAAAATTCATAAACCTCTGTCTAGACTGGTTAGGAGAAAAAGATAGGACAGATTACCCCTGTCAGGAGAGAGATCACACCACTACAGATTATGCAGATGTTTATGATCATTAGAGACTATCTGAAACACTTAGGGCAGCACACTTGATGATTTAAATGAAATAAACACAAATTCCTTGGAAGGTAGAAATTATCTCAGTTTACTCAAGAAATAGAAAACCTAAGTAGTCCTATTTGTTTTTTTTTTTTTATTGGTTGTTCAAAACATTACAAAGCTCTTGACATATCATATTTCATACATTAGATTCAAGTGAGTTATGAACTCCCATTTTTACCCCAAATACAGATTGCAGAATCACATCGGTTACACATCCACATTTTTACATGATGCCATACTAGTGACCATTGTATTCTGCTACCTTTCCTATCCTCTACTATCCCTCCTCCCCTCCCCTCCCATCTTCTCTCTCTACCCCATCTACTGTAATTCATTTCTCTCCTTGTTTTTTTTCCATTCCCCTCACAACCTCGTATATGTAATTTTGTACAGTAATGAGGGTTTCCTTCCATTTCCATGCAATTTCCCTTTTCTCTCCCTTTCCCTCCCACCTCATGTCTCTGTTTAATGTTAATTTTTTCCTCCTGCTCTCCTCCCTGCTCTGTTCTTAGTTGCTCTCATTATATCAAAGAAGACATTTGGCATTTGTTTTTTAGGGATTGGCTAGCTTCACTTAGCATAATCTGCTCTAATGCCATCCATTTCCCTGCAAATGCCATGATTTTGTCATTTTTTAGTGCTGCGTAATATTCCATTGTGTATAAATGCCATATTTTTTTTTTTTATCCATTCATCTGTTGAAGGGCATCTGGGTTGGTTCCACAGTCTAGCTATTGTGAGATGTATAAGTAGTCCTATTGTAAGAGAATTTGATTTTTAGTTCCTCTCACAAAGAACACTCTAGGTATAGATGTGGTACTTGTTACCACATTTTAAAAGAAGAAATAATACTAATTTTACACAACTTCTCTCTGAAAACTAAAGACTCACTTGTGAGTCTTCTTAGGCCAGTATTGCCCTGATCCCCAAACCACACACAGGTGTTTCAAGGAAATTGGATCATCATCCCTCATGAACATAAACACATTTTCAACAAAATTTTAGCAAATCAGATTCTACAAAATACCTTCATAAATACACTGGGTAACAGACTAAGTGAGATTTATTTCAGGAATGCAAGGTAGAGTTAACATTGGAAAGTTAATGAAATTTACCACATTAACAATGCTAAAGGAAAATCATGACTAAGTAGATGAAGTTCAACAATTCTATGCAAATAACTCATGGTAAATGCTCTAAGTACATTTAGGATTTAAAGAAAATTTCTTCACCTTGATAAAGCTTCTATTTAAAAAACCCACAAAACAAACCTAACATGCATACTAAATAGTGAATGTCTGAATGCAGTCCTTAAACCGAGCTCAATGCAAGGATGCCAACTCTACTTCTGAGCATTTCTCTAGAGGTTGTAGAGTGCAGTAGAAAAAAAAAAAAAGTATTGAAAAGGATCTTCAGGGGCTGGGGGTGTAGCTCAGAGGCAGAGTGTGTGTTTGGCATGAGAGGCCCAGGGTTCAATTGCTAGCACAAAAACAAATGATGATAACCTCTAGAGAATCCAGTATTATTAACCAAAGGCTGGTAGGTAGTAAGTCAGTTTAGTATGGTTGCAGGATACAAGAATGATATGCAAAATTTTATTGTATTTCTGTGTATTGGCTATGTACAATCAAATTCAAATAAAAATAGAAGTTTCAGTAAAGTTAAATATCAAAATCTTAGGAATAAATTTGAGAAAAAAAAAAGATCTGAAGCCCTATGCAGTGAAAAATAACAAAACATTCCTGAGGGAAATGAATGAAGACATGGGGTATATACTGTGTTTGTGGGTCGGATCCTCCATATTTTTAAAATGTCAGTCTTCCCCAATGATTTTATTCAACCTTAACCAAGCCCAATGGAGGATGGAAGGATAAAAGTTTATTACAAATTAGTTTAAAAATTCATATTTAACTACAAAGAGTTTTTAATAACCCAAATGACAAAAATTTGGAGAGGTCACACAACAGGACTTTTTAAGACAATACAAAGCTACAGAAATCAGGACAGTATGGTATTGGCATCATGGTAGATGGAGATCTGGAATTTCAAGAGTCTAGAAATAGTTCTATACCATATCTAATTGGTTTGTTTTCAATTAAGGTAAAAAGGAAGTTCAGTGTGGGGGGCATACTTTTTCAACATCTTATCTGGTCCAGTTGGATATATTTGAAAAATTATTACATGTCCTTACATATATCGGAATTAATTTATGATGGATCATAGGCCTAAATGTAAAAGCTAAAAATGTTAAAGACTTCTAGAGGAAAACAGGAAACGGATCTTAAGTGTCTTTGTGTTTGACAGAGATTTCTTACATGACACAAAAAGTATAAAGTATAAAAAAGTAATAAATTATAGTTCATCAAAATTAAACCCCTTTGCTTTTTAAAAATTTGCTGGTTCTTTTTAGTTCTACATGGATTGTACTATCATGTATAATCCCTCTGCTTTTCAAAAGTCACCGTTAGCCACCAACTTATTTTTGCCCCCTTGCCGGAGGGGTGCTGTACACAACCTATCCTACTATAGGGACAGAAGTGGGCCCCTCTTCACCACCTAGCCAGAGCCATGCCACACAGGCTTACCCAGGCTCCTTTGTTTCAGCAAGACCAGTCCCTGACTGCCAACCCCACCCCTCACTGTGGCCCACCCCTTCCTTACCCGACACACATCCTTGTCAAACCTGAGTTACTTAGCTGCCCTGTGAGGCACAGGTAGAGGTGGACAAGCCTTTCTGACTCCATCTGCTTGTGATAGCACAAGTCCAAGTCCACGTGCTGTAGTGGAGTTGAGGGCCTTGAGCCGAGGTAGTCTGAATGCTGGGCAAGTTCTGCTTGGCCAGAGCCATCGTTATAGCCTTTGTTTGCTCCCTTTGGGCTTCTGTGATGCAAAGATTCCTCGAGAAGGTTTAGGAAAGAAGGCAGAGGAGGCTTAGAAGGGAAGCAATCTTCTGTCAGCAGCTCGATGCTGTGACAAAATACCTGTGGAAAAAACCTGAAGGAGGAAATTATTTTCTCTCACGGTTTCAGAGATTTCAGTTCATGGTCGCTTGGCTCCATTGCTTTGGGCCTGAGGCAAGGCAGAACATTTTGGCTGGGAACAAGTGGTGGAGCAAGAGGCTCACTTCGTGATGGGGGATGGAAGGGGGTGGGGAGAGAGAGGAAGAACATTTTAGATATAAACCATATAAAGCCATCCCCTGTATTCCAAGGGGTTACAGATTACCTGGAGCCCCAGCTACAGTCATCATCTGAGTCTTTTGGAGCTCAACTGAGGCTCCTTTGGACATCTGTAGAAACCTGGACGGTAGCACATAAAACCAGAGTCTGAGCTACTGAAGCTCGGACTTGTATCCCTTACTGAGCTTGATGCCTTAAGCAGCCAATGAAAAATAACTTGCGTGGTCAACTCCACCACATCCCCACCGCTGTCTAATAAAGTTTGAAATTTTTCCACAAAAGCAGTTTACCTTGCATGCCGAGAAGGGAAGCACACTCATTGTCTTGTAGTGGTGAGCTAAGCTGCACTATACATAGTCACACCTTGACAGACACTTGATTTTATTGCAACTTATTAAGTCTGAGTGTGGACATGAAGGCCAACACTGGTTCAGGTTAGTTAGGGTTAGGTTAGTTGACTAAATTCATAAAACTTATAATAACAATAACATTATCATTAATAATATTATTATTAATAACATTATTGTTATTATTACGGTACTGGGGATTGAACCCAAAGGTGCCTTTACCTCTGACCCACATCCCTAGTACTTTTTATTTTTTATTTTGATACAGGGTCTTATTAAGTTGCTGATGTTGGCCTCAAACTAGTGATCCTCCTGCCTTAGTTACCTGAGTTGCTGGGATTACAGGTGTGGGCCACCACATCAGGCTATGAAGCTTTAATCTTGGTAATAGAGGTTCATTTCAGCTTAATCTGGAGCTAAAAGAAGAGGAGGCCATAACTCATGCATGCTATGACATTTGTTTGGATCTCTATTTGCTCTGTCTGCTCTGCCTCTAGTCTGGAAGGGTCGGTGGCAGTGGAGAATTGGTTCCAGGGAAGCAGAGGAGGGGAACTTCAAGAGTGTATTTAGGGTCTCAATTGTGATTAGAGAATAGCCGAGAAAGGGGCCCACTGACTGTCCCCTGTGGTCCCTGTGCTGGGATTCTTTAACAAAATAACTATGGGGTTACCCCCAATGGGAGGCCATCCTCAACGTGATTTGAATTACTTCCCTGGCGGGGTGAGAGGCGCTTAGACACAGCTGGGTCAGAGCCTTCCTTTTCCAGGTCCGAGGGCTGGTCCGTGCAGAGGCATGCCTGGCCACTGCCCTGAAGACCCCTGACCTTGGGATGCTGCCCCCCCCTTAACCTTCATTGGATGGGATTTTCCTTGGAATTTTTTGTTCTCCAATAAAAGCTCACTCCCTGACGTTTTCTCTCTCTCTCTCTCTCTCTCTCTCTCTCTCCCCCCCCCCCCACCGCATCAGGTGGCTGGAGGCGGGAGCTAGGAGAGGCCATCTAGGAGCTGGTATTAAAGGTAATGAGAGTCTCTTTATAACTCCCTAGCAATTACTTATGAACTGAACCTTCTTTCATGAAGCTAGTGCTGGTCACATGGCAGAAGCCACCACTGCAGGAGTGGCAGGGACACTGTGACATCTTAGTGGACTCCTGCTTCAGTTACTTAGGGTGTGTTATCTGCATGTTTGTGACCATGTTACTCTAAACTGAGTGAGCAGTGCCTTTGAAAAGGAGAATGATTGGTTTGGAATGATGTGGGTAACCAAGAACCCAGGCATGGTGGTATCTTGACCTGGTCAGCAGACAAACAATTTTTTTTTTTTAAAGAGAGAGTGACAGAGGGGAGAGAGAGAGAGAGAGAGAGAGAGAGAGAGAGAGAGAGAGAGAGAGAATTTTTAATATTTATTTTTTTTAGTTCTCAGCGGACACAACATCTTTGTTGGTATGTGGTGCTGAGGATGGAACCCGGGCCGCACACATGCCAGGCAAGCGCGCTACCGCTTGAGCCACATCCCCAGCCCCAGACAAACAATTTTGATAACTTTCTGCCACTGCATCGTAAATAGCCCTTCCCCTTTGCTCTCTGATAACACGTTCCTCTTTCCTGTGAATGTTCAACAGGAGTGTCATAAAAGTTCCAACTTCCACTGAGTCTGTCCAGGGCAATTTGGACTCTAACATGAGCCTGTATTTCTTTTTTTTTTTTCTTTTGGTACCAGGAATTGAACTCAGGGGCACTCAACCACTGAGCCACATGCCCAGCCCTATTTTGTATTTTATTTAGAGACAGGGTCTCACTAAGTTGCTTAGTGCCTCGCTGTTGCTGAGGCTGTCTTTGAACTTGTGATCCTCCTGCCTGGGATTACAGGCGTGTGCCACTGCACCTGGCATGTATTTCTTCCCAGGATCCTCCCATTGCTGGTTCCAAACTCACTCCCACATTTAGACATTTCTTACTGCAGCATCCCATGTCAAGGTAGCAAAAGGTGTTGAAACCTAACATTGTGTTCTTCATTGCAGATATATTTTCAATTTGATTTTTATTATTTTCAGTTTATCTTCCAGAATTCTGAATCTTGTCTTTTTTATTTCACCAAATATATTCATCATAATTATGTAAAAAAAAAAAAGAAAAAAAGAAAATTTTCCTCACCAGGCATGGTGGCACATGCTTGTAAAGAGGAAATGGGAGGCTGAGGCAGGGGGATGGCAAGTTGGGGACCAGTCAGCTTGGACAACTTAGTGAGACGCTGTTGAAATAACAAACAAACAAAAAAGCCCCCAAACTCTGATTAAACAACCGTCTGGAACCCCTACAGATCTTTTAAAAACTTTTCTTTCTCATGAATACACAAAACACATGCACACACGCATACACACGCACACATGCACGCGCACACACATGCTGCCTATGACCAATGCGGGCAGCTGAACTAAGGTTGCTCGTGTGAATTTTCAGGGACACAAAATAAAACACAGACACAATTTACCTTTACACAAGCTTCAGGACGGCTTCCCTGGCTCTTGACCTCAGGCTCCCCACAGAGAGAGCAAGAGAAAGTCAGGAGAGGCTGGTGTGTGTGTGTGTGTGTGTGTGTGTGTGTGAGAGAGAGAGAGAGAGAGAGAGAACACGTTTGGAAGTCACCTTTTATTGGGGGGGCACTGTTCTTACAAAGTTCTATCCACAAAAGGGCAGAAGGGGCAGGACTACAAGGGAACAGGTGGGCGTAGCTCAACCCTAGGGTTAGGCCCAGAAAGAAGACCTCCTTGCTGTCTAGTGGGTCACTGCTCAAGCCACAATGAGTGCGGTGGTTGGTCAGAGCCTGGTGCATCAGGACTGGAAGGCGTGGTCATTCAGTGTGGCTCTCCCCCACCAGACACATATTTAATCTTATATTTCCTTCTTTTCCTGACTTTTTTTGTACTGGGAATTGAACTCATCTCCAGCCCTTTTTTTATATTTTATTTAGAGACAGAGTCTCCCTGAGTTGCTTAGGGCCTTGGTAAATTGCTGAGGCTGGCTTTGCATTTGTGATCCTCCTGTCTTAGTCTCAGCCTCGCTGGGATTACGGGCTTGCACCACCACGCCCGGCTCTTTTTCTGCTTTCTAAAATTGTGTTCTGCCTAATGTTTTGGCAAAAACATTGTGAAAGTAATTTAAGACTTGGGATGGTGTCATCTTCAAATAGGGAGAAATAGCACGACAGATGCACTTGGTGTCATCTTCTGATTATATTATCTTCTTCCTGCCAGGACTTGACACGTCAGAATGCTCGGAGACACAGATTTCAGAATCAGCTTAATCCTGTTTTCATGGGCTGCTGTCCCTTCAAGGGCCTTTCTGCTTCTATTTAATTTCTATTCCTAGGTTTTTCTCTTGACTCAACCTGAGGGGAAAAGAAATGAGCAATCTCTTAGGTAGAAATGAGCAATCTCTTCACGCCCTCTTGCAGAGCAACCAGTGCCTAGTGTGGGTCATTTTCCTGTGCCTGGGTCCTGCCTAGATCTAGCACTGGTATTTCCTCATGCTCTTGGTAGCGCCCTGTGTCCTGGACCGTGCTCCTGGTTGTTTCACCATTGTGTCTGTCTGCTTTATCTAGTTTCCTAATGAGGAGGACTCAGTGCATCTGTCGTGCTATTTCTCCCTATTTGTCTTCCTTTAGAGCTGACCAGGATTTTATTTCGTCTATCGGTTCTCCCCTAGGCTAAATCTTAACACTGTTCTTGATATATTCATGCACAGATATCATTGTTATTTTCCTTTTTCTTATAATTATTTTTTATCCTTTTTCAAGGGCGGGATTCCAGGGATTGAACTCAGGGGCACTCAACCACTGAGCCACATCCGCAGCCCAATTTTGTGTTTTATTTAGAGACAGGGTCTCACTGAGTTGCTTAGCTCCTCGCTGTTGCTGAGGCTGACTTTGAACTCGTGATCCTTCTGTCTCAGCCTCCTGAGCTGCTGGGATTACAGGCATGCGCCACCGCCCGCGGCTTATTTTTTATTCTTTGACTCTGAATTCCAGGGTTAATACCACCGCGTAGCATATGATCCACTGTCATTATTGCCTCCTCTAAGACTTTTTCCAATATTTTTATTTAAATGTTCTTTTATATTCCCATTTTTTACTTCAATTTCAAATAAGGTTACAAAGGGATATTGACTCCAGAAGTGGTAAGGAACAAATGTGTCCATGAGCGTCCATTCATGCAACTAATAATTTCTGTTGTCATTTTAGTCCTTGGTCCAAAGAAGGTCTGTGGACCAGGTAGGTAAGATAGCTGCCTGGTCCATTTGCTATGGCATGTTCTGTGGCCTCTCAGGTGACATCCTGGAATCCGAGTTACTTTAGATGAACTCCTTCCTGACCCATGTGCATCCTGAACAGAAGGCACATTCTACCTTCCATTACATGGCTTAGTGTTAACTGATTTGGGAAGTTATATATTCCATGGTATTTTGCTGAATTCGTGTACCTCTGACTCTTGGCATGATCCTTACCTTACTCAGTACCTTGGTAGTGGTTACTGGGTTAGGTTGCATCACAATTCTGAGGCCCCAAAGAGAATGACATGTACCCAGCATTTTAACTAAATCATGTGAAAAGAAAAGAAGAGTCAAGAAGATTAGAACATTCATGTCCTTGAGACATTCATCTCTTTATGGAAACTAACTTAGAAGTCTCACTAAGCTCAGAACCTAATAGCTAGACTCCAGGCAAAGAGAAAGATGTGAACTTCAATGACGATCATTTGTTTATTTATTTTATTTTATTTTTTTTAAAGAGAGAGACAATTTATTAATATTTTTATTTTATTTATTTTTTTTAAAGAGAGAGAGACAGAATTTATTTATTTTTTTAGTTTTCGGCGGACACAACATCTTTGTTGGTATGTGGTGCTGAGGATCGAACCCGGGCCGCACGCATGCCAGGCGAGCGCGCTACCGCTTGAGCCACATCCCCAGCCCAATCATTTGTTTAACAAATATTTAATGAGCATCTGCCACAAACGTTATATTGAATTTTTTGGTGACTGCAACATTGAGACACCGACAACGTCCTCTGAATGAGACGGTGGTTCAGAGGGAATGTGGACGAACTGATGTAATGCCTCGGGACCCACCTCAAGTTGAAAGAGAGTCTGTTTTTAGATATTATTTGTTTAGGTATAGGACGTTCTTTTCATTTCCCAATTCCTGACATTGGTTAGGGCTCTCCTATTTCTCAGTAATTAGAAATGCCTTCTGGTGGGGTTTTGGATAACTTTTTGAGTTACTTTTGCTATCTTTTTGTTTTAGTATAACGTTCCTCAAAAATTGATGACAAACATTGTCATATTCTCTTAATTTTTTTTCTTCATATCTTTTGTAGACTTTTTTCCTCCCTCACCCTCTAATGCTGGGAGAAAAGTGAGTCTCATTCTCAGGTGAGGATCTTCTTCTGTATCATTGGAGTCTTCAGGACCTAAACTTGAGGAAATACTCTGGTCCTTAGGATGTTAAAAATGGTTCTGTTCTGTGCATTGTCCAAATGAGTGGGGTCTTTCAGGAGTGTTTGTCTGGGGCCTGGGGGCGTACTTCAGTGGTAGACACTTACCTAGCCTCCTCAAGACTCTCAGTTCAATCCCCAGCACTGCAAAAACAAAACAAAAACCAAAACCAAGAGTATATTTGTATGTGGAAAGATGGTGGCTATACCAAATATGGTTAAAAGAAACAGCAGTACTTTAAGAGAGTGCAAGGTTTACCTCCACCCTTGGAGGTGGGGAAGTAGATGTGTACTCCTCCCTGATAAATGTCTTACAGCTATGATGGTATCTATTAATCCCCAGTCAATAGTACTCTTCTTTACAGGTGGTGAGCAAGCCAACGATTTGACTTCCATGAATTTCTGATGACTTCCTTTTATATCCTCTCTTTACATATTTTTTAAATTAGTTTTTTTTAGTTATGGATAACACAATACCTTTATTTTATTTATTTATTTTTAATGTGGTGCTGAGGACCCAACCCAGGGCCTCACATGTGCTAGGCAAACGCTCTACCTCTGAGCCATAACCCCAGCCTTCTTTACACATTTTTTAATTGTGTATTTTAATTGTACATGATGTTGGAATTTGTTGTGAGATATTCATATATGCACATAATGTAACAATATAATTTGACCATTATCAACTCCTCAGCACTCTGATGACTTCTTAAAGACCAAATGACAAACCACAGAGGATATCATGCTTCCCCTAAGCCGTCGTCTTCCCTCAACTGCAGCTATATTGTCTTCATCCACAAGGATGGCTGTCTGGATATGTTTCTGCCAGGATTATCATCCTTCCTGGCCCTCAGTGTACCTGGGTCACTTGGATTTGCAGAGTTATTGTCACCCAACCTGCCATGAGGGTTGAATTGATCATCTGTGCCAACTTGGAGGTGATTTTCCAATTCTTGATTCACTTCTTTGTAAACCCCATCTGCTGAGAGCCAGTGCTGCAGCCTGGCTGGGCACAAAATAACTGAGCTGCCACTCCACGCACACTTGCTGGGAACTGTCCCAGGAACTCTCCCAGCTCTCCACTGGGCGCTCTCTCTCTCTCTCTCTCTCTCTCTCTGAACCCGGAGAGAACTCCACGGGAACTCCAAAGGAACCACCCTATTCCCGAGCCACCCTATTGCTGGACAGCTGGTCCATATAGAACTCAATACACAGCCTGTCCCAATCCAGCATCATCCAGTCACAGCAATTATAACTTAATTATCATCATCTTAATGGCTCCCTGTTGTCACCACTTACCACTCCTTCGGGCGCCATCTTGACTCTGCTGTGGCTCTCAGCACCCATCCTCCTCCCAGGAGTCCAATCTAAGTCCCAGCATCCAGCTCCATCAGGTCTTCCTCTGCAGTGTCCCTGTGCATGTTAAGTGAATGTTGACTGATACTCCAGGTCAGACATTTATTTATTCCTCTCTCATTTTATTAGAGCATTATGACTATATATAATATTCAGGTTCATTTTGACAAAATAATTCTACTTCTCTCCTAATCTTGCCCCTCACAAAGCCTCCTTTGAATGCCCGGATTGGTTTACGTGGCCGTTTTCTATATTTCCACAATTTCCTAAGCACATGTCTCCCAAAGACCATGTTCCTTGTTTTGCAGTGTCATATTTAGGTGTCTACCTTCCTGCACAGGATGGAACATCCTAGGGTCTCAAATGAGTTTGTTGTTCTAATCACCAAAGTGATGCGTAGGGACTGGCATGTAATAGGAAGTGTCTGTGGAGTATTTTTCTAAAACTGAATGTAAGTGTGCAGATTGAACCTCAAGGTGGCACCATTTCCTGTAGAATCTGGAACTTCATGGAACATTTACAATCTGCCAACAGTCCCTGTGTGTGGGAAGTGATGAAGTTCACACCCAAAGTGAACCAAAGGAAATGAGTTTCATTTTATTTTATTTTTTTACTTTAGTTCAAAACAGCTGACCAGTTTTTCTTTTTTTGACCAAAGAGAGCTCTGCGTCCCCATGGCAGTTGCTTATTGTGCCTGCCATTTTATATTTCATAGCTACAAAGAAGGGGATGAGGAATGGAGGGCAACAGGGCTGAAGAAACTGAGGTAAAGACTGAGTAGAGACTGTACTGAGGGTCGACCTTAATAAAGGGGAATAAAGAGGAAAGACGCTGCTGTATTAGTGTCTTGGAAGGTAAAGGAAGTGAGAATGGAAGAATAGAGCTGCCTTATTCAGAGAGGATGAAAGTGTCCACCTGGCTCAGGTGGAAGGGCCGTCTGAGTACTACGCGGTCCCGAGTGTTTAACACATGGTAATTATTTAATCTAGGACCTTCATGTAAAGAAGGTCTTGTCTCCATTTACTGGGACACAGAAAGAGTAATGGCTCTTTCAAACTCATGTGGTCCATATAATCCAGAGATGAAAAAATATACCCCCATCTCACATCTTTGGTTGTGCTAGTTGGCCTTGCCACCTCTTCCCTCTGTACCTGAAGGGTGTCAGGACCTCCAACTAGTGGTGTCCCACAGAGAGACAAATTCTAAACTGGCTCTGGGAAGTTAGGGTAATTTCCTCCTGTAAACGAGAAACTGGAACACGGTTCCCTTGTGGCTAACTGTCTTGCTTGGGATTATCTTCTTTGTCTTTACCAGAAATCTAGGAAGATTAGGGATTCTATGTGCAGAGGGAGATGTCAAAGGGGCTAGAAGGAGTCACATTTGCCTACAAAGAGAAAAATTTCCTTTTGCCAGCACAAAGCAGTGCTGAGAGAAGAGCTGATGGGACCTGGACTGCGTCACTGCAAGGAAGTTCTTGTAAATCCATTTAATTAGGCTTCACTCTCTTGGTAGAACCAAAGTATTGGAACCGAGCTTTAGATTAGTCTAGTGGTCTCAACCCTGTGGAAAGGAACTTGGCCCTGAAGGAGAATCCTTCATGTTCAAGTGACTGTTACATGCTGGAGGAAAACTGCTGGGACTCAACTGGATCTCTCAACAACCTGTGAAAAATTCACAGAAGAGCCTACTGCTCCTTGGAACCCTGTCTGTGTGTCTGTCATTGACACTGGGAGGGCTTTCTCCACATAAAGCCTGTTCAGTGTCGGCCATGTGATTCTTGTTTCAACACTGGATTTATGTATGATATTGCCAGAACTCTAGGGCTGGGGTGGGGGAGTCTGGTTGTCATTTGATTTTCAAAGCTTGAATACCCGATGGAACGTCTGTCCCACAAATGGTGACCCTTATCCTGAATTCATGTTAAGCACAGTGGAATCAAGGAGACGGTATTATCAAAGCAAAAGAACTGCAGTTGGACGGGCTTGTAGAGGTGATCTCTATTCTACCTGTCATTGCAATGTTTCTGTGATTTGGAAGTGATTTTCAAAGAGGAAGTGAATTCTATCACCAAGACAAAACTTTCATGCTGAAAAGGCTTTGGTCTTACCTGGAGAGAAGGCCTCAGGCCAAGCAGGAGAGGGCACGTGTAATACCTGGACCATGGAGATGACGTGTGAAGTCAACATATAGGTGTTAAAGGGCTCCCCAACTGTAGGCTGTATCTCAGATGGTACTGGGACTGGTTTCTGTCATTAAAAACAGCCCAAGTAGGGCAGTTACTTTGATAATTCCATGGTAAGTCAAGCATTTAAGATTCTTCCTTTCTTCTTCCTGGGATATATCACAGAAAAGGGATTTAGACACCACAGGACCATCCATTTGGCATGATTTGGTGCACATCACTGTCTCGGATGTCTAATGAATGACCTTTCCATTCAGTGAGCCTCACTGTGCAAATCAGAGGTGGCAGCAAAAAGTCTGCAGGTGCATTGGGTGTGCTACAGGTATGGCCTGGGTCTGAGGGCATGGGAGTGGTGGCTACAGCACTCATTCACTGTCATGAAGAGCTTGAGGCAAGAACCACACAGGCTCACCAGGAACAAGGGAATAATAAGAAAATGTCTCCATGGAATTTGTAGCATAAGGCACATTGATGATTTGGGTACCAGCAGAGATTCATTTTGACAGAGGACCTGCCATGTATTTCCAAACATTTTTTCTGGTTCTGCATGTTAAATCCTGGGTTTTATATATGCCAGGCAAGCACTTTGTCACAGAGCTACACCCCCAGACCCATATGTTTCAATTTTGAAAAAGTATTAAGTACATGAAGCAAAATTTTAATACATTTTTTTCATAAGTTGAATGCAGTTTTTTTGTGTTTACATGTCCATGCATCATAAAATATTATTGCTAAACAAGAGAATTTTTTTCACTTTCCATTTTTATTTATTGATGGTTCAAATCAGTGTGCTTGATTTGCTTATAAATCAAACCAGAGATTTAAAAAGTAACTTTACACAAGGCCTAAATGGAGTCAAGCCTAGGTGGGGAGACTACTGAAACAAAATGAGAAATTCAGGATGTTTTCTGAATCACACAGGAGTCTATTTGGTTCAAGTCTGAATGTCTACATTCAGTAGAGTAGACATTCGTTTTCCACCGAGAGCATTCCAACCCTGTAGAACGGCCTCTGCCTGGTGAATAAGAGAACCCCTCTCATTTTGCAGCTTGCGTCAAAACTTGCAGAGCCTTTCTTATCCATCCTGTGGTTAAGAGAGATTGGTGGGACGAAGCCTCACCCCTACTTCATGTGAGGCCCGAGGAGACTTAGTGGGTGCTGCAGTCATCAGAGGCAGAGATGACCGAGACCCAGAGTCCCAGGGCCTGGTTCAGAGTTGTACATTCTCATCCCTCCACAAGGGGTCCCTCCCTGGGCTTTTGAGCTGAGGTGGTGGAGTATTTGTAAAACATAGCCATGCCCTTTAAAGCTTGCATCCAGCAGGGAAAACAAACCCTGTAAGTATAAAACAATGGGAAAAAAAAGCCACTGATAAGCACAACTGATTTATAACTAATACGTTTCCTTCCAGCAGTGTGTTTTCTGGAGCATTCTAATCACAATTATTTTGCAACAAGGTCTTTATATTAATTATATCTAGGATTCCAGTCCAGAACTTTTCAGAGGATGCTGCAACTGTTTCTTTTAAATGACAACTCTCTTGTGTTTTTCTCATTCCCAGCCTTTAGATTTAGTACCAATACTTACACACAGGTCAGCTGAAGGCTCTTGCACGTCACTTCTATTCCATATCTCTCTCCATGCTCTGTTCATTTATATGTGCATATTGAACACAATGACCGCAGGCATTCCCACACGCTTGACATTAATATGGGTTCTCTCGACTGTTCATAGTTGATAGAAAGTTCAAGAAAGAAGTCCTACCAAGTCTTTGGTCATGGTTACTTTCCCATATGAGTTCTCTCATCTATGAGAACATGGCTGGATTGGATGAAGGCTTTCCCACGTTGCTTATGCGCTTATGCGCATGAGGTTTCTGTCCAGTATGCAGTTTCTCATGTATTTTTTTTTTTTTAGAGAGAGTGAGAGAGAGGGGGGGACAGAGAGAGAGAGAGAGAGAGAGAGAGAGAGAGAGAGAGAGAGAGAGAGAGAGAATTTTAACATTTATTTATTTTTTCTTAGTTCTCGGCGGACACAACATCTTTGTTGGTATGTGCTGCTGAGGATCGAACCCGGGCCGCACGCACGTTAGGCGAGCGCGCTACCGCTTGAGCCACATCCCCAGCCCCTTCTCATGTATTTAATACAGCTGGAAGAACTAAAGGCTTCTCCACATTGCTCACCCACATGGGGTTTCTCTGCATTGTGAGTTCTTTGATGTCTGAGAACCTGACTGAATCGACTGAATGCTTTTCCACACTCCTTGCATCTATAGGGCATTTTTCATTTTTCTAACTCTGAATTTTTTTTTTAAACTTTTATAACTCTGAAAATACTTTTCAGATGAATGGACGTGTGGGACCAATTAGTTTTGTGGGAGAAATATCACTTGATTCTTTGAATTCCTGTGTGCTATGGGCTAAAAAGAATAGGGAGATCTATTACTCAGAATTCTTTGTAGCGATACAGTGCCCGTGACTGGATCGATTTTATTCAAGACAAGAAATCAGATACCATTTGATAGAGAAAAAAAAATTGTGTGTGACAAAAGAATACTTCAAAATTTTTCTTTGAAGTCTAGAAATATCTACGTTCACAATCAATGCCAAGTATTAACATTCAGCGAAGACAGGCAGGTCTTCTGTCAAACACACCGGAACTTGAGTGAATGTGGAAAGGGAGGCAGAGATGAGAACCAGTGTGAGCACACGGTTCCTTCATGCTGACGTCTATGAGGGTACTAGGACCTCTTCTGACCCCTAGGTTTGTGCCCACCAGTTCAAACACCAACTCTCTAGAGAATTCCTGGATTTTTTTTTTTTTTTATCCCTAATCCAAAGGACAAATTTGACCTCATCTGGATGAGGATGTGAGTCCAGGGACTTTCCCTTCAGAAAGAATGCTGACTATTCCAACCACCCCCCTCCTCTAGCCTCTGCTCCAGTTTCGTTGTTAAGGATGTTAATATGAAAAAACAGTTGCTTCCTCCTGACCGTAGGGAACACATGGACTTACCAACAGGAGAGTGAGAGGTGCCAGTGCAAACAGAGCCAGGTCCGAAGGACATTTTTGTTAGCATTTAGCATTAACATTTCTTGTTGACAGATTCAGTTAGATTAGGTTTGATATTTTACCTTGGGGTCAAGGTCATTTATTTTGTTTGACCATTTCCCTTTTCTAAATCAGATAATTGACATTTATAGACAGGCATTTTGCTGAGGATTTTTCCTTTATTAGTTCATTGACTCCTCTCACAGATCCCGTGCACAGGCCCTATTACTGTCACCTTGGTCTGAGAGATGAGCAAAGTGAGACTGGGAGATTCAGCCTGCTGGAGCCCGCACAAGCGGAACAGGTGCCTGAACTGAGCTCGACCCCAGGTTGTGCCGCCTGAGGTTGGGCCGCTCCCTGCTCCTCAGTCTATGAATACAAGCTGATGTGGGGAGATCTAAACAGGAACTCAGAATCCAGACAAAGTGCAGGACTACTCTGTTAGGATTACGGTGGGGCTGCTTTACTTGGTAGAATACTCTTGAGAACAGTTTCAATTTTCTCATATTTGCCTCAGAAGAAGGTGTATACTGCTTTATTTAGACCTCTGGAAGTTGAATGAATATTTGTAAATAGTGACTGATTCATTGATTTATTTTTTAAAAATAGGGATTTTTTTTTCACTTGAAGAAAATAGTGTTAATGTATTTCCCTCCATTTATGGAATGTTTATTTTTAATTGGCAAACAATAGTTATATATACATAATTATTTATGGTGTACTATTTGACGTTTTGCTATATCCTTCCAGTGTGAACTGGTTTAATCAGGCTAATTATCCAGTTCATCATCTCATATTGATCATTGTTTTGTGATAAAAACATTAAAAATCTACTCTTCTAGATATTTTGATATATCCTCTGTTTTTATTTTATTAGGACATGATAGTTATACATAGTATTTTGGTTCATTTTGACAGAATCATGCATGCGTGGAATTTGGTCTACTCCATTTCAGTCCCTGTTCTGGCCCCTTCCCACCTGGCGTCCCTCCCATATTCTCCTTTCTTTATTGATCTTCTTTTCACTCATCTGTTTAATTGGTGCCTTATACATATACATAAAGGTGGAAATCACTGTGGTATATTTATATATGCACATAAGGTGATTTTTAAAAATTCATTCCACAGTCCCTCTCCTTTCCCATCCCTGGTCCCTCCCTCTCAGTCTCCTTCTCCTCCATTGATCTTCCTTATATCTTTCTGATATCTATTTCCCCTTCTAGCTTTCTCTTTATTTTGCTCTGGCTTTCTTTCACACACGAGAGCAAACATTTCACCCTCGATTTTCTGAGTCTGATTTATTTCACCGAGCATGATGTTCTCTGTCTCCATCCATTTACTGGCAAATGCCATAATTTTATTTTTCTTTATGGCTAAGTAATATTCCTTTGTGTATATATACACCACATTTTCTTTTTTTTTTAAAGTATTTAACTTTTTAATTGATTTTTTTAAGAGGAGAGAGAGAGAGAGAGAGAGAGAGAGAACTTTTTGATATTTATTTTTCAGTTTTTGGCGGACACAACATCTTTGTTTGTATGTGGTGCTGAGGATCGAACCCAGGCCGCACGCATGCCAGGCGAGCTTGCTACCGATTGAGCCACATCTACAGCCCTATGTACACCACATTTTCTTTATCCATTCATCTCTTGTTGGTTATTGTAAATTGTGCTTCTATAAATGTTGACATGGGGGCTGGAGACATAGCTCAGTTGGCAGAGTATTTGTCTCCCATGCACAAGGCCATGGGTTCAATCCCCAGCACCACACACACACACACACACACACACACACACACACCAAAAAAAAAATGTTGATGTGGTTTATCACTATAATGTGCAAATTTTAGGTTTTTGTTTTGTTTTCTTTTGTTTTATAAATACCAAGGAGTGGGATAGCTGGATCATATGGTGGTTCCACTCCTAGTTTTTTTTTTTTTTTTTTTTAGGAATACTTATGCTGCTTTCCATAGTGTCATACTCATTTGCAGTCCCACCAACAATGTAATTATCCTTTCCTCCCACATCTTTGTCAGAATTTATTATTATTTGTATTCTTGATAATTGCCATTCTGACTGCAGTGATATTAAATCTTAGCGTCGTTTTGATTTGAAGTTTCCTATTTGCTAGAGATGTTGAACATTTTTTTCTATATATTTATATTTGTTGGCTGTTGTGTTTCTTCTTCTGAGAAGTGCTGTTTAGTGTTTTTGCCCACTTACTGATTGTGGGGGTTTTTTTTTTGTTTGTTTGTTTGTTTGTTTTAGTTTTTTGTATATTCTGGATATTAATCCCCCGTCAGAGGAGTGACTGGCAAAGATTTTCTCCCAATTCGTAGGCTCTCTCTTTTGCTCTTGTTTCCTTTGCTGTGCAAAAGTTTTTAAATTTGATGCTGTCCTACTTATTGATTCTTTGTTTTATTTCTTGAGCTTCCAAGGGTCTTCTTAAGGAAGTCAGGGCCTGCATCTACGCGATGGAGTGTTGGCTCTATGTTTTATTCTAGAAGTTGAAAATTTTCCAATCTAATTCTAAGCTTTTGATCCACTTTGATTTAACTTCTGTATAGGGTGAGAGATGAGGATCTAGTTTCATTCTGCTACATACAAATATGCCATTTTCCCAGCACCATTTGTTAGAGAGGCTATCTTTTCTCTAACATATACTTTTAGCACCTTTGTTAAGTATCAGATGACTGAAAGTATATGGGTTTGTCTGTGTGTCTTCCATTCTTTCATTGCTCTTTATGTCTCTTTTGATGCCAACACGTGTTGTTTTTGTTACTGTGGCTCCGTGGTGTAGTTTGAAGTCAGGTACAGTGATATCTCCAGCCTCACTCTTCTTGCTCAGGATTGCTTTGGCTATTCTGGGTCTCTTATTCTTCCAAATGAATTTAAGGATTATTTTTTTTTCTAGCTCTATGAAGACTGCATTTGGTATTTTGATGGGAATTGAATTGAATCTGTATAGTGCTTTTGGTAGTAGGGCTATTTTGGCAATATTAATGCTGCCAATCCAAGAACAGGGGAGATCTTTCTAAGGTCTTCAATTTTTTTTCTTCAGTGTTCTTTAATTTTTATCACAGAGATCTTCCATGCTTGGTTAGATTAATTCTCAAGGGGTTTTTTTCCCCCTGAGGTTATTTTGAATGGGATAGTTCTCCGCATTCCATTCTCAGCAGAATCATTGTCAGAGTATAGGGAAGCTATTGATTCATGAATGTTGATCCTGTATCCTGTTGCTTTTTGTAGTTCCTCCAGTGTTTTTAACATGAATGGGTGATGGATTTTATTAAAGGCTTTTTCTGCATCTATTGAAATGATCTTATGATTCTTGTGCTTAATTGTATTTATGTGGTGAATTGCATTATTGACTTGCATATACGTTGAACCAATTTTGTGCTCCTGAGATCGAACAGCTTGATCATTGTGTATTATCTTCTTGATGTGTTTTTGAATGTGGTTTGCTAATATTTTATTTCACATCCATGTTCATCAGGGATATTGTTGTATAGTTTTCTCTCCTTGACTCATCTTCACAGAGACACCATTTGACCAATAACTCACATACCAAGCTACTTTTTAAAAAATTGGTTCTTAGTTATACATGACAGTAGAATCATTTTGACAAAATTATACAACGTGAAATATATCTTATTCTAATTAGGACTACTTTCACTGGAGGTAGGAAGTCCAGGTGAGAAACCACAGTACCCATTATTAGAGGAATATCAGGAAATTCACACTGAAGATGTTCATGCTCTCCTGAACTTCAAGTGCAGCGTGGAGAGATGCACCTCCCTTTTGCACCAGGGAAAGGGAATTAAGACCAGGCCTGAGACTTCAGAGCTAGTCCCAAGCCAGCCAAGATGAAGCCCAGCACCTGGAAGAGCCCCACAATTCTGCCCTTAGGCCAGGCCCCAGGACTGAGAATCTAGCCCTATCTTAGTCAGGTAGCCAAGAAATTGCCTCCTCCATCCCTTCTCTAACCTCAGACAGCCCAGCAAGGTGAAAATTAAACTGCTGAGGGGAAGATAGGAAAGTGAGCCCAGGGCTTTGTCTTGAAGGTCAGGGCTCAGCTCAACACTGCCAGATCTCCCACCAGGAAGAGCCCTAAGGCAGTGCTTACAGACTGAGCCTCTAGATCTCACCTGGGCACGAAGGGGACACCTGGGACCACCCCCTCCAGGGACATGCCTGTGTTTTGGCCCATATTACTGGCAGCCATGGGATAGGCCTCAGGTTCACCCTCAGATTCACATGAAACAGTTTATTGTCAGCCTTGGTGCCTCCAATACTCCTCCCCGAAACTTGATCAAGCACCAAAGAGCAAGTCTCTACCAGGTAGAGGGTAGGGGAGACAGTGAGCACAGAACATTGCTTTGGAAGTCAGTGCAGCTAATGAAACCAAACTGAGCTGATCTTAAATTTTTTCAGGCTAGTGCCCACTAACAGAGCCTCAGGACTCAGACAAGGGCCAGGTCTAGATCTGCAGCAGCAGAGCCCCAGAACTGTATTCTAGCCAGGGTAACCTGTGGCCTGTTGTCATGGTGTTGGCCACCAGCCCACCCCACAGCAGGCTGCCCATAGCAAATGACCGATGATTCTGCCCCTGTGTTGCTGTGGTCTCAGTGGGGTGTGGGCTCAGGTGTGACCCACATCACAGCATTAGAGTACAGCCACGGCCGTCGTGCCACAGTAGAGCCACGTGCAATCTTGCCCAAACCCAGGCACACATCATCAAGAGATGAATTTTCCACTTGGGAGAACATAAGGGAAGCTGGACACAAGTCATTGACTAGTAGCCTGGCACCCATCCCTCTGTGATGAGGCTTATATCTGAGCAAAAATCTGCTTTACCTGACCACAGGCCAGTGACTAATGTCTACAGGGGCAGGTGTTAGTGAGGAGTAAATCTGTTCCTGTTGGGAATCACTGTTCTACTGGTGGAAAAATTTGCTATCATGTGTTTATCCTAAATAAGTCTTCTTATGCCACTAGGGCAAGATGTGCACAGCTGTGGGATCACTACAGGAAAAAGTGGGCTTTTAGAAGAATAAAAAAATTACTCACTTAATAGAGAAGCTATTGGTGTAGATCTGATGGAACCCATTCAATGTCACATGTGTAGAGAATTAAGGATTTAACCACGTATTGTAGGAAAAATGTCAAGTTGAATAGAGTTTAGAGACATCAGTCAGGGAGTGAGGCTTACCTCTTGCTCTGCTTATAAATCTGATTCCCAGGCCTACTTCATTAGATGGATCAAGATTAGATCATATGTGAAACCATCATTTATGGAGAAAAGAGAGACTGAGGCCCTCTTGGCTGATCTCCAGCCACCTCTTCTCCTCACCTGATTCCCTGGACCCCAGCCCAAGTCCTCACTCTGGAAAGTGCAAAGTGGGGTTGGTGCCCAGGATGTCACATTGCTGTCCAGTTTGGGTGTTAGCTTTGGTCTCTGCCTTCACTGCAGTCTCAGATTAAATTGGCTTCTCTTTCCAAATGGAGCTAGTGGAAAACAAAAAATATGCAGGGTGAACTCTTCATTGGCAGGTCACGCCCATCTCAGGCTCCGGGGTGTAAAAGTGAAACTTCTTTCAAGAAGAGACCAGGGGGGCACCTACTGGCACAGGGGGTCCTAGGAAGTGGCGTCACAGGCTCATCCATCCAGCCACTCAGAGGCTGCTGCAGCCAGGGTCCCCGTGGGCTTGGCTGCTGCCTGAGAGGTGGCAGACGTTGGAGGCAGCACGTGGGGCTGGTTCTGCAGGAGAGCAGGTGGGGAGCTAGGTGCTCATGGAGGCTTCCAGCAAGATTCCAAAGGGAGGCCTGGAGGCTGGTAAAGCGCAGCAGGATCGGAGTCCTCGTGGGGCTGCCCATAGGGTGATGCCTGGAGGTGTGAGCAGGAAGCCAGAGCCGCAGTGGAGACCCCAAGATGAAGAGCTGCCAGCGCCTCGGAGCCTAGCTGAGGAGAGCTGCAGGAACCGAGCGGGGACGAGCCGAGAGCTGGCCTCGTGGACTGCGAGCAGGAAGGTCAGGCTCAGAGCCACAGCAGCCCCTTGGAAAGAACAGCCTGTGCCATGGGCCTGGGGCTCTGCGTGGAGGGCAGGAGTTGCTGGTCTTGCTGGATTCCAGCCCTTCTTTGTAAGCCTGGCTTCTCCTTGTGGGATGGAGATGTTCACCACGTGCCTTTACATACAGGGCACATGTAACTGCTTTTGACTTTTTACAGGGAATCATGCTGAGTTTGTCTTGAGTCTCGGAGGAGACTTGGACTTGGACTTTTGGACATTGCTGGAAGGGTCAATACCGTGGGGACTCTTGGAAACAGACTGCATGTGTTTTTCATCATGAGATGGGCATGAGCTTTTGGGTCCAGGGGCAGAATGCTAGTGTTGGATGTGGGGTGTCTCCCAGAAGTTCATATGTGAGCAATGCCAGAGGATTTAGAGGTGCAATGATGGGGTATGAGAACCTTCATCTAATCAGCGCATCAGTCCCCTGAGAGGGATCACCCGGGTGGAACTTGAGCTGGCAGCATGTGGCTGAAGAAGCTGGGTCTTTGGGGGCATGCCTTTGGGATGTATCTTTTGTGTGGGGGGAAGAGAGTTTCTCTCTGCTTCCCATCACCAGGTTTCCAGCTGGTTTTGCCAGCCACACGCTTCCACCTGGATGTCCTGCTCGTCCCCAGCACTGAGGAATGGAGGTAGCTATGTGTGGACTGAGGCCTCTGAAACCGTAAGCCCCCAAATAAACTTTTCTTCCTGAAAATTGTTCTTGTCAGGTCTTTTTTGTCACAGCAGCAAAAAAGCTGGCTAAGTCAGGGGGTGATTACAGACTTCCCTTCATCTAATCTCAAGTGTTATATCTTCACGCGCACTCTTGCAAAGAGGGGAATTTCAGTCTTTCTCAGGATTCTCACAGGTCCCAGGCGCTGAGCAGGAATGCACTGGAGTCTTGGGATGTGGACTGAACACTCAGAAACACGGTCTTAAAATCCCAGGACCAGGTTAGATCCCAGGCAAGGGCAACCCCTGATTTAAGAAAGAACTCAGTGATTTGAATAATGATATCTCGTGGTCAACCAGATGTCTTCAATATTAGGGGCTTCTCCCAAAATTTATGTCTGGGGTAGGCATCTGTCTCCCAGCCCCACTTCTAGTCTTGTGATCTTGCTCAAGGAGACAAGAGTTTACCAATGGGAAGACACCAGAGTTTAAATTCCCCCAACAGTGGAAAGAGACATCATGAAAAAAGGAATGGGGGATATTTTTCCCCAAAATAGTGTGGAACAGATGCACATCTGAAACATAGAATGTAAAAATAAACTGGAGCATGCTACAGTGATGTATCCACATTAATGTTTACAGCAGCTCAATTCACAGTAGCTAGACTATGGAACCAACCTATGTGCCCTTCAACACATGAATGGATAAAGAAAATGTGGTATATATACACAGTGGAATATCACTCAGCCATAAAGAAAAATGAAATTATGGGATTTGCTGGTAAGTGGATGGAACTAGAGAATATCATGCTAAGAGAAATAAGCCAATCCCCCAAAACCAAAAGCCAAATGTTTTCTCTGATATGTGGATGCTAATTCATAATAAGAATAATAAGGGGTGAAGGATGAATAGACATACTCTGGACTAGATAGAGGGGAGTGAAGGGAGGGGAAGAGGAATGGGCGTAAGATTGATAGTAGAATGAATCAGACATTATTACCCCATGTGCATATGTGATTACAGGACCTGTGTAACTACATCATGTACAGCCAGAAGAATCAGATGTTATACTCCATTTATGTATGGTGTGTCAAAATGCATTCTACTGTCATGCAGAGCCCATTAGAACAAATACAAAAAATTAAAAGTGAACTTAATGTTCATATAATTTTCAAAAACCTTCTTTAACAGGATTTTGAACCAGTTCACTAATCACTGAAAAAGACAGGCTCTCAAAGAAGCTACTTCCATCAGAGTGGCAAGAGCTTTCCAATGCCCCAAATTTGTCATGTCTGAGGTCTTCTAGAAACCTGAAATCAGGTCAAATACCCCTCTTCATCACCACGTTGTTTGTTCCTCAGCAAAGACACCAGATCACCGGATGGAATCTGTGAGTGATGTATGTCTGCAGATGATCACAGCAGGTCCTCTATAAATACCTGTCACACACGGGAGATTCTGAAGGATAGGAAACATCTCCAGTTTCTGAACTTCTGAACCTCAGAGTCCCTGTGGAGTGAGAGAATGCAAGGTATTCTGAACTGGTGGGTCTCCTTCTCTTCCCTCTAAGCACTGGTTTTCCACTGATTCTTTTCTGGGCTAAGTCACTGCTATTGGATTCACTAGAATCATTTGATCTCAAGGAGATGTCTAGGTAACCCCTGAAGATAAATCAGTCTCTAGTGGGGGGGGGGGCCCACTTGATGTGGGGCATTTTTTTTTTTTTTACATGAATGAAACCTCTGAGGGCGTCTCTGGCTCCGCAGGTGACAGGGAAGGTGCATAAAGACTGGGGAATCAGGAAGAGTCCCATGAAGTCCTGGGCAAGGAGACAATGTCCCATTTCTTGTCAATGACTTTAGCTTGGCTTTGTACTTCAGGACTTCAGAACTGGCAGCTGCTGAAGTTACAGAGAACACCTGCTTCCGCTTTCTGTCGCCTCCTAAGCCGGTTTTGTTCTTGGCATCTTATGCCTCAGCAGAATGATGAAAAACACCATGCTGCCCGTAATCCAGAGAGAAAACAAAGTGTTCATGGGTCATTTTGGCTCATCACTCTGGCACTTTCATTTATGGATTGATTTCTAGCTCCTGAGTCAAGTCTGTTTTCCTTGTTCCTAATTGACCTTGGTTGGCCTTTCTATCACCTGATTCTGCCTTACCTTTCTCTTGGCCCCTCTCTTGGTCTTGAGCTGGGCAATGACCCCCTGCCTTCAGGTCTTCCCTCTGTGTAGGTCACTCCCCCAATTCAGCCCTTGGATGTCGTGTCCACTCATCCAAGTCTCAGCTAAAGTGGCCTCTCCTCCCTCAAGCTGCCCTGAGTGGCGTATGAGACACTGCCCCCTGATCTGTCCATCTGTAGCCTCATTCTGCTCTCTAGTGTCCTGTATTCTTTTCTCCAAGGACCACTTTTTCCATCTGTTCATTGTATTCCTCTGTAGCAAATCTCCTCAAAAGCCAGAACCTGGATTAACTTGTTCCTGAAAGTGAACCTTCAGTACACAGCCCAGGGCCCGGGGCACAGGGAAGGACACTCACAAAGCCTGCATCCAGTGCGGGAGCCAGGACTGGACGGACAGAAGGAGAAAACTCCAGCTGTCCACAATCATTCACTCATGACTATCTTATTTCACAGCATGTGATAGAGGCTTTATCTAGAGTAGATGATGAAAGGAGATCACACCATTTTCTAACTCGGAAAACATTTTGGATCTATTTTTCCTGAAAGCGTGTATCATTACTGCAGTAACGTATTTCTTGGATCTAATATCACTTTCTTCTTAAGCAGATGAGGAAATAAAATTACCCCTACCTTGGAATCCCTACATTAGCAGAGGAAATATTTACAGAAACTTCACCTCTTCTGATGCCCATATGCAGAAGAGGCTCAGAAATATGGAAGGTCACACGGTAGCAGGGAAATGCTGGCGTTGCATTGGAAGCACAAACCACCAACCACTGCAGGAGATGTTGGTGGACAAAACTAATGAATCAAATAAACATCACATGGGTAAAGTGATTAAATATTTAGCCACAAAAATCAGCTAATATAAAATTGTGTTAAATCTAGGACTTGGGGGAAGAAGTCCAGGAGAATTAGTTAGTGGCTGGCAACTCGCTCTGGCTCTGCTTCCAAATGTAGCTCCCGGTCCCAAAGCACAAGATGGATTCAGGTTAGATCACATGGCAAGGGTACCTTCTGGGGGAAAAGGGACACTGAGGTGACATAGGATGATAGAGGTTCAGCCACGTGCTCCCCTTTCCTGCTTCTTCTCTTCTGACCCCAAAGTCTTTTTTTTTTATTTTTTATTTTTATTTTTTTTTTTTAGTTCTCGGCGGACACAACATCTTTGTTGGTATGTGGTGCTGAGGATCGAACCCGGGTCGCACGCATGCCAGGCGAGCGCGCTACCGCTTGAGCCACATCCCCAGCCCTGACCCCAAAGTCTTCATTCATGAAATCAAAATGGTAGATTCAACTGACACCAGCAATTGACACCAATCTGTTATTTAGAATTGGAACTGGATGCCAGGTTTCAGGAAAAATGTATCGGTAAGGAGCTCCTGTTTGTAAATAAACATAGTAATGAAGTACGCAACCAGTGAAATGTTTGTTAAAATGATAAATTGTGTTTCAGCGATTGACCCCACCATAACTTCTTAAGGACAGCGTCTACGCCAGTCAACCAAGGAGACAAGGGCATGGGCCATGTCCTCAAGGAGCAAGAGCAGGGAGGAAGTGGTCAGGATGAGGCTCTGGGGGTGTTGGAGGAGAGCTGCTCATGAACAGCCAGGGGTCCTGGGAACCAGGACGGCCCTAGAGATGCAGAGGCAAGGGAGGGCACAGACGTGGGCTGTCCTCCCTGTGACTGAGGCAGTGAATGAGGTGCTTCAACCCTGAGTGACTGAGGCAGCAGAGAAGAGCCCACAGGGAGCAGAGGGGAGCCCACAGGCAGCAGAGGGGAGCCCACAGGGAGCAGAGGCCTCAAGCAGGATACTGTGGGGCTTGCCCAGAAATCAACCCAGGGTTCCTGGGATGCAGCTGTGGAGTCAGGGCCTTGGGGATGCACCTGAGCCGTGCTGGGATGTCCCTGAGAGTCCAGGGAAGCAGGAAAATAGAACCAAGAGCCTTCTCTGAAGCTGAGAGTTCAGATTCATGTCCTGGTTGTGCTCATTACTAATCGAGCCCTGAGGAAGTCTTACTTAGATCTTTGTGCATCATTCTCTGAGGCCGAGAGGCAATGACCGGCCCACCTCCTAAGGCAGGTGGGGACACTCCCAGATTGCCCAGGATGGTCCAGGCTCCTCTTCAGTCCTGGCATCCCATCCACTTTGTGCCTCTGTTCACCATCTAAATTGCCCGGGGTGGGGAGTAAGGTCCATGGCTCCCCCACAGAGGGTTGCCATGGTAATGGTTAAAGAGGCTCAGGAGAGGCCCTGCCATCCAGGAAGTGCTGGACGATGGCTCACTGCCAATGTTATACCATTCAAGGTCAATCAGGGCTGTCGCTGCCCTAGCAGGCTGATTAGAGCAGGGTCCGTCCGGCACACAGGTTGTGAAACTGCTCTCGCCTTGAAGAAGAAGCACGAGGTGAAGCAGACACAGGTGACGGTGTGAAAAAAGAGGAGACAAAGCAGGAGGAAAAGTGATGGAGGAACCCAGGCGACCCAATAGTAGTAATAAGGGTGATGACGGCACAAGCTCACAGTGGGGATGTGCTTATCATTTAGAGAACACATCCTCCTCCCTCTTGCCTATGGCCACGTGTCCTCACTGCAGTCTCAAGGTTGCCTTGGCTCCAAATTCACTGCCCGCTGGTTTGTGCAAAGCCATCGGAGCCTGGCTGCTTCCCCTTGGCACAGGCTGCGGTTCCCTGGTCCAATCCCCGGTGGATCCTGTCCCTCCCTCCCTCTTTCTTGGGAGGGACTAAGGCAGCTCCCTGGGAATAAAGAGAGGAGCTGTGGCCACTCAGCCCACAGTGAACTCCTTGATCCTGCCCCCCCTCGGGAACAGCCACCAGGAGCCACCTCGCCATGAAGCTGCTCGCAGTCCTCCTGTTGGCTGCCCTCCCCCTTTACTGCTCTGCAGGTGAGCTCTGTGCAGGGAGGGCTGCCTGTGGCCAGGGGGGAGCCAGGGCCCCCGGGGGAGGAGTCCCAGTTCCCAAGCCGCAGTATGGTTCAGTCCTATTTCCAAATTTCTGAGTAGGAAACCCCCACAGTCACCATTAACTACAAATCATCAAAGAAGCAGCTCCCTTGTGGCCTGGTCTCCTACTTTAGAACTGCATTGACTGTGTCATTGTCTTCAAGGTGACCCACCGTGGTCCCATCTACCTTGAGGACAAGAGTGAGTCTCACTATGGAATACTGGAATGAGACGTTTCAGTGGGACGAGGGGATATGGCTTTGGGCCCAGATGTGTTTCCTAAAAGAAGCAGCATGCGTCTCCTAATACGTGAAGGAGATGGCAGCCTGTGGAGGTGAAGGCCCGGGCTATAGCCTGGGACTCGGCCACTCCACAGACATCTGCAGGGTTAATCTGAGCCCTTCCAGGCGGCACTTGAGCTCCAGTGCCTCCATGTTCACGCTGCTGGAGGGGAGACCTCACCCTCTGTGGGGCCCACCTTCAGCAGTGGAGGAGAAGGAAGCCCCGCCAGGGTACGTGACGTGTGTGGCCTGATTCGTACACTTTACAAAGCTTTTTATAGGGCCTACCTCACTTGTTCCTCATGTAGGGAAAAAAAGGCGATGTGCTCAAGAACTAGATAGAAAATTCCAGAAACAAGAGTGACATCAGCTCGTGTGAACTCAAGTCCTGAGCTTTCTCCTTGCAGGTTGGTCCAGGAGATCACTTCATGCACTAGAACTTTTCCCTTTTTCTTTTTGGGTACCAAATACTGGATCCAGTGGTGCTTAACCATGGAGTCACATCCCTAGCCGTGCTTTTTAAAATATTTTATTTTGAGACAGGGTCTCGCTCAGTTGCTCAGGGCCTTGTTAAATTGCTGAGGCTGACTTGGAACTTGCCATCCTCCTGCCTTGGCCTCCCAAACAGCATCACTGTGCCTGCCTGGACGTTCCTCTTTGTGCTGAATGCTGATGCTTAGTTTGAGTCAACAGAGCTGATTAACAGAATTTTGAATCCAGTAATTCTAGGGTCCCTGAAAATCTTACCTGATGTTCTGAATGATGATAGAGTAGTGTGGCATGGCTTTGAACAAAGACAGAAGGACTGATGTTCAGTAAGTCCTATGCATTGGACTATCTCATTTCTTATGTAAGGGTAATCAAGATGGGTTGCTGTGTTGGGTACAGCAAGTGCAGGGCTGTAGGGAACCTCAGAGCCTGAACTTCCTCTTCTAGAATTGGGATCTCTAGCCATGCCCTCCTGAGATGTTCACGGATGAGTGACACCTCAGGTGCTCCCCGTCATGGGTTCCCACCGCCAGTCCTGAGCCATAGTCTGACGCTTCTTCCCAGGTTCTGGCTGCCAATATCTCGAGGACGTTATCGCAAAGACAATTGATCCAGAAGTATCCATAGAAGAGTTCCTAAGTTTCATTGAGGAGTTTGTGCATAATGATTCCACTCAGACAGCCGTGGAGGAATTTAAACAATGTTTCCTGAACCAGTCCAACGAAACTCTGGCCAATGTTCAAGGGATGATGGTAATTTGGGGTTCTTCTCGTGTAAGATCAGTGCTTGGAAACAAGCAGGCTCTGAGATTTTTGAGTCCTAATGTCAAAGAAATGGGTGCACATGTTTTTTTTTTTTTTTAAATCATGTGATTTAGTGGTAGGGTGTTAATGACTTTTTCTTCAAGAAAGCCACCCAAGGCCCCAGGGTTGGTTTTCTATCTCACTTTGACACTCTTCCGTGAATGGCAGCCGAAGACAAAAGAAGGGAAAGCAGTCCCAGAGGTTGATCCCCACCTCCCAGCTCCTCAGATCATACACGTGTGCACATACTCATCTCTCCATACACCCCTTGGAGAAGGCGGAGTCACACACACACACACACACACACACACACACACACACATACATTTTCTACAAAAAGAAAATCCTTGATTCTTAGGATGCCCTCACCTTTAATGATATTAAAGCCAGGTCCCCTATTGCAAAACACCAAACATCAAGAGGCCATTTTGTAGACACTTTTGGAGGGGCCCCAAACGTACCATTGAGTCACATTCTTTGTTCCTGAATGAAAACATTTAAGATGCACTTCTATTCAACCTACTTTGTCAGCGTACATGTGTGGAAATTGTGGACACTTTCATTTAGCAGCCATGAAAACCCAGGTAGAAGAGTTACACAGTAGCATAGGTGATGGAGTATTTCAAATAAAACAATGAGTATTTCTTTCTAATGACAGACACTTGCTCATCTCTTTGGGAATATACTTAATATATCAATATTCTCTTTGAGACATAGAGTGCCTGCATTTCGGGTTAGACCCACCATTCACAGTGAGAAACTCCAGTATTGCATAGAACACGTGACAAGGGTGGAGGGTCACAGGTTCTTTTCAGTCGTTTCTCACTTTTCAGGCCACAGAGGAATTCAGAAAGATCACATCCATTTACTTGAGCAGAGATTTTAACAATTCAGGGTGGAAGAGTGGTATCAAAACGGACCAAATTCTATCTTCAACACATATGACCTGTAGCACGATTAATGAAAAGTTATAGGGGGTAGTCCTTGGAGAAATGATTCAGAAATATCAGCCATTCTTTGGAATTAATAAAAGTCTTCTAACAATAGAACACAGAAGTTGGTAACCGATCTTGCTTTCTGAATTCTTGGGAGACTTGATGTTCACTAAAAAACACAAGAAGACAAGGAGCAGATATTTTTGGTTTTGAGTACTTGACATGGCAGGACAGAGTTGGAAATCTCAGTGACGTCCCTGCCTTTCTTTTCCAGGACATCATATACAACAGCATTTACTGTACACATTTCTAAGTTTCCACAAGAACTTGACTCAACTGCAAAACATGTTCAGAAACTGACTACGGATGCTGTCCTGCTCTTTCCCAATTTTGTTCTTCTACCTATAAATTGCAAGACAATTGTTGAAACCTCAAAAGCAATTTTAAATAAATCACCTGCAATCACTAAAGCTCTTTTTCATTTTTCTGGGAAATTGGAGGTTTAGGAAGACTTCTGCACACACGCCTGGGTGAGCTCTCTCTCTCTCTCTCTCTCTCTCTCTCTCTCTCTCTCACACACACACACACACACACACACACACAGAGTTATTAAAGGTCTCCTGGCCATGGGATTGAGGCCTCTGAACAGCACTTGCCTCCTCACTGCCTGTCTCCAAGCAGGGGGCTCTCCTGGGTGATGGGAGACGGGCTCTCCCTGCCTGTGGCCACCACCTCAGCACACAACCTTCTGAGGCCTCAGGCTGCTGGATTCTGAGCTCAGCTCCTGCTCAGACTCCCGCAGCCAACACTGTCCTCACGTCCACCCGGAGCCCTGCTTCTCGTGGCTTATGGTTCAGAAAGAGGAGGACAGGAAGGACTCTGTGGAGAGGGTGCTGCTCCTCCCACACAGAGCTCAGGAACAGCCGCAGGAAGAGGAGGGGCCAGCTAGGGTGGACGAGAGATGGTGACCCGGGTCTAGCCAGAAAGCATCCTTCTGCCGCCACTTTAACACATGTGCATGGATGGATCTGGGCAAATTGTCCATCTGGTGGAGGTAGAAGTGACACCTGAATTCAGTCACTTTTCCCAGAATAAGGGAATAGGCTGGCCATCGCCTGGGAAGGGTCATGGTCACCAAGGTGTTTTCAGGTTCCTGCTGAGGACATCCTGAGAAGTGAAATGAAGTGTGAGCTCACGCAGGTCAGCAGTTTTAAACGGTGTGTGCTGTAGTCCCAATGATAATAAAGACAAAATCTAGAGAGCTATTTCCCTTTCCTCCTGGACACACGGGAGAGCCACAGTGTCCAGGGGTTGTGACCATGTGGTTTGTGAGTTCTGGACAATGGAATGTGGAGGAGTGACAAACTTGTCCAGATGTGGCCCAGAGAGCTACCTCCCCATTTGTCCCTTCTATCATCCGCCACCACATGCAAGAGAGCCAGCAGAGGTCTCAGGTCCTCAGACATCTGGAGTCCCTTCCTGCAAGATCCTGAGTCCCCGAATGACTGCATGGACCAGAGTGGACCCGGAGACGGGGCTGGGTGTGATCTGCTCCAGGTCACAATCATTGTAAACACTTAGTTAAACTTAGACCAAAAAATCTTCAGAGTGGACTACGTTTCACCCGTGTTAGGACATTCATCCCCTGGTGTCAAGGAAAACTAGAGGGAATTGATTCCAATATGCTTTTATTTTACAATTCTCCACAGACGGTGCATCTCCTGCTCTCTCTGCACCCTGGGGAACATTCCGAGTGCCCCGGACCCAGCATTCCTGTGTATATTGTGGGGTTCCCAGTGTCCCGGAAAACTGTTGGATGGAGAAGTAATAATAATAAATCATGATTTTGGGATCCACCGAGGGAGCATGACAATAAGCACGAGGACCAACAGATGCGAGCTGTCAGGTCCACAGCCCACCTGTGCCCGGGCAGCGGGGTGAGCCGCCGAAGGCCAAAGACAGTGGCTGGAGTCGGTGTGTGAAGCACGTGACTTATTGGTGAAAGCTGACACGAGATGGGTGATGGTTCCCAGCAGTGCTCGGAGACGACAGACTGAACAGGTCCCCTCAGTCCCTCAGCAGGCCTCCGCAGGCAGTGCCTCCCCTCCCTGGTGGTGCGGATGCAGGGGTGGCCTGGAGGGCGGGTGGCACGGGTGTGCCCACAGTGCCCCCAGTTCTGCAGCGCCCCGCACGGCACATCGTGGGAATTATCAGGGGGATAGACACATGGTTCTGTCTTCACGAGGGCCCCGCCACCTCCCTGCCCTGCGGTCAGCGTGTCCAGTACCTTTCTACTCTCAAGTACCACCTTCCACCTTTGGGAGGTCTCCCGCTGCCTTCAATAATACAGGGCCAGGGTCTCTCCTGGCCCTGTATTATTGAAGGCAGCGGGAGTTTCTTAGCTAAGGTCTCGACCTGGAGCTTGATACTTCCAGTTTGAAGAGAAAATAGAGCAATTGGGTAAAGTGCACAGGGAGTTCCAGTTACTCTGTCTCACTGGTCCCAGTGCCCGGTTAGCAGGGGTCATAAACACAGGGAACCTGCAGGCGTGGGTACAAGCTCTCTCCTAATGACATTGGTCAATCCAGTCATGAGGCAGGTGCAGCCATCACTAGGTGCTGCATTTAATTTTTAAGGTTATTGTGAGAAGGATTCCTTCTCAGCAGCTATAGGAAAGCTATTGATTTATGATGTTGGTCTTGTATACTGCTACTTTTCGGAATTCATTAATTAGCTTTAAAGTCTTCTGGTAGAATTTGGGGGTTTTCTAGCTATAGAATCATGTCATCAGCAAACAGTGATAGTTTGTCTTTTTCTTTTTTTATTTGTATCCTTGTATTTCTTTCTCTTGCTTCATACTGGTTTGGTGACATCCTTGTCTGGTCCCCTGTTTTTTTAGAGGAAAAACTTTCTGGTTTCATCCATTCACCCAAAGATGCTGGCTTTGGGTGTGGTGAGCCGTTCCTGCGGACTGTGGTCGCCATTACATGATGGCGCTGGCTCCGCTGTGGTCTGTGAAGGACAACTCCATATCAGAGAGAGTTGGCGTATTGTCAACTCCTTATCAGAGAAAGTTGGCGTGTCGTTTTCTAGCACCCTGTGAGAAGGGTCCACGTGGCAGCTTCGCATTGGGGTTCGCGGTGCTTTATTAAGGCTGGGAGGGGCATCTGAGGAGGATTAGAAGAATTATTAGAAGAATATCAAGGGCCTGAATAAACTGCTGAAAGAAGATTCCTGAGTCGCGTCTTCCTTGCGGGCAAGGGGGTCGTGACATTTGGGTTTGTTGCATGTGGCCTCTAAATGTTGAGTTAATGTCCAGTTTCTCCAGTGTTTTTAGCATACTGGTTGCTGTATTTTATCAAAGGCCTTTTCTGCATCTATTCTCCATTCTCGGATACAAATAAAAAAAGAAAAAGACAAACTATCACTGTTTGCTGATGACATGATTCTATAGCTAGAAAACCCCCAAATTAAATGTCTGGGAACTAATCTAACCAAGGAACTGAAAGAACTCTACAATGAAAATATAGAACACTGAAAAAAGAAATGGAAGAAGACCTCAGAATACGGAAAGACCCCCCATGTTCATAAAGCACAATTGAGTTTTCTTCAGCCACTAAGAAAAATGAAATGATGTCATTTGCAGGAAACAATAAATGATGTGGGTGTGCACTCAAGGATTGTTGGTGGGACTTCAAATTAGTGCAACCACTAGAGAAAGCAGTGTGGAGACTCCTCAAATAACTAATAGAGAAACCAAAATATGACCCAGCTATCCCTCCTCAGTATCTATTCAGAAGAATTAACATCAGTACACTATCATGATACAGCCACTTTATAGCAGCACAATCCAAAATAGACAAATTATGGAATCAACTCACATGCCCATCAACAGATGCATAGATCAAGAGAATGTGATACACACACACACACACACACACACACACACACACACACACACATAATGGAGTTCTAGTCAGCCATAAAGAAGAATGAAATAATGGCATTTGCTGGTAAATGAATGGAAATGAAGAAAATCATGCTAAGTAAAATAAACCAGACTCATAAAATCAAAAGCCAAATGTTTTCTCTTATATGTGAAATATAGAGCAAAATAAGACAAAAAATGGTGACGGAGGAGGGGATAGGACATCATAAAGATATAGGGTTGATGAGTTGATTAGAAGAAGGTGAATGAGAGGGAGGGAGGAAAAAGGAAAAGGTAGAAATATGAAATAAATTTAAAAATATGTTATATACATATATAAATGCATCAAAAATAATTTCACCTGCATATGTATGTGGAAATACCAATAAAAATAAATAAATAAAGGAATGTAAGGAATAGAAGGAAGGAGAGAGAGTAAGGGGAGGGAGGAGGGAAGGGAAAGAGGGAGTAAAAATAAAATTCTTTTTAAATAAAATTTTAAAAGTAAAAGTAAAATAAAATTCCTTGCCTGTATTATTTTGTCAGAATGAGCCCAAATTCTATGCATTCTTTAAATAAAATAAAAATAAATTATTCAATAACATCATTTTTATTCATTCTAAAAAATGAAATGGAGGACTTTGGGTCTTAGAGATGTTGACTGTAGAATGTGAATTGTCATCCTGACTAGGGTGAGAGGAAACCTTAATGTACTTTTAGTTTGCATGTCCCTAATCAGTAGAGATAGTGAACATTTTCTCCTATATTTATTGGCAATGATGTGGGAAAAAGACACACTCCTAGATTGTTGATGGTACTTTAAATTAGTGTGACCACTTTGTAAAGCAGCATGGAGACACTTCAGAAAAGCAGGAATGGAGCCAGCACATAACCCGGCTAGCCCACTCCTTGTGGGGATATCCAAAAGATTTAAAATCACCACAGTGTAGGGACATGGCCCCATCCCTATTTACAGCAGCACAATTCACAGGAGCCAATCTAGAGAAGAGATGAATGGCTAAAGAAAATGTGCTATAGGTACACAAAAGATTATTACTCAGCCACAAATAAGAATTAAGTGATGGCATTTGCTGGTAAATGGATGAAATTGGAGACAAACATGAAAAGTGAAATAAACCAGACCCCAAAGGTAAATGTTTTCTCTGATATGCAGAAACTAGAAAAAATAAAAGATAAAAAGCCCAAGAAAAGAAAAGGGGGTGAGAACTTTCTTAAAAATGAGAAAGATCCGTGAAGTAGAGGTCACGTGTTGGACTGAGCAGGAGGAAGGATGGGATAAGGAGAGAGCCGTGGAATAAATCTGACCTCCCTTCTGTAGGGACATCCACGAATATAGCACAGTGGGTCTCCCCATTATGGATATGCACAATGGCACTAATTAAGGAAAAAGTCTAGGTGAACAACAGAAAGATGGGTAGGACTGAGGAATGGAATGGGGGAGGGAGGAAGGGAAGAACAGGGCAAGTACTGGGGATGTGATTAGAGCAAATCTTGTTCCCTGCTTTTTTAGAATTCTTTCAAAATGAATCCTAATGTTAGGTATAAATAAAAAGAGTCAAAAAAAAGAGACAAAAAATGAAATTTTTAAAAAGGGAGATGATAGTACAGAGTGTGAAGACACCCGAGCCTTCACTGCAAAGAGCCCAGAGGATGGCATTTCTTAAGACCGTCCCCCTTCCCAGTTGTCACCAAACCAGTACGAAGCGCATGTCCGCCTTTGAGGGATGCAGGGTTTTTTTCCCCTGCATTTAAATGTCCCTTCTGCTCAAACTGCCTAACTGATGGTGGAGTCTGTAATTCCTAAAACTTTAATGATTTCTTTTTTCCAGACTCAACAATAGAGTTTGCCGCCATCCCCAGACGGGCTTGCCACCTCTTCCTTATAGACTTGAGAGGGAGTCAGAAATCCAACTAGTGGTGTCCTCCATAGAGACAAATTCTAAACTGCATTTGCAAAGCTGGGCTAGTTCCCTCCTGTAAATAAAATAAAACCAAAACATCTTTCGTTTCTGTGAATACATCTGCCTTCCATCAAATTGTCTTTCTGTCTTGACTAAACTTTAGGGAGATTAAATGTTTCTGTGTGCACAAGTCAATGGCAAAAGGAGATTTAGAGTGAATGACATTTGGTTAAAAAGAAAAAAAAAGAAACCTTCCGTTTGCCAACCCAACTTGTGATCATCATTGTTATCTGTCAATCAATCAAACAGGTGACCACAATACACATCAAAATATTAAGTGCATGACTTGACATTGCATCAAGAACACTGTGACATGAGGTTGATCTCTGTTCATCTCCTTCTGGAAACTCAAAAAAAAAAATAACAAACATGAAATTTAAACAGCAAAAGCACCACACATTCAGCTGGGGTTGGAAGAGAGATGGTGGCCTGTGTCTGCTCAACAGCGTGGTTGAAGGCTAAATTGCCATTATTTGATTATAGGTTTCGAAGATTTCCTGAGAGATGCAGAGAAGATAGAATGAAATCTACAGAGAAATAAGAGGAGAAGAAACCAAGATCCAAATATGTATTGGAGAAAAAAATTGGTTCAGAGCCAGGAGTTTTTGCAGAAAAGGAGAAAAGAGATTTAGAGTGGGAGTGGGATAGTACCTGAAGCTGCAAACCAGAAAGGACGAGGGTAGAAACTCACAACAGGTGTGGACCGTACCTTCACTCCCTTGTGCTTCTGCAACAATGGGTTTTCCACCTAACTCTTCCATTGTCTCCTTAATGCAAGTGACCTGGAGGGATGAGAGGTTTGTTTTTTCTGACCAGCTGCAGAAAACTCGGAAGTTAAGCAAGGTGAATGGTATCAGGGAAGCCAGCCAGTCTCAGAACAGCACTCTGCTGGTCCATCTCATAAATCCTGACATCACTTTGCCTGCTGTTCCATAGAGTGCCCACAGATTTTCTTTTTTCTTTTCTTTTTTTGAAAAGCTTCAATCAACTTTTTGTGCTGGCCAAATGTAACTCTTGTCTCACTTGGGGCTAGACGTGTCATTACCATTTACATCATCTTAAGTGGCTTCTGTTTTTGCAGGGAACCCAAGCTCTCCTGTCTTTTTAGTTCTCTTGTTGCTTGTAGCTGGCTGCCCCCCTAGTCTCTGGTTCGCAGCCTGGGACAGACTTTCATTTGGTGGCACGTTCCTCAAGCAAGGCCCAGCCATCTATTGAGAGTGGCAATGGTCAGCAGAGAGGGGGCCCCGGCTGCCACACTGCAAGGCCCTCCTCCCTGTGAATCCCTTTAGTTCAGATCCATTCCTCTGGTGGAACGGATGCACTGGAGGAGAGCCTCATGTAAGTCCCACTGGCCCCAACTCCGCCGAGAAGGAAGTCAGCCTTGTACTGGAATCTCGATATCCAGGTGCACCTTCCGTCCTGGAGGGAAACTGCTGGACCCCTCTGGGGACTCCCATCAGCCTGGGATCCCGTGATGAACCCACAGGTACCTATTCCCGAAGGTTGTTCCATGTAGTGTTTTGTCAGATCACTGACCAGGAACAAGAAGGCTCTGAACTTCTCACTAGTCGTGTCAAGGCAATCGGTGCACACGCTTGTAAAAAAATATCGTGTGGTTTCCTGTGTGGTGTCCATGACTTTTTCTTCAAGAAACCCACCAAGGTCCCAAGACTATTTTATCACCTTATTTGGACCATCTCCGGTGAGTGATAAACTAACATGGCAAAAGGAGAAACAGTTCCAGAGACTGTGTACCCATTCTCACACACACACACACACACACACACACACACACACACACACACTTGTTCACTGGAGACCTCCTGGCCATGGAATTGAGGCCTCTGAACAGCACTTGCCTCCTCACTGCCTGTCTCCAAGCAGGGTGCTCTCCTGGGTGATGGGAGACGGGTTCTCCCTGCCTGTGGCCACCACCTCAGCACACAAACTTCCGAGGCCTCAGGCTGCTGGATTCTGAGCTCAGCTCCTGCTCAGACTCCCGCAGCCACCACTGTCCTCACGTCCACCCGGAGCCCTGCTTCTCGTGGCTTATGGTTCAGAAAGAGGAGGACAGGAAGGACTCTGTGGAGAGGGTGCTGCTCCTCCCACACAGAGTTCAGGAACAGCCGCAGGAAGAGGAGGGGCCAGCTGGGGTGGACGAGAGATGGTGGTCTGTGACCAGGCAGGAACGCATCCTTCTGCCTCCACTTTAACACACGTGCATGGATTAGGCAAATGCTGCATCTTTTTTTTTTCGCTTTTTCAATTTTTTCAAATGCTGCATCTTGTGGACGTAGAAGTGACTCCTGAATTAAACTGCCTTTCCCAGAATAAAGGAAAAGGCTGGCAATCACCTGGGAAGGGTCATTGTAACAAAGAAGAATATAGTTATGACATTTGCTGGTAAACGAATGGAACCGGAGACTACCAGGCTAAGTGAAATAAGCCAATCCCAGAAAACCAAAGGCTGACTTCCCTCTGATCTGCAGATGCTGAAACCTACGAAGGAGGGCAGAGAGTAGAAGCTCATTGGATTAGACAAAGGGGAATGGAAGGATGGGGATGGGAATAGGAAAGGCAGTAGAATGAAGTCAGACATAGTTTTCCTATGTTCATAGGTGAGTGCACAACCAGTGAAACTCCACATCCTGTCCAGCCACAAGAATGGGATCCTAATTAGATTAAGTTATATTCCATGTATTAAATATGTCAAAGATACTAGAGTCAGGTTTATCTAAAAAGAACAACAGCAACAACAAGAAACTAGAGAGCTATTCACGGATGCATTTTCCTTTCCTCCAGGACTCACAAGGACATCACGGTCTCCAGGTAACGTGGTCATGTGCTGCATTCTGGCCAAAGAAATGTGGGGAGGTGACAACATCTCGTCCAGATGTGGACCATCGAGCAGCCTCACTATGGGCCCCTTCCCACATCTGGCACTGCCTGGGAGGATATCAGGCCCTCAGACATCTGGTGCCACTTGTTGGAAGACCTGAGTCCCAGAATGACCACACGGCCCCAAGGGGGAATCAGGACCGGGGCTAGGAGTGACCTGCTCCAGGTGATGATCACTGTACCATCATTCAGAACTTAGCACTGGTGTTGGGTTTTTTTATTTTTTTTTATTTTTTTAAGAAAAGCCGGTCCATTGTGACAAGGGGAAGCAGACCATGATTAGTCAATTTTGTTTTTATTTAAAACCCCTCCACAGACGAGGCGTGCTTCCCATTCCCTCTCCCTGTGGAGGCAGTGGAGGACCGAGGCAGCCCCCTGAACGTCCTGCAGTCTGTTGTGTTCTGGTCCTCAGCAATGGCACTTGCTCGTTCTTCAAACAGAAAAGTTCAAAGAAGAAACCTAAGGTATTTTTAACAGGAGTTACTACAGGCAACCTGGTCCCTGTGAGTGAGCGTAGTGCTGGCATGTGGCCCATTCCCAGTAACAATGCCATATTTCTTGACCCAGTTGGTCCCTGTGGCTCTGGTGGGGGAAGCCCGTAATGACTGGAGATATTTTCTTTTGGTAGTGGTTAAAGATCTTTGGCTAGTAATCTTTTCTCAAACCATATCGTGTATCCCCCTCACTCATGGGCCTGGGAGTGTGCACCCCAGAGGGCTTAGTCTTCATCCCATGTCCACTAGCCTTTATGGGTCCCCCTCTGGCAGGTTATATGACAAAGGAAGAGCAAGTCACCCTGTGTTCCCGCTTGTGGAGTACAGTTTGCTCTAATCTGGTCCCTGGTGCTTCCCACTAACTCCGTATCCTGACCCTATTCCCTTTCCTCCACTCTATTGATCTTTCTGCTACTTATTTTTAGTTTTTGTTTGTTTGTCTTTTGTTTTTTTTCTTCTTTTCCTAGTTAGTGTTTTGCGGGTGTATAGATGGTGATATCCACTGCGGCATACTCACATACGTATGTAGGAAAGCCAGGTCAGATTCATTCCACGGGATTCTTGATTGACGTCCTATAGGTGCCGGGACATGTGCTGCAGTCATGGCCATTAATTGTCCTGACGGCTGCTCATACTTGCTTTGTCCACAGTGACTAGGTCTCCCGCGTTTAGCTGCTGATTTGAGGGGGTCACTCATTCATGAGATCAGTACTGCTGTAGGTGGGTTATAAGATCATGGAAATGCCAAGGTGTATTCAAATGCTCGGCCCACGTCAGCTTACGACTGCGGGCAGTAGGATGCTTCCTTGCCACGGTCCATGTCTGTGGGGGTGGCGTCAGGCGTTTGGAAGCCATGGCTGGCTGCCTTCTGAGGGGCCCTAGTGCAAGCATAAGCCTGTAACAGCCCCGTGCGTGAGTGTGCCTGTTCACGTTAGAGCCGCCTTGCAGTCTTCTGATGGGAGCGGGGGTCCTGTGAGGTTCCCTGCCACCGCTGTGCAGGTAGCCTCCCCAGAGCTACCTGCTCCATCACCCGAGGCTCTGGCCACTGCTGCTCTATGGGACAGACAGGGTAAGAGCCACAGACAATGATGACCTGGTGGGAGCTCCCCTAGTTTGCCATTGGCCACAGAGATTTTCTCCCCTGTGACCTGCCCTCTGTGCAGCCGAGCCACGCATTGGACAGCTCCTCTTCCAGCCATCTACCTTCACCTGGGTCACCTGCTTCCTGGTCCCCTGGCAGAAGAGCGAGGCTGCGTGCTGCCACATGATGCACACTCACTTCCTAATGCGGCAGTTGTTTCCAGTGTCTTTCCATGTCCTTGTCCCCTTCCACAGCTGTGACAAGGATCCTAAAGGAACTCACTTATTGCTCTGCTGTGGCCACAGGACCCCCTCAAACCCATCAGGGCAGATAGAAAGACTGAGCCCCTAGGGTTGTGCTTGGACTAATCTGCCCCACTCTTGCAATTGCTCTCCAAATATTTCTTTGTAGTTTTGTTTTTAGTACCAGGGATCAAACTCAGGGGCACTCGACCGCTGAGCCACATCCCCAGCCTTATTTTCTGTTTTATTTAGAGACAGGGTCTCACTGAGCTGCTTAGCGCCTCGCCATTGCTGAGGCTGGCTTCCGATTCACAACCCTCCTGCCTCAGCCTCCCGTGCCACTGGGGTTACAGGTGGGCGCCACCACGCCCAGCTCTTTGTGTGTTTTATTTTTTTATTTTTAGTTATACATGGACACACTACCTGTATATATTTTTATGTGGTGCCGAGGATCGAACCCAGTGCCTCATCCATGCTAGACGAGCTCTCTACCACTGAGCTACAGCCTCAGCCCCTTTATCATGAGGTAGTGTTGAATTTTGTCAAATTCTGCCACCTACTGATGCGTTCATGTCATTGTACTTCATTGTATTCGTGTGGTCAATTACACTTATGGGTTTGTATCTATTGAACCAATCCTGCGTCTCTGGGATTAAACAAACTTGATCGTGTTTTACAATCCTCTTAATGTTTTTTTAAAAAATATTTTAAACTAAACTGAATGTGTCTTTTTGTTAGTGAATCATACTTTTCCATTAAAGAGGGGTTCCACTGAGACATAGTCAGAAGTGCACATGATATAACTTGCTCCATTGGATTCCCTGGTCATTCCTCTTTCTCTCCTCTTTTCTCTCCCTGGGCCCCCATTTTCTATTCTACTGGTCTCCGTTCTATGTTTGTGAGACACGACTTTTACATTCCTTGTTCGATTCTTGCTCCTGCATGTTAGCAGAAACATTTGACCTGGGACCCTCTGAGTCTGTTTCCTGTCTCTTAGCCTGAAGTTCTCCAGTTCCATCCATTTACCAGAAAATGGCACCAGTTCATTCTTCTTATTTACTTCTTAACTTGAATGTGAGTGTAAGGCTCGAGCTCATGGTAGTGCCACTTCATGTAGCATCCAGAGTCTTGATGGCCGTTGCCATGGAACTTCAGTCACTGCCGGAGTGAAGGGCTTAGGTTTCATTCCTGGATGACATACTCAAAGGGACCAGACTGTAACGAGTTTCTCTCATGTCCACGTGAGTTGGAAACAAGCAACGGGGCCTTTCTTTTCTTTCTTTTTTTTTTTTGACAAAAGAGGGCTCTGCATCCTCATGGCCTGTAAACACAAAGGCTGTCTTTTCCAGTTTCATGCACATAAAGTAGGAGAGAAGAGACCGAGGGCCACGGAGCTGGTGAAACTGTGAGACAGAATCTGAGGAAACTACTTTAGGGTGGGCTATTGTGGGTGGGGGGCAGAAGGGGAAAGATGTGGTGGTATCCGTGTTTAGGGAAGGTAAAGGAAGAAGGGAGGGTGGAATTGGAGAGGGGGCTGCCTTGTTTGGAGAGGAATGAGGCTGCCTGAGTGGCCCATCTGAACCCTGCACAGGTCTGAGTGTATTGACCTGAGTCATTCTGTGATCCTGGGGCTTTCCTATGAAGAAAGTGTTGTCTCCATTTACTGAGCTGCAGATGTACTGATGGCTTTTCCAAGGGCATACAGTCCTTAGAACCCAGAGAGGGAACATTGTATTAAGACGTCTAATACTTAATTGTCCTCTTTGGCCTTTCTGCCTCTTCCCTATTGACTTGGGGGGACACTGGGACGTCCAACTAGCAGTGTCCTTCAGACAGATAAATTCTACAATGGATTATGTAAGCCTTAGCTAATTTTTTTTTTCTGTAAACACAGCTGAAACATCTTTCCTTGCAGTTGCAATAACTGCTTTGGATTTATGTTCCATGTCTTCAGAAAAATCTAGGAAGATTAGGGTTTCTATCTACAGAAGGAAATGTCAAAAGGAGATTTAGAGAGAGTAATATTTGTTTTAAAAGGAAAAAAACAAAGCAAAACTCCTGCCCTTTACCACTACAGGGCTATTCCCATCACATTTCTCTCTGTCAACACACCTGACCACAGTGACAATCAGCACATGGCACACATCACCCGAGATTGCATCAGGAGCACATGTTGAGCCGAGGTTAATCTCTTTCCATCCTTCTTGTGACTACTCCAAAAATAACAAAAATGAAATTTAACAAAACAAAAAAAAAAAAAACAAAGTCGTCAACCGAACAGTGTGGTGGAAAAAGAAATTGCCAACATTTGGTTACAGGTGTTGACGGGGGTCCTGACGGAGGGAGAGCAGAGAGAAGGAAATCCGTGGAGAATCAAGAGCAGAGGACAGGGTGACGGCACGTCCTGGAGAAAAGGTCAGAGCCAGGAGCCGGAGGGGAGAAGAAGACACGAGGGCTGGGGGAGCACCTGGATGATGGGGGGGATTGCAAACTGGGAAGGATGAGATAGAAACCCAACCCGACACGGGCAGCTTCCTGTCACCTCTGCCCTTCGTTCATAAGTGTTCTCCGCACACACTTTTACTGTCCTCCTCAGTGCAAGGGAGGGATGCTAGGGTGCCATGTCTCTCTGGTCAATGACAGAAAACTGTGAAGCAAAGCAGAAAAAATGCCGTCAGTAACCCGAAGTGTCTCTGTTGATGGATTTCTTGCTCCATTTTATGAATCCTGAGATTATTTGGCCTACTTCTCCTGGAAGAAGAAGAACAACAACAAATATTTAAAGCTTCATTCAACTCCTCCTGGGAGCCACAGCGCCCCTCCTTTCACTTGCTGGACATAATTATCCCCTTTCTAAGTGGCCGGTTTGGGCAGAGCGCTCTTGTTCCCCGGGATGTTTGTGGCTTCCTGTCCTCAGTGCTCTCCTTCCCAGCACTGGGCAGGTTCCTCCAGCGAGGTCCAGCACCCTACTGAGTGGGCGGATGGTCAAGAAGACACGACAGGCCTGGGCCACCTCCCTCGTGGCCATTCTCCTCGTGGGTTCCTTTATGTCGTACGGGTACCCTGGGTAGACCAGATGTATCAGAACAGAGCCTCACAGGAGGCCAGCAGTCCTGAGCCCAGGGAACGAGAACCCTCCATGTTCAGGGAAACTGCTGGGGAACAGTCTGGATAGCGACTAAAAGGCTCAGTGGTCACTCCAGTTGAACCGGGCTGACTGGGCTGCACGAAATAACCACAAAAGAGACACAAATACCTTTTTATTTGGGGTCGCTGTGACGGCTCCTCTGACCTTAAGGGTCCGCAGGAAGAGAGAGAGCGAGAGCAGGCGCTGACCCCTTTTATTGAGGAGAAGCTGTTCAAATGAGGCTAGGGGTCAGGTTTCAGGGGGCTGAGTATCTTCATGATGTCCACTGTCAGCAGGTTGACTGACACCTGGGTAGGCCACATCCAAGGGCACAGTAAGAGAAGGGGACACACACAAGGCACTTCCATGGAAGATTCTATCCTAAACAGGGCAAGGGGTTAGATTACAAAGGAACAGGTGAGCACAGCTTCACCCACGGGGCTGTAGCAAGACACACCCATGCACCAGACATGGACCCTCGAACCCAAGAAGGGTGGGGAAAGCTCTGCCACATTTCTGCGACTGAGCACCTCAGCACCCAGCCGGGGAGTGTGACTCTGTCACGTGTAAGGTTGGTCTCCCACACTGGATCTCTCATTTCCCTGTGGAAGTGCATAGGAGCAGAGCCCCACCGCTCACTGGAACGTGGCCTGTGTGTGGCTTGGGACCATGAGGGTTTCCAGCACTTAGAGCCTGCTGGTCCTTGGTGGGTCCGTTCTTGCTTTGGCGCTGCATCTATGTATTGATCTTGTCAATGCCTGGGTCTGGGGTGGGATATATGGATGCAATCTGGCCGTCAAATCATGCATACATGTTGAAATATCTGTCATTTTTTAGTAGAAGTGAACCACGGAGGTTTATAACTGAAGCCGGAGGAGTGGAAGATCAACAGTGAGTAGAGCTGGGTAGGGTGTACAGGTGTCCCCCCACCCTACATGTCCTTGGTCTGCTTCTGTGATTTTGAAGTGAATTGCAAATAGAGCTAAGAACGTATCATGTGAAGAAACGTCTGCCTTCCCTGGAAAGAAGTCCTTTGCCCAAGCAGAGAGTGCGGAGCGTGCGTGTAGTCGGTGGATCGTGTGACGATCCCGCTGGTGGGAGGTGACGTATGAGTCAACTTGCAGGTGGATGAAAGGTCTCCGTGGTCAACTGTGTCCGGGATTATGTCGGTGCTCTCTCCACTCTTAGGAACAGCACAAATAGGGCAGCACACAACATGAGAACCTGTTAGCTTTGGAAACTGTTGGTAAGAAAGCCTTCCCGCTTTCCCCTTCCTTCTTGTTCCTGGGTGTGAAAGAGAAGATGGATTTAGACAAAGAGGTCCATCTGGATGGCATGATTAGATGCATAAAGGGAAGGAAACAAGTTCAGATGTCCAATGACCTGTACAGTGGGCCTCCCTGGGTACATGAGGGCTTGCAGCCAGAGTCTGAGTGGGCTTTGGGTGCGCTAGGTCTATGGCAGGGGTCTGTGGCATGTGAGTGGTGGCTGCACCGGCTTGCTCACTACCCTGAAGACCCCTAAGGGCAAGAATGGCACCAGAGAAGCAGGATCAAGGGAAGGATAAGAGAGTGTCTCCATGGAGTCTCTAACCTAGGGTATGTTGGTGATTTGGGGACTAGCAGAAGTTCTTAGAGCTTTGACTGAAAACCTGATATCATTATGGGGTTTTTTTTTTTCTTTTTTCCTGCTTCTGGGAATTGGACCCCAGGACTTTGCTCATGCTAGGTCAACTCTTTACCATGGATCTACACTACCCGATCTACATATTTTAATATTCAAAAAATATTAAATGTGGGCTGAAGTTGTAGCTCAGGGGTAAAGCACTTGCCTTGCACATGTGAGGCCCTGGGTTTTATCCTCAGCACCACATAAAAATAAATAAATAAAATAAAGATATTGTGTCCATCTACAACTTAAAAATAAATACATTTTAAAAATTTATTTTAAAATATTTAATGTATGCAACAAAAAGCTAATGCCTGTTTTCAGGAACTTAGCCAAGTATTTTTATATCCATGAGTGGTGACATAATATCATTATTATCATTATTGCTAAAACAAGGGAATTTTATTCCCCTTTTAACTTTCTAGATTAAATCATGAGGGTTGAGGCTGTAGCTAAGTTGTAGAGCAGTTGCCTAGCATGCATGAGGCCCTGGGTTTGATCTTCAGCACAGCATAAAAATAAACAAATAAAATAAAAGCATTCTGTCCATCTACAACTACAAAAAATTTTTTTAAAAAATTTTAAATCATGAAAATGTCATGTGAAGGGCAAGATGGTAAAGAATGACTCTTGAGGGAGCAATGTCTGTTTGTACTTTGAACTCCTCTGAGCTACAGGCCAATAATGACATAGTGATCTATGACTCAAAGTCCTTCTTAGCAATTTGTCACCCACTAAGAAGTTTATTTTCATATGGAGATCTTGTATTCAGCTAACCTGATGGACTCTTATCTGTCTTAATAATTTTCTCAATAAATTGTTACAGAATTCTCTGATAATTAAATAGTTATAAACAGTGACTGATTTGTTCATGTCATCATTTTTATTTGTTCTAATTAGTTATAAAAGACAGTAGAATGCATTTTGACACTACATCAATGAAGTGTAACTTCTCATTCATCTGGGTGTACAGATGTAGAAGAATCACACTGGTCGTGTACTCATATAGGTTCCAGGGTAATAGTGTCTGCATCATTCTGCTATCCTTCCTACCTCCATGTGCCTCTCCTCCCTTCACTCCCCACTACCTCATCCAAAGTCCCTCTATTTTCCCTAGCCCCTGCCTTGTTGTGAATTAGCATCTGCATATCAGAGAAAACATTTGGTCTTTGTTTTTTGAGGGATTGGTTCCATAGTTTAGCCATTATGAATTGAGCTGCTATAAACATTGATGTGGCTGTGTCACTATAGTATGCTGATTTGAAGTCCTTTGGGTATATACTGAGGAGTGGGATAGCTGGGTCAAATGGTAGTTCCATTCCAAGTTTTCTTAGGAATCTCCACACTGCTTTCCATAATGGTTGCACCAATTCGCATTCCCACCAGCAATGTATGAGTGTGCCTTTTCCCCCAAATCCTTGCCAGCATTTATTGTTGCTTGTATTCTTGATAATTGCCATTCTGACTGGAGTAAGATAAAATCTTAGAGTAGTTTTGATTGGCATTTCTCTAATTGCTAGAGATGTTGAACACTTTTTCACATATTTGTTGATGATTATATTTCTTCTGCGAAGTGTCTGTTCAGTTCCTTGGCCCATCTATTGATTGGGTTGTTTGTTTTCTGGGGGGGTTGAGTTTTTTACTCTTTATGTACTGCCACTATCATTATTATTTTTTACTCTTTATGTAATGCCACTATCATTATTAGCTAAAAGAAAGTTTTGCATCCCACTGAAACTATATAAGGATGATAGCTGTATGTTTCCAGATATAACCAGCTTTTTATTTTTTTCAATGAGAAGTTTTTCAATGTCACCTGGGTTTATTTTCAAGAGTAAACATTAGAACCATGTCGTCTATTCTTCTACTTTTAAGATCCATGATTCCACTTCTGGGTTCCAGTTCCCCAAGAGGTGTCCCCACCTGTCCCAAAGTCGGTGGGAGTCAGCCCATGTGGCCTCTCTCAGCAGCACATTCCGTTACTCGGAGGACTTGATTTTTTATGATGTATCTCATGCTTTTCCTTCTTCCTGGAAATTGCTTTTCACTTTCTGTTCCTATCAATTTGATTATTATAGATACATTTTCTCTGTGAAATCAAACCGTATTTTCCTCATTGTAACTAGCTTATTGCACTTTGAAAGATGTCCGCCAGATTCATCCACACTGTAGCCTTGGACAGGATTTCTTTGCTTCTAAGGCCCAATAATAATACATCATATGGACAGACCCCATTTTATTTTGTGATTCCCTGTCAGTGGACATTTAGGTGGTTTCTGCTTCCTGTCTATTGTGAATTGTCCCTCTATGCCTGGGGCTTTTCAAGTATTTTTTTCAATTCTTTGGGAAATATACCAGGAAATTGAACTGCTGGATCATATTAAAATTCTATAATCAACTTTGGAGGAACTTCCACACTCTCTTCTTTAGCAACTACCACATTTTAAATTCACATCAACAATGCACAGTTTTCCTCTTTCTCCATATTTTGTAGCCAAAATGTGTAATTCTGTTGTTTTGATAGTAGCCATGCTGATAAGTGTGAAAGGCCTCTGTGAATTGGTATATAAAATGCAGCAAGAGAACTCTGAGAGCAGACTCTCAAAGCATCACCTCACCACCCATGCTAATATCATCGCCCACAGAGCCAAATGTCTTTCAAGGACTCCCAGGGGATTGGATTGTAGAGCTAAGAGAGAAAATTCCTCTACTCACGTGGAGCATGGTGGACCAGTATTGCACAGCAGGTAAGGAGTGTGATCCTGTGGCTAGTGTTCCATTGCGATGGGCCCAAGCGAGACAAGCTTGGGTGGAGGAGTGGGGATTGGCAAAGCCAGGAGGCAGGCAGGCAGTGGGGGTCTCCTCTGTCCACCTGTCAGCTCACTCCCATTGTCTTCTCCAGGAGGGGCCAGGAGCAGTCTTCTTGGCCTCATTGTGGTATAAAGCCCCCAGCTGATAACAGGGGGCTTCCACTTACTGCAAGAATGTTGGAAACTTTTCTCTGTGGTAAACTGCACCTCCAAAGAAAGGCTATTCACAGTAAGACCAGCTAAAGAAGTGGTGGAGCAGTTGTTTCCCCCAAGAAAATTCTCCAACGATGGAGGTATTCATTAAACTATGTTTTAAGTTCTTTATGTGGTGAAGAAGGGGGGATAAAAGAGGTTGAGAGAGAGAGAGAGAGAGGAAATGTCTTGTTCAGAAGGAGCAATGGAAAGAGGTGGGTACATACATGCAGAGGGGATTGAAGAGGAGTCTTCTTGTGCACCTGCTCCCCCGCGGTCAAAGCCCGATACTTTGCATCCCAGGTACCCTGGTCTGTCCTCCCAATGTCAGAACACACCTGGGCCTCTGAACCAAGACAAAGGACAAAGACATAAACATAGAGAAGCACAGAGCCAAACTGTGACTCATTTGCAGAGGCACCTTACTGCCCATATGGAAGGCAGGGCAGAGTTCCCGAGGGTTGTTGTCTTGGGCTCTATCCCAGTTGGAATGGAGGCAGGCGTTGGGATTGACACTGATGGATGGTATCAACCCTCAACAGGAAGGAGGGCTGCAAGCCAGGCTTTGTGACCTGCCACATGCTTCTGTGGGCAGGACCTGTGTGATTGACTAGGTATAAATAGCCCCGGACGCCACAGGCTGCACAGGCTCCTGGGGTGAATACAAATCTCTCATCCTTTGTCAAAGCTCAAAGCAAAGAAAGCACCATGAGACTGTCTGTGTGTGTCCTGCTGGTCACTCTGGCCCTTTGCTGCAAACAAGGTGAGTCTCCATGGTGGTCAGGCCAGCACCAGCCCCTGGTGAGCACCTGTCTCTGAACACTAGATAAAGCTATTGGAGTAGGTGGGGTAAGGAGGAGATCTGAACCACAGCAATGTGCAGAGTTCTTCTGTTTGTGAATTGACTGTTCTAAACTAAGGGGTCCTTTCATTAACTCCTCAACACCTAGAAACTTCTAGAGAAAGTTACTCCAGGCAAATGTTAGGAATTAGAGGCAGACACTCCCTCTTTCCCTGCGATCTGTACTTGGAACACTGCAGAATATCATGAGAGATCTGAGTGGGAATTTAGGCTCTGTCACTGACCAGCCTTCGACCCCGGGCCAGTGCCCACCCTCTCCAAAATGTAGGTGTGTTTATAGAAACCAACTTGAATAGCTAGGAAGATGGGCTGAGATGCTCCACGTCCAGAGTGCCCCTAGAGGGCCAACTCTGTGATCATTAGGTTTGTCCTCAGAGGCGTTTAGGTGCCACTTGAGCCCACAGCTTAGCCCCTGAATGCAGATGCATGAAATGTCCCTGCTAGACAGAGGTGTGGAGGAATCCCAGTCCAAGAAGAAAGAGCCACTGCTCTCTCAACCTCTGAATAATAAGCCTAAAAATGGGCTCTGGGATCAAACAGTGCTTAACGTGACCAGGAGCACCTCTAGCTTTCTCGGAGTCCTTCCGCAGTGTGGCGGCACTGGAGCGTCACTCAGCTATGGTTCCTGGGATGCAGAGGCACCTGCAGCCATTCTGCCAGTGGCACTTCCCATCGCCTCCTCCCCGGAGTGCCGAGGCAGGCTCTCTCCATCCTTCTCTTGTCTCTCACCTGCTGATCCTCCTCTTGTTTCTTTGCCTTGTCTCAGATCCTACCCTCGCCAAATGCTCCCCCTATTGTGCTGTCTGATAGGGGGTCACAAGAAGCCTGGCAGAGCACCTCCTGAGTACAAGGTGGTTGCAAAAATCCTTGGGGGTATGTGGAACTCAGACCAGAAAAACAGGTTCCTCCAGACTTCCAAGAGTCCCCCACACCCTCTGCATTCTGGACATCACTGCAGAACTGGGGACAATCACTAGTTTTTTGCTTTTTAAGATCAAATGGATGATCTCTCTTATGATTTCAGCTTTTTAGCATTAATCGTGCCCAATAGCATAATTAAATTCATCCAACACAATCTCCAAATATCACCTTTCACATTTTAATAATTTCATTTATTTTATTTTAAAAAATTTTTTAATATTTATTTTTTAATATTCATTTTTTAGTTTTTGGCGGAAACAACATCTTTGTTTGTGGTGCTGAGGATCGAACTCAGGCCGCACGCATGCCAGGCGAGCGTGCTACCGCTTGAGCCACATCCCCAGCCCCACATTTTAACAATTTTAATTACTCTTCTCCAGTTTTCTGATCTTTGATAAGATTCTGACTTCCCCATGCACCTCAAATTGTATGATTCAAAAACTCTCCTTGTGCAATATCCAAGGGTCATAATGTGACACTTGACTGGTCAACGACATTTAATCATTTCATCCAGGAAGGGTATTTCAGCAAAGCAGAGACACTATGTTGACTGGGTATGCCTTAAGAAAAACCTATAAAATTGAGTGGACAGGCAGCTGGGTGTCTAGTCTTGGCCCTGCTATTGCTCTGTGATCTTGGGGAAATCATTTTGGAAGTCTTAACACAGTCGTCAACACATTTATGGGATGGAAACTCCAAACCCCAGGGATCACGTCTTGATGAACATCAGGGAGTCCTGGGAAAAGTCCTGATTGCGCTTTCATAAATATTTTTTTTTTCTTTTGTGCCCCAGCCAATGGACTGGCATGTCCCACCATGGTTACTGAACTTTTAGAGTTCTTGGATTTCTCACCAGCTTCGTACTGGCTCTCGCTCCAGAAGTTCAAAGCACCTTCCGAAAATGTGGATGCAAAGTTAGAGGTGAAGGAATGCACCGACCAGATGTCCGCTTTGGACAGAAACCAAATTAAAGCAGTACTGGTAAGGTCATTCTTTTATGCCTAGAGGCTTTTAATCCTCACGCTACCAGGAATGATTCCCTCAGTGGAGGAGACACTGTAGTTGGGGGGTACACGCGTCTTGCCCGTCTTTTTGTTGAGAAAGTTTCCTGGGCCACAGGAAAGATGCCAGCAGATCACTTGCTGAATGACGATCCCCTGCACCCAGCACTGTGGGAACTTCCCTCTTTCCTGGATACCTGTCACAAAGGGTCACAAAGAATGACTCTCCTGTGACCACTGTGCCCAGTAGAGGCTCATGACTTTCCCCTTGCACATGGTGTCCTGAGGAGAAAGACAATCTAAGACCATCTGGTTCCCAGGCAGGAAGTTTCAGGGTCAAGTCTCGGTGCTTCCTTGGCTGGGAACACTCTGAGGGAGAGTTCTAGTCACCCCATGGGTCACAGTCACATGGACTGACCTATGGAGAGTTTGGGTATCTACAGGAGCGGGGGAGAAAGCTAGAAGTGACCACTGTCAGAGCTCTGTGTAGGGAAGGTGGGTTTCTTTGTCCGCTTGGCCAGATCTCCTGGGGCGCCTGGCGTCACCTGACAGCAGTGTGGACCTGCGTGCCCACCCAGCCCTTTCCTGGGTCTCAGTGATGGGACCCAAGTTGGAGGGAAAGGAGAATCCCACCCTTCCCCTCCACCTTCCACAGCGACTTGAGCCACACTCTTGGGTCACCTCCGTGTGGATTTGTCTGGCTCTGAGAGGTTCTCGACTACTGTGCACAGGTGGTTGAAAGTCCCCACAACTGTGGGCCTCGTGCTCCCCAACCCTCTCTCTCTGGTTGCCTTCTGCCCTTGAAAAGTGTTTTGGCTGGCAACCCCCGTGTTCCCCTTGGTGTGCTAACATGTCACCTCAGGAGCGGTACAGACCATCTCACCTTTCCCTTTTCCTCTCTTTGGTTCAATTGCAGACAGAAATTCTCCTCAGGAAGTGTACTCTGTGAAGCATAAAATATACTCCTGGTTCCTCTGTCTTTCAAGGATACCCTGATCTTCGCTGTAAAATGTAGAGGTTTCAACGTCTTGCTTCAATAAATCACCAGCTCTGCACTTCTCTACTTGTCTTTTTATTATTCTTCAGCCTTGGGTCTTGTGTGAGAGGGTCTTAATAAAGAACTTGTGTGTTACTTTTGGTAATAACCCATCCACATGCAATCCCTGTGGCCAATGTCTGCCTGAGCATCAGGCATCACTAAAGAAGATGTTTGTTCTGGAAACATCCTGTATCACCGTGCACGTTGCCTATTCCTTTGGCCATGAGTTAAATGACGGGTCAGAAAGAATGACTCTCCTGTGACCACTGTGATCAGTAGAGGCTCATGACTTTCACCTGTCACATGTCATCAACCTCGGAGGAGTCTCTTGTCCTCAAATGCCGCCACCCCCAATCCATCATAAAACCTGTGATGAGGATGCAATGCCAGATTCGTGGGACCCCAGTAGACCTCCAGGAGCCAAATCTGATGCAATCACACAAGAGTCTTTATCGCAAAGCTCGAGCCTGGACTCACAACCGTTCCCCACGCAGCAGTCCCAGGGAGTGAGTCCTGGTCCTTTGTTATAGGTTTTGGGGGGGATACTCTATGCGTCACAACATCACACAACAAATCATTCCATACCACGGGAAAATCAAACAACAACTCTTCACATTGATGAGCACACTCACTGGCGGGAACAAGTTGGGTAGGGGTGATTGGTTAGTACAAGAGGGGGTTCCTTTGAATTGATTGGTTTAAGCCACGAGGGGTGTACGAGCTGAACTACGTGGTTTCCCATCACGTTATCAACCACCATAAACTACTGGGGGGTCATCTGGCATCCCAGGTATTTTCCCTGTCTCATGCTGATTGGTGGTTGCTAGGGGGTTGCTATGGGTCCTCACCTAGCCTGACTGAGTCAGGGACCCCTGGCACCACAGATCTCTCCTGTTATTCACAGACAAACAACTCAGCAGGGAGGGTATGTGCTTAGGAGTGCTCTGTGGGTTTTTCCAAGGACACGGGTCACGCCCCCTTCCTTAGGACAGGCCTTAAGGTAGAAGCTGGTTTCTCAAAAATGGAGTCACATTAGTTTCTCAAGGACAACATTTGGAAGCAAAACTCCAGTGTTTCATGAGCTTCACAATGGTAAACCCTCAATGGCTCCCCGTTTTCAGGACATAGAGCTCAATTTTTAACATTCAGAAATCATATGATTTCTGGCTTTTCCCCCCTTTCTTTTTTTTAAATTTTTTTAGATATAGATTGACACAACACAATGCCTTTATTTGTATGTGGTGCCGAGGATCGAACCGAACTAGGGTCCGCCCATGCTAGGCGAGCCTCTACCGCTGAGCCACAATCCCAGCCCCCCACCTTTCTTTCTCTCCCTCTTTTCTAGCTAATCGACATGATGTCCTACTGAGTTAGGGACTAGGAAAAAAGAGGAAAGAGGAAAAAGAGAAGAGAAAGGTCTTCAATGACTCTTCCTGCTCTTCACTGACCCAGGTCCCCTGGGTCTGTGGGTGCCTCAGCCTCATGGGACCCTTTAGAGAATGCTTCAGAAACCTCACCTGAGATGTTGAAGTCTTTCTGTGGTTCGCCATTTATCAAAGAAAAACAAAGAGCATTAGGGAAAGCAAAATCTGATAGCTGGCCACAATATTAACAGAGGTGGAAGAAAATTAAAATAGAGCAACTGATAAAGTTTATCTGCAGTGACAAATGGGAGGGGAAAAAAACACATAAGTGAACAGAGATATGAGAGAAGGTGAGCCCTTCATGTAAGTGGACCTAAATGGGAAACTCTGGAGGGAGCTCAGAAGACTAGAGTGCTGGGAAAAATAAAATAAAAGGCAGGCTCCTGAGGTTTCAGAGGAGGAGAAGGACTCTATGGGCGTCGGACTAGAATCCATTCATGTTGTTCTCTAGCTAAGTGGCTTCCTGCACTTTGCCTGTGTCTTGAGACTTTCTGTGGGGGCTGAATTTAAAGGCGACGGACTTTTAATCTGGCAGGAAAAAAATTCTAGGGAGCACGTATGCAGGCAGTGGCATGGGTACGTTTGCAGCCTTTAGTCAAGTTTATTGTGATCATCAAGAGAAGAAAGCAGAGCAGAAAGATAAAGGAAAAAAACTGGCAGTTGGCCAGAAAACTGTGAGTAAAACTGGATGTGAGAAATGTGTGGTCCTTGAAGACGTCGGGCCACTAAAGAAATGCTAAAGACTTCACCCAGAGACAAGAGGACAGATACTTCAAGGGCATCTCAGGAATTGGCAGGTCACACCCATCTCAGGCTCCAGGGTTTAAAAAAATGAAACTTCTTTCCAGAAGAGGCCAGGGGTCACCTACTTGTGAAGCCAGGTTTAAAGTTGGGTAGTCAGTGCAGTTAGGTAAATCAGGTCTAATATGGAGTAAGATCCAAAATGGAGGCCACGTGGAGAATGAATTCCGGGAAACGCAGGACAATTCATGGAATGTTAATGTCCCCAAGGCCCAGAGCCCATCCCAAAGAAGTGTAAATGAAACAGCTCCCAGCAAACTTGAAGATGCTGACTCCAAAGTCCTTCCTGCCCAGGTAACTTCTTTGGCCCACCTGTGTCCCACCCTTTGGGCCTTCCCACCTACATCCCATCACCGAAAGAACTATAAAAAGGGGAACACATTCGCCCTTCAATGGATTCTACCTCTTGGGTCCCCTTCTTCCTCCGGGAGAAGTCTTTTCTGCTGTCCTTTAATAAAGCCTCTACTTTCCACTCTGACCTTGCCTCGGCGTGCTTCTCTGGTGTTATTCTTCAACGTCGGGGAAGCAAGGACAACAGCGGTAACACTGGCACAGGGGGTCCTAGGAAGTGGCGTCACAGGCTCATCCATCCAGCCACTCAGAGGCTGCTGCAGCCAGGGTCCCCGTGGGCTAGGCTGCTGCAGCCAGGGTCCCCGTGGGCTTGGCTGCTGCCTGAGAGGTGGCAGACGTTGGAGGCAGCACATGGGGCTGGTTCTGCAGGAGAGCAGGTGGGGAGCTAGGTGCTCATGGAGGCTTCCAGCAAGATTCCAAAGGGAGGCCTGGAGGCTGGTAAAGCGCAGCAGGATCGGAGTCCTCGTGGGGCTGCCCATAGGGTGATGCCTGGAGGTGTGAGCAGGAAGCCAGAGCCGCAGTGGAGACCCCAAGATGAAGAGCTGCCAGCGCCTCGGAGCCTAGCTGAGGAGAGCTGCAGGAACCGAGCGGGGACGAGCCGAGAGCTGGCCTCGTGGGCTGAGCAGGAAGGTCAGGCTCAGAGCCACAGCAGCCCCTTGGAAAGAACAGCCTGTGCCATGGGCCTGGGGCTCTGCATGGAGGGCAGGAGTTGCTGGTCTTGCTGGATTCCAGCTCTTCTTTGTAAGCCTGGCTTCTCCTTGTGGGATGGAGACGTTCACCACGTGCCTTTATATACAGGGCATATGTAACTGCTTTTGACTTTTTACAGAGAATCATGCTGAGTTTGTCTTGAGTCTCGGAGGAGACTTGGACTTGGACTTTTGGACATTGCTGGAAGGGTCAATACCGTGGGGACTCTTGGAAACAGACTGCATGTGTTTTTCATCATGAGATGGGCATGAGCTTTTGGGTCCAGGGGCAGAATGCTAGTGTTGGATGTGGGGTGTCTCCTCAAAGCTCGTGTGTGAGAAAATACAAGAGGATTTAGAGGTGCAATAATGGCGTATGAGAACCTTCATCTAATCAGTGCATCAGACCCCTGAGAGGGATCACCGGGGGGGAAACTGTAGGCAGGCAGCATGTGGCTGAAGAAGCTGGATCTGGGGGGGGAGGATCATGCCTTTGAAGGGAAGACTGTAATCACCCCCTGATATAATCAGCTTTCTTTCTTTCTTTCTTTCTTTCTTTCTTTCTTTCTTTCTTTCTTTATTTATTTATTTATTTATTTATTTATTTTTTGCTGCTGTATAAAAAGACTTGACCAGAAAAATTTTAACTTAAGAAAAGTTTATTTGACGGCTCACAGTGTCAGAGGTGTCAGTCCATAGGTGGTCGAACTCCTGGTGCCAGTTTCTGATCTAGGCAGTGTTTACATTGCTGCATCCAGAAGAGCTGACAAGTAGAATTAGAGGAGAAAAAGAAAGGCCGAAGGTTCTCTCCGACATGTGGCTGCTGATCCACGGTGTGTGTGTGTTTGGGGGGACGACTTTGGATTGAATAGAGGGGAGGGGAGGGAGGGGAGGGGCACGGGTGCTGAGGGCCATTACCAAGTAGGAATGACGCATCGAAATTTCCTTGCCAAGCGTACCCCATGCTGCTTAGAGGACATTTGATGGGACATTGCATGCATGCTTTAATGAGGTGACCTTGCTCAAGGACCTAGGCAGATCCGGGTTTAGAGCTGATCAGGTTTGAGGAAGTAACCGGCTCCTTGAGTTTAAGGCGTTGCCAGTTTAAGATAATGGGTTTTAGGGAAGTTGGAAGTTGAAGATTATTGCTGGGATTAGGGTGTTCCTGTTGCTTGTTCCCGTTGAGTTCTCGTGAGATTAAAATGGGATTTGGAGAGAGCCTCGGGAGTAGGTGAATTGTGCGGGAGACGGCAGAACGCGTTTGCCCCTGGACCTGTGTGGAGGCGGTGTGAGAGCTGGAATAAAGAATTGCTGTTTGAACCTACAAAGCTGTGAGTGCCTCGTGATTCTGGTGCCAAGCCGAGACATTGGCCTTGGCACACGGGGGTAGGAATGATAGTAGAATAAATTGGACATTAGTACCCTGTGCATATGTGACTACACGACCCGTGTGACTCTACGTCACGTACAACCAGAAGAATGAGGAGTTGGACTCTATCGATGATGTGCCGGAAGGCATTCCTTCGTCGTGTATGGCTAATTAGAACACATAAAACATTTTAGAAAAACGAACTTAAAGTTCATATAACTTTCAAAAAAAAAAAAAAGAACTTTTGGAACAGGAGTTTGTGCAAGTTCACTAGTCACTGAGAAAGACGGCTCTCCAAAAAGCTACTTCCATTCGCGTGGCAAGAGCTTGCAAATATCAAGTCTTCTCCAGGGTCCATATTCAGGTCTTCTAGAAGCCTGAAAGCAGGTCAGAGCAGCCCTCCCTTCCCCCATAGCTTACTTCTCTGTATGGACACCAGCTCACTGTGGAGAGAATCCGTGAGTGATTTACGGCAGCTGGCGTGTCACAACAGGTGACCTGTAAACATTTGTCAATAAACAGGAGCCCTTGAAAGGTGGCAGATGTCTCTCGTTTCTGAACTTCACTTAGAAGCCCGGAGCCACAGTCCCTTTTGGAGTGAGGGAGTGTTAGAGCAGTCACACAGGTGTTCCGAACTTGTGCGTCCCCTAATTTTCCCCGTAAACACGGGTTTGCCACTGAGTCTTTTCTGGGCTGAGTTACTGCAGTTTGACTTGTTAGACAGTGTTCACAGGGCAATGTCCCAGTGAAGACCCAGTGAGCACAAGCTTCTGAGCGTGGGGCCCCACCTGATGTGGCGTATTTTTTCAGATAAGGGCGTCTCTGGCTCAGCCGGTGACAGGGAGGGTGCGTAAGGACTGGGTACCAGGTGAACTTCCATCAAGTCATGGGTCTGAATAGAGTGTCCCACTTCTTGTCCATGTCCTTTGCTGAGGGCCATTGCCAAGTAGGAATGACGCATCGAATTTTCCTTGCCAGCGTACCCCATGCTGCTTAGAGGACATTCGATGGGACATTGCATGTATGCTTTAGTAAGGTGACCTTGCTCAAAGATCAGGGCAGATCCAGGTTTAGAGCTGATCAGGTTTGAGGAAGTTTCCCGCTCCTGGAGTTTAAGGCGTTCCCGGTTTAAGACAATAGGGGTTTTAGGGAAGTTGGAGGTTGAAGATTATTGCTGCTGGGAGTAGGGCGTACCTGCTGCTTGTTCCCGTTGAGTTCTCTTGAGATTCAAATGGAATTTGGAAAAAGCCTCGTGGAGTAGGTAAATTGGGCGGGCAGATTTGAGATTGCCGCTGAACCTGTGTGGAGGCGGTGTGAGTAAGGGAATAAAGAATTGCTGTTTGAATCTACAAGTGTGTGGTGGCTCGTGATTCCGTGCCAAGCCGAGACCTTGGCAGTCCTTGGCTTGACTTTGGGTAAAAGGACTCGGGCCTTGTGCAACCAGCTGAAAGTACACACTGGAGACCTCGTGTTTCTGCTCTCTGTCATTTCTTAATCCAGCGTTTCCCTTGGATCTTAAGCCTCAGCTGAATGATAAACAAAGCAGGGCCCTAAGTAATCCGGAGAGCAAGTAAAGCATTCATGGGCCATTTAGAACGGGATCATCTCTCTGGCACTTTGATTGATTTGTTTATTTTAAAACCCAAGGCGATTTTGTTCCCTTTGTTCCTGTCTTGCTTACCTTGTCCTTAATTGACCTTGGTTGGCCTTTCCCTCGCAGGACGCCACCTAACCTTTCTCCTGACCCCTAGTGCTCTCTCTCCTTGACCAGGCAACGACCCCCTGCCCTCAGGCCTGCATTCAAGGGGGCCTGCAGGGCTGTGTCACAGAGCGGGGGGCCTTCTGAGCCCCTGAGGCAGTGTGAGGGGCACCCTTCAAACCCCAATTCTGTGACCAAGTCAGAAAGAGACCCACAGGTCACTCAGAGGCATAGGCAGAGCTTATTGAAGGGAAGGGAAAAGGGAAAGGGACGTTCTCAAGGGAGAGGGAGTGTCCTCTCAGAGAAGACAGGGACGGTGCGCCTGTCCTTCACCCCAATGTTATTGGGAATCCCAGAGAAGTTTCCAGAGGTTCTTAGCCAGGTCCACCTCTGGACTTTTGACTGACAGCAAGATGACATCCGACGTTCAGGTACCACTGCCACGGCAGCTCCAGGTCACCGTGGCCCTTGCCGACCAGCTCTAACTGGAATCGTCACCACACATTCTTACAGATTTCTTGTGAGGAGGAATCATCCTCATCGCCCCGAGTTTCAGGATCTGGTCGCCAAAGCCCCCTGAGTTCCTCCCATCAACATTTCCGCTGCAGATAGCAGGTGTTTTTCTGAGAAATGTCAACCCGGGCCAGCCGGGCTGCAGGCTCATGTCTCCTTGGAAAAGAAAGCACTGGGGGTCGTCGGGGTGGGGGTCTGCCCAGTGGGCCTATTTTATAGACTTTTCCTCTTTTTGTTTGTTTTTATTATTTATTTATTGGCTTATTACTTTTGGAACCGGAGATGGAATCCGGGGACAATGACCCACGGAACTACAGCCCCAGCCATTTGTTAATTGGTTCGTTTGTTTGTTTTATTTTGAGGCAGGGTCTCACTAATTTTCCTAGGGCTTCGTTAAATCTCCGAGTTTGGCTTTGAACTTGAGATTCTTCTGTCTCAGCCTTCCAAGCCACTGGGATTAACAGTGTGGGCCACCTCACCCAGCTTGCTTTTTGTTGTTGTTGTTGTTGTTAAACTTCTTCATTTGTTCTTTTTAGATCTGCATGACAGTAGAGTGTATTGGGGCATATTATACACACGTGGAGTATAACTTAATCTAATTAGGATCCCATTCTTGCAGTTGTACATGATGTGGAGATTCACTGGTCTGTATTCACATATAAACATAGGAAATTTACATCTGATTCATTCCACTGTCTTTCCTATTCCCATCCCCAGCCCTTCCCTTCATTCCCCCTTTTCTAACCCAATGAACTTCTGTTATTCCCTCCTCTCCCCTTATTGTGGGTCAGCATCCACGTATCAGAACAATTTGGCCTTTGATTTTTGGGGATTACCTTATTTCACTTAGTGCGATCGTCTCCAGTCCCATTCATTTACTGGCAAATGCCGTAATTCCATTCTTCTTTATGCCTAAGTAATATTCCACTGTGTATATATACCACATTTTGTTTATCCATTCATCTGTTGAAGGGCACCTAGGTAGGTTCCATAGCTTAGCTATTTTGAATTGAGTTGCATACACAGTGATGTGGCTATGTCACTAGAGTATACTGATTTTAAGTCCTTTGGGTGTATACCTAGGAGTGCGATAACTGGGTCAAATGGTGGTTCCATTCCAAGTTTTCAGAGGAATCTCCATAGTGCTTTCCAGAGCAATTGCACCAATTTGCAGTCCCACCAGCAATATATGAGTGCACCTTTTCCTCCACATCCTCACAGACACTTATAGTTACTTGTATTCTTGATAACTGTCATTCTGACTGGAGTGAGATGGAATCTCAGTGTAGTTTTAATTTGCATTTCTCTAATTGCTAGAGATGTTGAACATTTTTCGTATATTTGTTGACCGTTCATATTTTCTCTTCTGTGAAGTGCCTGTTCAGTTCTGTAGCCCATTTATTAATTGGGTTATTTATTTTTTTTGGTGTTAATTTTTTTTTTTTTAGTTCTTTGTATATCCTGGAGGCTAGTGCTCTGAGGAAAAGATTTTCTCCCATTCTGCAGGCTCTTTCTTCACATTCTTCCTTGTTTCATTTGCTGTGAAGAAGCTTTTCAGTTTGATACCATTCAATTTATTGATTCTTAATTTTACTTCTTGTGCTTTACGAGTCTTTTTGAGGAAGACTGTTCCTAAGCTGATGTGATAGAGAGTTGGACCTACATTTTCTTCTATTAGGCACAGGGTCTCTGGTCTCATGCCTAAGTTCTTAATCCACGTTGAGTTTTGTGCAGGGGGAGAGATACGAGGTTCAGTTTCACTCTGCTACATATGGATTTCCAGTTTTCCCAGCACCATGTCTTGAAGAGGCTATCCTTTCTCCCATGTATGTTGGTGCCGATGTCTAGTATGAGATGACTGTATTTGTGTGGGTTTGTCTCTGTGTCCTCTATTCTGTTCCATTGGTCTTTGTGCCAATACCATGCTGTTTCTGTTACTATAGCTCTGTAGTATAAGCTGAGGATGGCTTTGGCTATTCTGGGCCTCTTACTTTTCCAAAAGAAATCCATTACTGCTTTTTTTTTATTTCTATGAAGAAGGTCATTGGGGTTTTAATAGGAATTGCATTAAATCTGAATAGCACTTTTGGTAATATGGTCACTTCAATTATATTAATTCTGCCTCTCCAAGAACATGGGAGATCTTTCCACCTTCTAAAGTCTTCATTTTTTTTTTTCTTCTTGAGTGTTCTGTGGTTTTCACTGTAGGCAGATGATATGGTCAGTTATTGCCCACAGGAAAAACAGTAAGGATTTACAATTTCAAGTGGTGAACAGGGAAAGAAAAGAAGCCATGTAGGAGGTGATGATTGTGATGAAGGAGAGAAAATAGAAATAAAATATAAAGGAAGAGTGAAAGAGTGATCATTAGAGATTGGCTGTTAGTTTAGGAAAAGAGAGAGAAAGAATCAAAGGAAACCTGTGAGAAAAAAAATGTAAAAAATAAAAAATTGAAGTAAAAGAAGAAGAAAAACTGAAATAGACAAATAGCTTAGTCCTCAAAATACTGATCCATGAGAAACAACTGCCTTTAAAGATGTTAGAAAAGAGAAATAAGTAAATATGTATAGGTGTCCATTAACCATTGAGATCACAATTGAGCAGAGACAAGAAAAAAGAGGGATCTCGATGTAAATGTAAGGGAAGGATTCTGTGGGAGTTCAAGAGATCTTTTTTTTTTTTTTTTTTAAAGAGAGAGTGAGAGAGGAGAGAGAGAGAGAGAGAGAGGATTTTTAATGTTTATTTTTTAGTTCTCGGCGGACACAACATCTTTGTTGGTATGTGGTGCTGAGGATCGAACCCGGGCCGCACGCATGCCAGGCGAGCGCGCTACCGCTTGAGCCACATCCCCAGCCCTCAAGAGATCTTCAGCTTCCCCTCTCGGCTGTGTCAGGTGGTTGCTGGAGTGTGAAGGGAGACCCCTGGAGGCAGGGCTCAGGCTTGGTTGCCAGGAATCAGTTCCCCCAGCTGCCAGCTACCAGGCCACAGCTGAAAAATGGGTCCTTCCTCTGTTCTCCCTGGCAGCCGGGAGAGACGCAGTTTCTTTCCAGCACGAGGACATTGTGCAGGACACCTTTTCCGGTTAGTTGGGCAGTATCTTTAGTGGCTGATTTCTCCATACACAGATGCACCTCTGGCCTCCTAAAAATGTGGATTCCTTTGATTGACGTATTCCTTTCCTATGTTCACGCAGGAGGGATCGCAGCAGCAGGTGCCACCACCAGCAGCAGTGGTGCTGGGGATCTCTTCTTCATCTCCTTGTATCCACCCTCCTGAGTCCTCCATCTGCTTTGAATGTCCAGAAATAATTCCCAGTAAAGTCCCCTCTTCTTACCTTGCTAAGAAGCTGCATGTTGATTTCTTGGTTTCAATCAGGAAAGCAACCTCCTCTAATCCATTGTTTTTTTAAAAAATATTTTTTTTAGTTGTCCGTGGACCTTTATTTTATAGACTTATTTATATGTGGTGCTGAGAATCAAACCCAGTGCCTCGCACATGCCAGACAAATGCTCTACCACTGAGCCACAACCCCAGCCCTCTAATCCACTATTTTGAATCCAATTTTGAATTACTCTCTTAACCTGTGTTCCCACCATCCTCATCTGTCAGTCCCCTAACAACTGGATGAATAGAAGGATGACAATTTCATCTATTAGTGATCATTTACTCACGATTATCTTATTCTACAGCATATGATAGATGCTTTACCTACAGCATCTATTATTCCTACAAACACTCAGCAATAAAGTATTATTTACCCTGTTTAATCAAAAAGAGAAAAGGAAGCTCAGAGGGACCAGCAATGTAACTGAGAGAAGATACATCACGACTCCTGGTTGCCTCCAGCATCCAAATCCACATTTGTGTGAGATCAAATCCCATCACCATTTCCCATTCAGCACTTCCTGCCTAAGCAATCAGCAACAACTAATTCACAGTGTTCTGTGACTCAGAGGGAGGAAAATTCTAAAATGCCAACAAAGAAATAAAAAACTCATATAAGAGATTTGTAAAAGAGTTAATTTGTGAAGTTGAATTAGTGAGGGAATTCAAGTTTTAAAAAATCACCTTTCAATCAAACTATTTTTTTTACACTTGATTTAAAAAAAAAAATCTCTTTAGTTATATACAACACCAAGATACACCCTGACATACCTACAAAAGCATGAGACGCAACCCGCTCCAATTCAGTCCCCCACAATTCTCCTCCTCTACACTGATCCCTCTTCAATACATTTATTAAAACTTACCTTATTATTAATAAGTTCACTCACAAACTTAAAAACTCTTTGGACAAAAAGAGAAGTTAGTGTGTGAGGAATGTCTGCCTCCCAGAGGAAGACTGAGGTATTGCACAGAGCTCAGCCGTACATGCAGAGATGAAGCTGTTTGCACCTTGAAGAAGGAAGGAAAAGAAAAAGCAGAGGAGTAGCAGAAGGTGGAGTGGAAGAGGAGGGTTTGAAAAAGTGAGAAGAAGAAGAAGAAAAAAAAAGAAAACAAACTGACTACCAAATGATGACAGAAGAAGACCAGGCTGTTTTGTAACACAGAAGGCACCTTTAGACCTATTCTTCCTGAAGCCTGTGTTTCTATTGCAGTGACCGCAGTTCTTGGATCTAACACCACTTCCTTTGTGGGTAGATGTGGGAAATGAAACTACCGCCAGCTGAGACTCCCCACTTAAGCCATGGGAATACAGAAATTTCCCCTTAAACCTCTTCTAATGCCTTTAAGCAGAAGAGGCTCAGAAATATGGATGGAAAATGTTGCAGTAGCGGGAAAATGTTGGCATGGCATTGGAAACACAAAATACAAACCACCGGAGCAGATGCTGGTGCAGAATACTAATGAATCGTGTAGAATGTCACATGGATACAAGGGTCAGATATTTAGCCACATATAAATGTGAAAATGTGTTAAGTTTGGGATTTGGAGGAGAAAGGCCAGGAGAATTAGTAGGCACCTTCTCGTTCTGCATCCAAACGTGGCTCCTAGTCCTCATACTGCCAGTTATTGGTGACAAGCTCTGCTCCCTCACATGTTCACATGTTGAAGTATAACATTAGAGAAGCACGCTGCGGCAAGCATATGAAGCAGGATTTATTTAAAAAGGAGTAATACGGACTTCTCCCCGGAGGAAAAAGGGGGCCAGAGCTTGGTATCTGGGCATCCCAAGAAGTGAGAGCATTCTGCCTCTTTTACACATCCTAGATTTTCTTTGTTCTCCTGTTCCCTTCCCGCTTATTTCTCTCCTCCCTGCATGTGTGACTAGGCCCAGGAGATGGCCCAGGTGGATGGCCAAAAGATGAGAAGCAGATGGGCTGGAGGGGCCAAGGTGGAGAGATCCAGGGAAGGGAGCCCTGGGTGCATGAATCAGCAAATTTCAACTCCCTGTAGGGAGGGGCAATCCTGGGACAGGTCACCTTAGCAACAGGTTGGAGCAGGGGCAGATTATCTTGATAAGGATGGAGGGCTCTGAAGGCATTAACATTTCAATTCCTCAGGGGTGGTCTCCAACTTCCCAGACCCAAATTGGCCTCTGTTCTCTCCATCTGGCCAATTACCTATCTCTACTGACTGCCTGACCCTCATTCTGGCTTCCGTCCAAAAAGCATTCAATAGATTAGATCATGTACTAAGAGTCCTATCAGGGGAAAGTGTTCATCCACCTCCTCCTCCCATGGGCCTCCTGTATTCTGACCTCAAAGTCCTCATTCAAGAAATCAAAATGGTGGATTCATGACACAGCAATTGACACCAATCTGTTATTTAGAATTGGAACTGGCTTCAGTAAAAATTTATTGGTAAGGAGCTCCTGTTTGTAAATAAACATAGCAATGAAGCACGTGATGCAACCAGTGATTTGTTAAAACCATAAATCGTGTTTCCACGAGATCGACCCCACCATAACTTCTTAAGGACAGCGTCTACGCCAGTCAACCAAGGAGACAAGGGCATGGGCCATGTCCTCAAGGAGCAAGAGCAGGGAGGAAGTGGTCAGGATGAGGCTCTGGGGGTGTTGGAGGAGAGCTGCTCATGGAGAGCCAGGGGTCCTGGGAACCAGGATTGTAAAGCAGAAAGGGCTCGTGAGATCAAGAACCATGGAACTAGAATAAGGCACCCAAAGGAGGTTTATTCGGGGGCGTTCCTGGGTGAAGTTCACGGGTCTGCGAAAGGGTAAGGGCCAGGGAAGTCACAGTGTTGTGCTCGAATTCGGGACCCCCAAAAGACCACCAGAGACCAAGATCGATGTAAACAGCAACGAGGTGTTTATTACGAGCTAGCTCCGTCCTCCGCATGCACACACACACCGCAACTGGTGACGCTGAGAGGCCCCGAGCCCAGGGTTTGCAGCAGTTTTATACATTCTTTGGAGAAGGCAGGGACCCCCACATACATCATAGCAGCTCTTAGCAAATCATCACCCACTGCGGGAAAATCAAATAACAACTCTAAAACATGATTAGCACAGTCACTGGTGGGAACAAGTTGGGTAGGGGTGATTGGCTACTACAAGAGGGGGATTCGTTTGAACTGATTGGTTTAAGCCAAGAGGGTGTTCCTGCTGAACTACATGGTTTCCCAACTTGTTATCAACCACCATAAACTACTGGGAGGGTCATCTGGCATCCCAGGTATTTCCCTGTCTCATGCTGATTGGTGGCTGCTAGGAGGCTGCTATGGGTCCCCACCTAGCCTGACTGAGTCAGGGACACCTGGCACAGCAGATCTCTCCTGTTATTTGTAGATAAACAACTTAGCAGGGTGGGAATGTGCCTAGGAGTGTTCTTGTGGATCTTTCCAAGGACAGAGGTCATGTCCCTTCCTTGGACAGGCTTTGCTCTGAGGTAGAGGCTGGTTTTTCAACAGGAAGTCACAGGCAAGGACAATGCTAATAGGGAAGCTGGAGGTAGGAGGGCCGAGGCCATCTAAATTGCAGCCACCACAGTAGGTTGGCCAAGCTGAGTTTAGGGGCAGGGGACGGGTTGGTCAGGGCTGATTGAGTTGACAGAGCGATGGCTTCAGTGGACTGGAACGTGGTGGGTGGGGTCAGCTTCTGATTGGCCATTTCAGGTCTCCTCAGCCAGGTGGAAAGTCCCTGGCCACAGCCCCCATGAAAGGGGAGGGGGAAGGGAAGGCAGCTGACCCAACAGGGATGGCCCTCGAGATGCAGAGGCAAGGCAGGGCCCAGACAGGGGCTGACCTCCCTGTGGCCGAGGCAGTGAATGAGGTGCTCCAACCCAGAGGGATGGAGGCAGCAGAGGCCTCAAGCAGGGGCTGTCCCTAAGGACCAATAGAAGCAGGAAAATAGAATCAAGACCTTCTCTGGAGCTAGAAGGCCAGGATTCCTGTCCTGGGTGTGCTGACTAGCAGCTGTGCCCTGGGGAAGTTTCACTAATGTCTGTGCACAGCTCCCTGTAGCTGGGGGAAATGACCTGCCACCTCCTAGGGCAGGTGATGATAATACAGGTGTCGAGAATCCGGGTCCCGTTTCCCCATGTCGAAGACTGAACACCCGAGAAATGCCCAGGCAAGAGCAGAGTTTCATTTAAAGAGTAGAGAGAGAGAGAGAGAGAGAGAGAGAGAGAGAGAGAGAGAGAGAGAGAGAGAGCATAGAGACAGAAGAGGGGCTCCAAGTTGGAAATTGGTGCCCAAGGCAGTGGGGGTGTCCTGCTGCCCCTTTTATAGACTTTAGATTTCCTTTGTTCTCTTGCCCCCTCTTCCCCTTATCTGGCCCAAAGCTGGAGTGACCAGAAGGTGAAGTGAGCCAGGGCTGGGGACAGCTCAGTTGGTAGAGTGCTTGCCTCACATGCACAAGGCCCTGGGTTTGATCCCCAGCACTGAAGAAAAAAAAAAGCGGAGTGACCAATAGTGAAGACGGAACCATCCAAGGGTACAGGCAGGAAGGGAGAGGCCCAGGGGCATCCAGGTAACCTTGGCTACAGGTGAGGAGGAGGGGGAGGTGTGCTGAGTATGCAGAGAGAACTCTTCACATAACATCAAATTCTGCTTGATAACATGAGTATCAAATCATTTCCCAGGCACCTTGTCTATGGTGTTGACCCATAAAAAGAAGTTCCCAGGCCTCGCCCTCAAGGAATGGAGAAGAGGAGGAAGGGGCCAGCAATGAGGGCTCTGGGACCATCAGGGCAGACCTGCGATGCAGGACGTGGCTGAGGGAACGAGTCAGGGTGTAACCGGGTGACTGAGGCAGAAGTAAAGACCTGGAGCAGAAGACTGTGGGCCTGCACAGAGATCCACCGAGAAGGCACGCGGTGAGTCACAGCCCCAGGAGTCCACCAGTCCTGCAAGGGACCTCCCTGAGGGTCAAGCTGAGGAGCTAATAGGGCTGGGGGCAGTCTCTACAGCCTGAGCTGCTGGCTTCTTATCCTGGTCCTGCCAATGACCAGATGGGTGCCCTCGGGCAGGTTCCTGAGTCTCTTTCTTTTCCTGCAGTGGGGTGAAATGATTGGCCCGTCTCCTAGCAGGTGACCACACATCCCAGTTTCCTTGTGACAGTCCTGGTTAACGTTGCCCTAGGTGCCATCCATTTAATGTCCCCTTTCTTGCTCCAAAGGACTCCATTTTAAAAACAACACCTGTTATGGCTGCCCTACTCACCGGATCGTCGCGGTAGAGATGAAAGAGGTTTGGAGAACGGCCTTCCTTCTAGAAAATCATATATAAAATGTTTTATTGAACATTTCCATGAAAATTTATAAGGTCTTGAAACAAAGTTTTCACCACAAAACTTGGTATGTGTGATGCTGGCCCTGTTAGTTAATCAATCGTTTCGGTGTAGATACACAGACAATTTAGTGTGAATTATTCATTAACGTTGCCAGGTAATAATTTTGAAAATTTCTTTCCAGCATGTAAAAGAAACCATAGTTGGGCTGTGGGAAGAGTGCTCTGGCCATACAGACTGATTATGTTTGCGAGAGAAACCATTTCTAAATCACATCAATAAAATTTGTGAAAAAGAGGATTCAAACAAAACCAAGTAAACTGAATAAAAATTATGCTTTTCCAATGTAAAAGTTTTAAGTCGTGTTAAATATGGCTCAATTCTGGATTTACAGAATGTTAAGCAGAAGTAGAGTTTGCAGTGGTCTCTGATGATCCTAGTACTCATTGGAGGTTTGACCCCTACCTACTTGGTACTTTCTTATTTTCCCATCTCTTTCCCTTCCATCGCTCCCTCCCAACCTTCCTTCTTTATTTCTACACTAGAGTTTGACCCAGGGCCTCCATATGCCTGCACATACTCTACCACTGACCTGAACAGCCAGCCCACATTTCCTAGTTACATAAATAATGGCCGGCAGCTGACTCCTACCTAGTACCCCGAGGGGTCCATCACTCTTGTGAAGCACCTCACCTGTTTCATCTTGCTTATGGTTCCCAAGACCTCTGGAGAAGACGAGAGTGTGTCCCTTAGGACTCTGACTGCTCCCACCTTAAAAGAGCCACCGAGCATTAAGACTCCCATCCACAGTCAGCAAACAGCGTGGTCAGGAGGGGAGCACAGGCAGCCCGGCTCAGAGTCCTCTCAGGCCCCAAAAGCCACCAGGCCTAGAAGGGAAGGGGCCGCACAACTGACCACAGGGGCTCTGAGCCAGGTGCAGCTCCCAGACCCCCCTTCCCAGGTCCTTGCATGGACCTGGGCATGTCCAGCTAGGGAGGAACCGGGCTCTGGAGTGAGGTTCCTCCCTCTTGGTTCCCCTCTCCTGGCCCAGGCGAACCCATCATCTGCCTCATCCTCTCCACACACCCTCCTCTGGTCCTCAGAACCAGAAATCTCCCTTTGCAGAAAGTTCTCTCTTCCCTCCTCTGACTACCAGAATCTCTTATCTAAGTCTCTCTGACCCTCGGCCACCCCACCCAGCCCCATAGTTTCTTTAAAGGGTGCGTCACCTCTGGTGTTTCAGAGGTACACGGGGAGAGAGGTCCCTTCCTACCACTGAGTAGCCTAAGAAAAGAAGCCATGTGTGCTTCTCCTGTGTGTGTCTGTGTCTGAGGGAGACAGTAGCGGGGAGGGGGAGAGGGAGAGAGGAGGAGAGGAGTTCTTTCTTGGTTCTTTCTTGGATCACTCCCATTTAACAGAAAATTTATTTTCCTGTGCTTATTGATTTCCCATCTATTTGTTCTTTAAGATAAACTTTTTTTTTTAAATGCAGAATAATGTGAGACTTCTGGAAATATGCAGTCTGAACTGACTGCTGACTTTTTTGGCAGGGGGGAGGGCGGGTACTGGGGATTGAACCCTGGCCCTGGGGTGCTTCATCACGGAGACACATTGCTAGCACTTTTCAGTTCTTATTTTGAAATATTCTTATTTTGAAACAACTCATTAAGTTGCTTAGGGCTTGGCTAAGTTGCTGAGGCTTACCTGGAACTTGTGATCCTCCTGCCTCAGCCTCCCAGTTTGCTGGGATTACAGGTATGCACCAGCAGGCCCAGATAAAACAGGCTATTTTTGAGAACAGCCATAAATTCACAGAAAAATTTAGCAGAAAATACAGTGTATCCTTATCAATCCTACTGCGCACACCCAGAGCCTCCCCCAGTACCAACACCCCACATCAGAGGCGCACACTGACCACAGGATGAACCTGTGTCGAAACATCGCGATCGCCATCGTCCATAGTGTCCTTTAGGGCTCACGGGACACTGCACATTCTGTGGGTTTGGCCAATCTATGAGACACTTACCCACCTTGCCAGGATCCTACACAGAGGCCTCACTGTTCTAAATACTCTCCGTGCGCTGCCCATTCATCTCTCCTTCCTGGGTAACCTGGCGAGCACTCATCTTCTACTGTCCCATACCTCGGCTGACTCCAGGGTGGTACAGTGTTGAAGTTATTCAGTGTGTGGCCACTTGAGATGGACCTCTTTCCCTTAGTCATTGGCACGTAAGTGTTCTCCGTGTGTTTTCATAGCTCACCTACTTTTACCAGTGAGTCCAGTTTTATCACCTGATTGCACATTTTATCCATTCACCTAATGAGCACATCCTGGTTGCTTCCCAGTCTTGGCAGTTCCAACTAAAACTTCTGCAAACATCCTTGTGCAGGTTTTGAGTGGACATCCGTACTGAAGTCATTTGTTAAATGCCAAGGAGTGTGCTTTCTGGATTGCATGGCAAAAAAAAAAAAAACGTGAACTTTTGCAAGGAACTGCCAAACCGCCTTCCACGGTGGTTGTGCCATTTTGATTTCCCACCTGCCTTAAACGAGTCTTTCTGTGGCCCTGAATCCTCTACACCATGTGGAGAAGTCAGTACTTGAGCGATTTTAAAGAATAAAAAAGCAAAAAGGAAAAATGAGAGGGTCAATAAAGAACGAGGGTGGGCAGTCAGTGGCCAGAAGAGTTCATGCAGAACAGAACCTGAAACAGGACCAGCTCCATAGACCCCAGGGCCCCCCAGCTCTGGGCCATCTCACAAGTCATCACTAGCAGAGGTTCTGACTGAGCACAGGGCATCAGAGCCTAAGCCAGACCTCTGGCTTCCACACTGTGCAGTTTGAGGGATGTTATTACTGTCTGTAAGTCAGGTGCCTGCACTCTAAAATGGACAGTGTAAGGCCATATATATAGCTTACAATATCTGTATCAAGGATCATGGATGAAAAAAAAAAATGTAACACAATGCCGGACACTCTACTATTAGGACCAATTGCATCCTTGTTTATTGACACAAAGTTTTACAATCCATAAGAAGACAGCAGTTTGTTTCCAGATATAATCAGTTAAGTTTTATTTGTATTGACTTCATCTAAATGTTTCTTTTTTAGAGTACTCATTAGAAATAGTCTAGAGATGTATTTTAATAAACCTCAGTGAATTTCACCTTCATGTGCACCTATGAAGTATCAACTTAAAAAAAAACTATAAGTTAAAAAAGAATACAAAGAATGAGATACTAATGAACAAATGTACTGATAACTATGCCTCTTCTCAGGTAGAGTTTCTCAGCAGCCTATACAGACACTTTGCACAAAGCCCTCCACATTACTCATATCTGTAGGATTCCACTCTGTGAGGAATTTTCCAGAACCTTGAAACCACTGTTTACAATTGACAACGTTCCTGTGTTTTCCCCTTTCACAGGGTTTTGATCCAGTGTGCCTTTTCACCTGTGGGTTGGGTGACGTCACTTTCTATATTTCCAGTTGCCCTCCAGTGTGATTCTTTTGTGTTTGTGAAAGGACCTGAGAAGATTGAAGTTTTGTCACAATGCTCGTGCACCTGGGCTGGGCTTCAGGCGTGAATTTTTTCCTTTTTTTTTCCCTCTGGATTTTTGGGATGCTTTACATTTATACAAAATAGTGGAATCACTGTTACATTCTCATAGGTGCACTCCACACCTCAGTACAATTTGGTGTCTCCTCCCCTCCTCCCTCCCTTCCCTTCCCTTCCACCCCTCCCTCCCTCTGTATTCTTCATCCACAGGTCTCCCTTCTTTATTTCATGAGATTCCACCCACAGTTTTTTTTTTTTTTTCTTTCTGGTTTCCACATGTGAGAGGAAACATATGACCTTTGAATGTCTTAGTTTGGATACTTCCCTTAACATAATGTCCTCAAGTTCTGTCCATTTTCCTGCATATGCCAAATTACAGCCTTCAATATGCCTGAAAAAGCTCCATTGTGTGTGTGTGTGTGTGTGTGTGGTGTGTACACACACATATATGCTGTAGTTTCTATATTTAATCATCTGTTGGTGGACACCTAGGTTGGTTCCATAATTGAGCCACTGTGAATCATGCTGATATGAACATGACTATGCATATATCACTAGAGCATGCTGAGTTGAGTTCTTTGGAGTAAATACCAAGAAGCGGTATCAATGTTACGAACCCTTGTCAGTATTTGAATGTATTAGAAAGAATCACATTGTTCTCCACGTTTCTTATATACCTCGTTACTTTCCAGAGTGGATTTTTGGTTGTTGTTTTAAGTCACTGGGACTGCAGCAGGGTCTCCCACATTGCTTACATATAGCATTTCCTTCCACCATGAGTTCACTGATTTTTTTTCCAGAACAATCATATGAAAGTCAGAATATCAGGGGCTGGGGTTGTGGTTCAGCGGTACAGCGCTTACCTAGCACATGTGGGGCCCTGGGTTCAATCCTCAGCACCACATAAAAATAAATAAAAAGATCGTGTCCAACTACAACTAAAAATTTTTTTTGAAAATTAAAAATTAAAAAAAAAGAAAGAAAGTTCAGAATATCCGCCTTTCTGACACAAAGGTCACTTCCTTCTGCTTGGAAGCACTTGGTTCTGGACCCATGCACTGGAAACAGAAGGGAAAACTAAAGTTGGTCCCAAGAAAAGATTTCTCAAACAAAAAAAGAATTTGAGAAAAAGGGTGATTGGTTTCTGCGTGAATTTGTTCCCAGTGGGTGCAGGAACCTGACTGAAGGTTTCCCAGCGTCGACGACCCTAGTTCTGTTCTCAGAGGCCCTCTGCCACTTGCCTTCTTAGCTCTATCCTGGCGTTTATTTTATTCGTCTTGTTCTGGTCTTCCTGGTTTTGCCTTAGTGACCAGGTTCCTTTAGAACTTTCTTTCCCCATTCCCCTCCTCCAGGCTGAGGTTTACAGCCACCTCTGCGAAGGCCTGGATTCCGTTTATACTTCCAGGTCCCCCAGTGTCCTGCCAGACCCCCCAAGTCAACGGAGTTCAGAGGACAGCAGAGCCTGGGCCAGATGAGGCTGCTCTCAGGGAGACGCTCGGGTTATGGTTATTGGACGACCGTCGTCTCATTGTGTATCTCGGGCTTCCCTGCCCCTCCGTGGACGTGACCCCTCGGCTTCCTGTTTCTGCATGTTGGTGCGCTACAGCTGCCTCTTCTATGTGCAATCAACCTGTGCTTTCCTCATGGTGCAAAATGTCCTCAGGACTCATTCCTATTGCAGTCTGTGACAGCAATCCCCTCCTTCCTGAGGCCGGAGAATATTGCACACAGTGTGTTGCCCGTCACCTGTGAGTGGACACAGAGGTCGCTCTCCATCTTTCTCACTGTGAACTGGACTTTTGTGAACATGAGTCTGCATGTACCCCTTCAAGGTCTGTTTTTCACTCCTCGGGATGCTCATCTAGAAGTGGACTTACCCGGCCACATGGTAATTCTGTTGTTCATCTTGAAGGGACTTCCACGCTCTGACTCCTAAGAGCTGCCACAGTTCATGTTTGCACCAGCAGTGCACACGTTTTCCCTCTTCAAGTTCCCAACGTGGAATCCCATTTCTTGGGTGGAAGCCGTGTTCCTAGATGTGAATGGTTCCTGGATGATAGGCCTGAAGCCCGGCCAGAAAACACGGAAACAGTTCTCTAGAAGTGCCACCTCACCCATCCATGCTGCCGTCACTGCCTGCAGACCCAAATGGAGGCTGTCTTTCCCCTGACCCGTCCAGTTCTCTGCACACAGAGCCTTCCCTATTTGTCCACTTACTGAGGACTTCCCAGTGCGCCTGGCCACCTGGTGTCCCTCCACAGCAGTGTGGCCATGTTGTCGTGCCTGCCCTCACACTCTCCTTCCTCTCTCCAGGCAGGTGTCCTGTACATGGATGTTGTGTGGACGCTGGTGGCTCCCATGTGCTCTGCTGCACCTGGTGTCACTCCCAAAGCTGGGCTCAGCATCTCATGCCTCTAGGTTGGGGCCCTGTTCTCCTGCCCGTGGCGTGGGAGGGTGAGCCCTGGGAAGGCCCTACTGCTCGGACCTTGAGACAGGTGTGGTCCTTGCAGTGGGAATGTCTGATTAAAAAGCAGCTTTAGAGTCTCTCTTTATTTTTCAGAAGGCTTCGTGCACTAGGAACTTGGCGCTGCAGTGGTGGAGGGAAGCCATCCTCTTCCCAACACGACAGGAACAGAAACCGCTTTCTCTGACAGTTGTCACCGTGCTGCGTCCATCCCCCCTCAGGTGCTGGCCCAGGAAGCCCGCAGCCTTCAACACTGATAAAGAGCCCTCAGCAAGCCGAGCTGGGCTGAGCCAGGGAGCCTCTGCCCTTGGCGCTATGCAGCCTGCATCCAGAGGGAGCGCACACCAGCTCACAGAGCTGAGGTCCACATTGCCAGTAGAGCCGACAAAATGGGACAGTGACGGAGGGCTTGGAGTCACCCACAACCCCTCACAGATGAGGAGATTTTCTGTCAGCAAGGCACAACCCACAGCAGTGAAGAAATGTTCAAGTAGGGAAACTCCAAACCAAACCCGGTGAGTCCCTGAGCGGTTTTAGGAACAATAAACACATGCAAAGAATCTTCTCTGAGTGGTCACTGTCCTCCCTCCTGGAATCCACTGCTGAGACCAGTCCTGGGCCTGGTGGACACTGGGCAGAGCTCCTCCCAGCTCAGCCACGGTAGGACGATGTGCCCACCTAGACCCACGTCCACGCGTCCACAGTCTCCCAACACCAAAAGGCTTTCCTCTCCCCTTGCAGCAGAGACGTGGGGTATACCCTGTTTCTTTTTACTTCTGGAAATCTGTGAGGCCTTGGGTTTTCCATCAATGTGAACTCGAAAATAGTGGCCACCTAAGACATGTTTGAGAAAGAGGACGAGAAAGCCTTAGATATATTTACTGCATTGAACAGATGTCACACCCACCTATGCTTAACCACCACGTCGACCCCGTGATACAGGTATTATCATTCTCCCAATTTTACAGCTATGAAAACTGTATTTACATCAAGAGACTAATTTTTCTAAGACAAAATAAGCCATAGTCATGGATCTTTTCCCAAAGAGCCTGGGCCTCCCTCCCCACGTTACAGCTCATCCCTTGGTGTCGGGGCAGCTGGAGCGTTTATTTTTGTGCAGGGAGTGAGCACCACTGTTGCCTCCACTGGATTCAGTGGAACTTGAGAACATGTCACTGTGTCACCAATAACACAGCTCACACCGTCTCCTTCGTTACTAAAGGGCTTCTCGGCGGTTCTCAGATGAGCTCCCCAATAGAACCCTGAGGAATGTTTTAAATAATACAGTTGTTTAGGCTTCAGCCCAGAACCACTGAACAAAAATCTCCAGAGAGGGGACCCTGGGAAATCCATCCCTTCAAAAACTCCCCTGGGGATTTTATTGTACCTCTGAAACCGCAATCTTCCATCCTGTGCTGTGACTCCTCTGTAAGGTACCATCACTCAAACAGCTCATTTCTAATGAGAGAAAATACTTCCCACGCACAGGGAGCAGGATGAAATGCTCAAGTAGCAGGTGGGGACTGTGTGGTTGTGGCTGGGGCCTCCCTCACCTTCCATTGGAACTGAGATTGGCCCAGGCAGCGACACTCAGGTTGCAATGACCAGGAACCCTTGAGGTAGGCAGCAGTGGGCACCCTCTGGGTACATCTGCCTCTGAGGGAAACCTGGCTCTGAGGGAAACTGAACCCCAAAGTAAATGTTGCCTGCAGAGAGAGGCCCCCCGGAGAAGGGAGATGCACGTAGGGAGGGAGGTGCTCAGCCACGTTGGGGTGCCTAGGTGGTAAAGAACGCGGGGTGGCGGGGACAGAGAGAGAGGAAAGGTCTTGTTCAGACGTGACCGATGGGTGACTGAAACGAGTCTGTCCCCCTTAGACACGGAGAGGACTTCCACACAGATTCTTCTCAGGCACCTGCTCGCCTAGGCCAGAGCCCACACTCCCAGCTTCCAGGCGCCCGGGACTGCCCTCCTGCCACAGCACCCTGCTCTTCTGAGGCAAGACTGACCAACTTCAAAGGCTGAGAAGCAATGAAGTCCCAGGAGTCTTTTGCCCACGTGGGGGCAGGGCAGATTCCCAAAGGGCCGCTGTCTCGGGCTCCTTCCCACTTGGAATGGGGAAGTGGGGGACGGACACGGAGGGAGGGTATCAGCTCTCACAGGAAACAGGGCTCTGAGCCAGGCCTTGGACCTGCCACAGACTCCTGTGGGCGCGACCAGGAGGCTGACTGTCCTGATAGCCTGGTCTCCAGGGCTCCTCCGCTCCACAAATCCCTCCTCCTTCCCTGACGCTCCCGGCCCTGGCAAGCACCCATCTCCCACACTAGGTCAAGCTGTTTGGGTAAAGCAGAGGCAGCGGCCATCAGGTCGCCGATGGTTCCTTGTAGAACCGCGACGAGGGGCCTGGTAGGAGCTGAAACAGACTAGCATCCGAACTTCTCCCTGTGTTCTCACATTAGACCTAAAATGTACAAGGTTCCCTTTGTCGAATTCTCAACGTCTGTTGAAACGTGCTGCCTCACAGAGGGTCACCCTGGAGCCTGGCACGTGCCTCCTGAGCACAGGTGGTTTGAAAGGTCTTGGGGGGATGTGGAGTCCAGGCCAGAAAAACGGGTTCCTCCAGTTCTTTCAACATTCCTGTAGGGTTGGAAAGAGCTCTGCTCCCTCCAGTCAGGCTCTCTAAGGATCTGGATATCCCTGCAGAACAACTGGTTAGTCGCAGGTGTGGGCCAGCTTGTAATGTTAAAATGAATTTAGCACTCTTAATTTTAGCTTCCTAGCATTAGCTATGTCCAATAAGATGATCAAATTTCTTCAGCTTAATCTCACAATATCACCTCTCCACATATTAGCAAATTTACTTGCTCTTCTCCAAATTCAGTCTCATTTCCTTCATCTCCTGTAAGAATCTGACTCTGCTCTTCACTTCAAAATGGATTATCCAGAAACTCTCCATCTGCAAAAGACTAATAAGTTTCCACGTGACTGTCTGACAAAAATTAGTTATCTCATATTTAGAATTTCATATAAGTTGAATTTCAGTGGTGCACGCCTGGAACTCAGCAGCTCAGGAGGCTGAGGGGGGAGGATCACGTGTACAAGGCCAGCCTCAGCAACCTAGCAAGGCCCTAAGCAAGTTAGTGAGACCCTGTCTCAAAATTGAGAAAAAAGGGCTTTGAATGTTGCTCAATGATTAAGCACCTCTAAGCTCAATTCCTGGTGCCAAAAAAAAAAAGGAAGGAAGGAAGGAAGGAAGGAAGGAAGGAAGGAAGGAAGGAAGGAAGGGCGAAAAGGGAGTTTCAGAAAATTAGAACAACGTTGGAGAGAACTGGATGTGCCTTAAGGAAATAAACAACAACAACAAAAATACCTTATAAAACAGGATGATTCAACCAAGAAATTGGTGGGCCAGTCCCAGCGCTGCTCTTGCTGTGTGTGGTCTTAGGTCTTCCACCGTCATCAGCTCCTTTGCGGGGATGGAAACATAAAGTCCTGGGGATCCTCGGCAGCAAACCCCCGGGAGTCCTGAGACAACACCCATCTCCTTGTATGAATTTTATTGTTTCTCTCTCATGCTCCAGCCCCATGCAGTGCCGTGCCTAAGCCTCGTTGGTGAGATCAAAGCCTTCTTGTTTTGCCCTAAACATTCATACCAAGACTTCATTGCAAATTCAGTTCATCTCCAGAAGTTGTGGCTTCCAGGTTAAAAGGGAAGGAATGTGTGCGGATCAGCTATCCTTGGAAATAAGGATCCGGACATCCTTGGAAATGGAGTGCTAATTGGTCACCACTGGTGATGTCACTCTCCTTTATTCCTAATGGCTTCTAATCCGCCATGCAGCCAGGAATGAGGTGGGGAGCCTGATTTACAGGAGGCCGGTGTGGAGGGTGCGCATCTACCTTGCTGGTCTCTTCTTGATACAAGGACCTGGCCCACAGGGAGGAAGCTACCAGCACAACCAATGCACAAACTCAGCTGCACACAGCCCTCTGCGCAGTTCCCTGCCCTCAGGGCGCCTCCTCCTGATGTCCTAAGAAGGAGGAACCAGGGTCCCACAGGGGAGTTTCCAAGCCACGCCTGCTGCCTCCTGCCTTAGCTCTCCTGAGGGTGAGCTCCACTCAGCCCGTGGGTCGCAGTCACTATGCAATGTCCTGTGGAGTTTTGGGGTGTTTAGAACAGGCAGAGGGAGGAAGGGAGCCGGAGCTGGCCTCTGCTAGAGCTCAGTGGCAGAGGCTGAGTTTCTGTGCTCGCTTTGCAGATCAGCCACCTGGCAGGCTGGAGTCTCTTGACAGTGGTGCTGCCCTGAGTCCCCACCCAGCCCCTTTCCTGGGTCTCACCTTGGACAGGGAGGTAGAGGTCGAAGTCCTGAGACAGCAAAGAAAATAATTCCTGGGTTCCTTTTCTCCAGTCTTCCCCATATTCTTCCTCCAAGTCCTGAGCCACATTCCTGGGTCAGCTGGGAGTTTCTTTGCTGACTGTGGAAAGGTCGTTCCTCCATGTGCGGACGTTGCTGTAACTCCACTGGACTGCACACCTCGTTTCCCAAACAATCTCTTCTTGTTGCCTCGGAGCTTCTGGGTGGTTTTGTTGATGACATATCGTCTCCAGGAGCGGCACGGCTGACTTCACACCTCTTTTTCCCCTATTTTTGTTCAATTTCAGGGAGGAATTGTGGTGGGATAGCTTCATGGGGCATACAGTATATTTCTTCCTGGGTGCGCTGACTTTCAAGGATACTCACTCTGATCTTCACTGCAAAATGAAAGGTTTCGGCACTTGCTTAAAGAAGTCACCTGCCCTGCACTTCCCTGCCACACTCGGGGCTCTGGCATCGAGGCGGGTGTTAATAGGGAATCTGCCTGTAAGTATCTGATTCCATCCCTGTGACCAGTGGCTGCCTGAGCACCAGGTCACACACAAAAAGACATTTGTCAGGAATTACCCTGCATCACCTTGAAGAATTCCTAGCCCTGTGGTCACAAGTAAGAATGATGATTAAGGGTCATAAACAATGGACTCCTATCATCAATGTGCTCGGCAGATGATCTCAGTTTTCTTGTGGACAAACCTTATCAATGTCTGCATAGGTTCCTCTCAAAATACGTCTTCTCGTGCAATCCATCACAAAACCTCAGACAATGGCAGTCTTCTGAAACCAAAGCTCTTGTGTTTTCATGAGCTCCATCTGTAAAAGTAGTCCGTCGATGGTCCTTCGGTTTCAATATATAGTTCAATTCTTTAATTCAGAAATTAGCACATTCAAACTTTATCATAACTCAAAATATACATTGTTGCAAAACTAATGTTCATCTTTATTTCCATCCCTATACTTCCAGACTCATCCTCCCAGATAACCAACCATCTTTTCTTATAGAGTTTAGAGAGGGGGAAAGAGGAGGCTCCTCATTGACTCCTACTATTAGTTTATAGTTCCAGGTTCTCTGGGCCTGACAGATGATTGGTTTCCTGGGAAATTTTTTGAGTGTTTCCAAAAGCCCAATCACTAAGATGCCACATCTTCACATGCATGACCAGTGATCAAAGAAAAAGAAGAGGCTTCAGAATCAGATATGCCAACTAGAAACAACATGAAAAGAGTTCGAAGAAAAATTGAAACAGTGCCAAAGAAGTATGTCTGTATTAGAAAATATAAAGAAAATAAAACCTGTAAGTGAACAGAAGGAATGATAAATGGAGAGCCCATTACGTTCCATGAGTAGAATTGCAAACTGAAGGAAACTATGGAGGAAGAAAATCACCAAGAAAATAATACAAGAAAACTTCCCAGGTAAACCATATGAGATTGAAAATCCACAGAACCTCACTCTGCCCACCTGTAATTGTTGGATGATATTTGGAACATCAGTATAAAGGAAAAGCCTTCCAGGATTCCACATTAACTCATGTGCAAAGACAGGGAATAAAAAATGAAATTATCCTGAAGCACTCAGAGACACCCATGAATAAAAGGATCCTTTAGGTTTAAAGGATATAACTTCTCAAGGGAAATGAGATAGCCTTGTCTTGGGGGATGGGTAGTTGTAGACAAACCAGAAAATTAGTAGGAGTCAAAAAGTGAACCAAAGCTATGGAAGTAGAATAACACACCAGAAGAAGTGAGGCAGAGCCAACCTCCCAACCAAGACCACGAGTCAGGAGAAAAGCTAAGAGGATGAAGCCAGACCAATGAGCAACTAAAACATCCCACTGAGACGAATCCAGAGTCTGCCCTGGTCTGCAAAATGTCAGAGACTTTCTTAGATGGTAAGGGGCCAATTCCAAGTGGCAAGGGGCTAAATCATCCACAGAACAATCACTGAATAACCCTCACTTCCCTGTGCGTTGTTAGTAGAGGGGTGGAGACTCAAGATAGCATGAGACAGACATGGCCAGAAGAGGCATGATGGAGAAGAGGGACGGTGCACGTAGAATCCCACCTAAGGGAGGTGACACCAAGAGGCTGAGGTGCGACTTTCCCTGGCTCTGCCATGGAACCTGCACCCCTTGTTCCTTGCTGGATCCAGCCTGACATTTGCAGCCCATCTGTGTTCTCTTTGTGCTCCAGCAGAGCCCCCAGTGAAGCCTCTTGAGTGCTTCAATTTGGGGGGATCCAGGTTTCATTTCTACCAACTCTGAATGTGGGAGGCCGACATAGTACGTGACCAGCGTTTACCTCCCCTTCTGATTGGTGTGACATTGTTGGCCACCTTGCGATCTGGTTCTAGATAACCATAGACGGTAGCCCTGATCTTTAGGGTGCGAGCGACTGTCTTTGTGCATGGGTGTGCCTTCCTGCATCCCCAGGGGTGGAGCTACGCTCACCTGTTCCTTTGTAACATTACCCTTGCTCTGTTTGGGATAGAATGATCTGTGGAGACGCCCTTTGTGTGTCCCTTCTCTTATTCTCCCTTGGGTGTGGCCTACCCATGTGTCAGTCAACCTGCTGACCACAGACATCATGAAGCTAGACTCAGCCCCCTGAAACTCAGACCCCCTGCCCAATTTGAATGGCTTCTCCTCAATAAAAGGGGTCAGCACATGCGCTCTCTCCCTTCCTGCGGACCTCTAAGGTCAGAGGAGCCGTCACAGCACCCCACTCCCAGATAAAAACGTATCTCTGTCTCTTATGTGGTTATTTCGCACAGCGCAGTTCCCCTGGAGTGACCCCTGAGTGTTTCAGTCGCGTCCATCGTGACAAATGGTGTCCCTGGGTAGACGAAAAGGTCTGAGTGTTTAAGTTGCTGGAAATGCGACATCTGAATCCAAGTGCCAGAGGCTGGCGACAATCCCAGGCACCGAAGGCAAAGCATCGATAGGAAATCCTCAGGACATTTTCAACCTAGGCACAAGTAGAAATCTATTTTGAGGCTACAAATAAAGATAAGTGTATTTTCAGACATGCAGGTCCTCAGAAACTATCTCCTGCGAACTTGGTTTTCAGAAGAGCATGAAACGTTATGCCCCAACAGTCAGGAGTAGAACAAGGAAGAGACACACATGGGACTCAGGGGCACCGGGTTGCCACAGGAACTGATAGACGACTCTGTTGAGAATAGCATTTAAAAACTACTGGGAATAAGTAAATGTCAGGAGGCACAGAGGAACAAGTTGAAGCCCTCGATAGGAGGGAAAGGAAGCAGTGTTTTTCATTATAGGAACTATTTTTTCTTTTCAAAAAAAAATGCAATGGTCTGACCTTTTAAGGAGTAAGATTGTCAAAAGATAGGAATTTGGAAGACAGCAAAAGATTGAAAGTGGGGTGGGAACAAGATGGTCCCTGAGAGAATTACCTTGTCCCCACAGAGACAACCATTTCAATAGCTGTTCACACACCAGACTGTCTTCACAAGAGCTAAGGGTCCAGGTGAGAAAGCACAGTGTACGGTTTTAGAATAATAACAAGAAAGACCCAGGGAAGCTGGCAGTAATGACAGAGCAGCTCATGCTTGCCCCCCACCCAGCTCTTGCTTGCAGCAGGGAGAGCTACACCTCCCACCTGGGGAAGGGAGAGAACGAGGTCTCGGCCTGAGACACCAAACCTACCCTCAAGCCCACCAGGGTGAAGCCCCGTGTGGGAAGGACTCTACAACTCTGCCCCTGGGCCAGGACTTGTTCCACACAAGTCTTCTAATGGCATCAAGGACAAGACATCTGCAAGTGCGAGATCACTGCAGGAACACGCGGGCTTCAAAAAGAACCCGAAATTACTAATTCAGTGGAGAAGGCACTGTGTAGACCTGAAGATGCACACCAACGCCACGTGTGTACGTAAATAAGGTCTTAACCCCACGCTGTGGGAATCACCAAGCTGAGCAGAGCCCGGGTTCGAGGAAGAAGTCCAGAACATTAGCCAAGGGCTCCGCCCACCACAATTCTGCTGCCAAGTCAGGCCCCCATCATAGGACAAAGGTGAAGTATGGAGAAAAGGGGACAGTGAGGCCCTGCTTGGCTGGTTCCCAAAGACCTCCTCTCCTCACCTCCCAAATCCCCCTCCCCTACTGACCCCAAGTCCTCATCCAGGAAAGTGCCAACTGTTGGTGCCCAGGATACCACAGTGCGCTCCAGTTTGGTGTTGCATCTCTGCCTTCTCTGAAGCTTCAAATTAAACCAGCTCCTCTTCTCAAAGAGTTAGTAAAGAAGCCAAAGGTGTCATCAAATCCGTGAACTCCTCACCAAATGTCACACTCTGCTCAAGGACATTAATTGTAAAATAAGTTAATAAGCACCTGCTATGTGGTGTCGCCATAAGAAGGGAAGACCTGCACACATCATGCCCTCCAGGAGCAGGAACAACGGAGAGAGTGATCAGTGACAAGGGTCCTAGAGATGTCAGGAGAGATGTGGGTGCTGTGAGCAGGGAGAGTGCTGGAGATGCAGAGGCAAGACAGGGCCCAGGGGCTGTCCCATGTGGCTGAGGGAAGGGATAAGGTGCTTAACACAGAGGGACTCAGGCAGGAAGAGGGTCGTCCACAGGCAGCAAAGACCTGGAGCAGAAAACTGGGGCCTGCACAGAAGTCCACCTGGAAGGAACAGGCAAGGCCACAGGAGGCCACCAGTCCACGCAGGGCACGTCCCCAAGGGTCAAGCTGAGGAGTTGAGCCTGTCTCTGCATCCTAAGCTCCCGGCTTCTTACCTTGGTCCTGCCACTAGCTGTGCCCCTTCAGGCAGGAGTCTTTATCTCTGTTTTCCTTTTCCCCACCTTCTAAGCAGGGGACTGACCACACATCCAATTGCTGAGGAAAGTCCTGGTTTATATTGTTGTCCCTGGCACTATCCATTTAATGCTTTTTATTTTCACCCTCAAAGGACCCCACATTTTACAATAAATATGAAGGCTGGACTACTGATAGGATAGTTGAGGTAAAGAATAAAGAGGTTTCCAACAGTGCCTGTCTAATAAATCACATACAATTATTGGCCATTCATTATATCAGAATATAATAAGAATAATTATAATTCATGGTAATAATTCACTTATGAGAAAAAGAGAATACTTCTTGAAGGTTTTCATGGCAAAAATATTTGAGATGATGAATATGATAAATAGCTTGAATCAATCATCTCATCATTCACATACAAACACACTCAATTCTTTTGTCTATTATCCACTAATAAAACCAGGTGAACTGTTTTTTAAAATTTTTTTTTCTGGAAAATTAGAGCTAGTTTCTGGGAAGATTAACAAGGCAAAAATATGTTAAATATGTTTGGAGGGAAATAAATTGTAAGTCATATCAATAAAACTTGTGAAAAAAGAAAGATCAAATAATATCCTTTAAACGTGGATCAGTATTTTATTTTCCAATGTAAAAGTTTTAGCTTGTATCACAATACGGGTGTCCCACGCTGGCCGTTTGGTGGAATGTACAGCAGAAGCAGGGTGTGCAGTGGTCTCTAAGGTCCTGGTGGTCATTGGAAGTTGAGCATCAATACTTTTTTTTTCCCTTTCTTTCTGTCTGTGCTGGGGTTTGAACCCAGGATCTCCATAGGGATGTCCTACTGCTGAGCTCCCCCAGCCACATGTCCTACTTAAGTGACAATGACTCACAGCTGACACTTACCTAGGGCCCACCTAGGCAGGACTGTGAAGGAAAAACAGAAACACTGTTGCCAAGCCACCTGGCCTCCAAGAGGAGGAAGGGGCTGCTCACCTGGGGGCAGGCTCCACACAGGGGCTCTGAGCAGAGGTGCAGCTCTCAGACCCCGCCCCCAGGTCCTGCAGGTGCCTGGGAATGTCCAACTGGGGAGGTGGAAAGGTCTCCCCTCCCAGGCCCTCTTTCCTGCCCCGCTGAGCACACCCTCCTCAGCCTCACCTTCAGAGTTCCTCCCGTTCACCCACCTCTTCTCTGATCCTCTGAACAAGACGGTTCCCCATTTAGAAGAAAGTTCCCTGTGTCCTCTGACCTGCAGCCTCTCTCTGTGGCTCTCTGCCCCTCCCCCTTCCCATCCAGGCCTCTCGTCTCTTTGAAGTGCGTCCCCTCTGGCCTCTCAGAGGCACAGAGGGACAGGATTTTCCTGCCATTATCGAGGGAGCATGAGAAATAGACCACGAGGTGTGCAGGTACCTTCCTTCCTTGAGTCTGTGTGAGTGTGTGGTGGGGGTTCTTTCTTGATTCCTCGGGACTCCATGGGGGGCTACACTCTCTCCTTTCTTGAACCCCATTCCAGAAAGGAGAAGTCAGGTTTCTGATCTTCCTGGGTCTGAGTCTCTCTGTGGGAATTTCACGCGTCCCTTCACCAGCCGTGTTCTGCATGTCCTCGCACACTCCCACACAGGGGAGCTGAGTCTTTTGCAGGCTTCTGGCACATTTGCGGCACTTGCTGCAACACGGTGGGGTACTGGGCGTGGGCGGAACACTGAGCAAAACAGCTGAAGATCCCAGTAGCAGGTTGGAGCCTATCAAGAGCAGCCGTTGGTTCAGGAAAGAACTCACTGACTTAAACAGTGACTTCTCATGGTCAATCAAGATGTCTGCAAGACCAGGGCCTCTGCCGAAACTTCAAAGGCAGCTCCCCACCCCACTTCTGGACTTGATGTATTATCAAAGAGGAAGGAACTTACCTTCTGGAAATGCCCGAGGTTCATTTTCTTCCAGCTCTGTTAATAACAGAAGAAAAAAAGAAAAAAGAAAAAAAGGAATGGGCAATATTTTGTATCCAAATAGTATATAATCAGAAATAATCAATGCAGGGCAGAGGTCTTAGCTCAGGGGTAGAACACTTTCTTAGCACATGGGAAGCACTGGGTTCAGTTGTCAGCATTACATAAAAATAAATAAATAACATAAAGTCATTGTGTCCATCTACAATAAAAAAGAAAGAGAGAGAGAGAGAGAGAGAGAAAGAAAGCCAAAAAAGCAATTCAATATTCCCTTATTCTTCAAAAATCTTCTTTTACTGGCTTTTTATGCAACTGCACTAGTCACTAAGAAATATGACTACCAAACAAAATTGTTACTTAGTAAAGTAATAAAAACCTTTCAAATGCCAGAAACCGCTCATGTGTCCATATCTGGGGTCTTCAGAAGCCCGAGAGTAGTCAGGTTTCACCCTTCCTCACCACATAGTTTGTGTCTCTGTAAGGATGCCAGTTCACCGGGGATAGACTCTGTGGGTGATTGATCCCTGCGCCAGGCTCATCACAGCAAGGAATCAACATTGGTCAGACAAACATCGGATGCAGAAGGATGGTGGACATCTCCAGTTCTGAACTTCATGTGGAGGCCTGAGGCAAAGTCATTTTTTGAAAGAGAAGAAGTCAGACTAGCAGCACAAAGTGTTCTAAACTCATTTCCCCTGTGAACACGGATAGGCCAGGGATTCTTTTTGTGACTCGTTATAGGAGTAACAGGCCAGAAGCCCGACTCTGGAAATTCAGTAAATCAGATCCGGCCTCTGGCTTCAAAAGCGAGTGGTGAAAAGCATGAATGCAGTTGGAACAGTTCACTATGCTAGGACAACAAAGGGACCCATGCCCTTACCCGTACTTCCAGGAAGTGACAGTGACCTTAAGGTTGTATAGTAAGGGAATGAGGGGAAGGTACAGAGGGTTTGCCACCTGTGTGGCAAGCTGGTGTGCTGATCCGGTGTGGTCTGTCCCTCACAGTCTCAGGATTGGTCAGGTCAGGACAGTCATGCAAAAAAGTTCAAGGTGTTTGTCAGCATAGACCTTGTTCCTGGGGTCCAAGATAAAGATGGATGCAAAACGCCAAGTCTTTGCCCGCATTTAGCTACCCATTGAACGTTTGCAGGAAAATGAAGACTCTCAGTTCTTGTTGCAGGCTGAGTTACTATTGTTTGATTGCTGAGAGAATGATCACCATCGGATGTCCAAATGAAGCCTGGGAGTGGAAGAACACACAATCGCTTGAGTGGGTGGGCCTGATGTGGGGTATTTTTAGGATGAATGAAATCTCTGATGGGGCCTCTGGCTCAGCAGATGACAAGGCAGGTCCAGGACAAGTGGGGCGCCAGGAGGAGCCCCATCAAGCCCAAGGCGAGATAACAACGTCCCATCGCCTGTCAAAGTCTTTGGCTTGACTTTGGATTGAAGGACGCCAGCCTTGCGCAATTGGCCCAAAGTACATACAGAAAACACACGCTTCTGCTTCCTGCCACCGCCTAAGCCAGTTTTGTCCCTTGGCACACTATGCCTCAGCTGAAAAGAGCAATGTCACAAGTAATCCACACCGCAAATAAAGCATTCATGGGTAATTAAAAATGGGCTCATCTTCTGGCATTTCCACTCATTTCTTCTATTTCTTTTTAAAAAACAAGTGCCAGTTTCTATTTCCTCTGTTAACAATCCTCTTTGCTTTGGCCCTTAATTGAACTGGATTGGACTTTGAAGCCTTAGAGGTTACCTTTCTCTTGATTCCAAGACACCCGCCTCCTGGCCTTTTTTGACCTGGATAAATACCACGTTCCCTCAGGCTTCTGAAGTGGCTCTTCCCTCTGACTAGGTCACTCCCCAGGGACTGACTTCAGATGCTGTGTCCACTCATTCCAGTCTCACCTACAATGGCACCTCCTCCCTCACGCTGCCCTGAAATGCTTCAAGGACACTGAGCCTCATCAGGTCATCTGTAACCTCATTCTGATTTTCTGGTTGTTTTGACCTCTGCAGCAATGACTACTTTCTCAGATCGTTCATTTACTCTTAGATATATTCATGGTCTTCCTCAGTAGAATCCAGCTCCCAAGTGGAAAGGCCTGGACTAAGTTGTTCCTACAAATGAATCTATAGCACATAGCTCAAGGTCATGGGGAGGCTCAAAGGAGCACGCACTACACAACGGATGGATATATGATGGGATGCATGGATGATCAGTTGTAAAAATCCACCTAGAGGGTAACCATTCAGTCATGAATATCTTGTTCTAGCCCATGGGATGGATGCTTTACCTAGAGCATTCTTACAAAACCTCAGCACGGTATCATCTCTCCCATTTTACAAAAGAGAAAAAGGAAGCTCAGAGAGACCCGCGCTGTAACCAACAGAAGACACATCGGGGCCTGGATCCAAAAGCACAAATGCATGAGGCCCAATCCCATCATCACCTGCCATCCAGCACTGTCTGCCTGACAGCCTATTGACTCGCAACACCTTTGACTCAGTAGAAGAAAAATCCTAAATCTCCAAGAAGGAAAAGTAAATTAATTCATAGATTTGTAATAGAGTAAATTTGTAGAGTTGAATTGGTGAGGTGATTCCTGTAAACAATTAAATGAAAACCTCGCAAGAAGACTTCCCTAATATGAGGTCCTCGCTCAACCTTAAAGCAGCTTTCAAAAAGAGATGTCTATGGGTAAGGAAGGCTGTCCCCCAGAGGATGATTGCGGCATTGCACGACCCTTGCATAGAGGGGATGAACCTCTTGCACCCTGGAGAAGACAGAAGAGAAAAAGAGGAAGAGGCAGAGATTAGGAAGAGGTAAAGAGGAAGACAAACGAGAACAGGAATAGAAGACACACTAGTCATCAGTACAGAGATGACAGGAGCTCACACTGTTGGTTTTCTTCTTTGTAAAACACAATCAGAAACCTTGTACCTAAGGCCATGTGTCAATGCAGTCACAAAATTCTAGGTCTAAAACTCACTGGCTTCTTGGATAATAGGGAAATAAAACTACCCCCATCTGGGACTCTCTAATCAGCAGAGGAAAGAAAGACTTATGGAAATTTCACTATTTACCACTTTTAAAGCCCCCAAAGAGAAAAGGGTCACAAATGTGGGACAAATTCAATGGCAGGACACTGTTGGGCTTGCCAAGGAAACAACACAGGAACCACTGGAGCAGGTGTTGGTGGAGGAGACCCACACACCAAGTCAGAGGTCGCCTGGGTGCAGGGATGAAACTTAAAGCCACCCTTACCCAGCCACGTGAAGGTGTGCCAAGTTTAGGATTGAGGAGGGACAGCCAAGGAGAGTTAGTCACTGGCCGGCAACTCACTCTGGCTGTGCTTCCAAATCTGGGTCCTGGTCCCAGATGGATGCAGGTAGATCACATTGTAAGGTACCCTCCTGGGAGAAAAGAACCCTGAGGTGTCCTAGAGTGGCAGGGATTTGATCACTGCCTGCGAAGAAGAAGATCACATGCTTCCCCCCTCCTGGATAAACGTTTTCATGTAGGACAGACACAGTGGTGAGCCGGGACCCAGGAATTGGTCCTGATCTCTAAAGTCAGGCCTGATGCTGGCCTTAACTACCAACTTCTCTGCTCCCCTTTGTGAACACAGTGATGAGGCCTGTAATGCAATCAGTGAGATGTTTGCTTAAGGAGCTGACATGTGTGCCCACAGTCAACCACTCTATTATGTGTAATTATTTATTAAATAATTATTCAGAATTATTTATTCTCCAGGTCAGTCGTCCAAGGAGAACAAGGGTCATGTCCTCAGGAGCAAGAAAAGGGACAATTGGTCAGTGATGAGAATTCTGTGTTGGAGGAGAGCTGCTCATGGAGAACCAAGGGGTCCTGGGAACCAGAATGGACCTCGAGATGCAGAGACAAGGGAGGGCACAGACACGGGCTGTCCTCCCTGTGGCTGTGGCAATGAGTGAGGAGCTTCAACCCTGAGTGACTGAGGCAGCAGAGGGGAGCCCATGCAGCTGTGGAGTCAGGGCCTCGGGGGAACACCTGAGCCGTGCTGGGATGTCCCTGGGGGCCAAGGGAAGCAGGAAAATAGAACCAAGAGCCTTCTCTGAAGCTCACAGTTCAGGATTCACGTCCTGGTTGTGCTCATTACTAATCGAGCCCTGAAATTTTACTAAACGTCTTTGTGCATCATTCTCTGAAGCTGAGAGAAAATAACTCAGCCACCTCCTAAGGCAGGTGGGGACACTTCCAGATTGCTCAGGATGGTCCAGGCTCCTCTTCAGTCCTGGCATCCCACCCACTTAGTGCCTCTGTTCAACTCCTAAAACGCCCAGGTTGGAGAATAAGGTCCATGGCTCCCACACAGAGGTTGCCATGGTAAAGTGCTGAGAGCCGTTGCCAAGTAGGACGCATCGTAATCCTTGCCAGCGTACCCCATGTTAATTTGCTGCGACCTTGCTTGTGTGTTTGAGAAAGGTGACCCTGCTCAAGGACCAGGGTGGATCCAGGATTAGGGTGTATCCTGCAGGAAGTATCCCCATCCTTGGGTTTAGGGCGTGACAATAGGAGTTTTAGGGAAGTTGGAGGTTGAAGATTATTCCTGCTGGGAGTAGGGCGTGCCTGCTGCCTGAGTTCCCGCTGAGTTCTCGTGGAAAGTATTTAGGACGTGAATTGTGGGGGACAGGGCATTGCCCCTGAACCTGTGTAGATGGCCGGTGTGAGATCGGGAATAAAGAATTGCTGTTTGAACCTACAAAGCTGTGTGGTGGCTCGTGATTCTGTGCCAAGCCGAGACCTTGGCATTTGGCAGTAAAGGTCAAGGAGACTTAGGAGAGGGCCTGCCCTCCGGGAGGTGCTGTAGCCTGCGTACCATCCGCTACTCAACATCTTTGAACGTTGTCCTGTGATTACACGTCACATTGGGGTTTTGAACATCTGCAGTACTGTAGCCACCCCAGCTGTGTGATACGAGCAGGACCACGCATACAAGTCATAAAGCCGTTCTCCCTTCGAAGAAGAGAGGAGATGAAGGAGTAGGAAAAGGGATGGAGAAATCCAGGGTGAACAAATAAGGTTGACGGTGTAAGACTGCATGTTGTATTTTGCTTATCATTTAGAAAACACATCCTCCTCCGTCTTCCTATGGCCACGTGTCCTCACTGCAGTCTCAAGGTTGCCTTGGCTCCAAATTCACTGCCCGCTGGTTTGTGCAAAGCCTTCGGAGCCTGGCTGCTTCCCCTTGGCACAGGCTGCGGTTCCCTGGTCCAATCCCCGGTGGATCCTGTCCCTCCCTCCCTCGTTCTTGGGAGGGACTAAGGCAGCTCCCTGGGGATAAAGAGAGGAGCTGTGGCCACTCAGCCCACAGTGAACTCCTTGATCCTGCCCCCCCTCGGGAACAGCCACCAGGAGCCACCTCGCCATGAAGCTGCTCGCAGTCCTCCTGCTGGCTGCCCTCCCCCTTTACTGCTCTGCAGGTGAGCTCTGTGCAGGGAGGGCTGCCTGTGGCCAGGGGGGAGCCAGGGCCCTGGGGAGGAGTCCTGGTCCCCAGGTCATCCCTAGTACAAAAGGTCTGGGTTTAATGGCCCTAAAATTCAACCTTACTCCAGACAACCAAAGAGGCAGCCCTCTCGAGGCCTCGTGTGTCAGGACCCGTCCAGCCGTCCCACTTTGGTCCCAGCGACAGCGAAGACAAGTGAAAGCCTCAGTGTTGAATATTCCAATTAGACATTTCAGAGGGACAAAGGGAAGATGATTCGTGGCCCCACGGCATGAGACCCAGTGGGTTCCCGGAAAGAGGCATCACGAATCATCTTAAATATGGAAGGAAGAGGCAGCCCTGCGGGAGGACAGGCTCAGGCACGGGACCCTCCACCAGGCAACCTGGAGCTACACTGCAGACCTGTGCAGGGCTAGCCTCGCCCTTCCAGGGGGCCCTGTAGCTTCCAGTTGCCCCAGAATGGGGTGGGCACACATAGGCAATGTGTGTAGTGTGTTTTTCCAGTTTCCAACCTTGTTGATGCAGTCTACCTTGTTCCCAAAATGGGGGCCTAATGGGGAAGAGGTGTGCTGTGCTGAAGAAACTAAAGAACTGCAGAGCCCAGGGCATGAGCAGCTCAGGGAGTGCTAAGCTTCTCCCCGCCCCCACAGGTTGGCCACTTGAGATGGCTTCATGTACAAGTTGTTTTTTTATGTTGCTTATGGATGCAGAGTAGAGTGAACACGGTCATGGCAAGTATTTTAAACCCAACAATTCTAGGACTCTTGAAAAACCTATTAGTGTCGCGTGGCATGATGTTGAATTCAGAACTCTCTGTGCAGTAAGTGCTACACCCTGGACTCTCTCCCCTTTGAAGGACTGAGAACCATGTTGGCACAGGGTTTGCCTTCTCCGGGGTTCCTGAGGGGAGGGTGCAGCAGCTGCAGCAGCTGCAGGGCCTGTAGGGAATTCCCTGTCCTAGCATTGGGAGCTCTGGACTGTTCCCCATGAGCTCTCTGAGTCCACGTATCTCCTGGGATGTCCACGGATGACGGACTTCACAGGTACTCCCCGTCATGGGATCACACCGCCAGTCGTGAGCCAAGTTCTGGCGTTTTCTTCCCAGGCGCTGGCTGCCAACTTCTCGAGGACGCTATTTCAAAGGCCATTAATCCTGAAGTAACCCTAGAAGAATACAAGGTTGCTCTCCAGGAGTTTTTGCACAGTGATGCAGACAGAAACGCCGCGGAGCAATTCAAACAATGTTTCCTCAACCAGTCCAATGAAACTCTGGACAACGTTCGACTGATGATGGTAAGTTGGGGTTCTAGGTTTGTGAAATCACTGACTGGGAACAGCAGTCTCTGATCTTGTTATTTTAATAATATCAAAGCTGTTGTCGCAGTGCTTTTTTAAAAAAATACTATGTATTTAAGGGGTGTTAATGAATCTTTGACCTTCAAGAAAACCTTTCAAAATCTGAAAGATAATTTACCAACTTTCTTTGACAATCGTCAGGGACTGATAACTAGAAAATGCAAAAACAACCTCAGAGATTGCTTATGTACCTTTCAGTTACTCAAGATACACACACACACACACACACACACACACACACACACACTCATACACACACATTTTCTAAAAAAGAAAAAAATCTGGTTCTCAGAATGCCCTCACCTTTGTGAGTGATCTACAAATTCAGGTTCCCTCTTGCAAAAGAGCAAATAGTGAAAAAAACAATGAGTTCATAAGCATTGTTGGAGGGTTCCAGAACATTTGAGTAATATTTTATGTTCCTACTCTTAATTATTTAAAATGCACTTCTACGCAACCAAATTTGTTAGCATCGGTGTGTGGAAATTTTGAAACTTTTTATTTAGCAGCTGAGAAAAAACTAGTATAAATCCCAGGTACGAGACACCATGGGGGATGGATTGTTTAAAACAAGAATCAATGACATAAACAATGAGTGTTTCTTTCTAATGACAAACTCCTGATGCTTTTTAGCATTTATTTCATATATCAACATTCTCTTTGAAGCATTGCATGGTAGAGAACGTAGGAATATATCAAAAGACAGAGGGCAGGTTGAATACCAAGTGCATTTGAGGGCAGTGGGATTGCTTTTCTCTCTAAGCACTGTTAGGTGAATCATTCACATTCTGGAGCTCCAGCATTTCATGGAGCATCAAAGGAACAGTGGAGGTCCTCAGCTTCTTTTCAGTAGTTCTCACTTCTCAGACCAGAGGGAAACTCAAAAAGTCACCCGAGTTACCTGAGCAGAGATTTTAACAGTTCAGTGTGGAAGAGTGGTGTGTGCACAGATCCAATTGTGTCCGCAACACATGATACCTGTGGCACATTTAGTGGAAAGTTGTTTCCAAGAACAACGTTCAATACGCCTCTTGGAGAAATGATTCAGAAATCGCAGCAGTTCTCTGGTATTAATCCGTGTCTTCTGAACAATAGAGCACACGAACAGGTACTCTCGTCTTGCTTCCTGGATTTTATGAAAGGCTTGATGGTTCTTGAGAAACTAAGGTAAATAACAAGTGGATGTTTCGGTTTTGAGTATTTGACTTTGCAGGACAGAGTTGAAAAGCTAATTGAAGTCCCTGCCCTTTTTTCCCAGAAATCAATATATGACAGTACATACTGCAGAGCTTTCTAAGTTTCCACCAGTCCTTTGGCTCAGAGAATTCCTGAAGACGTGATAAAGCGACCACCGATGCTCTTCTGTTCTTTCCTATTTTCATCCCTGTACCTGTGACGGCAAGACACTCATTGAAATCTTAAATGCAATTTCATTTCAATAAACTTTCCTGCAAATATAAAGCTTCTTTTTGTTCTCACTTAACATGGGAGGTTTTCTAGCTGGAGTGGAGCAGGGCACACACTAGGATGGAGACTGAATTGGAATGGGTTGTGCTCCATGCTTTTGTGATTATGTCAGCATGTATCGGGTGCTGTAGATCACTAAATAGAATAAATTTTAAAAATATGAGGTTTTTCAAAGAAACACTCTGCACACATACACCTGAGCACTCTCAGGCATGCGCACACACACTCATACACAACTGAATCATACACGATTCATGAAGATCTCTTGTCTGTGGGTTGACATTTCTGAAAAGCGCTTTGTTCCTAACTGTCTGCCCGAGTATGGGGGCTGTCCCTGGGGAAGGGCTTTTCCTGCCCTCTCACTGACAGAGGACAGGCAGACAGGAATGGTTAGGGTACGAGATCAAGGGAATATGTCTATAAAATATGGGGGTGATAAAAAAAATGCACAAGACTCTTCTCTGCAAAAAAAAGCCAAGAGAAAAAAGTGTAATTCCTAAACATTTTGTGACACGACCCAGAAAAATACCATCTGATCCTTTTCTATATACTTAAGGAATTTTAAATATACTTCTAAGGAACCAGGTTTAGGAAAACTTGAGCCTTTTCACTGAGTTCTCATGAAACAGGGTGGACCACGGTTATGCAACAGCATGGACGATGGAGTGTTCAACACAAAAAACAAAAGGGTACGGCAATGACTATTTTATCTAATGACCAGTACAGACAGGCTGCTCGATTCTGAGCTCAGCTCCTGCTCAGACTCCCGCAGCCAACACTGTCCTCACGTCCACCTGGAGCCCTGCTTCTCGTGGCTTATGGTTCAGAAAGAGGAGGACAGGAAGGACTCCGTGGAGAGGGTGCTGCTCCTCCCACACAGAGCTCAGGAACAGCCGCAGGAAGAGGAGGGGCCAGCTAGGGTGGATGAGAGATGGTGACCCGGGTCTAGCCGGAAAGCATCCTTCTGCGGCCACTTTAACACACGTGCATGGATGGATCTAGGCAAATTGTCCATCTGGTGGAGGTAGAAGTGGCACCTGAATTCAGCCACTTTTCCCAGAATAAGGGAATAGGCTGGCCATGGCCTGGGAAGGGTCATGGTCACCAAGGTGTTTTCAGGTTCCTGCTGAGGACATCCTGAGAAGTGAAATGAAGTGTGAGCTCACGCAAGTCAGCAGTTTCCAATAATGTGTGCTCCAGACACCCAACACAATAAAAATAGAATCTAGAGGGCTCTTTACTTGTGAGACCATAGTATCCAGGGGTTGTGGCCAGGTGGTGGGTGAGTTCTGGCTAATAGAAGTCAGGGAGGTGACAAACATCGTGTCCAGATGTGGCCCATAGAACCTCCTTCCTCTCTGCCGCCTCTTTCTTTGGACACGTCATGCAGCGTTTCCTGGTCCTCAGGCACTCGGTGTCGGGAGCCACTCATGACAGGATGCTGGAACCCTGAGTGGCTTCGTGGGCCAGGACCCTAGCAGGACTGAGGGCCAGGAGGGGCCTGCTTCAGCTCAGGGCTATATTTTCTCCAGGGGGAGAACATTATCACTGATGTTATTTAGAAAATCCAGCCCAGGGTTACAAGAGAAAGCAGATGTGTTTTATCAATATTTTGATTTACAGTCTCCCCAGGGCACACCCCTATTCCCTACACCCTGGGGAACCAATTCCCCTGGCCCCCTGGAAACTCCGGGGCGTCTTGTGTCCATCACCTCTGAGGGAAAAGCTCTGTTGGACTGAGATGTAATAATAATGAATCCCGAGCATGGAAACCACTGAGATCATATAAAAACAGGTAGAAAGAGGAAGACGTTCGTGTGTGCTGAGGACAAGAGCAGAGATTCAGAAAGGCCTCGCAATTGACCCTGATTTCCTACTTTCCCTGTCTCTGAGCAGATTTAGTGAAAAGCACACGATTCAACACCCCAAAGTGTGTTTAAAACAACTTTACTTGCATTTTAACACAAGGAAATATGCAGTGCTCCCTAGGTTTTTGTGGGAGGCCATCCTCGCACGTGATTTGACTTACCTCCCTGGCTGGGTGAGAGGCGCTCAGACACAGCTGTGTCAGAGCTTTCCCCACCCTTCTCCAGGTCCCAGGGCTTGTCCGTGCAGAGGCGTGTCTGGCCACTGTCCCGAAGACCCAATTGTTGCCCCTGACCTTGGGATGCTGCCCCCCTTAATCTTCATTGGATGGATTTTCCCCAGAATTTTTTGTTCCCCAATAAAAGCCCACTCCCTGGCGTGTTCTCTCTCGCTACCGCATTAGGTGGCTGGAGGATGGAGCTCGGAAGAGCCATCCTGGAGCTGGTTTTAAAGGTAATTAGAGTCTTGTCTCTTTAATTTAAAACTCCCTAGTGTTTTCTCATGAATCGAACCTTCTTTCATGAAGCCAGCGCGGGTAGCGGGCTAGAGGTTTTCTTAAACCCCTTTTTACTCTCCTTCAGTATCTCTTCCTTCCTTGGTCTTTCCTCCAGTGTCCTTTGGAAAGGTTGTAGGTATTCTGACCTTGGAAATAGACAGGGAAGCGTTCCCCTGGTGAGCAAACTCCTGGTGGGTAACTGGCGCCCTGATTCCCATGAGCGGAAGGAGAGGCTCTTAAGGTAACTAGGCGGATGCACCACCTGGTTTACATAGGGACACCCTCTGAAGGAGAGAGGCTCTGTGTTCGCATTGGCCTGGACCTTATCTCAGCTAGCACTCAGGGTGAAAGGAAGATGGTCAAAGTGTCGTCACTGGTGGTGGGTAATATGTGACCTTTTGGGTTAATAAAGTCGATGGCAGAGAGGGGTGAGCACTCTTTTGTCTGCCATCCTTCTGTCTGTCTGCACCTTCCCTGTGTGTCTGTGTCTGTCCTTTGTGCGCCTCCTCCACAAGTCTCCCTGCACAAAAGGGCTTCTTGGGATACTCTCATATCAACTTTTACCTCCTGTCACCCCTTCTTGCTTCTTGTGAATACTGAACATTGAGTGTGAGAACTATGAAGAGGAAAGTTATTTGTGTTATCCAGACATATGCACTTACACAAATAGGCATAATATGTCTCCATATCCATTAAAAACTTTCATAATTCTTGGTCTTCAGAACCCCTGATGTTCTTAAAAGTCATTGAAGAATCAACCTGCTTTTGTTTACATCGGTTATGTCTATCAATATGTAGCGCATTTCAAATTAAAATGGAAAAAATGAGTAAATATTCCTTTAAGCATAAGAATAATAAAATTGATGCTTTGAATGAAATTGCATCTATTTGTAAAAATAGTTATATGGTCCCAAACAACAACACAATGTGTGTTAAGTGTACAATTGTTTAGATTTTTGCAGGCCTCATTTATATGAACCTCACTAGCACACAGTTAGATTCTCATATATGATTCTTGGTTGACATATTGTTATGTCTCACATCCTCTGGAAACTTTGCAAAATACTTACAAGACAATGAAAGGGACCTGGCAAAATAAAATGAGTGTTGGGCTTTGTTTTGATGTATAATAATTATGCAGAAAGGTGGGTTTGTGGTGGCATATGAACACATGCACATAACATGCCTTCATCCACTTCTTTCCCCTGTACCTCCTCATTTGATTAAAAGAGTATTGTCTCTGTAAAAGCATCTTGGGGACATCCAGCAGTCTCTGAACTGTGCATTGAGAACCACAGAATTACATAGGTCTAAATGAATAAAGAATAAAATTTCTCCTCTGCAACTAAGTAAGGTCACACATTAACCATAAACATGGAATTTCAGGAGCAAGAGTTCATGTAATATCAAAAACTACCGATACCATCATCTTGGAAAATAGTTATTTATTCTGAACAGCACTCACCCCACCCCTCCACCACCAGCCCACAGAGCCAGCCCCCAGGCCTCCACCATCTGAGGAACAGGCTCCCCCAGCTGGAGTTCAGGTGGCTGAGCTTTCCCCTGCCTGTCAAGTTCACCTTGCGTGGCTCCCAGCATGCAGCCCAGTCAGGACTTAGGCTGCTTTGACCTTGTACAAAGTTGCTAATGGCTGACTCTTCACTCCAGCCTGGATGCTTTCCTTGTTTCTCTTCATGCCAAGCCCTGAATGCTCATGCGGTGGCATTTTCCATGCTCTGTAATCTTTTAAGCAAAGTTCTACACAAGCCCTTGTGTACATCTAGATCCAAAGCATTGTTATTTACTTATATTCAATTCAATGGAGGTAAATCGATCTCTTTACGCATCTGCCTTCTCCACAAGATTGAAGACTGTTGGCTGCATGGATGGGCTTTTTTTTCTTTTTTTTTTTTTTTCATCTTTTCAAATGTAACTCTGACCCAAAGGCCCCCAGAAAGAGTATTTCTGAAAAATAATGTAATTTCGTAACTAAACTAAATTTTGCAACTAAACTAATTTTGCAACTAAAATGTAGTCTCCGTTCACCGAGCCCGACAATGTAGAACATGGAATCTCTCTGAATGTTTGCCATATGCTGTAGGTCACTGGAGGAGAACTTACATGCCATCCCCAGGAGCACAGCCCCTACGGGTTTCCTGGAGTTCAACTGCCCTGTTCCTCTCTTCTTGTTAAAAGAGGGCTCTGCATTATCCTGCCAGGTGCACATAACAACTATCTCTCTGTATTTCATTCTTGTGGAGCAAAATACAAAAACTTGAGAGGCCAACAGGATGGGAAAACAAACAAACATGAGACTAAATCTGAGCAGGAATCCATAAGGGTTCATGAACCGAGGGCACAGGAGAGGGTACATGAGACGATGTTGTTGGTGTGAAAGAAAAAGAAGTAACTGTGAGATAAAAGAAGAGAGGGAGGGAAAAGGCACAAGCACGCCCTAATTTGAAGAAATGAGAGGGCCTGGATTTGTGCATCATGATAAAGGGATCATCTGAACAAGGCAGAGTGTCCACTGCTCTACACACTGGCTGTTGTGGAATCTCAAGGACATTCATATTGAGAAAAAGTAGTCTCCATTCACTGAGCCCGACAAACACCCATTACGCTTCCACAGCTAACACAATTCATAGAACCTAGAAATGAACAATGGTGAGCAGACCCCAAATCCTTGACACTACTGACTAGCCTCTCTGCTGTGGTCAGGACATGTGACTAGCTATGTCGTCTGGACAAACTCTGACCTGGCTAGTGGTTGGTGGCTCTATTTTTCTTCCTTAAATGATGCTGCTCCTTCTTTTCCAGTTTATTTTCCAACAGTCTTCCTTAGTTATAATCCTGTTGTCACCATTTCCAAAACTTAGAAGATTCAAATTTATCAGTACAGTAGCCAATGTCAACAGGTATCTTGAAATAAATTTTTTTAAAAAATAACTGTCTCAATCCCACAAACCTGTGATCAGTGATCCATGCACATGGCTGCAATGAACATCTATCAAACTCGTTGCCTGAGATTATGTGAAGAACACAGAATGAACATGAGGTTAATCTCTGTCCATCTAGTTCAGAAATCCCCCAAAATCAAATGAAAATGAAATCAAAATGGCAACCAAAGGACACAGAAATATACTCAACCAGGTCCTTTAAACCAGAAAGTAACAATTGGTTAGAAGTGTTCAGATCTTGGCAGATGCAGAAGGAGTAGGATGAAATCTAAAAGAAATAAGAATAGAGAAAACTTGAGTCATGGAGAAAAAGAGATTCAGATGAGGACTTTTTCTAGAAAAAAAGTGGAAATGCAATTTAGAGCGGGTCTCAGATAGGTATTGGAGGTGGAAACGGGAAAAACGTGAGGTTAAATACACAATCAGACATGCACAACCAACTTAGCCCAGATCTTCTGTCTTTGTCCTAATGTGGCTTCTCCTTACCGCAGACTGATGGGGAAAAATTAAACAACTGGTTATCTTTAGGTGCATTAAGTCATAAGGTCAGGCGACCAGGCTGACAGGGAAAACCCACTCTGGAAATAAGAACCTATGGGCTGAGAGGAAATCTCCGTGCAGTTTTCGTTGCATTTCCCTCATTGTTATTGAGATTTCATCTCACTCCAGTCAGATGGCGGTTATCAAGAAAACAAGTAATGACAAATGTCGGCAAGGACGTGGGGGGAAATGGTGCACTCCTACATTGTGCGACTGAAAATTAGTACAGCCAATCTGGAAAGCAGTATATGAAGAGTCCCCCAAAACCTAGGAAAGATGAATAGAAAACAACAAATCCCATCAAGAAGTACATCTATAATGCATCAATAAAAAAAAAATGTGGAAAAAAACAAAACAAGGAATGGAACATGTGATCCAGCAATCCCACTCTCTGGCACGTATCCAAAAGTACTAAAATCAGCAAACCATAGTGATAACAGTCACATCAGTGTTGACAGCAGCACAATTCGCCACAGCCAAGTTAGGGAACCAGCCCAGATGTCCATCGAGAGACAAACGGATAGAGATCACATGGTCTATAACACATCGGAGTTTTATTCAATCATAAAAAAGAATGAAACGATGTCAATTGGTGGTCAGTGGATGGAACTAGAGGACATCATGCTAAATGAAATAAGTCAGACCCAGGAAGTCAGGGGACAAAGGTTCTCTTTTATATGCAGAAGCCAGAGCTAAATAGGAGGGAAATGAGAAACAGGTAGAGGTAGGGCATTGAGGGGAAGCAGAGAGTGGAGGGAAAGAGGAAGGACTGCGAATGAATTAGAGCAAATTATATTCCATGCTTATATCATTATGTCAAAATGAACCTAAATGTCATGTACAACTATAATGAATTTTAAAATTTTTAAAACAGATTTAAAGCAGCTTTAAAAAAAAAAAAGCATTTTGTTAGTTGTAGGTGGACACAATGCCTTTATTATTATTTATTTCTTTTTATGTGGTGCTGAGGATTGAACCCAGGGCCTCACCTGTACTAGGTGAGTACTCTAACCCTGGACCACAACCCCAGCCTCTAAAGCAGCTTTTAAAAAGAACACATGGGCCCTATCTGGCACACAGTGGGTATAATCTAAATAGGTTTTTTTTTATTTTTATTTTTTAGCTAATTGGAAATTAATCTTCTGACCTACAGAGAGTCGATAGTTGTGCTAACATGATACCAAAACTACCTATTTCTATAAATGAAGCAGCTATCCACACAGGATTGATAGGAAAATACCATGCACCAGTGAGGCTGCAACAAGAAACATTCCTTAAAGGAATGACCCTGGAACTCCAGGGCGTTCTGCAGGCCTGTGATCCCAGGGATTAAGGGAATGAGATTAGGGATCAGATGGAATGAGATTAAAGGACTATGGAGGAAGAGAGATCTCTTCTCTTGACAATTATATAATTAAGGAAGAGTTTCCTGGTCCATTTCAAAAGGCCTCGGGTTATTTGTTCTGCTCCTCCTTGCAGTTCTTTCAGATCTCAGGAGAATTAAGGTGCCCTTTGCTCCCTAGGATAACAGTGGAAGAATCTGCCTGTTTTCTTCTGGCTAATCTGTGCAGAAGACTCGGCCTCCCCAGGTGGGGGAGCTGCCCTGATGTTTGGGGCTTGCTGTCTCCTGGTCTTTGGTTCACAGCATGGGGCAGATTGACAGCCAGCCGCTGCCTTCTTAAGCAAGGCACAGCCACCTCCTTCTGTGAGGACAGACAGGTTGATTGGGCCTGCAAGGCAGTGCTGCCTGTGAGTCCCTAGGGGAGACAGGTGTCCTGACAGGAGCCTGCTGCTGCTCTGGAAGCCATGACTCCCGCTGATTAGCACTAAGAATGGAAGGAGAGTCCTTGGCTTCAAGGATTTTCTGCATGCTGCATAATAACTCAAAGCCCCTGGAACACTACCCGGATGTCTCATGAGTCAACAATGATTTCATGTCAGAATCCTGCTCTGGTGTGAATACAGCCTGCACATCGTCGTGATATCGGGAGGGCTTTGGGGCATTTCAGAAGTGTCCTTGTAATTTCTTCTTCCGTGTTTCTTCACCAGTGTTCACACATTACCCTCTGGGACTGGCATAGAACATATGGTTGGATTTCACTTTCAAAGCTGGGGTACTGACTGGAAAATTGGTTTCATGAATTGAGATCTTCATCCTACTCTTTGATGAGAGGAACCGCACCAAGGAGTTTTTATTCCTAAAGCAAGCAGTGTTCCATGTCAACAGTAAATGTAACAGTGGACAGGTGGCTCTTCTACTCACAATGTTCCCAAGAGTTCCAAATTATTTCCAAAACCAGAGACATTAAAATATGTGTTCAACATGAATTAAGTCACATTCTGCTGTCATATATAATAAATTAGAATAAGTTAAAAGAAAAAAAGATTGAATCTTACCAATAGAGGAGGTGCAGGCCCTGTGGAGAGTATGCATGTAATAGCTGGGGCATGGAAGGACCTCAGTGACAGCAGTTGTCATAGGACATCAATTAGCAGGTGGATGGGGGAGTCACCAAAACCTAGGTTTTCCCCACATTTTAGTGGGACTGGCATTGGCAACAACACAAATAGGGCAGAGCACACTTTAAGAAGCTGTTGTCTTGGATAATTCAAGAGCAAATCAAGCATTTCTGATTTTTCATCCCTTCTTTTTCTTGGGGTATGACAAGGTATTGAAATACTACAGTATCATGGGTTCATAGTAAGATTTGGTGCATGAGGTGAAGGAAACTCTCAGGTTTGCAATGACCTTCCTATAGTAAGGACTCACTCTGCAAATCAGAGCTTCCAGCAAGAATTTTAAATGTGCATTCTGTCTGCTCCGGTGTGGCAGGTGGTCGTGTGGACGTGAGTGGCGGCATTGACTCATTTACTGTCCTGGAAAACTTGGCAAGATTCTCGCAGGTTCAGCAGAGAACATGAAAGAATCAATACAACCTATTCTGAAGTTCGCAAGTTAAGATACTTGTTTGATGTGAGTAGCAGTGACGCTGCCTACAGATTTCAATAGAGACCCAAACTATGGGATTCACATTTGGATTAGGATGAATATCTACACAAGGCTGTTAAAAATGAATACCTTCATGAGCCAAATGTGACCTTTTAAATTCCTAGAGATCCATGGATTACGTTGTTTATTGCTGAAGTAATTTAATCTTTTTCATCATCTATTACCTTTAGAGAAAAGGGGGACCGTAAGACACCATGTACCTGGATTCCCTTTTCATATCCCAAACACCAGCCAAGAATGAGAACAAGCCTGGGCCAGAATGTCAAGATCCACCTAGTCTGAAGGACATGGCTTTCTCTTCTACCCACTGGGGACAAGGGCAGAAAGATGTTCTCTTAGAAAGCCGCTTTTTGCATGTACAAGGGACAGTTGCTCTTGGAGATTCTGGTGATACAAGCAAACTCAGCAAGGTAAACTGATGCTACGGTTCTTGCAGCTTGATACATGAAACCCATATCTCAGGAGCGACTGTGCAGAGGACACCTGTCATTCGTCCTGCAAGGCAACACAGGAAAAAACACTGTGAGGGAGAGGAGTCACTCCTTGGCAAAGCACCTAGAGGGGTGGAGGGGCTATTTGTCCAGCAATGGCCCTTGGACTCTTCTTGGATAATTGCCGTGATCTCCTGTGGACTTCCCAGTGTATCACAGGTTTCACAATCCATCAAAGAGAGGCGCTCTCTTTGGCCTCTCAGAATCTACCCCACGGCCCTGCACAGCTGGGCTGCAGACATGACCCATCTTATAGATGTTGACTTTGAAAACACTTAACACATGGATGGACCACCACGAGGGGTTTTCTGTGCTTTTGTTTAATTTGAGGCAGAGTCTTGCTAAGTTGCCTCGGCTGGCCTCAAACTCCTTAACTCAAACAATCCCCCACCCCCATCTGGGATCACAGGTGCATGCCACTGCTCCTACCTGGAGAGCATGGGTTTTGTTGTAGGGAAGTCAATCCCTTCTTTGAATTTCTTTCAGCTAAATACTACAAATGACATTGCTAGGGGCCACTGGAAAGTCTTCTCAATGATTTCTCGTTTGTTGCTCAATTATGTATTCCTTAGATTCTATGAAAAGCAGTGATGGAGAAAATCATCGTTGGAGAAAATTTTTGTGTACCACAAAATAACGCTTACATTGAATGAAGTCTAGAGATTCGCATGTTCAGAGTCCATCTGCTGCGTTACCATGCACACTGAGCATGGGCATGCTTCTTGTCTTTGATCAACTAAAATAAAAATGATATGAAAGAAGAGGTAGATATGAAGACCAGGGCAACCCCAAGATATGTTTATGGTAAGAGTCTGTGTGGACATTCGGAAGTTGGATGGATCCTTCAAAGGTTCTCATCCAGAGGGACAAGGTTGCAGGTTGGAAGTCAATGCCACAGAGTCCTTGTGGTGTTCTATCAGAGTGACATGTGTGAACCACACATCCTGCTGAGGACAGAAATGCAGAGACTCTGTGTGCCTCGGGGATCAACAATGCCTATGGAACCCACCACCCATTTGCTCCTAAGTTTTCATATCCATTATGAAAACCATACTAAAGGTCCCTTCTCTTTGACCATAAAATGATAAATTAAGGCACTGAAAAGAAATTATTTTATCTTATTGCCATTGGAACCAAATTCAGAAACTTGCTCTTTTGGCCTTTAGGATTAACAAATATTCCTTGTTGACAAATGAGATTTAGTTGGAAATCTTTTATTTTGTTTGGCCTCTTTCTACTGCTTCCTTTGTTACCTAAGTGTAACTGACATTTTCTGCCAGACACTGGGCTCAGTGTTTTCCTCTATTAACTCATTTATGACTTACACGGATCCTAGGAGGTGGGCGTTATTATCATCAGCCTTATTTCAAAGAGAAAACTGAGCTTGCAAGGCTAAGCGACAAGCTGAAGACCCACCAGTAGAAAACGCCGCTCACTGAGTTCTAACCCCCATAAGTGGCAGCAGAGCTGGGCCACTTCTCCCCTCATCCCACAGTGAATATGTTCTCCCATGGAAAGACTCAAGGGGCAAGTCAGAAGTCAAAACAAAGCACACCCAGCCCTGCTAGAACACCGACAGGACCTACGTTGAATGTGGTGAACACTTTGAAAACATGGCCTTTTTCAAGAACGTCATATACTAGAGATCAAGAGCCTCTTTCACTTGGTGTCTTTCAATTAGTAACATGCTTTTTAAGAGTAATCTGTACCTTTGAATAACTCACATCCTTTAGCACTGGATAAACTCACCTTGCCTACCTGTGCCACGGAGGATTGCTCCATTCACCGTGTGCAAACGATGCTGGCTGCATTCATTTTGGGGCCATCAGGAATAAAGCAACTTGTAGACTGGTGTATGGGATTTATACAATTGGGTCCTCAAAAATCCTCGCAGCCATCCTATGTCTTCAGATCCACTTATTTAATCCACTTCAATATCATGCCCTTTTCCAAGGGAAGGATGACCCAGTGACACCGTGTTTGCCGTTTTCCATTAGTCTTGTAATTTTTCTCATCTTTTCTCTCCTCGCCTTTTTCCGTGTGTTTTGATGACTTTCTGTATTGATATGCACTGATTCTGTTCTTTCTTTTGGGGAACACCCTTAGGGTTCTTGATGTGTTGGTAGTTACCATGGGGCTTGTGTAAAACAAAGTTTATCCTAAGTCAATAAAAATAAGTGGAATTGCATGCAAACCCTCCACTTCCTGCTATCCTTGCCACCACTAAGGCTTATTCGTGTGGCCTTGTAGCATATACATAGTCAAATTCATTTTTAATTCTTTAACTTTTCCATAAGAAGGAAAAGAGATTTTCTGGCCCCCAGGACTACAGTCTTCTGTATTTGCCTATGGACTCATCACGGCAAACTCTCTTCTATCTCATCAATCACGTTACCCTTTGGTATCCGTTGGTTTTATATGAACGCACTCCTTTAGCCCTTCTTGTAAGGTAGGCAGAGTGGTGTTCATGAGTGGATGGACGATCGCAGCTTCTCTTTCTCTGGGAATTGACCGACTCTCCTTTATGCCGGATCATCGGTTTTGCTACATGGACAATTCTTAGTGCACAGTTTCCCTTGTTCTTTCAGCACATGGAGTATGACCTCCAACCCCTTCTGCCGACAAATCCACCCATTGTCTTATGGAGTTTCCCTTTTATACGTCATTTTGTGCCTCTTTGAAAATTCTCTTCAGACACTTTGAGGTGTGTGTGTGTGTGTGTGTGTGTGTGTGTGTGTGTGTGTGGTGTGTGAAGGTGGTGAGAGAATGGGATCCAGGAAAGAGGATAGGTTTGTTTTTGTTGATCCAAGATGCAAATAAAACCCACCTGTTGGAGGTGGGGTTCGAAGCAGGTGGCTTTATCATCTGCTCTCCCATAGCCCCAGGGCAACCCCCACCTACGGGTGGCCTCCAGAATTGTTCTCCTTTTGTCAGAACCCACTGTGCCTGGAAATGAGACACATCCATGAAAACCCAAAGCTCAGAAGTGAACTGAAACTGCAGGAATCATTTCTAGTAGAACTGGAAGGTCACCTGCAGGACAGGCCGAGTTGCCTCAGGGCTGTCTCCCTGGGACGTGCTCCACTCAGGATGCAGGAAGGAGGCTTGGGGATTGACACTGGGGGATGGGTTTCCTCAGGAAGGAGGGCCACAGCCAGACCTTGAGATCTGCCAAGGGCCTCTGTGGGCAGGGCCAGTTACACTCACCAGGTACAAATAGCCCTGGGCTCAGTGGCCCTCCAGCCTCCTGAGGTGGAAGTCAGATCCCTCATCCTTGCTAAAGCTCAAGGCCAGTAAGGCACCATGAGGCTGTCTGTGTCCCTCCTGCTGGTCACTCTGACCCTTGGCTTCTTTGAGGGTGAGTATCACTTGTGGTCAGCCTAGAACCAGCCTCTGGTAAGTTCCTTTCTCTGAACACTAATAAGTACATTGGGGGTGAGATTGTGTTAAGGAAGAGAGCAGAATTTGAAACTTCCTCAGGAGCCTTGAACACACACACACCCCAGTTGTGAACTAACCCCTGAGATGGCAGCGCTACTTGGATCCATTTCCTAACACTTCAGTTGCTCACAAGGAAATCACTGGAGGCGGGTCTCGGGAACTGTGCTGCGTGTACTCTCACCGCTGGACTCAGGCGTGTGTTCCAGAAGCAACACGGTGAAATAGAATGTGGTCTCTGCCCCGACCTTCTAGGCCAAGTGCTCAACCTCCCTGAGCTGCTTCTTATCGCTGGTGCTTCAAGCCACCAGGGAGGACCCTGAGAAGCCTGTTAGATCAAGCACATCGACAGCTGAGCTGTAGGCACACACCCAGCCTCTGGGCTGACCAGAGGCTCTCCTCCTGGGGCGTATAGGTGCCAAGTGAACCCACAACTCCAGCCCCTTCGTTTAGACTACTCATAGAGTGTGACAGCTGGGGAGGTGATTGGCGGGCTCCCTGTCCAAGAAGAGCCACTGTTCTCTGAAACTGAAAAAGAAACCTTCAAACGGGCCCTGAGAATAAGCAGCCCTACAGGGTCCCATCAACTAACTGGGAGTCCTACCCGCACTGGCAATAGAACCCGAAAAACCCTTCGCACTAAGATGTCTGTGTTTGCACATCCTGCCCACACTACTCTTGGACGTATGCCTTGCCCTCAAGAACGAACTCTGTCTCCCCGATGCTCCCTTTCCCTTTCGGAACCTCTTCCGTTTCTCTGTGCTGCGTCTGACCCAACCCTGTCCGAATTCTCCTCGTAATGTGATGTCATCCTACTGGGGTGAGATCAGAGCCCTGATTGGGGACCTGTTTACAGTAGATGCCAAAATCTTGGGGGAGCAGAGCCTGGTGGCTGTGGCCTGGATCCCAGCTGCTCAGTGGCTGCAGCAGGAGGATTGTGAAAGCGAGGGAGGCCTGGGCGACACAGGGAGACCCCGTCTGAAGGAAAAAGTGATCCAGAACGGAAACATGGCTCCTCCAGGTCTCCGTCCAGTTCCCAGTGACATTAGGTTTCCTGCTCTCACATCTCTAAGGATCTGGACACAGGGCAGGAAGGAGTCGGCCACCGCCTGCCTCCTCTGTAAGCTCCCATGTGTGTTAGAAGCCCATCATCTGATGTAACTTCAGGTTTGTAGCTGTAACTGCGTGCCACGGAAGAATCCGAAACACAACCTCTCCCACATTTCCACCATCTGACCCGTTCTTTTCCAGATTTACTCTCACCTGTCTGTTGCCTGCTAGGATTCTGATTCTAATGTTCACTTCACACTGGATACCCAAAGGCTCTCCTCTCCACTGTTCAAGACTAATGAGGTGCTGCTACTCAGACAAAACGCACTTCCTTCGGATTTCATGCGGGAATTTCAGTGAACCAGAGACAGTTTTAGAATAGACAGTTTTAGTTGACGGGCTTTAAAAACAGACAGAAAAATGACGGGGAAATCTGGCTCTGTTCCTTGCTGAGTAATCTTGAGGAAGTCACCAGCTTGAGGGCCTGACCATGTCACGGGCACCCTCACGGGATGGGAACCTCAACCCTGCCATGCTGTCTAGCGTCCAGGGGGCCTCGGGCAAACACTCAACTCGCATCAATTTAGTTCTATTTTTTATTCTCTTGCTCCAGCAAATGCAGTGCCGTGTCCAGAACTTCTTAAAGAATGCACACAATTTATAATTTCTCCTATACAATTGTACAAGTTAGAGCTTTCCAAATTCGATGCACCTCCGGAAGCTGTCGAGGCAAGACTGGCAGTGAAGGGATGCGTAGATGAGATGTCCTGGATAACTAAAGCACGGCTTACAAAAATCATGGTAATTTCTTCCTCTTTGATACACAGTGATTCTCATCGACCACACAGGCAGAAGGGAGGTTAGCCTGCTGCGCTATGGGAAATGCTGCAGGGGTCACCCAGCTAGCCTGTCACCTCTTAATGGGACAACCCAGAGCCACAGGGAAGACAGTAACAGCACAGCTGCTGCATGAAACTCAGCTGCACATAGCGGCCTGGGCAGTTCCCTCTGACTCTGGGTGCTCCCTGCGTTTCACCATCCCTTGGTGTCCTAACAAGGAGGCCATTTGGGCCCCGGGCAGGGAAGTTTCAAGGCCAGGCCCAGCAGCCTGTCTGCCAGAGCTCTCCCCAGGGTGAGTCCCCCCCCAAGGTATCACAATCCCCATGGACTGCCCTTTGGTGTGTGGGTTGGGGTGTGTACAGCAGGCAGGTGGGAAGGACTGGGAGCGAGGGCTGGTGTCTGCTGCGGGAGCCAAGAGGTGGAGGAGTGGATATCGTCGCTAGCTCGGCCAGCTCTGCCAGGGAGGCTGTTCTCCTGACAGCAACCTGGCACCCAGTCCTTCCCGGGACCTGGGCGGCCCTGGGCCCACATCGGAGGGGAAAGCATAGTCCACAGTCCTGAGGTGGCAGTGGAGCGACTGCTTGGCTGGTCTTTCCCACACTTCCCTCCCGTCTGCCACGGAGCCACCCTCCTGGGTCCCCTCTAAGTGTCCGCCTGGCTTTGGAAAGGTCCCTCCCCAATGTGCCTAGTTTCCTGTGACTCCACAACCTGTGCCCAAGCACTCTCTCTTTTGCCTCTTGGTTTTGTTGGCCAAACCCCAGGGACTTCTCGGAATGTCCTCTCCGTGAGCAGCATGGTCGTGTTCATCTTTCCTCTTTCCTCCCTTTTGTTCTACTTCAGGGAGAACTCACCACGAAGTGTTTTTCTTGAGATGGGAGATGCATTTGTTCCCGGTTCCTCTGCTCTCCCGGGATACTCGCATCTCTGCTGCCACATGGAAAGATTTCAACGTCTTGCCATAATAAACTGCTTGCCCTGCACTTCTCTGTTTGTCTAGTTACTGCCCTGTGCTCCTGCGTCTTGCGTTGAGGGCGTTTACTGAGGAATCTGATTTTCTCTGTTGGGTAATAATCAACTGCAGAGGCAATGACTTCTGGGTAGCTGGTGTCACAAAAGAGGGACATGTGGTCAGGAATCATTGTGCATCACCTTGAAGAATTCCTTCTCCTGAGGCCTGAGTGCAAGTGAAGATTCAGGGTCAGAGACAACGTATCCCTATCACCTTGTGCCCAGGAGATGAGAATAATCTTCTCCTGGCACAGGCTGTCGATCTCTGTGTAGTCCACTCTCCACAAGTACCTGCCCCATTCTATCCATCAGGAAACCCATGTTGATCACGATCTTTCTTCTGTAACCAAAGCCCTGGGTGGGGTTGTCATGAGCTTGGTAAACGTAGACCTTCAATGATGGCCTCCTCTTCATGAGACCATGTGTTCATGAGTCAGAGGTCAACACCTCGATTCAGCAACTAGGATATTCAAGCTCTAAACATCCCATTACGATTTCAAAGTGAATGGTTTTACTTTCTCTCCATACACTCCACCCCTCCTCTCTCAGCTAACCAGCCATAATAAGGTCTTGCTGAGTTAGGGCCTGGGAAACGCGGACGGAGAAGGGGTACCGAAGCTCTTCATCCACTCCCTCAGCTAAGCGACTAGGCCAGGTCCTCTGGGTCTGCAGGGTGCCTGGTCTCCATGGACCGTTTACAGACTGGTTCAGAAAGCCCCCATTACTAAGATGTCACGTTGTTTACCAGTAAGCAAAGAAAGAAACAGTTCTAGAGAATCAAAATGTGATAACTGGAAAAGGGTGGGGAGGAAAATTGGAATAGTGCCGTGGAAGAAGGATGTGTGTAGTGGAAAAGGTGAGCAATGAAGCAAGAGAGTGAACAGAAGGAGTGGTGGGTGGTGAGCCCACTATGTCCAATGAAGGGAATGGAAACTGAGGCGTACTGTGGAGGAAGAGAGTCACCCAAAATACTACCAAGAAGTTTCCCAGGGTTTAAGCATACGGGCTTGAGAAATCCACAGAAACCCACTCCTTCTGCCCACCTATAACACTTAGGTATTTGCAACATCAAATGTATCGAAAAAGTCTTCCTGAAGGAATCGGAAGTCGTGGGCAAGGTCCGCAGACCTGTAATCTCAGGAGCTCGGAGGCTGAGGCAGGTGGATTGCAATTTAGCGAGGCCCTACGCAACTCAGTGACACCCTGTCTCTATACAAAATATGAAAAAGAGCTGTGGATGTGGCTCAGTGGTTAAATGCCCCTGGGTTCAATCCTTGGTACCAAAAATTTAAAAATGAAATCACCCTGAGACAGTCAGGGAATCCTCAAGAAACAGGACCCTTAGCAATCTGAGATAAACCTCTCAGGAAACAAGGCAGCCAAGCTAGCTCTGGTCTCACGGAAACCAGAAAATGAGGTGTTAAAAAGCGAACCAGTCTTCCAGGCTGTGGGAGTAAGGGACCTGCCAGGAGCCTGGAGGCAGAGAGGTCGGCTCAGCCTTGGGAGGTCATGTGGTCCGCAGAAATGCTAAGAGGCTGGAGCCAGGAAAACAGTGCACTGAAACAGCCCCCTGTCTGTCCATACTGGAAGTGACAGTAGAGTCTCCCCAAGATGACGAGGGGCAAATCCCAGGCAGTGAGGGGCAACAGCAGGGACAGAAGAGTCACTGGAGCCAGCAGTCTTACCTGCACTGGTCAGCTCTGACACATCCCACACTCACTGGACTGATTATTGCATGGGACAGGCTGAAAGAACTAGAGGCAAGGCTTGATGCCCCTTTGGAGAGGTTAACTGGAACTGGGGAATTTACGGACCTAGAGAGTCAATTGAATCATGATCTGGCCAAGTATGAACAGATCACTGCGTGTGCCAAGAGGGCATAGCAAGAAATACCTTCGGGGCCAATCGACTTTGGATTTCCGTCAAATTAAACAGGAATCAAAGGAGTCTGCTGGGTTTCTGTTCTCGCGACTAAAAGGCTCAGGGGTCACTCCAGTTGAACGGGGCTAACTGGGCTGCGCAAATAACCACACAAGAGACACAAATACCTTTTTCTTTGGGGTCGCTGTGACGGCTCCTCTGACCTTAAGGGTCCGCAGGAAGAGAGAGAGCGAGAGCAGGCGCTGACCCCTTTCATGGAGGAGAAGCTGTTCAAATGAGGCAAGGGGTCAGGTTTCAGGAGGCTGAGTCTGTCTTCATGATGTCCACTGTCAGCAGGTTGACTGACACCTGGGTAGGCCACACCCAAGGGCACAGTAAGAGAAGGGGACACACACAAGGCACTTCCATGGAAGATTCCATCCTGAACAGGGCAAGGGGTTAGATTACAAAGGAACAGGTGAGCGTAGCTTCACCCACGGGGCTGTAGCAAGACACACCCATGTACGAGACACCGACCCTCGGACCCAAGAAGGGTGGGGAAAGCTCTGTCCTATTTCTGTGCCTGAGCGCCCCTGCACCCAGCCGGGGAGTGTGACCCAGTCACGGGCAAGGTGGGTCTCCCACAGGGTCATTTTCCGATTGCATGGAGCATCTGTACCAGGCAGCGAGGAACAGATCAATTGGAGACTCAAATGCCTCGGAGTTCCTGGTCAAGCAGCTAGCATTGGAGAACGCCAATAAAGTTTGTCGGAGATCCTTGGACCCCATCGGAAAAAGGGGACAGTTTCTGAGTTTACTGGCCTTTGTGCGCATGTTGGTCCTACACAATTACAAGGTTTTACACTCGCCGCTCTAAACAGGTACTCCAGCCTGGGTCTCGGAGACGCCATGCTCGTGGGTGGTGTTTCAATTGTGGTAGAACTGGGGCATTTGGCCTGGGACTTTGGGCCTCTGTGCATTAGTACAGAGACCTCTCCCAGTTCACACAGATGGTGCTCCCCTAGAGATGACCACATGGCGTGGGAAGACTGGAACAGATATGGCGGCAGGCCCCTATAGACAGATCCAGGCAGCCCTTATAGACAGATCTCCCATACTTGAACCAGTACCAGGTGGAGAACTGTGCCCCTGAGAGACAGACTTGTACTTTGACCTACAATACCACCCGCCATGTCATATGTCTGGGATGCACCCAAAGATTCACAGATCCCTCTGGCCATGAGACTCAGGTTTGGCCCAGCCTAGTGTCAGCCAGGGAGATCCAGAGAGTACCTCCATACTCCTTCCCCAATCTTGGGTGAGACACAGAAGCCAGACTCTGCAAGGTAGTAGGTAGGATTGAAAGTGAACACAGGACATTACCTTGGAATTCACTGCTGGGCTGTTAAAACTACCACTGGAAAAATCCTAATAGCCACTGTCCCCAGGCCTATCCCCATGGACAGAGCCTGAGGACCTACCCAGTGCCAGATGGAGACCCACAGCAGCAATTGAGCATCATCCTATTCCATCTAGCCTCACTCTGGCTTGTTGCGGTGGTCGTGGGCAATGAGGCCACACCAGCTGTGTGAGTATTGCCCTCAGCCCTGTGCTGCACTGGCTTCAGTGGGACGTGTACAAAGGGTGTGGGCAGCATTGCACTGTTGGAGTCCACAGTATTGTCAGCCAAACCTTTCCCAGTCAGCAAACCAGGTGGAATGATTGTCCACGTGGGGGAAGAAAAGGGACTTGGTCCCCAATCATTGCATAGTGGCCTGGGGCTAGACCCTGCATGGTGAGACTCTGAGCAGGTCAAAATCCCACAGTACCTGACCACAGGCCAGAGACCCAGGGTTACATAGAAAGCATCTCTATACTAATGTCCGTCTGAAGAAGTGAAGTGGGAGTAAAATCTCCCCAGTTGGGCATTACTGCGTTAGCAGTGAAATGTCCTTTTTTATTATGTTTTTATCAGTGCATTCTCATAGTGGGGTTTATAGTGACATATAAATATTTGCACATAACTTGATTCACACCAATTCATTCCCCAGTACTTTTCCTTTCCTTCCGCTCTTCCCTGCCCCTGTTCCCCTTCTGATAGTCCTTCTACTTATTTAAATATATCTTTCATTGATAAATTATAATTATGCATAAAAGTGAGAATTATAGTGGTTTATTCACAAAAGAATAAAGCATATTTTATTGATTTTATTCCCCAGTTCTTCCCACTTTCCCCCCTTACCCTTGATGCACTTCCTCTACTCCACTGTTCTCATTTCTATTTCTGTGAGATTCCCCTTTTTCATTCCTTTATGTCCTCTAACTTGTGTATATGGGAGAAAACACTTGGCCCTTGACTTTCCTGAGTCTGGCTTATTGCACTTAGGATGGTGTTCTCCAATTCCATCCATAACCAGCAAGTTTCATAATCTCGTTCTTCTTTTCAACTCAGGAGAACTCCATCTTCTTTACCCATACATCTGTTGATGGACACATCCTGGCTCCTAACTTGGCTATTGGGAATTGAACTGCCATAAACTTTGGAATGCGTGTATCACTATGGTATGCTGAATTCAGTTCTTTTCAATAAGTAACAACAAGTAGAACAAGTGGTTCCAGTCCCAGTCTTTTGAGGAATCTCCACCCTGATTTCCATAGTTGGGCTAATTTTGCAGTCATATCAATAATGTACAAATGTACATTTCTCCCTTTATCTTTGACAACATTTTAAATTATTTATATTCCTGATGGTTGTCATTTGAACTGGGGTGACAGGAAATTTCAATGCAATTTTAATTCAAATTTTCTTAAATGCTAAGGATCTTAAACACTTTTCCCGAAATTTGTTGCATTTTGCATTTTTTTTCCATTTCAGAAAAGAATTTTTAGTTCATTTGCTGATCTATCAATTGCATTATTTGTGGGTTTATGTGTGCATGATTTGTAGTTTATTTGTTTGTTTGCTTTGGTTTTAAGCATTTTGAGTTACTTATTGATTCTGATAATTAGTTCTTGGTCAGAAGAATAACTGGCAAAGATTTTCTCCCCTACTATAGGACCCTTTTTATCACTTTTGTTTCCTTTTCTGGGCAGAAGTTTTTTAATGTAATGCCAGCCCACTATTGATTCTTGGTTTTATTTATTGCCCTGTGGGGGTCTTATCAAGGAAATCAGTTCTCGTGCATACTGCCGCAGTCCGGCTGCAGCAGAATGGGGGGGGGGAGTGACGAATAACTTGTGTACTTTGATACAGCAGGAGTAGGAGCCGTTTATGGTAGGACAACAGAGGTATTTATACATTTTGCACAGCTTATCTTAATTAGCATAAACTAGATACATCAGTCAACCAATAAGGAATCTCCACACTTAATGGCTCGCTTTTGTTACTTCTCAAACCACTCCCTCTGGCAAAATGCCAGGCGCCATCCAGACTTGTTTACGAACTCTAACATTCCCCTGGCAAAATACCAGGTGTTATTTTGACTTGTTTACAGACCTTAACAGCATACATGTTGGACTTTTACCCTATTTTCTCTCATCACCTGCAGTGTTTCTGGTCTAATTCCGAGGTCTACCATCCAGTTTGAGTTGACTATTTGTGTAGGGTGATAATATAAAGTTTCCCCAGCATTATTTGTTTAAAAAGGCTAAGAGCAGAGGCGGGGAGCTGTTTCAGAACGAGGCTTTGTGCTGGTGGGCCTCGACTAGTTTGAACTATAAAGCAGAGTTCATTCCCTCTCACTTCACCAGTGGGAGGGGTATCTCTCCTTGCTGCATGGTCAAAACGGGGGGTAGGTGGACACAAGCCCCTCTTTCATTGCTGCCGTCTTCAATGTGCCTTTTGCTGATATTACACTGAAACAGGCACCGCGGTGTCTCACTTGCAATCGTAGTGATGCATCTGGTGTCTCTGTGGGAAGGCCATTGTGGAGAATCTACCCAGGTGCCATCTGGCTCCACCCCTCTTATTACTCCTTTCACTGCTGTCTTCCAAATCCATTTGACAAATTTAACTTCTGAAAGGTAAGAGAGTTGCATATTCTAAAATAAGAAGAGTGTCAAAAAGCTTCCATTGAAGAACCCGGCTTCTTTACCTTCCCATCCCGACCGCCTAGTCCCAGCTCACCTTCAACTGAACCCTACAAAAAACCGTGACGTGTGGGTAATGCAGGCTTCCTGAAGCACTCTCTAAGGGTGCTTTGAGAGCAGCACCTGTAAGACCAGGGGACTCGGCCTCCTCAGCAACAGTATAAGGCAATGAAGAGCTTCCTCGTTCCCTTCTCCTCCTCTTTTTCTAGAACCAACTCAATAAGACCTAATGGTTGGTTAGATGGGAGATGAAAGGTGGAAGCATATGGATGGGAGAAAGTGAAACCGTTAACTTTGAAACCTTAATTGGATTGACTGGAACTTGAACACTCTAATTTCTGAATTGAGAAGTTGAGCTTTTTTTCATGAAAACCGGAGAGACTTTGAAGGTCTTCTTTTGTCAAGCTCATGACGACACCAGGGCTTTGGTTACGAAACGAAGATTGTTACCATCATAGGTTTTATGACAGATCGAATGGGTGAGGTATTTGTGGGGGAAAATACAAAATACTGTAACCGTGGCTGGTAAAAATCTTTTAACTGTTATAGGAAAGTTGGAGATTTAAAATAAAGTTGACAACATATATGTTAAGAGAAAAACAACATAAGTAAGTGTAAACAGGGGCAAAAATATCTAAGAGTGGGTGCATGGAAATTGTAGAGTTTTGTATATAATTTAACTTATTATTAGCTTAAAAATGGTGTTATCTTTATGCAACATGTGCCATAATTTCATAATTTTATGCCATCATTTCATTCTTCTTTCTAGCTGAGTGGTACTCCATTATGTATACATACCACATTTTCTTTACCCATTCATCTGTTGAGGGGCATCAAGGTTGGCTCCATAGCTCGGCTATTATGAATTGTGCTGCCAGAAACATTGATGTAGCTGTGTCACTGTAGTTTGCTGATTTTAAGTCCTTCGGATATATACTGAGGAGTGGGATACGGTTGTTCATATGGTGGTTCCATTCCTAGTTTTTTGAGGAATCTCCATACTGCTTTTCAGAGTGGTTACGTTAATTTGCAGGCCCACCAACAATGTATGAGTGTACCTTTTTTCCCACATCCTAGCCAACATTTACTGTTACTTGTATTCTTGATAATTGCCATTCTGACTAGAGTGAGTTGAAATCTCAGTATAGTTTTAATTTGCATTTCTCTAAATTCTAGAGATGTTGAATCTTTTTTCATATATCTGTTGACAGATCATATTTCTACTTTTGAGAAGTGCCTTCTTAGATCTTCTGCCCATTTGTTGATTGGGTTATTTTTTTGGCGCGGGGGGGGGGGGTAAGTTTTTTGACCTCTTTGTATTTCCTGGATATTAGTCCTGTCTGAGAAGCCAGTGTAAAGACTTTCTCCCGTTCTAGAGATTCTCTCTTTATGCTCTTGTTTCCTTTGCTATGAGGAAGATTTTTAATTTGATATCGTACATTCATTGACTTTTATTTCATTTCTTGCACTTTAGGAGTCCTGTTAAGGAAGTCAGTTCCTGAGCCAACATGTTGGAATGTTGGGCCTACATTTTCTCCTAGTGGGTTAAGATTTTCTGATCTAATTCCTAGGTCTTTGATCTACTTTGAGTTGAGTTTTGTGCAGGGTGAGAGAGAGGGGTTAAATTTCATTCTATTACATATCGATTTCCAGTTTTCGCAGCACAATTTGTTAAAGAGGCTATCTTTTTTTTTTTTTTTTGTACCAAGAATTGAGCTCAGGGGCATTCAATCCCTGAGCCACATCCCAGCCCTATTTTGTATTTATTTAGAGACAGGGTCTCTCAGTTGCTTCGTGCCTCGCTGTTGCTGAGGCTGGCTCTGAACCTGCGATCCTCCTGCCTCAACCTCCCGAGCTACTGGGATTAAGGCATGCACCACCTTGCCCAGAAAGAGGCTATCTTTTTTTAAGTGAACTTTTTAAAAAGATCCAATTCTCTGCAGTCTAGAAGCAGGTTTATTCATAATTGCCAAAACCCCAAGAAATTAACATCTGAAGAGGCTGTATTATTTCACTATATGACATTCTGCAAAAGGGAAATTGTGGGGAGCCACTCTGAATGACCCTCGCCTTCCATCCTGAAGCGGAGAGGCTCTGACCAATTCCTACATTTCATAGTGACTTGGGCGTTGTCCCCGTTCAGGAAGTTGAAGGTGTGTCTGTCTTCAGATCTATGCTCACCTGTTCCTTTGTGATACTACCCCTTTGCCCTGTTGGGGATAGAATGTTCCATGGAACCTCCCTTTGTGTGTCTCCTTCTCTTGCTGTGCCTTTGGGTGTGGCCTTCCTAGGTGTCAGTCAACCTGCTGACAGCAGACATCACGGAGCTAGACTCAGCCCCCTGAAACCTGACCCCTGGCCCCATTTGAATGGCTGCTCCTCCATAAAAGTGGTCAGCACATCCGCTCTCTCCCTTTCTGTGGACCCTTAAGGTCAGAGGAGCTGTCCCAGGACCCCAAAGAAAAAGGTGTCTCTTATGTGATTATTTCGTGCAGCCCAGTTCACCTGGAGTGACCCTGAGTGTTTTAGTCATGAGGAACGCGACAGAAAATAATATACGTACATGTATGAATATATCACAGTGAATTTCACCTTCATATCTAATAAAGCATTTGTGGGGGTGTACACACACAGAGACACACACACACATATACACACATTATGATTATGTCAAAATAAACCCAGGGGGCTGGGGTGGAGGCCAGTGATACAGCACTTGCCTAGCACATGTGAGGTTCTGGGTTCGATCCTCAGTACCACATAAAAATAAATAAGTAAAATAAAGGTACTGTGTCCATCTACAACTAAAAATGTTAACCTCAATATTATGTATACCTGTAATGAACTAATAAAAATAAATGTGTGAATTTTAAAAAAATTATCCCCAATGTATGTATAACTATAATGCACTAATAAATGAGGAAAAAGATGGGGCGGTGCCAGAGGCCAGGGAGAGGGCAAGATGAACAAGCACGGAGGATTTCTACAGAAATGCAGTTATTCTATATAATAGTATAATGATAAATAAAGTGTATTAAACATTTTTCCAAATCCTTGAAATGTACAAGATTGAGTGAACTCTAATGATAAATCATGAGCTTCATGTGACATTAATATGTCACTGCAGGTGCACTCAGGTGTACATCTCCCTGGTGCAAGGTGTTAGACCGGAGAAGGTGCTGCACCTGTGCAGACGCAGATACAGGGAATTCTCTGCATTTCTGTTCAAATTTGCTCTGAAACTAAAGCCGCTATTTTCAAGCATCTATATTTTCAAAGTCCTGAATGTGATGTTAAAAATACTCTCCTCAAATGAAAGGAGAAATTCATATGAAAATATGAAGAAAAAATAAGTCACCATTTATACATGATCAACTATCATAAGTCTTGGGATTATTGACTGAAAATAGTATAATAATAAATAAACTTTTAATTACTCTTAATAGGGTCTGAAAACCCTGTTAAGATTGTAAAGACATCATTGGGTTCATTAAAGACAAACTCAGCATCTCAGAATTGACTGATCTCCTATAAACCAACCATAACCACTACATAGCATGTTGAAAAAGGCGATATCATTGTCAACAGTAGCAATAGCAGCACCAAAAAATAAGTTGAAGTATACCTAAGTGTAAATAGGCAAACTTTTGAAATAGAAACGTGTTTAAGTTTCCTCTGGACATAAGAGGGAATCATGGAGCACATATATACACACATTATGATTATGTCAAAATAATTGATTAAGTCCTTAGGGACATATCCGAAAAATTTTAAAGGTCAAAGTTTCTCAAAGTTTCTTGTAGCAGGCCCAGGTGAACAGCAGGAGTCCAATATCCATATGAATGCAAATCTTAACATAATCATATCATCTCAATGGCTTGCTGGCGTCACCTTTCAACCAAAAATGCCATGCATCCTATTACTTGGCTGTGGCTCTTAGCACACTTGGGCTGATTTCACCGAATTCTTACAACCACCTTGAGAGGAACTATTAATCCTCCTTTCGAAGATGAAGGAGATTGTTTGTGAGAAATTTTGTGATCAACTATCTTCCACAATGCAAGTCGCTGGTGCCAGGGCCCGGCCTAAAGCAGCAGATCTCGGCCGGCAGCCAGCTGAACAGCTCCCGTTCACCCTGGCTGCCGCACCCGACTGACAATTCTTCCAGCATCTGCACTTGACCTCACCAGGTTGGATTGGTCACCCCCATTTTTCTGTAGGAAAACTGAGTTCCATAAAGCTTTTGCCTACCCTCTTCTTACTATGCATTCTGACACTTGACACCACTGCAGCAATTAAAAAAAAAAAAAAAAAAAGGACTTTGAAGGTAACTTAAGACTGGAAAAGGACTGAGGATGTAGCTCAGTGCCTTAGCATGGGAAAGGCCCTGAGTTTGATCCCCAGGGCAAAAAATAAATTAATTAATTTAAAAATTTAAAAAAGATCTGGGAAAAAGGCATGCATGATTTAGAAATCCGTTCACTCAAACAATGAACTGTGACAAGGTTATTGTGCCGTGCATGGTGTCACTGTTTGGATCTGGAATGTCTCCCAGAGCCTCTGTTGAAAGCACTGTCCCTACTGCAGCAGGATTCAGATGTAGACCTTTAGGAAATGATTGGATCATGAGGGCTCTACCCTCCATTTGCTGAATTAATCCACTTCCATTTACTGGATTAATCCACAGACAGCTGAATGAATTAGAGGAAATAATATGGGTCTTGGGAGCACAATTCAAAAGAGCCACTCTAGGCCACCTGGACTTTCCCATGATGTGGCTCTGCTCCCTGCCTGAGGCTGGAGTACAGGGATAACAGATTAAAGAAACCACCCATCATTCTAAAATCATTAAATCTGAATAAAAAACTGGTTGAATATTCTCTGATTCCACATGTGTTTCTCGACAGAGGGGAAGACTACTTAATTGAAAATTTTATTACCCCTCCCTTTCAAATAAATGGCTGAATTATGGTCTAAGCTTCAATTTTGTGACTTAAATTCATCTAATCTTAGCATGTTCCTCGCCTTACTTTCCTTAATTTCATTTCATCTTCATCTTTTTTTTTTTTTTTTTTTTTTTGGCACTGGGGATTGAACTCAGAGGCACTCAACCACTGAGCCACATCACCAGCCCTATTTTGTATTTTATTTAGAGACAGGGTCTCAATGATTTACTTAGCTCCTTGATTTTTCTGAGGCTGGCTTTGAGCTCATAATCCTCCTGCCTCAGCCTCCTGAGTCGCTAAAATCACAGGTGTGTGCTACCACACCTGGTGACATACTATTTTTACAAGTTGTATTTAGACATAATTCCCATATTACCATATAATTCACTCATTTAAAACATGCAATTAGTCCATTCATAGATATCGGCAAACATCCCACAGTCAATTTTAGAACGTTTTCATCACCAGAGAGAAACTTGTACCTCCTACCTATCAAATCCCCAGCTCTAAGAAACCACTAATCTACTTTCTGTCTGTGTAGACTTGCCTATTTTGAACATTTCATATAAGTGCATCATATACTATCCCATTTTTTGTGAATAGCTTACTTCACTACCATACTGTTTGCAAGGTTCATCTGTGTTGACATGAATCAATACTTCGGTTTTTTTTTTTTTAAGAGAGAGAGAAGAGAGATAAAGAGAATTTATTTAATCTTTATTTTTCAGTTTTCAGTGGACACAACATCTTTATTTTATTTTTATGTGGTACTGAGGACTGAACCCAGCACCCCGTGCATGCCAGGCGAGCACATTACCACTTGAGCCACATCCCCAGCCCCAACTTCATTTCTTTTTATAGCCAAATAATATTCCATTGTATGGATATACCGCATTTTGTGTATTCGTTAATCAGTTATGGACATTTGGGTTGTTTCCATATTTTGGCTATTATGAATAACGCTGCTATAAACATTTACATACATGTTTTTATGTGGCCATGTTTTAATATCTTTTGAGTATATACCTAGGAGTGGAGTCATCTAGTTACACCATAATTAACCTTTAGGCTGTCAGACTATTTTTCAAAACAGTGCAAAATTTCACATTCCCATCATCAGTGTACAAGGGTTTCAGTTTTTCCACATCCTTGTCAACACTTGTAAGTATCTGGCTTTATTATGTAGCTATCCTAGTGGGTATGAAGTGCCATCTTGCACTTTTGATTTGCATTTTCCTGATGACTGACGATGTTGAAATCATTTCATGTGCTTATTGGCCATTTGTATATCTTGTTTGAAGAAATGTGATTGTTCAGGTTCTTTGCCCATTTTTTAAGTGTATTATTTTTTATTAATAAATTGTAAGTATTCTTTATATATTTTAGATGCAAGCCTCTTATGAAATATATAATTTTCATATCTTTTCAATTTCCTTTTTTCAACCCAGGTCCTAGTAAAGTATAAAGCAAAAAAACATATGCTGGCATTATTGTTATTCATATGATTTTATTAAACTGTATTTTTGTTGTTCGTTGTAAAGATGTTTTGGTGGGATGTTTCAGAAGCCCTGTTTGGTCTTTTATTTATTCTTGTTCTGATGTTTTAAATGCTTTTCATCTCACAAATCTGCCTACCAGATGAAACCATGTTTGGAGTGAGGTCCATTCCTCCCTAAGCATGGGACCCGAAGGTCATCCATGTCCCTAAACCCTGGACCACTACCTCTGGCCTCCAGCTCGTCACAGCTGGCTCATCAGTAAATCCTGTTTTTGTCTAGATGAGAAGGATCTCTTGGAGCCTGTCTATGTGGGAAGATTGACAACTGAAGTCGACTTAACAGGAGAGATCAGCCTGAGGTTCAAGGGAGAAAAGGAGATTTAAAAAAAAAAACTTTTAAAAATATCTTCTTATTTTTAATGGACACATAATAATTGTATGTATTTACAGTGTGACGTTTCAACACATGTATACAATGTGTAATGATATCTTTCCGTATCTATCAATCAAGTCAGACATGTCTTGTTTCTTTGCATTGGAAACATTCAAGATCATCTCTCTCAGCTATTTTGAAATATTCAATGTACTGAGGTCAACCACATTTACCGGGCAGTGCCATAGAAGAGTAGTGGCCATTTCTCCTATCTAACTCATGCCCGTGCCCATTAAGGAGATCATTCAGGGAATCTAAGAAACAAATGGACAGCAATGCCCATGAGCACCGCCACCACCACGCGGGTCTGTGCGCCGACGCACATGTGACCTGTGTGCGGCTCAGAAGCCGGAGGTTCTGTTATGGTCCTCTCCATGGTTCCTTCAGTCCTCTAAAAAGATCTTGTAAAAGACAGAACCACCCAACCAGACGGAGACAAAACCTGCTGCAGGTGAGGTGAGAGATACGAGTGCTCTGAGGATCTAAAGGGAGAGGCTGCTTTTCCCTGGAGGCGAACTGGGGTTTGTACAGAGAGGAGGACTGTCCAGCTTGCAGCATCAGAAAAGGACATTTTAGGGAGTTTGTGGGAGACTTGGGGAATTTGCCCACAAGTAAAAGAGATCATCATAGAAGGTGGAACCGTGCCCAAGGAGGTCTTGGGAAGGTGCTGTTTCCTCTGGGCCTCTGTGTCAATGGATTCCACAGAGCCTGCATCAGCTGGGCATGGCTGCCTCCCTGAGCAAGATATTCTAGAAAGGCTGTAAGAATTCACTGTCGTCTTATTTAGCTTCTCCTAGCATCTCTAAAGACTCTCAGCCTCTCGGCATGTCCTACTCCAGCTGACCATTTAGTAAAAAATACCTCCTTTCTGATAAATGAGAACTCCGAACAGTCTTGGTTGATGCTTCCTTGGTTCCCTAAGGCCGTCTGACTTCGATGGCTCTGAAAGAGGTGATCAAACTCTCCAAAACAATGTTAAATTCTTTCAGGTGTGAAGGCAGAGTTGGCCCACGGCCCATAGTTTGCAACCCCTGGTCCAGTTCACAAAAGGTAGACTCACTCAGTTTTCACAAACCTTCATCTCTGTGGCATTTTAACTGTTTCCGAGCGCAGGTCAAAACATTGGTTGAACATTTTCTGTGTTCCAGGCAAGGTGTTAGGTTTGTTATGTTCAGTGTTTAAAAGTCCAGGTTCAGATGTGTAAACTGAGGCTCAGGACCATTTGGCAAACGTCGCGAAGCTCGCAAAGGAATCAGGATTTAAACCTGGTTCTTCTGCTTCCAAAACCCACATTGCTGCTTTGAGGATATGAAGTAATTCCTTCTCTTCTAAGCTCTGAATCAAGTGGAAAATACGTAAGGGAGGAAACTCGTGGATTCCAGACCCAAAGGAACTCTCCCTAGCACTGGCTCAAGGAGCTTTGTAAGAACTGCAGACATGGTGCCCTGAAAGGGCAGCACCAGGGGAAGCAACGAGGAGAAAAACAGCCGGCTTCACTGCCCACTCCCACCGCCCCCTTGCGCAGCCAGGCGAGTCAGCCCTCCTTCCTGTGCACAGGTGAAGCGGGGTTCTAACAGCCCAGCTCCCAGCAGCACAGGCACCACCGTTTACAGCTGCTCAAAAGTAAAAACAGCCTAAGTTTCCACCGATGGCTGCACAGATCGGTGCCCAAGACAGAGATGACCTAGCGAGGAGAGGAAGTTACAGGTGTCCTGGAAGTCACAGGTGTCCCTTCAGTATCCAACTGTGGCCACAGACGGAGAAGGCTCCCCCCAGTGGCCCACTCGATCATCGCAAGTCCTCCGCCGGCCGGTGCTGGAGGGAACAGCGCCAGCTGGTGGCCAGGCTTCTGTAACTGCATCCCGTGCCTTTGAACTGCCCCTGGATGGCTAAAGACCATGCAGGAGGGCTGCTTCATTTCATCTGGCCCTGGTAAGGACAGTAAGAGATGATGATGTCCTGAAAGAGGCCTTTTCAGCCTGGTCTGTAATTCCCAGCTGAAGTAAGGCTTTGTTTATCCCATCAGAAGCCAGCGGATCAATTCACAATAGCTAAGCTGTGGAACCAACGTAGTTGCCCTTCAACAGATGAATGGGTAAAGAAAATGTGGTACATAGACACGGTGGAATATTACTCAGCCATAAAGAAGAATGAAATGATGGCCTTTGCCAGTAAATGGATGGAACTGGAGACTGTCATGCCGAGGGGAATAAACCAATCCCAGGAAACCAAAGGCTGAATGTTCTCTCTGATATACAGATGCTAACACTCAATAAGAGGTGGGGAAGGAAGAATACAAGTTCATTGGATTAGACAAAGGGGAATGAAGGAAAATTGTGAATTGATCAGCTCGATTCTGATGGGATAAACAAATAGGAAAGACAGTAGAATTAATCAGACATAACTTTCCCGTTAGGAGCTGTCCGTGGGTTGCCTGTGGGTCACTGCACATGGAAGCCTTATGGATAGAGATATCTGGTATCTGGAAATGACTAATGGAAATTTCCTCTGGTCAAGTGCTCTGGGACAATGTGAATCTCTATCTCGCTCTGCCTTGGCCCACAGAGCACCTGAGATGGGTGTGACCTGCCAAGATGTCACCCACCTGCCGATTGCAAGACATCAGGAAGAAAGACTCCACCCTTGAGACCTTATCCCTTTGATGTACCCCGTTAAATAAACCACCAGAGCCAATTTTCCTTTGTCTAGTTCCAGAACCCATGTGGACTAGATCTCTCAGGGGGCTTTGTCTTTTGTGAATATATTTCTGAGTATTTGTGTTTTGTTATTCACTAGTAATTTGAGATTGGGTGGCTTACACCCTTCTGGGCAGGAAGAAGAACCCCCAGTGAGATGCTGCCATCGACCCCCTATGTTCATTTCCTATGTTCATATATGAACACATGACCAGTGAAACTCCACGTCATGTACAACCTCAAGAATGGGAAGTTATACTTCATGTAGGTCTACATCAAAATACATTCCACTGTCATGTGTACCTAAAAAGAACATAAAAAACTTTTTGAAAAAGAAACAAGCTGAGAGTCCACTCCTGCTGTCACCCTGTCACCTCCTCATCATTATTAGGGCACAAAAGTTACTGAGAAAGTACTTGGGAAGAAAACTTGTGCCAAAGGGGCCAGATGAATTCCAGAGACAACCTCTGCCCAGGGAGAACCAACCGTCTAAAACGGAAAAACAAAGACTGAGAAGTTGATAGGTCAGAAGTCATCAATATTTGCCAATTCAAAGCAGAGGGTAATAAAGTAATAGAGAAAATAGGATGGATTTTATTTATGTCATCTTAGTTCGTTCAGAAACTGCCAAAGTGAGTTAGGACATTAGAATTCAGGGAATGCTGAATAATTTAGGGACAGGAAGAGCACAAGACTTGGAGCCAGAAGACGGCATTCCAGCCCTGGCTTCACTCTCGTGTGACTCTTTACAACCTTCCTACCTGGAATTCGGGGGCACCAGATTCTCTGTGAAAATCCTTCTACAATCTAACCTTTTACTATGATACTCAAGACTGTTAGGAAGGCTGACGTCAAACCATCCCCCAAGACTCACAAGTGGGTGGGGGAAATCAGGAAGCCGGACGTTGATGAAACTCCCTCTGAAACAGGGAATCTTATAAATCCTGTGGGGACACTTATCATGAACGTGATAAAGAAAGAGCTCCACTCAGGAGGATCCGGGTTGGGTATCTTGAAACAAATGGATGACGGTCTGGGAGAAAGGTGTCGCGGCACAGGAAAGGCCTGGGGAGCAGCGATGACCGTCAAATCAGAGGGGCAAGAACATAAACTGCATCGAGAAAATGGGAGGTGAAAGGAAAGATGTGACTCAGACTAAACGTCAGAGGGTCTGTGCCGTCCTCCTTTCTCCTCTACATGACTTTCTTCTATTGTGAGAGATCACAGAAAGCTTTGCAACACACTTAGCAAGGCTCAGGCAGGCTAGAACACAGAAATGAGTCTCCAAGGGAGTCACTTGAAGACATGCTCTGACATAAGGAAGAAATAAATCGACAAAGTAGGAATGACCTATGAATTCATCAGAGTTGTCCAGAGAAACAGAACCAATAGGTTTCATATATAGGTATATGAGGTATTTATCATGGGAATTGATGGCATGACTATGGAGGCCAGGATAACCCACCCAAAATGCCAGGTCCAACCCTTAACAGTAATGGGAGGCTATCAGGAAAGAGTGAGTGACAAACAGAGGGAGCAACCAATGCAGATAAACACAAGGGGAAATGGGGAGGAATCCAGCAAAATGAGAGGCCTGCAGGATTTTATACTGCACTTGGGAACTGCAGCAACTTACAGATCTGATAAGGCAGATAATGAAAAAAAAAAAGGAACAGAAACTCTAGGAAAAACAAAGGGCAAACAAAACAAGAAATGTCATCACAAACCATGGCCTGGATCCACGATGAGCACACTTTACATCCTAACAACGAAGCAGACACAAGTTGTTGATCTCCAACTCTTAAGAGTCAATCTCTAGTCAAAATATTAAGACTTCTTTGTAGATCTGTATTAAAGGAGGGTAGAGAAAAATGGAGAAGGATTAAAGGGAAGGATGATGTGGCACCTACAGATCAAGAAGGCAAGAAATGCGATTCCCTGTTGACATAATAGAAATTGAGAATAAGTATATTACTTAAATATACAATGATACAACTCAAGAAGAATAAAGCAGAAATGGCAAAGAAGCAGTAAATGGGTTAAATCTGCATGAAGTAATGACATATACTGTTAAATCAGGAAGTTGTATATACAAGTATATATAGAAAACACCAGGAGGATAAAGCTAACAAGTTGTTTTTTGATTTGTTGTTATTGTTGTCATTGTCATCTTGGTACTAGGGATACACTGTAGGAAAAGAGGAGCTCAGACTATCCTCATTTGCTGAAACAAAAATCTCCACCAGGAAGTTTCTAGAACTCATACACAAATTCAGAAAAAATAGCAGGATTTAAAATAAATACCCATAAATCTGTTGTTCCTACCAATGACGTCTCTGCTGAAAGAGAAATCAGGAAAACTATCCCATTCGTGATAGCCTCAAAGAAAATCAAATATTTGGAAATTAATCCTACGAAAGAGGTGAAAGACCTTGAGAATGAAAACTACAGAACACTAAAGAAAGAAATTGAAGAAGACCTTGGAAGATAGAAAGATCTCCCATTGCCGCGCCCCTCCCCTGACTCAGGCAAAGGCAAGGCCCTACTGAGGTGGATGGCGCAAGGCGTCCATCCTCTGGAGGAACGCAGTGTTTCTGGGAATGGGCTGGTTTGTTTCTGTATTCCTTTAATAAGTATAGTTGTGACTTCTCATAGGACCATTAAGTATGAAGGAAAAATCATGACTTTCCCAATTACTTCTAAAGCATAGATCTGTTTGCTCTAAATGCAATGATTCAGCTGTGGAGTGTAAATTGTTAATGTCTAATGAAAAACTCCCTGTATTCCTGTCAGGGAAGTTTTTGAGAAATTAAATTAAAATCTAGAGAAGAAGAATTAATGTTAAGAAGACAGATAAGTGCTTAGTACTGGGCAACTTGTTCTTGTTCCTGTGCACAATGGTTTGTGCTCTTACTTTCGTTTGATTAAAAGTAATAACAAGTCAACCACTTGCCGTAATCATGGCACCAGTTCCAGTCAGTAAGTCAAGAAAGAACAGTCAAGGTATAGGCCAATAGTTTGGGACATTTGTAACTATTATTAAAAGTTAACTAAGCAGAAACAGCTCAAACAAAACTCAAACTGAAAGTACAAATGCTTGCTTATGCATAAGCCAAGATACATTCTTCTATTCTAATTGTAGCTACGTAATATTTTGTTTCTTTGAATAATGATTCCTGTTTTGTAACCACAAAGTACTGTAAGCCTGCCAAAATGAAAAGTATATATGATCAACTTCACAAGTAAAGATTGGGATCAACACCTTCACTTTGGTGTCTGTGTTGTTTCTCCACCCCCTCTTTCGCCGACTCCTCACCATCTGTTCGTCTCCTGAGACCCCCTGTTGGAGCTGGTCTCCGACATCCCATGTTCTTGGATAGGAAGAATTAATATTGTCAAAATGGCCATACTACCCAAAGTCCTATACAGATTTAATGCAATTCCTACTGAAATCATAATGATGTTCTTCATAGAAACAGAAAAAAGCAGTTATGAAATTCATTTGGAAAAATATGAGGCCCAGAATAGCCAAAGTAATCCTTAGTGAGAAAAGTGAAGCAGGAGGCATCACAGTACCAGACCTTAAATTACAGAGCCATAGTAACAAAAACAGCATGATTGACACAAAACCAGACATGAGGACCAATGGGACAGAGCAGAAGACACAAAGTCAAACCCACATGAATACAGTTGTTTCACACTAGACAAAGGTACCGTAAACATACACTGGAGAAAGGGTAGCCTCTTCAACAAATGGTGCTGGGAAAACTGGAAATCCATATGCAGTAGATTAAATTGAACCTCTGCCTCACCCTGCACAAGGACTTAGGCATTCAACCAGTGACTGTGTGCCTGCTAGAAGAAGTAGGTGTAACCTTCTACCACGTTGGCTTAGGAACTGACTTTCTCAATAAGACTCCTAAAGCGCAAGAAACAAAATCAAGAATCAATAGATGGGACGGTATCAAACTAAAAAGCTTCTTCACAGCAAAGCAAACAATCAAGAACATGAACAGAGAGCCTACAGAATGGGGAAAATCTTTATCACCAGCACCTCAGACACAGGATTCATCTCCAGGATATAAAAAGAACTCAACAAACTTAACAGCAAAAAAGTAATAACCCAATCAATAAATGGGCAAAGTAACTTAACAGGTACATCACACAAGAAGAGATATAAATGGTCAAAAAAATATATGAAAGAATGCACAACATTTCTAGCAATTAGAGAAATTCAAATCAAAACTACACTGAGATTCCATCTCAGCTCAGTCAGAATGGCAATAATCCAGAATACGGCAACAAGGACGGGGGTGGGGGTGTGGGGTAGGAAAGACGGTAGAATGAGAGGCCATCATTACCCTATGTACATGTATGATTGCACGAATGGTGTGACCCTACTTTGGGTACAACCAGAGAAGTCAGAAATTGTGCTCTGGTCTGGGACTATAGCTCAGTGGTAGAGTGTTTGCCTAGCACAGGTGAGGCAAACACTGGGTTGTATCCTCAGCATCACCTAAAAAATAAATAAATAAAATAAAGTTATAAATAAATAAATATATATAAATTGTGCTCCATTTGTGTATAATGAATCGGAGAGCATTCTGCTGTCATGTATAACTGATTAGAACAATAAATAAATTAAAATTAAGAAAAGATTACAAGCAACAATAAATGTTGGTGAAGATGTGGGGAAAGAGGTTCACTTATACATTGCTGGTGGGACTTCAAATTGGTGCAAGAACTCTGGAGAGCAATATGGAGATTCCTTATAAAACTGGGAATGGAACTACCATATTAGCCAGCTGTCCCACTCCTTGATTTATATCCAAAGGACTTAGAATCAGCATACTACAGTGACACAGCCACATCAATGTTTATAGCAGTTCAATTCACAAAAGCCAACTTATGGAATCAACCTAGGTGCCCTTCAACAGTTGAACAGATAAAGAAAATGCCGGTACATACACACAATGGAATATTATTCGGCCATAAAGAATGAAATTAGATTGTTATGCTAAGTGAAACAAGCCAATCCCAAATAACCAAAGGAAGAATGTTCTCTCTGATATGCAGATGCTAAACCATAACAAGGGAGGGGAAGATTAGAAGTTCATTGGTCTAGACAAAGGGGAATAGAGGGAAGGGAGGAGGGATAGCAATAGGAAACACAGTAGAATGAATTGAACATATCTTTCCTATCCTCATATATAAATACCCGACCCAGGCAACTCCACATCATGTACAACCAGAATAATAGGATCCTAATTGAAACAAGTTATACTTATCCTATGTATGTATAATATTTCAAAATATATTCTACTGTCATATAATAATAATAATATTATTAATAATGGTTTTGGGCTGGGGATGTGGCTCAAGCGGTAGCGCGCTCGCCTGGCGAGCGTGCGGCCCGGGTTCGATCCTCAGCATCACATACAAAGATGTTGTGTCCGCCGAGAACTAAAAAATAAATATTAAAAATTTCTCTCTCTCTCTCTCTCTCTCTCTCTCTCTCTCTTTAAAAAAAATAATGGTTTTAAAAAGTTGTTTTTTTGTTGTTGTTGTTTATTTTTGTTTTGTTTTTTGTTTGGTTTGGGTTAGGGTTTTTTGGTGCCAGGGATTGAACCCAGAGGCACATAACCACTGAGCCACATTCCCAGCCTTTTTATTTTTTGAGACAGGGTCTCACTAAGTTGCTTAGGGCCTTAGTTTCTGAGGCTGGCTTTGAACTTGCAATCCTCCTGCCTGAGCCTCCCAACCTGCAGGGATTACAGGTGTGCACCACCACACCTGACAAGCTAAAGTTTTTTTTAAATGGTTGCATCCGATAGTGCCTGGATTTAGACAGGTGGAGGTGCAGGGTACAGGGAGGACAGGAGATGGTTGCTATATTTTCACTTTAAATTCTTTTGTATCCTTGTTTTTTCCCCACATTTTTATAGGTGTACTGTAGTTGTGCGTGATGATGGGATTCGTTGTTACATATTAACACGGGCACACGATATAACAGTAGAATTTGGCCAATAGCATTCCCCAGATCTCCCCCCTGACGTTTTTGTAACTCTGTGCAGTGGAATGAAGACATGTCCTTTTCTCCCCTCCTCTAACATGACTCCCCTCCCAAGGAGATTCTCAGAACTGAAAACCTCTTTCCCCTGTGGCTGGGAGAGGTGGGCATGGGGAGTGGTCAGCTGCTGGGCCTGGGAGGGCCTGAAGCCATGGGTAGGAGGATGAAGCGGATGCTCCCTGGCTGTTTGGACAGAGACCCGTCAGAACTGGGACGTTCGCAGGGCAGCTGAAGGTTTGAGGTGCAGGTTGCCGTGTGCAGGTGGCTCCTAGTGGGCCTTCTAGAACTGCTCAGGCTCCTTCTCTTCTTTCTCTTCCTCCCTCCCTCAACCCCCCTGCTCCCTCCACATCTCTTCAATACTTCTCCTTCATTCTGTCCCCAGACCCTGCCTGCCCAGTGCCCCCTCCTCTGGTCCCATCCCACCTCTCTGCTCTGGTCCCATCTGGCCTCCCCCACCCCACCCCAGGTACCCCGTCCTGGGACACTCGGAGACAAGGTGGTTGGAATCTCCTCCTTGGGCTCTAGGCAAATCAGAGGATATTCCCGTCCAAATCCTGCTAAAGTAACAGCAAATGATACTTAAAAGCATATTGCCCACAGTCACAAAGGGAGGGACAGAAGACAACGGAAGATACGAGGTCACTGTTTGAGTCAGCTTTTTTGCTACTGTGACCAAAAGACCTGATAAGCACTCATCCAGAGCCCCGCCGAAGGAGACTCCACCACACCCCAGACTCGGGGACAGCTGGGTGACCCTGTTCTAGCCCATGAAGGTCCACGTGGCAGGACTTCCAGGGAAATAGAGAGCTCTCCTGAGATCAAGGGGGAAACCGAGCAGGCCTGAGTCTTTCTCCTTTTGCGGTTCCCCAGTCCTCCTCCCGCCCCAGGAGTGACCAAAGTACCTAGAGGGCTGCCGGGACCGCGAAGCCACCTTTTGAGAGAAAGACGAGGAACTGGCCTCTGTGTCAACTTGCAGCCACAGAACTAGGCTTGATGGCTCCCGCTAGATTTCTTGTTTTTTAAAAAAAAAATCAACAATTGTCCGTTTAAATCACTGTGGTGGAGTTTTGTCAGGGAAAGTTGAACATAACCCTAACTGCTAGTCATTGATTCAATGCTAATATAAATCATATTTTATACATGATTGACAGATGCCAGAGAGAAAGAGAGAGAATAAGAAACAGAAACCAGTTGGATAGATGCATAATTATCTCCACCATGTTGGTCACGCCAGCTTCTCCAGAGAATCACTTGATATAAAGGAGGATTCTCATGTACTGTTGGCAGAAATATAAATCAGTACGGTCATTACGGAGAACACTGTGGAGGTTCCTCAAAAAAACTAAAATTAGAACTACCATACCTGCCACTACTGGGTGTATATGGCCAAAGAAAATGAAATCAGCATTCCAAAGAGATATTTGCATGCCCATGTTTATAAAAATACCGTTTTGGAGAAATCTGAGGTACTCAGTGCAGAAGAAACATGGCAATCATCCATAGATAAATAGATGAAGATGTGTTCTATACACAATGGAGTATTTTTCATCCAAAAAGAAGGATGAAATTCTGTCACTGGCAACAAAATGGATGTCACCGGAAAGTGTCATGTTGAGTGAAATAAGACAGACACAGAAAGACAAATACCACATGTTCTCTCTCGTTTGTGGAAACTAAAACAGTCAACCTGAATGTAGAATAGTGATCATCAGAGGTTGGGAAGAAGAGGTAGGGAGGGCAGATAGAGGGAGGCTGCAGGCAGGTATTGAAATACCACACGGAACCCCATTAGTATGTAGGATGAGAACATGCTACACAAAAATAAAGCGAAGTATTTTTAAAATTAAGTAAATAAATTAAAACTTCACTTCGACTTTCCTTTCCCCAGAGGTCTGTGTCTTCCATCCTAACTGGGCAACTGGACTCTAATAATTCGGGAGCTTGCTCACTGTGTAGTTTGTTCCCATTATTTTCCCTCTTATTACCAGAGTCCTAGGCCAGACATCTGACTCTGGGGGGTCCTAACAAACCAGATACAGCCCCCTGCCCCAAAAGCATAATGATGAAAATCAGGAAAGGGTGCTTTTATCAAATTTGGCCACATCGGGAAGGCAAAGTGAGATCCAGCATCTCAGCCCTATCTGTGAGTTGCTGTCAGGAGTTTTAGGCTTAAATAAAGGAAGAATTGGGGCAGGGGTGAGAGGTCTGCATAACTCAGCAGTCCTGGTCAAACTGTGGTCTGGTCGATCGTTATCTCAGTTCTGGTTCTGTGAGACAGCACCCAAAAAGCCTTTATCACTGGAGAGGGCAATTTCTTTACCTGTCAGACCCATGATCCTGGAAGAGGGCAATTCCTAGGAGATGATTCCTCTAATTAGGGCCAGTCTTGTCTTGGGGTGACATGGCTGCCCCCTGCTGTTCCTGGAAGAGCATGTCAGACCCATGATCCTGGAAGAGGGCAATTCCTAGGAGATGATTCCTCTAATTAGGGCCAGTCTTGTCTTGGGGTGACATGGCTGCCCCCTGCTGTTCCTGGAAGGTATAGGACAACGACTGAATCCAGTAAAAGCAAGGCCTGATCCAGTAAAAGCAGACAGTCAATATCCCTGCAAATCTTGTCCCAGTCTGGAAGGAGGATGAGCGAGTTTAGGTAAGTTTAGGGCTAGCAAACCTTGTATCATGTTGTGGTTTAGATACGAGGTGTCCCCCAAGAGCTCGTGAGAGAGACGATGCGGGAATGTTCAGAGGTGAAGTGATTAGCCTGAGAGCCGTAACCTCTTCGGTGGATTCAACCACTTGACGGATTATTAATTTTAAAGGATTACTTCGCTGGGAGGTAACTGTGGATGTGGCTGGAGGAAGCAGGCCATGGCAGCCTTTGGAGTTTATATTTTGTCCCTGGCATACCTCTCCCACACACATCCCTCTCTGGCTGCCCTGAGCTGAGCAGCTTTCCCCCAGCACACCCTCTCCACCAGGATGTTCTGTCCCACCTTGGGCCCAGATCAAGGAGCCCGCTGACCATGGCATGAGACACTAAATCGTGTGTCAAAACCAACTTTTTCTCCTCTAACTTGCTCTTGTCTGGTATTTTGGTCACAGTGCCCAACACATCACTGACTCACACACATTAGTAGATTTTAGATGAACGCTCCTTAAGGGATTAACACGTCTATGTGCGGAGTTAAGTGGTTCACAAAGCTTAAGGTAATAAAGGAGACAAATACATAGTAAAGACAGAAATGCCAAATTTTACCCTGCATTCAGTTACCCAAGGGGCATCTGCCAACCTAAGAGACACTGCTCTAGCCAGGCACGGTGGTGCACACCTATGATACCAGCAGCTCAGGAGGCTGAGGCAGGAGGATCGAAAGTTCAAAGCCAGCCTCAGCAAAAGCGAGGCGCTTAGCAACGCAGTGAGACCCTGTCTCTAAATAAAATACAAAATAGGGCTGGGGATGTGGCTCAGTGGTTGAGTGCCCCTGAGTTTGATCCCCAGTACCAAAAAAAAAAAAAAAAAAAAGACACTGCTGTTAACAAAAGCAGCCTCTAAGTCCCTGTTACACCCTCTTTAGGCATCATGAACCTAGAAAAATTTTTCATTGTATGGCAATAAACCATGCAATTCATGAAATCATATTTTTAATCATCTTTTTATTTCCACCATATACATACAAATTATGCAAGTAAAATAAATACTTTTTCCTACTCAGATATAGAGATTTGAATTATAGTTTCTTTATTCATTTATTGTTTTTAGGTATACATGACAGGAGAGTGAATTATAATTTTTAATGTGCATTGAAATCTTTAGCAGCCCTAAGCCTCAGCCCAATGCCTGCTCAAAAGCTAAAGCATCACTGTCTGGACTTGGTGCATCATTTGTTCAATATCCTTCTGGGTGGGTAGGTCACCCCTTGAGTATGCTAGTGTAGAGGTTTGTGTATCACTTGGGTCAAGGTTATTGGTCCAAATTTATGCAAATTGGGTTTGGGGAAAGTACCAATGCTATTGGTTAGCCCCGCGATCTCCATTTGGTTCTGACCTCACTCCCATTTTCTTGCCACTCATCTCTGGCTTGGCAGGCTCTTGTGCTCTAACCCACCGGGGCTACCACTCCCCTCGCTGCTTCTCCCAGGACCAGAGCTTGGATTCAGCCACACCTCACCTAACTGAACAGCTCACCAGCACCCAAATTACCCTAATTTCATTCCACCTAGAAGCTGTCACCCCAGTCTTCTGGGATTTACCTTTTTAAGTTACTGAACTATTTGTTCTTTATACAACAGATGCTCATGAAACCCTTCTAAGAGTTGGCACTGCACGAAGTCTTACCCAAAGAACCGCAGAGGCTCCTACCCATGATGCACATGGGTTGGCTTGGAAGACAAGCCCCCCCACAGCTGCAACCAGAGGGGGGATTTCCCTGGAAAACATGGAAATGGTGCTGAGCTGGGAGGGAGCCTGGACTGTCGTTGGCTTTTGTAGTCACTGCCTCTTCCTTGAGAACTGCCATTGGTGCTGCACAAGTACTTCTGGGGGCTAATTGTAGTCATTCAGTTCCCCCAGCCTACCCATGCCTGAATTAAGCCTGAATTAAGCCTCTAACACTCAGCACTTAAGAAATAAAAGAAGCTTATTCATCATTCATTGGACACTTGAATGAAAAGAGGAAAAACTAAAAATGGCCAAATTTCCCAGCCTCCTATTCGTGAACTCTGAATCCCACGAAGAAGACTGTTTTCAAACTCAGATTGAATATGTTGACAAAGACCTGCTGAATAAGAAATGCTGGGGGCGGAAACTAGCAATCTGTAGTTTGCTTTTTTTTTTTTTTTAATTTTTTTTAGTTGTAGATGAACACAATACCTTTATTTTATTCATTTATTTTTATGTGGTGCTGAGGATCCAACCCAATGCCTCACGTGTCCTAGGCAAGTGCTCTACCGCTGAGCCACAACCCCAGCCCCCAGTTTGCTTTTGATGTTAGCTGGATTCTGACACCTACCAGCTGGGACCACAGCTCCACTCTTCCTGTGAGGGGAGGGAGCAGAGTCAGGACTGCGAATTGCAGGCATCCTTCAGGATAGAGTAATGTTGACTGCTGCTAAATCGAAGTTCTGAGTCCAAACGATCTCTAAAATAAAAGTGTATATTTAGCTGTTGTTAACAGATGCTGGCAAAAAAATAAATAAATAAAATAAAATAGCATGGCCAGGAAACAGATGGGGAAATATCCATCAGATCTGAGGAAACAGGTTATTTTGGAATAAAAAAAATATGGGACGAAGAAGGCATAAATCTTTCAACAAAAAATTCACTAGAAAAGAATTTAAGACCAAAGGGGAGGCATCATTTCAACAAGCGGTTTGCAAACACAGGAGATGCAGTCTTTGGTGAAAAGGGAAAGCGTGCTCAGAAGGAAGGAAAGAGGGGCTGGGCGGGTGCAGAGCCTCCCCACCCAGTTCCCACTGTGTACTATGTAAATGAGGGGGCAGATTTGACTGAAGGTCCCAGCTCATTGGTCAGATCCAGGTGTCAAAACAGACCTTCCCAGAGGCTGTTTATCCTGGCAGTTCAATCAGGAATGTGCTTGGGCAAGGGCCGCCAAGTTCAGACCGTTCTTCCCAGGAGGAGTACAGAGCACTGTGTGACTCCTGATCGGCAAAGGGCTAGCAGGTGCCAACCTGAATTTAGGCCCTCACTCCATACCCACAGGCATAGGCACAGAAACCGAGCCTGCTGAGGATGGTTCTGCATTTGTTTGGCAACAGGAAGTTGGTTCAAGAGATGGCTGTGTTCCAGGTCTTAGCTTGTTTCAATACCAAGGCTGAAAAATAGCTTTGGTGGCCAGAGACTGGTAATTGGAACAGCAATAAATTCTAGAATGACACTTTTCTCTCACCAGCTTCTACTTCTCTCCCATTATCTCTTAGTAACATCCTAGAAATTTACTACTCCAGGACAGATATCCAGCTGTCCTGCCATTCCTTCCCAAACTTGTTAATCTTTATCTAAAAGATATTAAATCAGCATGCTTTGGTCTTTTTTTTTTTTTAACTTCATTCTCTTGTGAAGATCCTGGTGTACAGTGGCCCCCAGGTCCAGCCAAAGAACCCACATAAGAACCAAGGGAGGTAGAATAGATGTCTCTCTCTCCCTCCCTCCCTCCCTCCAATACTGTGTAGCTTAAATCAAATGAAACTTGTTCTCTCATAATTCCATAGGCAACTAGTTGAAATTAAGGTATCGTGGGGCCAGTCTTTCTCTGAAGGCTCAGGGCAGGATCCCTGCCTCTCCCCGGCTCCAGGGGTTGCTGGCAATCCTTGGCTTCTCAGGTTGTAGATGCTGCACTCCAATCTTTGCCTACGTTGTCACATTCTATCCTACCTCTGTGTCTGTCCAGATTTCTCTCTTTTTATGATGCTGTTGTTAGGCCATCTGGCATGGCCCAAGGCTGAAAGGAAACACTGACATTAAATCAAACAGGAGAGTTTAGAGATCGACTCCAAGGAGCCAAGGATAAAAGCCAGACCTTTCTTTGTATAAAGTTAATTCCTTTTTTTTTAATTAATGCATATTATACAAGTTAGTGTGACTAAGTGTGATAGTTCCAAACAGGCATATGGGATACAGTGACCACATCCTGTAAGGGTCCGGCGGAGCGTCGAAGGAGGAGACCACACAAGAGACTGACTTCATGCAATTGGCAAAGGGGATTTATTAATTCAGCATGCTGAGGTTCCAGGCTCACTCAGGAGGACAGAGCAGCCCAGAGCCCCGAGCAGAGGTCAAGCAGAGCTTAAGTACACTTTTTGGAGAGGGCGGGGGGCTTTGCATACATCAGAACAAATCATCATGAGGCGCGGGAAAATTGAACAACAACTCTGGGACATGATTAGTACATTCATTGGCGGGAACAGTCTGGGTGCCAATGTCCGGGCTTGGCACCAGAATGACGAGCCACCACACAGCTTTGTAGGTTCAAACAGCAATTCTTTATTCCAGCTCTCACACCACCTCCACACAGGTCCAAGGGCAATCACGTTCTGCCCTCTCCCGCACAATTCACCTACTTCATGAGGCTCTCTCCAAATCCCATTTTAATCTCACGAGAACTCAACGGGAACAAGCAGCAGGAACACCCTAATCCCAGCAATAATCTTCAACCTCTAACTTCCCTAAAACCCATTATCTTAAACTGGCAACGCCTTAAACTCAAGGAGCCGGTTACTTCCTCAAACCTGATCAGCTCTAAACCCAGATCCGCCTTGGTCCTTGAGCAAGGTCACCTCATTAAAGCATGCATGCAATGTCCCATCGAATGTCCTCTAAGCAGCATGGGGTACGCTTGGCAAGGAAATTTCGATGCGTCATTCCTACTTGGTAATGGCCCTCAGCACTGGGCAGGGGTGATTGGTCACCCCTAAGCGGGGTACACATTTAAACTTGGTTTTGGGGCCTGGATGCCTACGTGCCGAGCTACTCAGAGCCCTTAGCTATTAAACAACCAGGGAATCAATGGAAATATTTACTGGGCAGTTCCAGTATTGTCCTAACAGCTGCAGAGATTACAGGTTCTGGGGGTAGCAGAGGAATTTTAACAATACCTAGTCTTTTACTTTTTAGCCCAAGCCTTGCAATTTAGAAATTTTACAATGCCTGGACTTTTACACTTTAACTCAGGCTTTGCAGCTTAGAATCAGCTTAGAAATTTTACCTTTACAATCCGACCCTCTTTCTTCCACCCTTGCCCCCACTCCTCAACACTCTTCCTAGCACCTAGTAATCACTATTCTATACTCAAGTTAACTTTTTCTTTTTCTTTTTCTTTTTTTTGGGGGGGATGCGTATATGAGAGAGAACACATAATATTTGTCTTTCTGTGTCTGGTTTATTTCACTTGATGATGTCCTCCAGTTCCATCCACTTTGCTAAATGAAGATTTTTATTCTTCTTTCTGGTTGATTAATACTCCATTGTGTTTTGATACCATATTTTCTTTATCTGTTCATCTATTGATGATTCCATATCTTAGCTATTGTGAATAGTGTCACATAAAAAGGAGCAAGGAGAGAGCCTACAGAATGGGAGAAGATCTTTTCCAGCTACCCTTCCAACAGGGGATTAGTAATCAGACTACAAAAAAAAAAAACTCAAAAAACTTAACACCAAAAAAACTAATAAATCACTCAACAAATGGACAAATTGCCCAAAGAAATGTTTCTCAAAAGAAGAACTAGAAGCTGGGGTTGTGGCTCAGAGGTAGAGTGCTCACCTGCCATGTGTGAGGCACTGGGTTCAATCCTTAGCACCACATAAAAATGAAAAATAAAGATATTGTGTCCGCCCATAAGTAAAAAAAAAAAAATTAAAAAGAAGAAATAGAAATGAATAACAGATATGTGAAAAAATATTCAACCTTCCTAACAGTCAAGGAGACACTAATCAAAACTGTACTGAGATCTCATCTCACCCCTGGTAGAATGGCAATCAGAAAGACACACTAGAGAGACACAGGTTGCTGTGTTGTGCAGGAGCTGAAGACCCCAAGCAGGCCCAGCTCCTGCACCAGGCAATGGCCTTCAACCAAAGTGTCCTATTGCTGAACATATCCTCAGCTCTGTTTTAAATTTTATTTCCAGGTTAAGATGAATCCAATTTTTGCAGCCTTATGGAGGCCTAAGTGACACGTAATTACCTGTATGGAGATTATTCAAGGAATGGAACCACCACTTAATCCAGTTTTCTGACTTCACAGTGTATACCTAAAGGACATAAAAATGCTACATTGATACAGCCACACTAATTTTTATAGCAGCACAATTCACAATATAGCTAACTATAAAACCAACGAAGGTGTCATTCAATGATAAATGGATAAAAAATTGTGGCTTAAGTACACAATAGAATATTACAGCCATAAAAAATGACTTTATGACACTTGTCAGTAAATGGATAGATCTTGAGATTTTATGTTAATTAAAACAAACCATTTTTTTAAAACCAAAGGTTGAATATTTTTGCTGATATGTGAAAACTAAAGCTCATAAAGTGGGGGAGGGTAAGAAGAGAAAATCAGTAGATTATAAAATGGTGAACAAAAAAAAGGAAGATGGTAGGAATATGAAATATATGTATATTTATTTAAAAAAAAAAAAAAAAGAACCTAAGTGAATCTTACCATCATGGCTACCCACAAGAATAGGGTCTTCATTAGAGTAAGATATATCCCATGCCTGCATAATTTCAAAAAAAAAATTGTTACTATCAGGTAGAAGTAAAAAGAACCAATAGAATAAAAACACAAATTGTATTTGTTTGAAGAGCTATATGTGTATCTTATTATAAACATCATACAATATATTGTATATCAAAGTATTATTGCATAAATATGCATATTTTCTATTATATATATTTAAAATTTTTAAGATTAAAAAAATAAAAAGAAAAAAATAAAAAGAAAGACACACTAATACATTGTTGATGGTACTGCATTAGTGCAACCACTGTGGAAAGCAATATGAAGATTTCTCAAAAGACTAGGAACCACCATATGACCCAGCTAGCCCACTCCTTGGTATTCATCCTAAAGAACTAAAGTCAACATACTATAGTGACAGGCACATGAATGCTTAGAGCAGCATGATTCACAGCAGCCAAGTTATGGAACCAGCATAGGTGTCCATCAACAGATGAATGGATAAAGAAAATACTGTATGTATACACTACACAGCAGTGTAATGTATGATATTTGCTAGTAGATGGATGGATCTGGAGATTATCATGCTAAGTGAAACAAGCCAATCCCCAAAAAACAAAGTTTAAACGTTTTTGTTGATATGTGGAAGCTAACCCAGAATAAAGGGGTGAAGGGAACAATAAACTCAGTAGATTAGACAATGGGAGGGAAGGCAGGGGATAGGAAAAAGAAAGACAGTGGAATGAATCTGACATGATTCTTCCATGTACATTTATGAAAACATCACAGTGAATCCCACTGTCGTGTACATCTACAAGAATGAGGTCCTAATTAGAATAAGATATATTCCATGGTTGTATAATTATATCAAAATGGATTCTATGGACACATAGAACTAAAAATAATCAATTAAAAAAATTTTTTTTTTAATGGTGATGGAGTTGGAGGTGAGGAGTCCATGGGAGACTCCTGGGGTTGGTTTAGATGAGCAGGTGGGTGAACTGCCATTCATTAAGAAAGGTAAGTGAGGAAGAGAGAGGTCAGGCTGGGGCAGATGAGGGAGAGGTAATGAGGAGTGCTGAAGATGACAAGGGACCAACCACACAGACATGTCAGGTGCAGATGTCAGACGTCAAAGGCCTGCAGCTCAGTACAGGTTAGCAACATAGATTTGGGAGTTTTTGTCAAATGGAGGGTAAGTGATGACATGGGTAGAGATAAATTGCTGAGAAAGAGAAACTGGAAAGAATAAAGAAAAGAGCAACTAACAGAGCTCTAGGAATATCCTCATTTATGGCTGAAGAAGCAAATACGTGCAGAAAATTGAAGCATTTGCCAGGGAAGGAGGAGGGAAAGCAAAGAATTCAGAAAGACAGAATTTCAAAAATAAAGGAATAGAAAAAATATTATGGGAAAGACCAACAGTGTTAAACTCTACAGAGATGTCAAGTAAGGCCTAAAAAAATCTCCTTAAATTTGGTAATATCATAGACATTGGTGCCCTCAGCAAGAACAGCTTCAATAGAGAGTGAAAACAGAGAAACAAATAACTGTAAGTTGAGGATAAAGACAGATCCCACTTCCATAAATTGTCATGGGGATTCAAAGGGAAAATGTAGACAAAGTCTTTAGCATTAACCTGTTATATACAGTAAGTGCTTAATAAAAGTTGCTATTAAATGAAGATAAAATATATAATCTTGAAAATAGAGTTGACTACAAAGAGGAGATGTTAAGAAACCATGAACAGAACTTCCAAGAAATATGGGATAACATGAAAAGACCAAATTTAAGATGTTGGGGGGGTAGGTGAAGGCACAAAGATATAAACCAAAGGAATGCCCAATCTTTTCAATGAAATAATATCAGAAAATTCTCCAAATCTAAAGAATGAAATGGAAAGTCAAATACAAGAGGCTTATAGGACCCCAAATGTACAAAATTACAACAGACCCACATCAAGGCACATTATGATGAAAATGCCTAGCATACAGAATAACAATAGAATTTCAAAGGCTGTGAGAGAACAGGGGGAAACCAATTTGGATCTCAGCGGATTTCTCAACCCAGACCCTCAAAGCTAGGAGGTCCTAGAATAGCATATACCAAGCTCTGAAAGAAAATGGATACCAATCAAGAATCCTGAAAGAACGAACAAGGCTTGTTGTCGGAGAAAATGCCCGTTTATTGAGGAACAGCTCTGCATATTTATAGAGCCGGGGTGGTTTGACAGTTATGACAGTTTAATGGTTGAATGGTTTGACAGTTGGAATGGGGTGCTTTCTGATTGGTGGGTAAGGATCATGTGAGCCAGCAGGGCTAGTCTGCTGAGAGCCATAGCTAAGTAAGAATGACGCGTGGCATGACCCAGGTCATTTGCAGTGACATTGCATGAAAGGTGACCTTGCTCAAGGACCAGGGCAGTTCCAGGTTTAGAGTGTATCCTGCTGGGATTAGGGAGTATCCCGCTCCTTGGGTTTAGGGCGGTTCCAGGTTTAAAGTGTACCCTGCTGGGAATAGGGCGTATCCTGCTGCCTCAGGTGTGCCCGTTCCTTGAGTTCTCGCGGGATTCAGAGAGTTTTTTGGGATACAGAGCCCAGTGGAGGTGTGGATTTCCCCAGAACGTGTGTGTAGAGGGCCAGTGACAGTTCGAGAATAAAGAGTTGCTGTTTGAATCTACAAGGTGAGAGTGGCTCGTGATTTTGTGCGCAGCCAGACTGCGGCACTAGTCTGATTGGTGGGTGAGGATCATGTGAGCCAGCTGGGCTAGTCTGATTGGTGGGTGAGGATCATGTGAGCCAGCAGGGCTCACCATTGGATGGCTCTTCTCGGGGGATGGGAAAGTTAGTCTTTGGAGCCAGGGTGACTCCCAACAAACCCTGTATCCAGCAAAATGAAGCTTCATATTTTTTTTCAAAATTTATTTTTTATTTTTTAATTGCTTTTATTTTTTAAATACATGACAGCGGTATGCATCACTATTCTTATTACGTATATAGAACACAATTTTTCATATCTCTGTTTGTATACAAACTATGTTGACACCAATTCATGTCTTCATACATGTACTTTGGATAATGATGTTCATTCCATTCCACCATCATTTGAAACTTCATATTTGAAGATGAAATGAAAACCTTCCATGATAAACAAGAGCTAAAGGGATTTGCAACAGAAAGCCTGCACTACAGAAGGTTCTCAACAAAACATTCCATGAAGATGAAATGGAAAAAAAAAAGTGAAAGCAAACAAAGCGAGGAATTACACTAAAGGAACAGTCCACCAAAGGAGAAACTAATTCAAATTAAAAACTAGAAACTCAAATGACCAGGAATATAAATCATATCTCAATAAGAACTTTGAACATTAGTAACATAAACTCATCAATCAAAAGACACAGACTGGCAGATTGGATTAAAGAACAAGACCCAACAATATGCTGTCTCCAAGAGACACCCCATTGGCAAAGATATCCACAGACTGATGATGAAGGGATGGGAAAAAATGTATCACTCCCATGGATCACGTAAACAAGCAGAGGTTTCTATCCTCCTATCAGATAAAGTGGACTTTAAGCCAAAGTTTGTCAGAAGGGACAAAGAAGGACATTTCATACTGCTTAAGGGAATTATGCATCAACAAAACATAACAATCATAAGTATTTATGCCCCAAATAATGGCGCATCTATGTACATCGAATAAACTCTTCTCAATTTTAAGAATCAAATAGACCACCACACAATAATACTGGGTGACTTTAACATGTCTCTGTCACGACTGGATAGATCCTCCAAACAAAAAGTAAATGAAGAAGCTATAGAAGTAAAAATATACAATAAATAATTTAGACTTAATTTAGACTTGAGACATATAGAGAATATTTAATCCATCAATGACTGAATACACTTTCTTCTCAGCAGCACACAGATCCTTGTCTAATATAGACCATGTTATGTAAGCTATCACATATGTTGACATACAATTGTAATGTTACCTTAATATATTTGAAGCATTGGTAGGGTTATTTTGATAGCTCCCTTTCCATTGATATTAATTTTTGTGTTCTTGCTTTTTTCTTGATTAGATTTGTTTGATTTTTATCAAATCTTAGCTATATTATTTCTTCTCTATTTCATATATTTGTGCTCCTACTTTTATTGTTTTCTTCCTACTACATAATTTGAAAATAATCTGATTGTTATTCTAGCTTCTTTTTAATACAAGTACTTTAAGGAACAAATGTTCATCTGAGTACTGTTTCATCCCAGAGATCCTGATACTTTATGCTGAGGGCCATTGCCAAGTAGGATTGACGCATCAAAATTTCCTTGCCAGCGTACCCCATGTTGCTTAGAGGACATTCGCTGGGACATTGCATGTATGCTTTAGTAAGGTGACCTTGCTCAAGGACCAGGGTGGATCCGGGTTTAGAGCTGATCAGGTTTTAGGGAGTATCCCGTCCTTGGGTTTAAGGCGTTCCTGGTTTAAGACAAGTTTAGGGCGTTCCCGGTTTAAGACAATATGGGTTTTAGGGAAGTTCGAGGTTTAAGTTTATTGCTGCTGGGAATAGGGCGTTTCTGCTGCCCGAGTTCCCGCTGAGTTCTCGCGGAGAGAAAGTATTGGGACGTGAGTTGTGCGGGAGAACTCGGATTTCCCAAGAATGTGTGTAGAGGCCGGTGTGAGTTCGGGAATAAAGAATTGCTGTTTGAATCTGCAAAGCTGTGAGTGGCTCGTGATCTTGTGCCCAGCCAAGACATTGGCAACTTTAAGCTTTTATTATCACCTAGTTCAAAGCACTTTTGATTTACCTTTCCTGTGCTTTCTTCCTTGGCTTATGAGATATTTATAAGTGCACATTTCATTTTGAAATAGTTTGTGTGGGGTGGGGTTCTATATATTCTAAGGTGATTGATTTCTTTTTTTTTTTTAAAGAGAGAGTGAGAGGAGAGAGAGAGAGAGAGAATTTTTAATATTTATTTTTTAGTTCTTGGCAGACACAACATCTTTGTTGGTATGTGGTGCTGTGGATCGAACCCGGGCCGAACGCATGCCAGGCGAGCGCGCTACCGCTTGAGCCACATCCCCAGCCCGGGATTGATTTCTAATGTAATAAATTATGTAAAACACAGTCTGCATGATTTCAAAGTTTTTAAAAAGTAATAAAAATTTTTTATATTGATTGTAGTGATTGCATACATATCAAAACTGATCAAATTGCATACTTCAAATATGTGCATTTCATTATACTTCAATTTACCTCGATAAAGCTATGAACAAAATAAATAATTTTTTCTATTATAAACCAGGTGTGGTGGTGCACTCCTGTAATCCCAGTGATTCAGGATCACAAGTTTGAGACCAGTCTCAGCAATTTAGCAAGGCCCTAAGCAATTTGGTGAGACCTTGTCTCAAAATTTAAAAAAATTAAAAGGGCTGAGGATGTAGCTCAGTGGTAAAGTGCCCTGAGTTCAACCCCTGGTACCAAAATAAGAAAAGAGCAAACATCAGTGGCTAGGAGTCTAACTCAGTGGCAGAGCATTTGCCCAGCATACAAGATACTCCTGGGTTCCATCCCCGGTATCAAAACAAACAAACCAGCTGTAAACATCAGCCCAAATTTTTAGGCTTTATTTTATTGGGACAATGTTTGTGACTATTCATAATTTTTTAATTTGATCTAAATTGTTAGTTTTTCCTGAGGGTCAAATTAAAATGTAATTTGAAGTTATTACTGCTATGCCATTTTATATTGATTATTCTCTCACCTCCGCTCCATCAGGGGAGAGGAGTAACTGGTTCCCTCTCTCCCCACACTGGTGGAGAAGATTGAGAACCCCTGGAGAACAAAAGACATGCAGAAGGCAGCCCTGCACTCCTCAGCTGTGTCAAAATAATTTGCTATTGGCAAAGATTAAGAGTAAAACCTTCCTTTAAAATTAGGGCAGTCAGTCATTCCAATAGCAAGGTCACTCTCAGGCACTCACATGCTGATTTTGCAATTTGTCAAAAGGAAAAAAATGGGGGGGGGAGTGAGGTCTGTTACTAGCCAGAAATAGTAATCCAGTGTTTTACTGGGGTCTTGCTGCACAGAAATGTAAATTCTCTCCATCGTCTTGACTACTGGAAGGACAAAACCATCATCTACCTAGGTCTTGTCTCTGGAGGAGTCAATCTTTAATGAATGGTCTGAAGCAAGAAGGAGGGGAAGTGTCAACAAAAAATAAAGGATGAAGAAATTTAGAGCTCGACAAGCGGTAGCACGCTTGCCTGGCATGCTGTGCGGCTGGGTTCAATCCTCAGCACCACATACCAACAAAGATGTTGTGTCTACCGAAAACTAAAAAATAAATAAATATTTTAAAATTTAAAAAAAAAAGAAATTTAGAGGTCGAGTCTAGAGGCCCCAAGTGTTACCAAACCCAGGTTTGAAGGCTCATCCAAAAAAATATATATATATATCAGCATCCAAGTGAGGAGTGCTGGATTGGATTACACTTTGAGCTTTCATTCAGCGACCAAAGAAAAGAGGGAGCTTTGCTCACAAATCAGCATCTCTTCCCCATGAGGTTGAAGACTCAAACGTATAGGACAGGAATAATGAGAGAAAAGGAAAGCTAATAAAGGGCTTCATAATTCTGTCTTCTCTGGGAATAGGTGGAGATCCTCCAGGACCTTTAGATATCCTTAGCCTTCCGCAGGGGCAGGGGAACTAGGCAAGTCTAGGTCAAATTAACCCTATACCACAGTTCTGGACAAAACATTTCTGAAACGCCAACGGGTCTATGAGCAGAGCTGAGTATAAACTAATCCAAAAGTTAAGGCAACAAAGGTGCAATATGAAACTACTCCTGGGCCACCTGGAGGTCCAGCTGCAGAGTCAAAGAGCAACCTTCTGGTTCCATTATCTAGGCAGGTTATCGTTATAACCCTCAGAGGTGTCATCTACAGCAAAACTAGTGGGAAACTAACAATGGATCGCCCAGCTGCGTCACCTCCAAATCGGTTAAGAGTGAGTGGAGGACCGCGCCCGGTGGTGAGCGCCTGTAATCCCAGCAGCTCGGGAGGCTGACACAGGAAGGTGGCGAGTTCAAAGGCAGCCTCAGCAAAGGCAAGGCGCTTAGCAACTCAATGAGGAGCTTAGGAATTCAGTGAGACCCTGTCTCTAAGTAAAATAGAAAAAGGGCTGGGGATGTGGCTCAGTGGTCGAGTGCCCCTGAGTTCAATATATGGCACCAAAAAAAAAAACAAGAGGAAGAGAAGCTAGAGGCTTTACTTGGGTTTTGTCTTGGTAAGAAGTAAGCTGGGGTTTTAAGACTCTCGGTGCCCGCCGCCCACGGAACCTGACCAATCAAAGAGGTTTTTACCGTTTAATCTTTCTGTTCTTTGTAGTAGATTTTAAAAAGAGACAATGAAAGGGACGAGGATCTCATTGAAAACGATAATCAGCCAGCTCCGTACTCAGAGCGTCGCATTTAGATAAGCAATTCCAAAATCTGGGCCAGCAACCCGGCCACCCGCCCCCAGCCTATCGGGAGGAGTGTGCCCGTTTGCAACTAGAGGGTGGAAGTCCGGAGACGCCGGGTTCGAAGAGGCGCACAACGCGGACGCCGCGGGGCGCTGACCCGGGAAAGGTGCAGGACGCAGCGCCTCGGACGGGGCGGGGCGGGTTACGGTAACCCCGCGGCGCCGGCCCCGCCCTCGTGCGCAGGCGCGGAACCGTTGCCCGCCGAGCGGTTGCGGGCCGAGCGGTTTGCAGAGCCGGCCTGGGAGGGCTGCGATCGGCTGCTCCACCTGCGTGACACCCCCGCGCCCGCCTCCCGCGGCGCCCTCGGTAAGTCAGTCCGCCGCCCTGCGGGAGCAGCAGCCCACGGTGCAGGGCTGGTGGGCGACACGGACAGAAATGACCTTTCCTGAAGGTGGGAAGCTCTCTGCTTCGGTGCTGCGGGTCCGAGGCTTGGACGCCGAGGAGGTTCGGTGCTCAGACGGCCCCGACCCCACGGTGGGAATAGGAAGGGGCCACACGCCCCCGGGGAAACCGAGGCCCGGCGAGGTCACTGAGCGCTCTTCCCGGAGGGCGACCAGACTTGAGACCCGGACTGGGGTTGTTCGGGGAAAATGAGGTCCACTGCAGCTGGTGTGGCTGGGGCGCAGGCTTGGGTCCCGAACCCCCGACATGGGGCGCTCAGGTACCCCAGGCCCGGGCCAGCGGGGAATTCTGAAGGTCAGGGGTCGCCTTGGGCTTTTGGTACCAAGGTCACACCGAGTGCCCCTCGGCGCCACCGTCTCAGGAAGTTGCCTCCCGAAGTGAAAAGTTGGACTTGGCCTCTCCCGGTCTCCAGCGGAGATCTTGCCCTGCAGTTTCAGAACTCGGACCTGTCGGAGTGACGCTTGCCTCTTCCTGACGCCTAGGCTCGGTCAAGATGAATCCCGTGGTCTTGGTCCACGGCGGCGGAGCCAGCAGCATCTCCCAGGACCGGAAAGAGCGAGTGCGCCAGGGCATCTCGAAAGCAGCGACTGGGGGCTACAAAGTCGTCAAGGAGGGAGGGAGCGCAGTCGATGCTGTGGAAGAAGCAGTGACCATCCTGGAGAACGATCCCGAGTTCAACGCAGGTAAACTGCGCCTCCGCTAGTGAACAGTACGCCGATCAGATCAAGCTCCTACCCCAAAACATACTTGGAGAGTCTAAGATGTTGCCTTTGGGGGTTTTGTTTGGTATGGCGGGTCGAACCCAGGGGCGCTTTACCACTGAGCTACATCCCCAGCCCTTTTTACTTTTTATTTTGAGACATGGTCTGACAAAGTTGCTGAGACTGAGGCTGTCCTTGAACTTGGGCTTCCACCGCCTCAACCTCCCCATTCACAGGGATCACAGGCAGGCTCAGCGGTGCCCAGTGAAATAACATGGTAAGGGGAAAAGCAGTATTTTTCTTTTTACCTGTTGATCAACTTGTTTTGGGAGGAGTCCGGGATTTTAAATGCACTAATTCACCCTTTATTTAACGAGTTTCTGAGAATTCATATACCAAAAGGCCTTTTATTACATTGAAGAGGGGGGCCTTGAGGGAGGAAACTTTACAGATCATAAACTGTACCCTTTTCAAATTTTGAAAAAAGGTGTACACCTGTATGACCACCGCCACACCCAAGATTTAAAACATCTCTATCCCCCTCTGTGCTATTATGACAGAATAAGAAATGTGTATTTGGTCTCTCTCCACCCTTTCAGGAACACAGCACCTGAAAAGTAATTCCTGAGCACCATGAGAGTGCTGGGAGATTTGTACAGGGGAGTGAATCAGGGGCACTCCACTGAGCCATATCCCCAGCCCTATTTTGTATTTTATTTAAAGACAGGGTCTCCCTGAGTTGCTTAGTGCCTCTCCCATTGCTGAAGCAGGCTTTGAACTCTCAATATTCCTGCCTGAGCCTATCAAGCCACTGGGATTACAAGTGTGCGCGACCATGTACCAAAGATTGAACCCAGGGGCACTTAACCATTGAGCCACATCCCCAGCCCATTTATTTATGTGTGTGTGTGTGTGTGTGTATGTATAAAATTCTAGATAGGGTCTCACTAAGTTGTTTAGGGCCTCACTATGTTCCTAATTGCTAAGGCTGGCTTTGAACTTGAAGTCCTCCTGCCTCAGCCTCCCAAGCCACTGAGATTACAGGCATGTGCTGCCATGCCCAGAGCTAGGAGAATCTTTTATTCTAATATTTGATCTTTGACCCCAGCTACTAACACAAAGTACCTATCTCTTGTAATTTCCTGGGTGATAGGATAGGAACAGCTTTTGTCCTAATGAGGTGACTTTGGGTGGGCTTCTAAATGGAGGCCTGTCAGTATACAAACCAAGCCATAATTAGGTTGAATTTTGCAGCCCTTCACCCCCATCCCCTTGGAAAGGGAGATGAGTCAGAGACAGTTTATAATCCATCATGACTACATGATGAAGCCTTCCATAAAAATCCCAGAATTGCAGGTTGGGGGAAACTTTCTAGTTAGTGAACACACCCATGTACCAGGAGAATAGTAAACACCAACTCCACAGGGTCAGAAGCCCCTGTGCCCAGGAGCCTTTGCAGACTTGACCCTGTGTATTTTTGTTCCTGGGGTTTTAGGACAAAGGCCCTGCTCCAGGGGTCCCTGTAGGTTCTGCCACTCATCCCAAGATGCCAATATAAGAGATGGTCAGGGGCAAAGGAAGGAAAGAAATTTTATCAGTGTAGTTATACTAGGAAGACAAGGGACTGTGTCTTCAACCTGTTTGGGGGGGGTGTGGTACTGACATGAATTTAGGATTAAATGGAGAAAGATGTGGAGGGGGCAAGAGGGGCATAATTAAGCATCTTAGTCAAACTGCTCTCTGGTTGATAGTTATCTCAGTTGTGGTTCTTCCAGGTAGCTCCATAGAAGTCATCCTATGAAGGGACAATCCCATTCCCACCATAGGGTAATATATCTGTGAGGCTCCCCTGATCCTGGAATCCAAGGTAACTGAAGATTTAGAGCAATGACTGGAGACTTCTAGGCACTGCTGCAACTGGTCTGGGATAGGATATTGTAAAAAGCTGTTATTTAAATCCTGAAAATATTTTAGTTACTCTCCTCTTGATGCCTCCTATCTTGAAGGGGGATAAAGAGGCTAGGTAAATTCAAGGCTAATCAACTTTTTATTACCAGTTTTCAAACATATACTCCTTAAATGCCTACGTGCAGAGTTGAGCAGGAATTTTATACAAAGTTCAAGGTGATAAAGGAGACAGATACAGAATGAAGGCAGAGATGCCAAGCTTTATTTGTTTTTAGTTATTTAGTGGGCATCTACAGGCTGAAGAGAAGAGTCAGTGCTTTTAGCAAAAGTAACCACTAAATCCTTGTTACATTTTTCATCTGGCTGTTCATCTGTGTCCTTTATCCTATCCGTTACTCATATTCTAAACCAGTAAACTCAAGAAGGAGGTTGCTGGGCATGGTGGCACACACCTGTAATCTCAGCAACTCAGGAAGCTGAGACAGGTGGATCAAAAGTTCAAAGCCGCCTCAGCAAAAGCGAGGTCTTAAGCAACTCGGTGAGACCTGTCTCTAAATAAAATACAAAATAACACTAGGGATGTGGCTCAGTGGTGCCCCTGAGTTCAATCCCCAGAACCGCCCCCCCCACCCAAAATGGGGCGAGTTGCAGAAACCCATCAAAACCTTCCATTTATAGCCAAGTGAGGCAGAAGTTTTGGGTAATCTACCTGTAATTGGCTTCTGAAGTAGGAGGCAGTCTAACCTGTGGGATCTGACTCTAGCTCTGTGTAGATGGTGTCAGAAGTAAATTGAATTATAGGACATCAACTGCAGATGAATTGATGTGCCAGGGAAAGAAACCCACACATCTGATGTCAGAAGTGAGATATTGAGAGCTAAGGAACCCTAAAATTCCTTCACACCACTTTGCATTTATTCCCTTCTTCATCCCTAGCAGCAGTCCAGATGCGCTTCTGTCACCATAGATTAGTTTACATTTCCTAAAATTGCATATAAAATTGCAGAGTATGATGCTTTTGTGTTTGGCTTCTTTGACTCAAATCTGCTCATTTTTTAGAATAATAATCATCATAGCTGATATATGATGTACTGTATTCCATAGTCTAAGAAATTTGCACAATTAGCTCATTAAATGTGGACTGTAGTCTGGTGAACAAGTTATAATTATTATGCCCATTTCTCAGTTGAGAACACTAAGGCACCAAAAATTGACTAACTTGCTGCAAGACATTTGCTTCCTCTTTATTCTAAAAGAGAAACCTAAGATCTCATGATTAAAATACTTCTTGGAATTACACCACCCACCCAACATCGTTCAGCGAATATTGACTGAGTATTTGTGCTATCTCCTTGACTCTGCTGATCACTCACCAACTCTTAAAAACCTTTCGAAGGGGCTGGGGTTGTGGCTCAGTGGCAGAGCACTTGCCTCACACATGTGAGGCACTGGGTTCGATCCTCAGCACCCCATAAAAATGAATAAACAAAATCAAGATATTGCATCCGTCTATAACTAAAAAATATTTAAAAAAAAAAAAAAAAAAAACTTTCGCAAGTCTGCCTGACCACAGAATGAGACGTGACAGTGCACTTTTATGGCTGTTTGTAGAACCAGAGTTTACCAGCTGGGGACCAAGCAGCCAGCATGGGAAGCAGCCAGGTTTGTCAGTGGGAGACCTGTAAACCAAATCGCTGGCTGACAAACCCCCACTTGTTTGCAGAGGACCTGGATTTGAAGCAGATTCTGGTCCCCGCCTAGCTAACAGGATCCCTCATCCTCATTCATGGGGAAGTTGGGATTAGGAAACCCAGCAGCCAGCTCTCCTTTCTTGGCTACCTTCTGGGTACCTTCCTCTAATGCCAGATGTCTGCTGTTCAGCTCTTGGAGGGAGATGAGTAGAGCTTTAAAAAAGGAAATGAAAGATTTGGGGGAATAGATGGGCTCTAACAGTATGCTGTCTATCTTGGCTGTTTTTCCATTTGCTTTTGCAGACAGATTCAAGCAGCCTCTACCATCATCCCCTGGGATATCTATTTGGGAAACTTCATACAAAAAGCTGACTCCCAGCAGTTACTAGGTTTTGTGATGATAACTAGCACTCACAACAACTTATCTGAGTGTCAGTGAAAATGCTGTCTGTGTTTCCATTCCTGTTTTAATATGGATTTTACTTTATGTTTACTGCTTGTTCAGTGTTTGAAGTCGTTTGTTTGATACTAATGGAATAAAAATTGAACTTTGAGATTTGACTGCCAGAATTTCTTTTTTTCCTTTTTCCAAGCCGGGGTATCACTATGTTGCCCAGATAGGCCTCAAAAACCTGAGCTCAAGTGATCTTCCCACCTCAGTCTCCTGAGTCGCTGGGACTAAAGGCACCACCACACCCATCTTAGAAATATTGTTTAAAGTCTTACTTAGATTTTCAGCCTTTACATTTCCTGGAATAGAGCAACGTTCACACAGCACTTTAGATTGTTATTTATTCTGTCTATTATTAAGGCTTTTTTTATTTCCTTTAGTGGTAGATGGACACAATGACTTTATTTTTTTTAATATTTTTTTTTATTTTTTAGTTGTACACAGACACAATATCCTCATTTTATTTTTATGTGGTGCTGAAGATCGAACGCAGAGCCCTGCCTGTGCTAGGCGAGGGCTGTACCGCTGAGCCACAACCCCAGTCCATGACTTTATTTTTATGTATTTATTTTTATGTGGTGCTGAGGAGCAAACCCAGTGCCTCACACCTGCTAGGCAAGTGCTTTACCACTGAGCTACAGCCCCAGCCCCTCTGTAAATTCAGTTTTACAAGTTGTCAAAGAGTCTTTGAGGTGACAGGATTGTTTTTATAATTCTAAATTCCTCATAGCTGTCTATAATCCTTTATAGCATTTTTAACTCCTTTACATCTAAATGGCAAACGTCTATTGTGGGGTCTAGGAATTGTTTGTGGTTTTTCTGTTGTTTGTTGTTTGTTTGTTTCTTTGTTTTGAAGTCTCCCGTGTGGTTCTAAGATGCAACCAGGTTTAGGAGCCACTAGCCTAGTACTCTACAATTTTAATGATTGGGTTTTTTTCTATAATTTACATTACAATAAAATTCCCTTTTTAGCGTGTAGGCCGATGACTGCGATAAATACATATGGAGGTGCAGCCCCTGCTACCATCAAAAAATAAAATGGTTCTCTCCCTCTCCACATCCTTTGGGTTCACACCTCCATCCACTTCTGGCCCTTGGCAACAACTAATCTGTTTTCTGTCCCTAGAGTTTTGTCTTTTCCAGAATGTCATACATGGATTCATGCAGTCTGTAGCCTTTGGAGTCTGAATTGTCACCCAACAGTGCATGAGGATGTCCACATAGATCTGAGTATCCTCCCAAGTGTGTCCTTGAGGTGGAGAAGCGTTCTGGTTTATAGGTACCCCACTCATTTAGCCGTTTACCAGCTGGGGGACTTGTTCCACTTGGGATTGTTATAAATAAAATCACCATGAACATTTGTACACAGGTTTTTGGGTAAACACAAAACCTAGGTATTTTGTGTGAATACCTAGGAGTATATTGCAAGTATGTATTTAACTTTATTAGAAACTGCCAGACTTTTCCAGTGAGACTGCCGTTTTCCATTCCCACCAGCAATAGATGAAAGTTCCAGTTGCTCAGAATCTTGACCAGCTCTGGGTTTCATCAGTATTTTTTAAAGTTTAGCCATCTTAATAGGAGCATGGAGGAATCTCATTGTGGTGGTAATTAGCATTCCCCAAAATAGCAGATGATATTGAAGATCTTTTCATGTGTTTTTTTTTTCCCCAACCACATTTCTTCTTTCATGAAGTCTCTATTCAAATCCTTTGTCAATTTTATTGGTTTTTTTCCCCCTTATTATGAAGTTTTAAATGTTCTTTATATAATTTGGTGTAAACCTTAGACATGTGATCTCTAGATATTTTCACCTTGTCTGTGGCTTATCATTTCTGTTCTGTTAACAGTGTCTTTGAAAAAGCAGAAGTTCTCAATTTCATAGTAGTCCAATTTATTCATTTTTATTGTAAATAGATCATGCTCTTCATGTCGTAGCATAAGTATTTACCTAACCCAGGGTTACAAACATTTTCTCTAAGTAGTCTTCTAGAAATTTTAAGTCTCTGATCAGTTTGGGATACATTTTTGTTTATGGTACAAGGTATATATCAATGTTCTTTTTTTGCATAATTATTCAAGCATCAATTGTTGAAAAGGCCTATAGGAAGAATAAATTGGTTTTCTTCTCTCCACTCACAAAATACTCCTGGTAGCTTAATAGATGGAAGTTTTTTTGTTTTTATTTTTGTTTTTGTTTTTTCATACCAACTAATTCTCTAATAATTCCCTGGACATCAACTGGGTATCCTTCAGTTCAATTATGACTCTAAGTAGACCCCACAGATTAAGGACAATTAGTGGGTCCCAGGTTGCTCACTTCTGTCTAACATATCGGGGGCTCCCTGTTCCCCTCCTGAGGCTCCGTATATTTCTAGGAAGGCTTGCAAAATCCAGGGAAACACTTGTACTTGCTTATTTATTATAAGGAAGATGATAAAGGATACAAATCATAAGCCAGATGACATGGCAATGTCTAATCCTTTCTAACATCTACCAGGAGTAGAGTCAGATCACTCAGGTTAAGGGCTTAGTTCCACAACATGTCCCCCATTTACCTTCCAGGACAGGTCACAAAACTCACCCTTTTACTGGCTTATTCTATTAATATAATAAAGGATGCACATGAAGAAAGGTACGGGTCAAGGTTATAGGAAGGGTGCAGAGTTTCCATGCCCTCTTTAAGCTTGCTGCCCTCCTGGCACCTGCATGAGTTCACCAACCCCAGACCTCTCCACACCCATCCTGAGGAGTTTGTATGGAGGCTTCATTTTGTAGGTGTGATTGATTGTTTAAACCACAGCCATTGGTTGTCAACTCAACTTTTAGACTGTTCCTCCCCCAGAGGTTAGGGCAGTGGTTGACCCTTTAACCACATGGTTAGTTCCTCTGGCAGCCAGTCCCCCATCCTGACACTATCTGGGAGCCCCTAGCCACCAGCCATCTCCTGAGCACACAAAAGACAATTCCTACTCTCTGTCTTCCAAGAATATTAGCAGCTGTGTGCCAGGAAACTGGGATGGTTAACTAAATGCTTATCACTATCTCCATCCTCCCTAACCTCTGTCAGTCACTCATCTGTTTCCCGTCTTTATAATTTTATTACTTTCAGAATGCACAGTTGCCGCAGTCTTGGCTTGGCACAGAATCACGAGCCACCACACACCTTGTAGATTCAAACAGCAATTCTTTATTCCCAAACTCACACCGGCCTCTTCACACGTTCTGGGGAAATCCAAGTTCTGCCCGCCAATTCACGTCCCAAAATACTTTCTCAATTCCACAAGAACTCAACGGGAACTCAGGCAGCAGGAACGCCCTATTCCCAGCAGGAATAACCTTAAACCTGGAACTTCCCTAAACCCAGATTGTCTTAAACCGGGAACGCCTTAAACCCAAATTATCTTAAACTGGGATACTTCCTAAAACCTGCAGGATACACCTTAAACCTGGATCCACCCTGGTCCTTGAGCAGGTTCACCTTTCTCAAAGACACATGCAATGTCACAGCAAATTTCCATTTAACATGGGGTACGCTGGCAAGGAAATTTAGATGCGTCATTCCTACTTGGCAATGGCCCTCAGCACACAGTAAAGGGAATCATGCAACTTTTTGGAAATTTTCCCCCCACTCAACATAAGCCCTGGATCCATCTAACATGTTATCCATGTCAAGTTTATTCCTTTATAGGGCTAAGTAGCATTGTCTGGTACAGATGTACTGCAGTTTATTTAAACATTCACCTGGTAAAGGGTATTTAGTTGTCTCCAGTTTGGGGGAGGGGACTATGCCAGTAAAGCTGCTGAGAAGGTATGTGAACAGACTTTAGTGTGAAAATGAGTTTCTGTACCTCCAGGATAAATGCCCAGGAATAGGGTTGCCAGGACATAGAGTTGGGTAAAGTTTTTATCCACTCTGCCTATGTCTGTCTTTTAATTAATCCATCTAGAATATTTGCATTTTGTATAATTATATGTGATGACTTAAATCGCCTATCACATTTTAGTGTTGTTTGCCCTGTTTTTCAGTTTTCTCTTCTGGCCTGCCTTTGAGTTACCTGAATGTTTTTTAGAATCCCATTTTGTTTTACGTGTCGTGTTTTTGAGTATCTGTCTTTGATTTCTCAGGTATTTGCTCTGGGTATTTGTTCTATATACACCTGCCACAGTGCAGTGGCGGTGGCGTCCTTGACCCAGGAAGAGGGGAGGCTTCATTACTGCTGGGCTGCGGCTGTGAAGGCCGCTGCAGCTCTGCCCTGCCTCAGAGAGTGAGAACTGCGGATTTTTGTATATCGATTTTTCATTTAGTCCATTTGGGCTTCTATTACAAAATACCGCAGAGCGGATGTCTTATGAAAAACAGAAATGTCTTACAGTTTCTGGTAGCTGAGAAGTTCAAGAGCAAAGTGCCAGCCGATGAGGTGGCTGGGGAGGGCCTGCCTCCTCGTAGACAGGCGTCTTCTCATTCCAACCTCGCATGTTGGAAGAGTCCCTTTGTAAGGACACTAATCCCATTCATGAGGGCCTCACCCTCGTGAAGTAATTACCTTTCAGGGACCCACCTTCTCATACAATCGCCTGAGGGGTAAAGGTTTCAACATTTGAATGTAGGGCCACATAATAGCAACTTTGAATTCTGTGGCCTTGGTAAATTTATTGATACTAGTAGCCCTGGGAGATTCTGTTAATTGTTCACACAGTTATGTCATCTACAGTTAGAGACAGTTTTGTATCTTCCTTTCCAATCTTTATGCCTTTTATTTCTTTTTCTTGGGGGGGGAGGGTCTTATTCCATTAATAAACCCATTCAATATCATGTTCAATAGAGCTAATAAAGGCAGTGGGGGGCGGGGGAAGCACCCAGTCTCTGACCATTAAGTGTGTGTAGTTACAGGATTTTATAGATATCCAGGTTGAAGCAGTTCCCTTACTAGTTTGCTAAGATTTTTTTTCATCACATATGCATGTCACATTTTGTCATATGAGTTTTCTTTATCTATTGAGATAGGTTTTTGCTTTTGTCTTATATGGTGACTACAGATTGATTGATTTTTTTTAATGTTAAACCAGGCTTGCATACACCTGAGATTAACACCACTTTGTCAGGATGTAGAATCTTTTTCTTTATATTGCTGCATTTGATTTTTAAAATATTTTTAGTCGTCAATAGGACTTCATTTTTTTGATTTATATGCAGTGCTGAGAATTGAACCCAGTGCCTCACACATGCTAGGTAAGCGCTCTACACTGACACAATCCCAGCCTCACTGCATTTGATATTTTAGCATTTTTCTTTTCTTTTTTTTTTTAGCTTGTGTCTTATAATATTGGGTAAAATATTCTTCAGATTTCCATGTTTTTAATCTACTTGTGTCTCTATATTTAAAGTAGATTTCTACAGGTAGTATATCTTTTTATACAATTTGATAATAGGCATATTATAAATAGCAGGGCATGTCATTCTATGCCCAAAGGACAACTTGTGCTGCTTTGGTAATTACTGTAACTAATTTTAAGATATTAATCTTGCTTATATTATCAGTCTTGCAAAATTTTCTAGTGTAATACTCTCCTGTAACCCTAAAATAATTGCTTCTGTAAAGATGGGTTTCATGTCACAACCCGTGAAGGCTCTAGGAGTGGTGGAAAGATGGGAGCTGCCTTGGCAGAAAGAAGGAAAAGACCTGGATCTAATGGACATTCAACATGGGGAAAGTTGCTTTGCCGGTTTCCTCACCTGTTCAGTTTGCACACAATCGAAGCAGCCAGTGTTCCTGCCTTCCCGCAAGGCCAAGCCAGGGGCTATTCTGACTGAGTGCTTAAGGTGCCTTTCTGCCTCGCTGAAGCCTGCAAGGATGGCCAGGGTGGGTGTTCTTCCCTGATCTTACAAATGAGAAGATGGAGGAACAACAGGGTTAAGAGATTTGCGGGCACCCTGCAGGCAGCGGGAGTTGGAGAAAGGGAGATTGTGATGAGGGCTGAGGTGTGTGCATGGAAGCCCCAAACTTGAGTGAAGTGGATCCAGAGAGGAGCTGGAGTGGACCAGGAGGTCAGAGGCCAGATCAGGAATGGCTCCACACTCTATTTTGTAGGTTGTAGGATGCTGTCCTAGTCCATTTCTTATAGCTATAACAGAAGATCTGAGGTAGAGCTGGGGGTGAGGCTTGATGGAGAGCAGGGCACTGGCCTGGTGTGCACAGGGCTCTGGGTTTGAATCCAGATACCACAAAGGAAAGGGAGGGAGGAAGGGGAGGGGAGGAAAAGTGGGGTAGTTGGCTCACAGTTCTGGGACTCAGGAGCTTAGTAACCACCATCTGCCCAGGGCTAGTGGGGGCCTCATGGCAGATGGCATCACACATCTGGAGAGCAAGTAAGGAACCAGGGAGGGGACAGGAATACTGTTTTATTAAAAAAACAAAACAAAACGCTGTGTCCTAGCATGATGGCACACTCCAGTCACTCAGGGCCAGGAGGATTGCAAGTTCAATGCCAGACTGGATCACTTAGTGAGTTCCTATCTGAAAATCAAATAAAAAGTAAAAAGGACTCAGGATAGATTTCAGGGTTCAATCCCCAATACCAAAAAAAAAAAAAAAAATCCCCTTCCTCTGGCAGTGGAATAGAGATGGATTGAAGTGGATAAATTACAGGAAAACCTGGATTCTTCTCTAAATTCTTAATTTTTGCTTTTCAACTTGGTTGTAGGTTGTGGGTCTGTCTTGAACACCGAAGGTGAGGTTGAAATGGATGCCAGTATCATGGACGGCAAAGACCTGTCCACAGGAGCAGTGTCTGCAGTGCGCAATATAGCAAATCCCGTCAAACTTGCACGGCTTGTTATGGAAAAGGTACATATGCATGGAGTGCCATGTTCCCGCGGAGTGTCCACCCCAGGGCCTCAGTGACAAACAGAGGCTGACTGAGGGGAAGTACTTGAGATCACTGTTCTAAAAATATGTACAGAAACAGAAATAGCAGCATCTGAGTTCTCAAATCGGCCAGAATTCCACCAAGCCACCATCTCCAGCCCTTTGGGGTTTTTACCTAGAGACAGGGTCTTGCTCTGTTGCCTAGGGCCTCACTAAGTTGCTGAGGCTGGCTTGAACTTTCGATCCTCCTGCCTCAGCCTCCAAGCCACTGAGATTACAGGCGTGCACCCCTGTGACTGGCTCTTCTTGTATTTTCTTCAGGCCTCTTTCAACACCTATAACTCAGCAAACACAAATTGAGCAGACCAGCTATTTAGGAGCATGTGTTAAATACAAACATGTTAAGTTTTCTAAATTTAAGATCATATGTAAGTCACATCCCTTTTTCTGCATTCAGAAAAGCCAGTCAATGAAATATGCATTTTGATCCTTTGTACCCAAAGAGAAACAATTATTTCCACACAGTTGGTACAGGTAAGAAGATTAGAGATTTTCCATAAATTAACCATTTTTCCTTTTCTGGCTGGCTCAGACACCTCATTGCTTTCTGACGGGTGAAGGTGCGGGCAGGTTTGCAGCAGAGATGGGGGTTCCAGAGGTTGCCATGGAAGAACTGATAACGGAGAGAAGCAAGAAGCAGCTGGAAAAAGAGAAGCATGGGAACGGCGCCCAGAGATCAGACTATCCAAAGTGAGTCTCACCTGCCGCCCATCCTTCCGGGAGTTATTGAATATCTACATTTCTTAAATGATCCAAACCAAATACCAGAAAAGCTACTCTTGTTATTCTCAAATTTAACTTTGCTTATTACTCCTATGAGCCAGGCGAGCAGAGTTCCTTTCCTGACATGATTTAAGGAGAGAATGATTTGCATTAGGGTGTCATTTACCCAGAGGCTTCTCCCTTCCCTGACTGGGTACCAGGGGTTGAACCTAGGAGCGCTTACTCTCCGAGCCACATCCCAGCCCTATTTTGTATTTTATTTTGAGACAGGGTCTCACTGAGCTGCTTAGTTCCTCACCTTTGCTGAGGCTGGCTTTGAACTCGGGATCCTCCTCTCTCAGCCTCCTGAGCTGCTGAGATTACAGGCATGCGCCACCGTGCCCTGCAAAAATCCTCTTATTTAAAGCAATTTTGAAAATAAAACGTGAAGATGGCATGGGAAGTCATAATGGAACTCACTTTAGTGACTCTGCCTAGTTCTTACTTGGAACCACCTAGAGAACTTTTTCAGAATATTCATGCTTAAGCCCCTCCCTAAAGAATCAGACTTACCAGATCTACAGTGATGAGGCCAGGCAGGTGCCAGATGGAAAAGTGTCCCAGAGAATTCTGGTTAAGAATCCGATTTACCTGGGGGGGCTGGGGTTGTGGCTCAGCGGTAGGGCACTCGCCTAGCATGCACAAGGCCCTGGGTTCAATCCTCAGCACCACGTAAAAATAAAAATAAATAAAATAAACATTAAAAAAAAAAAAAAGAATCCAATTTACCAGGCTGGCCATGTCCTGGGAACTGGTGGCAACCTCAGGAGCATGCCAGTGTGTCAGTGGGCTAGTGGAGGAAGGGGGTGGCTTGATAATGATTCATGTTTATATCCAAAGATGTTGCCACATGCATCCCAAGACTCTGGAACTCTGCATCTCCACCAGCCAGCCCTGCTCTTAGATGTAAGCAAGCAGGGCTCCTGCCTGGGGCCTGGCACTTTAGAAGGGTTTCACGCCATGAATACACCTTTGTCGCTCAGTATTGGCACCACACAACCCATAACCCTCCGCCTCCCTCCTCATCTGCTCCTGTGACTGACTCCATTCAGCTACCAGGGGAAGGCTGCGCCACCTCCCTTGCTCTGCGTCTCGGAAGCAGAGGCCGCCTGAGTCCAAATCTGTGGGTTGTGCCACTGCCAACAGCAGAGATGGATACTGCTCTGGAATGTGGGAAGACTGGAACAGCAGGACTCAGGTAAGAGAAAACGCAAATTCATGAAAAGTTAACTTGTCACAAAGTATTGATTCCCTCTAGTGCCAAGCACCCAGTATCTCGGCTCTGCTGTTTCAGCTTGAAGTTCTGAAGGTACTGAATTAGTAGCATGTGCACAGAGTTAAATTTGTGTGCATGTCTGACTAGGATAGCACTAGAAACATAATGAGAGCCACTTACATCACTTTTAAAAATAAAAGAAAACAGATGAAATTAATGATATATTTTATTTAACACAGTATATTATATTACCATCCAAAATATTTCCATTTCATCTGGTAATCACTATAAAAATTATGTATGAGCTATCTTACACTCTTTTTTCATACTAAATCTTTAAAATCTTACATGTGTTTTATGCCTGTGGTGCACCTCAATGCAGCCTAGCTACATGTGGCTAGCAGTCACCAGCGGCCACCTGTAGCTGGCAGTGACCACAGTGAACAGCACGCTCCAGAGTCAGCTGCCCAAGGGGCTAACTAAATGGACCTTGAATATAGAATATTGAGTGGTTCTGTTTTATTTAATAAGAGATGATTAAAACATTTACTTAATTTCAAAAATGTAACATTAAAATTCTCAGCTCTTAAGTGATTTTGACGTAAGACATTATTTATAACCCACGTTTTTATTGTAGTATTAATAGACAATTTTTTAATATTTTACAAAAAACTAACTTGAAAATTAAGTCTTTAAATTACTTTTTATATTTTTCAATTTCTTTAAATTACCACTTCATTTTTTTATGAAAATATATCCTAATTTTTTGTATAGTTTGGATATAACTTTATTTTACTTTTTAATCCCTAGATTATTGAAATTGAGTATAAGTCAAGATTTTGATAGAAAAAGACTGAATACTAAAATGGATCTCACAACAGGAAAAAAAGTGAAAGAAAAAGAAGTAAAAAAATTCTTCAAAGAAGAGTCTGCTTCCACTTTAAAAACTGGAATCCATAAAGCCAGCCATCTCCTTCCAGGATGAGCCACGTGAAGTTCACAACAGGACATTACCAATTCTTTATTAAATGAAGATTACGTTTCTTATCCAAATAGTGGAAATCAGTAAGAAGTTTATTCTTGTGGAATTCACAACTTGAACAGATCAAGTGAAATCCCTGAAGCTCGATATTCTTCATTAAAATATTGAATTTCTGGTGACAAAGAATCACACACACAAAAAAAGCACAGGGATTGGGAGGAAGAGGCTGACCACACAGTGGACAGTTGGTGACACCAGGAAAATATAGCGCTGGAAACGTGACCTGCTGTCCTGGAGAGGACAACACGTGTGTCCAGGATTTAGTCAAGCCTCATGGTTCAAGACACCACCAGGGTTTACAGCACAACAGAAATGTTCTTGGTTTAGTAAAAATGATCTCAAAATTCGGCAAAATGCCAAACATGATGTGAAGACAGAAAATAGTGAAATCGTGCTCAGCGTGTAGAATGGGGAATTCAAATAAAGACATTAAATCTTTTTTTTTTTTTTTTTTTGAGATAGAGTTTCATTGTCCCAGGCTGGCCTCAAACTCCTAATCCTCCTGCCTCAGCCTCCCAAGTAGCTGGGATCATAGGCAGGCAAACTGGTGAGTGGTTTGTTGGTTGGCTGGTTTAGTGGTAGTTTTTTCATTTTGTTTTTGGAGGTGTTTTGTTTTTGCAGTGCTAAGGTTGGAACCCAGGACCTTACACATACTAGACAAACACTCTTCCACTGAACCCAGCTAAAATGTGTTAATCTAGAACGTACTGTGGTCAGAAGACGTGCTGGACAACTGACATCTGCCAGAGGCTCATCGCGGTACTCGAGGAAGGGAAACAAGTCTAAAGCAACCTGTGTTTCACTGGCTTTACGTCAGCTTCTTAAAATATGGTTTTAAATTAAATGAAGAAGTGGGTGGGGAAACTTTGCTGTAGGCGTTAAGTTAAAGGACTGTTGGAGGCGGCCAGCCTGTGATAATGGTGATGACGGATCTGACCGGGTTGGTAATGGAAGCATACAAGCAGGAAGCTTGGCCGGGAGTCCACTAGGTTGTGTGTCTGTGCGCAGCTGTGTTGGATATGTGACCTCAGCTGTGCCAAGGGCAGGGTGCTGTGGAACACAGAGGGATCCTCCAGATATGCCCAAAGGGGGAGCATCTTGACTGGATTCCTGTCTGACCCTATAACAAAGACACATGGTGGGGACACCTGCTGAATGCTGCTGAATGACATGACTCAACTGGATTTAGACGGGAAGAGCTAAGCAGAACCACAGAAGGTGTCCAAAGAGTCAGGCATGGGCCTCCGCAGAAGGTGAAGGGGATTTTTAATGTGTGCTGTCTGTAAGTGCTTGAATACACTATGGGCTGTTTTTGTTGTTTGTTTGTTTAATTCATACTGGAGAGTGAACCCTCGGATGCTTTACCACCGAGTTACATCCTCAGCCCTTTTTCATTTTTTATTTTGAGAGGAGTCTAAGTTGCTGAGGCTGGCTTTGAGCTGGTGATCCTCTTGCATCAGCCTCCTGAGTCACTGGGATCACAGGCATGTAACACCACGCTGGGCTCACACTATTGTCTTCTCATAATAAGCTTAATAAAAAAGATCTGAGTTGGCCTATTTCTCCTTTAAAAGAATTACAGACATTCTTTGCCTAATTCAAGGAAGAACTTATGCACGAAAAGTCCCCAAACCAATTTCTGCAGACACTATTTTTAATCGGTATGGTCTCATTTGAAGAGAGAGATATGAACAAAATTGAAGAAAATGCTTCTATCTCTGGTTTTCTTTATAATACACCAGCATTGAAATTTAAAAGAATTTATTTACGTGGAAATAGATATCACTTAAGAGATGATGAAATGACAATAGTAAATGGTTGTGATTTATACGACCAACTTAAAGTATGTAATATCTTCTGTGATAATAATTTATCATGTATAGATCCATGCGGTATTTTTGCATGATGATGTAAAAGTCAGGATTCATTTCCAAATCTAAGTATGCTTTAAGAACTACATTGGGCAATTCCATATTTATCCGAAGTAAGGCATCTCCAGATTAAAATTGCTTAAAAATGTATTAAGAATACATCGACTCCAAAAAGGTGGTCCTATTTTTCATTTTTTGTCAGTAGAATTCAAGAATGTGTGAACATGTTGAGTGTGAGAACATGACAAGTGACCCCTGAAACAAAGACAAGAAAAATGGATTGTCTGGAGGAAGTGCACAACCATGGTGACTCCTGCTGCCATCCCCAGCTAATCCAGTGGTGCAAGTGTGCACAATATTAATCCTAATCATAATTAAGTCACACCATCGTTAGTAGTATGTGAACTTTCAGTTAAATGAAAACGTAGCTTTACGATACTTTTCAAGATCAGACAGCATGGAGATTCCTAAAGAAATCTAAAATAGAACCAGCATGCGACCCCACAGCCCGTCTGTGCCGTACACCCCAGGGAGATGAAATCAGCGCGGCCTAAGACTTCTGCACTCCCCCCTTCGTTGCAGCATCATTCTCAATAGTCAAGATGCGGACGTGTCCGTAACGGATGCATGGATCAAGAAATTATGTGTGGGGGGGGTGAGTAATGGAGTATTAAAAAGAATCGGGCTGGGATGTAGCTCAGTGGCAAAGCGTCTGCCTTGCATTTGCAGAGCCCTGGGTTTGACCACTGCCCCCGCCCCCCAGCCCCAGTTCCAAAAAAGACAAAAAAAAGAACCCCACCAACAAGGGGATTCTGCCGTTTGCAACCTCATGGATGGGCCTTCAGGACATCAGGCTAAATGAAATCAGACAAAGAAAGAAAAACAGCACGATCTCAGCCGCGTGCGGCATCTGAAATAAATAAATAATCAAATACATAGAAAAGAATAATAATTCCTAGGGACTGGGAGAGGGTGGGGTGAGGGAAGTGGGTCCAAGGGTACAAAGTAACAGTTCCGTAGCATGGATAAATCTAGAGACCCGACATACAAAGTGCAGATGGTCATTAATGGTATTATCTACTGGAAATTCGCCAAGAGTGGATCTCAGGTACTTTTACCACACACAAAAAAAGGTAACTCTGGGTCCAAGGGTACAAAGTAACAGTTCCGTAGCATGGATAAATCTAGAGACCCGACATACAAAGTGCAGATGGTCATTAATGGTATTATCTACTGAAAATTCGCCAAGAGTGGATCTCGGGTACTTTTACCACACACAAAAAAAGGTAACTCTGATAGTTATATAATTTTGATTGACTGTAATAATAATTTCATTATATCAAAATATACAGTATACCTTTGTTTTATGCGTATATATTATTTTCATATATATATGTGTGTGTGTATGAAAATATTTTCAAGATAGTTTACCATGGTAAGAAGGTAGAGAATATTCATAAATTCTGAGTACTGACCATATATGCTGTGTAGGCCTCTGACTCCATATGTGCTCCTGCCCTGTCCCTTGAAAATGTTGGGAGCCAGCCCGACACTGGCAATGCCTGAGGGCACCTCTTTACTTACCTACTTTTACTTTCTTTATGGCATTTTTTACCATATAAAAGTTTACAAAACTAAAACTCGGAAAGCATTTCCCACTTGAGACACACAGCCCCCTAGATTGAGGTCTTTGGCCACCCGCAAGTAGTGTTTGAGGTGACGGAACCGGGGGCTCCTCCTGAGTACATGCCCTGAGGGCAGGCAGTGTGGGGCTGTGGTCCAGCCTCTCCAGGTGACCACTTAACCAGCCTGGGTCCAAGACAGAGTTTTTATTTCTCAGCCCTTCCACACTCCTCCATACACACACCAACAGCAAAACAAAAAACTCCACTCCTAATGATCTCCACTGCAATACATGCCTTTTCACTTGTGAGGCCAAACGCCTTCAGACTCTTCCTCACATCCTGTCCACCTGCAGACTCAGGGCTGCCTTCAAAATGTCCAGCCTCTCATCACCCCTTCCACCAAAACTGCCCTAACAAACCAGCGCCTCCTCACACCTCCTCCCGGTCTGTTGCTAGTCTGGACTCTCAGTCAACTGCACACCACAGCCAGAGGAGCACGTACACAAGCACACCAGTCACGCGGCTGCACCTTGATGGATTTTCACAGAATACACACACCCACATAATCAGCTGCCAGATCAGAAAACAGGATGTTGCCAGAAGCCCCACCTCCTGCCCCTTCCTGCCTTCCCCCCCCACCCCCCAGGTAGCGGCTGGCTGACTTCTAGCACAGTGGATGGTGTGTTGCCTGTCTTTAGCTTGGATTGAGTGGAACCACACAGTGTGTACTTAGGGGCCTGCCTTCCTCCCCACTGGGGTGTGGTATTCCATGAGTATCCCATGGTTATCTACTCATCCTGAGGTGGGGAGGGGGATTTGTGTCTTCTGTTTGGGGTCATTACAAACAGTGCTGCTAGGAACATCTGTGTGCTCTTTCTGGTGATCATGTGTCCACGTTTCTGCTGGACAGATTGGCGGTGTGTGATTGTAGGGTCCTGGAGCGCCTTTATGTTCAGCCTTAGCAGATGTTGCAAAGTGAGATTTCAAAAGGGTCCAGCCAGTGTACACCTGCGGCCTTACTGAATGAATGATGATTGGGGTTCCTGCACATTTTTTGTTAGCGCTTTATATTGTGCTTTTGAATTTTAACAGTCCCGGTAGGTGGGTGCAGCGATAAGAATGATTATTTTTAAAATCCAACTCAGATAGCGACGCTTCTTGGCTTAAACTCCCCTATCTCCTATCTCACATTTGCTGCTGTGACTCAGCGCCTCGGACCTGACGGTATTCCAGGATGGTTTACTGTGGAATCTGGGTGGAGGCACGGGTGTTAAAACACGTTTTCAACCATCTCATCGGAAAATTCATAATAGAATGTCAGGAGGGAAATCAACTTACTAGATCCTCACAAAAACTCCACAAAATAGGTACCTGGCGGCTCCACCATACCTGGGCGGTGGCCACCCTGGAGCTACCAACTCACGTCTTCCATTTTTTTCCGTTCTTGGTGGCCGCTTGAGAATCTCTTGGGGGCAGGCAGGGATCCAAGGGAATCTCATGCACACCCAAGTTTGAGATGCAGTCATATTTATAAATCTGTTATATTTATCCCCATCTCGTTCATGGGGACAGTGAGACACAGGGAATAAAATTTAAGCCACACAGGGAGATAATGGTGGTGCCGGACTGGATGTCCTCCTAGAGGACGTCTGGAAACCTGCCTGTGACTGACATGTGGGGTAAGAAGCAAAGGAGAGTGTTGGCATGGAAGGTGTCCCCACACGCCAACCTGTCAGGTGGGAATTCAGTGGCTGTAAGCCACACTGGTGCTTGTGGGAGCGTTTCTCATCTTCAAACTGTCAAACTCTTTTTGTTTTTGGCAGAAACTTGGCGGGCACAGTGGGTGCCGTGGCCTTGGACTCCAAAGGAAACGTGGCTTATGCCACCTCGACAGGGGGTATCGTTAATAAGATGGTTGGCCGAGTTGGGGACTCACCATGTGTAGGTAGGTCTGGGGGACCGCTCCTGCCTCTGCCCCTTTCCCTCCCTGTCACCAGGTCCCCTTCGTTCTCTCTTCTCCGCTGTTCTCTCCTTTTCTTGTTTTATTTCCTCTTCTCAATGACAGCTTCAGAATTGGGGGCTGGAAGGGTTGTCTGGGGCACTGCTTTGAGAGGGTGTTTTCATCCAGTGGGCACTCTGTTCCCTGGATTGCATTTTGGGGACGCCTTGGGGAAGGAAACAGAGATGGGCAATGCATTAAATGCTTAAAATGCCCCGGGCTTTTAACCCTGCAGGCTGCCTGTCTTCTCTTTAGCCCCGGTTCAGAATCTGCCAACTTGCCTGCAGAGGGTTAAGCACGCAAAACCTCTTCCCAGGCGTGGGCTCACATTAATGATATAAGAGAGCTGGGAACTTCAGTTTGCAGATATTAGAATTAAGTGGCACAAATTTGACACACTTCTACAGAAACATTACAGATTGAAGTGTTCTTGACATTAGCACGTCCTCTCTTTTCCAGGACGTGTGATTGGCATGGTCGGGGGTTTGTATATGTTTCATCCCGTGCAGACTTTTCAGAGTTTTCTTGTGAGAAATCTGATTGAAGTTTCAGGAACAGCTAAATTGTTTCAACAGCTTGTACTTTGGGTGGAAAACTAACCCTGCCCTCCCTTTTTTAATGTGTTGCTTTAGTCTTTGGTAGTAATCTGTACTCTTGACAACTCTTGACATCCTTTGTACTGTCATGAACTTGGAGGAGACCCTGGAAGCCTCTTTAAAGAGAAGATGTCTAATTACTTATCCCAGAGAAATGAAATAATCTTTTCTCCTTAGCAAAAAAAAAAAAAAAAAATCCTCCCAAATGTCTGGTTGGTTGTGCAGTTTGCCTGCAGCTGGGTTCAGCCCAGGCTCCAGAGGCACAGCAGATCAGGTCCCAGAAACCGAATTCAAATTCGTTGCGTTGCGATGGTGACATCTTGAGAGAGAGAGAGAGAAGGTGTCACCCAAAGTCCTTGTCTTGGTTCTAACCTGGCCTTTCTGATGAGCATTCCCTTGGGACACCCCAGCCGGCCCCAGAGGACTCTGGGTGGACACTGGGCACGCTGCAGAGTTCTCCCAGGTGAGAAGGGGGGGGTGTCTTTGCAGTCCTGCTGCCCACGCCAGGACCCCTCTTGGCATCACCCTGGCCTTTTGTGCTCTTAGGAGAAGTGAAAGTAAAGACTTGGCTGCCTCAGCCCTCTGGACACCATGGGGTCTGTCCAGTTCCTCCCACAGCAAAAGCTTATAAGAAAAGCCACCTCCCTTCGCTAGAGTTGACAGCCCTACCCTGTTCCAGCTCCCTCTAGAACCAGGGGTTATCTGCCTCTGAAAACCCTGGGGACCCGTGACATTCCACACAGTGTCTCCATTCCAGAGCCCTTTCCCCCCATGCCCCATCAATAGCGAAGGCAAAAATCAATATAATGCTTCTGAGAGACCAGGGGAGAGTAAAGGCTAACTGTGCCAATACTGCGGGACTCTCAGGCCAGTGGCTGTGTGTGAACAGGTTCAGGAGTGGAGAGACCACCACAAAGTCACTTCCAGGTGGGGTGTGGGAAGGAGACCGGGAGGGGCAGGTTCACTGAGCAGGACGGGATGGATATGCTTTGAGGCAAAGGAGACGCTGGCCTGGTGTAGCTGCTCTCCCTCCCCAGGGCTCCATCCTCCTGGATTCCAGTGCCTTGACACAGTGCATCCTGGTCCACCGTTGCTTCAGTGGCTCCTGGCTATGAACCTGGCCTTTGCCTGGTCTTCAGCACTCTGAGGTGATATGTATTTGTGCTTCCTGACCATTGCTGCTCAGTTAGAACCAATCACTTTTTTGAGCAGGATCTGGAGGTTACGCTGACAATAACATCGGAGCCATTTCCACAACGGGGCACGGAGAGAGCATCCTGAAGGTGAATCTAGCCAGACTCACTCTCTTCCACATGGAACAAGGTATGTGGAACAAAGGACAAGTTCATAAGCTGTGAAGACAAGTACAGGAGCTAGATGATCAATCTCTTATTGGCTGCAGATGTTTCTTTCAGGTAGTTTCCACGATTTGACTCCTCCCCACCTTCTAGTCGGATCTGGACTAGGAGAGCACTTAGAATACTCTTTTCTCTGCATCTCAGGAGATGGGGGCTGCAGAGGCATCCAGCCTGGGTGGGATAGGGAGGGCAGCTCTGCTTAGCTGATGCAGGAGCTCTGTCTCGGCAAGAAGGTGAGGATCCTCATTTTAAGCATGCAGATAGAAATCATTAACTCACTTTGGCTTCTCATACTGCAAAGGATGATTCCTTTCAGTAACCTGTGTTGTTTCTCAACTTTCCTTTGTTCTCAGGAAAGACTGTGGAAGAGGCCGCGGACCTGTCGCTGGGTTACATGAAGTCAAAGATCAAAGGTTTGGGTGGCCTCATCTTGATCAGCAAAACAGGAGACTGGGCAGCAAAGTGGACCTCTACCTCCATGCCCTGGGCAGCCGCCAAGGACAACAAGCTGCACGTTGGCCTTGACGTTGGTGACACCACGATCACAGACCTGCCCTAAACCCCTGAAATTTGTATTCTAGGTGATAACTTGGAGGTAAAATTCATCTGCCTGCTGGGGAGATGCCACTTAATCAATTAGATTCAGAAATGGAAAAATTACGCCATCTGTCCCTCATTTTGTTGCCTTGATCAATAAGTATCTGAATGTTTGGTTGAGGGTGTGGTTCCAAAGCAATGAGAGAAATGCCCATATTAATATCCAAAAAAAGGAGGCCGGGGTTGTGGCTCAGTGGCAGAACACTTGCCTCGCACATGTGAGGCGATGGGTTCGATTCTCGGGACCACATAAAAAAATAAACAAAGATATTGTGTCCATCTATTAAAAAAAATGTTCAAATAAGACCAGTGAAGATGACAGTGTCTAGCGAGCAGTCTCCATTGTGTAAGGTTAAAAAGAAGGGAGGATACCTTGGCCCAGTGAACTGCCTCAGAGCAGGGAGCCTTTGGAGATTGGGAGACCCAAAGCTTGCAGGTGAGGGACCAGAAAGGGACCAGTCCAGTGAGGTGGGAGAAGCTGCAGGAACGTGACAAGGACACTTGGCAAAAGCATGAACATTCTCGAAGGGAGATGTTCTTCATCTGAGAGAGGGAAAACAGATTTTTCTAAGAAAGCTCAGTTCTCCAGCTTACCAACATGTTTCCCGATACTTGCAAAGGACCCTCTGATCACCTGTAGCTCCCCCAGCTGGAGACAAGGGGCAATAATGGAAACTTGGGGTGGGGGGTGCTTTGAGTCTTAAGGTTTTCTTGGTTCACCTAGCATTCTCCCACAAGCCAGCCCCTACCTGCCACAGACCCCCGTCCCCACACAGGGAGTAACAGGGCTCCCAGCCTCTCCAGCAGCAGGGAGTGGCCGATCAGTGGAGAAATGACACCATAATTCACTGAGGACACAGACTCTCTAGAGCTTTGGGACCCCCCCCCCACGAATGTACTGAAAGGGCATTGTTCAGTGTGTTCAGCCTGATAAAGTCATTTTCTTGGTGAGGAATCACCCGTCCTCTCATTGCACTGGAAATGGTCTTTCTCCTGTGACATATCTGCTCAGTTTTTTAGTCTGCCAGGGCTTACCTTCTCTCTGGAAACTCGTTGCTTAACTCTAAATTCCATGTGCCACTAATAAAATGTGTTTTGAAAGAATAACAGTGTGGTTAGGAGTCACTGTTGACCAAGACCAGACGCATGCAAGCTCTCCCCGGGTCTCAGTGCAGGCAGCTGACCAGACAGCGTACTTCTGAAGTGAGGATGGCTTGCAGGTGTGGTAACACGTCCTATCCTCAAAGAGCGTAATCAGGAGTTTTTTGGAAGAGTCAAACTTTTTCTGAATGAATTAAAGAGAAGAAATAAAAACCACCATTTGCAAACAGCAACAGGCCATCTTCCTACAGTTTGGCAGTAAAAGACTCAGAATTCTAGCTTCTGATCTAAGATCCTCCCTGGGCTCCCATCCGCTGCTCTGAACTAAAAACAAAGAGACCAACTGCATCTGGAGTCAGAAATGAGCTTGAAGCCTGTTTCCACCCACTACCTGGGTGATCCTGGGCATGTCAACTTCCAGGAATTTTTCACCTATAAAATGTTACCATGAAGATCAAATTAAAGAAAAACTGCTTGGTGTTCTATCTTAAGGATCCTATGGGCAAATATGTAGAAACTACGCCTTGCCCAGGAAGAAGGTTGTGGGTTCATAGACCTAAAAAACACCTTTAGAAGTATTGTGTTAGAGGGAGAATTCGTTTTCTAGGGCTGCCACAAGAAATGTCCATCGACTGGCTTAACCAACAGGAAAGAATTTTCTCAGTTCTAGACGTTAGAAGTCCAAGATCAAGGTATCGGCAGATTTGGTTTCTCTCCTTGACTGGGAGATGCCTGTCTTCTCCCTGTGTCCTTTTCTCTGGGCATGCACAGGCCTCTTCTTGCAAGGACACCAGTCAGATTAGGTACCATCCCATCAGTCTCATTGAAAGGCCCCATCTCCAAATGCAGTCCTTTTCTGAGGCCATGGGGATTAGAGCTGCAACATGCGACTTGGGAAGATGACGGAATGCAGCCCGTGACAGCCCGCAGCGCAGGATGGTGTTCAGGATTAGAAAGGCAAGAGACCCTTTGGAGAAGAGAATAATCACCAAGTACCTAAGAAAAAGGGGGAGAGGAATAGGAAGGCCACAGTGAAAGAGCTGCCAGAGCTTATCTGTCATTTCTCCCACTCACCAGGGAGGGGACCCTAGGTAAACACTGCCACGGGCTGGGCTTGTGGCCACTTGACCTCTTCAAGCAGTTGCCACACAGAATCATCCGCCCATTCTCAGCCACAGTGTATCTTTTTGCCTCAGACCTTTGTTTGGCCAAAAAACACTAGCCTGGAAATTCCGCAAGGGGAGACCACAAATGGTTGTGACTTTTGCCCCACGCCACCAGTGGCCTGCTCCATAACTGTCAAGCAAACAAACCATCAAGATATTATCTGCACCCGAATGACGGTCCCTTTATCCCTCTGTGCCGCAAGAGGGCAGCAAACTACAACATGTCCACAAGGGTCAGAGGCCCAAAGAGGAGGTAATTTATCTTATCTGGAGCAGAACCGCCTCTGGGGAAAATGTGGAACCAACAGAGGGTCCATGATCCCAGCCCGCCTTTTCCTCCAAATACTTCAATTTATTTTAGAGCAGAACTATCAAAAAAATGAACGCTTGCAAATGCCCAGGGAGCCATCTAAATCAACACTTAAACCTCCTCTGCTGGGGGTGGGGGCTGCGGCAGGGGCCCCGATACACAGTGAGCAAAGTCGGGCTGCCCAGCCCTGGCCTTGGTTGCTCCTTCCAGCCAGGAGGACATAAATTGCCACTTGGCCTCTGCCCGCCAAATGGTGAGACAATGGGAGCACAAGAGGGTCCCACAACCAAGGTCAAGTGACCACCCCAACAGGAGGTGCTGGGCCAGACACCTGCCGAGCTGCAGAGGAAAGCCCTGGGAGAGGAGGAGCCTCAGCCTGGTAGCTATTGCTCAATAAAGGCTTTTTCTAAATGCATTCTGTCTTGACTTGTCCTAGCATCGAGATGATAAACTCGGGGCAAAGGAAGGTAAAGCAGGTGTGCTTCATTTCTCCTCAATGTCCCTGTCACCAGAAATGGAGGGTGTGGGGAAGGAAGTCCAGGCTGCTCCTCCCCCAGCCCCACACCTTCCCCCTGGAGGCCTCCCATCAGCCTTCACCTTGGCACCAAACCCCCACTGAATTTGGATTCTGCAGCTGTTTAGAGGAACAGGGAGTGTCCCCCGAGAGGGTGTCCAGCTGTGAGAAGTGGGGGTGTCCTCTCTCCTCTCCACAGAATTGGAGGCACGACCCAGAAAGGAATGAGCCAAACGGAAAGATACAGGCAATACCAGGTCAAGAATGGGGTTGGGAGGAAATCTGGGCCTGGAACGTGGGTGCGGTTGGGTGGGAGTGGGTGTGGTCTGGCTGCCATTAGTGGCTCCATCCAGAGCATAAATACCATTCCGTGGGAAAGCAGCCTCTTTACCTTACCCTGCCCCACACCAGACCCCAGAAGGAGCCGAGCCCTAGTTGTAGATAGCACATCTTAGAAATGTGCAGCGGAGGCTCCGGGAGGCCCCGAGAGACTGGATCCCCCACCCAGGGCATTCCTTCCACTCTTGTTAACCCAAGGTGATCGGCCACCCTGAATCCTGGGATTCCGACCTGCACGTGACCATCCTCATCACGTCAGCCGTGACAGCCAGCATCCTCCTAGTTCTGGGGAAGCCCAAGAGTGCTCCGGCTGGGAAGCAGGGAAGAGCAGCACATCCTCAGCTTCTCCCAGGCCACCATTAAAGTGAAGTTGGGTTTCAGTGCCATCAGCCAGACGTGAACTGGGTTGATAGAGGAAACCATTCCTGAGCATGTCAGAGTTAACTATTTTTTTGTTGTGCATTTCTCCACTGCACAATCCACTTTCTGGATTCTGTGCCCAACTCTGATAGAGGGTTGGGTTCTGAGCTACGACTGGGAGCCAAGGAGAAGAGGCTGGATCTTCCCGTCTTAGTGCCCACTACCTAATGCCTAGTGCAGGCAGCTCCAGGGTTGTTATCTCAGGGTAGCAACTTTTTACTAAGCTTTTTTAAGTTAAAAATAATCATTGAGGGGCTGGGGATGTGGCTCAAGCGGTAGCGTGCTTGTCTGACGTGCATGTGGCCCAGGTTCGATCCTCAGCACCACATACAAAGATGTTGTGACTGCCGAAAACTAACTAACTAAATAAATAAATAAAAATAATCATTGAGCAGGGCACAGGGGTGCATGCCTGTAATCCCAGCAACTCAGGAGGCTGAAGCAGGAGGATTCCAAGTTCAAGGCCAGACTCAGCAATTTAGCAAGGCCCTAAGCAACAAAATAAAAATGGCTGGAGATGTGGCTCAGTGGTGAAGCACCTCTGGGTTCAATCCCAGTGCCAAAAAAAAAAAAAAAGTAACATTGAATCTAGGCCCAGAAGCACAAACCTGTGGTCCCAGCTACTGGGGAGGCTGAAAGGCAAAAAGATAATGCTTGAGTACAGGAATGCAGGGAGAGCCCGGGAACGTAACAAGACCCCATCTCAACAAATAATAACACTAATAATAACCTCTACTGCAACAAAATCAGTATATGTGAATTGTAGAAGTTGGAAAAATATTTAAAATAACTATAACAAAAATCTTAAATCACCTGTAAGAAAATAGATCCACCAAAAATAAAAAGGGGGGGTGAGACATTTCCTATCACCTGGTGAATATCACTGTTAGTAAATTATCATGTATTTTTCCAGATCTGTTTGCATATATTTATATACATAATTGCTTTCTGGTATGAGACTATACCACACATACTGACACATACTATGGGATAACTTTTATGCAGTAAACATTCTTCACTTTTTCATGTCAATAAACTGCTGTCATCTTATGGAATATTTGTTCACTATTCAAATTTCCCTAGTTTTCTCAAAAGTATTCTTTACAATACGTGTACCCAAATGCCCAGCTTTTTAAGTGGTACTGACAGGTAACTAGGCCCCAGCACTTCCGAGGGGGCACCTTCTGGGTTGGTCAGGTTGCCCCCCTAGGTTGAGGAGACAGTGGCCTGGACACGGCCCAGGGGGTCCTGAGTGCCAGGAAGACCATTTCCAGCACAAGTCCAGCAGTGCTGGGCTACCAGACAGGCCCAGGCAGAAGGCTTGGAGAGGGAAATGTGGGTCATGCCCAAAGCACAGGGCCCCACCCCAAAGTTTGGCAAAGGGTGAGCAGAAGTGAGAAGAGCAGGTGGGAGCGAGTCCACTCCCTGCAGCCACCAGGAAAGACCTCCCCACCCTCTTCCTCCCCAGGTCACTTCCCCTCATACAGTGAGTCTGTTTGCTCTCCTCCCCAGCTCCCTTCACCTTCAACCTTTCCCAGGGCCCGTTCCCCTAACACAATAGCCAGGGCTACCCTGGTGCATCTTGGGCAAAGGACAGTTTGCAGAAGTGTTCACAAATAAGTCCACGTGGACACCACTCACACCAAATCCAGGAACATTTACCATTCGCTAAGGAGTTGCGGTTCCTTGGGCTTGGAGAACAGCCTGACATGTCTACCCTGTGCAGGTCCCTGGGGACTGCACTCCTGACCTCCCAACATTCCATTCAGACACCAAGTATTTAATCTTAAAAGTAAGAAAAATCAAGGCCGGTTTTTCCTTCCTTCATCCATCCCCGCCCCTCCCAGGGCTCACTGTGGGCCCCACATGCCTGCCACCTGACCTCACCCCGTCCAGCCCTTCTGGGCTGGCTCCCCAGTCTTCCCAGCCATCTCTGTCTTATCTCTGGAATAGATCACGCAGTTATCACTCCCTGGAGGCCTCATGACTAAAACCTTTGCCACTTCCCCAAGCGCCTTCCCACCCTGTCCCTGTCTTAGTTGGAAATTCCAACACATTTGTGGACTACTCTCAAGCAGAAAGGGTCTGGACACAGGGTGGGGCGCCCACAAATAGGAGAAGTCTCCCTGCACACACTGTCTCAGCATTCCTGGCCCAAGTCCGGACTCGGATGGGCTGCAGACAACAGGGGTAAATGTCTGACTTCTAAGTTATCTGGGTGCTGTCACCAAGATTGCAGAGTGGAAGGCCAATGTCCTGGCCAACTCTACGGTGGCTTCTCTGGCAAGGGAATCCATTGTATTTGGGAGGAAAGGTACCAACCCTGCTTCCTGTCTCTAACCCCCACAGCTATTGCTCTACCACCCCTCCCTGGCCCCAGCCAGTCCCTGACCAGGTCCTACAGGGGACTCAGACAAGAAGGCACTGTGTCAGGCCAGGGTGGATGGAATGCTCCAGGCTCCTCTAAAACCCAGCAGACAGCTCCCAGGGCAGGGTGCAGACGGCCCCTGGAGGGCTGCGTGTGAGACTTGGCACATGCAGGACCAGACTCCAGGCCATTGGCTGCCACTCTGGCCCGGGGTGGTGGGGGGGTGCTCTGAGGCCATCTCAGCATCAAGGCTTTTCACGGGGCTGCTTGGATGGCAGCTGGAACCATGCTCAAGCATGAAGACAGAAGAATGAGGAAACCCACCTCCCTCCTTGGACTCTGCACCCCACAGCCAGCCCGTCCCCGCCCCTCCTAGGAGCCCCATCTGGCCCACCCTCAAGGATTAGATCACTCAAGAGCCTCCAGCGGTTCCTGCTGCTGACTGGATCAAATCTAAAACTTGCAGCTGGGGGTCAAGGCCTCTCCCCACCCTCCCCAGGCCTTTGCGCACCCAATTCCTGCTCCAGAAATCCCTTCCACCTCAAAGGTACTTAAAGGAGGAATGACAGTCATTCTCCCAGAAAGGTTATTATGCAAATCAATTAACACATTGAAAATTCTTCAACATGGGCCCAGTGTAGTGCGACAGTGCTCAGTTAGTGTTTAGCTAGTATTCTGTTATTTTCTTCCCAAATCACACCAACCAGAGTGAGCCCCTCCTTCCCTGAGCCCCTGTGGCTCTTCAAGGTCACCAACCAGAAGCTTCTCTGGGCTGGGACCTCGGAGCTCAGTGGTAGAGCTCTTGCCCAGTGTGTGTGTGTGTGTGAGGCCCTGAATTCAATGCCCAGCAACACCATGAATAAATAAATAGAAATAAAATAGGCCTCTGTCCCATGGGACCCAAAAGTCACTTTGACCACTTTGGCAGGTGGCCAGTGGCTCAGCCAGAGGGGCCCCAGCATTCCCTTCACTGTGCCCACACAGAGGAGAACCCCAGCTTCATATTTTATGGTTCATGAAACATTTCCCCATCGACTTCCATAGCGTGGATAGGCAGGGTAGAAATCATTGCCCGTTTCCAGATGGGGTCCCCAATGCTCAGAGCCCTGGTGACACAACCAGGAAGTGGCCGAATTAGGCCTCAAAGCCAGCTCTGCTTGATCTCCAGCGCAGCGAGTTTTCCTCAGCACTGGGCTGGGTCACAACCAGTTAAGTGCATCTTTCTCCTTCTAAAAAGAAGCTCAGATGCCAAAGGAATTAGAGACAGCCTCACAATGAGAACCAGATGCCCTGCCCCTCGTCTCTGGACTGGCTCCCAGGAAAGGGAGGACAACAGGCTGATGGGTGGCCCCTGCCGCCGCCCTGCCCATGAGCTCAGCTCCTGGCAGAAAGAGCTCCTCTCTGAGGAAGGCCTGGTGGGCTCCCTGGGCCCAGGAGAGCCTTACAGCAGAGCAGGGGCCGGACCCCAGGCTGCTGCACTCTGGGGTTGGAACAAGGAGTGTCCAAGGCAGCCATGTTGCCATTAACCCTCTCTAACCTTAATCACCCTGCAAACTGGATGCTGCTCCTGTTTTTCAGATGAGAAAGCTGAGGCTTGGGACATGCGACTCTCTAAGCTAACACGAGGAATGCCAGATGTGAGCCCCGCTCTGTGGGGCCCCGCTTCAGGCCAACCTGCAGTTGTGAGCCCACCAGGGAGAGCTTGTCCTCTGGGGCTCGGATCAAATCGGGATGCTACTGCCCAAGGACAGGGACCACATTCTACCTTGCCTACAGCCACTTCCCTGGGGCCTAAGCTGTGCACCCCCCACCATCCGGTTCACAAGGTCCTTACTCCCTCCTGGCCTTTAGGGACAAATGCCAGTGCTATGGTTTCAGGTTATTTTGGTATTCTCCAGCAGGTCAGGGCCTGGGGAAGGAAGAGAGGACAGGCTCCATGAGGGTCAGAGGCAGGACTGAGCAGGGGTGGGGGGTGAGGATCGGAGGACAGACCAGGAAAATAGGCGTACACAGTGAGGGGGACCCAGGTAACCAACCCAGCTGCACAATGGAGACTCATTTCTCTAGCCCACGCTGCCGCCACGTGCTACAGAAGGCCTGCAGAGCTGAGGGAGGGCCAGGCGCAAGCCAAAGCAGGGGAGGCTGGGCCCAGGGCCGTGTCGGGTGTGCAGCACGGGATCCAAGTTCCTGAGCCCCTGCAGAAAGGCTGTTCACATTCACTGAACAAACATAACAATAAGCCATGACCACAAAGCAGAAATAACAATGAAACCAAACTCCACCCCAATCCCAGCCAGCTCTCCAGCCGGTGCTGACCCAGGAGAGCACGGCAGAGCTTCTAAAAGACTCTGAGCTGAACTGGACTCCTGGCCAGGCTTTGCCCACCTGCGCCCCATACAGACACTGTCCACCAATCACTGGCCGCATTCCTCCCTCAACAGGTGCTGCCCTGGATCCCACTTTATCCCTTTTATGATATCCCAAGACCTGCCAAGTTAAACCCAAACTCCCCCTTGGCACTTAGAGTCCTCTGTGGACTGACCCTGCCCGAGGACCGGCGCGATGGCACCTCTGCCCACTCGGTGACAGCCACTCGGGGTCCCTAGAAGCTCCTCTCTGCCCACAAAGCTGTCTCCTCCCATCTTCACCAGAGGGCACCTGCTGATCTCACGGAGCTCACTCAGGAACTCTTCCAACCCCTGAGTCTCTCCTTCATGGAAACTGTCACCTGTACAAATAGCATCTGTCTCCTGCAGTAGACCATGCTCCAGGGCTGCACCCTGGAGCACACAGCAGGCCTTAAGTGTGTGTGCTGGAAAAACAACAAATCAGCAGGGGCTTCTCCCAGCCCTGAGCTTCCTCCCCCCACAAGATCCGTCCCAGCCTCTGCTGGACACAGCTCAGAGACACCTCTTCCAGGAAGCCTCCTGAGCCCACTTAGAAGTCGTATTTCCCTCCTCTGAACAATCCTTGGGGAACTTCCCAAGAATTATAGTCCATATGTCCATCTGTCTCCCCGGACGATTGCAAGATCTTCGAGGCCACCCCAAGGCCCTGGGCCCAACCATCAAACTCCAGCCTAGGCCCTCTGGGGAGACGACTTCCTCCTGTCACTTGTTGACTCTGACAGCCCCTGAAATAGAGAGCTGTCCCTTCAGCTTACCTCTGAGGCTAAGAGGAAAAAGTGCTCACGTTTCTCCTTACTCTAAACATTCATATGCTGCTGTCCCCGGGTATCCTTTGAGAATGAGTTCCAGGACTCCAGACCCCATTCCAAAACCCACAGATGCTCAAGTCCCTTATATTATATGGCAGAGTGTTTGGATAGACCCTGCTCACATCCCTCCCTATCCTTTGTCATTTCTAGGTCACTTAGAGTACCTTATGCCATGAAGATGCCATGTCAATAGTGGTTACACTGAATCACGTATGAGGTAATGACAAGAGGGAAAGTCCACACATGTTCAGTACACATGCAATTTTTCTTTTTGAATATTCTCACTCCTCTGTTGGTTGACTCCACAGATGCAGAACCTGAAGATGTCAAGGGCCGGCGACACTTGGCATTGTGTAGACTGTAAAGGGTCAGACTTCCAGAGGTACCCAGACCTAAGCCATAGTGCTTCCCACACAGAGGTCCAGCCCTACTGAGGAAAGAGAAGACCTAACTACCTCCACCGGGACTGTATTGTAAAGGTGCTGTTTGGCACCCACAGAGGAGGCTGATACACCAGGAGAACATTAAGGTGACATTGACAGCAGTCACTTTTTGTTGACCAAATTTCTACCAATCGCTTCCCAGTGCACGGTGTTCCTTTTCCTTCAAAGTCCTCTTATCCTGGCCGGGCGCCGAGAGCACTCCTGTAATCCCAGCAGCTCGGGAGGCTGAGGCAGGAGAACTGCAAGTCCAAAGCCAGCCTCGGCAATGGCGAGGAGCTTAGGAACTCAGTGAGACCCTGTCTCTAAATAAAATACAAAATAGGGCTGGGGAGGTAGCTAAGTGGTTGAGCATCCCTGAGTTCAATCCCTGGTAACCGCCCCCCTCAAAAACAAAAACAAAAACAAAAACAAAACCTACCCTACCTTGTTTTTGGAGCATATTTTTGTTGGCAAATAAGGATAAATGAAAAAAGGGCAGCTCCTCCATCACCACTCCAGAAAGGGGACCAAAAAGGCTATTGCTTGGGTGGCAGGGGTGAGGAGAAGGACCAGAATTCAAGCCAGCTGCATCCAGCAATGATGCTGAGGAAGAACACGGCTCCCGATGAGGAAGACTGCGGGGACTCAGCTCCCTCCTCGCTGGGGTGGACATCCAGGACCAGGACAGCAGGAAGGGGCAAGGGCAGGACCACAGACTCAGCCAGGGTGTGTAGACCCCGGTTTGGGGTCACCCCCCCAAGTTTAAATCCCATCTCCTCTACTCACTGACTACAAGGAAGGCCTTGGGCATCGTTCTGAGCAGCGGGGGAAGAGCACCTGCCTAAGAGGACTGCTGTGGAGGTTAACTGACGTCACATTCTCATAGGGCCGAGTTAGTATCCCTGTTAGTATCCTGTGGCTGGTGATATATTCTCCCTGGAGGGGTAAGAGGAGACCTCACAGAAGGCAGCCTTTGGTCTTGGAAGGTAAAAAGGATTTCTGCAGATGGCAGAACAGGATGGAAGATAAGCACAGGCGGGAACATGCCTGAGGCTGAGCACAGTCATTGTTACAGCAAACACTGACTGAGTGCTTCCCATGTACCAAGCAGCCCTGAGTACTCTGCACATCCCCCGCCCCCACTAACTGACAGAACACCTGGAGATGAGGATGGAGAAAAAGGCTCAGAGCCCTGTGCATTCATGTGATAAATATTTAATGAACACCTACTGTTCAGCTGGGCCCTGGAGCATGGAAGGTGAGCCCCGGGGCTTCCATTCTAGAGCACCTCTAGAGGGATGATGCATCAACAAGACCATTTCACACAGTGACAAAGGTGGTGAAGGAAAGAGCCAGAGGCTGAATGTTGGGGGTGCATGAGTCTACAGAGTGATGAGTCTACAGAGGGGACAAATGAGTTGGCATTGAGGACAAGAAGGTACAATCAGGAAATAATCGAGAGGAGAGTGTCCAGGCGGAGGGAAAGTGAGCATAAAATGCTCCCCGCACTGGCTGCAGGTTCTGGGGAGTGCGGGGACACAAGATGAGGCTGGAGACACAGATTGGGAGGGTCCTTGAGTTTTATTCTAAGGGTCCTGAGAAACCAAGAAAGCTTTTCACAGGAAAGCCACGCAGCCTGATACAGATTTTTTGAAGCTCATCTGGCTGCCCCCGGGGAGAACAGACTTCAGGGCGACATTGACCTTGGACATGAACTCCATCGTGAGCCAGTGAGCCAAGGAGGCAGCCTCCACACTTCCTGTCCCCAGGGGGGCCAGGCCACAGATCTCCAGAGTCACTGTGGCATGGGCTACTTAGAATTGTCCCTTGCCTGGCCAAGGCGTCTCTGTTTCCAGCCTCTGGGACTGAGGAAGGCATGTTCTCTAGTTATCCTATTTCCTGGCATTTTCTGAATCCACCTGGGAAAGACCCACCAGTGACTTCAGAGGAAAGTAAATTGCAGCAGCGCTGGTTGTTTTTCAGCATTTTTACAAGCCCCAGGGCTCCATTAAGTTTAGAGCATAAGTGCATGGAACAATGTTTGCTCATAGGACGTTGGGTGCACTTGGGTCTGAGCAATAAACAGGGACAGAGCTATGCTCTGAGGCTTAACCCAGCAGGAAGATTCCTGGGCTGAGCACCCAGGACCCACATTCAGCTCCTGTCCCTGCCTCTAACCTCCGTGCAACCTTTGATACATCTCAGGTCCTCTCTAGGCCCAAAAGCTCTTCAGCACACACAGGGTGGAGTAGATATTCCCTACGCCCTTCCGGCTGTTCCAGATCAAAGACTGCAGTGGAGGGTTCCGGGAGTTCAGATCTGGGGCAAGCCCAAGGCAGCTGCAGAGAACCGCCTGGGCCATCCTGTGGTGGTGGGAAACTTCTGAACATTAACCCATATTATTTCCCTTTATGCTCTTAGCTCGTCCCCTGATTCAGGCAGCCAAGGGGCCCCAGGGAAGGGCTATGATAGAGGAAGGAAAGGAAGGAGAAGTTCAAAAGCCCAGGCTCTGGGAGGAATGGAAAGACCTCCAGGCGCCGGTTGTAAGTAAGCGCCAGGCTTTCAAGGCACCCGGCTGTCCCCCCAGACAAGAAAAGGATTCCCAGGGTGGCAGGAAGTAGAAGCCCAAGTGCCACTGAGGGTTGGCGGTCCCTCCTGAGAGCAATGGCCTTCGGTCTCCTCCAGGTACAAGCAGTGAGAGGATCTAAAAGCAGCAAGGCCATTAAAAGGTGGTCTGCTTTTGATTATCGCCAGGCCCCAGCCATTCCAAGCCAGCGACCAAATCTTCCCACCTGAAAATTTCTCCCTGTTCTAAGTTCTCTCTCCAGTTCCCATTGAGTGTTAATGGTGTGATACAGATGCAAGCTCCAGATAAGTACAGGTTTATTTTTAGATAAATATTAGATCATTTTCATGAAAATTATTTCTAAGAATTCTCAGTGCTACAGGTAGTTCCCAAAATGTTCATTTTTTTTATGCTCATTAGTGTCATATTTTTTTCCATATTTTTATTGATGCATTACAATTATACATGATAGTGGGACTCATTGTTACATATTCATACGCACATACCATGTAACAATATAATTTTGTCAATATCATATATCACTTGCACATGCTAGGCGAGCACTTTATCACTGAGCCACAACCCCTGCCCTCCCTTTGATTTTAGTGAGATCCCTACACACACACCATTCTTTTCCTTTTTCCTTTCTAGCTTTCACATATGAGAGATAATGTGTTCTTTTTTTTTCTTTTAAAGAGAGAGAGAATTTTTTAATATTTATTTTTAGTTTCCTGCAGACACAACATCTTTGTTTGTATGTGGTGCTGAGGATCGAACCCGGGCTGCACGCATGCCAGGCAAGCGCACTACCGCTTGAGCCGCATCCCCAGCCCCGATAATGTGTTCTTGACTTTCTGAGTCTGGCTTATTTTCCTTAACATAATGCTCTCAAGTTCCATCCATTTTCCTGCAAATACATAATTTTATTCTTCTTTATGACTGAATAAAACCCAAGTGTGTGTATATGTGTGTATGTATATGTATGTGTATGTGTGTGTGTGTGTATATATATATATATATATTTTTTTTTTTTTTAATCCATTCATCCACTGATAGACACCTAGATGGGTTCTGTAATCCCACCATGGTGAATTGTGCTGCTATAAACATTGATATGGATATAGCACTGTAGCATAATGACTTTAATTCTTTAGAAAAAATACAGAAGAGTGGTATAACTGGGTCATATGGTGGTTCCTTGCTTAGTTTTTTGAAGAACTTCCACACTGATTTCCATAGCGGTCGTACTAATTTACAATCCTGCCAACTGTGTAAAAGTGTTCCTTTTCCCCACATCCTCTCCAAAGTTTATTACTGTTTATAGTCTTGACGGCTGCCAGTCTGACTGGTGTGAGATGACATCTCAGTGTACTTTTGATTTGTATTTCTCTAATTGCTCAAGATGTTAAACATCCCTTCATATACTTGTTGGCCTTTGTGTTTCTTCTTTTGAAAAGAGTTTGTTTAGTTCATTTGCCCATTTATTAACTAGGTTGTTTTTAAACAGTCCTTTTATTATTTATTTATTTGACTGAAATTAATTGTATAAATTTAAGGGGTTCAATGTGATGTTATGTGTACATGGGAGAAAGATTATAACATATCCATCATCTCACCTTTTTTTGCATGAGGGTGGAGGAACATTATTTTGTTTTGGTATTTTTTTTTTTTTTTGCCCAACACGTTTATTTCATGAGGAGTTCATGGAGGTTTGGAATTCTTAGAGCTAGCTTCAGACTCAGTTCTTATGTCCAACTCCTATTAGGTGCTCCGTGTTCCTGCATTTATTCAGATTCAGAACAAATGACAAACGAATCATGACTGCAAAGATCAAGAAACAACTTAAAACGTTGCTTCATGGCTGGGGACGTACCTCAGTGGTGGAGCACTTGCCTAGAACATGCTAAGGCTCTGGGTTCAGTTCCCAGAACCATGAAGAAAACAAAAAAGTTGCTTCAATCCTGTACAATGAGTCCACTTGGAAATTTTCTTTGGTAAATAATGAAAGAATGTAAGGTGTGATATTTTCATTTGTCAAACGAATGTTGTAGTTCATACAGCAAATATCTTACTGAATTATAATATCCTCAGAGTTGAAATGTATTCTTTTTTTAACTGTTGCTTGTTTTTTTTTTAATGATTTTTATTTATTTATTTATTTATTTATTTAGCATTACCTGTTGCTTGTTTTAGAACTAAAGAATTAATTTAAGAAAAAAACCTGTACAATTTAATTTTGCCTTTTACATATATTTTGGCTTTGTGAGAATTTGTTTATTGATGACTAATTATTTATATGAAATGTAATATATCAGACTATAATAAAAAAATCAAAGTGCTATTAGATAAATATACAGACTATTAAATAACACTTGTGTTTTTTTGGTTTTTTTTTAAGAGAGAGAGAATTTTAATATTTATTTTTTAGTATTTGGCGGACACAACATCTCTGTTTGTATGTGGTGCTGAGGATCGAACCTGGGCCGCACACATGCCAGGCGAGCACGCTACCGCTTGAGCCACATCCCCAGCCCAATAACAGTTGCGTTTTTCATGTATATTCATGTGTGCTCTTACATTTATTTGTTTACGTTAATTGGCATGATTTTATACACACTTTCTCCCCAGAACCAAGAATGGCCTGGGAGAAGCCAGACTCTCTTGCACCCAGGAGTGAGCCAAGGGGCAGAGGATGCTAGTGAGTTAAAGCCTAAAAATGGTACCAATATATTCAGGAGTTGCCTGATAAGCAGATGACCAATGACAAGGAACAGGTTGGTGATAATTACATTAAGCACCAGATATCTTCACCAACACAGTTAGAAAGTCAGGTTCAGGCCCAGGGAGAGTGACCCCCAAAATGACCAAGATTAAGTTCCCAACTCCTTAACAGAACGCAGACTTGAGATTGAAATTACATTTTATTTTAGTTATATTAGTTATAAATATTTTATATCGTGTATTATATGTAATATGTACATATTATATATAAAATACACACATGTAAAAATAAAATATAATGACATTAGTTATAAAAATTAAAAAGATGACAGTTGATAGATGATAAATAAAGGATAGCTCTATTTCACTTTGTAAGCACCTGCATTTGAGAACCCTGAATCACCATATAAGCTAATCAACCAAAAGTAGCAAGGTGCTCAGATCAGACAGCATCAGGTTATTGGCTGGGGAAGTGGGGTTAGGGGCTCACCAGGCTCTTCTGGTTGGAGGGTCTCAGACTACGACAGTCAGAAGGAGCCCAAGGTGGTCTTTTCCACCCTCCCCGTGCATGTAGGGCAACTGGAACCCTGCAGAGCCACTCAGCCCCTCAGCATCTGAGCTGGGTCCTGACCCACTTCTGCAATCCTGAAGCTCATCTCCCCGACGATGGCAGAGAGCAGAGCTGTGCCACCCATCCTGTGGCTGCCATCCTCAATAGGAGCAGGGGGGCCTCCGCAGTAACTGGCCAAATCTATGAGTGGGAACAAGCTCAGGGCTGGGAAGGTGGAGAGGGCAGACAGGCAGGAGGGCAGAGCATGAATGACTCACCCCAGAACAAAGGACCTGCAGAAGTCAGCAATAAAATGAGAAGCATCCTGGAAAAGGTCAACAAGAGACTCGTGTCATTCTGCTGTCAACCCCCAAATCTGCTGTCCAAATCCCCAGAGTAAGCCTGTAAAACAGAGGGGAACCAGTTTCCTCCCTGCAGAACAAGGGCTACCCTCAGCTTCATCATCCACGCCCCTCCAGTAGAGCTTATCCTGAAACAAAGAACCTGCCGGTTCTGTTCTGCTGGGCCACCCTGGTCTTGGGAAGGCACATCCCCCATCCCCACCCCCGCTCCACCCTTCCACCCCCCAACTTTCAGCTGAGTCCTGCCTACTGGGAACACAGTGCCTGCCTACCCACTTTCCTGGGAGCCAAGAAAGTACCCAAATCTGTAGCAAGTTGAAGCCTGCCCCTGCCCTCCCTGAAACCTTGGGGCCCCAGTCACAGCCAAAGCCAAGTGGCTTTGTATCTGGGTACATTTGGCAGCTGGAGGGGTGTGTGTGACCACAGTAGGTTGCTCTGAAGCCCGCAAGGACACACACATGTTCTGGAGACATTAACATCTCTGCACACGTTCAATAGGCTACCACCACCCTAGTTTGTGGGCTGAGTGACAGACTCAGAAATTGACCAAGATCCTTGTGGAAGATTAAAACTTAGTCTCTAGCATCCTTCCTTTCCTAGCCCTGACCATCACCACCCACACCCCTTCTGCCCTTGGAATGGAAGGGCTTGCAGGCTCAGGAGAGCCAACACCAGGGAAGGGTAGTAGCTTGCCTCAATCCAGGCATCTCCCGGATAGAAAGAATCCCCAGGGCAGCAGGAGGCCTATGCCGTGCAGTTTGTAATGGCAGAAAAACTAGAAATGATGCAAGTGTTCACCAACAAAGTATGAGTAAATTAAATTATACTACATCCATGCAAAGTGATATTTGGCAGCATGAAAACAAAAATTCAATGTATTCATAAGTGCCAAGATTTCAAAAGCAACCCAAGACCTAATGAGTGGGGAAAGTGAGCTCTAAAGTCAGCCATGCGTGTAGCATGATTCCATTATTGTTGTCATTCTATATTTGACGCCGTCTCACCCATCCTCTCTGCCCTCCCCTGTCCTGCTCTGGGCCCCAGGAAGCCAACCTTTAAGGACCACAAATCCCAGGTTCCCTTGCAAGCTGAATGCCAATTGGATTGGGCCAATGGAAAAGCCTCTGGCCAGAGATCAGAGGATGGGACAGAGGCAGATCCCTCCCTGTCCTGGGGCTTTTGCTCTACTTTGGCTGCAGCTAAAGGCACTGGAAGAGCAGACTTGACGAATCTGAGTTTGAATGTTCCCACCTAGATCATATCAGATGCATTAAGATTTGCACACTCCTCACAATCAATACAGTGTTGACTATAAGCTTTTTGAAAGGGCTTGTATGAAGTTACTAATTTTGATACTAGCAAGAGATTATGCCTTTGGTTCATACAATTTAAACCTGTATTGAGTTTACATACAATGGCACAAAAGTTAGCCTGAGTTGCAGTTAACTAGTTGAAATAATGTTACTTTGATAAAGATTCATTAATCTGAGACATTCTTTTTATATTTTGGAGCCAGGAGATACATGATAATTTTTTTTAAGGTCTTCTAAAAGTTCACAAGCCCTCAGCAATGGAGCTGGTGGAAAAAATATCTGGAATGTTCAGATGTTGCTGGGCCCCTCCTAGGAGGGCCTGTTCCAATGCAAGAGCAGTCCCATGGGTCACCAAGGTTGCAGAGAATGGACCAAACCCACACGGGAGAATTTTCTCTGCTTGAGAGCTATTTCCTGAGCAACCAAGGAGCTAGCTGGCCAGGGAGAAGAAGGGAGACTAGCCTCCATAGCTCATTCTATGAGCTGACCCCATGAGCTGACCCAAACCTAAGTCAGTAGCCTTACTCCTCCTCCTCCAGTAGCACAGCCAGATAGCATGGCCTGCCCGGGGCCTTCAACCTGTTTTCTGGGCCATGCTGAGACTTGCAGCAAGTCTGCTGCCAGCATGAGCTGCTACTCCAGTTTCCTACTCACTGGGATATGCCAAGCACGGAGCCCAGGGGTGAACACCTGGTCTCAGTCAACACCTTCGAGCAGTATGTGCTGGGGACACTGCTGGCTCCTCCCCTCCCACCAGACCTCTAAGTAGGGACTGGGGAAGCCTCACGGAGGATTATTGAATGTGCTCAAAGACCTGGCACCCACATGTATTACCAACACATACCCCTTGTATGGGAAGGGGGCCGGGTCAGGCCTCCAGGTCCCTCAGCACCCTCGACCCTCAGACTCTGGGTGAAGTTCTTTCCCCTGACCTTTCCTAAAAGCTGGAACCAGGCCCAAGGTGCTTACACCATCTTAGCAGGCTCCCCAGAGGTCGACGGGCCCAGCCTTTGAAGCTCCAGCAATCCAGGGATCAGGGCTCTCCCAAATCCAGGCACAGGCAACATAGGGCTTGAGGGTGTGGAAAGATTGGCAGGAACTGTGCCAATTCACTGCTGTCCCCTTGGTGGTAATAACTGAGTGACTTGTCTTCCCCCAGAAGGCTATCTTTGCAAAGTGACCAGATAACGGTCCATGAGCAGCCAGAAATGGGGGCTCTCGCCCTTTCCATGTGCCAGGTGGGCTTAGGGCTCTGGCCTGGGCCTCAGCACAGTGCAGGCTTTGAGGATGAGGGAGCTGAGGTCTGAGTTTAAGAGGCTCAACACTCTGAGGCTCGAACTCTGACCCTTGATCAGCACTTTCTGCCTCACTGTCCCTCATGGTGGGTCAGAGAAGCAGGAGCTGTGCAGGCTCCAGGGCAGGGGACAGAAAGGCCCACCATGGCCAGGTAGGGCTCTCCCAAGGGCCGGGATGGAGAAGCCTGTCTAGGCTACTTGGTGGTGGAGTCAAGATCCCACCCAGACTCCCACCTCCACCAGCTGGGCCTGGGAAACTGCTGAGGGCCATTACCAAGTATGGCAGGAAACCATCAACAGAGGCCAGCTGTCCCCGCACTGAGCCAGGGCCTTGTTGGGAGGGGAGGTAATATGGAGGAGGGAGGAAAAAGGGTTAAAGGATAAACACAGAGAAACAAGGAGTCAGAGAGGAGCAGAAATGTCAGAAACAAGCACAAGACAAGCTAATTCCTATCATATGACCGTGAAGGATTCCCTGGAAGAAGCAAACTAGAGCCTTTGATGTTGGCATTTTTAAGGTTCCTGTCTCCATGACACTTATCAAGCCACTCTCTGCACAGCCAATGGTCATCCATGCATCCAGGAGGGCCTTGTGTTTAACTACTCCTCCGGGGGAGGATACAGAGAGATGTCCTCACTCTAGGACTGCAAGACAAGGATACAAAGTGTCCTGGGCATTCTGAGCCTCTTTAGGAGGCTTTCCTACAGCGCAACCTTGGAAGTTCCCTTTCCTGCAGTAACCTCACTTGTTAACGCCTGTCTTGGGGTCAAGCCAGAGGCAAAGGAGTCAGCTAAGCCCAGAGGTATAGCTGATGGACACAGCAGGGCAGTTCAGGAAACGCTCAACCTAATGGCCCAGGCCAAGGCTTACTCAAGATCCTCTGCTGCCCCGATTCACACATGTGTAGACTCGACCAAGGAATCTGGAAGACATTCCAGGTGGAGAAGTGAACATGTGGCACTTGCCCTCCTGTACTGAGCAACTCTCTGTACTAGGACTCCATGACTCCCTGGTCAGAGCCAGAAGCATAGATGACCTTATTATGCTCCTTAGACAACAAGGAAATCGAGACAGAGAGAGGTGAATTTCTTGGTTCAAGGCAATTCACTTCCAATGCGATGGGTCTGACACTCAATCCATTTAGTCTCACTCTTCAACCTGTTCTCTCTCTTTTTTTATATTATTGTTTTTAATTGTGGAAGGATTCACTTAATATGAATTTTACCATTTCAAACACATTTAAAAGTGCCTTGGCCTTCTTATAAAACCACCACCACCTGCAGATGTACAAAACTCTTCTTCAGCAAGCAAACCCCGAAACTGCCACACTTCACACTAACTCCCCATGGTCCACCATTCTACTCTCTCTCTCTATCAATTCGACTTCCTAAGGTATCTCATATAAGTGGGAATCACATGTGCCTGTCTTTCTCTGAATGGCTTATTTCACAAAATATAATGTCCTCAAGGTGTGTCCAAGTAGTAGCAGGTGTCAGCCCTGTTCTCTCTTCTTAAAAAATTATTTTGGATTGATGATAAATTTATACAAAAAAAAAAAAGTTACCGAAGGAATCATAGTGAAAAGTCTCCTCTCAGTCCCCTCCAAATGCTTCTCCTTTCTAGAAACAACCATTACCATCCACTGAAGAGATCGTTTGCAGGCATACAAGTAAGTACATTCATGGTGTCTTTTGCCTCAGTTTTACCCTGTTCTGTGCTGTGGTTTGCAGTCTGTCTAGAAGATCATTTCCTGATCAGTTCAGATCTTCCCTGACTCTTCAGCTACCCAGTGCCTTGCAGTAGGGCCACACGGTCACTTACTTGACAAGTCCTGGCTGAGGCTAGTTTGGAACCTGTGCTCTCAACCCTGTCGAGGTGCCTTGAAGTCGGACAGTGCAGGTCGCCATGGCCTCCAAATAAAACATAATGCAAAGGACTTATTCATTGATCCATGCCAGGGATTCCTATTCAGCCAGCAAAGGAGTCTTACACATAAAGAATCCCAAGGTTAAAATAACATACAGTGAGCACTGTAAACAGGGGTGGGGACAGACCCAGAGAGAGTTATCACTGAGCCTGTCGAAGACTTCATTGTTCCTGCTCCCAGCCCTCTTACTCCCAAGACTTCTGTTTCAGGAAACAGCACCCTTTGAACCCCAATGCCCAAGCCAGGGTCCATCTCAGCAGATGGGAAATCAGAGCATGTCACTCCTTGATAAAAATCTTCAAGAGCTTCCAGTACTCGGGGCCTAAAGCTCTTAGCTTGAGGCTTGTTATGTTCCAGGCACTGCCTCTCAGGCACACTGGACTCCTTCCTGTCCTAAGCCCTGGGTGCTGCTTGTCTCCTCTGCCTGGAACCCTCTATGGGCCTCAGCATGAAGCCATCTACCTAGAAAGTCCACCCTGAGTCCCTCATCTAAGTAGGTCTCAGCACCCTGCTTAGTTCTGCCCAAGCAAGTATTGCAACCTGTAATTATTTCATCTGTTTGATTGTTTACTAGTCTATCGTCACCACTCAAGTGAAGTTTCACAGGGATTTGGGTCTGGTTCGTGGTCCCTGTATCCCTGTCCTGGATAGTTACCCTCAGGACAGCAGATGCTGAGACAGAGCTTGGAAGGCAAGATGGTAACCAGGAAGCTGTACCTGAGACGGAAGCAGGATCTGGCAGAGGGAAAAGCTGAACTGCCTCTCAGCCAACCAGGCAGAGGGCTCTGGAGGTTTGCCCACCAGACTTGTTCACCTGGTGCAAAAATGCCCAGGCTTGCTGGGCACAGTGGAGCATACCTGTCCCAGCTACTCAGGAAGCTGAGGAGGGAGGTACGCTTGCACCCAGAAGTTCTACAGCAGCCTAGGCAACAAAGACTCCAACTCGGAAAAAGACAAGAAGGGAGGGAAGGAAAGGCAATGCCCAGGCTTTTAGAGCCCCTTCTTGTTCTGCCACCAAATGTGATCAGCCTCCAGGGACAGTGTAACCTTGAGAAAGGCAGTTCTCTGGGTTACTGGCAGCTGGAGTTTGTCTTCTGACCACACTCCTGGAGGCCAAGTGGCAGAGAGTTCATCTTGAAGGGGCTCCTACAGTGCCCCTCCGTGTCTACCCCAATTCCCAACTCCTAGCACAGTGCCTGGGGCAGAGAAGATGCTCGGAAATTTTGAATAAATGAATGGGTGGATGTTTAATTGAGCCTTGAAATACAAATAGGATTTGGAGAAATGGGCAAGGCAGGAAACTCATATTCCAGGCATGGGGCTTAGTTTGTGCAAAGGTGAAAAGGCGGGAAGAAAACATGGAACATGCCCAAGTCCACAAATAGGAAGAGAGAGTTAAAGTGCCCTGCTGGGGAGTAGAGAAGGGAAGTTCAGATGTTTGGAAAAGGCTGGTGGGCAAAGGCCTTGTAAATCACACTTGAATTTTATCCTGTTGGCAAGAGGAAGCTTTGAAAGGGTCTCAAGAAGCAGAACGGCATGATCCGTGGGCTTTAGGAAGATCATCCCAATGGCCCTTCAGAGATGGTTGAGCAGAGCACGCCGAGAGGCAGGGAGGCCGGGGAGGAGCCGCATTCCGTCCAGGAGGCCCGTGGTCATAGAACAAGGGCCCTGGAGAAGGAAGGGAACAAGCAGAGAAAGTGGCCGTGGGAGGCAAGAAAGAGGCTAAGGTCAAAGCCTGGGAACTCCCAACACTTAAGGCCGGTCAGCAAAGAGTAAACAGCTAAACAGAACAAGAAGGAATGGCCAGGGAAGGAAAACAGGAAAGAACTTGCCGTGGGAGCGCAGGGGAGAGAATGGGTGGAGGAGGAGAAGGTCAGCAGGGCGAAGACCAGTAAGAGGTCAAGCGAGATAAGACTGAAGGTGCCCCTGCACCTGGCCACCAGAAGGGCAGGTGGCCCTTCTGGGTGGGAACAGACCTCGTCTGATGCACAACATCATCCAGCTTAAAATCTGGGGTTCGATTTCGGATGCGTGCGCTGGAGAAGTCCATGTGCTTTGATCCAAGGTCTCCCCCAACCCTGACCACAGGGACGCTCCGAATCACAGGAACCTGTGGCTTGTGGTCCAGCCTCCTTCCTTGGAGGGAAGCAGTGGAAGAGCCGGTGGAGAATCAGGGTCCTCCATCCAAGCCCTGTCCCTGCCACCTGTGAGGGTCCTCGGGCCTCTGTCTTTCCTGGGATGGTGCGTCCAGGTGGGCTCTACAATTGCTCCCATTGATCTGGCCTGCCCCAGTGCTCCGGTTCAAAGAGAGAGCACAGGTGGCCAGGCTTCATGCCCTCTGACTCAGGTTCCCCTTGTTACCTCCACACAGTACTCGGGGCCTCCCCCCTCCAGGTGGCCCATTATGTGAGTTCAGTTTCAATGACCACAGAAACTGGTTGAGAAAAGAGAGTGTTTACTTATTCCACAGAGCTGATGCCCAAGTAAATAATGCAGTCTCTTCAGTGGAGCCTGCACCCTGACCTCCTCCCTCTGGGCACTGCCTGCAGCATATAAGAAGGCACCAATGCCTCCGAAGGCCACAAGACGACAGGATCCAGAGACAACCAGAATCACCAGGGCCTCCCACCATGAAGCTCATAGTCACCTTCACCCTTGTCCTACTGGCTGTCTGCTGCAGCTCTGGTGAGTATCCAGGGTCCCTTCCTCCCAAGAGTGGGCTCCCAAACTCTGCACCACCTCATTCTGCTCAAAAGAAGGGGTGATGAGCTGCCCCCATCCTCTCTCTAGTGCTGGGAGGGCTTGGGAATGCTGATTCTCAGAGCGCCAAGCTGTAAGAAAACCTGCGAAGGACCCCATCTTCCATACCCAAGACCTCAAAATTCCAGGGAATGGAAAAGCCTGAGGGGGAGGTATGAAGGAGATCCCATGCAGACGAGAGCATCCACCCAAGAACAAATGGGATAGGGACAATGAGCCCCTCCAGCCCCGCCTGGGACAGTCCCCAAGATGTCAAAAGACCTTGGTACAACCTCCGGGCTTGGGGAATTCACCCAAATCTGGCCGTTAGTCTGGAAGGCAAACTGCAGAGACTCATGTCTTCAAAAGAAACCCAACCCAAGGCAAAGTCAGAAAGGAAGATTCCAATAAGGGATCTTTCCTGGGAAACTGCTGACCAAGAGTGGAGTTCTCTAAACATTTTGTCCTCTGCAGAAAGGATTAGGCGTCTCTAAGTAGTCACTGCTGTAACTAAGAAGAAAGGAATGAAAATGAGAGGGGGAAGGAGGGAAGAAGATGTCAAGGGAGGGAGGAGATCAGCACCCTGTCTTTGGGGAATAGGATTACCTAACTGTGTTTTTTTGCTCTCCGTCAACTTCTTCCACTCCTATTTGAAAACGTTGTTGTTATTTTTTTTTTAATAAACAAACTCCAATTAATTCAGTTGCAAAATTTCATAATACCCATGGATATACGTTTTATGACTCTGGTGGCTTAGACAACCCAAACCAAGAGGCAGTGGGAACAGCTATCTTGCAGAGAGGTTTATTTGTTTTTCAGGGGAAATGACATCATTTTGGACTGAATGTTTATTAATTAGAAGATCTCATTACAGTGCCTAGAGGTGGGTGGCTCAGCAAGATATAACTGAAATATGTTAAGGGGTGGATTGGGAGTACATTTGTATATCCATATATGTGCATACAACAGTAATAAAAATAATAACAATACTCAGCACTTATTTAGCACTTATAATGTATCATTCTGGTTTTAACCCTCTTAACATACTATCTCTTTTCATTCATCCAACAACCCAAGGAAGCAAAGATATTGTCCCCATTTTACAGAGAAGAAAACTGAGCTACTGAAAGATAAAGTATGTCACCTGATAACATTGTGAACTGAAAGGAGGGGACTTGAGTCCTGGAGAGGGTTCCACTTGGAGTGGGGCTGAATTTGCACACAAGGCAGAGAATTCAAGGACAGGGATTTGAGGCTCAGTGGGAAGCTGGAAGCAGCCAGAACGTAGGAAATGGTGATTGTCCCCCATGCTCCTGAAGGAAGGGACCTGAGAAGGCAGCACAATCTGGCAGCAGTCCAGCAGAAGGGAACACAGTGAGCTAAAAGAGCTGAGAGTGCCACAGGCCTAATACCACGTGTGCCTTTGTCTTCCCCACCAGGTTTGGGAACCCATGTTGGGCTAGTAAAGGGTTTTGCCACTTGCCCTCAGTGACACGTGGCTCAGACCATCATTAACCACAAGTGGGAGGCGTTTCTGGTGGAAACCAAAGTTTTCAAATTTTTCTCCTCCCAGCCCAGACACTGCATTAAAAAAAAAAAAAAAAATCAGACCATCAGCTTCTCCTATCCAGACTCTACCTAGAACTCCAGCAAGAAAAAAATAAAAGGCCATCCCATCCCAGGAAGACTCAGGATGGCTTGAGCAAGCCATGGAAAGCTGGCCATGACCTAGAACATATTCACACAGTGCCAAATCATCAACTGCTTGGAGCATCACCAGATCCTACATTCTAGTGCATCAACAAAAAGCTGCTATCTCTTGCTGAGGGGCCTGGATGTCTGCATCTGGGGCAGGCCCAGCAGAGGGCTGGCCAGCTTGGAAAAGGGCCTGCAACCATGTGCTTTCTCTTTGCTATATTCCAGCTTCTGCAGAGACCTGCCCTGAATTTTTTCATATCATGGAAACCCTCTTCATGGGCACACTCTCCAGTTACGAGAGTTCAGTGGAACCATTCAACCCTGATCCCGACATGAAAGAGGCAGGAATCCAGATGAAGAAGCTGCTGGACACCCTCCCCGTGGGGATCAAAATGAATGTCCTGAAGCTCTCAGTAAGTGGTATCCTTCACTCACAGCAGGTACAAGTGGCCTCCCCAAGCCCTTCAGCTACAGTGTCACCCCATTCTTCAGCCCCATTTCTCATGCAGTGGGGAGAACCACAGGACCAATGGACAGCCCAGGCAAGGCGGCCCAGGCATCTCCCTCGGCATTTCCCCTCTCTTTGAAATTTATTTATTGGTTTGTTTATTTATTTATTTTGAGATGGGGTCTCACTCTGTTGCCTCAGTTGGCACTGTCTCAACTCCTGGGTCCTCACAAGTAACTAGGACCTCGGGCATGGGCCACCACACCCAGCTCCCCTTACTCCTCCTAGAGCTTTCTGAACCCTTAGTATATGTCAAAGTCTCTGTGGGCCATCATCCCCATTGAACTCTGAGGTTCACTCACTACTCTATTGGGATTTTGTTCCATTCTTTGTTTCAGGACAAAATATTAAAAAGTCCACGATGTGCTGGGGTTTAGAAATGCAAAGCCTACCATATTTGGAAACCAGAAACGTCCAACTGCCAAGCCCCTGTTGCTGCACCCTGCCTGGTCTTGCTCTCTACAATAAACTACAAGCATCTCACTGGCATGCCTCTGACTTTCTTTTTAGTTACCTGCTAGAGCTAGAAGGCTTGGTAAGGTCAGCCTGAGCAAAGAGAGGACAGCTGAGCTTGACTCCAGGAGGAAACTCAGAAGTCCACCCTCCCAAGTTTCTTTCCCCTAGGCTTCTGTTATTTGTCACCAAAAGAACTCAAATGCCCTCCCACGAGATCTACCATCTACTCAAAAATTCGAAGTCCACTTGTCCAACAGACCTGGTGACCCTCCTCTCCAATCTGCTCCTAATCTCGCTGAGGCTGGACTGCTCCAACCAGGAGCCTGAGGGTCATCCCTTCACCCTTCCCTCTCCATCAACTAAGGCTGTCTCTGAAAGGCCTCTGGAATCCCCTGCTCCCTCCATGTCCACAAGGCACAACCCTTACCTGCCACAACTCCAGGGAACTCCCAACTCTACTTAGTGGACGCATTTTTCACACAGTAAGCCCCACGAGGCCTTTTTATCAAACAGAAACACTTTCCACTGCCCACCCCAACCCCATCCTTCAAAAGCCTCAAGCGCTTTCATCACACAACTCCATGCCCAGATAGAGGCCAGGTCTCCCACCCTCCTTTAAAGAGGTTCCCTCGCTCCTCTCACAATCCCCCACCTCCTTTGCCCTCGGTTTGTAAAGGCAACCCAGCGCCTTCCCATCTCAAGACATCTGTCCAGGCCAGACAGCATGAACTACTCAAAAAAAAAATATCATTGACTTTAAAAAAAATAAAAATCTCTCTAGAGCAACATGTGCAAAGGAATAGAACTCGCCCCCCAAAAGCATCCAATTTCAATCTGAAAATCCCCCAAACACCCCTGCCCCGCGGCAGTCAGCCCCCAGCCGGGCCACCCCAACCGCAGTAGTTCCTGGTAGAATAAAAGTGGGGGGCGCGGAGGGGCGGCGGGAATGGAAAGGGCGTTGGCAGAGAGCGCGGAAGGAAGGACGCAGCCGAGGAGCGCGCCAGCGCTGGAGTCCCGGCAGCTCCAAGAAGCCACGTGGTCGGGCGGGGGCCGCGCCTGCCCCGCGCGCGGCGGCCTCCAGGGGGCAGTGTCGGCCACGCCGGACGGGCTCCCGGGCTCTGGGCGGCGCGGCTCTTGCCGAGGTCAGATGATGAAACACTGCTTCCTCCTAAGGACCTTGGGTCATCTATCTGAGTTTTTAAAATTGATTTTGAGGCTTTTTGAGATCGGGGTGAGGGGAAAAGCAGGCAGTCCCACAAATGTCGTGGCCCGGTTGGGCCCTGCCAGGGAGTGACGTGTCAGCTTTTCTGAAACCGCTCCGCTCCCAGACAGTTCCAGAGGCCAGTCCGCCAGAACCCAGCACCCGCGAGAGGGTCCCCAGGGCAGAGAGGACCACGGGGAGCTGGCGGGCTGGCCTTCGACCTCCACCTGCCTGGTGTTTAAAGCCCCAGGCGAGAAACCGCCGCCTAAGAACCTCCAGCGATCTCTGAACCCGGCTTTCACAAGGTCTGGACTATGCTCACGTCACTCAGAGTGCGGGCCCCAGCTCCTGCCCTACAGGTCGTGGAATCCCCAATTCCCGCATCTCCAGAGCCAAAAAAGAAAAAAACAACTGGTACTAATGAGAATACTCTGCCTACTCCCCAAAACACACAGTTGGGCACACAGACTGTAAAGACACCACACCTTCATTGTCTGCCACAAAGGAGGGGCCTCTGGTTGTAAAAATTCCAGGGCAGGTCAGGGGGATTGGCCATTCCAAAAGAGATTCTTTGCCATAGGTGGGGCCCTGATGGGGGCCTCCCCCACTCCCCCCCGGCTCCCAGGTCCTCAGATTCCTCTGCATCCAGATCATCCAGTCTACATACCTTTGCATCTCTGGACCATCCACCTAGGTGAGTATTTTTCAAATGGATAAGGATCCCGGGCCATAAAAGGTTCAGAATTTTAATTACCTGCTGACTGCTGGGAAAATATTTACCTTGGGCAAATACAATGCAGATAACTAAGGATAAAAGGAAGTACAATTATATTGCAATGGGTCTCTGCCCTAAGGGGCTGGAGGTGATTCACAAGAATGTGAGCTGCCGTGACCCACAGAAATGTACCTTACTGCTTTTAAAGAGCAGAATGCAAAGATGAACCGATTGCAACCCCTGAAAGAGCACGTAGCTGTGTGCAGCTTGGTGACAGAGATAGGAAGGAAATTCGGAATGTTCGTTGAATTCTTTTTTTGTCTGCAAGCGCTTCCTCACACTAATTAACCAAATATGACAGCACTGAGCCATGAGCTAGGTTCAAGCCCTGGCCTTTTTTTTTTTTTTTAATGAACCTCAACGGGTTTTACATTTGAAGAATGAAGAAAAGAAATAGGAGGAGGAAAAAAAGTCCAAGATTGTATTATGCAAATATACATTTATCAAATCAGTCATTTTTTCACTATGAATATGCCAAATTCTAAAACACGGGAAAGCCAATGTATGAATATAAGCTTTCTGCACTTGGATGTATTAAGCACAGTGTGAAGAAAAAACTTCAAATGTATGTCAACAAAGGGGTGGGGGAGATCAAGAAATATATTTTTAGCACTCTACCAGTTTTAACATTCTTACCTCGGAGGACCTGAGAGAAGAGAAAGATCACATTTGTTGATGGGTTTCAAGAAAACTGTGTCTCTGGGTGAAAATATCTGTTTACTCCCATGACCTGCAACCGAAAGAATTTTACTCTTGAAGATAACTAAAGACAAATGGTAATTATCAAGCCTTGCTATCACGTTTCAAAACCCAAGGGCTAGTCCTTCTGCCTGTCAATTATAGCCTGGATTAATTGATAAGTAGGAAAACTGCAGTTGTACACGTGAGACAATTGAGGTTAGCCTGGCAGAAAAATCTATAAGTGACTCACAAGACAGGAAGAGGAAGCAAAACCAACCTTCATCAACTTTATCAAGATGATGTGGATAAAATTATGTCCAGTTTGCAACTGATGCAAGACAATGTTGTTTTCAAATAACAAGGGATTTGTGGATAGTAATTCCCCATGGGGTGATGGTCACTCCAAATAGCTTCAGATAGATGATAAAGGGAACCTTGAAGGATGATGATAGAGCCACACAGGGCATTCGGAAACGTGTCATTAGGGATGTTCCTCCCAAGCCCTTGCAGAATATATCAACAGGCACACAGGGATAATGTGAGGATGAGTCACCAGTAGTTAGTCACCCTGCATGTTTTCATGAACGAACTAAAATTATAAAACTAGTACATGCAAAAAAAAATCTGAAAATAGAGTCAGCCTAGCAAGCATGGTTGGCAGCTTCAGGACTGATAAACCAGGTTGGGAATTCAGATTTGTTCCCCCATCAAATGAATGGATTCCCAATGTACCACACAAATCTAGTTGATACATAAAATATCTGAAGGTTTGTACCCATGGCTCAGCACTGTTCTGTGCAACCACAATACACGCAACTGCCAAGCTTCTTCCTTTGGAATTCTCCCTTAGGCTTCTGTCACAGAAGCAGTTTCCCTGTCAGCCCCAGGACAGTAGGGAGGATTTTACTAAGTTGCTGAGGCTAGACTTGAACTTTCAATTCTTGTGCCTCAGTCTCCTGAATTGCTTGGGATTACAGGCGTGCACCACCACACCCAGCACAATACAGCTTCAAGTCTCTGATGCTGACTTCCTCTTCTGTCTGCTCTTCCACTTTCAAGGTCCCGGGGAATTACCCTGGGTCCACTCCAGCAAGCCCGAATGATCTCCCCATTTCTTTCTTTCTTTCTTTTTTTTTCTTTTCTTTTCTTTTTCTTTTTCTTTTTTTTTTTTTTTTTTTTTGTGTGTGTGTGTGGTGTTGAGGATTGAACCCAGGCCTTGTGCATGTGAGGCAAGCACTCTACCAACTGAGCTATATCCCCAGCCCCTTGATTTTCCCATTTCAAGGTAGCTGATCAGCAACCTTAGTTCCATCAAGAGCCGTAATTTCTCTTTGCCGTATAACCTAACATAGTCACAGGTTCTGGGAATAAGGATGTGGACATCCTTGAGGGGCCACTAATCTGCCTTCTAAAGGGTCCTGAAGATTTCGGTCTTGCCCCTTTGCAGAATTCTCTTCCCACAATTGCCAAAAATCAAATCCTGCCTTTCCCCCACCAGCCCATGGGTTCAGGGATGCAGTGGTGGACAAGTTCAGAAATAAGGTTGCCCTCCAAGTCAGTCCAGAGTGAAGCCCACACGTGAACATTTGAAACAGACAACAAATCAACACTGTTCACACCTCCATGCCTTTGCCCAAACAGCTCCTTTGATTGAAGTGCCTGCCCTTCCCAAAGTCCCCTGAAGAACCACATCCATCCTTCACGACCCAAGCTCTACGCAGGACATACCTCTACCAAAAAAAAAAAAAAAAAATCCATTTAACAAGTCATCCTGCATTTTTAAAAAAACATTTGCTAAATCTGGACACCTAAAGATTCTCTCAAGATTCAGTGCTTCACTTTCTACACTCCACGCCTCGTGCCCTGAGGATCTGGGGCTCCCTCTGCCCCTGGGCCCCCTGGCTCCTAGCCTGCACTCTGTTGTGCATTGATCTCACTGTGGCGTATGTGCTTATGTTTATTCCCCTCTCTAGAACATGAGCCCCAGGAAGTTATGAACCACATTTTTGTTATCTTCCTTGCCACTCATGGCAGAAAAATCAGAGACTCCAGGTAACAAATAAATAAATAAATAAACCACTTGGATGTGAATCTGCAGAATTTGAAACCAATGTAGAAAATAAGACTGTAAATTCAGTTACAAAACTCGAGACTCTTTTTTTATTCCAAATTAACAAATTAACACTGTTCACACCTCCATTCCTTCTAGGCAAGTTCTCTCAGCTTCCAGACAAGTTCACATCAATAACCAAGTAGTCCCAGAGAGAAAACCTTAGCCCCCAAAGAAGACCCCACACACACACATTCACTATTCTCATCTGATTCGTTTGAGGAATTCATGCATAACGTGGGCAGGAAGTTGAAATAAAAAATTCCAAAAAGTTTGAAATCCATTGGTCCCTTCGTCACTATCTTTCTTGGTTGTGAATGATGATGGAATCAGCTTACAAAACCAGATTCTTCTTAAACCACAAATCCATCTGAAATGCATTCATTACACGCTTAATCAGTTTCAAGGCCTGAATATTTTGCAATTATATCAGTGTTGATAAATGTTAAATATTAACCAGAGAACCCAAAAGTTATCGTTTAATGTCTACTGCCAAAGAACAAGAATTTCAGTCCGCCCTCCCCGTGGGAGACAAGGCACATGGAAAAATCATGGGTCTGAAGACATGCATTGATCCTCATGTTAAGAATTACATTTCTACTTTTTTAGACTAATCAAGGAGAAAGAGAGAGGGGTAAGGGGAAGAGAAAGAGGGAGAAAGAAAAGAAAGAGGGAATGTGCTGCGGTTCTCTCTGGCTCCTCAGTCGTGAGAGGCCGTAATCATGCGCTGACTCTGAAAACCAAATAGAATAAAAAAGTGACGGCAAAGCTGCATCCCCCCGCCTCCCGGTGACTCAACCATCCAGCAAAGGAGCAGAGCAAAACCCACAGGGATGACACAGAATCGATGCTTGATAAACGTTTATTGGGTGGATAAGTAGATAATCACCTGCACCTGCTAGCTGCCCAAGCCCACCCTAGTTGCAAACATAAGCCCACACCCACACCCTTGCAAGTGAAGCACCAATAACCAGGCGCAGTGGTGCCCGCCTGTGAGCCCAGCTACTTCTGAGGGAGGCTGAGGCAGGAGGATCACAAGTTCAAGACCAACCTGGGCAAGTTGGTGAGACCCTGTCTCAAAATTAAAAACAAAAAGGGCTGGAGGTGTGGATCAGTGGTAAAGCACTCAGGGTTCAATCCCCGGTACTAAAGAAAGGGAGGGAGGGAGAAGAAAGAAGGGTGGAGAAAGGCGGGGGGGGGGGGGAGAGAGAAAGAAAAAAAAGAAAAAGTGGAAGAAAGAAAGAAGGAAAGAAAGGCAGGCACCAATAGAGTCTCTGCTCAGCCTCCAACCGAGGAGGCTGGGGCTATAATCGTGCGTGCTCTGAAAAGCCACCTCGTGGAAGGTAGCCCTTTAGCTGCAGGTGTTTGTTTCCTCTGGCACCGCAATGTGCAATTTCCCATTTTTAGAACAATGCTCCAAAGAACAGCCACAAAAACAACCTTCAGAGGGGGCGGTTTTCTTCCCGGCCATGGCTACAGCCCTGTAAAACAACAACAAAGAGATTTTTACTCAAAACATGATTTGCATGTCTCCATACAACCAGGACGCTTTGCACAGGCCGGAGGAAGGGACCCTCGCCCTTTGGGAGAGCATCGAAACAAACTCTTGCATTTGGAGAAGGATCTGGAAGCTCCTGCTCTTGGTTCTGTTGGGGTCCGCATGTGCCTCCCCCTGCCTGGTTTTCCCCGCAGCTGGCGAGGGCAGAAAGGAAGCTTGTGGAAAGCCAGCGACTGCCCTTTGGGTGCCCCTGTTCAGGTCCGAGGCCAGAAGAGGACAGTGTGTTCTCAAGAACCTCCAAATAGCAAATGAAGGTGAGGAACCAGGAAGAGATCCACCCTCCCGAGCCTCAGCCATGAAGAAATCTTCTTTAGGAGCCGGAGATAGCAGAGCAACTTACCTGGCACTTGCAAGGCCTGGGTTCCACCCCCAGCATCGCAGGAAAAAAAAATTAAATAGATAAGGAACAAGAAATCCCTTCTGTTCTCAACTCCAAACTGACTCTCTCTCTCTTCCCTTTCCTCTTTATGCTTCCTAAACCCTACAAAACTTCAGGAGCCCCTCATCTCTCAGCACACCCTCCCCTGGCCCCTGAGCCCACCTGCTCCAGCCTGAGTCAGGCCCAGGTCACCACCCTGGGACCCTCAGGCCTCATCTGCAGCCAGTCTACCTTTCCAACTTTATCTTCCACTAATTCCTACCTGCACCTTAGGCACCCATCAAAATAGCCTGCTAGCTATTCCCAACCATCTCTGCTCTCTAGGATTCTCTCCCCTCGGGCCCTCCACTTGGAAGGACCCTTCTGATTCTCTACCCATTTTGTGTGACCTTCTGATTCAAAACGACTCACCCAAAACACTGAGATTCTGCCCCATTCTGTCAGCCTATGCACCCTTTGTGGAGAAATCATTCACCCAGTTTTTATTCCAATTAAATTTCAAATTAATCAATATAATAAAAAAAAAATGTGTGTTGATTGTCAAGAGGGTGCTGTGGTTTGGATGTGGCGAGTGGGATGCCAAGAGGTCTTCTCCAGAGCAGAGCCTGCTGGTGCCGTGTCCTTGAACCTCCAGAGCGAACAGTGAGCTAATTAAGCCTCAAGCATTTTGTTATAGTAACTCAAACACACTAACACATAGAGGGGAGGTGTTGTTAAGCCTCTGTAAGAGCCTTGGGAGGAGCGGGCCACCAATGAAGCAAAAACGGTGATACCTCTACCCTTCTCTCTACTGAGCACTTGCTATAAACCTGCTGCTGAACTGAGCACTTCCTCAGTGTGGCCTCTTTTAATCCCCCACAAGGAGACGGCAAGGTAGATACCACTGTCTCCTTTATGCAGACCAGACACAAAGGCTTTGCAAAGTTAAATAACTGCTCAGGAGCCTCACAGTTTAAAAGGAGAAGAACTGGAACTTAAACGTGGCTCACAATATTGATCGCTATAGCCCCACCCCCTTTCTTTCTCAAGAGAATTTTTAACAGAATGGTTGGGATGAACAGCGTGGGTAGGAAGCTGTGGATCTTTTTCCAGTGGAACAAATTCATGGAAAGGGTGCATTAAGAGGCTGGGTTTCCCAGTCTTTTTTTTTTTTTTTTTTAAAGAACTAGGGGGATTTTAGGCTTCCGCAATACCAGGACCCTAATGAAGTTCTCTTTAAAGAATGGACTCTCCAACACCTGATGTTTAAGGAAGTTGTAGGCAAAGCAGAAAACCAAGAATCACCCTCGAGTTCCCAAGCCAAGCGGCAACAGTGCAGAATGTGGCATTCAAATCCCGGCTCCTATACTCACCAGCGATGAGATTCACACAAGTTATTTAACATAGCTAAGCCTCAATTTCTTTATCTGTAAAATGAGAAAACATCTGATTGACAGATGCTTTGGATGGGATTAAGGGAAATAAAGCAAGTCGATATCTATTGGGTATTCAGTAAATAATCGTTATTGCTTCCCTTGTACGTAATCATCTGCATTTCTTTTCACTTTTTCTTAAATAGACGTATCATATACATTCAGTAAATCACATAAAGGGACCCATCTTAGTGGACAGCTTGATCATCATGTACATACAGGCATTCATATAACCAACACCGGCTCTGTAAAAAGGGGACAGTGGAACTTACAGCACCCCAAAATGTTCCCTCATGCACCTTCCCAGTCCATATCCCAACCAGACATAACCAGAGTCTAACTCATCACAGGTTACATTTGCCTCTTCTTGAACTTTGCATTTGTGGAATCAGAGAATGCATAATCTTTCCATCATTGTGAGTATTCCGATACAAGAACATGCCACCATTTTTTTTCTGGCCTTACAGTGATGGGAATTTGAGGTGTTGCAAGTGTATAGAAACACCTTGAATATTCTTATATTTATCTTTTGTGCACATCACGGGCAAATTCTGTGGATTAAACACAAGCATCCCTACTATTGCGCTACACCCCCAGCCCTTTTTAAATTTTTTTTTTATTTTGTTTTGAGACAGGGTCTCACTAATTCCACCACGTTGGTCTCAAACTTCCATCCCTCCTACCTCAGCCTCCCAAGTAGCTAGTTGGATATATCTTTTTCTTGGCATGGGGAATATTTACCCGGGAGTAGAATTACTGGGTTGTGGAGTAGATTATCTGTAGCTTAAACAGAACCTGCCAAAGTGTTTTCCTAAGTGATTGTACCACTTCCCTACACCCACAGTGAGACACGGCCGTTTCGATTGTTCCACAGCCTCAGCCACGTCTGGTCCTGCAGTCCTCTCACTCCGGCCTCTCTAGCAGGTGGGTAGTAGTGTCCCACTATGGTCTTTTTTTTTTTTTTTAAAGAGAGAGAGAGAGAGAGAATTTTAATATTTATTTTTTAGTTTTTGGCAGACACAACATCTTTGTATGTAGTGCTGAGGATCGAACCCGGGCCGCACGCATGCCAGGCAAGCGTGCTACCACTTGGACCACATCCCCAGCCCTGTAGTACGCTCTTTTAAGTTCTTCAGGGAATAGTCCGAGAAGGGCAATAGCTGGGTGAAATGGTGGTGCCATTCCCAGCTTTCCAAGAAATCTCCATACTGCTTTCCAAATTGGCTGCACCAATTTGCAGTCCCACCAGCAATGTACAAGTGTACCCTTTTCCCCACATCCTCGTCAGCACTTGTTGTTATTTGACTTCATAGTGGCTGCCAATCTTACTGGAGTGAGATGGTATCTTAGGGTGGTTTTGATTTGCATTTCTCTGACTGCTAGCGATGGTGAGCATTTTTTCATGTACTTGTTGATTGATTGTATGTCCTCCTCTGAGAAGTGTCTGTTCAGGTCCTTGGCCCATTTGTTGATTGGGTTATTTGTTATCTTATTGTCTAATTTTTTGAGTTCTTTGTATACTCTGGATATTAGGGCTCTATCTGAAGTGTGAGGAGTAAAAATTTGTTCCCAGGATGTAGGCTCCCTATTTACCTCTCTTATTGTTTCTCTTGCTGAGACCAGACTTTTAATTTTGATAAAATCCAATTCATTGACTTTTCTACTATGGTCAGTGCTTTTTGTATTCTGTTTTAGAAAAATTTTTTTCCCATCCTTAAAGCTGTGAAGACATTCTCTCTCTGCTTCTGTCTTGGAATCTTGCTTTGTGTGACATCTTCCTCTAGAGCTGGACATAACCGGCTTGTTGTTATTTCATTAAGGAGCAAAGGTCTTGTAGGAAAACAAGTCATGACGGAGCTCCCATGTTAGAGCTCCGTTGGTGACGATCGCCAGAGACTTTGGGCGTCCAGTGTTACCCTGAGGCAGTCATGTGACACCAACCTGCACCACTGCCGACCTGGCTGCATTGCTGAAATTCCATAAGTTCTGTTCTGGTTTGGATCTGGAATCTGCCCCCAGAGCACCAGTGTTCAAACCTCGGCCCTCAATGCAGCGATGTTCGGAGGGGAGGCTTTGGGGAAGTGACTGGATCATGGAGAGTGCAACCTCATCAGTGGGCTAATCCATTGACAGATTGATCATTTGCATGGCTTCTGAGAGGAGGCAGGGCTTGGCTGGAGGCAGTAGCCCAGCAGAGGTGTATTCCTGGGGACTTCATCTGCCTCACTCTCTCTCTGCTTCCCAACGGCGGTGAGCCTTCTTCCGCCAAGCCCTTCTGCCATGAGGTTTCTGTCTTGGAGCCAACCAACCATGGACAACCTCTGACACCAGGAGCCAAAATAATAAACCTTTCCTCCTCCACGTTGTTTATGGCAGGTATTTTGGTCACAGGGGTAAAAAAAGTTGACTAATACAGGTCCCTAACAGGGGGTGGCATCTTCCAAAGCAAACCATGAAGGACGAGGGAGAGTGGCATCAATTCCCCTGTGTTAGTCAGATCTCTGATACTATAATGAAATAACCAAGATAACTGACTCATCGAAAGAAGGTTTCCTTTGGCCCTTGGTTTCAGAGGTTCCTGTCCAAGATGCAGCAGAGGCTCTGCTTCAGGTTTCTGATGGGGGTGCCAGATGCTGACGGCAGGGAGCTCCTGGTACAGCAAAGAGCCAGAAAGAGAGAAAGAAGGAGGGGCCAGTGTCTTGTTGGAGGGCCTTGTGACTTTCCACAAGCTTCCACCACCTCCCTGAGGACCAAATCTTTAACCCATGAACCCATCGGGGGGCAGTCAGCATCCAAGTACAGCACCCCTCAACCCTGGTTTGTACTGAGACCAGCCCCTGAAACGCCACTCACCCAGCTCTAACCATTTGACCGCACATCCTCCCCATTTGGTGACTTCTCTGTTCTCTCCTACATCAAGCTTCTGCCACGCATTTTGGTTTCTCCCTAGATTTCTCCTTTTATTTATTCAACCATTTATGACTTGTAGGGCATTGATGCATTTGCTTTCTGCCTATATCCTCCCCTCAAACCATCTCAGTACTGTTGACATTTTGGACTGGACCATCCTTTGCTGGGGGGCAGGGGGTTGTCCTGGGTGCTATAGGACACACATCTCTCCCTGCTTCTCTCTCCTGCTTTGTACTCCTCTTCTCACCGTCAGTCAAGAGGCCTGAAGGAAAAGCGAGGGGCGGCAGGGCTGGGAGGCAGAATCATTGCTTTCTCAAGCCTAACGTGTCCTTAGATGCGATCCGAGGCAACCCCCTCATTTTACACACGAGGGAGCGATCCAGATGAGGGGGAGGGGGAGGATGTGTCAGAGCCGAAAACGTGGGAGAACAAGTGCCAGGCCAAACAGGAAGTCAGTCGGCCTTCCAGGGCCTGCAGCACCGTTTCCAGTCCCACCGGGAACCTGGGATTGCTTCCCACAGCTCCTTTCTCCCTCCAGCTCTTTCTGCCCTTCCAGAAACAGCCCAAGACTAGACAGATCCAACAAGCCCCCAGAACACGCCCACCTGTCTCCATCCCCGGGAGCCCCTTCCTGAGCCTCCACTGGACAAAAGTGACCCCCCGCCCATTGCATCGTGGATACTTCATGGTGCCTCGTGCCATCATCGCATCTTAGTGCAATCCTATAATCATGAGGGGAAGGATGGTCGTGCCACCTGGCTGCACCTGTCCCAGTGGAGACAGCAGAGATCCAGAGCAGGAGGGTGACTGGAGGCAGTGCTTGACCTGATCCTGTCTCCATGCAGGCAGATGATCAGCTCCCCCGGGTGTGAGAGCCTCCACCAAAACCTCCTCCTACAGTCTGTACCCCAGAGATTCACGTGCTGGAAGCCTTGTCCCCAACGGAACGGTATTGAGAAGTGGCGGGACCTTTCAAAGGCGGGGCCTGGGGGGAGATGATTAGGTCATGGGGGCACCATGTTTATGAGCAATTGATGTCTTTTCTCGAGAGACTAAGTTGGTTCTCTTGAGCTCAGACTGGGTTAGAACTCATGGGAGTAATTAAGGTCTAAAGGGACTGGATTATTTACCTTGAGGAGTGCTATTATGAAGCAGGTCAGCCTCCCCTGACCCTCCCTCCCTCCCTCCCTCCCTCCCTCCTCACAAGTGCACTTCCCTTTTCTGCCTCTCCACCACTGGGCCTCGGCATGAAGCCCTCATCAGAAGCCAAGCGGATGCTGACACCTTTCTAACCTCCAGAACCATGAGCCAAAATACACCTTTAAAAATAATAATAATAACTTATCCAGCCTCAGGTTATGTTATGATAGCAATGAAAACGGAACCAAGTCACCTCCCGAGTTACGGTGAGTTACGGTGATTGTTCACATGGGCGGAGCATTTACTGTACACGACGCGTTGTCCTAGACACTTCCTAAATCTAGAACTCAGCTCCATGTCACCAAGTCCTCCAGAGCAGCCGCTGTCATTCTGATAGGAAGCCCAGGGAACGCTTGGCCAAGCAGCAGCGCCGTTAGCTCTGGAGCATTTTGAATGGGACACAAATCACACACATCATCCTACTCCCACCCCAACGAGGCCGTCAGACACGCCTGGAGACCTGCTGTGGACCTCCACAGAGAACTCCCACGATGCCCGGGCAGTTCAAGATGGCTCTAGCGGAACCTGTTGGGCTTCCCTCACAGCCATGAAAAGAGTTTCTCTGTAATTAAACTCAAGTCCTTGAAAACAGATCTGTGTGAAGACGAATTTTAAACGACAACAACAACCAATCAGAGTGGCACCAGGACAGGGAGAGCGTGGCGCCTGGGTGATGTAAGCATGGGACCCCCTCCTCCTGTCACTCTCAAGATGGCTGCCCCCCCAGAGCCATTTCAGGGTGGCCTTGCCCCTCCCGCCTCATCTTCCACCTGCCACTCCCCCCCTCCTTCCCGCCAGGTTCCACAGGCTGGGACCTCGGTCACCCTCCCCTCTGGCCCCTCTCTTCTCTCCGCAGGAGGGTCCCTCACTTCACAACTCTTTTTCTGATGATGAAGGGTCTAGAGGGCTGGTGGACGTACTGGAATCTACAAAGAAAGGCCCAGTTGTGGGGGGGAGCCCCACCCCACTCCCTGGACACAGGCCTCCTGCCCCCCGCTGGCCTTACAGGCCTGGCTGTGGACATACCAGCTGCAGCGCAGGACCCTTCCAGACGCTGAGCCCACCAGGGAGAGGTGCTCAGGAGCCTCCTCTGTCCCCCTCGGCTGGGGGTGTGGCGACAGCAGGCTCTGGGCTCCAGACCGAGGTCCGGGCCCCTCCACCCACCTGCCTGAGAACCTGGTAGCCCCTGGACTGTCCTTCCTTGGCAGTTCCACAGGGACAGTTCCACAGGAACTTGTATACACAGACGGGGGTGAAGGGGACTTTTTCCACAAGCCGGGACCCAAACCAGCCCCAAACCCCACTGTCCCCCGGCGATTCTCAGAGTCTGGAGTCAAACCCCATCTGCCCCAGGCCAGGCCAGCGCTGGGCTATTGCACTCTGTGGAGCGCCAGCCTCCCCCGCAGCTGGGCGGGTGCCCAGCCAAGGAAGCCTGGGCCTCAGTGTTCAGGGCATTGTTCTCCCTTAGAAGAGGATCTCGAAAGCAGAAGGAAATTAGAAACAACCGCACAATGAATCCCAGATTCTCTTTCTCTCTGCTCCGGCTGCCAGGACTAGGAGCAGGCCCCGCCCAGCACTTTTGGCCTTCCAGGATGTCCGTGCCACGGGGAAGGGCTGCTCCCAGAGGCCTCCCAGTTCTTGGTTTCCATGGCACCCTCGTTTTTCTCCAGCTAGGTGCTGATTTTGAGGGCAAAGATGCACCTGAAGCTTCTTTTCCACCTGGCACAAGTTCCAGGTCCTCCCGTGTTTGTTGACTGACTGACTGATTCCATGGGGAGGGGATGTGACCATAGGAGAGCCAGACACTTTCCCAAGCATTTCCCAGGTACAGACTCCAGGAATCCCCATTGAGCTTTCTGTTTAGAGGAAGATGCAGACACCAGACAGCCCAGGCAAGGAGCAGGAAGCAACTTTGATGGGAACAGAGGGATCCTGCTCCTCACTGGTTCCCAACCTCCCCGACAACCCCACAGACACACACAGAGCCCCGCTTAGCTCAGAGTCCTACGCCACCTGCCAGAAGAAGGGGGTGGCTTCAGAGAGAGCTTTTCTTTTCTGAACTCGTACCCATGAGACAGCCCCGATGTGAATGCCAGGAGAGGAGACCCACGGAGGAGCAGGCATTAATCAGGCCAGCGTAGCATCTGAGCATTCCTACCAAGAACTTTGCCTTAAAAATGCACTTTCTTTTTCTGTTGGTGCCATTATTCATTTAAACATAATGTTATGTTTTATGCCTCCTACGTAAGTAGACACCAGCCTCGAATGTTGTGGAATATTGAGCTCATATATCGAGTCAAACTTCTGTTTGCTTTTTGCTGCATCCATAGCTACCATCTGAATAAATAGAAGAGAAAGATTTGGCTGTCAGTCCTACTAGCTGGGCCCCATGCCATCATTCCCCAAAACAAAGGGGGAAAGGATGCCAGAAGTATGGAACAGGGGGAATGGTGACGTAAAGCACCGTCCTAGGCCGGGTGCACTGGGCAGTCAGGCTCCTCCAGGGACGGGTGGTGGAAGGGCCAAGAAGGCATTTGGTTAATCTCCATGAGGAGCCAGCACACTTTATAACTGGGCAGGGAGCCTGGCACGCTGGCGCAGGCCCGTGATCACAATGACGGGGGAGGCTGAGGCAGGAGGATCGCAAGTTAGAGACCATACACATCAACTTAGTGAGATCCTATCTCAAAAAATAAAAAGTGCTAGGGATGTGGTTTGGTGGTAAAGTGCCCCTGGATTCAATCTTCAGGAACCCCCCCCCCAAAAAAAAAAAAAACAGTGAGCAGAGGATGGAGGTGAGCTGCCACTTCCCAACCCTCTGCAGATGAAGTCACAGACTTAGAGGAGGCCAAAGAACCCCAACTTGTAAGAACTGATCCTGAGCTCCAAGCCCTGTTTGCCCAAGTCATGGTTCATTCTCTGCAGCCTGCAGCCTATCCAGCTCCCCAGTACCTGCTGGGGCCAGGCTTCTTAAGTGACCTACACCCTGAGGTTGTGTCCATAATAGCCCCACCCATGGCTGGGCACATGGCAGCTCCATCCATCTGGAAAGAAGACCCAAGCCCAGGGCTTTGTCTTTGGACTTCCTAGTGTAAAACTCTAAATGTGAGACCTCTTTGGGGGGTGGGTACTGGGGATTTAACCTGGGGGCATTTTACTACTGAGCCACATCCCCGGTCTTTTTTATTTTTATTTTTTTAAATTTTGAGATAGGGTCTCATAAATTGCTTAGGGCCTTACTAAGTTGCTGGGGCTGGCTTTGAACTTGCAATCCTCCCAGCTCAGCTTCCTGAGTCACCGGAATTACAGGCCTGCACCACTTTGCGCAACCTAAATGTGGTTTATATCAGGATGCGACAAAGAGGAGGAGAAAGTCAAGATCATGGATTCAGTCTCCAAATGAGCCAACCCATTTCCCAAGCTGAGAGCAATCTCCATCCTGGCTGGGCTCACCATCCTGCCCTCCTGCCCTCCTGTCTGCAAAGGCATCTGAATCTTCTCAGAAAAATCTTCCCATGGGTTACAGTGACAGCCATCACCTTGGCAGTTGATCTCTTTCAGGGGATGCAGGATCAACTAGCCTGTCTTGCTTCAGATCTTCACCCTCTCCCCTGCCGGCCCCTTTCTCAGCCTATACTCATCTTCAAGTCAGCCCCAAACTGAAAAGCTTTCCTGAGTCTACCTCCTGAGTCCAGTGACTGTCCCCCCTCCACTCTCACCTTTAACAGCGAACAGTCTTCGCCTCCTGAATGGCTCCCCATAATTCTGAAGAGCCTGCAGTCTGCAGTGCAGGTCAGCAACCCCACGGGAACCACCCTCTCAGGAGCCTTAGGTGGAGTCCACTGAGCATCAGGTCCGGAGGCTCCTTCTCAGCATTCATCCCACCTGCCCCGGCCCTGCATCAGTTAACCCAGCAGAAAGTCTCTCCTTGTGGGTGTGCCTATGGCCAGCACTGCTTCTCCACACCATTCCCCTTCTTGGATGGCTAAATCTTTTTTGGTCAAGGACAGGAAAGAGGTTCTTTGATATCAGCAAGATGGGCACAGCCCCTGGTCCAAGAATTGTGGGATTTAAAGGAGATTAGCTGGGGTCTTCTACCGCCACCTGCACCCACCAGTACGAAGGACCTGAGCAGAATGTGTGTTCTGTGCTGCTTGCTATTTGCTGCTGTGGACTCAGCCACAGGAGAACGTTATGCCCAAAGCTGAGGGAAGGTGGAAGGGACCCCAGAGACATCCACATGGACACTGCTGCTGGCATCCAAACTTCAAGAAAAAGAGTCCCTCTTATCTAAATCCCCACTGGACAGGTTTGCTGTTACTTGCAGCCAAAAGCATCCCCAGCTGTGTTAGCCACTGTGACCAAAATACCTGACAAGTACAACTTAGAGGAAGGAAAGCTTCCTTGGGGCTCACAGTTTCAGACATTTAGTTTGTGGCTGGCCAATTCCAATTGCTCTGGGCCCCAGATGAGGCAGAACATCATGGAGGAAGGGTGTGATGAAGAATGCTGCTCGGATCATCCAGGAAGAAGGGAGAGAGTAATGAGCTAGAGACAAAATATAACCCCAAGGGCACACCCCCAGTGACCTACTTCCTCCAGCCACACCCTACCTGCTCACAGTCTCCATCTAGTACAGTTGTCCTCTCAACTGTTAAGCCATCCAGTGGATTAAACCAGCTCTCATCATCTGATCATTTCACCTCTGAACATTTCTGAATTAACGTGTGAATTAATGCAAACAATAACACCAATCCACGTATCCACTCCTCCCTTGGTTAGTGGCATCCCGTCCCTTATTCTCAGGTCTCCTTCACATCCCCTCTGCTCACACCTCACCTTCCCTCCCCTGGAGACCTTCCATAGCCTCCTGGTCTCTGGTCCCTTCCATCGGTTGTGTCCCCTGTGGGGTCTGTCCCCACTCAGCTGCAGCAAAACTGAAACCAGAGAGGGAGGCAGGAGGCGACCTCAGAGAAGCAGCTGTGGAACAAAGCCAGGTAGGAACAGGGTCACCCAGACACGAGCCCAAGAGGCACCAGTGACAGAGAATCAGGTGCTCAGGCTGGTAACCACAGCAACCAGGGAGGGCCCGGGCAGATGGTGGAAACACACCCCCTTCTGCACCCTCCTCTGTCGGCTAGAGTGGTTTTATGAGCTCAGTTTACTGGTGCCAACCCATGCAGTTTCAAAGGTACCACCCAGCACCTGGCTTGCCAGGGGACACCCTAAAATAGATAATAGAAACACAAATAACAATGACTAACACTTACTGAGCTCTTATAATGTTCCAGGCACTGTGCCAGATTTTATATATGTTCCCCCAATGAAAGAACCATATGCAGTGAATACTGCAGATGAGGACACTGAGGATTAGGGGGACTAAGGAGCAGTTATCAGCAATGGCTCAGGGTTGGACAGCTGGCTTGACTCAGCCCTGCTGCTGTGTGAATAGGCTCTGTGAACTCTCCTAGCCTCCCCTGTAAGTGGAATTAAATGACTCACGTTAAAGCATTTAACTAATGCCTAGCACAAAGAAAGTGCTCAATATTGGGCATTGCCTTCGCTGCTATTATGACTATGATTAGAACAAAGAATAGCTGTATAAAAATCTCCAGTGGCTCCCTCCTCCCTGCACACAGGCCTGGCCATCAATCTACCCAAGCAAGTTACCCCAGCCACACTGTGCTGCTCACCATCTCCTGATGGCCCAGGCCTGTGTGTGCCTCCCATGCCTGGAACGCCCTCCTCTTGCTCCTCCACCGGGAAGGAGAGAGGAAGTCATCACCAGGCTTATTGGACTTACCTGCTGAGATATATTCATCGTCTTTATATTCTGGACACTTTAGCACAGCACCAGACACTCAGTAGATGCTGACTTTGCAGTCAAAGTCAAAAGCTCATTACCTTTTATCTGTTTATATGGGGACTCACTGTTACCCAAGCTAGTTGCAAACTTTTTTTTTTTAATATTTATTTTATTTTTTGGCAGTGCTGGGGATGGAACTCAGGGCCTTGCACGTGCTAGGTAATCACTCTACCACTGAGCTACATCCCAGCCCTAACATTACAGTTTTCAATTTATTGTTTATTAGTGCCTTTTGATTATACATACTAGCATGATTCATTATGCCATTTTCATCTATACACATAGTTTTGTGTGTGTGTGTGTGTGTGTGTGTGTGCCAGGAATTAAACTCAAGGGTGCTTAACTACTGAGCTATAACCCCAGCCCTTGTTATTTTTTATTTTGAGACAGGGTCTCACTAGATTGCTTATAGCCTTGCTAAGTTGCTGAGGCTGGCTTTGAACCTGAGATCCTCCAGCTTCAGCCTCTCAAGCTGCTGGGATTACAGGCATGCGCCATCACACCTGGCCACATAACATAATTTGATCAATATCCTTCCCCAATCCCTTCCCCTTCCCTCTCCTTCCTTCTCCTGATCTACTTACTCAACTGATCTATAATCCATCTTAATATGAGCTAGCTATATTTCCAATGCTCAGTGGCTGCTGGCTACCACATTAGTTAGCATGGATCTTGATAAAGCCCTTTGCAGTAGTGATCCTTGTCTTTCATGCCATTCACAGAATAGCCCAATAAATGGTGCTACACCAAGAACTCTGTTCTTTTGTTGTTGTTCTTAGTTATACATGTCAGGAGAACCTATTTTGATATATTTATACAAACAGGGAATATGTCTTATACATTTGTGATAAACACAATGGCAGCTGGGTACAATAGTGCAGGCCTGCAATCCCAGCAACTCAGGAGGCTGAGGAAGGAGGATCGCAAGTTCCAGGCCAGCCTGGGCAACTTCATGAGACTGTCTCAAAATACAGAAATAAAAAAGGGAGGGTATAGCTCCGTGGTAGAGCATCCTTGGTTCAGTCCCTACTATTTGGGGTGGGTGAGAACCATCATGGCAAAGGTTGGTACAGACTCCAAGAAGAGCAAGCATCTTGGGCCTGCCCTTCCAGCAGGGGTTAGTGACTCCACCTCCACAGGCCAAGGACAGGCGTCAGTCTCATCTCTTCTCCACCAAAACTTCAGAATAATCCTTATGGCAAGACTTCAGTTTAAAGAAAACCAACAACATAAGGAACATAATCCCAGGGGAAAAATGTATGGTCAGAACAAGGCTGCCCTCAGTCTGCTGCTCTTCCAGGGCCCTGCTCACCCCTGCCACTCACCCTGTGCCCATTCTGCCCTTCCCAGTCAACCACTGCAAAATTACTGCTAGTTAATTGCTTGGAATAGTTGCTTATTAACAGGATTCTCTCAAAGACCAAAAGCCACACTAGGTGTGGTGGCACACCCCTGCAATCCCAGCAACTCAGGAGGCTGAGGCAGACGCATCCCAAGTTCAAGGCCAGCCTCAGCAACTAAGCCAGACCCTCAGCAACTTACCAAGACCCTGTTTCAAAAAAAAAAAAAAAAAGGAAAAGAAATTAAAAAGGACTGGGGATGTAGCACGGTGGTAGAGCCCATCTGGGTTCAATTCCTAGTACTTCCCCCACTCAAAAAAAAAAAGAACAAAAGTCTTTAGTTTAAGGAAATTAATCTCATGGGATGGATGTCACTTTGGGGACCTAGGACAGAAATTAGCAAAATATTCTCAAGAAGCCTGCCTGACAGATTAGAAAGCCCACTCCAAAGAGAGTATCAATAATTACTGCAATTATTGTATCATTATTATATAATAAAAGTATCTATCAAGTACTTCCTTCATGCCAAGTATTTCACCTTTGTGGTTTCATGTCACCCTCAGAACAATACTGTGTTATGCATGGCTTTATTATCCCCATTTCAGCAAGGGGCAGCCTGAGGCTAAGGCAATACACCTAGCGAGTGGGTGAGCCAGAGCTGAAGGCAGGCTGTCCCCATCTGGACTGAAGTCCTACCCACTGCATTGTCTGCTGTTATGATTCCATGTGTCAGGGGCTTGGGGAGATCTGTTCTATTCCTGTGGTTTCTTACTAGCAGCTGTTTTGGGGTGGGAAGGGTTTGTAGGATCGGTCACCCAGTGATGGCCTCATTACAGCCTTCACGGTCAATGCCATATTTTCATCTCAGTCTCTGTCAAAGACTTCTCCTGGGGATGGAGTGCAGCAGGGGTCTTTAACAACCCCTAAACTCAGAGGTCTGAGCTTTTCCCAACCTTGTGCAATGGAACACATGAGTGTGTAAAAGGTGTTTCAGCAATTTTTTTTGCAAGAATAATATGAAAACTCTATGCACATCTGCTGGCCAAGATGAAAAGTCCATTGTTCTGGGAACACCTCCAAACTCCCTCCCTGACTACGCACTTCATTTCTGGAGGAGTAGATAGCAATACCCTGGCATGTCAGAAGGACTGCTTAGATAGTTTGCCTGTCTCCACTTCATCCCATGATTCACACAGAGTTTCATCGGTCCTTTCATCTCATTGTTTTTGCCCAGCTTGTCAACCACCTGCAAAATCACTGCTAGTTAATTGCTTGGAATAGCTGTTTATTAACACCCTGCTGGCCCTTGTGGATCCAGGATAATTTCTTCTATCTCATTCCAGGGGAAACCACCATATTCAGTACCATTTGGATGGGGGAAGTCAAGTGACTGGCAACAATGAAAAGTAGCCACGATTTAGGAGTACCTGCTGAATGCCTGGCCCAGGATAACTCAGGGATGAAGAAACTGAGGCTAGAAATACCCCCAAGAGACCAAGCTGGTCAACGCACAGGATTTGAACCCAAGATGCACTTGGCACTGAAGCTCGGCCTTCCCATGTAGTGTCTGTAAGAACTGAGAGGGAGCTTTCAAGGGATCTCAGCTCGCCCAAAAGAGTGGGTGCAAAGGGGACTCTGGAAACCAGATTTGGGGTTTGAATTCTAGGCCTGGATTTTTGTGTACTGTGTGTCAAGGACACATCTCAATCGTGGGGCTGTGTCTACCCACACTCTGCCATGTTCCAAGTCAGAAATTCCGAGTTCATCCCGAGGCTGCCCAGGAATTTGAAAAGAATTCCATCCTCGACCCCAGCACCCTCACAATGACCATGAACAGAGAGATGACCAAAAGCCAAACAAGTTAAAGAGCACCACGGACGGTGAAAGAGAAGTTGACGATGAAGGAACGGGATTGTTTCATAATGAAAGCTGCAACTTCGGGTCCTCATTCCAGCAACATCCTCCCAGCACACACCCTTGGGACTCCTCCTTTAGCCAGAATCGAAGTGGGATGGGCAGCGAGGAGATACCAGATGGGCAGTACCGGAACCCGCAGCCTCTCGGGGCTCACAGGGACAGACCTTCCAGGACAACAGGGAGAGCCACAGAGCCACTCGGGGAGAAGAGAGTGGCAGGGAGGGGTGGAGAAGGAGCTGAGGGGGGCTTGGTACGTGACCTCTGCAAAGCTCACCGTGGGACAGTGAACTAAAGTGCCTGTCCATGTTCGCTCTGGCGCTGTCCTTTAAAGTCTCCAGGAAGTGGAGGACCCACACCCTCCCGACCCAGATCTCTGCCAAAGGCTCGGATTTGTATTTCTTAAGAAAACGCATCAACCGGATCCACTGACCTGAAACCTACGCCAGGCCCTTATCAAATTGGCCCCCCCGGATACTAAGTCTCCTGATCCACTGAGGAAAACGACGGTTTCGTGAACCTGGAAGACCTGAGCCAGTTGGTTGGTCCGAATCCTGGCTCCCAGCCTGGCCTTTCACTCCGGCCCCAAGCCCTGGGGGTGAGACTCAGGCTTCTTCTGGAGCCCCCATCTGCTCTTCCGCTCTGGAAGCTGCCAGGCTCCAGCACACCCCACCCTCTGACTCTAATCCCAAACACACTGCCCTTGGGGCCTGGCTGGGTCCCTGGGCTGCCGGGGCAACCACAGCATTGCCCACTCCTCCCCTGGACACGCTTGGGCCCCACATTAGACTCTCTGGCCTCCCCAGGGAGGGCCTGTTAATTTGGCCCTTGTCGTGGGGTTGGATTGCGTCCCTCAAATTCATAGGTTGACGCCCTGAGGCCCGATCCCTCAGAAGGTAACTGCATCGGGGGACAGGTCCCGTAAAGAGAGGATTAAGTTAAAATGAGGCGGTGGGAGTGGCCCCTAATCCAACCTGACGGGTTTTCCTTATGAGATGAGGGCATTTGGACACAGAAAGAGACACCAGCGCTGCAGAAGCGCAGAGCAAAGACACAGCAAGGACACAGCAAGAATGTGGTCGCCTGCGAGCCCAGGAGAGGGGCCTGAGAACAAAACAGAGCCGCTGACACCTTGATCTCGAACTTGCAGCCTCCAGAACTTGAGAAAATACATTTCGGTTGTTGAAGGCGCTCAGTCTGTGTTATTTCTGCTACGGCGGCCCTAGCAGACTAGTACATCACGGGCTTTGTCACTTTCTGTCACTAATAACAGTGAAGGCTACCTTGACTACAGGACAGGCACCGTACTGGGCTGTTTGGGTGTTTATGTCATTCGATGCTCCCAACCTCGTTTTACACTTGGGAAAACTGAGGTGAAGAGAGGTTAATGACATGCCTCAGGTCACTCAGTTGATAAATGACGGAGACGGGATTCCAAACCAGGTGAGCTGGCTCCAGAGCCGGTGCTCCCGGCTACCAGAGACAGTTGTGGCACCGTCCCTGGAAGGCCACACTCCACCCAGGCCCTCAGGCTGACCCGATGAGCTTGACGGACTCTCCCGGGCCAGTTGTGCAGCTCAGCCCCATCCTTCCAGGCTGCTCCTCCTGGAACCTCCGTGGTGGCCTGTCACCCCAGGAGCCCACTAACCTCATGTCCTGCAGCCGGGCTGAGCTGCTGGTGGCACAGTCATCCAGTAGCTTGGGAGCAGGGACAACAATTGCCCTTCATAGCCTCCAGCGGAGTCTGGTGCAGGAGGTGCAGGTAGCCATCATTCCTTTGCTCTCCTCCTGAGGGACACCTCTGGTTCTCTGTCCTTTGTCAACAGGGACGAGCCCAGCAAGTAAGCCCTCTCCGGTTGACCACCTGACCTCCAGGAGCTCTTAGACCTATCCTTATAACCAAGTGCCCTGGAGGACTCGAGTGCATTCACCGATTCATTTTAGGAAAGGTTTCACTTATAAGCAACAGAACCGACAACTGCCCACCTGGCCACTGCCTCGCCCCCTGACTGTCCTGCTGGACGGTCAGGGCTACAGTGGGCCTCCAAGATGGCTCTCTCTGTACAGTAGAAAGCAGGGTGGTTCTGAGACAGGGAGGCCTGGTGGAAGCTGGAGTGGACACTCACTTCTTGCAACTAACACACCCTCCTCGAGGCATCCTGCCAGACTATGCCAAGTCGCCCCTTATAATGAACAAAGCCAAGCTTTGTATGCACTGAATGACTTTGCAGAGTGGGAGGAGGGGGCGAGGTTGGCTGGTGCTTGTGTTATAGCTCCCGTTTCATTCCACTGTGCGCTGGGGCCAGATGGTCCCCTCACTGCAGTACAAGCCCCCTGAGGCAGGTTCTGGTTCTGTTTCACCCACAGCCTCTCTCCCAGGGTCTCGGGATGTAGTAAGTGAATCATCTGCACAAGACTCACCTGAGGGCTTCTTAAATGTCGACTTCTAGTCCTTACCGAGTCTATCCACTGAACCAGGCTCTCTAGGGTGCATTTATCCGGTACCCCAGCTGAATTTGAGGCCCTTATCCTGCTGGTTCCCTTATTTACCTCTGGCCTGTCCCACTGAGGAAGCCAGCCATGCCCTGAAGCCACCACCTGTCCTGGTTTAGACTCAGGGGTTTCCTGGGACCTGGGACTTTCGATGCTAAAACCAGAACAGTCCGGGGCAAACTGGGTTGGCTGGTCAGCCCAGCGCATTTCAAAATCCTCAGCAAGGGCAAAGGAGCAGGGGTTCCCAAGCTCCTAAGTAGGAGTCATCTCCAAAGCTCTCAAGGTTAGAATCGTAAGACACAAGGGTTCTCAGAGGGCGTGGCTGGTGATCTGGGATTTCACAACATTTCAAATGAAAAAAATAAAACCAGACCACAGGAACTGACTCAGGGGCCCTGAACAGGGGTCCAGCTTCTCCGGCCTGTCCCCTGCCCCAAACCTACAGTCAGCACCCTACACAGAGAGCAGCAAAGGCCTACCCCGAGCTGACTATTCCCTGCGGGAGGAAGGGAGGCCTTGAGAATCATGGGGTGTTGGAACCAGAAAGTCTCTTTGAGATCTCACACAGTCCTGAGCCCCGTCAGTGCTCTACCACTGAGCTACATGCCCAGCCCTGTCACTTTTCACTTCAATAGCTTTGAATTACACAAAATAATTAAGAATTTATTATATATATATATATATATATATATATATATATATATATATATATATATATATATTTTGGACTGGGAATTAAACCCAGAGACGCTTGACCTCTGATCTACATTCCCAGCCCTTTTAATTTTTTTTTTTTTTTTTTTTGTATTTTGAGACAGGGCCTCCCTAAGTTGCTGAGGCTGGCCTCAAACTTGCCATCCTCATGCCTCAGCCTCCAGATTCTCTGGGATTACAGGAATGCACCACATGCCCAGCCACACACACACACACACACACACGTGTGTATATATATATATATATATATATATATATATATATTTTTTTTTTAGTGGGTAGTGAGATAAGAGCAAAAGACCAGACCCTGAGCTTTGGAAAGCAGGGGTAGGCATGATAGAATTTTAATGGAGGGGGATTAAGGAAAGAAGAAAAGACCCTGGGGCATTGGAGACAGGGTGGTCTAGGGTATCCTGCAGGGGAGCTGTCTGTAAGGTGGAAGAACTGGACTCCAAATCGCCTTTTTAAGTAAATGAAGAGGAAATCTAAACTTCGTTTAATCCAGACATCGCCACTTTTCATACTGGATCCTAAGAGACGGGCCATGCCCAAGGATTTTAGAACTAATTCCTCAAAAGTATTTTGAGTCCTCCATAATTGAGAATCAAAAATATTACCTCCAAGTTATAGTCCACGACAAAATGGGAACAATCTTCCAGGAATTGATGCCTCCTCTGTGGTTGGCCCAGAAAAAGCCTGCCTATGCGGAAACCTCGGGGGAGTGAATGAGTCACTTTATGGAGTAGAATTTCCTGAACAGCCAAAGGTGAAACCCTTGCACAAAGGACACTTAAACTTGTAAATAGAAGTCTTTCTAAAATGGCCTCTCGGGCCCTGCATTCTAAGAGCAGCAGGACACCGTTTCGGCAATCCCATGTGAAGGTGACACCTGTCGAGTCAGGATCTGACCCCGAGAGCCGTCCCTCTGCCAGCCCACCTGTGCCTCTTTTCCACCCTCCCCAACCTCGGTCTCTGGTGTGCACCTCAGCCCCCCTCATTAATGAAGTTATTCAAAGCTCAATGCCAGGCCCCAGGGACCAGCAGTTTCCTGTCCCCTTAAAGCTGTAGCCCTGGAAACTACTGAGACCAGTCCCAGACCCAGGCTGCAGATGATCGCTTTTGAGGCACGCCACTTTCCTGTATGCGTTTTGTGAAGTCCTCCCACCCTCTGCGGCAGCCCACACAGGTCATTGCGACCGTGTTTTTATGCTAAAACTGTTTTACAGGTTGGATGAGCTTCATGAGAGTGTGACCGACCGAGAGTCGGAGGCGGACTTGGACCAGCCGTTCTAACTCTGGACCCACATGCACGTACTCTGCTACTTCTTGAATGGCCTACTCCAGTTTAAGTCGTACTTATCTGACATCCACCAAGAGAATGAGCAGAACGAGTAAAAGCGGGTGACCTGGTTACAAAGAGTTTGACAACAGGACTAGGCCTGTGCGATTGTTTGTCGCCGTGCTGGGGGATGGACCCCAGCCCCGGGATGGCCAACAGCGCCTGGTGGGAGAAGTGGAAGATAAGGATAAAGGCGTTGTTTATTTACTAGCTCCGTTTTCATCCTCAGGACTCCAGGAATGTGCTTCTAATAATGTATCCATTTTAGCCATATTTCAGAACAACAAACAGAGCCTCTGTTCCAACCAGTTAATTATAACAGGATGTCAGCCGCTCAGCCCTGCAGAAAGCACACACCATCCGGCGGACGGGCTGACTGCTGTCGCTTGTCATCTAGACCACAGATCTCACGTAGCCACCCAGCACCCCCTGGGAAATGCTGCTGCCTCTTTGCCCGTCTCCAAGCGGACCGCTCCATGCCTTCTCTGCGCTCCAGCCTCCCTCCTCCTCCTTACTTTCTGTTTATAATCTCGCCCCTTATGTCACCAAGAGAATAGAGACAAGATCCAGCGCTACCTCTCTTTCCTTCTAACAAAGCTTTCACCTCCCTGCACCACGGGGGCTGGTTGGGACTGAAGGAGCCAACTCCCTGTCCTAACGTTGAACATTCCGTGCTCAACCTGGGCTCTGCCTGCTCCGTCCCCAGGGAGGTGCACAGGATCTTCCCCCTTCTCCCCAGTTCCCAGGCTGCAGGTCCTGCACCTTCCTCTCTCAACAAAATCAGCGCCCCCCAGGCAGGCAGAGAAGATCTAACGTCCTCCATCTTGGAGAATAAAAAATATTCCCTTCACTCCCACTTTTCTCTTGCCAACCCCTTCCTCAGCTTTTCGTGGCAAAGCTCTGTCTGTCCAGAATTCTCTTCTTGTCTGTGATTCTTAGTCAAATCTTCCACTCAAGCTTCCATCCCTTTGGAGCCAATAACATCTGATGTCAAGACCACCCACACTGCCGCATCCCAGAGGGATCTGGAGGATCCATCACATCCAATCTGTGGTGCGGGATCCAGACCCTTAAACTTTCACTTCTCAGTGGTTAAAGACCAATGAGAAAGAGATAAAAAAAAACGAATGACTAGAAAAATAAGCAAGTGCAATTAGCTAGAAGAGTTCCCCACCCCCCGGGTGCTTAACCACTGAGTCATAGCTCCAGACCTCCTGTGGGTTTGTTTTTTCTTTTTTTTTTAGGTGTAGATGGACACAACACAATGCCTTTATTTTTATATGGTGCTGAGGATCGAACCTGGGTCCCACCCGCCCGTGCTAGGGGAGCACTCTACCACTGAGCCACAATCCCACCCCCCTCTTGTGGTTTTTATTTTGAGACAGGGTCTTGCTAAATTACTTAGGGCCTCTCTAAGTTGCTGAAGCTGGCTTCAAAATCATTCTCCTGCCTCAGCCTCCTGAGTCACTGGGATTACAGGCTTGTACCGCCATGCCCCACTAAAAGAGAAGATTTTTTAATGTTCCCAGCACAAAGAAATGTAAATGTTTGAGCCAGTGAATATGCTAGTTACCCTTTTATCATTATACACTATCCACGTATATCACTGTACCCTATGAATAATTACTATGCACCAATAAAAATTTGTTTGTGGTACTGGGGATTGAATCCAGAAATGTTTTATCATGGACTTGCTCTTCAGACCTTTTTATTTTTTGAGACGGGGTCTCACTAAGTTGCCCAGGGTGGACTTAAACTTGCAATCCTCCTTCCTCAGCCTCCCAAGTCACTGAGAGAATACAGGCATATGCCATCATGCCCAGTAGGGTAAAATAAATAAATAAATAAAGGAAACTAAGTACTGTTTGAATGATAGGACAATGTCAAATTGCTGTAAAATTTGCAGAACACCTACCCTGTTTTAATGACGTATCCACTCATTAAAGTGGGCAGACTCAATCCAGGACCCACTCTTTGGGGAATAGCCCTCCCAATTCCATGCTTTCCTGCATTTCCTTTTTACCACCTTTGCTGTTCCTTTTCTGTCCTCTCTGCCACATCCTTTTCCTTTTTCTGGCTCCAAACTGTCAGAGGGCCACGTGGGCCAGTTCTTGGCCCTCAGCTCTTGTGTTACTCCATGTCCTCCCTAGTTGATGCCAATCAGCCTCGTGACTATAAAAACCACCTGCTAAGGACCCTTGTAATAGGTGTCCCCCAAAGAGACACACTGAAGTGCTAGTTCACATTGCTTGTGCATGTGACCTCATCTGAAATAGGGTCTTTGCAGATGGGATCAAGATGAGGTCATACAGGATTAGAGTGGATCCTAATCCAATGACTTATCTTCAGAGAAGACAGACAAAGATAGACATATGAAGACAAGGCAGAAATTGGAATCAATACAGCTATACGCCAAGGAATGTCGGGGATTGCCAGCAACCATCAGAAGCTAGGAAGAGACAAGGAAGAACTGATTCTTCCCAAGGCCCTACTAACACCTTGATTTTGGACTTGTACCCTCCAGAGCTACCGGAAGAGTAAATTTCCTTTGTTTTAAGACAGTCAGCCAGTGATGATCTGTTACAGCAGCCCTAAGAAACTTATACAACCTCCAATTTCTATTTCTAGCCTCGGCTATTCCCCCGCACACCAGTTTAGACACATCCTGCTTTGCTCTTGATGTCTCCGTCAGCTGCCTGTTAAGGATCTCAAACTTAACATGTCCAAAATGAAATGTGATTTTTCTTACCAGAACCTCCTCTCCTCATTTCCCCCAACTCAGTAAACGGCAAGACCACTCAGACAGATGTTCAGGCTACAAATTTGGAAATCATCTTTGATTTCTCTCTCACCCTGATCCCATATATCCACCCCATCAGCTCCTGGGTCACGATACTTCCTCCTCCTCTGCCAATGATCCTCATGTTTCACCTCTCTAGAATATTCCAGGAAGGAAAGAACTTGGTCTTGCTCATATCTGTAGGGTCTGGGACATGATGGGCGTTTCATAAACACTTGTTAGATGGCTGAAGCAAAACTTTACTGACGCAAGCCAAGCAGGTGGCACACACCTGCAATCCCAGCAACTCGAGAGGTTGAGGCAGGAGGATCCCAAGTTCAAGGCCCATCTCAGCAACTTACTGAGGCCCCATCTTTCAAAAATAAATAAATAAATAAATAAAGGTTAAGGGCGTAGCTCAGTGGTACACCTTAACCTTTAACCTACACCCTTAACCTTTATTTATTTCAAAATAAATAAATAAATAAAGGTTAAGGGTGTAGCTCAGTGGTAAAGTGCCCTTGGGTTCAATTCCCAGTACTGCAAAGAAGGAAAAAAAAAAAAAAAAAAAGACACTTGATTCAAACACTCCCCTAATCAAGTATTTATGATCACTTAAACACAGGTTACTAAGCAAATTAACAGTATAAGATAAGGAAGCATATTAACTATGTAGGATAATAAGCTGCTAACAAACATGCCTGTTAATTATGAATCATTTATATGCTTATTTTGGTCCCCAAGTATTTTTTTTATAAAGACCTAGTCTAGCTGGGCATGGTGGCACACACCTGTAATCCAACAGCTTGAGAGGCTGAGGCAGGAGAATCGCAGGTTCAAAGCCAGTCTCAGCAACTTAGCAAGACCCTGTCTCAAAAATCTGTATCTAAAAAAAGGGCTGGGGAGGTGGCTCAGTGGTTAGCACCCCTGAGTTCAATCCCTGGTACTAAACACATAAATAACCTGGTCTACTTCAAGGTTGTGCAAAGCCTAGATCATCCCTTGCAGCCTACTCCACATTTAAAGCATGTCTTTGAAAGTAACATAGATATTCTAGAATTCAAACTCTTGTAGTGGTCTCATCATGTGTGAGGCACTGGGTTCAATTCTCAACACTGCATATAAATAAATTAATTAAATAAATGTCCAGCAACAAAAGAGTTGTTGTGATGATTATAACACATGTAAAGATTATTTTTTTAAGTGTATCCTGTAAACATCTTAAGTTCTTGGTGTTTCTATTCTCCACCGCAGATTCCCCAAATGCATCTCGAAACAGCCAAGCCTTCTGCTCTCCCAGTGCTTTCTGCCCTCCCAATCTTGTCCACTTCTTGTCCACTTCTCATGCGGAAGCCACAGTTCTCAGAGTCCTTTCGGACTTGCCAAAAAGGCTCAAGTGATGTGGGAGACCAACCTTACAGGAGACTGGGTCACACTCCCCGGCTGGGTGCTGAGGCGCTCAGTCACAGAAATGTGGTCATGTCTCGTGCAAGGGTGTGTCTTGCTACAGCCCCATGGTGAAGCTATGCTCACCTGTTCCTTTGTAATAAACCCCTTGCCCTGTTCAGGATAGAATCTTCCATGGAAGTGCCTTGTGTGTGTCCCCTTCTCTTACTGTGCCCTTGGGTGTGGCCTACCCAGGTGTCAGTCAACCTGCTGACAGTGGACATCATGAAGACAGACTCAGCCCCCTGAAACCTGACCCCTTGCCTCATTTGAACAGCTTCTCCTCAATAAAAGGGGTCAGGCATGCTCTCACTCTCTCTCTTCCTGCGGACCCTTAAGGTCATAGGAGCCGTCACAGCGACCCCAAAGAAAAAGGTATTTGTGTCTCTTGTTGGTTATTTCATGCAGCCCAGTCAGCCCAGTTCAACTGGAGTGACCCCTGAGCTTTTTAGTCTCGAGAACAGAAACCTGGCAAAGTGACCCAAGGAAATCAGGTTAGAAGCTTGTGATTGGTTTGGAAAAGACAGATGGACACTCTCTCAGACAGTTGCCAACATCCCCTGGTTAAACTTGAAAGCAACACCATATACTCAGTGGCTCAAGTTTGCCACTTGTCCAGTTGAGTTGTCAGATATGGTTCACTCCTTTGAAGATTAGTCCAGCTCTCAAAGCATTTCCTGCAGCCTTATCTCAGATCACACCACAGTGTTGGTGTCAAAGACTCCCAGTTGTACGGGGATTTTACACACCTGAGCATACCACAGCAAGAGCTGGAGTTAAGGGGTACAAAGGCAAATGTTTGTACGTGCATGCGCGAGGGTAAAGGATAGGTAATTCCATGAAGGAGAGAGTTGTGACGACAGAGGTGGCAACATTTGAATTCACAAAGTGGACAAGACTGGGAGAGCAGAAAGCACGGTTCACCCCCGTCTGGGTACACCACTGTAATCCAAAGACAGCATGGAAAAAGCCTCACAGGGTTGAAAGAATAACTCTCCCAACTAGAACTCTGGTTCCTAGCTACCAAAATCACAAAAGTTGAGAGTTTAACAACTCATCGTCAGGTGCGGTAGTGCACACCTGCAATCCCAGTGACTCGGGAGGCTGAGGCAAGAGGACCACAAGTTCAAAGCCAACCAGGTCAATTTAGGCCCTAAGCAACTTTTTTTTTTTTTTTTATTGGTTGTTCACAACATTACAAAGCTCTTGACATATCATGTTTCATACATTAGAACGAAGTGGGTTATGAACTCCCAATTTTACCCCCAATGCAGATTGCAGAATCACGTCGGTTACACATCCACAATTTTACATAATGCCCTATTAGTAACTGTTGTATTCTGCTACCTTTCTATCCCCCTCCCCTCCCCTCCCATCTTCTCTCTCTACCCCACCTACTGTAATTCATTTCTCTCCTTCTTTATTTTCCCATTCCCCTCACAACCTCTTATATGTAATTTTGTATAGCAATGAGGGTCTCCCTTCATTTCCATGCAATTTCCCTTTTCTCTCCCTTTCCCTCCCACCTCATGTATCTGTTTAATGTTAATCTTTTCTTCCTGCTCTTCCTCCCTGCTCTGTTCATAGTTGCTCTCATTATATCAAAGAAGACATTTGGTATTTGTTTTTTAGGGATTGGCTAGCTTCACTAAGCATAATCTGCTCTAGTGCCATCCATTTCCCTGCAAATGCCATGATTTTGTCATTTTTTAGTGCTGCGACTTTAAACAAAATAAGAAATTAAAAGGGCTGGGTGTAGCTCGGTGGCAGAGCACCTTCTTTGTCTTGCAACCACAGAATGATGATGGTGTGCTGATTAAAGAACCTAAGGGGTGGTCACCCAGAAAGGCAAGATTAATAAGTGTGTGAATGACTGTTTGCCTCTGATCATTATCACCAGCCTTCAACTCTCACCCCCTTTCCCGCCCCAGGACTGAGCATGGAACCCAGGCCCTTGCACACGCGAGGCAAGCACTCTCCGGCTGAACCACATCCCTACCTCATTTTATTCTTTAATTTGAGACAGGGTCTCGCTAGGTTGCCCAGTCTGCCCTTGAACTTGCTGGCCTCCTGCCTTAGCCTCCTGAGTTACTGGGTTTATAGATGTGTGCCACCACACCCAGCCCATCCTTTTTTCCTGCAGAAAAGAAACAAAGCTTCTAAACAACCAAATTGTTCACAGTGACCCCGGCTTACCCAGCTGGTGAATTCCAACCACAAAAAGATAATAAAGGATCCTGGGCCTGCTGCCATCCCTCCCGGCCTGAGCCTCCCTCCCTGCCGGACAGACCAGTTGCCTCGTCCACCCGTGGTCAACCTCTGCAAACTGAAAGGACTTCAGGTTTTATTTACACCTATATCCAAAAGGATCCAAGGAAGGACTCTGGTCCAGCAAAAGCTTTGCCCTTCTGCAGCTGCAGAGATAAAGACAGAGACGCCGGCACCGGGGCCATGCGGAAGCCACAGATCTCAGAGTCCTCTCTGACTTGCCAAAAAGGCTCCAGCAACCCTAAAGCAGAGTTTCTCAGCAGGCCCATTTTTCATGTTTAGGTCCAGATGATTCTTTCCTGTGGGAAGCTGTTCTGACCATTATATGGTGACCATCGAAACTGTATTCAGGCATTACAGGGATACTACCCTGGTTGAGAACCTCTGACCAGAAGATGAAGAATAGAGAGAACCCCAGTGTGAGCTGAGTGTTGGGGGCGCACAAGGCGGGCACAGTGGGGTGGGGTCATGAAGACTTGGTGCCCAAGGCACCAGGGAGGCTGGTGGTCTCATGGTTCGGGAGATGGAGAGTCCTGTGATGACCCAGCCTGGGGCTTCTCCAAGCCTCTCCTTTGGGGAAGAGAAAACATTAGTAGCTCTAAACCAGGCGCACGCCAGTAATTCCAGGGGCTCAGGAAGCTGAGGCAGGAACTTGGCAAGTTTACCACCAGCCTGGACAATTTAGCAAGACCCTGTCTCAAAATGAAAAATAAAATTAAAAGAGTTGGGGATGTGGCTCAGTGGTTAAGTGCTCTGCTTCCTATTGTGGGAGAGTCTTGGAATCTGAAAATGTTTCCAAGCTCTCAGAATCTTCCAGTTCAGTAGTTGGCTTTCAAACTTCCTGATGATATTAGCCATGCATCTTGGTTCAAATGCGTATATAAATACAACCCAGGGATTTTATATAATATATAATATATATATATATATATATTATATATTATATAAAATCCCTGGTACAAAAACAGAAACATAAACAAAAAAAATCCAGGGCTCGGGTTGTGGCTTAGTGGAAGAGCGCTCGCCTAGCATGTGTGGTTACTGGGTTCAATACTCAGCACCATTTAGAAATAAATAAAGTGGAGTCATTGTGTCCATCTACAACTAAAGAAAAAATATTTTTTAAAAAAATCTGGGCTGGAATTGTGACTCAGAGGTAGAGCACTCACCTAGCATACGTGAGGCACTGGGTTCGATCCTCAGCACCACATAAAAATGAAAAAATAAACATATTGTGTCCACCTGTAACTAAAAAAAGTAAATATTAAAAAAATCCAGGGGTGGGGAGCCCAAATGGATAAAAAGGTCTGGGGATGTAAGTGGCAGAGTGCTTACCTAACCTATACAAGGCCCTGGGTTCAATTTCTAGTTCTGAAACCCAAAGTTTAGATCTATCTCTATACCCTCAGGAAAAATGCCCTCAAGAAAAATATCAAGGACCTCATGAGGTTAAAAAGCATCTCACATTTAATGTTTGGTTTTTTTTTTAGTTATCAATGGGCCTTTATTTAGCTTATTTATATGTAGAGCTAAGAATCGAACCCAGTGCCTCATACATGCTAGGCAAGCGTCTTCCACTGAGCTACAACCCCAGCCCACATTTAAATTTTTAAGAAAGAGAGAAAACCTCTCATTTTCATTTCTTTTTTTTTTTTTAAGGTGGGAGGAATACTAGAGATTGAACTGTACTTAACCACTCAGCTTAACCACTGAGCCACATCCCCAGCCCTTTTTATTTGTTTTATTTTGAGACAGGGTCTCACTAGGCTGATGAGAGTCTTGCAAAATTGGCCAGGCTGGCCTTGAATTTGCAATCCTCCTGCATCAGCCTCCTGAGTCTTGAAATTTCAGGAGGGTGCCGCCACACCTGGCCAGTTGGGGCCATTTTGACAATAATAACATGGATGCCAACGGCTCTTTATCCGACAGCTTTGGTAGGGTCCCAGCCTCCTGCAAACGCCCCCCCCAACGCCTCAAATACACACACACGTGCATATACATATACACACTTCTATACAATACACATCTACACATACAGGCTCGCATGTGCAAATATGCACACATTGATGCACCCACACATAGAGATTAAGACATACACTACATAACACACTTAGTCCTAGAAGTCTTAAACAGCTGTCCACGTCCTTCTAAGCAGAACCAGTCTGCTCCCATGAAGGATCTACTGTGGTTTTTCTCCTCGGCATCCCCGCCATCACCTGCAAGGGTCACTGGCCACACCCCCACTGCTTGCTGAGCTTCCTGAAGACCCCATCGGCCTCCAGGAGCCCAACCAGCCTAACCTTCAGCTGCTGGATTCCAGCCAGGTACGGCTGGCCACTGCCTGCAAGGTGCCGCCGCCCTGCTGGGCACTGCTGGGTGCCCCAGGTACTGCGTTACCATTCTTGTGTACGAGGGGCCAAAGCCACACCATGTTCTCACATCCCCAATGCGAAAAGGACATCCTGTCGTCTGTGCTCAGGAGGCAAAACGCTGCTTTCTCTGTTCTGGCCAACAGGTACAGAAGCATCATTTCTTGGTCCATTGGACTCCCAGCAACCTCAGTGAAAATCCCTTCCCGATTACAATGCACAGCTGCCTGTGTCCACGGGACACAGGGACATAAATGGAGGGTCCTTCATCAGGCAGCATCAAGAACACACCTGTCAAGGACTGAGACCAACGGGGGTGGCCTGGATCTTTCTTAAGGAATTTGTCTGCCAGAAACCCTTTCTCTCCCCTAAGCAACTTGACTTTCAGCAGCTGTTCCACTCCCTGCAAGACTCACCTGAACCCAGCGGAGGCCGCAGCATGGGCTCACGCTGGCCCAGTGACCACCCCCACACACGGGCCTACCCCCCACTCACACTCCAGAAGCTGTCTGAGCTCAGGGGCTAGAGGCCTGCTCCCTGTGCTCCTCTCCATTACAGCACTATGAAATAGAAGAAGCCAGGGTGGATCCACCGCCACCAGAACTTCTCTGAGTTATAACGAATAGCATTTACTGGAAGCCTGGACTGGGCCGAGCCCTGTTATGCCCGCCCCAGCTCCCCGTTCAGTGGCAGGCAGGAGAAAGGGGCACCGAGAAGAAAAAAGGAGCTGAGGAAAAGGGAGCGTGAATAAAGAGAGATGAGACGAGTAGGCATGGTGGGGCACATCGGTAAACCCTGCAGCTCAGGAGGCTGGGGCAAGAGGATCACAAGTTCGAGGCCAGCGTCAGCCACTTAGTCAGGACCCAAGAAACTTAGTGAGACCCTGTCTCAAAATAAAAAGTAGAAAGGGCTGGGCATGAGTTCAGTAGCAAAGCACCCCTGGGCTTAATCCCCAGTACCAAATAAAATAAATAGATAAGAGAGAGAGATGAGGGCCCTGGGTCAGGGGTTGGCTCCTCCTCACACTGGCCTGTGACCCACTACTCACAGTGTCCTTCCACCCTGAGCCCTCGGGCCTCAGCCGACACCCCACCACGAAGCAGTACCTGCCAGAACCCAACCCCCCACCCAGGGCCCTGCGTCTCCTCTACCCTCACCTCCTTCCTGCCTCCAGCCCACACCCCACTCTTCCCAGCCTCAGGGCCTGCGCCAGGACAGCATTTTCCTCATTCCCCTCCTAACCTCTACCATAATTTCTCAGAGAACGGTCCAGACCCAGCGTGAGGTTGACCAGAAGCCCTTGTTTAAAATTCAATGACAGTGAAATAAGCCAGACACCAAATGAGCAAATGCCCTGTGATCTCACCTACGGAGGTTGCTAGAGGAGTCAAAAGCGCAGACTCAGAACCAAGAAGGGCCGTGCCAGGGCCGGGGAGGGGAAGGCAGCGTTTCAGCCAGGAATGATGAGAAAGTTCTGGGGACCGATGCAGTGAGCCGCGCACGACACAAACATGCAGAATGCCACGGAACTGCGTGCCGCCTGCACACCTCAAGAGGCCTAACGTGGCTAATTCTGTTAGGCATGTTTTACCATTTTTTTTTTTTTTAACTATGACCAAATCAGAATCTTGGAGCTGGAATCCAGAAATGCACTTTTTTTTTTCTTTGCAGTGCTGAACATTAAATCCAGGCACCCTCTACCACCAAGCTACATTCCCAGCCCTTTCTTAAATTTATTTATTTTTTTTATTTATTTTTTTTTTTAGCTTTTATTTTGAGACAGTTCTTTAAACAGCCCAGTCTGGCCTCCAACTTGCGATCCTCCTGCCTCAGCCTCTTGAGTGGCTGGGGTCACAGGCTTGCGTCACTGTAGACCAGAAACCTACATTTTTAACCAGCTCCCCAGTGGTTTTTATGCACCCTATTTATAAGAACTGAGATTTCCCCTCCTCCTTTTTTTTTTTTTCCCCCAGAGACACAGACAAAGTTTTGTTTAGGAGAGCAGAGGCACCCTCAAGGGAGAATGTGAGCTATCTAGAGAGAGAGAGAGAAAGAAACTTTGGACGTAGAGTAAGGAATACACACTCAGAGAATGCGGGCCATCTCCAGAGGGGGAGGCAGCCACTTGTTGGTGTGGGGGTTCACATTTGCACAGGACAGTTGCTGGGGCTGGACTAGAGGTGGAGTCAGCGTGGAGCTGCACAATTCCACACCAGTTTTCCTGCTGGCTCATTGCCTCCTGTCTTTTTTTTTTTTTTTTTTTTTTTTTGCAGGTAAAGGCATGGTGAAGGGCACGGGCTAAGGACAGGGGCTGAGTGGCTCTCTGAGGCTTGATTTGCATTTCGAAACTTCATGGGCATTTCCTGCAAAGAATTCAGACTTGCTACCACTGAATGGGTTTGCAACTTCAGCCAAGTTACTGAACCTATAGAGCCTTCTGGTGTTATCTTAATACCTTCCTCACATGGCTCCTAGGACAGTTAGGGGAGATATAGAACAGGAAGAGTCACGGCCACATGCAGAGGCACATGACTGGATCCCAGTGACTCGGGAGGCTGAGGCAGGAGGATTGCAAGTTTGAGGCCAGCCTCAGCAACCTAGCAAGGTCCTCAGTAACTCAGCAAGACTCCAACTCAAATAAAAAATGAAAAGGACTGGGTATACAGCTAGGTGGTAAGGCACCTCTGGGTTCAATCCCTGGGATCCAAAGAGTGCCAGGTGTGAGCAGCTGACGGGGTGAGTTCGACATTCAGTCAACCCTCAAGCGCCTACCCAGCACCCTGGGTACCAGGCCTGGGCTGAGTCCAGGGGATTCAAGAGAGAGAGCTGCCGGACAGCATTCCAACATTCCGGGACTTGCCAACAATAGGGGTCTCCCTTCTGCCACTGGTGGGCCTCTGAAAAGCTTCCTGCCAGAAGGAAACATGGGTCCTAGGTAAGGAGTGGGCTGATCTGAGGGCCTAGGGTTACAACCTAGTGAAGGAGAGAGGCCCCAGGGAGCAGAAGAGTTATAGAGGCCTATGTCACCAAGCCCAGAGTCAAGGGCTTCCTGAGGTGAGGACAGCTGTGCCGAAACCTGGAGCAGAGCTGGCTGAGAGGGTGGTGGGACGTTCCTGGCCAAGGAATAGCCTGTGCAAAGGCCCAGAGGCCTCTGACACATTGAGGAAGAGAAAGAAGTCCAGGTGGTGAGGGCTGGGGGATGCGTACCAGGAAACCTTGCTAGTCATTTTCTTCAGAGCTCTCTGAATCCCAGAGGGAACCAGCTTGGAATCTCTCAGTGGACTCTGCTCCTGGGAATTCCTGTCCGGAGATGGTGTTATCTTACTGCTGGGCCTCCTTATCTCCTCATTTTCTAATCCCTGTGGTTTTCTACTACCACCCACAGCTTCATCCTGCACAGCCGGGAAGCAGGGAGTGGGGCTTAACCCCTGAGGTATCTTTGCCCTGAGACTAGACCACGATGTCCCTTCCCAGCCCTTCCCCCCAGTTCTCCCCCCAGGACACTTGGGATCTGCTCCCACTCACCCTCAGATCTCAGGGGAACATCATGAGAAAAGATTCCTTCTCTTTTACTTTTCCCAAATTGACCACTCCTAGCAATGCTGAGAAGAGTGGACTCTGTGTGCCATTACAAAATCACATTAAAATAATCCCTCCTGGGCCTTTGGCCCACAAGCGTCTCCCGCTCATTGGCCCAGTTAGAATCATAAAGCTCGCCGACTTCAGCATTTACTGTAAGAAGATAGCTGGACACATTTTTAAGAGCTTTATTTTTTTTTTTTAAAGTGGTCCATTACTTGCATAACTTGGGGTCTGTAAAGCAGTAAACGGGCTAAGAAATTACCTAAATATTTTTGTCGGGACAACATTTTTTTGTCTTGGGTACAAGGAGGGTTGGAAGGTTGCCAGGCTGCTCATGACCCTTTTATTAAGATGTTTCCCTAAGAGCCTGTCACCAAGCAAAGGGGAACCTCTTAGACAAGTACCAGGCCTCCGTCCCTCCCAACAATGCCTTCTTCTCCTCTCTTGCACTGATCTGTGAAATGGATGAGGCATGAAATCAAAATTCTTCTTCCAGAACCAGCTCTCCAAGTGGGTGATCCAGCCACTTGTGTGTAATCTTGTCCTTTGGCCTATTTTGCTGTGAAATGGTTCTTGAAAGTGTTCCAAAGTAGCTTTAGGGAATATTCATATCTTGACTGTTTTTCGCTTCAATGAAACGTTATGAGCCAGTCACAGGCCTGGAATCCCAGCAATTTGGGAGGCTGAGGTAGGAGGATCACAAATTGGAGGCCAGCCTAGGCGACTTATTGAGATCCTTTCTCAAAATAAAATATAAAAAGGGTTGGAGAGACACTTTAGTTGTAGAGCGCCTCCAGGTTCAATCTCCAGTTCAAGAAAAGAGAAAAGAAAAAAGTATGGCAAGCTTGGCTGGTTCCAGGTAGGTGGAATCCAGGGGAGAGGCAGTAAGATACCAGGTGGCCTTCTGACTTGATTCTGCTGGGTTTGGGGTAGGGCATCACACCCCCTCCCCCAACTTCCAGCAGACAGGGCTTTCAAAGCCCCACCCGCACCCTGCTTCCTGCCAAGCAGGTCTGAACCCTGCTGGTGCCTGCTGGACCCAGCAGCCAGCTGTCCTGGACCAGTGACCGTCACAGTGCCCTCAACTCCAATCTTTCCTCCAAACTCACTCAGCAGCTGAGATTTTCAGGATGGGAGAAAATCAAGATCGAGGGTTATATTACATCACTGACCCTGACCCAGCTCATTCCAGGTATATTAACTCGGAAACAAATCCAGCAAATTTGGTTTTAGCATCGAAGGGCCTGACCCTTTCCACGTGGGCCCTGATCTCGGAAGCTCTGACCTCTAGCCCCGAACAGGGCCTTCCTTCCTGAGCTCTCTGCTATGCAAGGAATTCTGCCTCAGTTGAAGAAGGAAGAAAAAAAAAGAAAGAAAGAAACCTCCCCCCCTGGATTTGCTGCTTTCTGATCTGACCAGGTCGGAATGCAATGGGGCCCCCTGGCTGGGCGGGAAACAGCCTCCACGGGAAAACAGACTCCACTGAAGGAGGCCCAGCGCCTTCCCCCCAAAGCCCTCTGGCTCCTTCCGTGCATTACTGTCAGGAAACCGAGCAGGTGGGCAGTTGCTGATTCTCATCAGGAGCTAACTTGCAAGGGAAGGAAGGTGTCGTGGGCTCCCTCTTCATCCCTGCACCAACCCACGCTAGACTCAGAGCCTCTTCCTGCCTCCACGCCTCCTCCCCCAGACCTAACATTGGCACCCAGAAACCTCCCCAAACCTCTCTCCTTACAAGTCACCTTCAACACTTCAAAACCACCTCCAGATCCAGTCAATCCCTCCGCCTAGAGGCTAAGACTTTTTCTATTCTGTCCTCATCCTCCAGCCCCAACATCGTCCCCTGCTCCCAACACAGGCCCTTTGCTGGCTGAGGTCACTTTCTTCTTCCCTGGGGGACTAACTGGCTCACCTGGGCCCTGTTCTTCCCTGGGCCACCACTCAGATGGTCTCCATGACGTGGGGCCTGTCCTGAGCCCAGCTCAGGTCTTTCCTCCTTCATGAAGCCTCCATCAAGGCCACAGGACCCAGGAAGAGAAAGGACTGTGCCGCCAGCCAGTCTGCACTCAAATCCTGCCTCTGCCCAGCTCTCTGGGACTTTGGGTAAGTCACTTCATCCTTCTGTGACTCAGATTCTCCCACTGCAAGATGGGGGTATAACTGCACCTACTCCACGGGGTTATGGTGAGGAATAAATAAATTAAGTCACATAAAACATTTGTGTCGTGGCTGATACATACAAAGCCTTTGATAAGGGCTCTTATTCTAACCTCGTCGTTTCCTTTGCTTTGTTTTATGGTACTGGCGATTGAACCCAGGGTGCTGTGCCAATGGGCTAGGTCCCCAGCCCTTTACCACTTTTTATTTGGGGGTTGGCCACTAAGTTGGCCAGGCTGGCCCTGAACTTGGAATGCTCCTGCCTCGGCCTCCCGAGTAGCCGGGATTTCAGGAGTGTGCCACGGCACCTGGCTCCTTTCCCCAATTTTCTGCTCATACTGTAACGGAGGCCATATCACAGGAGTATATCTCGAACACTTCACTGCAGTGTCATATGTGACAAAAAGGAACCAGAAAATTTTATCTATAACTGACACATCAATATGCATTAGCTCATTCATGAACTTGAAATATTCCTCATTCCTGATGTGCAGGATAAGCAGGAAAACTTACCCTGTTTCTTCCTGTTACCATTTAACCCTTAAGAGACCTAGGAGGGGGCTGGGGATGTGGCTCAAGCGGTAGCGCGCTCGCCTGGCATGCGTGCGGCCCGGGTTCGATCCTCAGCACCACATACAAACAAAGATGTTGTGTCCGCCGATAACTAAAAAATAAATATTAAAATTCTCTCTCTCTCTCTCTCTCTCTAAAAAAAAAAAAAAAAAAGAGAGACCTAGGAGGGAAAAATGGGGACAAACTGTCAGGAACATGAAGACAAGACTCATCCTCCTGATGCATTTGGGCACCAAAATGAAAGATGTGGCTTTCATACCAAGAAGCACTTCCCAAAGAGAACCCCAGTCAAAGGTGGGGACCTCAGCCAGCCTCTGCCTCTTCTGAAAGCAAATTGCACTCATGCCACAGGAGACCTCAAAAGCCCAGGGTCACAGGGCCATGAGATGATCACCAGGGTGGGGCGGGCTTTGGGCCTTCTGGTTTACCCAAACGCTGCAGCCGACTTGTGAATCAATACACAGCTCAGAATGATGCAGGAGTTAGGGGTCATCAACCTTTCAGGCTTGTTTCTTCAGGTTTAAACGGGAGGGGAGTGGTGGAACTGGAAGATCCCTTTTGAACCAGCCAATCTGAAATTTGCCCTGTGCCAAAATGATCTGCACAGGTGTTCTCTGTAGAGTCAGAGCCAGAAAAGGCATGCACAGAGCAGGGTTGGGACGAAGGGATTTAAAAATCAGAGCTGTGGGCTGGGGTGTGGCTCAGTCGGAGAGCACTTGCCTGGCATGCACAAGGCCCTGGGTTCCATCCCGAGAGCCACAAAAAAATCAGAGCTATAATATAATCCATCTGTGCCCCGATGCATTTACTACTCTAGCCCACCTAAGAATGATGGGTGCCAAAGCTGAGCAGGTGTCTCACTCACCTGGTTCAGGTCCCGGCTCTGACATTTACACTCAATTTATCCAACTGTGTGAAGCCTCTGCTTGTTCAGCAATCACATAAGGCTGATAATAATACTTGCTTCGTGCACATATTGATTAAAGTATAAAGCGCTTTCCACAGGACCTCAAGCAGAGGACATCATTCAGTAGAAATTGATAGTTAGTCACTAAATGACAGATGCTGTTCCAAAGACCTGGGGGCACAGTCTTAAACAAGGAAGTCTTCTCCTTGTGGATTTCAAAGAGAGATAATAGCAAATTACCAAAATAAATGACACGATGGTGCACGCCTGTAATCCCAGCTACTTCGGAGGCTGAGGTAGGAGGATTGCAAGTTCAAGACCAGCCTGGGCAACTTCACAAGACCCTGTCTCAAAATAAAATTTTTTTAAAAAAAGACAGAAGATGTAGCTTAGTGGTAGAGTGCTTGCCTGGCACAGGTACTGGATTCAATACCCAGTATGGCAAAAATAAAAAGCCATATTTCCTTAAACAAGAAGAAGAAAAGTCAGGCAGGGCAAATGGGATAAAGATGGGATGTGATTTTATGTAGACTCCTCAGGAAAGGCCAGCAGAGAAGGTGAACCTCGAACAGAGGCCTTCATCAATGCCGTTGCTATTAATATTCCTCATTGGCAGTGTGCTGAGTTTGGCACTAACAGAGTATTTTTTTTCCCAGTGTCCAAATGGACATGGCTTCCTGACTTATCTCACCAAGCGGAATGTCGGAGATAGAAGAGAACTTAGAGATTCTCTAGTCCATTTTATAGATGGAAAGCTGAGACCCAAAAAGCAAAAACAGGATAGGAAGCAAAAGCCCTGACATCACGGGATTTGCATTCCAGCCAGGGAGAAGAAGGTGAATACGTTAGGGAACTGATATGTGCCAGAGAGCAATAAGTAGACGGAGAGAGTAAGAAAGCGATAAGAAGCACAGCGGAGCCGGGAAAACGGTGGCACACACCTGTAATCCCAGCGGCTCGGAAGGCCAAGGCAGGAGGCCGAGGCAGGAGGATCGTGAATTCGAGACCCTATCTCAAAATAAAAAAAAATTAAAAGGGCTGGGGATGCAGCTCAGTAGTAAAGTGCCTCTGGGTTCAATCCCCAGTACCCTAAATAAATAAATAAAAGCATCGGTGGTACCTGGCATCAGGGGAAGGAGGGCTAGTTACTCCACATGAGGTGATGTGGTAGAGTAAGGGGTTTGTCACAGGGAAGGACATTCCAGATATAGTTCATAGCACTCAAGAGCCCTGCGGTGGGAGCTTGCCAACTGGATCAAGGAACAGCAAGAAGGCCCAATGAGGGCAGGAGAGATGGTGTGAGAAAAACAGGGAGAGCCAGGTCATTTGGGAGCCTTGGACCACAGCCAGCTCTGGAGCTATGCCTCCCAGTGAGACAGGCCCCATGGAAGGAGGTCAGGAGTGAGGAATGGCATTATTTGACTGATGCCTTAAAAGGATCAACCTTGTTGCCATGGTAAGAAGGGACCAGAGGGGTCCAAGATAGAAACAGGGACCAGCCGGGTGTGGTGGCACACGCCTGCCATCCCAGGACTCAGAGGGCTGAGGCAGGAGAGTTACAAGTTCAAGGCCAGCCTCAGTGATTTTGTGAGGCCCTAAGCAACTCAGCAAGAGTCAGTCTCGAAAGCAAAAAGCAAAAAGGGCTGGAGATGTGGCTCAGTGGCTGAGCACCACTTGGTTCAATCTCCTGTACCAAAAAAAAAATAATAAAATAAAAATGAAAATGAAAAAGACTGGGAATGGAGCTCCATGGTAAAGCACCCGCCGAGTTCAACCCCCGGGACCAAACGAAAAGAAGCAGGGAGAGCAGTTAGGAAACTGTGACCATAATTCAAGTGAGAGTTGCAGTGACCCAGAGGGGGACAGCAGTGGTAGAGATGGGGAAGGGACCAGATTCTAGATACGGACGGTAGAGCGGATGGAGTTGCTAATGGTGTATCTAGTGTAAAAGAGTAAGGGGAGACCAGAATGACGTCACAACTGTATCCTGAGCAACTTGACTTTTATTGAGACAAAAGATAAACAGATAAAATAGCAGAACTATTCACAACAACCAAAAGGTAAAAACAACCTGAAAGCCCACCGACCGATGAATGGATGAACAGAATGTGGCAAACACATGCACCGAATAGTCACCTTAAAAAGAAATGAAATTCTTACCAGATATTGTGAATGGTGTGACAATAAATGATGGGTGCACAGGTAAAAAAAAAAAAAAAAAAAGAAGAAGAAATGAAATTCTGACACAAGCTACACCACAGACGAACCATGAGGATGTTATTCAAGTAAAGTGAGCCAGTCACAAAAGGACCAATCTCATTGGATTCCACTTGCATGAGATGACCTAGAGGAGTCGGATTCACAAAACCAGAAAGTGGAAAGGTTGTAGCCAGGGGTTGGAGGAGAGGGAAGAGGGAGTTAGAGTTTCAATTTAGGAAGATGGAATACCTTCTGGAGCAAGCCTGTAACCCCAGTGACTTGGGAGGTGAGGTAGGAGGAATACAAGTTCAAAGTCAGCCTCAGTAATTTAGCCAGACCCTGTGGACAGTCATACAACATTGTGAATGTACTTCATGAGTATAAACCAAAAAGTCATTAAAATAACTTTGTTATTTCAGTTTTTTTGTTTGTTTTGGGTATTTGGTGGGGATTGAGCCCCAGAAGTACTGTACCACGGAGCTACACCCCCCAGTCCCTTTTATTTCTGATTTTGAAACAGTGTCTCATTAAGTTGCTGAGACTGGCCTCGAACTTACCATCCTCCTGCCTCTGCCTCCCAAATCACTGAGGTTATAGGAATGCCCCACTACACCCAGCTATTTCAAAATTTTTACCAAGGTCATAATATGGATGTGGCAGAATGGATTTAAATATAAAATGTAGGAACAAATGGCAAATTATATGTCATGCATGTTATTACCATTTTTTTAAGTAGAGATTTTAAATATCCGTTCACTGGCAAAGCCCTATAAGGATCCCGAGATTTATAAATACAAATACAAATGAGAAATGACGCTGGAGTTTTCCTGTGGTTAACAGCAGGTACGGGACTCTCCCACCAACAGGGCTTTGGAATAGAGAGAAGCACGTCAGTGGGAGGGGAGGGCCACGTTGAAAATAGAAGCAGTTTCAGAAAAAAAATAACAAGATGAAAGAGAATAGGACTAGAATAGAACGATGAGAGAAGCCAGATGAGCAAGGGAGTTGAAACAGGATCACGGGGGCACTGGGGACCACAGATGGGGAGGGAAATCTGATGACATTCCAATGCAAAACTGGTAAAAGGGTGTGATTACAACAGCCAGCATTTATTAAGCACTTACTGTGTCAGGCACAGCCCTAAGCTGTGTAGTGGCACCAATCCTCACAGCATCATATAAGGGAAGTGCTGTGGCCTCCCTGACCTCACAGACGGAGAAGCCAGAACCAGCCTGAGGGTAGAGTAGCAGTTCGTCTGTCCCAGAGCCGGCTCCTCCCACCAGGCTCCATCCCCGGATGGGTTTGCAGCTTTAACTTTCCGACATCCCACACTTAAAACCTCCTAGAACGTTTAGGACACTGTGTCACCAGTCAGAGCTCTGCTGGCCTGGGCTAAACAGCCTGACCTCCAAGTCCAGCAGTGACTCTGATTTTCTGCTTATTCACTGCGCTGTTACCCCGAGGAAACCCACTCAGTCTCTCTACATTCATGTGAGTTTTCAGATGCTCAGGGAAATAGCAGAATCCCCTGGGGAAGTTGACTTCAAGAGAGCTGAAGGCTAACGGCAGGGTAGGAAAGGCTGGTGCCTGGCATTCCAGCGGAGCCATGTTTACCCGAAGCTCCAGCTTCAAAGTCCACCAAACTGAGGGACACGCAAGTTGGTTTCTAAGGAAATGTCCCTGATGAGGGAAAAGAGGCGTCCCTGGCAAGAGGAACTGTGATCTTCCTCCTTCGTTTCAGCCGAGGCTCGTGAGGACGAAAACACACACACTTTCTCTAAGCTCCAGGACTTAATCAGAATCCCTACTTCTGGCTGCTTTAATTCTGACTCTTGCAGCATCGGGCTCTTCATAGGTGATCGATAAATGCACAAGAAATGGATAGCATCCAGTGCAAGTCCTTAGAGGAACAGGATCCCATCTAAGTCACCAACTTAATGTTGAAGTGAATCATAGAAGCAGCGAGGGCCGCACTGGGAAGGCCAACCCTGTGAGAAGCCAGAACTTGCTCCCAGAGGGCAAGAGGCACTGACCAGCCACGTGACGCTGGGAAGCCAGCCAGTAGCTCTCACCATTATCTGCCTATTTTATTTGCCAGGCATCCTGTGCCGAGGACCCTCCCAGGCCCCCAGTTGGCACTCTGGGAGCTGAGACAAGGGAGGCCCAGGCACTCAGGTAGACACAGAAGGGGCAGTGAGTCCAAACTGGGAGGCTCAGATGGGCCTAGGGTGATGATTCAAAGGACCAGTAAGAGAGGGGGCAGCAGGCTATGCAAGACAGAGAAGACGCGACCATGAAGGCACAGAAGCATGGACCAGCGTGGTAGATCTGGGGGACCTGCAAGCATTTTGGTATGGCTGGAGTGAAGGGTGCCCTGTGGCAAGCAGTGGAAGGGGATCACAGTGGCCTTGTGTGCTAAGTAAGGACATGAACTGTACCCTGCAAGCCACAGGGGGCTACTGAAGAATTTTAAGGAGGGGAATAACATGATCTGTTATTATTATTATTTTTTTAAAAAATAATTTTAGACTGATGCTATTTAAGCTCAGCAGTGGAAGAAAGCAGAAAGAATAGGTGACCCTCTCCAGTAAGTGAGCCTTGTCTCTGGGTAGAGGAAATAATCAGAGCAAAACAGGGTGGGGCTTGAGGAGGGGAGGCGGGTTACTGAGTATTTGCTACAGAAACAGTCATCCAGGGCAGAGATGGGGTGCTGGGGAGAGAAGAGGTGAGGAAGGGAATGCACAGGCCTCTGGAGGTGTCAGCCTGGAGGCCAAGGCACTACAGGGTGCTGGGATGGAGGAGGGAGGGGCCTCGGGTGGATGGGGAGGAACCTGGACTCCATTTCCCCAGGGACAGTGCAGTCACTCTACTCCAGCTGACACTGTCCTGTGGGATGCAGGCTCAGAGAATATTATGAAATTTTAAGAAGTCATAAATTCCCATATTAACTGTGAAATCTCCTGATTCTTATATGTTTGCAAGTAACCCCCAAAAGAAGTTTAATTTTTATTCAAGGCAAAAAAAATATAATTTTATGGCCTCAACTGGGCAGGAGTCCCCATTCTAACTCCCTACAATACAGGATTTCGATGTCCCACAGTCCCTTCTTCCCCTCAGGGACACTGTCCCTTCTGTCCCCTTACATGGGCATCTCCCACCTGGGAAAGCATTTCCTTTATATGATCAGAAAGGCTTTGACTTCAACTCTGGCGGACTCTTCAGCTAGCAGTAGATTCCAACCCTCCAATTCTAAGCCTTTGGACTCGGCCGCATCATGGCCTTGAGTTTTACAGATAATGTCCTGAATGCATCTGGATGTTCCATGGCAGCCCTACAAAGCGAGAAACTCTGAGAGTCCTGGAGTAAGTGATTCTTGGGTAGAAAGTGCATTTCCTACAGGCTTTTCCAAAAGCTGGAAGGAGAGAAGGAGGTCTTGGATTTCTAGTGCCACAAGGTGCTGTCATCGGCAGGTGCTCTCCTGAGCCCTATTTCTGGGTATTGTTCTTGTAATTAAGGTTATCAACCTTTCAGTCCCCCCCCCCCACTTCTCTCACCTGCATTGGAAACTGCCCCTGCTTGGCTGGTGGCTTCCTTGGATTTATTCTGGTCTTTGCATCCCGGGGTTGATGACTGTGGTGTGCTCTAACAATAAGGATAAAGATGATCACAGAGTCACTCGGGGAATCATCCAACCGATTAACATTTCTCACATGCCTACTGTGAGCATATAAAACACCAGACACCCCACCCCTCCAACGCCACCCCAACACACCCCGGCCCAGACTAAGTTCCTCCCTTGCCTGGAAGCTCTGGCTATAAAGAGATAACAAAGGATGTTAAGAAGGGACCCAGCACAAGCCCAAAGACATCCTTCTGGGCAAGTTCAGTGAATCTCACACAAAGGAGACAATGTTATGCAATGGTAGAAAGAGAGAGCAAGAGCGTGCAACTGAACACAGAAGAACAATGTGCTGTCAAATGAGTAATGTGTCAGGAAGCAGGATTGGGGGACTCATCGGTTACTGTCCATTGAGTATCCATTCTCTGTCCAGAACCAAGCTGGCTTCCACGGGACAGGGCAGACAACCAGTCAACTCCGCCAGAAGTTCCTAAAGCCTGATGTGGCCGGGTTCCAATCCAAGGGTCGCCACCCTCTTGGAGGGACAAGTACCATCAGGAAGGAGAGACAACCCTGCCAACAGGATTCCCTAGCCAACTGCATCTGGTGGCAACATGGAAACCTGGTTTTCATGGAGAACACAGTTGCTGTCAATAGCTTTAATAGGTGGGGCTTTTCAGGTCTTTACTCCAGTTGGCTATCATCCCCAGAAACTCTCCTCCCCAGGAGGAAATAACTTGGAGATTGATGCGTAAGTCAGGATCTTCAACTTCAAATCGGTGAATTTTTGGACTCACACTTCCTCCCTACAGACACACTGTTCTCCCTAGCTCCATATGTTTTGTGGAGCCAGGGAGAATGTTGAGGCCAGTTAGATTTTTTCTCCCCCGTAAATAATAAGTAAATTCCTCATTAGACTTTCCTAAGGGGCTGAAAAAAAAAAAAACAGATTTTTGTGTCCCAGAGCCTAGCAGAGTGTTCCCAGCATTCTGGAAATGTTTGTTACTTGGATAGATAAATGATGAATGAATAACAGATTGATAATTGCATCTCTTTAATAACAAATGGCATGAACACTTCCAAGGCTCTTGAAAACTGTCCATAAATTAATCCCATCCCACTGATTCTTTCTTGTCACAAATTTCCAAAAATTCTAAGAGATAAATCCAATATGAATTATTTTACAAAAACAATCTTGCCTTTTCCAGAAAGGCTTGGTTGAATAAGCATTTGAGGACTCTTCTTTTTTATTATTATTTTTTTAATTCATCCAGCTTTCAGTTATAAAAATGCATCTCAGAATAAGTCCAGAACACCACAGAAGAAAGGAATGTTTTTTTCCTTCAAAAACAATAATCAGATAATAATGACAAACACATCAGCCCTCACCACATGCCAAACAGAGCCAGTTATGATTTGTATGTTAAAGCCTTACAACAACCAGGAGATACGTGCTGTTATAACCCCACCTGCCTTCATCTTACCCCAGTCTTTTTCAATTTTTATTTTGAGACAGGGTCTTGCTAAGTTGCTTAGGATCTGACTAAGTTGCTGAAGCTGGCCTCAAACTTTTGATCCTCCTGCCTCAGGCTCCGGAGTCTCTGGGATTACAGGAGTGTGCTTCTATGCCTGGCCAGAGCTGCAGTTTGAACCCAGTCCAACTGGTCTCATGAATCCATACTATATACCATGCTATAAACCATCCATGTTTTGCTGCGTACGTTAGAAAAATAAAAAATGGAGATGGGGAGGTGGGGAAGTCAAAGCCCAACCAAACTGTCAGCATATTCAAGATTCGATGTTATCTTGAAGAAGGGATGGTTCTTAGCTAAATATACAGACTGCTTCACGGTGTTCTGTCTGTGCAATTCATGACCAAAAACAAACTATTTTAGAAATAGTTGTAATATCATAAAAAGATTCTATAATAGCTATAAAAATAAAGAACAGAGAAACATTCAGTTTCCATTTACTTTAGAAAATAAAAATCAAATCATCAAGCAAATTGTTTTCTAATACAATACAAATTTAATCTGGAGCCATCAAAATAAGTCACACTGCCTTAAAAAATCATAGCTTCCCTCTAAAGTACAGTGACAGCATTGAATACCGTCTTCGGTAACTGTTAGGAGGGAGCCACTACAGAGTCCAGCCATCCCGGGTGGAGATCTGATTCCATCCAACACAGATTGCTATTAAGGCACTCAATGATTCTAAGTGAGGTTGAGGCAGTCAAGCAGAAAGAGAGGAAATCTTATTCACAACCAAATGCCATTCTTAGAGAACATTTTCAAGGAGGAAAATCCTTTCACAGCCACTATTTTCATGTTATCTTGAATACAGAGCTTAAGAAAAATGAAAGAATAAATAAATGATTTTAAGATGGGAACAGGGGTTCTGGGGACATAGCTCAGTTGGTATTAAGAGCTTGCCTTGCATGCTCAAAGCCATGGGTTCAATCCCCAGCACCATCAAAGGAAAAAAAGATGGGGAAGAGGGCGGGAAATTGAATGGTGTAGAACTCTAAATGTTCGTATAGGTTTTCCTTTTAACATGAACTTGTAACTGTGAAGAATATTGAAGTAGGTGATGTGTGACCTTGGAAAAGATTAAAGCAGGATCCAGCCTGTGGTATTGTTTCTAGGTATCCAGAAAATGATTTAAAAATGGGCCTGATATCATCAAAACCAAGCAAAGGACAAGACCAACCACTACCACGGGGGTGTTCTGACCTGATCAACGGAGAAGCCCAGGGCTGATGTGCCACAGCCTCACTCTAGGATATGGTCACATCATGGAAAGAAAGGAGGACGCAGAAATGCAGGCCTCGAAGTGAGGAGGAGCAGGGGCAAGGGACATGGATCCCCTGCTCCTCATCAAGGCTGCTACACCTAAAGGTCGTGGTGAAATGTGTGGAGAAAACAGATACAACAACCATTCCCACCAGAAAGGGCAGAGACCTGATTAGATGCACCATGTAAAGCAGTTACAGAAGACAGCAGTAAATACTACCATTACTACACCTGGGATTGTGGTACTAAAGCAAATCACTCACAACTCCTCAGCCAAGACAATGTTTGTTCAAACTCTGAGATCCTAGAGACTGGTTTAAAAAAATAATAAATTAATTAATAAAAATAAAAGAGACCAGTGAACCAATACAGATATTAAAAAAAAAAAAAAAAAAAACAGGGACTTTCACATCCAGAAGTGCAATACAAAAACCTTTATAGAGGCCAATTTGGTAGTAGCTGTTAAAAACCAGGCACTGTGGGGCTGGGGTTGTAGCTCAGAAGTAGAGTGCTCATCTAGAACATGCAGGGCACTGAGTTCGATGCTCAGCACCACATAAAAATAAAATAAAGGGATTGTGGCCAACTACAACTAAAAAAAATATATTTTAAAAAAAAAGTCAGGCACTGTGGTGCACAGCTGTAATCCCAGCGACCGAGGAGGCTGAGGCAGGAGGAGGCCAGCCTTGGCCTCTGAACTGGACCCTATCTCAAAATAAAAAGTAAAAAGGGCTGGGGTTTTTGCTCAGTGATGGAGCACCCCTGGGTTCAATCCCTAGTACCAAAAGAAAGAAAGAAGTAACTATGAAAAAGTCAAGTACTTGGGCTCCTGTGTTCAATGCATTTCCATCTCTAGGTATCCAAGTAAAATATTTGCATATATGTCTCAAAGGAGTGTGTGCAAGGATGTCTGTTGACACTGGAAATTAATGAAGGTCCATCATTAGAGAAAATGTCAAATAACACAATACTTCGATCAGGCTGTGCAATGTTTATAACAGTGAAAACAAAGTGGATCTGTATTTTTCTACCCAGAACATTTCCTAAACATATTGATAAGGGAGTAGGGACAAAGTGTTTTTAAAAATTAAATCTGATCTTAGTTGTTTCTTTTTTAGTTTATTTATTTATTTGTTTATTGATTGATTAGTACTGAGGATTGAACCCAGGGGCACTCAACGTCTGAGCCACATTCCCAGCTCTTTTTATATTTTATTTAGAGACAGGGTATCACCAGAGTCTCACTGAGTTGCTTAAGAGCCTCACTAAGTTGCTGAGGATGGCCTGAAATCCTCCTGCCTCAGCCTCCCAACCTACTGGGATTACAGGTATGTGCCACCCTGCCCTGCGAGTTGTTTCTTTTTTAAAATCCACAAATCTATAGACCTCTGTTAACAGAGAAATTTGTCCAAATCCATAGAATCAAGTCCGCAGAGCACATGCATAATTGATGCCAGGGGTCATCACTAAAGAGGAACATGTTAATTCGATTTGGAACAAGGGGAACTTCCTTTGCATTGTTTGAATTTTTTTACAAAAAAAAAATTGCTCTGTGGTATAATTATAAAACAAATCTTTGGGAATGTTAGTTCTGAAACCATCTACCTGCCCAACAGAGTGTTTATCAGGGTTGAAAGTATTTTATCAGCTTTGATTACTTCAACAGAGGTGGTGGTTCTTTCAAAAATATACATCGAGCACCTACTACGGGCCAGGCACTGATCTAGACTCTGGGAGAGTAAACATCCCTGCCTTCATAGAATTCCTATTTCAATGGAGTTGATGACATTGTCCGCCCAGAGAAGGGGACAGGTTATCTCTGGAAGAGAGGCATGGGGAGATTAAATATTTCCAAAGACAGGGACTTGAAATCAGGGGCTCTGGTCATATCTTCCAGGCCAAGAAAAGAAGAAGAAATGGGAGAGGCTCAGGCTTTAGTGAAGACATAGCATCTGGCCGCCCCTCACCACCAGTCTCCACCTCTGCTCCAACCAGCTGTGCAAGCTGAGGCCTCTGCAGCTGGGCCGCTCCTTTGCCACTTCCTGGCCTCTAGAGAGATTGAGAACCAGGCAAAGAAGGGGGAGGCCGTGTGATCAAGCTCTGGGCTCACATAGGAGATCCAAATGAGAGTTCCCCATTCTGCAGGGGACTCTTAGAATGTGATGGCCAAGAGTGAAGAGGTGAGAGGACAGAGAATACCCAGGGAGAGGAGAGTGAGTGAAGGAGAGCTAAGGAGCGATGGGCAGAGAGATGGAGCCTGTTAGGAGCTAACTGTGCTCCACCCTGGTCCAAGGGGAGAGCACACCACCCACCGTGACCCACGGGACCAAGGCCCAGCCAGCCCTTCAGTGCTGGGAAGCCATGTGGCAAAGCCCGCTGGTCCTTAGACCCTCACTCTCCCTAGGGAGTCCTCTCTAGGCCACCCAACTTCCAGCTTTGCTTCCCATCTAAACAGAACACAATAGGGATTAGGGTCGGTAAAAGGATTCGAGAAGAGCCTAACAGGAAAAAGTGGAACTGAGTTTGCGGCTTACCCAAAAGATCAAGCACACTTTAACTGCATATGTAGGATTTAAGGTGAAAAGGTTAAGGATATCCTGTATCCCAGACCAGCCTGCATTCACAGAAGAGCGGCAAGGAGAGGGCCATTGTAAATGCAAAGGAAGGACCTCCTGTGGGTAAAATTGCAGGCATCCTTGACAAATCAGCAGAGGGGATATTTCAGCCACAGAGGCCTTTCCTAAGGCTTTGAAATCATGTCTTACAGGTACCTGGAGCCCCACCTGAGCCCGGCCCAGCCAACTTCCCTGAAATACTAGTTCTCACGGGTGCTAGAAGTCTGGGGTAATCTGATTGGCCTAGAGATTCGTGTTTACTAGAGAACATGGGCATTGCTAAGGATCAGAGAGTCAGGTTTGAACCTGTTCCTCTCCTACCTACGTGCAGGCCCTCAGAGAGCCCCACGGTGAGACACACGGGGCGTGGTCAGCAGCTCTGAATTGCTCCAGTGATTTGTAAAATCCAAGTAGGTTTCTAACACCCCCCCACACCCCCACTCCCACCCCTCGCGCCTGGGTAACCAGACTAAAAATCAAGCTAAGGAATTACCTCAACTTCATTTCTTTCCTGTTTGAGATAAGAAAACCAACTGAGAGATTCCTGACTCACCCCTCCACAGAGTAAATAATCCCTTTATCTTGCTTTTGGCTGGAAAGAGCTTGTTCTCTGTGGACAAGAAACCAGCAGAAGCTACCTGTGTCTGCTTAGATTGGAACCCCTCAACTCTGAACTGGGAATGTACACACAACCAAAGACAGGCCATCAAGTTAGCTCAGACATACCCTTCTACACCTTCCTCCACAGGAGATTTCTGATCTCAGTGACTTAAAATCTACTTTCTAGAAGGACTTTGCGCCAACCTGAGAAAGATAAACACATTGGCCAACCCCCAGCTTGAACATGAGCCCTGTGTGCCCAGAACATCACAAATGCTCTCCTGCCCTCACATGCCAGTGTACATCCTGACTAGGCTGTTCTGGGTCAAAAAAATTCACAAGGAAGGAAATGAAGAGGGATAGAGAACAAATGAAGCGAATTAATTTTCTGCCAGGCACGGTGGTGCACACCCGTAATCCCAGTGGCTCGGGAGGCTGAGGCAGGAGGATCAGGAGTTCAAAGCCAGCCTCAGCAACAGCGAGGCATTAAGCAACTCAGCGAGACTCTGTCGCTAAATAAAATACAAAATAGGGCTGGGGGGCTGGAGTTGTGGCTCAGTGGTAGCACGCTCCCCTAGCAAGCACGAGGCCCTGGGTTCGATCCTCAGCACCACATAAAAACAAATAAAGGTATGTGTCCAACTACAACTAAAAAAAAAAAATGCCTTGTGTAAATGATTTAGGTCTAGATTCCCAGTCTGAAGATCCTTAGGTAAGTGGCACATTTATTAAAAAAAAAAAAAATAGGGCTGGGGATGTGGCTCGGTGGTCGAGTGCCCCTGAGTTCAATCCCCAGTACCAAAAAAAAAAAAAAAAGATAATTGATTTTCCTTTATTAATAAAACAAAGCATGATGGGGACAAACAGAAAAATCTCAACAGAAAGATACATATTTATGTATTAATTTTTGTTTGTTTGGTTTTGGGTTTTTTTGGTAGTTTGTTTTTGCTTTCGTTTTGTTTTGTTTTGAAACAGAATCTTGCTGCATTGCCCAGGCTGGTCCCAAACTCCTGGGCTCCAAGGATGATCCTCCTGCCTCAGCCTCCTAAGTAACTGGGACTATGGGCACTTGCCACTGAGCGTGACTTATTTATTTTTAACTACTGAAAACAAAAATAATCCATGGGGAACAGAATGAGCAAGAGTCACATTTCCCAGACTTAAGCAAGATGCTGGCTTCTGGATTTGGACCAGATTTGGGGAGCTGGAATTATAGGCGTGTGCCACCATGAAATAAAAACTAAAGGCTGTTCAATGGAACAGTCCCCACTACAAAACAAACAAACAAACAAAAAACCACTTCCAGCAACAATTTATCAGAGAATCAGTTCTGAAGTTCAGTTTTTGTTTAATTTTTTAGCTTTTGGGCACTTGTGTCTGTCTGGTTTTACCCCAAGTTTAGGCACAAGCCTCCGAGTTCCAGAACTACGCGCGGTAAGGGATGGAAGGTAAACTGGTACGTGTGTTGCTGAGGGAAAGTGTATGGAAGTGAGAAGAGAGGACTGGACGGCTTATGGAGGTCTGTCCTGTGCCCTGTGGTATGTGTCATGGGCCATGGGCCATGCAGTGGTAGACAGCAGACTGCATCCCTCCCTCACAGAGCTGGTGATTTAACATGAGTAATGGTGAGAACAGGAAATGACAGAACATCATAAGGGGATGAGCTAGCGGGGAAGGCAGGAGGTCCTAGGGAAGGCTTCCGCAGGAGAAAACCCTGAAGAAGAAACTCAGAAGATGAGGAGGAGACACCTGTTTGAAATCCAGGGGGCTGCAGAAGGCAGGCTCTTGTTCAAGTGCTGCAAGGTAGCCGGGCGCAAAGGTACACGCCTGTAACCCAGAGCTGAGACAGGAGGATCACAGGTTCAAGGGCTGCCTGGGCAACTTAGCGGACACTGTCTCAAAATAAATAATAAAAAGGACTGGGGATCAGTTCAGTGGTAAAGCACTCTTGGGTTCAGTACCCAGTTTCCCCCCCCAAAATGTGTATATAAAAGAGGGGGTAGGGGGCTGAAAAGAGCTAAGTGTACTGGCCAGGCCAGCTAGAAGCTACAGAGGTCAGCAATGGCCAAAGTAAAATACAGGGGTGATCTTGGGGTCAAGGATTCTTTGGACCTTGACTGTGTATGAAATGGCTGAGGCACGCAGCACTCAGGACCAGTGGTCTCCACAGCATTTTCTCCCCTGTGTGCACCTATATGGGGCTCAGGCTGGTTTGGTTTGTTTGTCTGTTTGGTTTTGGTTCTGCGGTTGGAACTCCGGGACCCTCTACCACGGAGCCATGTTCCTCCCTCCAGCCTTCTTTATTTTTTATTTTTCGAATCAGGGTCTTGTTTATTCCCAAGGGTCTCACTAAATTGCTGAAGCTGTCCTCCAACTTGGATTCCCCCTGCCTCCGTCTCCAGAGGCACTGGGATTACAGGTATGCACCGCCATCCCAGCTTCAGGCTGTCTTGACTAAAGCACTCCCATCTGATTTTGAAGTCTCCTTATTTAGTGAGAGTCAAGCAAGAGCCCACAGACGCAAAACAAACCCACAGGCCAGCCCATGTCAAGAGTGCAGGGGACACGCCCCAACTCTCGTGTTTTTTCCTGTACTCATTTCTGCCATCAGCAAAGTCTATCAAAAGTTCTCTGTGGTTATGTAACAAGAACATGGCAAGCACACTTCAGCGACACAGGATCCGACCATTTCCCCTTTGGAAATTGTATAACAAGGAAAGTAAGAAAGTAAGTGAATATAGAAAATGCAATGCCAGCTCTGTACCTGGGTTGCTGCAAGATCTGGAATCACCATCCAGTGGCAAGAATCTGACTGATCAGGTATTTATTTTCTTTTGATAAATAATAATGTATAATTTACCATTTTTAGGGATATTAACTACTTCAAAGAGCAGTCACCAAAAACAGTATTTAGAGGGCATGGTCTTCCTCCATATGTGGCCTGCAGCTCAGTTAAAAAAAAAAAAAAAAACTTGGCTCAAAGCATTACTTTGTCTCTTTGATATGATTCGAGAGAGAGTAATTTGGGGGGAAACACGATGTTCAGGTAGAGAGAAAAGCAAAAATCCACCTGCTCCCTCCCAGGCCTCCCAGCAAGTCTGCCTCAAACTTCAAGTACCTGGCGCTCCTCCCTCCCACAGCTAAATTCCTAGAATTTATTTTCTAGGAATTTAGACAATCCAAACTGGCTGCCTCTCCTCTCTCACCTGACCTGCCTATCTGCTTTAAGGGTCCACTTGAAACTCGAGTTGCTCGCCAAACTTGCAAACTTACAAATAGAAAATGCCTTGTCATTCGTGCCCCCCACACACACCTTCTGACATTCCATCCCTCCCCACTGCCTGCCACTATGGACAGAAGACAGAGCCCTGGCTGCCTGCAGCTATGTGCCCTTGAAGAGACCACACACCCCAGTAAAACACACAAACCCGGGCCACATTGTGCTGCATTAAAAGGCCCAAGTTAGGGGGCTGGGGTTGTGGCTCAGCGGTAGAGCGCTCGCCTGGCATGTGTGAGGCCCTGGTTTCCATCCTCAGCAACCACATCAAAACAAATAAAATGAAGGTATTGTGTCCAACTACAACTAAAAAATAAATATTAAAAATAAAAAGGGCCCAAGTAAGGGATGGGGTTGTAGCTCAGGGATAGATCACTTGCCTTGCATGCGTGAAGCACTGGGTTTGAAACCCAGAACCACATGAAAATAAATAAATAGAGATATTGTGTCCATCTACAACTTAAAAAAAAAAAGTCCCAACCTGTCAAAAGCATCCCCTTCAGAGGAGGGGAGGGAAAGGGGAAAGGGGTGGTATGGTTTTGGCCAAGTTATATTGTTATATTGTGTGCATGTACGAATGGGTAACAACAAATTCCACCATCATGTATAATTATAATGCACCAATTAAAAAAAAAACTAAAATCTGGCAGGTTGGAGCAGGGTAGCTTTCCCTTCAGGGGGCAGGTAGGTGTAAGTAAGTAAGGTGCCCCCTATTGGGGGCCAAGTGCCCCCTGCCACAGCCCAGTGTGTGCAAACACACTCAGCATCAGGAGCCATGGGAGACTCCAGGACAAAAGAAGGTGAAGGAGTACAGGGGCTGTTTGTGCAGCTTCTCCTGGTAATGAACCCAAAATAGCCACCAGGAGGGACTTATTCCTCAGAAACCAAATTGTAAACATTCAAAAGTGTTACTATGCATCACATTGTCATATACAAAGCTGTCCTTTGAGGGAAGTCTGGATAAAAGGAAAAACTGATCCATTGGGAGCTTGGGAAGGCACAGGGTCAAAGGAGAGCCCCTGCACCCGTTCCTTGAGAAGCTAACACCTGGCCAGGAGGAGAGTCCAGAAGTCCCACAGAATCCCCCTTCTCGCCTCCCCAGTCCACTCTGGGCCAGGTGCCTGCGCCCAGTCCTGCCCAGCCCACCGCCAGGCACAGGGCTCGCAGCCGCCCAGAGGTGGATAAAAATCTGCCCGGATACGGATGACGGAAGAGGATGCGCCCGGGGACTGGCAGGCGGGTCCCACAGGGGGCGGCCGGCAGATGCTCCTGGGGACCCGCTCTCTTTCCCCTGGACCCCGACGGCCCGGGTTGCAGAATGCGGGCTTCGGGGCGTCGTCTGTTTTCTGGTGGGAACCTGACGCCAGCGCGCTGTTTTACTAGATTGTTTATTTGGGGCTCACCCCTCGCTTGTTTCTGCCCGTTTGGGGTGGTGGGCACGGAACCGGGGCGTCCCACCGGCTGGGCGAGCGCTCTGCCCGGGCCACCGCGCCCCGCCGGCCCCTCTCTTCTCCTCCTTTTCCCCTTCCCTCTCCACGCCCGTTTACATTCCCGTCTTTCACCCCAACTCCCCTCGACCTAGGCTTTGCTCCCGATCCTGCCCGGCCCCGCGCCCCTCCAGTCTCCGCAGTGAGGAGCAGGGGGCGCTCGGGTTCCCCCCGGGGCTCTGCGCGGCGGCTGGAGCTGCTCTGTCCCACCCAGGAAGCGCCGAGGTCCTTTGGCTCACACCGCAGGTTGTTGGCAAGTTCTCAAAACGAGTTAAAATCGGCCTGTGCCCTGGTGCCAAGCAGGGCCGGCAGGTGCAGAGATGCGAGGGGAGACTGCCACAACTGGGGACAACTCTGTTCCGCCCAAAATTGCTCTCTGGAGCCCCCTCCCCCCCCACACACACATTTCCAGCTCCTCTCCCAGAGCAGGGGCTGTCTCTTAAAGCTCCAGGTGGCCAGAAGGGTGCCCGCAGGTCAGGCTTGCGAGGTCACTCACTGGGGGTTCTGGGGCGCTGGGCGGGGCTATTACAATGCACAAACTTTGATTGCTGTTTCTTTCTCCTTTGCTTTATTATGAAAAAAAATGAAGGTTCAAGAGGGAAAGAAAGGACCCAGTGTGGCACTGGGCAGGAGGACTGTGGGAGGGGCCGGCAGCAGCCCAGGAGGCTGAGACCTGGAGCCCTCCATCCCCACAAAGTGGGCACATGGGTGTTTTGTACCCGCTGCCTTTCAAGGCTGGACCTGAAACCAGCCGCACAGCCAGTTCTCAAGTTTCTGTGCCCCTCCCCTTCCACCACCACCCTTCCTCCCCTGCTCCTCCCAGCCCCACCCTGCTGAGCCTCACTTGCTGCTCCTAACCGTCTTGCTGATATTAGAGCCAGCAGAATGCTGTTAAGAGTTTGTTTCTCAGTCTCAGCAGACCCCAGTGTGAATCCTCTCTGTCATTTAGTAGCTGTGTGACCCCCATACACACTGCTTAACCTCTGTGAGCCTCAGTTTCTATTAAATGAGAAAAGTAATTATCATCTCATAGGGTTGTTGTGAAAATCAAAAGAGATAAGGTGTGTAACATACACAATGCATAACACAAAGTCAGCATACACTGTATGGAATAGCTCACACGGTATTCACTATGTGCTGAGCACATGATATATGCTAATTTACCTCATCCTGACAATAATGCTGTGAGGTACCCTAACATCCCTATTTTATAGATAAGGAAATGAAGGCTTGGAGAAGTTTGATAACTTGCCCAAGATCACACAGCTAGGAAGCAACAGAACTGATAGCTATCATTATTCCCCTCCCTAGACTGTAGGCTCATTGAAGAAAGGAACTTTGCACGTAACAGTTGTCCACGACTGTAAAACAACTACTGTTGGGGTGTAAAAAGGTCCCAAACTACAAATGTCAAGAGACATCTCCCATTTTCTAAGTTCCCAACTTCCTTAGAGAAATCTCTTGAGGATGGAAAAAAAAATTTTGTTTTTTCATCAGAAAACTTGGATTGACGTGAGTAGGGTGACCTCTTCTCAGTTCTCTGAGTTGTGAGCCATCAGTTCACCTCTGAGCCTTACCTTTCTGGTACCCAAAATGGACTCAACCGTGCAGCCCGCTTTCTGGGTGGGGCTGAGAACTCCGTGTGCCATTTGGGTATAAAGCCTTTTGTGAACTGGAACAACCTGTCTTTCCGAAGAGAAGGCCCTTTTCATCTGTACCTCTTCCCCAACCTTGGCCACACTTCTGGGAAGTTTTTCCGTTAAGGCCAGGCCTCAAGCTGGTGGTGGAAAATAACAGAGGCATTTAAAGGGAAATGAAACCTCTCTCCTCAGCAGAACATTCCCCACACATTTGCTGTGGCCCAGGGCAGTGGATCTGCAGGGAGCCTTCAGCCTGAGGGAGCCCTTGAGGCTGCCTGACGCCACAGGGCAATTCAGAGGCTGGTAAACAACACATGGCATTCCCGGGCCTGGCAAACATTCCTGCACGGAATTCTTTGTCCTCGTGAGGAAAGACAGAGAGCTGCTCTGTGCTAAAAAGCGCCAAGCCAGAACCCCATTTTCAAAATCCCCAACTGGAGAGCATGCCAAGGCTGAGCATGCCACCAACCCTTTAAAGCGTGCTTGCAAAATAAACTTGCCCAAACTTGGACTTCTAGCTTCAAAACCTTGAGTTTACTTATTAATTCCAACAAGAAAACATAGCAAGATTAAAATGAGGAAATTTGGCAACCTCCTACTTAATTGAAATCAGTAAACCCATCATGTGCCTTCTGAGGGGATGTGCCCAACCTCACTTCTGTGGTTTTCCTGCTTCAAGACACATAACTGAATCAAACCATCAACACATGAACTCACACTGAGGGACGACTGGCCCTATGCTCTTCTGAGATATCAGTGTCCTGGAATGGCAACAAAAAGCTGAGAAACGATTCCAGATTGAAGAAATAGAGACCGAGACAGCAGGCATGGTGGAGCATGCCCGGAATCCCAGCGTCTCCAGGAGGCTGAGGCAGAAGGATCAAAAACTGGAGGCCAGCCTCAGCAACTTAGTGAGACCCTGTCTCAACATAAAAAAAAATAAAAAGGGCTGGGGATGTCAATCGGTGGTAAAGAACCCCCAGGAATTCGATCCCCAGTACTGGAGAGAGAGAGAGAGATACTTCTGCTTAGTTGCCTCTCCCAGATTGTTTCCTAATGTCACAACTAATATGCAATAGCAGAGAGCTCAGGTGGGCCTCTCAGTGTGTGCTGGCACCACGCAAGTCCTGGTGTGTGCTGCCCTCCTTACGGTGGGAAGCTGGAGACAGCAGTATTTCGTCACTGCTGCCTGTGCTCAAAACACTGCTGACAATTTGCACACGGGTAAATTAGTTGCACTATATTATATAGTCCCTCCTTGCTTTTGACCCCAAACAGCCCATCCACCCAACTAGCAGGCCTTGCTTCTGAAGGGATCCTAGACTATTAGAACCTATAAAGACCTTGGAAAATGCTTCGCCTGTGTTGAAAACAAGGAAACGGAGGCTCCTACGTGGATCTCAGCGGGCCTAAACTCAGAGGTAATCTCAGGGACTCCCAGGCCAGTGCTCCTTACAGGTCCCGTCCTAGGAACCCTGGGTTCTCTCCCAGGCCCTTTGCAAAAACAAGAGAGGAAAAATGTGCGTTTGCCCAAGGAAAATTGTTTATAAATGTACAAGTGACTCTGAGGACAATAGAAGTAAGTGTGGCACTCCCCAAGGTGACTACCGAGAACAGAACAACCATAGAGATGGGTAAATGTGTTTTTTGTTTTGTTTGAAAATTTTTACACTGCTTTGCGGTCATACTTTAAATACATCCCATGTATTTAAGAAACCTCAATATATAAAAGTTCAAGCTTACCAAACAGAAAAAGAAAAGGATTAGGATATTGTCCTGGCTGCTCTCTGTCCCTGTACCCTCAGGGCCCTTCTCCCTGCCTCTCTGCACAGCTTGGAGCCCCAGGGGGCTGATCATCTGCAACTTCTGGTTCCCTGTCCCTCCAGTGGGCACGAGCAGGAGGAGGGTGGTCAGGGTATTTCTGCCTGCCTCACAGTCGGGCGGTGCTGGGCCTGCTGTGGCTCTTGGCTACATCCCCGAATGGCAGCACCTCCTCTATCTCCCACTCATGCTGAATGGATCTCAAGAGCTCCATCCCTTGCCCAGGCCCCTTCAGGCCCAGGGTTAGTCCCAGTTTCCTACTGTCCCTAGGGGTCTCACCACCTCTTTTTGGCTCTTTTGCTCCCACCCACCACTTCATAAACAGTCCCTTTGCCAGCAGCTTGGGAGGCTGAGGCAGGAGGATCACGAGTTCAAAGCCAGCCTCAGCAACTTAGAAAGATCCTTTCTCTAAAATATTTAAAAAAAAAAAAAAAAACTAAGGATATGGCTCAATGGTTAAGTGTCCCTGGGTTCAATGCCCAGCACCAAAAAGTAAAAAAATAATTTTCTTTGGTTGAACTATCTTCAAGTGGAACTGAGCTCGCCAAGGGAGGGAGCCTGATAGACATGGAAAGGATTTTGAGTTCCGTGGGTAAGAACCCAATGTATTTCAAAGTGATTCAGTTTTCTCTCGGACCCCCTAACCACACCACCATCCACCCACAGTCACGCTACCTAAAGTCCTTGAGGCCACAGTCCTCGCTGCTGCGGCTGCTGGAGCTCCGAGGGAGGACAGGGAAGAGCCCAGTCCAGCCTGTCCCCACCTGCTGATGCTGCTCTCACCCTCAGATGCAGGAGCTGGGGTCTCAGGGCAGGGGATGGCAAGTGTGAGGCCCTGCCGGACTTTGAGAATAACTTAGACCATTCCCACCAGGGGCTCGGGGAGGGCCGGGAAGACAATGATGAAGACACGCGGGGACCAGGCGCAGAGGGGTTACCGAGAGCAGGCAGGTGGGGCCGGACAAAAGGACCCAGCTGGAATGTGCCCTCTGGTGCCACTCCCGCCCTGTGCCTTCTTCCACGCTGACCCTACTATGGCTATGATCGTGCAGGAGGGAGGCTCCCGGCTCTGTGGTCACTGCCTCCCACCTAGGCCTGGTGTGAAAGAGAGGCTGCGAAGTTTTCTGGATGGCCTGTTGCTGCTTCTCCCTTATCCCATCCACCACCCCCGATGCCCCAGCCACTGAGATCTGCCTGGATAACGAAGGGACCTTTTCCACATCCATCACCTCATTTGGTCTTATTTCGTCACAAGGTGCTCAAAATCCATTCTCTTTTAGCTCAGTAGCAGGGCACCTGCCTAGGATGTGCAAGGCCTTGGGTTTGATTCCCAGCAATACACACACACACACACACACACACACACACACACACACACACGAATTCATTAAATGGATGGACACTGGGGACCACCACTGACCTACATCATCCTTCCTCAAGCTAAAAAATAAAAATAAAACATGTTTCCATATTACTACCACCTTCGTAGTCGGGCCCAGGAAATCTCCAGCATCCTCCAGGGCACCTCTTCAGCTGTGTACACAAGTGCAGCTCCCTGTCACCTACTTGCCCCACCTCCAGACACAAGAGCCACCCATCTCAGGTACCATGCACACTCTGTCCCCTTCTCCCCACACCCCCTGTCAGAGTTCAGGGAGGCAGGACTCAGGCTTCCGGTTGGGAACGAATGAAAGGGGCACCGCTGGAGGGTACTCAGACCCAGTGAGGCCAGAAGGTGGCCTGTCCCTGGGGTTGCTGTAGAAGAGGACACCATAGCCACGCTCTCCGTGAGTCCACCTGTGGCCGTGACGTGAATGCTACGCACTTCCACGCGGTGCCCTTCTTAGGAAGCACTGAACACCCAGGATAAAGTTGAGTGTCCTCATCTGAAATGACCCAAAATCCACAACTTTTGAACCACTGACAGGAAACCATAAGAGAAATATCCCACACCAGGATGCTTCATTTCATGCACAAAATTATTTAAAATATTATATAAAATTATCTTCTGGCTACTTGCAGAAGGTGTACTTGAAACAAATGAAATCGGTGTTTAGAGTTGGGTCCTTACACCCCAACCCTCTAGCCTTTCTTGATTCCTCAGCAATGGTGCCGTCAGACTAATAATGAGAATCAAAAAGCTAAGAACGGGGCTGGGGCTGGGGCTAAGCCGTAGACGCTTGCCTAGCAGGTGTGAGGCCCTGGGTTCTATCCTCAGCACCACATAAAAATAAATAAATGAAATTAAAGTATTGTGTCCATCTACAGCTAAAAAATACATTAAAAAAAAAAAAAGCTAGGAACTCCTCCTGCAACCTATGGGGACGCCATACATTAAAGTCACTGATAAAACTCGAAATGGGGCTGCGGTGTGGCTCAGCGGCAGAGCGCTAGCCTAGCACGTGCAAAGCCCTGAGTTCGATCCTCAGCACCACATAGAAATAAGTAAATAAAGGTATTGTGTCCAATGACAACTAAAAAATAAATATACATTAAAAAAAAATACCCGCAATGGCACGAGGTGAATCCAGTCTGCACAGTCGGGCTGGGTGCGCAGCCTCCCCCCAGCTTCATCCCCCCAGCACAGAACGCAAAGGCACTAGACGTCAGGGTTAATAACAGCTTTATTTGCCTCATACAGCATCACTTTCTTACATTCTCAATTAATTTGCCATTAAAGTGCCAGAAATTTTCTGAATCATGAAAATATTTGTTAAAAAAAAAAAGAAATCAGAACTATCATCAGGAACATGGCGGTCATGAATAAAACATTTCTCTTACAAAACACAGAATACAAGTCCCTCCTGTTGAGCCAGTGGGTTGGACAATTTGCAGTTTCTAATTCCCTCTCACCTCACCTTTGAGCACTGAACTGGCTGGGACCACCACCCCTGGGGGGAAAAAGCTGTGCTAAAGACCCCCAAACCACACCCATTCTCTGGCTGTCACCTCCTCTGGGCCATCACATCGAGATGCTCTGTTTGAATAGATCTGATCTTAGGATCAATGCTGATCTCCCCACCCCACCCCTGCTGCCTTGACCCCACCCTCCCCTACTAACAAAAGCCCAAAGTCATTACAATGAAAAAAAAAATGGGTTTCCATTACCCCCAACACTAACAATGTTCAGTAAAAACGAGGATAATAAACACAAAAGCTGGCTTTAGTAAACAGGAGCTCTCAGCGTTCAATGCAAAAAAAAAAAAAAACTGAACTCTTAAAGGCAAAATAACTGTTGACTTTGCACACGGCTGGATGAACTTGGAACTCTTCTTCAGTAGAGTTCCTGGAGCCTGTCGGTGGTTGGTTTTTCAGCACCTGCCACCACTGGGAGAGGCCAGATCTTTGCATTATTGCTGAGGCTGTTGGGGTGTTTCTCTTTGCAGTTTATAAACAAAGACACCCGAGGCGGATGTATTTATAGAGATATGTACACACATACAGAGGCCCTCTACTCTTTCTTTGTGGAAACCGCCAGCTCAACCTCGGGCAGCTGGATGCCGACCTTAGTGCCACTGTCGTTGCTAGAAGAAGAGGACAGTCGGGACTTCTTAGAGGCCAGGGACACTCCACTCCCCTGTAACTTGCCTGCCTCATCATCGCTCCCGGTCACCTCGTAATGACCTTTGCTCTTTGACCCTATTCCACCAAAGGTACCGAACTTCAGCTTTCCATGCTTCCCTTTAACTTTCCCACCTTCCAGGGACATTTCTCCACCTTCAAACTCTAAAGTCCCCGTGGGGGTGGAAGGGGCAGAGAACTCCCTTTCATCGCTGAAAGAATTGGAGCGGTGCCGCGGCTTCTTGCTTTTAAACAGGGAGAATTTGCCTTTGGGTGAAGATGCCTCGGCCTCTGCTTCTCCTTCCAGGGAGCCCAGGCTGGCCTTGGAACTTTTCAGGTCGCCTTTGGACCCAGAGATGGATGCTTCTGGCGAACCCGTGACGCCACCTTTCCCTTTAGGTTTGGAAAAATTGAACTTGGGCATTTTGATTTTGGACTTTTTAAGTTTTACTTCGGATTCTTCCCACTCGCCTTCTCCAGCACAGGCCTGCACGTTGGCCTCCACTTTCGGGAAGTTGATATCCACCCCCACTTCTCTGCCAACCAGCTCACGGCCAGAGAAGGTAAATTTGGGGATCTTCATCTTGGGGAATGTTACTTTTCCAGATCCACTTTCCAAGTGACCTTGAGGCCCAGACACACTCAGCCCAGGACCCTGGAGTCCAATCTGACCTCCTTTCACTCCTCCTTCTACCTTTGGTCCTGAGAAATGAAGGCCCCCAGCAAGTTTAGATGCATCCAGGTTGAGAGCAGAGGAGGCCTGGGGTCCCTTCCACTCCACCCCAGACCCTTTAACACTCATATGCCCTTCGCCCAGGCTGATACCTGGGGCACTGATACCACCTGAAACATCCACACCGCCTTTGATTTTTGGGCCCTTCAAGCTGACACCAAGATCTGACTCAGGAGATGCCACATTGAAGGAAGGCCCTTTTACACTGATGTCAGGGACAGCTCCATGGAAAGCCATTCCTGAACCTTTCAGATCACCTTTGATTTCAGGACCCGAAATCTGCCCGGTTGGGAGTTTGACATTCACACCTGGCAGGTCCATAGCACATCCGGGGGACTTGATTCCAGGCATGTGGAGATGGCCGTCCAGGCCCTGAACACTGACACCCGGCAGACTTCCTGCGACCGTGGGGCCTTTCATCTCACCCATGGCCCCGAGGCTCCCTTTCACTTTTGGTCCTTCCAAGTTCAAGTCCACGTCTGGTGCTGAGATCTGAGGCCCTTTCAGGTTCACATCCATGCCTGGCCCCTTTAGCTCTCCACCAACTTGTGGCCCCTTGATGTTAATGTCCAAGTCAGACCCTGGAGTGGAGACGTCAAACTGGGGCAGCTTCATTTGGGGAAGTTTAATCCCACCTTCGGGTGCCTCCAAGCTTAGATCAGGAGCACCTACGGATATTTTAGGGCCCTTGATGTCACCAGAGACAGCTAGATCTCCCTGGAGGCCTGGTCCCTTCAGTGTCACGTCTGGTGCCCCGACATGAAGCGTTGTGGCAGTGATCCCCGGCACTTTCATACCATCTCCTCCCACCTGCACCTTTCCACCGACACCTCTGAGGTCCAGCCCTGGGGCCTGCACCTTTATGCTTGGAGCCGATGCGTCCAGGTCTCCCTTCAAACTTGGTCCTTTCAAGTTCAGGCCAAGATCAGGCCCGGAGACTCTTGGCATAGAGAGGCTGACTGAAGGCAAGTCTGTTCCTGGGCCCTTCAGAGAGACATCAGGCCCTTCAAGCTTAACATCTGGTGTGCTCAAGCCTCCTTCAAGAGAGGGCAGCTGGGCACTGAGCTCGGCCGCCCCACCCTCCATTTTCACGCCAGGGACGCTGATCTTGGGCATCGAAAAGTGGGGGAACTTGATTTTTGCTTCCGGACCATGCAGATCTACATCTGGTCCTTCCAGTCCCACACTGGGGACATCACCCTTTATCTTTGGTCCTTTCAAGTTAACATTCACATCAGGCATGGAGACTTGAGGGGCAGAAATGCCAAAAGATGGTGCTTTGATTTTAGCATCTGGGCCTTCGATGTTGACATCAGGTGTGCCTAAGTTGGCCTGTACCCTGGGGCCTTTCAAGTCGCCCTCTATTTTTGGCCCTGTCACATCCACACCTGACATCTTGAACTTGGGACCTTCCACATTAATTCCTGGTGAAGAAATATTTAGATCAGGTGCCTGGATTTCACCCTCCAGCTTGGGGCTAGGGAGCGGGGCCTCGGTTTTAAATTTAGGTGATTTGAGGTCAAACTCTACATCTGGGAAGTACATTTTTCCAAACATAGTCTTCTTGGTTTTGGGAGATTTTACATCGACTTTGAGTGCAGCATCTGGCCCCGTGACATTGACATCTACATCAGGAGCTTTGAGACTGGCATCGATCTCAGCCCCAGGAACATTCAAATCAAATCCCTGCTTTTTGGCCTTAACTTTAGGACCACTCATGTGAATTTTAGGCATTTTAAATTTACTTTTCTTGCCCTTGCCACCAACACTCATTTCAGGAGCTTCAACATTCAGTTCTGCCTCAGGAAGAGTCACATCGAGTGCAGGTGACTTGATGTCAGCTTTCGGACTTTTTGCCCCAAACCCAAACTTGGGTTTCTTAAACTTAGGAATCTTAACATCTGGCCCCTCAATGTTAATATCTGGGCTTTCCATGTGTACATCTAAGCTTGGAGCTTCCAGATCAACTTTGGGCCCCTTGAAGTCCATATCACCACCTTCTAGCTTGGGACCAGAAATTCCAATTTTTGGTGTCTTAAGATGCAAATCAACATCAGGAACAGTCACTTTCGGAGCAGATATATCCAGTGATGGCATCTTCAAATTAGGGCCACTGAGTTTGGCATCAGGGCCTCCAAAATCCAGACCTGGACCTTTCAGGTCTACTTCTGGGCCTTCAATCTTAGGGCCAGACACATCGAAATCTCCTTTTACTTTGGGTCCTTTCAAATCCAGGTCAACATCAGGCATGGAGATCTTGGGGGCCTTGATATTTATCTCAGGCATCTTGAACTTGGGACCTTTCAGCTTTGCATCTGGACCTTCAATATTTACATCCGGGACAGCAATGTCCACCTTGGGCCCTGAGACATCAATGTCAGCCTTGGGCAGGTTCACATCCACTTCAGGACCCTCTCCTTTGAAGCCGGGCATGCTGAACTTGGGCATTTTCACCTTGGGCATCTTCAGGTGCCAGTCTGGGCCTTGTACATCCACATCTGGGGCACTGATGTCCACTTTGGGGCCTTTGATGTCAATTTCAGGACCCTTGAGGTCACTTTCTACTTTTGGCAGAGATACATCCACATCGCCCTTCACTTTGGGACCTTTCAGGTTAAGGTCAACGTCAGGCATGGAGATCTTGGGGGCCTTGATGTTCATCTCCGGCATCTTGAACTTGGGACCTTTCAGCTTTGCATCTGGACCTTCAATGTTCACATCTGGAACCTCGATGTCCACCTTGGGCCCTGAGACATCAATGTCAGCCTTGGGCAGGTTCACGTCCACTTCAGGACCCTCTCCTTTGAAGCCAGGCATGCTGAACTTGGGCATTTTCACCTTGGGCATCTTCAGGTGCCAGTCTGAGCCTTGCACATCCACATCTGGAGCACTGATGTCTACCTTGGGGCCTTTGATGTCAACTTCAGGGCCTTTGAGGTCACCTTCCACTTTGGGCAGAGAAACATCCACATCACCTTTCACCTTTGGACCCTTCAGATTCAGATCGACTTCAGGCATGGAGATCTTAGGGGCCTTGAGATGCAGGTCAGGCATTTTAAACTTTGGACCCTTCAGTTTCCCTTCTGGACCATGAATGTCAATGTCAGGAGTCTCAAAGTCCAGCTTAGGGCCTTTGATATCCACTTTTGGGCCCTTCAAATCTCCTTCAGGTGCAGGAATAGAAACATCCAAATCTCCTTTTATCTTAGGTCCTTTCAAGTTCAAATCAATGTCACTCATGGAGATTTGGGGAGTTTTGAAATGGACATCAGGCATCTTAAATTTAGGACCTTTGATTTTCCCTTCAGGGCCTTCAATATCCACCTCTGGCCCTTTCAGATCACCTTCCACCTTAGGTAGGGAAAGGTCCACATCTCCCTTTACCTTTGGGCCTTTGAGATTTAAGTCAAAGTCAGGCATGGAAATCTTGGGAGCTTTGATATTCATCTCTGGCATTTTAAATTTGGGCCCTTTTAATTTTCCTTCTGGACCTTCAATATTGACATCAGGAACATCAATGTCCACACTGGGGCCCTTGATATCAATTTCAGGGCCCTTGAGATCACCTTCTATTTTGGGTAGAGAAACATCCACATCACCCTTCACTTTGGGACCCTTTAAGTTAAAGTCAATGTCAGGCATGGAGATCTTGGGGGCCTTGATGTTCATCTCCGGCATCTTGAACTTGGGACCTTTCAGCTTTGCATCTGGACCTTCAATGTTCACATCTGGAACCTCGATGTCCACCTTGGGCCCTGAGACATCAATGTCAGCCTTGGGCAGGTTCACGTCCACTTCAGGACCCTCTCCTTTGAAGCCAGGCATGCTGAACTTGGGCATTTTCACCTTGGGCATCTTCAGGTGCCAGTCTGGGCCATGAGCATCCACATCTGGGGCACTGATGTCCACTTTGGGGCCTTTGATGTCAATTTCAGGACCCTTGAGGTCACCTTCTATTTTGGGTAGAGACACGTCCACATCGCCCTTCACTTTGGGGCCTTTCAGGTTAAGGTCAATGTCAGGCATGGAGATCTTGGGGGCCTTGATGTTCATCTCTGGCATCTTGAACTTGGGACCTTTCAGCTTTCCTTCTGGTCCTTCAATATTCACATCTGGAACCTCGATGTCCACCTTGGGCCCTGAGACATCAATGTCAGCCTTGGGCAGGTTCACGTCCACTTCAGGACCCTCTCCTTTGAAGCCGGGCATGCTGAACTTGGGCATTTTCACCTTGGGCATCTTCAGGTGCCAGTCTGAGCCTTGCACATCCACATCTGGAGCACTGATGTCTACCTTGGGGCCTTTGATGTCAACTTCAGGGCCTTTGAGGTCACCTTCCACTTTGGGCAGAGAAACATCCACATCACCTTTCACCTTTGGACCCTTCAGATTCAGATCGACTTCAGGCATGGAGATCTTGGGGGCCTTGAGATGCAGGTCAGGCATTTTAAACTTTGGACCCTTCAGTTTCCCTTCTGGACCATGAATGTCAATGTCAGGAGTGTCTAAGTCCACCTTGGGTCCTGAGACATCAATGTCAACCTTGGGCAGGTTCACGTCCACTTCAGGGCCTTCTCCCTTGAAGCCGGGCATGCTGAACTTGGGCATTTTCACCTTGGGCATCTTCAAGTGCCAGTCTGGGCCCTGAACATCCACATCTGGAGCATCAATGTCCACTTTGGGGCCTTTGATGTCGATTTCAGGACCCTTGAGATCACCTTCTACTCTAGGCAGAGACACATCCACATCTCCTTTCACCTTAGGACCCTTCATGTGCAAATCAAAGTCAGGCATGGAGATCTTGGGAGCTTTGATGTTCATCTCAGGCATCTTGAACTTGGGACCTTTCAACTTTCCTTCAGGTCCTTCAACACTAACATCAGGACCTTCAATGTCCACCTTAGGCCCTGAGACATCAATGTCAGCTTTCGGCAAGTTCACATCAACCTCTGGTCCTTCTCCCTTGAAGCCTGGCATGCTGAACTTGGGCATTTTTATCTTGGGCATCTTCAAGTGCCAGTCTGGGCCATGAACATCCACATCTGGAACATCAACGTCCACTTTGGGGCCTTTAATGTCCACTTCAGGAACTTTAATCTCACCTTCCACTTTTGGCAGAGACACGTCCATATCGCCCTTCACTTTGGGGCCTTTCAGGTTAAGGTCAATGTCAGGCATGGAGATCTTGGGGGCCTTGATGTTCATCTCTGGCATCTTGAACTTGGGACCTTTCAGCTTTCCTTCTGGTCCTTCAATGTTCACATCAGGACCTTCAATGTCCACCTTGGGCCCTGAGACATCAATGTCAGCCTTGGGCAGGTTCACGTCCACTTCAGGACCCTCTCCTTTGAAGCCGGGCATGCTGAACTTGGGCATTTTCACCTTGGGCATCTTCAGGTGCCAGTCTGGGCCTTGTACATCCACATCTGGGGCACTGATGTCCATTTTTGGACCTTTGATATCAACTTCTGGACCTTTTAGATCTCCTTCAATCTTGGGGAGAGAAGTATCCACATCACCCTTCATCTTGGGACCCTTCAGATGCAAATCAATGTCAGGCATGGAGATCTTGGGGGCCTTGATGTTCATCTCTGGCATCTTGAACTTGGGACCTTTCAGCTTTCCTTCTGGTCCTTCAATGTTCACATCAGGACCTTCAATGTCCACCTTGGGCCCTGAGACATCAATGTCAGCCTTGGGCAAGTTCACGTCCACTTCAGGACCCTCTCCTTTGAAGCCGGGCATGCTGAACTTGGGCATTTTCACCTTGGGCATCTTCAGGTGCCAGTCTGGGCCTTGCACATCCACATCAGGGGCACTGATGTCCATTTTTGGACCTTTGATATCAACTTCTGGGCCTTTTAGATCTCCTTCAATCTTGGGGAGAGAAGCATCCACATCACCCTTCATCTTGGGGCCCTTCATGTTCAAGTCAATGTCAGGCATAGATATTTTGGGAGCCTTTAAATGCATTTCTGGCATCTTAAATTTGGGTCCCTTCAATTTACCCTCTGGGCCTTCTATATTAATATCAGGAGTGTCAATGTCCACTTTGGGGCCTTTAATGTCCACTTCAGGAACTTTAATCTCACCTTCCACTTTTGGCAGAGACACGTCCACATCGCCCTTCACTTTGGGGCCTTTCAGGTTAAGGTCAATGTCAGGCATGGAGATCTTGGGGGCCTTGATGTTCATCTCCGGCATCTTGAACTTGGGACCTTTCAGCTTTCCTTCTGGTCCTTCAATGTTCACATCAGGACCTTCAATGTCCACCTTGGGCCCTGAGACATCAATGTCAGCCTTGGGCAGGTTCACGTCCACTTCAGGACCCTCTCCTTTGAAGCCGGGCATGCTGAACTTGGGCATTTTCATCTTGGGCATCTTCAGGTGCCAGTCTGGACCATGAACATCCACGTCTGGGGCACTGATGTCCACTTTAGGGCCTTTGATATCAACCTCTGGCCCTTTCAGATCCCCTTCAAGTTTGGGTGGAGAAATATCCATATCACCTTTCACCTTGGGACCCTTCAGATTTAAGTCAATGTCAGGCATGGAGATCTTAGGAGCTTTTATGTTCATGTCAGGCATCTTGAATTTGGGACCTTTTATGCTTCCTTCTGGACCTTCCACATTGAGTTCTGGGCCCTCAACATTCAGAGTGGGACATTCTATGTTGATGTCTCCTTTTGGTAGATCCACAGCCATTTCTGGACCTTCTGCTTTTAAGCCAGGAACACCAAATTTGGGCATTTTCATCTTGGGCATTTTCACATTCAAATCTGGACCATGAACATCTACTTCAGGTGCATTAAGGTGGACATCTGGTGCCTGAATATCCACTTTGGGACCTTTAAATTCTCCTTCTAAAGTTGGACCTGCAACATCTAAATCTCCTTTGACTTTAGGACCTTTCAAATTTAACTCGACATCAGGCATAGACACTTTGGGAGAGGAGATACTCAGGAAAGGCATTTTAAACTTAGATCCTTTCACTTTTCCTTGAACTTCAACTTCAGGAGCATTAAGATCAACTTTTGGGCCAGTTACATCAATATCTGGCTTTTTAGCTTTAATATCCACCTCAGGTGTCTGAACTTTGGAGCCCGAAAAATTAAATTTGGGAAGTTTAAAACGAGATTTCTTTGACTTGCCTTCAATATTGAGCTTCGGACCAGAAATGTCTACTTCTGGGCCTTTCACATCCAGTTTGGGAGCTTTAATGTCACCCTCCAGTTTGGGCCCAGAGATATCAACATCCCCCTTCAGCTTTGATCCCTTCAAATTCAAGTCAATTTCTGGCATGGAGATCTTGGGCATGTTTACATGCATTTCAGGCATCTTCAGTTTGGGACCTTTTAATTTGCCTTCTGGGCCATGAATGTCAATATCTGGAACATCTACGTCCAATTTTGGGCCTGTTATGTCAAGTGTAGGTCCTTTCAAATCACCTTCTACATTTGGAAGTGAAACATCCACCTCTCCTTTCACTTTAGGGCCTTTAAGATTAAGGTCCAAATCTGGCATGGAGATCTTGGGGGCCTTGATGTTCATCTCAGGCATCTTGAACTTGGGACCTTTCAGTTTTGCATCTGGACCTTCAATATTCACATCAGGACCTTCAATGTCCACCTTAGGCCCTGAGACATCAATGTCAGCTTTCGGCAAGTTCACATCAACCTCTGGTCCTTCTCCCTTGAAGCCTGGCATGCTGAACTTGGGCATTTTTATCTTGGGCATCTTCAAGTGCCAGTCTGGGCCATGAACATCCACATCTGGAACATCAACGTCCACTTTGGGGCCTTTAATGTCCACTTCAGGAACTTTAATCTCACCTTCCACTTTTGGCAGAGACACGTCCACATCGCCCTTCACTTTGGGGCCTTTCAGGTTAAGGTCAATGTCAGGCATGGAGATCTTGGGGGCCTTGATGTTCATCTCTGGCATCTTGAACTTGGGACCTTTCAGCTTTCCTTCTGGTCCTTCAATGTTCACATCTGGAACCTCGATGTCCACCTTGGGCCCTGAGACATCAATGTCAGCCTTGGGCAGGTTCACGTCCACTTCAGGACCCTCTCCTTTGAAGCCAGGCATGCTGAACTTGGGCATTTTCACCTTGGGCATCTTCAGGTGCCAGTCTGGGCCTTGTACATCCACATCTGGGGCATCGATGTCCACTTTGGGGCCTTTGATGTCAACATCAGGACCCTTTAAGTCACCTTCCACTTTTGGCAGAGAAACGTCCACATCACCTTTCACCTTAGGACCCTTCATGTGCAAATCAAAGTCAGGCATGGAGATCTTGGGGGCCTTGATGTTCATCTCTGGCATCTTGAACTTGGGACCTTTCAGCTTTCCTTCTGGTCCTTCAATACTAACATCAGGACCTTCAATGTCCACCTTAGGCCCTGAGACATCAATGTCAGCCTTGGGCAGGTTCACGTCCACTTCAGGGCCTTCTCCCTTGAAGCCGGGCATGCTGAACTTGGGCATTTTCACCTTGGGCATCTTCAAGTGCCAGTCTGGGCCCTGAACATCCACATCTGGAGCATCAATGTCCACTTTGGGGCCTTTGATGTCGATTTCAGGACCCTTGAGATCACCTTCTACTCTAGGCAGAGACACATCCACATCTCCTTTCACCTTAGGACCCTTCATGTGCAAATCAAAGTCAGGCATGGAGATCTTGGGAGCTTTGATGTTCATCTCAGGCATCTTGAACTTGGGACCTTTCAACTTTCCTTCAGGTCCTTCAACACTAACATCAGGACCTTCAATGTCCACCTTAGGCCCTGAAACATCAATGTCAGCTTTCGGCAAGTTCACATCAACCTCTGGTCCTTCTCCCTTGAAGCCTGGCATGCTGAACTTGGGCATTTTTATCTTGGGCATCTTCAAGTGCCAGTCTGGGCCATGAACATCCACATCTGGAACATCAACGTCCACTTTGGGGCCTTTAATGTCCACTTCAGGAACTTTAATCTCACCTTCCACTTTTGGCAGAGACACGTCCACATCGCCCTTCACTTTGGGGCCTTTCAGGTTAAGGTCAATGTCAGGCATGGAGATCTTGGGGGCCTTGATGTTCATCTCCGGCATCTTGAACTTGGGACCTTTCAGCTTTCCTTCTGGTCCTTCAATGTTCACATCAGGACCTTCAATGTCCACCTTGGGCCCTGAGACATCAATGTCAGCCTTGGGCAGGTTCACGTCCACTTCAGGACCCTCTCCTTTGAAGCCGGGCATGCTGAACTTGGGCATTTTCACCTTGGGCATCTTCAGGTGCCAGTCTGGGCCTTGCACATCCACATCAGGGGCACTGATGTCCATTTTTGGACCTTTGATATCAACTTCTGGGCCTTTTAGATCTCCTTCAATCTTGGGGAGAGACGCATCCACATCACCCTTCATCTTGGGACCCTTCAGATGCAAATCAATGTCAGGCATGGAGATCTTGGGGGCCTTGATGTTCATCTCCGGCATCTTGAACTTGGGACCTTTCAGCTTTCCTTCTGGTCCTTCAATGTTCACATCAGGACCTTCAATGTCCAGCGTGGGCCCTGAGACATCAATGTCAGCCTTGGGAAGTTTCACGTCCACTTCAGGACCCTCTCCTTTGAAGCCGGGCATGCTGAATTTGGGCATTTTCATCTTGGGCATCTTCAAATGCCAATCTGGGCCATGAACATCAGGAGCATTAACATCTATTTTGGGGCCCTTGATATTTACATCTGGTACTTTTATTTTACCTTCTACCTCAGGCACAGACACATCCACATCTCCCTTGATTTTGGGTCCTTTCAAATTTAGATCAACATCAGGCATAGAAATATTGGGGGCTTTGAAGTGCATATCAGGCATCTTGAACTTAGGGCCTTTCAATTTTCCCTCTGGTCCTTCAATATCAACTTCTGGCCCACTGATATTCATATGTGGCCCTTTGAGGTCTCCTTCCAATTTTGGAACATCCACATCCACCTCTCCCTTTACCTTGGGACTCTTTAAGTGTAGATCAATATCTGGCATGGAAATTTTAGGAGCTTTAAAGTGCATGTCTGGCATCTTAAATTTAGGACTTTTCCATTTACCATCTGGGCCTTCCACAGAGACTTCTGGGAGATCAGCATCTAATTTGGGGCCCTTGACATCCAGTTCAGGACCCTTTAACTCCCCTTCAAGCTTTGGAACAGATACATCAATGTCTCCTTTGACTTTAGGTCCCTTTAAGTTAAAGTCCACATCAGGCATGGAGATCTTGGGGGCATGAAAGTGCATCTCAGGCATCTTAAACTTGGGACCCTTCAGCTTCCCTTCTGGACCCTCAAGACTCACATCTGGAACGTCAATGTCCACCTTGGGCCCTGACACATCAATGTCGGCCTTAGGCAGGTTCACGTCCACTTCAGGACCCTCTGCTTTGAAGCCGGGCATGCTGAACTTGGGCATTTTCATCTTGGGCATCTTCAGGTGCCAGTCTGGGCCATGAGCATCCACGTCTGGGGTGCTGATGTCAACTTTTGGCCCTTTGATGTCCACATCTGGCACTTTCATCTCACCTTCCATCTTGGGCACTGTCACATCCACATCTCCTTTGACTTTGGGGCCTTTCAAGTGTAAGTCCACATCAGGCATGGAGATCTTGGGGGCCTTGAAGTGCATGTCGGGCATCTTAAACTTGGGGCCTTTCAACTTTGCATCAGCACACTCCAAATCAACATCAGGTACCTCCACGTCTACACTGGGACCTTTCAAATCTCCTTCCAATTTTGGCACAGACACATCCATATCACCCTTGACTTTGGGGCCTTTCAAGTGTAAGTCCACATCAGGCATGGAGATTTTGGGGGCCTTGAAGTGCATCTCAGGCATCTTAAACTTGGGACCCTTCAGCTTCCCTTCTGGACCCTCAATGTTCACATCTGGAACGTCAATGTCCACCTTGGGCCCTGACACATCAATGTCGGCCTTGGGCAGGTTCACGTCCACTTCAGGACCCTCTGCTTTGAAGCCGGGCATGCTGAACTTGGGCATTTTCATCTTGGGCATCTTCAGGTGCCAGTCTGGGCCATGAACATCCACGTCTGGGGCATCGATGTCCACTTTGGGCCCTTTGATGTCAACATCTGGCACTTTCATCTCACCTTCTATCTTGGGCACTGTCACATCCACATCCCCTTTGACTTTGGGGCCTTTCAAGTGTAAGTCCACATCAGGCATGGAGATCTTGGGGGCCTTGAAGTGCATGTCTGGCATCTTAAACTTGGGGCCTTTCAACTTTGCATCAGGACACTCCAAATCAACATCAGGCACTTCCACATCCACACTGGGACCTTTCAAATCTCCTTCCAATTTTGGCACCGACACATCCATATCACCCTTGACTTTGGGGCCTTTCAAGTGTAAGTCCACATCAGGCATGGAGATCTTGGGGGCCTTGAAGTGCATGTCGGGCATCTTAAACTTGGGGCCTTTCAACTTTGCATCAGGACACTCCAAATCAACATCAGGTACCTCCACGTCTACACTGGGACCCTTGATATCAACTTGTGGACCTCTAAGATCACCTTCCAGTTCTGGCAGAGAAGCATCTATCTCGCCTTTCAGTTTGGGTCCCTTCAAATTCAAGTCCACATCTGGCATAGATATCTTGGGAGCTTTGATATTCAACTTGGGCATCTTAAATTTGGAGCCTTTCAATTTTCCTTCTGGTCCTTCAATATCCAAATCAGGGGCATCAATATCCAAGCTGGGTCCAGACACATCAATGTCAGCCTTGGGCAGTTTCACATCCACCTCTGGGCTCTCTGCTTTGAAGCCGGGCATGCTGAACTTGGGCATTTTCATCTTGGGCATCTTCAGGTGCCAGTCTGGGCCATGAACATCCACGTCTGGGGCATCGATGTCCACTTTGGGCCCTTTGATGTCCACATCTGGCACTTTCATTTCACCTTCTATCTTGGGCACTGTCACATCCACATCCCCTTTGACTTTGGGGCCTTTCAAGTGTAAGTCCACATCAGGCATGGAGATCTTGGGGGCCTTGAAGTGCATGTCGGGCATCTTAAACTTGGGGCCTTTCAATTTTCCTTCTGGGCATTCAATATCAATATCACCAACATCCACATCCATCTTAGGGGCTTTCACGTCAACTTCTGGACCTTTCAGGTCTCCCTCCATTTTGGGAAGGGAAACATCCACATCAGTTTTCAGTTTAGGAGCTTTCAGATTAAGTCCAACATCTGGCATAGAAATTTTGTGGGTCTGTATATTCATACTTGGCATCTTGAACTTGGGGCCCTTTAGTTTCCCCTCTGGAGCTTCAATATTCACGTCTGGAGCCTCAATGTTCACTTGGGGTCCTGAGACATCAATGTTGGCCTTAGGAAGATTCACATCCACTTCAGGGCCCTCTCCTTTGAAGCCGGGCATGCTGAACTTGGGCATTTTCACCTTGGGCATCTTCAGGTGCCAGTCTGGTCCATGAACTTCCACATCTGGTGCATTAATGTCCACTTTGGGGCCTTTCACATCAACAGAAGGAGCTTTGATCTCGCCTTCTATTTTGGGGGCTGTAACATCATAATCTCCTTTTACCTTAGGACCTTTTAAATGCAAACCAACATCTGGCATGGATATCTTCTGAGGCTTTATGTTCATTTCTGGCAGCTTAAATTTGGGACCTTTGAGTTTTGCATCTGGACCTTCAATATTCACATCTGGAACTTCAACATCCACCTTGGGTCCTGAGACATCGATGTTGGCCTTAGGCAGATTCACATCGACATCTGGGCCCTCTGCTTTGAAGCCAGGCATGCTGAACTTGGGCATTTTCATTTTGGGCATCTTCAGGTGCCAGTCTGGGCCATGGACATCCACATCTGGAGCATCAATGCCAACTTTGGGCCCTTTAATGTCAACATCTGGCACTTTTATTTCACCTTCTACGTCAGGTAAAGACACATCCACATCTCCCTTTACTTTTGGCCCCTTAACATTCAAGTCCACATCAGGCATGGAGATCTTGGGAGCCTTGAAGTGCATCTCAGGCATCTTAAACTTGGGACCCTTCAGTTTCCCTTCTGGACCTTCAAGGCTCACATCTGGGGTTTCAATATCAACTTTGGGTCCAGCAATGTCAATGTCGGCCTTGGGCAGTTTCACATCCACCTCTGGGCTCTCTGCTTTGAAGCCGGGCATGCTGAACTTGGGCATTTTCATCTTGGGCATCTTCAGGTGCCAGTCTGGGCCATGAACATCCACGTCTGGGGCATCAATGTCCACTTTGGGGGCTTTGATGTCCACCTCTGGCACTTTCATTTCACCTTCTATCTTGGGCACTGTCACATCCACATCCACATCCCCTTTGACTTTGGGGCCTTTCAAGTGTAAGTCCACATCAGGCATGGAGATCTTGGGGGCCTTGAAGTGCATGTCTGGCATCTTAAACTTGGGACCCTTTAGCTTCCCTTCCGGACCCTCAAGGCTCACATCTGGAGCCTCAATGTCCACTTTTGGTCCTGAAACATCAATGTCAGCCTTGGGCAGGTTCAAATCCACATCTGGACCCTCACCTTTGAGGCTGGGCATGCTGAACTTGGGCATTTTCATCTTGGGCATCTTCAGGCTCCAGTCTGGACCTTGAACTTCCACATCTGGTGCTTTGATGTCTACCGGGGGAACTTTGATGTCACCCTCTATTTTGGGAGCAGACAGATCTAGATTTCCTTTCATTTTTGGCCCTTTGAGATCCAGGTCAACATCTGGCAAAGGCATCTTTGGAGCCTTGAAGTGCATCTCAGGCATCTTAAACTTTGGACCTTTCAACTTCCCTTCTGGTCCTTCAAGGCTCAGGTCTGGAGCACTAATATCCACCTTTGGTGCAGAAATGTCCACATCTGCCTTGGGAAGGTTCACATCCAATTCTGGGCCTTCTCCTTTGAGGCTGGGCATGCTAAATTTGGGCATTTTAATCTTTGGCATTTTCAGGTTCCAATCAGGACCATGAACATCAACATCTGGGGCACTGACATCTACTTTTGGACCTTTCAGATCCCCTTCTATCTTTGGCACTGTAACATCGTATTCTCCCTTTACCTTGGGACCTCTCATATGCAAATCCACATCAGGCATGGAGATCTTGGGGGCCTTGATATTCATCTCTGGCATCTTAATCTTGGGACCCTTCAGATTTCCTTCAGGTCCTTCAATATTCACATCTGGAACGTCAACATCCACCTTGGGTCCTGAGACTTCAATGTTGGCCTTAGGCAGGTTCACGTCCACTTCAGGACCCTCTCCTTTGAAGCCGGGCATGCTGAACTTGGGCATTTTCATCTTGGGCATCTTCAGGTGCCAGTCTGGGCCACGAGCTTCCACATCTGGGACATCAATGTCCACTTTGGCACTTTTGAGTTCAACGTCGGGAACTTTAATGTCACTTTCGACCTTTGGCACTGTGACGTTATATTCTCCTTTCACACTAGGGCCTTTCAGTTCTAAGTCCACATCCGGCATGGAGATCTTGGGAGCTTTGATGTTCATTTCAGGCATTTTAAACTTAGGCCCTTTCAATTTGCCTTCTGGTCCCTCAATGCTCACGTCTGGAGCACTAATCTCTACCTTGGGCCCAGAAATGTCCACATCAGCCTTCGGCAAATTCACATCCACTTCTGCACCCTCTGCTTTGAGCCCTGGCACACTAAATTTGGGCATTTTCATCTTGGGCATCTTCAGGTGCCAGTCTGGGCCATGAGCTTCTACATCTGGGACATCAATGTCCACTTTCGGGCCTTTCAGTTCTCCTTCCAGCTTTGGAACTGTGACATCATACTCTCCCTTCACCTTTGTACCTTTAACATGCAAATCTACATCAGGCATGGAGATCTTTGGTGTCTTGACACTCACTTCAGGCACCTTAATATCAGGACCTTTAAGTTTGCCCCCCAGGCCCTCCATCTTGACATCTGGAGCTTCCACGTTGACCTCTGGCCCTGAGATACTGACATTTCCTTTGGGTAGAGTCATTTCTACAACTGGGCCTTCCCCTTTGACCCCTGGAGTGCTGAACTTGGGCATTTTCATCTTGGGCATTCTCAGGTTCCCGTGAACTTCTACATCTGGGGCACTGACGTCCACTTTGGGGCCTTTGACATCAATTTCAGGGACCCTGACTGTCCCTTCTACTTTTGGGAGTGTGGCATCCACACCCCCTTTCCCTTTAGGTACAGCCACATTTAAGTCCACATCTGCCATAGAGATCCTACAGGTTCCTGTTTTCCCAGAAGGACTGCCCAGCTTGGGGCCTGTCAAGGTCCCCTCTAAGTTTGGTGTCTCTATGTCCACTTTGGAGCCTTTAACTGCCACTTGAGGGCCTTTAACATCACCTTTCACCTCAGGGGCAGAAACCTTAATATTTCCTTTTAGTTTAGGGGACCCAAGACTCAGATCCACATCCTGCATAGAGATTTTAGGTTTCTGAATAATCATTTCAGGAGTCTTGACTTTGGCACCCTTCATCTTCCCTTCCAGCCCACCAGTAGAGATCTCAGGGAGGCTCACACCCCCAGAGGCCCCAGGAAGAGTCACTTCACCTGTAGGCAGTGTCACATCAATGCCAGCTCCCTCTCCCTTTGAACCTGATGCAGAGAATTTAGGGACTTTCATCTGGGGCACATTCAGTTTGCCTCCAGGCCCATGAATATCAACGTCAGGGGCTCGAATTTCCACACTGGGGCCCGAGATGCTGCCCTCAACTTTGGGAGCAGAGGCATCTATTCCTATGCTTCCCAGTGGCTTGGAACCTTTCAGGCCTAAGTCACCCTCAAGTGACAGCCCAGCCATCTGAGGGCCTTTCAGCTTCCCATCAAGCCCCGCAATATTGGCAGAGGGGGCACTGACTTCCAGGTGAGGGGCTTGGATATTCCCACCAATGGTCAAGCCGGGCTTGCCACCCTTATGCCCTACAGAGAATTCAGGTGCAGAAACATTCAATCCTACCTCTGGTGCCTGGCCCTCGGGCCCGGCGGACACACCAAATTTTGGCATCTTCATGGTAGGAATCTTAATTTTGCCAGTGTCGCAGCTCTGGGGGGATGGGCCCTGCACCTCTGCTACCCCACCCTCAAGAGCAGATGAGCTATCCACTCCTGGAACTTGGATCCCTCCTTTGCCACCCAAGCCTGAGCCCTTTGCACTGACACTGACACCGGTGCTTCCCACCTTTATACCAGGCACAGTGACCTGGAGTTTCGAGTGGCCAGCACCCTGAAGCTCTGGTCCCGAGGCAGAAATGGCCCCTGCCTGGATGTCGACGGCAGCGCCTGCGGTTGGAGAGACCCCTGAGCCTGAGGGCAATCGGATCACTGTCTTCCCAGGCTGGGTCTCCACATCCACACTGGAGATTTCAGTCACTTCATGCCTTGGAATCTTGATCATGAATTCAGGGCTGCTGATGTCGATGTCCTTGGATCCTTCCCGGCCGGTCACATCCACAGTGTAGGCTGTGACCCTTCTGGTCACTGTGATGGTGCGGCTCTGGGTCTCCCCGAGGTCCCCTTCCACGCCATCCTCCGACTTCAGCCGAGGCTTGATCTTTGTGGTGTAGATGCGCTGGTACTCCTCATCATCCCCGCTCTGCAGAAAGACACGCCCCGCAGAGGTTGCAGCAGAGCCTGCCTACGTTGGCAGATGCCCGGCCGCAGCCTAGCTGACAACCTGGCTGCCGGTTTCCCAAAGGAGCTGGGACTATAACCCAGGTCCAGGGAGCCTCCTGGAGCAGAGCACAAGGGACTGAAAAAGGGAGTTGACAGCCACATCCCAGGAGGAAAACAGAAATGACCGGGGTGAATTCTGGTATCAAAAACCATGGAGAGGCTGGGATAGACTCCTGGACCCCGCCGTCTTGGAGGAGGAGCTATAATCCAAGAGAGCTTCAACCTGGAATGTCCCAGGGACAGGATGGGGGACCCACCAGCTCTCAACTCTCAACTCACTGGTTGTTTGTTTAATCAAAAAGAGGCTCCCAGGCCCTGCGTTGGAATGCACTTGTTGAGCCCAAGAGCCTGGATCTGCTTTGGCTACCACTTTCACTTTGAGGAGCTGTCATTTGCTTAATGAACAAGCCATCAGAAGAAGCAGAGAAGCATTCCTACAGGCACAGAGAAAAATGGTATCTGTGAAACAGAGGGGGAAGTAATTCAAAGAGCTTGCAGAGTGGCCAACCTTCCTCCTGGTGTCTAGGCCCAGACCTCAATGAGCTGGTTCCCATGCCATGGCACAGTGGGCACTCTCAAGAGACTGATGGAAGACTGACGGGCAGCATCAGCCACATGCCACACAGGAGTAGGAAGGAACAGGCTAACCAAGGGCCCAAGAGAGCCCAGAAAGGTGAAAAGAGGAGGAGTTAGAAGAAAGTCCAAGAAGCAGACAGAAGGTTCATAAAGTGGGGCCAACAGGCCAGTGTGGTCTAGGGGAGCTCAGGGCACAAATGGGCCACATGGTACTCACCAGAACCACCTCTGAGCTGCGGGAGCTGAAGACTTCATGGGTCCAGGTCTGACCAGGCTCAGGGGAACGATCCCCCTTGCGGTGCAGCTTCAGGCCGACAGTGTGATGCCCCATGGTGTTCAGCAGCTGGGTCACCTCGCCTGACTGCAAGTTGTCAAAGTAGATGGTGGCACCCACAATCTGGTCCCCTGAGCAAGAAAGAGCAGCAAACAGGTAAGACCCAGGGTCTCAGGGAAACAGCCATGCACTGGGCATGTAAACTGAATTGCTTTAACCCTCATGAGCACCAGGAGGGTTTGGTAAGACTCAATGTACAGATGAGGAAACCGAGGCTCAGGCTATTGCTGGGTGCAGATGCACACACCTGTAATCCCAGCAACTTGGGAGGCTGAGGCAGGAGCATGGCAAGTTCAAGACCCCAGCAATTTAGCAAGACCTTGTCTCCAAATAAAATAAAAACAGTTAAGAATGTGGTTCAGTGATAGAGTGTCCTGTACCTCAAAAAAAAAAAAAAAAAAAAAAAAGGAAAGGAAAAGAAAGACTATTTCCAAAGCTGCATCTCCATGACCCCCACAACAGCCTCCCAGGAGTCCACAGGCAAGAAAGGGCCAGACTCTGGTACCCACCATCCTGAGGTGCTGGGACTGGATCCTCTGTAGCCACTTGCCCATTTGTGCCTGCTCCCTGCCCTCTCTCCTGTCCTTCCACACCCTCACCCACCCCCAATTCCTGGCACCCAATGCACACTCACCCTCCTTGACCACCCCAGTGCGGGCCGCAGGGGAGTTCTGCATCACCTCCTGCACAAAGACACCGTCCTCCCTCTGGGCAATGGTCAGCCCGTGGGAGCCGCTGCCCTGCCAGTTGGGCAGCAGCAGCTCCCGGGTAGTCTCTTCCTCCTTCTCCATCTGGGAAGAGATGAGAAAGGGAGCTCAGGTCAGTGGGGATATAAGGACAGGAGAAAGCCATGGATTCGGGATTCCAGGGGGTGAAAAGGAGGTGACCAGCCCCTGGTCCCTTCCACTCAGGGCCCAACCTCCCAATGCCACGAGAGGTTTCCAACATCCCCCATTCTGTCAGCTCCACCCACAAAGCCTCACACTCTCCCTCCTACTGACCTTTGCAGGATTCAGTTCAGGAGCGAATGCCTTGCCAGGAGCCCGCCCCTCCTTCCTTTCTTCCCCTCAGTCTCTCTGTCGGGAATCTCGGTCACACAGCCTAGGGACAAATTCAGAAAGATGCTCACACTCAGCTCACTGGAAACCCTGACCAACGCTGCTCCCCAGGCCAAGCCCCCACTACAGTCAGCAGGTCCATGATTCTCAAGCCTGGTATCACGGAAAGTAGGTGGAGAGGAGGCCAGAGCCAGTTTCAAATCCTGCCTCTGCCTCGTCCTAGCTGTGGGACCTTGGCCAAGGCACTTGACTTCTCTGAACTCCCCTTTCCTCATCTGCAAAAATGGAAATGAGAAAGGATTTCCGAGAGGTGTGAAGGAAAGAGAAGCCAGCGCTGGCAACACAGGTGTTCCACGACACCACACGCTCATCAGTCTCCACGGCAGCTTCCGGAGGGAGACGTTACTGTCTCCACTTTACAGATGGAGACAGAAGTTTTGAGAGACCAGTTTATCCAGGCTTTACTCCAAGAGAACAACGATACCAGTCTGCAACCTGCACCTGGAATGCTCCCCTAATCCACATCTTGTCTGACAGGAGACTCCTCAGAAGGGACCTGTAAGGTGGGGATGGCAATGCCCTCCCTGTCCCAGTGACAACATGCTAGTTTATCATCTCTAACCTGGTCCTCGGGACCAAGAGGAATCCTCGCCAGATGGGAACAAAAGGAGCCCTAGTCCCAGCAGGCAGGGGCCCAAACCAAGAGGCTGTGGTAGAGCCCAGCCTGCCTCAGACCCACGGTGAGTGGAGACCCATCCGGCTGCCCACACTGAACCATGAGCCAGGTCCTTAAGTCAAGTCACGCCGCGCGACAGGATGAGCTGTCAGCTGCAGTGGCACCCTGATAAGACTTTAGGCAGAACCCTGGGTACAGCCAGGAACTACAGCCACCCTCACAAAATGGTGGCATCAGCCATCAAAAGCATACCCCTGAAATTGTGTAGGGGAGCCTCACCCAGAGCTCCACCCTGAAGCTGTTGGCATCAAGAATTAGTCAACCAATCAATAAATACATAACTACTGATCACCTCCTGAATGTCCACCATTGTACTGGAGGCTGCAAAAGACTCTAGTCAGGAACAAACACAGCCCAGCCCAGCACTTAATTGCCTACTGCATGAGATTGTTACCTAACGCCACTCATGCATCCTCTAAACATTTACTGAATGCACTCCATGTGCCAGATATGGAAATTTAAAACACTTAGATCCTGTCCCAGATATAAATTATAACTGAGGTGCTCTGGGTGTAACCAATTTGGCTTCAGAATGTTCCAGAGGCTTGAGAACCTTCTCAGAAATGACTATAAATGGGTCTTCAAGGTGCTACAGGACTGGGACTCTTGGAAATTCACAGGCACTTAGCAGTTCCAGTCTAGGTGAATCTCAACGTGGCTGAAAAGGTAAACACAACCCCTCACCCCCTCCAGCCTAGGCCTCCACACCTGTTCTCCAGGTTGACAAACTCATAAATGCAGTGCTTGTCATGGACACAGGTGCTGACTAGGGGCGAGCAAAGCCTCGGAGGGCCTGCTGGCACAGGTGTGAGCTGGGAAAACAGCTCATCCCTTCCCGGCAGGCAGAGAGGCCACTGCAGGAAGTGGCCATGACCCTTTCCAATGTGAAACAGCAAAACTGGAACTTAAAGGGCACCTCTGGGTTAAGTCCAGTGCTAAGAAGCCAGCCCTGCAGACAAAGAGCCAGGCAGAGGCAGCGACGGAGAAAGTTTCCAGCCCAGGCCTCTCTGTTCCGAAGCCCCCTCGGGTCTCCCCAGCACCCATCTTCCTCCTTGAGTGGGGCCCCTTTCTCAGCCCAGCGACCTGGTGCTGAGCCAGCAGCAGGCGGCGGGGAGAAGGCAGCCAGCTCACCCTCGCCCACATGTCAGCCCCACCCTCCCTCCTTCCCCAGTGAGTCACTGCAGCGGCCAGCAGCAACAGCTCCAGACAGGCAAAGGGTCACGCCTAAAACCCGATCTGCAGACGCCTCCTCCTCTAGACCCCCAGGTGCCACAGGGGCCGGGGCTCCTGTGAGCTCCTCAGGACGGGGACCCTAGACAGAAGTCCTGGAAGCACAAAGCTGGAGCTCAAGAGCTTCAACCAGGCTGCCTCCAGGAGAGGGAGAAGCCACTCTGAGAAGGGTAAGCAGCCTGGGAAGACTGAAGCTGTTGCACCTGAGGCTGCAGGTGGGTCCTGGCCGGGCACTTGAGAGCTTCCTGGCCAGGTGAGGCTGCCCGCCACCCCACTGCTGCGGCTCCAGTCATGCCTTCCTGACCCAGCCAGCAAGGACTCCCCTCTCAGCTGATCTGGGCCGTTCAGTTCTGAGGATCCGCAGGGGATGCAAACAGAAGCTGTAACCATGATGGCAAGGACCTGCATGTGGGTCCCAGCCCTTGGTCTCTCCCCTGTCCCTGGAGCCCATATACCAGGCGCAGATGGTCCTTCCGACTCCTCCTCCCACGCCACTGAGGTTTAGTCAGGCTTCCCGGGAGCAGAGGGCTCTGTCCTGCTTTCTCCCCGAGGCAGTTGTCTGGAGCTCTGGGGAATCCGCACTCCTCCGTCAGGCATCACAAGCCTCTGCGCTATTAGAGGCCTCAGAGGCAGGCTATCCAACCTGGTGGCGTCTCCACGTGCGACTATTTAAACTTAAACCAAGTTACATTAAAACTGTAGTTCATTCACGGCACTAGCCACATTTCAGGCGTTTCACTGACCACGTTTCAGGCTACTGGCTCCCATGGTGGCATGGATCTAGATTTCCCCCACTGTGGGGTTCTATGGGACAGCACTGGCAGCCACACCAGATGGGGGAACAAGGTCTAGAGAGGCGCGAATGGAGCAGTGCTGGGGTCCTGGAACCCTGGCCTGCTAGCTCATAGCCCACCTGACGCTGGCTCACGGTGTTCTTTGTGATAGGAAGAGCAGGGCTGGAGTGAAAACCCCTTAGGTCAGAAAAGAACTAAGATCCTGAGGGCGCTCTGACTGCAAAGCTGAGAAGACACACATCCAAGACTCCAGGGACGGAGCGTGTTTCAGGCCAGAAGCCCTGACGGAAGAACGGGTCATTCTATGATTCAAAACCTCAAAGAATATATACAGAGAGGCAGGGCTCTGCCGTGCCCACCACCATGGACTGGGGGAACACCGAGCCGACCCAGGAGATGCCCAGGAAGCCGAATCCTTGCCCAAAGCAGAGGGTCTCCGCTAGGGCTGGCTTCTGGAGGAGCATTGTTTCTCCAGTGCTCAGAGGAGTGGGGACCGGGCCTGTTCCCCGACAGAGATCACATGAAGCCAGCCAGGGAGGGGGCCAAGGCCAATTGCTGCAGCAGCTGAAGACAGCCTTGCATCAGCTTCAGCGTCAAGATGACAGGAACTGATACACTCCCGGGGAAGCCCATGGGCCTCAATGCCTGAGTGCACCAACCTGAAGAAAAGATGCACACCCGAGGGACACATGACACGCATCCACCTACCCAGGCTGGACACAGAAGGCAACACTTCAAGGAAGAGAGAGGCACCCCCTCCCACACGGCAGGGAAGACACCAGCCGCAGGGAAACTTCCACCCAGCACAGCAGCTCACACCGGTGCCAACCAACCCACCGTAGACCCAGGGCCAGAGAGAAGCAGTCCCTGTCCTGATCCTGCAATGACTCAAGCCCAGAATTAAAGACCTCCACCACAGGGAAAGCCCCAAACACTCATAACTAGGAGGTGGGGTGGATATTCAAAGAAGAGAGACACACCCAGGGCGCGGGGGGGGGGGGGGGGGGGTGCCCTCATAAATACTCCCCAGAGCAAGGAGGAAGAGAAAGCTCCACATGGGAAGACTGAAAGAACCCTCCCTCCTACCCTCATCCCAACTGCCGCCACCCATTGAGAGAGAATTCTGCAGAGAATTCTGCACTGTTGCCTGCAAGGTACTGTGCTGGCGACATCCCATGCCTGGGGTCTCAGTCCGTCCCCAAACAACTCTAGGCGGTGAGAATGAAGATCCTTATTTTAGAGTTGTGAAAACAGGCATGGGAGGTCGGATGACTGAGCTGCCCTGCAGGCCCAGGGTTCTCTGACTCCAACGCCAACAGTTTTCACTCAAGAAGAGATGAAGGCACAAGTAAATACACAGGATGACACGCACGAGAAACCACAGAGAAAGATGCACGCGGGAGATATCAGAAGTGGGCCCAGAGCTGGAGGGGTAAAGAAAGAATGCTGGAGGGACAGACCCACAGAAAGACAGAGGAGCCTCCAGAGGCCCCTCCCCACACACCAGCCTCATGCTGGCCTTGCTGGGGTCCCAGCGCCTTGCACTCGAGGGGCCTTTGGATTCTGGGACTCATAGAAGTTGTGTCTCCAGGAGTCAGTAACCCTGAGCTTCCCAGAACCCAGCTCACCTCTAGGTTTATCCTGGGCCCCAACAGGTGGGGGAAAGAGAACCATTTCCTTCTGGGGCTGAACCAGCACCAGGCTCACTCTAAAGGCAAGCACTCACAGGGTAGTGCAAGCATTGCCACTCCCTGGGAGAAGGAAATGTCCCTGGCAGGCAGACCCTCATCTCAGAGGAGCAAGGAGAAATACAGGGGTGGCATCTCCCAGGATCTAAGCCTCAAAATGGACCCTCAAGGATGTAGCTGCCAGACTTGTATTTGGGGAGGAAAAAAAGCATACCCTTTTTCTACTTGAAGTAGAAGTGGGCAGTGATCTAAGTGGCACTGGGAACCTTCACATATCTACCCAGCTGATTCTGGGCAGTATGCCCCAAGGGGGCACTTTCAATTTATGAGGGTGGGTGGAATTATCAGGGAGAATCAGACCAACATTTTGCAAGATACAGGTGACACGGACCCTGGAAAGATGTTCACAGAAAGACATACAAGGACTCACACACTCAGCGGATACTCAAAGACCCTCATCAGCCCTGCTCCCCACCCTTCACTGCCCAGAGCAGGACCACAGGCCCTGCTCACAGCAGACACCTGTCATGAGATCCTTTACCTGCTCACCTGGTGCTGTGTCCCTGAGTCTGCACTTCGCTGTGTGCGCACCTGCCAATCTTGCCACCCTGCTACTTAACCTTGGGAGTGGGAGGCTGAGCTGGCCCAGCCCACAGCTCCTACCTGGAGAAAGTCTTCCAGTCTGATCGCTCTAGCCATCCCCTCCCCACACTCGCTTCCCTGACCCTCACCAGTGTGGCTTTTCTGATTGTTGACAGCCAGGGCAGCTCTCTACCTGGAGCGCAGCCAACTGGCGGCTTTCTGAAATCTCTCTTTACCTCTCTCTACCCTGGCCACACACATCTGCCTCCCACGCCCCCAGCAAGCTCCAAGCTGTAAAGTCCAAGTTCCCACTTCCAGCAGAGAGGGAGATTCCCCCTTCCTCCCTTGGCCAAGAGGGACACCCCTACCCTCCTTGTGACGGAGACTTGGGGACAAGCATTATAGGGTACAATGGGAACTCCCACACCTGACCACAGAGACATGGAAGAATGGCCCTTTACTCAGGACCACTGGGATTAGGACACCAACTGATGAGGTGTGGTGCCCTTCAGGGCAAGGAGAGGGAGTAAAGAAGAAAGCTCTGGCCTTGACCCTGAGGGGTCAGCACAGCTTGGAGGCTGCCCTCCATCCCCTCCTGGCCAGCTCTGGAGACAGTGCTCTGCGCTCGCCCCCCAGTGGTCAGACCGCACTAGTGCAGGGGCGCAGGGCCGGGCAGGGCCAAAGAGCCGCCCCCCAGCTGTAGCCAGGATCTGCTCCAGGCACTTCCCCTTCCCTTAGAACCTCCGCTCAGGCCCCAGGGGACTTGGCAGGATGCCCCTCCCTGACAGGACGTGTGCAGTGCCTTGCTCAGCCTCTCTCAGCCTCGCTCTGTGGGGTTGCACTCCCAGGGCTTCCCTAGCCCTCTTCTAGATATCTGCACACAGACTCCAGGGCCTGGACCTCTGGGACAGGGAGGCTAGCTCCAGTCTTTACTTACAGCCTCTGCAGCCAGCAGGAAACCTCCACCACCAGGGTGGACTGCCATGACCCAGGCCCTCCAAACCCCACCAGGCCCACCACAATGTAAGGATCCCTATGTACAACCAATGGGATACCCACTCACAGGCAATGATGCAAACCTCACTCAAATTCAAAGGCTGCTGCTTGGCAGAGTGGCACATGCCTGTAATCCAGTAACTTCGGGGGCTGAGGCAGGAGGATCACAAGTTTAAGGTCAGCCTTGGCAATTTAGCCATATCCTGTCTCAAAATACATTAAAATGGCTTGGGGCTATAGCTCAGAGACACCCTGGGTTCCATCCCCAGTATGAAAGCAAGGGAGAAAGAAAGAAATTCAGAGGTTGTGACACAGGTAGTCACAGGGACCCAAGGGCACAGTAGAGCTACAATTCCTGCACTGCTAAGAGTGGGGGACCCAAGACCACCAGCTACAACGGCCCAGCCCCAAGCCTTGTTGGGTAGGAACTGAGGCTGAGTTCATCAAAATGTGCATACACGGGGGCTGGAGTTGTGGCTGAGCGGTACAGCGCTCGCCTAGCACATGCAAGGCCCTGAGTTCGATCCTCAGCACCACATAAAAATAAATAAATAAAATAAAAGTATTGTGTCCAACCACAATTAAAATATATATATATATTATACAGAGAGAGAGAAAGAGAGAGAATTTTTTTTTTTTTTGTAGATGGACACAACACAATGCCTTTATTTTTATGTGGTGCTGAGAATCGAACCCGTGTCCTGCCTGTGCCAAGCAAGCACTCTACCGCTGCGCCACAATCCCAGCCCAAAAAATAAATATATTTTTAAATGCATATACAGGACCTATAATCCCAATGACTCAGGAGACTGAAGCAGGAAGAACAGAAATTTGAGGCTGGAATGGGCAATTTAGCAAGACCTGACTCAAAACAAAAAATGGACTGGGGAAGTAGTTCAAAAGGTAAAATGCCCTTGGGTTCAATTCAGTACTGCAAAAAGAAAAAGAAAAAATGCATACACAGATTCCTGTGGTGCCTTGTGGCTCTACTATGTGCCCCCGGACCTCCTCAGACACATTCTGGCATGAAGGAAATCTCTCTGCTTGAACTCAGAAAGGCTCAGAAGCCTGGCTAGACTGTCCACTGGTAGCAGTGAAATGTAAGTCCCTGGCAGTGTGGCTGAAGCCCTCAGCAGGCAGAGACAGCAAAAGGCCTTAGGCTCCCATTGCCACCACCCAAGCTAAAGGCACTCTTTCTCTTGCTTTTTCTTTTCTTTTCTTTTCTCCCCCCCCCCCCACTGCTGTATTGAGGATTGAACCCAGGGGCACCTACCACCAAGCAAAGTTTTCAAGGATGGCCTCAAATTTGCAATCCTCCTGCCTCAGCCTCTGGAGTAGCAAGGATTACAGACCTAATCGAACATTCTAAACCCTCTCCAGCGGCCACCTCCCTTTCTCAAACCTAAGAGTGCAACAGCACATGGTCAGCCCAACTCCAGGGAGAGAAACCTGGGGGCGTCCAGGCAAAGTTCCCATCAGGAATCAAACTAGCTCTCCTGGTCTGCCTCTCTGTCCCCAGGCAGTTCTCAAGTTCTAAAGGAGGTGGTAGCCACACCCTAGTAGCCCACACACCCCTCCACCCCCACAGCTTTGCCCCAACCCCTCAAACCAGCTCCTCAGGCTCAGGGTGGTGTGCTCTGCCAGGGTTCACCAGCCAGTTCCACTTTGAGCAAAAGAATCCAGTGTGGTGGTGCCCAGAGGACTCTACCAGGGGCCTCCCTGGGACTGAGGTGACATGGGACCTCCAGTTCATTCCCTGCCCTTGACTGATGGCTGGCTTTCCTCTTTCACCAGTCTCCTATGGCTTACTCTCTCTCATCCCCCACCCTGACCCTGGCCCTGGTCCTGTAGCCTCACCCTCTGGCTGGCAGCTCTGTGTCCCCAGCTCTGTGGGGTCATCTCTTCAAGGAGCTGCCCATGCCCAGACCCCTGACTGCCATATCAGCATTACTAAACTCTGCATGTCTTGCATTGCCCCTGCGTCCTGTTCTCTCTCACTGTCCCTGTGCATACTCTCTTAGGACAAGGACTTTAGAGGACTCACATCCTCCAGCACTCATCTCCCATCCGCCCCACAGGGCCTGCAGGCTTTGCTAACTCAGCTTTGGTGGTCCCAGTTCATTTCCCACCCTCTCTTACTGCACAGCTCACAGCTCAGAACAAGGTGCTTCCTAAACCTGGGGCTCCCTTGTACTCCCCAGTCTGCACACTCTGCCCACTAGGTGAGGGCCCAGTCCAAAGAACCTCCAGGCAGAGAAGGAAGCCTGGGAAAGAGAAGAGTGCCACACCCTGCTCAGGGACTTCTCTCCTGGGGCATGGACCAAAGAGAGATCTAGTCCCCTCGATTACACCCAGTACAGACATGGAAACCTTCAAATGCTTCCCAAATCAATCTCTCCCTTCTTCCTCATTCTCCCTCAAATTTACCTATCAGGACAGCACCCATTAGATCACTGGATCCCACAAAATCAACCAACACTTATCATGTTGCTAAGTGTTGCTAGGTGCTGCTAAGAAGGAGAGAAGGTGAAGCTATTCGAATGGGGAGAACTATTTCAAAACCATTTATTGGGAGCCCAGCGATATGCTGGGGAAAGAGGTAGATATCTGGGCCCCTATTCCTGGGGAAATCCCATGTCATTCTTTAAGGACCTCAAAGCCAGGAGAGGCTTCACACTGCCTTTCCCCAAATCCCTCCACAGAGCAGGGCATTCAGCAGCGAGTGCAAGCACCCCGGAGCACCTCGCCACTACTCTCACCTCCGCCCAGGGCCACACCCTGAGAAGCGCGCAATAGAACACACGAAACTCGCACAATCCCTCCGTGGTCACACTGTGCAGAAGTACCAGAGCCATCCCCACCTGGTTGTCGAGGCTCAGAACTGAGAGATCCCCCCACGTCTTTCATCGGCCCCCTCAGCTCCCCTTCCACACAAGGGGAACAACCTTCATTGCTCCCAACTCACAAGTCCCTCCGGCCAGAGTCGCCAAGGATCTGTGCCCCCACACCCCAGACCTGGCACTGTAGGGGGCGCCCAGCCCTGCCAGGGGCGGGCCAGGCCTTCACACACTGCACACCCCCTCCCTGCATGGGAAAGCCTTACATAACACAGTTCTCTGCACACACCCTAAAGCACGCTGCCTTTCCAGCCCCACAGCGGGACCTCGCCCCCCGGCCCTCTCTCCTGGCGCGCGCTGCCTGAGTGGAGGGGTCCAGCGAGGGCAGCTAAGTCCTCCTCCTACGCCAAGCCCTGCTCCTGCCCCCACCTCCCACACACAGCCCCTTTCCCCCTCCCCTTTGCCCCTCACCACTCCTCCCCAAGTTCTGGTTTGAATTAGTCACCGGCTCCAACCACCACATTCCTCAGGCTGCTGGCGTGGAGCCAAGCGCTGGGGCGGGGGCCCTCCCGCCCGGACGGGTTTGGGAGTTGGGTGGGGGAGAAAGCGCCGCCTCTGGAGGGGAAGGGGCGGTTCTGGGGGCTGTGTGGCTGCACGGCCCCCCTCCCGCCCACCCCAACGCAGGAATCTCCCTAATTATGTTCCCCACCCCCACCCCCACTCCCACCCATCCCGTCGGGAGGAGCGCTGCAAACTTCCAGGCTCGGCGGCCCTGGAAGAAGAAGGGAGTTTTCTGGAGCGGGGAACACGGAGGGGCAAGAGCAGGGCGGGGCTGCTGGGGGTGGCGCGGAGGGCCGCCAGGAGCGAGAAAAGGAGGCTCGTGGTACAGAACAGGGTGGGGCCGGGAGGACTCGGGACGCAAGGCAGGGACGGAGGTGCGGGCAGCAAGGAAGGACAGCGGAGGGGGCGCACCGAGCGGAGGCTCGGGCGCCGGGAGGGGCCGGGGGACTGCGGCTGCGATCTCGGAAACTCCTGTAAACAGGGAATACAAACGGAGTGGCGCGCTGAGCCACCGCCCCAAGGAGAGGGGGTGGTACCAGGCCAGAAACGGGGCGCCCTGCCGTGCGGCAGGGACAACAATCCACCCCTGAGAGAACTAGGAGTGGAGCGAAGCACACTTCGGAGCGATTTTCCAACTTGGCCCAACTTGTGCCCCAAAAGAGCTCCGATCCCAGAGCATGACGCGTCGCCCCTCCTCCCTGGCGGCTGCGGGAGGACAAGCTTGCTCCAAACTGTGAATTCTCACAGTGACACCACTCTCAATACGCCTGGATGGAGCCCCGCAACCCGCCTCCCCCTCAGGTTACGGGTGCAGTGGCCCCCGATCGCGCCACGGTGCGCCAAGCGCCCCTACCTGCGCGCTCAGCCCCGGGGCACAGCCATAGCCAGCGAGGGGCCCGAGGTCGCGGTGCTGTGGCTGCTGACTGCTGCGAGCCCCGGTCGGGGCGGGTCCGGCAGGGCGGGCGGTGCAGTCCCCGCGGCAGAGCTGCTCCGAGTGGCCGGGCCCCCGCGCGCGGAGGCGGCTCTTGTAACTCCGGCTCGGGCGGGCGGGTCGGCCGGAGCTGTGGGGAGAGGGCGGGGCCGGGCGGGGCCCCAACAGGGCTGAGACCAGCAAGCGGGGCGGACACTCGAGGGACCGGGAGTAGGTTGGTGTGGTGGAGGGGCACGGAGGGGACGCAGGAACAAGGAGGTGTCGCCTACTCCCCTCCCCCGTCTCTTGCGCCCTGCCCTTTAGCCAGGATCTACTCCCCTCCCCTAGTAAGTGGAGTGTGTAGCTTCATCGACCAAAACCTCCTTGAAGCACGCTGGGCTCATAGCTGGAATTGAGAGTCAACCCATTTTGCAGGAAGGGCCAAGAGACTCAGAGTTATTGGGGACTTGGATGATTCATTCGCGACCTCCAGCCTGAAACACGGACCTTTGAGTTTTATCTCGGAGTAGGCAAGATTTCATCCCTCGTCCCAGACACTTCGCTTGGTTCCCAAACTCCCCTGCAGCCGCGCCCATTTCTTGCCTTCAGACTTTCATGATGCCCGCTCATCCTCTCCCTCTATGGAACCAACTTAGAGACGCTGGTCCCACCCTCCAAGAATCAGGGTCGCCAATGCCCCAGGCTCTACAGTGCTGCTTCAGCTGGGGCAGCAACACCGGAGTCGGGCCTGCACCCTTAGAGAAGTGACTGGGCTTCCCACCTTCCTCTGCAAATTGTACCCCCACACACCGCCCCACGAAACTGAGGAGCCTGGGCTTCACTCTTCCTCCGCCTTCCCTGTCCTCCTGGATTTTCCCAACCCCTCCCTCATCTCTGCACTTGCAGGATGCGAGTATCCCAATTTACAGCCATTTCCCACAGCCACTTCTAACTACATGGAGATTTTTATTAAACGCTTAATGATGGGGTATAGGAGCCTCTGGCTACACACCCCATCCTCCACATTCCCTTTCTCTTCTCCCTTATGAGTCCTCTTATCTCCCCCCAACCAAGTGGCCATTCACTGCCCACTCCAATTTCCCTTTCTTCCCAAATGCTGGGGAAAGGAGACGGAGACCTCAGGCTCGGAAACTAAGAATACCTGGCCAGGGCATGAGCACCCCACTGGCTGCAGGATCTTGAGTGGGCTGGGGCTGAGACCAGCCTGGCCCTGTCCTCTGAAATGGCAAACATGTTTACAGGCTAAAAATACCAGCAGCAAAGTCTGCTGCCAGCCCTGGGGGCTGTAGGCAGGTCCAGTTACCCTCACAGGGTAGCGGTGGGGGAGGGAAGAGACAGCAAAAGGAGCCACAGAAATGCAGACAAGCAAATAATGGACACACAGAGGTGGAAACACGTATGTATATAGACTTCAGACAGGTATAGACATGCAAAGATGCAGAGACTTGGGCACCAGCCCCCCCAACTCACACACACACACACACACTCATACACACCCACACACAAAGAGGTATTTACTTAATGACTCAACCTCACTATACACATCACAAGCACACTGTCATAGACACAGACTTTCCTGAAAAATCACATTTTCTCCCATTTTGTCCTGCACTCCTTTCCTAGCACCAATCTCACTTAAAGGAAAAAAAGTCTAAACTTTTAAGTTTACAAACTTTTTTAAAAATAAAAACTAACAGCTGTTTACTGACATCTTTTTGCATTTTATTTCATTGTATATAATATTTATTCAGTTTCATAAACATAGATCAAGAATGAGATAAAGTGGCCTGCCAGAAGCAGTGGCACACATCTGAAATCCCAGCAGTTTGGGACACTGAGGCAGGAGGATCACAAGTTCAAGGCCAGCCTCAGCAACTTGGTGAGACCCTGTCTCAAAATCAAAAATAAAGAGTTGGGCTGAGGATGTAGCTTGGTGGTAAAATGTCCCTGGGTTCAAATCTCAGTACTCCCCCAAAAGATAAACTGGCCTATAATCCTACAAATCAGTTAATCCTTGTTGACATTTTTATTTTATTTTATTTTTAGTTGTAGATAGACACAATACTTTTATTTATTTATATGTGGTGCTGAGGATGGAACCCAGTGCCTCACACATGCTAGGCAAGCACTCTGCCAGTGAGTCATAACCTTGTTGACATTTTAAAAAATAAAATCAATACTTTCCTAAAGGTGAAGTTTGCTTTTTTTTGTTTGTTTGTTTGTTGTTTTGTTTTGTTTTGTTTTGTTTTTTGGGGGGTGTTTGCTTACTTATTTAATTTGGTGTTGGAAATGAACCCAGGGCCTTCCACATACTAAACACATACTTTACCCCTGCGCTACACCCAGTCCCTAAAATTTAAATAATATAGAAATGTATAACAATAAAAAGTAAATGCCTTCCTTCCTTCTCTACAAAAGTCCCTCTCCCACAAAGTAAGCACTGTTAATAATTTACCAAAGGATTTTTAACTTTGAAATGAATCATCATTTGGTTCCTTGAAAGAGCAAGGTCTCCTAGTACATATTAAAATGGGAATTGATTTACACTCCAAGTTTTCAGAAAGATGGCTATGGTGTGACAAGATGGCTATAGGGGTTTGGAGAAAGGAGGTTGGATAGGAAAGAAAGAACAGGACATGGGACATGGGAAGTGGGAGGGCCTGGACGTCATTCACCTCAGTTCAGCTTCATCAGGCCCCCCAGGAACAAAGAGCAGAGGCAAGCTTCCCGGGCTCAGAGCCAACTTATCTGCTCCTTTGTTTGTTCTGGCCACCTTCTTGGTCAACAGGGAAGAAGGCAGGATGGTGAGGTGGGCTTTTGGAGCAGGCATAGAACAGGGGTCACTGGCCAGGTACTTCATTCAGGAGTAAGGGTAACAAGATGACCTGGTGAGGGTGGTTCTAGGAACTGGCTCCTGCCCCAGTCCTAAGAAAGTAGAGAGTGGGTAACCTCCACACTGCCTCCAAAAAACCATGATCTGGAACCAGAACTGGGATTTCCTACATCAGCCTACTCAGTCCAGGGGAGGGGAATGTTTTCAAACAATTTTGATAATGTAAGTGGAGACACACTTTTAGAAATTTCTGCCAAACCTTTTTCTTCTAATACAGCACCCCTCTACTCCAAATCCCCAAAAGCTACTGTAATGGTGATTTTTTTTTCTTTCTGCATCATAGCATGTATTTTCATCTATTAGCTCATTCAATCCTCACACACCCTGGGAAGGAAGCACCCAGTGAGGGAGGCAATGGTCTCAGAGAGGGTTAGTGATTTCTGTGAAGTCACACAACTGACTGAAACAGGAGTCAAAGCTCCCACTAGCATTTAGGCTTCGTAAGGAGAGAGGTTCCCCCCTCCCCTGTGTGTGCCCCATGCCTAGAGCAGTGGTGAGTACATAGCAATCACTCAGGAACAGGTTTTATTATTTATTTCTCGGTGGTGGCACACGCCTGTAATCCCAGCGGCTCGGGAGGTGGAGGCAGGAGGATCACAAGTTCAAAACCAGCCTCAACAATTTAGCAGAGCACTAAGCAACTCAGTGAGACCCTGTCTCTAAAAAAAAATATATATATATATATATTCACACACACACACACACACACACACACACACACAGACAAAATAGGGCTGGGGATATGGCTTGGTGGTTGAGTGTCCCTGAGTTCAATCCCTGGTACCTCCCCAAAAATATTATTTATTTGTTTGTTTATTTATTTATTTATGTGGTTCTGAGGAGTGAGCCCAGGACCTCATACATGCTGAGCTTGTGCTCTACCACTGAACTACCCAGATGAATGAATGAACGAATGAATGAACTCCAGACATAATTTGATCACAAAGCCCCTGCTCTTTCTCCCAGAGCAGCATCCTGCATCCCACACCATTAGTTTCCTGGGACTCTCAGTTCCCAGAAAGCAATTTTCTTATGTGTCGGTCTCTCCTGCAGCTGCACAAACATTATTCTATGTTCCATACTGGGTCAGGGACCTGTGGTGATGGCGTAAGACGTAAAAGAGAACTTGGCAAGATGGAATCCCTGCCCTGGAGGCACTCAGTCCCCAAGGAAATGGCTCTGATCACTCTTACCTTGTCCTCTGAATTTCTTGCAGAACTTATACTTTGAGAAAACTGAAAACTCTTTTTTCTTTAAAACCAGGTCTTTTACACTGCTGCCTCCCCCCACACCACACACGTACATGTACGCACACTCACACACTTTGTTAAGAGTCCTCTTTGACCAACCCTAAAAAAAAAAAAAAAAAAAAAAAAAGTCTTCTCCAAGGTTTCACACTCCTGTCAAATTAAAGGTTATAGTCTTTTTACCAGCACTCTCCACCAGCCATCAGAGGTGTCTAACACCCTGCGTCCAGACTCACTGGCAAAGCTAGGTGAGCTCTAGGACTCATCATCACTGGGATAGCCCAGCTTCTCCAGAGTGACGCTTCCTCCCTCCCTGGGGGTTCCCGGAAATATACGTGTTGTGAGTTTGTGTATGATGAACCTTGGGCTCCTCCGTTGCCAGGCAACGTGCCTCTGTTTAGTTCCTATTTTTCCTGTTTCCATAGTAACCACAAAGGGGAGCTCTGTGGACCGGCCCCTTGCCAGGGGATTCCCCTTCCCCTCCCTTCTTGCCACAATCCCCTTTTTTGAAATCAGCAATTTACAGGGAAGAAAAAGGCTGACAGCTCAAAGGGTAATCTCGGCTTTTAAAAGTGTGATCCAGAAAGGAAGTGAAGTGTGCCGTCTGTTCTCAGTCTCTGTAAAACAGACTCCTCCCCCCATGAAAGTTCCCTTGCAAGGCGCCCTTAGCAGCAGAGAAATGACTATCAACTGTTCTTAGGGCCATTGGGGATCTCCCAGACCCCAGCTCCACCCCACACCAACCCTGGTATTAGCTTCCCTGCCAAACAGGCCCTTTTCCCATACACTCCACACTTCCTAATCTGTCATGTTCCCCAGCCAAACAGCAACCTTATTGGATGACTCAAGAATTCAAACATTTCCTTAGCAATTCTCAAATTCGGAACTCTTCACCCTAACCCTCAAATATGAAGCCAAATAAAATCATCCTTCCCAAACTCCATGCAAAGTCCAGTCTGAATTAAACCTCAAACTTTAAATAAGGAGTTCCTGAATTACTCGGATTGGACAGCCAATGCTTGAAACTCTTCTATGACACTCAGTGCTAATGAAATCTTCAGGTCCAAATAGACCCAAATTAGAGCCAGTTAGAGAACAAGAGACACAGGGCTCTGTCTTCAGAGTACAAAGCCTGGGAGGAAGGGAAGCCAAGAAAGATTGTCTACGCAGAAGAAAGGAGAAAAACTGGGCAGAGACAGGAAGCCAGGTAGCCACACGGGCCATGGAAAAAATAACAGACATGCCCTTAAGATGAGGGAATGCTGGGTGCCCTGGTGCAGGCTATAATCCCAGAGACGCAGGAGGCTGAGGCAGGAGGACTGAAAGCTCAAGGACAGCCTGGGCAATTTAGTGAGACCCTGTCCCAAAATTTAAAAAAATAAATAAAAGGACTGGGGATGTAGCTCAGGGTTAGAGAGCCTCTGAGTTCAATTCCCAAAACAAAAAAAAAAGAAAGAAAGAAAGAAAAAGGAAAGAAAGAAAGAAAGAAAGAAAGAAAGAAAGAAAGAAAGAAAGAAAGAAAGAAAGAAAGAAAGAAAGAAAGAAAGAAAAAAGAAAAGAAAGAAAGATTAGGGAAAGGAAGTGGCAAAATATGATTGTATGAGTCTCTGAAGGAGGGAGGGAAGCAGAGAAGACAGAAGAGCTCAGAATGAGCGGGGGACTGGGAGGGCAGAGTTGTAAACAGGAGCCCAGGGAGGGAGCAGGAATGAACAGAGCAGCCGCTTCAAGGGGAGTGGGGGGCAAGAGGGGAACACTAGCCTCTGCACCCCTACCTAGGAATCTGCTTTCCTGTCATCCTTCCCAACTTCCTCTGCCTTTTCCCAAGTTTCCAGGGGAAAGGGATACCAGCCTGGACTTCCCTCCCTTCTCTACTTACATTTCCCAAGACCAGCTTAAGGAGATCACGCTGAGCTGGGAAGGAAGGGCCTAGGCTGCCCAGAACCTGAGTCACCACATAGTTGAGGTTCCTGTCACTCAAAGTCCCGCCTCTGCTATGCCCTGCCCTGTGCCCTCTGCCCACTCCAGGACTTGGATTGCCACAGCTCACCCTGCATGGGTACCTGCTCCATGTCTATGCTTCTTACCACGGAGCTCTGGGCTCTCAGAAGCCTTTGACTGCTTGCTACCCTCCCTGATACTAGTGTGCTGAATCCACCATAGTTATTCCTCAGCTTTTGAGCGAAGCACCCTCCTCCTGGTCTTAGGAGCAAACCTGACTCAGTAAGAGCTGCAAGGACTGTGGGGACACTTGGATGTGCCCCTTGATAAGTCACTTCCCTTTCCTGGACCCATTTATTCACAGGTAAAATAAAGGATTACTCAAGATTGTCTCTCTTGCAGTGCTGGCATACGGTACATTCTGTAAGTCTGAGTCAAAGAAATGGATAGTTACTATTGCAGAGTGGGATAAAAGGGGTGTGTTCACTAACCCCTGTCCTAACAGTAGGAGTGAATGGGTGGGGTGGGGCAGGACAGGTCTGAGGCATTGCCACCACAGGGCAGCCAACACCCTAGGCAACTCGATGACTCAGGTCCCACATGGTAGAGAACTGGCCAGAAAATGCCCCGTGGCTTCCCTGTGAGTCAAGGGAAATGCGGATCTCCCTGAAGAATGCCTGGCTAGGGTCCCGCTATAACCAACCCTCCTTTACACCTAGAAAGTTTCCAGCCCAAGTCCAGCCCCCACTTCCTGTGATGGAACCCTAAGCTCATCTTTCTGCCTCCCTGGCTTGCACAGTTGCTTCCAATCCTCCCACCTGGCCTCTGTCATCCCTCTTCCCCCAAGGCTACCACCCTCCTTACCCTCCAAACAGCTCCCCTGCCCTGTCATGTTCTCCTTGGCTCTGCCCATCCTCACTGTTCACCCCCATCCTGGCAGCGCCAGCCAGATGATTGCAAAAGGGCTGAGCCAGCGAGAGGCCTTCACATGACAGCTGCCTCTGCTGCTGCAGCTGAGGGGAGGGGGCAGCTGGAAGTAGAGGCACATTCCATGGGAGATACTATCAGAAATAGCCCCAAAGCCTAACTGACCATCCGGGCCCTGATCTGCACACTGCCCAAGACCATTGTGTAAATTAACAGGCTCCACTTGGAATTCTGAGCAATCAGGAAAACAAAGGGAGTAGGAGGGCTGGGGATACAGCTCAGTTGCTTCACACCCACAAGGCCCTGGGTTCAATACCCAGCACCACTCGCACACAAAAGGGAGTAGTACAGGGCTAGGGGCCCAGAATGTTCAAATATCTAATGTCATGAGGGATGTTGCCACCGAACCAGTAGCACCTGTCCAAGATATTCTCCTTCTTAGCAAATAAAGCCCATTAGCCAGCCACCCCTGTCTCCCCTTCTCCACCCAACCCTTGGGTGCTGAGGCACTGGGACATCCCAGTAATTCCTCTGGAGTAAAACCATGGCCTAATCTGGGAGCCATGCCAGCCCAATAGAGCAAACAGACAAGAGCAGGTGGCACAGTTTTTCTAACCTTTCAGGAGCGCCAATATTTTAGCTTTGCAGCATTAGGGGAAGAAGAGAACAGGGTGGGTACCCCAGAACTATATTCAAACATGCAGAGGGCCAAAACAAGTTGGGGAAGTCTCAGAATGCTACTGGTACACCAGGGAGCGAGGGAGACCAGGAAGCTACAATCACCCAGAAAGACCAGCTGATGCGTGTGGAGGGAAAGTTCTGTGTTCTGAGGACAAAGTGGTAGTTGCCATGAAAATTGCAGTATTAATTTCAGAAATGACTGGGTGGAGTGCCCGAAGCACTTTATTCTTCTCCCTTCAGATTCTCGACCCTACCCCCATCTTTCAAAAGAGGAAGTGGCACATTTGGGGCATGTGGGCAGCTGGTGGGATGGTCTGACCCAGGGAGAGCAGCAGCTGTCCAGCTCTGGCTCAAAGCAGGACATGGGAGGGGAAAAAAAAAATCTAGGTCTTTCTTAGAAGAACTTTAAAGGTTTTAACTTTTTAAAAAAGTGACTGAAGCATAATTTCCAACAAAGCTGAACTAGCTGCTTATAACCAGCATCTACTAGTTTATCTACAAACTGAATCAAGTCTAAGCTTCCTATTCACACTCCAGTGTTTATAAAGATTCCACCTGAGGCAACTGTAACCCTGAGCCCATGGCCTTCTCCAGTTTCTTTCAACATTTTTTTTCAACCTGACATTTTGCCCAGTTAAGTGGATGAAATGGCCTCCTTCTTCCCTCATTCTACTGGTATTCTAAGATCACACCCTGTTTTCAGCTCCTAACCCACTCCCAACACCTGCTTCCTTTCGGGTCCCCCAGCCTTTGCCAGTTTGCACACAGGCCTTCAGCTCTAGGTAATGATCCTCCCTGGTAAGCAAGAAAAAGTGCCTGGAAATGGTAACAGGCACAGGCTCTGATTGGCTGTCCCTGGCAGGGAAAGGCCAGGCTCCAGTGAGATGCTCCGGGACTAAGGAAGGCCAAATTGGCTGTGCTGTGACTCAGGCCTCCCTAGGGTAGGGTGGGGACAGAACCAACTCCAGATGTGCTTCTCCTTTCCTACCCCCACCCCATTCATCAAAACTCCTGATGTTAAACTCTTTCCTGAACTGTCCTGGCTCCTGCCTAAGCAATTGCCCACCAGGCATAACTTCTTTTCCACAGCTGAGCCACCCTCCTAGGGTCTGGCTTGCCTCCTAAATCTAAATCTCCTCGCAAAACAGCCCTCCTGCCCAAATCTTCAGCTACTAGAAAGACTAAGGAGATACCACGGGAGAGTGAAGACTGCACAAGCAAAGAAGGGGGTGTGATACGAAACGGAATTTAGGGAGTCTGACAGGTTTGGTGAGGTCCTAGCAATAAGCTAAGGGTACACCCCAAGCCAGCATTTAGCACTCAAATACTAGCTTTAAGACCAGAAAGCTCAGATTTAAGACAGGTATTGAAGTTTGGCTCCAACTCAAGATGAGCTGCCAAGTGGTTGAGGTTGTAGTTCAGTGGTAGATTCCCTGCCTAGGACATGTGAGGTACTAGGTCCAATCCTCATTACTACATAAAAATAAAGGTATTGCATCCATCTACAACTTAAAAGCTGCTGAGGAACAACACCTGAGCAAAAACTAACTCATCCTCACCTGTGTGGATTCCAAAGCAGAGATCTCTGCTCACTCACTGGTTCACAGAACCCCCCCAAACTCCTGTCAAGATCATAGCCCTAGGGGCTGGGGATATGGCTCAAGCGGTAGCGCCCGCTTGCCTGGCATGCGTGCGGCCCGGGTTCAATCCTCAGCACCACGTACAAAGATGTTGTGTCCACCAAAAAACCCAAAAATAAATATTGAAATTCTCTCTCCTCAAAAAAAAAAAAAAAGATCATAGCCCCATCTCCTAGGCCTGGTCTCTGCCTGGTAAAGTCACCTTCCCATACCAAGCCAAGACCCCGCTTCTGTACCTGGACTAAGGGCAGGAGATCTGAAAACAAATAAGTAAAACTGTAACCCAGAGATGGAAGGCAGTCATGAATATTTTGCATATACCTCAAATATGAATTAAACTAGTTTCCAATTTTTAACCTAAATGGTTTACTCTCAGAGAGACAATCACTGCTTTTTGGAAAACAGTTAAGTAGGAGGGCAAGAATCCCTGAAAAGGGTATAAAATAAGCTCAAAGGAAAAAAACAGTAACTATTGGTTGTCCCAGAATGTTAATGACAATTATGACCATTTGATATTCTAGGAAGCAGCAGGACACGTCCAGTACTGTTCAGAATGACACACGCTAGGTTCATAGCCTGCCTTTGCCCACCTCAGATGGCTGTGATGATCACAGGCAAGTTACTGAAATCTTCAATCTCTACTTTTTTGTTAAATAGACACATCACCAAAGCTCACCAGAAGCCAGGTAGGAGCCGACAGAAATGTTCCAAATAGCAGATGCCTGGTCTTCCTGCTGGATACTGCCACCTACCTACCTACCTGCCTGCCTCAAGCAGCTATAGGAAATACAGTTGGTCCTCTCAGGGGTTCTACAACACATATAACCAATTCAACACGAAAAAATATTCAGGGCTGGGAATGGTGGTGGAGCACATGTCCAGCATATACCCAGCACACTTATAGTCCAGGTTCCATTCCATCCAAGATCTGCCAAAAAGAAGTTTAAAAATGGGGGGGGGGGGGGGAACTGCATCTGTAATACGCCCAGACTTTTCTCATCATTATTTCCTGAATAAAGTATCACCATTTACATAATATTGGGTATTATAAATAATCTAAAGATGCTTTAAAGTATATAGAGGTTGTACATAGATTATATGCAAATACTACACCATTTTATATAAAGGACAGGAGCATGTGAAGATTTTGGTATCAGAGGGGGTTCCTAGAACCAATCCTCGCAGACACTAAGAACATCAATTGTAACGAACAGTTCCTCTGTACACTGTGAGCTACATGTTAGCTCTTCCCATCATTACCAGGTATTCTCTACCTTTACTGAAGGTCTAGTTTATGGTTTCTAAGAATTAGGTAGCTATGGCCAGGCACAGTGGGTACACTTATAATCCCAGCAGCTCAGGAGGCTGATGCAGAAGAATTGCCAATTTTGAGGCCAGATTCAGCAATTCAGTGAGGCCCTAAACCTCAGAGCAAGACCCTATCTCAAAAAACTTAAAGGGATGGAGATGTAGCTCAGTGGTAAAACACCCCGGGAGGGCTGAACCCCCAATATCAAAAAATAAAATATATGGGTTGGGGTTGTAGCTCAGTGGCAGAGGGCTTGGTTTAGCATGAGTGAGGCACTGGGTTCAATCCCTAGCATCACATAAAAAAATAATAAAAGCATATGTCCATCCCCAACTAACAAATAAGTAAATAAATAAATGGTACTGATAAAGCCCTTCGTGAACACCCAACCTTAACTATTTCCCGTCATTCCCAGATAGAAGAGTCACCATAGAAAACAGGGCAAAAATAAAAGCAAAACTGAGGCCAAGCCTCTATTCTGCTCTTCAGAAGACTTTTCTCCTGCCAATGAAGATGCTGTAGACATAGGAAACACCCTGCTTTGGCTTATCTAGTCCCCTTTGAAGGGGCCACCACTCACAAAGGAGGCATGACAGGACAGGATTCAATGTTCAGTTTCCTTTAATGACCCCCATCTCCCTGAAAGACAGGTGCAGGCAGCTAGGTGATGGCAAGAGATGTTCACTTGAAGATCTTGCCCTGATTGAAGGCTTTGCCCACATGCTGGAAGGCCCCTTCCCAGGAAAAGTACTCTCGAACCAGGGTCTGGGTCTCCTCGCTGCCAGGATCTAGTTTCCGCCATGTGTATGACTCGTAGTCCACCTGCCAATCTGGACTCAGCTGAGGATAAAAATCCAGGAAAAAGTAATGTGGTTAGGTTACCAGACACTGTCCCACACCTGTGCTACTTCCAGCTCAGAAGTATGGAATCAGATCCCATGAATCTTGTGAACATGAACAGCTCTTCCCATGTACACTCCAGAATTCCTGAATGCCCAACAGCCCAGCCTAAATCACTGTGCTTCCTGTATCCTTATCCTGCCCTCAAGAGACTCCTCTCCTCCACCTTCCTCACCGGAAAGGCAAGCTCCTGGCCTCGGAAGACCCAGACTCCAGAAATGGAGCTGCTATTGTTGGTTCCAAAGAGGATGACACTGGCAAAGGCGTTTTTCCTCAGCTTGTCCAATCGCTGAAACATTCCTGAAGGAGTGAGGGAGAACATTCAGCCTTTGAAATCAGCCCATCCACACTATTGGTCTTGTTCCTAGACCCCTTCCTAGACCCACTCTCTGCTCACCAGTGATGAGGTTGCAACTCATGAAGGTCTGGGTGAGCTCTTCAGGAAAGCGGTATTCAGCGTACCACAAGGACCAACCATCCTTATCAAAGTGATCCCAAAAATATGGCAGGGCCACAGAGAGCGTGTCCTCATTGGAGTATTTGCGTTTAAATTCATCCAACACAAAGGTACTGAAAGGAGCAAGAAAACACAAAGTCAAAGAGGAGAAAGTCCTACTGGACACAGCAAGGGGATGTTAGACTAAGAGAAGCAAAAGGGTGTTTTTCCACTTAAAATTTGCTGGTTTAGGGGGACTGGGGATAGAGCTCAGTTGGTAGAGTGCTTGCCTTGCATGCATGCAAAAGACCCTGGGCTCAACCCCACTCAGGATTGAAAAAAATTTTTTTTTAAATTGCTGGTTTAAAGGAAATGGTCATTGGACTTGCGTGAGGGGAGAGTTGAAGGGAATGAACTTGTGTGAGGGAGAGATGAAGAGGTGAACAAGGGGCCTGGTGGGCCCTGCTCCAGGAAGGCTACGGCTAACTGCTGCCCCCAGGTGGAGACTCACCATGAGGACTTTTTTTCCTTCTGTAACACCTCCAGGGCTGTTTTCTACCAGCCACATCAGTTACTACTGACTCACCAAAGTTTCCTCCCCACACCACAGGTCTCTTCATGTTGCATAGTAACAGGAATACAAGCAAAGGACCTCCACCTCAATCTCACACTCACATCCTTCTATATCCAGGAACAAGTGTGGATATTGAAAAACCCATTGAAACAATCTGGCATATTAAGCCAAGAATATAACGCCAGTAAACAGGATAAGTAATTGCTTGCATTTCATTCTTAAAAAAATGCAGTCATGGGGCTGGGGATGTGGCTCAAGCGGTAGCGCGCTCGCCTGGCATGCGTGCGGCCTGGGTTCGATCTTCAGCACCACATATAAACAAAGATGTTGTGTCCGCCGAAAACTAAAAAATAAATATAAATATTAAAAAGTCTCTCTCTTAAAAAAAAATGCAGTTATGATCTATGCAGTTTTGTGACATACTATCAAAAATTCTTTGTAACAATAAAAAATAAATAAATTAAAAAAAAATTACTATTAAAAAAAAAAAAAAAAATTCTTTGTAGCCAGACTTGGTGACACACACCTATAAGCCTATCAATTTAGGAAGCTAAAACAGGAAGATCCCAGCCTCAATAACTCTGTGAGACTCTCAGCGGAGCCTGTCTCAAAACATACAAAAAGGGTAGAGATGTAGCTCAATGGTAAAGCACCTCAGGGTCTAATCCCCACTGCCCAAAAAAGTCCTTGCAGATGGATACAGTGGACACGCCTGCAATCCCAGCTACTTGGGAGGCTGAGGAAGGACAATCACAAATCCGAGGCCAGCCTGGCCTCGAATTCTGAGACACTGTCTCAAAAAGTAAAAAGGATTGAGGATGTACTTCAGTGGTAGAATGTCCCTGTGGTTTCAAAACAAAAAACCCCACCTTTATAAACATTTTAGGGCTCAGTTGGTAGAGTGCTTGCCTCGCATGTACAAGGCACTGGGTTCTATTCCCAGTAACACACACACACACACACACACACACAAACCCAAAAAACATTTTAGTGGCTCAAAAATCTACTGCATACATGTGCCACAAATCCACTGTTTAATTGATTCAGTTATTGGCACAAACATCCACTACAATAAGATCTCATTATTTCAATTCTTGTAACATGCCCGTGAGCTAAGACTGTTACCTTCACTTCCTCCCTTTACAGATGAAGTGAAGTGGTGTGATCTGTCTGAGGGTTTTGATAACAAAGCAAAGAATCTGCCCTTTAATCCCAGGTCCCAAACTCCTCTCTAAATACTAGAAATCTCATTTGAGAAACATTTTTTTTAAAAGTTCACCAACCAAGTTGGGGATATAATTAAGTGATGGAGTATTTGTGTAGCATGCACAAGGCTCTGGGTTCAACCCCCAGCACCACAAACAAAAAAACCCAACCAAACAAAAAACCCAACACCTCAACCATCCATCACTTAAAAAGGGACTGGAGATTTTTCCATACCCTCCTGAATTGCTCAAACTTTATTTTTCATGACTATATATTGATGGTTGTTTGCCCTCTCCTCCCCCACCACCTTTAATAACCACAGGCTAGCTCAATGGTAAAGCACCATGTCTAGCCAGGAGGCCTCAAAAGGGCTAGAAGCAATGAGGTACTCCTATAATTCCAAGGAGACTGAGGCAGTAGAATTACAAGTTTGAGGACAGCATGGGTAACTTAGAGAGACCCTGTCTTGAAATAAAATAAAAGGGGTGAAGATGTAGCTCAGTGGTTGAGTGTGAGGACCTGGGTTCAATCCTAGCATGGAGTGAGTGTTACAGAAAGGCTGCATCTGGAGCCTTCTTGGTCTTGAACAAAGGACCTGGGAGGTAAGAAAGTGGGTGGAAAGAGTGGAGAAACAAGGGTTACAAAGCAGAGTGACCACAGAAAATGTATTTCTTTTGTTGTAGTTGGACACAACCTTATTTCATTTGTTTATTTTTGTATGTGGTGCTCAGGATGGAGAGCTCTACCGCTGAGCCACAACCCCAACCTGAAAATGTATTTCTCATATTGTTTTTCATTTTATTTTTGGTACCATGAATTGAACAGAGGGGCAATTACCTAATGAACACATCCCATCCCTTTTCTATATTTTATTAGAGACAGGGCCTCACTGAGTTGCTTAGTTAGGGCCTTGCTAAGTTGCTGAAGCTAGGTTTGAACTCGAGATCCTCCTGCCTCAGCCTTCCAAGTCACTGGGATTACTGGCATGCGACACCACACTGGGCTTTTCATGTTGTTTTAACTCCCAATAAAATGACTTAGGGCACTGACTGAAGGCCAGATGACAGAGAACTGAGAAAACACTGGTATACTATGTTTTTCACACCAAAAATTTCCCTTTTCTCCTCTATTTTTTAAGAACCTCTGCATTTATTAAAGAGAGGGCACAGGTGATCAGTCCCATCTATTTCCTTCTCCTCAGTGACTCATCGACCCAAGTTTGTTAACAATGCACTAAACAGACACTATGTAACCACAATCTTCATCCTTTCTCTTAAAGGGAGCAATTTTTGTGGTTTGATTCCTTACAATAACAAATAACCAATTAATCCTGCTCTGTTGTTAACTGCCTCAGCAAAGCCAACCCTGGACAGCAGACCCAAGGTTCTCTCCATCTTTCACTTCTAAGAAATCTTGGAAACTCTTAATCAAATGAGCTCCAGTTACCGGGCTGGAGTTGTGGCTTAGCGGTAGAGCATTCATCTAGCACGTGCAGGGAACTGGGTTCAATCCTCAAGCACCACATAAAAATATATAAAATATAGGTATTATGTTCAACTACACAAATTACCTCCATCCCAAAGTCTGTCCCGGCCTATTTATTTGTTAAAAAGTGAGTTCCAAAGGCTGATGTAGGTCAGTAGTAAAGTTCTTGCTTAGCATGTGTGAGTCCCTGTTTGATCCCTAACACTACAGAGTGGATGGGGGGAAAGGGGAGTTCCAATGTCCCCAAAACATTGGATGTATTTGGAACTGGCTTTCTACTTCCAAAATTTGCCCAACTCTTAGTAAGAGCTCAGAAAGTTGCTTTATTTTAAAATTAAGGACTGAGGATACAGCTCATTGGGATTAGCATGTGTGAGGTCCTGGGTTCCATAACCAGCACCACAATGATAATAAAGACTTAATTAAATAAACCTCTCCATTTCCTACAAATAATCTAAAATTCTGGCCCTAGTTATATGAGGGAGACACACAGAATTGAGAACAAGAAGCTCCATTAATCTTACCTCTTAGGCAGGTGAGCAAAGGGGTCCTTGGCCTTGGGCTCAGCAGCCAGTGCCTGCTCACATTCATCCATCTCCTCCTCTGGAGCTGAGGCAGCTGCCTTTTTTTCTTCTTTCCGCTCTGCCTGGGGCTTCTGCTTCTCTTCTCGGGAACCCTTTTCTTTCCGTGGGGTATCTTTTTTAGGCTGGCTCTCTGCAAACTTCTTAGCTGGTGGAAAGGAAGGTAAGAAAGTGAATATCCTGCCATGTTCTTCTAAAACCAGGCAGCAACAAGCAGGGAAATGAGGAAAATGGAGGAGACAATTAAGCAATCCAGACAGACACCACATTGCCCCGCCAACACATGTCCTTCACCAAGATCAGCATACAACCCTGGGCAACAAATACAGTATATACCACATTCATACATTTTAATGCAAATGAGTACACATGTACAAAACATACTTTATAAAGTATGAATGACTGTGATATCCTACTATTTTGTGGATCCAAAGATTGGACAAGAAAACAAGGTATTAACAAGGAGTAAACCAGACTGTGACCATGACCACATGTTCCTCTATCCCCTTAGACTTACCATCAAACTGAGCCATCTTCTCACACAGTTTCACCTCACCCAAGATAGCCCGGAACTGGGGCTGGTTAATGCAGGTAAGGAACCAGCGATTGGTATTGGGAAAGGCCTGGCGAAAAGAAGGTTCCAAGACCTGCCAGGATATAAGGGTAGAAATGAAGTTAGCAGAAGGAAAGTTCCTGGGGCTGGGGATGTGGCTCTAGCAGTAGCGCGCTCGCCTGGCATGCATGTGGCTTGGGTTCAATCCTCAGCACCACATACAAAGATGTTGTGTCCGCCGAAAACTAAAAAATAAATAAAAATTCTCTCCCTCTCTCTCTTTAAAAAAAAAAAAAAAGGAAAGTTCCCTGAACAAAACTCAAAGCAGAGTCTATGAAACACATCTTTCTCCACCAAAGCTCCAGTCCTTTCCTTCCTCCCAAAGACCAAAAAACAGCATCTTTTTAATTTTTTTTTTTAAGTTTTCAGAGGACACATCTTTATTTGTATGTGGTACTGAGGATCAAACCCGGGCTGCACGCATGCCAGGCGAGTGCGCTACCACTTGAGCCACAACCCCAGCCCAAAAAACAGCATCTTATAGCATCATCTTTTCTTTGAGAGACTACTATATCTTTCACTCTCATTTTATTTTTTGGGGGGCAGTACTGGGGATTGAACCCAGGGTCTCACACATGCTAGGCAAGTGCTCTACAATGAATTACATCCCCAGCCCTTTCGTTCTGAAATAAGTTGCCCAAGCTGGCCTCAAACTTGTAATTCTTCTGCCAAGTAGCTGGGATTACAGGTGTGCACCACTAATCTATCTTTGCAATCCAGTTCAATTTAATGAATACCTGGTCCCATTATCCAGTAACTATCAACTACGTGGTAAAAATATTTTTAGTGTCTTGCTCTTTTACAAAGCATTTCATATATACATTGTTCTCCAAATTTCACGTCAATAATTTTTTTTTAACTTGGGACTAACAAAGGGCAACAACCAAGAGTTTTATAAGAGTATCCGCTGGGTCTAGTAGCACACAACTATAATACCAGCAGCTCAGGAGGCTAAGGCAGGAAGATCACAAGTTCAAAGGAAAGCCTCATCAATTTGGCAAGGCCCTGAGCAACTTAGTAAGACCTGTCTAAATAAAATATAAAAGAGCTGGGGGGGCTGTGGCTGTAGCTCAGTGGCAGAGCAGTTGCCTAGCATGTATGAGGTATGGGTTCAATCCATAGCACCACATAAAAATTTAAAAATTAAAAAATTTTTTTAAAAGTTAGGGATGTGGCTCAGCGGTTAAGCACCCTTATGTTCAATCCCCAGTTCCAAAACCACTACAGATACCAATTATCTACACTGACTATCTGTGTATGCATACTAACATGTGCGCATGCACGCACACACACACGCGCGCGCGCACTATCATCAAATTTTACACATTTAGGGGTATAGCTCCAGTGGTACATGCAGCACATATCTAGCATGTGCAAAGGCCTGGGTTCAAACCCTAGCACTTCAGGGTGGGTGGAAGAAACAAACATCAAAATAAAGAACATTCAACAACAACAAAGTATGAGTGCCATGCACTATTGCATGCTCCTGTTATCCCAACGTCTTGGGAGGCCTAAAGCAGATCACAAGGTCAAGGTCAGTCTCAGCAACTTAGTGAGATCCTGTCTCAAAAATAAAAAGCATTGGGGGTGTAGTGATAAAGCACCCCAGGAATCAATTCCCAGTACCAAAAAGTATGAATAATTTAGAACGGACAGTCCTTTAAATTAAAGTTTGCATGGAAGTGTAACTGATGTGATTTTTTTTCTGGTACTAAATGGATCCAAAGCTGTTTTTTGAAAATCAGCAATGTCATTCTTTTTCGATCCAATAGCCTGGGCAGTAATTACAGACTTTATACCGAAGCCAATACAACTCAGATCTGCCTCCAAAACCACCCCCCAAAAAGGTTTTAATGCGCTGGGTGCAGTGGCACACACCTGTAATCCCAACAACTCTGCACACTGACAAGAGGATTGCGGGTTCAAAGCCAGCCTCAGAAACAGTGAGGTGGTAAGATGGGGATGTGACTCTGTGGTTGAGTATACTAGAGTTCAATCCCCAGTACCCCTGCCCCCTGCAAAAGGTCTCAATGCTCTGTCACCACTCTATCCCGTCTTCACAACTAAGTTCAACCAGCCTTCCCTGTAAATAAGGAAACCAGTAATCATCTCATTCACCAAACAAACTAATATTAACTCGATCCTGGGATTCCCACAGACTGAGCTGTTATCTCATCCCTTTCAATGAAGTCCTCAACAGAACACAGGATAACCTGGAAGTTTTGTCGTTTTGTTTCGAATACCCATCTACTCCCTGCTAAACAGGTTCTTTATAAACATCACCTGTTTATAGAGCCACAACAGGGTGCAGACAACTGTGATGTCAGCCAGTGTCACTCGTTCACCCACAAGAAAAGTCCTTGTCTTCAAGTGAGCATCCAGCAGTCCCAGAATTCGCCTCACCTCCTCCTTTGCATTTTCAGTGGCCTATTGATTTAAACACTCAAATTTAATCAGCAGTTACCAATCCCTTTTCTTCACTCCCCTCACCAACAGGTACTCCACTGTATCCTGGCTCATCCCCACCTTAGTCTAGGATCATTCTGAATGCATGATGAATGAGCTCTTGATGTTAAATTTCTCCATGGTTACTCTGGCTTCATTTCCCACTGTACATTTATAGGAAGGAAACTTTATAGGAATTTATAGAAGGTCATCTGGTCAAACTACTCCCCCAATCCCCCGAAAATCTGGCATAACCTCCCTATAGCAGAAATCCCACCTCTGATCACTTAAGAGTGGAACCACCTCTACTGGATCTGACAAGAACCCAGAAACCATCTATTGCCCACCGCTCCAAACTTAAAATTCAAAGGTTATGTTTTTGCATTCCCACATCTTTTTCTCATTTTGTTTTATTTCCTCCTCTCCAACATTCATGAGCAGATACCACCTGTGCACTTGGCTTCTCCCCAAGTTCTAAAGCTCACCTGTTTGTTGTGGTGCATGATGCCCAAGGTAGGGAACACCCAGGTACTGGCTGGGGGCACTATGTCACTATCAGCAAAGCTCACCCACTGCACCACCTGGGCTGCTGCCTCTGGAGTACTTCCCCGCAGCTCCTCATTGCTCACTGCAGAGGCAGAACACAAAGGTCAAAACTTTGGGGTTATGCCAACACCAATCCAGGTCCCTGACAATTCCTCCTTGTCCACTGCAAGTTGCCCTCATCCTCCTCTATGTCCCCACCTTCAGACCCTCCCATTCCTGTAAAGCCTTGAAAATTACCATAGTAGGCGATGGCATTGCTCTCAAACACACAGAATCCATCATCACCCTCAAATGCTGGAACCTGAGGACAAAGCAATGAAGATAAATTACACCAGATTTCTCACTAACCAATTCCAAGAACCTAATTGTTTGACAAAAATATTTATATAAGACTAACAACCCTTGCTTTCCAAATCATACCATCTGAAACTCAAGAACCAAAAACAGTAGAATAACCATATCCCTTGCAATCTGAATTCACAATATTTGAACAATTCAAACATTATGGATACTGGGATATCTGTATAAAAATCCCTCAATCAAATAATCAGAAGGCCAGAAATTAAGTCTTACATCTATGTCTAAATATTTGAAAAGTATTAGAGTGCAGTCCACATAGCACTTATCTCCTCTACTTTGAGTATGGTTATTACCTCTAGAAGCCTCCTGGATGGAGTAAGAATCCCACTCATAATAAGTACTTGATATATTTGCACTGGTAACACTTGGTTAAAATACGTTCTTTCTCACAAAGACAAATAAACCCATGAATTGCTTAAAATCACTGAGTATCTCCATTATTTTCTTTTAAAAAAGTATTTATTTATTTATGTATTTTTTTAGTTTTGGTGGACACATTATTTTGCCTTTATGTGGTGGAGGATCGAACAGTGCCTCATGCATGCTAGGCAAGCACTCTACCACTGAACCACAACCCCAGCCCTATTTTCTACAACTACACACGAATCTACAACTATGTCACGGTAAAATTTTTCTTAAATTACTGAAATGTGAAAGAAAACAACATGAGAGGGCTGGGGATGTGGCTCAAGCGGTAGCACGCTCGCCTGGCATGTGTGCGACCCGGGTTTGATCCTCAGCACCATATACCAACAAAGATGTTGTGTCCACCGAGAACTAAAAAATAAAATATTAAAAATTCTCTCTCTTTCTCTCTCTCTCCTCTCTCACTCTCTCTTTAAAAACAAAACAAAAAAAAAAAAAACAAAAAACCAACATGAGAAGTCCCTTTTTAAAGATGGATGTCATCTCCAAAGTGATGGAATCCCAGGGCTTCTTTAGTTCTCAGGCTCAGAAGCTCTGCTCCAGTTCCCTACTCACCTTGCCAGCAGGAAATTTGCGGAGAAATTCAGGGGTACGGTTGGTTTGGCCAAAATGGAAATGGGGTGGTGCGGAGAGCACGCGGACCTGAGCCCCACTGTACTGAGCAGCGATGAGGGCCTTGAAGGCCCTCCAGTTTTCAGGGTATGTGTACAGGGTCTATATAAGAGAGAGAAGAATAAAAACATGAATAGAAGGGTCCCAGTCCTAAATACCACCCCCTCCCCAGGACTTTCCTGAGTAATTCCAATCTGTTCAATTCACTTTAACTCCCTCGGGAAAACCAAGTTCTTTGGTATTTGTCACATGTAATCAGAGTCCTCTGAAATACCAAGAACAGAACTACATACCAACTGCTAAATAAAGCCTGCTGACAGATCTGACCTTCCCTAAGGACATTTAGAAACATTCTCTTCCCCTCAAGTATACCTCCAAAAAATCCAGAAACTCAGGTTCCATCAGACTCCTCTGCCTACAAACACAGACCCCTCCCGTTCCTGAGTCCTTGTTTCATTCATTCTAGGTGAACTAAATGCCTGACTACTGCTGAGCTGCGCACTGCTTCAGAAGCACTGCCCTATCTCTAGGCACGCACACAGACTGGGAGATTTCCAAGTGCCCTTCGAAATAGCCACGTTAATATCGAATGGCATGCTCTCTTCCTTACTACTCTTGCTAAAAAACCGTTCTTTCCTTGTCGCGCACATCATCCCTCCGATCTTGTCCTGCAGCGAGTTCCCAAGTGTGTTCTCTATTAAACCGAACGGCGATGTCCATTAGCCCGACTTCACTGTGCCGAGACTCTTCTCGCTCCCAAACCTCTGACATGAACCTTAGTACTGCCAGTCGTCCCTACCCACAAAGACCCTCCTCTCTTCACCCTGTCCCGTTGCTGCCCCGCAAAACGATCACAAAAGTTCCATCAACCTGCTCAAATCCCACTTCTCAAAGCCACAAAGAAGCCGATCCATCTTTTTCAGGCTTCAGAGCGCGCGAACCCAACATCTCTTTTCTCTTCCACCCCAGAACCTTCCACCTTTGGCTTTGGAGAGCCCCAGCCTCAGTTCCTCTCCAGGCCCTAGGAACCCTGTCTCCGACAGTATGGTCTGTAGACCCCGAATCAGCGATCCACTTGGCTCCAGAACTCTTCTGACCGCGACTGGCCCCATTCCGGCAGAGGATGGCGGCGGATAGGGTGAACCCGATCACCCGAGCCGGCAAACTTACCCCAGCCGCCATGGTGATTCCGCAGAGAAAGGGGGTGGGGCTCTCGATGCTGCCGCAAAGTAAGCCGCCAGGGAGAGAAGGGAGGGGGGAAGGGGAGAGCCGTGGAGAAATAACAGCCGGAAAGTGAGGACGACACAGAAGGCATACGCACGACAGTTCCGTATCCAGCTGCGCTTAATTGGAAAAAGAAAGGGGTGGGGCCTGCTGGCCTGCGCGGAAAAGGCTCGCGCCTGCGCAGTAGAGTTCTTAGATGACCCGCCCCGCAGGCGTAGCCGACCAATCGGAATCCGACAGGAGGTGCAAGGCACCCAGGGAAGCGAAAGTGTGAGAACCAGCTGGAAGAGCTGCCCCTTCATAGCTACGTGGCGCGGCTGCAAGCCTCGCGCGGCGCAGGCTCCTGGCGTGATGCCTGCGGTTTCTTTCGCCCGCCCACGACGGAAGATTCACTGGTAGGTTCCGCTGAGCCCCTCACACCATGATTGTGTGAAACCCAGAAGAGTTAGAAACTGCTGCGCGGAGATGGCAGTTTGAGAAGTTCCCTTTGTTTCGCTTGTTTTCTCTGGAAAGGGATGCGTATCTAATTAAGGCCCAAGTCAGAAACCCCTGAAAGGTAGGTTTGCTCCCATTAAACCTCCTTGCAGCTCCGGGATGCAGTTAGGGCACCGGATCTCTGCCATGTCCCTTCCACATCCTTCAGGAGGCTGGCTTGGCCCTTAAGAGCTGAGGATTGTGGAACTGCAACGTAAGGCAGTTCCATTCTGTGTTTATGCGGGGGGGTACTGGAGATGGAACCCAGGGACATTCTACCACTTAACTGCATCCTCAACTTGAGACAGGGTCTCATAAATCAACCAGGCTGTCCTCAAACTTGCGATCCTCCAGACTCAGCCTCTGGAGTAGCTAGGATTACAGGCATGCACCAACACTGAGGCTGACAGTTATGATGGGTTGCCTTTGGGGGGGCGGGTGTACTGGCGTCTAAGTCACTGTGCTACATTTCCCAGTCTTTTTGAGACAGGGTCTCACTAAATTGCAGAGGCTGGCCCCAAACTTGTGATCCTCCTGTCCCAGCCTCCTGAGTCGCTGAGACTACAGGCATGTGCCAACCAGACAGGATTGATAGGGTTTTTTTGTACCCATATTCAGGTTTGACAAATCTTTTAGCCAGTTTAAGAGTAGGATGAACTTTCCTGTTAAAGGAGAGACCAGATGAACCCAAATTTCTAGCCGTGTCACTTATTCATAAACTTGGGGTGGGGCAGCAGGGTAACTGTGGAGGCAAATTGGTTCTAGCAAGTACTGATCAACCCACTATAATATCATTCAGGAAATGGGGTAAGGGGGGACCCAGACAGGTAGTTGGACCAGACAGGTGGAAAGGCTGCATGAAGCCCTGGGAACAGGCAGGAAGAAAGGGTAGAGGGATTCATACCAGGTGAAAATTAGAGAAAACTAGAGAGTATCTGTATTAAACTAGCAGCTTTATTGCCCTTAGGGTCCATGTCCTCAGAGGAGTTTTCTAAGTGCTTGAGGGAGAAAAACCTGTAAGAAATGATGGAGATCAGGGAACAGGCCTTGGGAGTCCCGGAGTGGGGTCACGGTGAGAGTCTGGTCAGCCTCCGAGGCCGATGCCACAAAGGCCAGAAGGGGTTCAGTTTCTGGTCTCTGTTCACAACTGTTCAGCCCCCCCAGTTCTTGGGTCACCTGAGCCTCTACTGCCAGCCACTCTGCTCCCACGCCAGCATTGACTCCATCTCCTTCCTTGGTTTGCTGCTGCAAGCGTCTCCGAGCACGCCGTCGCCCCTGCCATACTCGATGCCACAAGGCACAGCGCCAGCTCACTGAAGACGGGGAAGATGCCCCCTTCCCTGTCTCACCCTTCATCTCTTCTTGGGCCACCTTAGGTCCCATGGGTCCCTGCTCAGCCAGCAGCACTACATGGTCTGGCTGTCCCTCTTCTCCAGTGGCTAGATACTTTCTCGTCATCAGGGGTGGTTCCCCTGATTGCCCAGGACTCTGCATGGCCCAGTCTTGTGGTGTCTCTCCAACCTCTATAACCATTTCTTCCACCCCATCTTCACTGTGGTCCCCTACACATCCCTGCTGCTCCTCTTTTCCCTCCTCACAGCTCTTTTTCTGTCCATCAAGTTTCAATCTTTTGTTTGTCCCTCCCTGGAGAGACTCTTCAATCCCATATCCTTCTGACCGTGGTCTCTTGGTTCCCTGTTCTATATGGCATCCCAAGGCTTCTCTTAACACCTGGACCACAGCAGCAGTGAGCTGGGGAAAGGGAAAAGGGGGTAAGGGGATGGGCATGGCAGACAGCAAGGAGCTCGGAGAGCTGGGCTGCAGAAGGGGGAGCAGCCCCCAGTCCCGACCCCTAGAGGAACGGTGCTGGTACTGGAGGCTTCGGCAGTAATTAGCTGCTGCTCGGCAGCAATTCTGTAGTCGCCCAACCACCCGGCTGGTCACGTTGGCTGCAACATTGTGACTCAGGTCAAAGGGGTCCTGGAGATTCATGGGGCCAAGGCGCAGACCTTCCCAAAGATTAGAGGGCAGGCCCCCTGCCACTGGCAATGCCTGACCCTCCCTCAGGGATAGCAGTGAGCCAGCAAAATCCCAGCCAGAAACGCAGGAGAAGAACTGAGCCAGCAGGGAACCTGGAGGAGGAGGTGGATTGGGGAAAGGGGGTCAGTTGGAAACTGGAACTGAGACTGAGACAGGTCCTGCACCATAGCTATTTCCTTAGCAGGACTTTCTTTTTCCCTCCCAAGGGGCTCAGAAGAGTCCTGGGAAACCAGGCTTCTCTGTTCTGATCCCTATAAACAAGAGGTCAAGCCTCCCTTCCTACATCCCAGCCGTGTCCTTTCCCAGCTGCTTCTCCCTGCTTTACTAGCAGAGTAGCTTTAGGCAAGCCACTGAACTGCTCCAGGGCATGGTTTCTTCTTCTGTAAAATGACCATAACAATACCAGCAGCCTTGGAGCTGCTTTGAGAACCAAGCCTGGCACAGCGAGTATGATGCATTACCACTATAGAGACTGAGATTATTACCAGTCCTCCCCAGGCTCCCCAGACTCACTGAGGGGCTCCACATTGGTACTGGGCTCCAGTCTTGAGACATCCCTGGGGAAACTACAGTCCCAGCCATCAACTTCCACTTGCTCTCCCTCACCTGTAAAAGCAAAAAAGGAGGGGGTCAGTTGGAAACAGGGAGATTGGAGGAATGAGGGGTTGTAATTGGGTTGACAGCAGAAATCTTATTCCATGGTGGCTTTATAAGGAAGCAGAGGCACAAAACTGATGAAGTAGAAAGTGGAGGCTGGGCTGAAATACCTGCTTTTTGGGTGAGTTGGGACACAGTGGGCAACACAGGAGGGTCCCTGGTCTGAAGGAAATAGATCACAAGCAAGGTCAAGGCGTAGTTATTCAGAAGCGGGCCACTCCCTGTGTAAATAATCAATCATTCCAGTTAGGGAAGAGGTGTTTCCAAACCCCTCATTGGCAGTTTTTTCAACTCTGGTTCCTATGTGCACCCTTCTCTCCCTGAATCCTTCATTCTGATATCCAACTCAGACCAACTCTATTCTGATTCATCCTTACCTGACAGCCCTCGACCCTGAGCCCAGCAGCGGAGAGTATACACAAGGGGCCGGACTCGCCCATCCAGCTCAGAGCAGAGACTCAAGAAACGGGAATTATGTAGGGCTAGCCTGGAACAAAGGAGACAAGGGTGTTAGGGCTTGAGAGCTATCACCCTACTAGCTCTCATTCCAGACCTAGGGCCAGCTGCAATAAAATAAAGAATGTTTCCCGAAGTGTTACCAAAATACTGGTCTTGCTCTGGGCAGAGTGGTGCACTCCTGTAATCCCAGTAACTTGGGAGGCTGAGGCAAGAAGATCACAAGTTCAAGGTAAGCCTCAGAAACTCAGCCAGACTTCTGTCTCAAAATAAAAAATAAAAGACTGGAGGATAGCTCAGTGTAAGCACCAATGGGTTCAAGCCCCAGTACAAAAAAAAAAAAAGAAGGAAAAATAAAAGCTGGTCTTCTGAGAGGCTATGCAAAAGAATGTCAAAATCAGTGCTGAAAGCCAGGCGCACTGGGGCACGCCTGTAATCCCAGTGGCTTGGGAGGCTAAAACAGAAGGATTGCAAGTTCAAAGCCAGCCTCAGCAAAAGCGAGGCTCTAAGCAATTCAGTGAAACCCTGTCTCTAAATAAAATACAAACTAGGGCTGGGGATGTGGCTCAGTGGTTGAGTGCCTCTGAGTTCAATCCCTGGTACTCCCCCCCCACCCCCACCAAAAAAAAGTCAGGGCTGAAGATGTAGCGCAGTGTTTGAGGAAGCCCTGTATTCAATCCCTAGTACCACACACAAAAAAAATTATGTCAAATGAACTTGGGTAGGGCTGGGGATTTAGCTCAGTTGTAGAGTGCTTGCCTCAAATGCACAAGGCTGTGGGTTCAATCCTCAGCATCATAAAAAAAAAAAAGAATTTGGGTAGCACAATAGTCTATATGCTCATCTTCGCCATTCACAGAGCTGCTATTTATTACAAGACCTCTCAGAGCCTTTAATAAACAAAGCTATACAGTAAGGAAAGAAGAAAGAAAGGGAAAGGGGAAGAAGGGAAGAGAGGGAGAATCCTGTCTGAATTTAACTTTACCTTTCCCAAATTCATGTAGTCACAGAACTCTCTTCTACTTCTTCTAAAAATAGTATTTCAAAGAACACACTTTACCAACATTGAAATGGAAACCAGAAAAGAAAGGTAAATGGCAGAGATAGAACCAAACAAGGACCACTTGACTTAGCAGATACAGAAGATTCCCAAGTCCGGACTCCCTCCCCAGCACCCCAGAACTCAGCTAGCCTTTCCACACCACACACAAAGGTACCGGTTACTGAGGGAGACGTCACCATGAAGACCAGAAGGTCGATGGCAGAACTTGACAACAGGGCGCCGGGCAGACGGCACAGTTTGGACTCGGTACACCCCAGGGACACAGCCCCGGAGAATGGATCCCACCAGCTCCAGCATTGCTGCTCCCTCTGGCTTCTCCCCCTTTGGGGCCTCTGCTAGTTCCAGGGCCTTTCCCAGGTCCTGCTCTCCCCTGTCTTCCTGCAGTGGTGAGGCTGGAGGCAGGGACTGGGGAGAGGCAACAGTCTCAGAGGCCAAAGCCGAGTCCGGAGTCTGGGGTGCCAGAGAGGAGGAAGGAGTTCCACAGTCCAGGGCTTCAGAACCTTGGGGAGAAGCTGGAGACTGTGAGCCTAGAGGGGAGGCTAGGGCACAGGCCAGGGCTTGAGGATCCAGTGGAGAAGCAAGGGCTGAGTCCAATGATGGAGACTCGGGAGCCTTTAAGACTGACTGTGAATAGAAATAAGCTGTGTGAATGCCTCTCCTACTATCCCCTAACCAGGGGACATCTCTGACCCCAAGACAGTATCTATACTTAACGGTTATTATATGGGCTTTACGTATATTAACTCATTTTCTCCTTCCTCCTAACAATCCTTTCTTAAAATAAACTTTTAATCCTATAAAATGGTCTATACTTTACAAAACTATCATTGTCATGAAAGACAAAGAAAGGCAGAGGAACTATTCCAAAATAAAGACTAAAAATACAACAGGACAATGTCAGGACAGCTGTACCAGTATAACATTTCCTGGACTTGATCACTGTACTGGGGTTACACACTAGAGTGCCTTTGTTCTTAAGTAATTCACATTAAAATATTAAGGGTAAAAGGACATGATGACTGCAACCTTCTCTTAAGTGATTCTGAAGATACAAATTGTGTGTGTGTAAAGAAATAGAGATTGGCGTTTTTCAAGAAAACAACCCCTAGCCAGGCTAGATGAGGCATGCCTATAATGGCAGCCAACTCAGGAGGCTGAGGCAAGTTTGAGATCAGCCTCTGCAACTTAGCAAGACCCTGTCTCAAAATAAAAATTTAAAAAAGGTATGGCAATATGGCTCAGTAGTACGTAATCCCTAGGAAAGAAAGAGAACACAACTCTTTTGGGGGTTTGGGATGTAGCTTAGTGGTATATCACTTAGTTAGCATGCCTGAAGCCCTGGGTTCAATCCCAACACTGCAAAGAAAACAATGACACTTTTTGTGGGGGCAACAGGTATACAGGAACTCTACTTTCTGCTTCACTTTTCTAAGAACCTAAAACTGGCCTAAAAAAATAAAGTCAATTATTAAAAAATAACCATAGCCCTTTCCTATTCCAAAAATAAAATGTGTACATTAGATGTCAGAAAATATACATAAGCAAAAACATAATCCTAAAATTACTCTATAACCTTTTATCCATCCATAATCACATTTCTCCAATAACAATAATCCTTTCACATAGGTCCCATTATTCCCATCTTTATAAATGTAGAACTAAGGCAGAGAGGTTAAGAACTTGCCCACAGTCATATGACCATTCCCTGCCTGCCTCCCTGATCACTCACCTGGGGCTCTTCCAAGTCACCCAGATCCAAGAAGAGGTCAAGATCACAGCCATGGACATCAAAGCTGTTTATGGACGAGCCAAAAGGATGGACCACACAGCCTAAGTACCAAGCAGAGAACAAAGGTTTGATTCTTGGCACCACATTAAAAAGTAAATAAATAAATAAAGATACTGTGTGTCCACCTAAAACTAAAAAATACATATATTTTTAAAAAGGTGCAGAAACATTAGGGAAGAGCAGGAGACTTCAGAACATAGTGGAGTACAAAACTGAAAGACCAATCAAATAAATACCTCCAGGTGAGGAGACCTACATATGTAGACACGGCAGAGCAAAGAACAGGAAGGGATCACATGTTGCGGCAGGGGACTTACCAGGGAAGAACTCTGTGAAGACCTCCTGCATCAGGGCCACCACAAGGCTCCGAAGCTGCTGCTCAGCCTCAGACAATTCCCTCAACTGGACAAGTTTTACCATCTGTGCTTCCACATCTGGAGCCTCAGCTAGTGCTTTCGCCAGCTGGTGACTATCAGGCGCTGCTCCTTTGGGGGATTTGGAGGCTGGACTCTGGAACTCCTTCTGCTCCCGTGGCCGGACCCGCAAGCGATGTCCTCCCAGGCTGTGTTGGGATTGTGATAAGACAGCCTCCCGAGCACCCATGTCTCCCATCTCCACAATGGCAAATACTCCCTGGCAAACCACAGGAATGATGGTTTTGCAACCAAGAATCCAAACACATGCTCACACAAAGGATAAGATTCTTTGAAATGCAGATTAATCCATGCATTGGGAATATGTACTTGTTGTTTTCATTAACAGGGAACCTATTTAGAAAAGCAATTGTCGGGGGCTGGGGATGTGGCTCAAGCAGTAGCACGCTCGCCTGGCATGCGTGCGGCCCAGGTTCAATCCTCAGCACCACATACCAACAAAGATGTTGTGTCCTCCGAGAACTAAAAAATAAATATTAAAAATTCTCTCTCTCTTTCTCTCTCTCTCTCTCTCTCTCACTCTCACTCTTTAAAAAAAATAAAAATAAATAAAAATAAAAAAGCAATTGTCGGGCTGGGGTTGTTGCTCAGTGGTTAGAGCGCTCACCTCGCTCGTGCAAGGCCCTGGGTTTGATCCTCAGTACCCTCATAAAAATAAATAAATAAATAAAGTTTAAAAAAGAAAGAAAAGCAATTGTCTCTCAGAATTCTCTCTCATACATCATATTCTCACCCCAGTATGCCTCTGGAAAAATCTCATTTTACCTATTGATTGTTCCTTATTTTTCCCAACAATATGATTTCACAAGCTATAATATGATCCATTCCTTAACTCTTCTGCTGAGGGCCATTGCCAAGTAGGAATGACACATCGAAATTTCTTTGCCAGTGTACCCCATGTTAAATGGACTTGCCTAGGAAATTCGCTGTGACATTGCATCTGTGTTTGAGAAAGGTGACCCTGCTCAAGGACCTGGGTGGATCCAGGTTTAGGGTGTATCCTGCAGGTTTTAGGAAGTATCCCGCTCCTTGGGTTTAGGGCGTTCCCGGTTTAAGGGCAGTTCCAGATTTAAGATTATTCCTGCTGGGAATAGGGCGTATCCTGCTGCCTGAGTTCCCTTGAGTTCTCATGGAATTGAGAAAGTATTTGGGACTGGAATTGAGAAAGTATTTAGGACGTGAATTGGGCGGCAGAACTTGGATTTCCCCAGAACGTGTTTGTACAGAGGCCGGTGTGAGTTCGGGAATAAAGAATTGTTGTTTGAATCTACAAAACTGTGAGTGGCTCGTGATCTTGTGCCCAGCCAGATTGCAGCACTCTTCCTGGTTTGACCATTTATGAAAACTCCATATAGGCTGGGTGCAGTGGATACCCCTGGAAACCCCAGCAACTTAGGAAACTGAAAATTCAAAGCCATCCTCAGCAACTTGGCAAGACCCTGCCTCAAAATCAAATATAAGCTGGATGCAGTGGTGCCCACCTAAAATCCCAGTGGCTCAGCAGACTAAGGCAGGAGGATCACAAGTTCAAAGCCAGCGTCAGCTGGCTTAGTGAGGCCCTAAGCAACTGTGTGAGACCCTTTCTCAAAACATAAAAAGGGCTGTGGATGTGGCTCAGTGGTTAAGCACCTCTGGGTTCAATCCCTAGTACCCAAATAAATAAGACTGGGGATATAGCTTGGAGGAAGTGAACCTGGGTTCAATTCCAGTACAAAAAAAAAAGAACCACATGGCACTGGGGGTTAACTCAATGGTAGACCACTTGCCTCGAATGAGCGAATGAGCAAGGCTGTGGATTCAATCCCAAGACCACACACACACACACACACACACAAAAAAAAAAAAAAAAAAAAAAAAATCTTTAAGAATCTGTGTGGGGCTGGGGACATAGCTCAGCATTCAGTAGTAGAGCACAGCATAACATTTGTAAGGCCCTAGGTCAATCCCTAGCACACACACAAAAAAATCTATGTAACACACTTCCAGGCATGAATGTAAATACATAAATCTGATCTTCAAAGGATTTAGCATCTAGAAAAAACAGCAATATAATGGCCAGGCTTCTATGATTTGATTGAATTGATTATGAATTATGAATTATTGATTATGAATTCAATCATAATCACTGGACCACGTTTTTGGTTTTGTTTATTTAGTTGTCAGTGGACTTATTTTATTTATATGCGGTGCTAAGGATTTAACCTAGTGCCTCATAAATGCTAGGCAAGTATTCTGCCACTAAGCCACAACCCAAGTCCTGAACCATATTTTTTAAAGGTAAAATGTTAGCAGAAGCAGTAAAAACATGAGTGTTTGGGGGCAAAATGCATTATTCTTTTATGTTCTCTCCAGTAGTGAAGCTGGAGCCAATATCCTCATTATAAAAAAGGACCCTCAGTTAAGTGCAGTGGCACACACCTATAATCCCAGGAAGTTGGGAGGCTGAGGCTGGAAGACTGCAAGCTGAAGGCCAGCCTGGACAACTTAATATGATCCTGTCTCAAAAAACATTTTTTTAAATTTTAAAAGCTGGGACTATAGCTCAGGGTTCAATCCAGAGTACAAAAAAAAAAAAAAGGCATCCTGTAACAAACACAATGTGATAGTGGCATAAAAGATGAAGGGAATGGAATTGAGTCACACAAATAAACATGCACATCTCCAGTCAATGGATTTTCAACAAAGGTGCCAAGACCCAGGAGGAAAAAAACAGTCTTATTGATAAATGGTGCTGGTCAAATGGATAGTCATATGCAAAAGAATGATGCTGGACCTTTACCTCATACCATATACAAAAAAATCAACTGGGGGGGGCTGGGGTTGTGGCTCAGGGGTAGAGCACTTACCTAGCATGTGTGAGGCACTGGGTTTCTCAACACCGCAAATAAATAAATAAAATAAAGGACTTTTGACACAACACCTTTATTTTATTTATTTTTATGTGGTGCTGAGGATCAAACCCAGGGCCTCGAATGTGCTAAGCAAGTGCTCTACTGCTGAATCGTAACCCTAGCCCTGACAATTAAAACATATTTAAAAAAAAAAAAAAATCAACTGGAGGAATGGCCTCACCAGCACATAGGTCCTGAGTCACAGATGGGGAGTGACCAAAAAGGGTATGGGATTTTTTTTTTTTTTTAGGTAGTAAAATCATCTTGGAATTAGATAATATATTGATGATTGGAGAGTGTTAATAAATATAGTAACCACTGAATTATATACTTTTCTTTGTAGTATTGTATTGGTGATTGAACCCAGGCATGCTGTGCCACTGAACTATGTCCCCAACGCTTTTTATTTGTCTTGAGACAGTCTTGCTAAATTGCTGAAGCTGACCTCAAACTTGTGGTTCCTGAGTTGCTGGGACTGAATTATATACTTTTAAAGGGTGACTTTTTTTTTTTTTTTTTTAAAGAGAGAGTGAGAGAGCAAGAGAGAGAGAGAATTTTTAATATTTATTTTCTAGTTCTCGGCGGATACAACATCTTTGTTGGTATGTGGTGCTGAGGATCGAACCCGGGCCTCACGCATGCCAGGCAAGCGCGCTACCGCTTGAGCCACATCTCCAGCCCTAAAGGGTGACTTTTTATGCTATGTAAATCATATCTAAATTTAAAATCATATCTCAATTATCCTTTCCTCCCTCACTTCTACCTTTATGCCAAACAGAGTAAAGAAACTAAGTGAAGCCAAAGACAAAGGCAGCTACTTGAACATGCACAGGCTAGTCTCTCAGGAATCATAAAACACCAGACCAAAGTTCAACATCAAGTTTGCAACCAAAGCCCCAACTAGAAATTAAGTTTCCCTTTGCCTGGCCTGGTCTTGATGCACACATTTCTTTCAAAAACTTCAGGGAGAAGAGAATTAGCAGATTCAGAAGGCTGATGTGTCCTGGCCCTTTTTCCCTTCTCAGTGCCCCCATCCCTAATTAGAGCTACCATTTATTTAGAGCTTATTATAAATCAAGCAATTCACACACTCTACTTCTAAGGCTCATATGTATTATTTCCATTTAACAAACACCTCTAAAATTTAGAGAGGGAAAAAACTTGTGGCTGCCTCCCAAGTAGTTTCTTAAACTCCAGAATTTCCAACTTAATTAATTATAATATATTGTTAATATATATTTAAATTAATATTATGTGTTATATATCAACATATAATTCATATAACTATATTAGCTTCAACATATTGATTAAATAACTAATTAATGGGAAAGATCATTCTTTGCAGAAGAAATAATTATCAATAAAAATGGGGACACTGAGGTTTCTGAAGAAGTAACTTGGGGGTGCTGGGGATGTGGCTCAAGCGGTAGCGCGCCCCCCTGGCATGGGTGCGGCCCGGGTTCAATCCTCAGCACCACAAACAAAGATGCTGTGTCTGCCGAAAACTAAAATGTAAATAAAATATTTTTAAAAAAATTAACTTGGGGAAGACACTGACAACTGTCCACCCAATATGCATTTTCTTTCTTCCTTATTAACAGAACCCTGACTTTGTTCAGAAACAAAGTGCCCATCTGAAAAAACTTAATTTCATAGGCTTCCCTACAGCTAGGGGTAATATGTGAAAGAAGTCTGATTGAGGAAATATAAGAAGTCTAGCAAGAAAGTCTCAGAAGGAAGGGGAAAAGGGTGTCAGAATAAGAAGGCATTAGCCCTTTATACTCTGCCCTTCAACCTAGTGAGAGCCACATGTCACGTCAATACTGACAGAGCAAGAAAACAATAAAACCATGGACTGCCCAGGCTAGACTTCTTGTTACTCAAGAAAAATGAAGCTTTTATCCAAGCCACTTGAAGTTTGGTTGCTTAATGGAAGCACTAATAAAATATTCTAAAAGAAGACCTGGTCTGCTAAAGAAATATGGATAACTTTTTGTGTGTGTGGTATTGGGGATGGAACCCAGGGCCTCAGGCATGCTAGGCAAGCACTCTACTACTGAGCTATTCCCTCAGCCCCTAAGCCCCACCTATATAATCAGAATGCAGCTTCAGAACCACAATATTACCAAACAATACAGCATCACAATAGTGGATTTGTTTCAAGAGACTAAAGAAACAGTAACAAAAGGTTTGCATGGAAGCAAGGCAAAAAATACTACCACAAACAAGCTTGTTTGTCTAGCACTGTCCAGGTCAGGTTTTTCTGACCAAATCACCACAGATCTTAATGTAGTTACTGCCAATGGTATAGTAGTCTATAAGCACCAATTTTTCACTATAATTAGTCATTACATTGTTTACTTTTTCCTCTAGATTGTAAGCTCTGTACAAGCAGGAACCATATCTATCCCATTCACTACTCAGAATGCAGTCCTAAACACAGGAACAGATAAAATACAGGGGATGGGAAAGGGGTGAGAATCTCACAAAGCTATCTCAAGTTATGTGGAATCCACGAAGGACAAGCCACATTAGGAACCAGCCAAAGCAAACTACTAGTTTGTCTCTTTTGGTATATATAGCACACCTGACTCACTCTACCCCCAAAGCTATTCACTCTACCTTGTCTTTGTCCATGACAACACTGGCCACAGGTCCAAATGCCTGGAAGTACTCAGAGAGCTGGGCAGAATTCACATCCCTGGGAAAGCCACTAACAAACACACTTCGAAGTCCCTGGGCCTTTCTGGCAGCTCGAAGTTCTACCAGATGCCGGTGCTTCCGGCCTCCCAAGTGGGCATCTAGGCTGGGTCCTGCAGAAACAAGTGTGAGACAAAAACATCCAAATTATTCTTCAGTGTATCTATCTTCTGGCTCTGCTCTGTGCATATTTAAATCCTACTGATACTTTGAAGTCACAGAAAGTGTGATCTTTAAATAAACAGTGTGACCTTTAAATAAACAAAGTCCTGGCTCCCTTCATATTTGACATTCTTATCTATTTGTCTATATGGTACATTGTCTTAAGTGGTTTCCAGGAGAACTGCGACACTACAAGTAGTTCTTAACTAAATCCATTATGTACATCATTCTGTATTTCAGACACCTATAAAATCATTCAATTTAGGGGCTGGGGTTGTAGCGCAGAGGTAAAGTGCTTGCCTAGCACATGTGAACCCAGCACCACATGTTCAATCCTCAGCACCACATAAAAATAAATAAATAAAATAAAGGTATTGTGCCCAACTACAACTAAAAACTAAATATTTTTTTTTAAATTATTCACGTTCAGGCTTTTTTTCATTTATGTTTTTTGGTGCTAAGGATTACACCCAGGGTGCTCTACCACTGAACTACATCACCAGGCTTTTTTAATTTTTTGTTTTGAGACAGGGTCTCACCAAGTTGCTCGCCTTGAATTTGCAATCATCCTTCCTCAGCCTCCCAAGTCACTGGGATTACAGTTGTGTGCCACTACACTGATTCAATTTAAAATTTTATGGGTGACCTATATATAGACTGATGGAGCATAGTTAAACCATTAATAAATAAATTTCATATGTATATGTGTGTGTGTGTGTGTGTGTCTCTCTCTCTCTCTCTCTCTCTCTATATATATATATATATATATAAATAAAATGCTAGGTAGAATAACACCTGAAATTTATAAAGAAATTTAACAGGCAACTTATCCAAGTCATATAGAGAAGAACTGAATAAATATAAGCTCCTGGATGATCAGCATGAATCAAATGTGGATATGTGAATAGTGAATACAAGTACAGAATATGAAACTGCACTGACCAAGTTCAAATCCCAGCCCTGTGAAGCTGTGTGAGTCTTGGCCAAGTTGCTTAACCTCTTTGTGCATCAGTTTCCCTGAGAATAAAATGAAGTTAAAAAAGTACCTACCACAAAGCTATTATTCATATATAGTACCTGGCAGAGTCTGATACATGGCCAAAAGTGGAAAAATTAGCTGCCAGTATTATTTTTATTACCAGTCAGCTGCTTGATGTCACCAAAGTATCTGTGGGGTCAAGAAAGACTCCTAGGGTAGAGGGGAGGATGGGGGGTAAGAAAGATGGTGGAATGAGATGGTCATCATTACCCTAGGTACATGTATAATTGCAGGAATGGTGTGACCCGACTTTGGGTACAACCAGAGAAGTGAAAATTCTGCTTCATTTGTGTAGAATGAATCAAAAAGCATTTTGCTGTCATGTATAACTGATTCAAATAAATAAATAAATAAGAAAGACTGACTCCTGGGTTTCTGGTTTGTCCTACTAAAGACATATGGTGGAGTACCATTCGCAGAGAAAAAAAGAACAGAACACTCCGTTCAGGAAGATCCCAATTCTAGATTTCATTGAGCCTTTTTTGCACTGTTGTACAAAGACCTCTGCCTTTTCCTCCTGATACCTTCTGCACCATTTATGCCATACAGTTTCACCTGTCCTCATCTCTGGTCCTCTGTAAGTATTCCCCAACTTGATTACTGCATTCTCTGTAATGTCACAGCTCTCCAAACACATCCACAGAGCACTGAAATGTTTCAATGTGATGATGAGCTCCTGTATCTCTGAACACCGCCCCCGCCCCCCGGAAAAAAAAAAAAAAAAGCCAGCAAAAGACCAGGCAAAGAGCAGATGTCCGGTAGATGATGGTTAAAGAGCAAATAAAACTTTCATCGTGGAGATTTCCTATATTGGAAAGGAAAGGCGTAAGGTGGTGGGACTTTTCCCACTCTCCAATCTTCTCGTTCGTATCAGATTGAAAGAGGAGGTGAATGACCCTACCAACCGACTTAACGGGAACTGTGATCAATTACCTAACTTTCGCTAGAACCCAAAGGTGAAACCCACAACCACCCCCTCACTAGCCACCGCTTACGGTTGGCTGTAGTAACGTGGCAGAGGCGGCAGCGGAAACCCCCACGCGACAGCGATTCGACATCCGAATCCACCGCCGCCATGACGACTCTCCCGTACGGACAAAATGCAACCACTTCGGCCACCGCCGAAATTCTTCCAAACCGCGTCGCACTCAGAAGCAACTTCCGCCAGTCTTACAGGAAGTGGCGTAAAGCTGCCATCCGTGCAAGCACACTCCTCCGGAAACCTATCACCTTCGATTCAGGGTTCCGTTTCTAGCCTGTTTTAGCGCCCATCTACGACGCCTATTGGGGTGCTCTGACCAGGTCCGGCGTTGATTGGCCCAAAGAATCGTGAATATTTATAAGGCATTCACGAAGACTGCTGTCGGGTTGGCGTCGCCTGGCCCGCTGTTTGACAGCTGGTCAGTTTTCTTGCCAAGTTGCGGTGCGCTCCTTCTCTTCTCGGAACTGTAGAGACCCTAGCGCGGCTGCACCCTTAACCCCAAATTTAGCCAGTAAGTGAAGACGGAAGATGGGCAGCTTTCAATCATTTATCCTAAGGAGCCCAGGGAGTCCAACATCCTCAGGGGCAGCTCCTCCCTCTTTTGTCCGGTTCTGCCAAACAATTGTTTAAGGCACGCTTGGTAGCCCTCACTGGGGAGCTCTGCTCCCACCCGGTACCTTTTGGATTTCATGAGGCCACAACCACATCATTACAATCCTGAGCCAGGCTCTTTATTTCCAAGGTAGTGGACTGCGTAGTGTACGAAATCTCCAGGGTCTCGGGCCCACTTCAAAGTAATGCGTTGGAAACCATTATGGTGGTAGTTGAAATAACGATATTGGAGGGGCAAAGTGCTACTATGTCCAGACTGGTAATAGTGGTCACTTCCTCCAGATAACCACCCAGATGTAGGATAAAAGGCAAAGTAAGGGAGCTGGGAAGGCCCCTAGGGACAGGGACCCTAATAAGATGGAAGGATTATCAAGTAAGCTAAGCACCTCATGCTGTAGTAATCAGCTGATGGCTTCGAATAGTGCAAAGAGCAGTGGACCTGAGACAGATAAACAAGGTCTGTAACTGAGCAAGTCACTTGGAGGGGGTTGGGAGCGGTGCCAGAGACTGAACTCAGGGGCACTAAACCAGTGAGCCACATGGCCATTCCTATTCTATTTTTTGCGGTGCTGGGGGTTGGAACCCAGGGTCTTGTGCATGCCAGGCAAGCACTCTACCAGCTGGGCTATATTCCCAGCTCCCTGGCAGCTCGCTTTTTGCTGAAGCTGGCTTTAAACTCCCAATCCTCCTGTCTTAGTCTTCCAAGCCACCGGGATTACAGGTGTGCACCCCCACACTCAGCCTGAGCAAATTGTCCCTAAAGATGTGCCTAAACAGGAGCTGGAGTTGTGGCTCAGCAGTAGAGTGCTGGCCTTGCATATGCAAGGCCCTGGGTTCGAGCCTTAGCACCACATAAAAATAAATAAATAAAATAAAGGTATTGTGTTCACCTACAACTACAAAAAACAAATTTTAGGAAAAAAAAAAAAGTGCCTAAATAGAGTAGATTGGACTCTTTCCCCCACTGAGGCATTCTTCCTTTTGGGTTCCATTCAGTCAGTTTGTCTCCCAGACCTAAAAAGCAGGAAAAAGCACATGCCCCTCTCAAGGCAGGTGTTGAGGCTGGCCCTGAGGTCCTAAAGCAGCAATCTATACACATACTCCACAGAGCTGGGTGGTATGATTCTGCTCTACCCAACACAACATACCAAGGTGGGCTACAGCTTACCTTAGCTACTAGCAATATCCAGAATTCCTTAAGGGAGAGAGTCAGTAATAGCTGAAAAAGAGGAAGAAGCACCCTCACACCCCTTCCTATGGAGGCCTATAGCCATCAGGGAGCCAATTTATCTCATCTTTCTTGGATGAATCTTGGCCAAGATTATGCTTGGGCTCCAGCACCACTGGGAGCTGGGGGAACAGTTTGGGTTCCCCAAGAAGGCCCGCTGAAGTAGGCAGTTCAGGCTGCATCTCATAAAGCTGTACCCAGGATAAGCACCATCTGTACCTTTTTTATCGTCCTTTGTCCTTTAAAAGACATCCCCCAATACACACATCCATGGGAGAGAACAGCTGAGCCAGGAGGAGCTGAAGAAAACAGCTTTTTATTTGTTATTATAAGAACCAATTACAGAATCCGAGGTTAAAAAAACGGACAAAAGATCTTTATTTCCAAGATTGGCGTACAAAAGGCGGACAGGGAGGGGGAAGGAAGAAAGAGCGAGCATGGACTAGGGTTGATGCCAGTTTAGGGGCCTCAGACTCCAATTACGAAAGTCCGGACACCGGACAGGAAGAAAAGCCCCCATTAGGAAAAAAAAAAAAAAAAAAAAAAAGACATGGCAGTGCACGCCCCCCTCCCCCAACCAGGTACCACTACCTGATATCTGTTTCCTCTTCCCCTCCCCCATCCCCTTTCACAAAGGGAGGCAAAATTTTAAAAAAATTAAAAAACCCTCCCCCCAAGACAACAGTGGGTCCTACTCCCCAAATTAGGCTAGGTGCCCACATGGGCCAAGTTCCTGCAGGTTGCCCTGCATCACAAGCATGGAGAAGCATGGGAAAAGAACAAGCCACAGGTGGCAGCACCAGAGGGCGCCCAACCCCTCCAGAGACACACATGCACTTGCTCCCATACTCTCTCACTCCTCACTCCCTTTGATACTAAAGGGAAGGGAGGTTTGGGTGTCCTAGGCACCCACCCTCTATCTCAGCCCACCTCCCTTCCCCACAGATGCTCAATCCTCCAGGACAATGGGCTCATTGGTGCTGGCAGGATGTGTGGGTGCAGGAAGAGGGACTGGAGGCCTCACTGCAATCAGCGTCTGCTTCACCTTTAGAGGCAAGTTGGGCCTTCGGGCAGCTCTCCGCATTTCCAGGTGAGTTAGAGCCTTGCGCAGGGCCCTAGCGGGAAAGAGCAAGACAGGAACAGGAAAGACTTAGAGATGCTAACTAGACCCCCAAGTAAAACCCCAGAGTTTCACTCTGTAATTCTGTCGTCCAGCCCATTCTTTTCTGGCACACCCCCCCTTTTTTTTTTTTTTTTGTCTTTTTCTCTTTTTTTCCATCTAGTCTTCCTGGAGCTAGTCTTGCTCAGAAACTCCTATTTCCCATACCCAACAAACTGGGTACTCAACCTCTCAGCCCCTCTCATTATGGAATCCCTACCTGGTATCTTTTGTGGCCACAAACACCACAGGATTGGGAGCATCAGCTGGGTTTAGTTTCTGACGTTTAGCTGCTGGCTGTGAGCTTGAACGAATCCCTGAGGCCAGAGGCCTTCCATTGGCAGAGAAGGGGACCCCTGCCCCTGCCATCTGGAAAAGGATGGAATAGAGCAATGAGGGAGGAATTCCCCTCCGATTCCTATCAGAAACAAAAGTCCACTCAATTCAGCTTGGCCTACGCCAGTCTTTCAACTCACAGTCTCATAGGCCCGTTTCACCATAATTCCTCCCAAGCCCCGGTTTTGGGTCAGCTGGTTTCTGTTGATTGGTGTCTTGGTGCCCCGAGGTGTTTTTGGTTTCAGAGGTGCCTGGGCCACTGTCGGGAAAAATAAATAAATAAAACAGAAATTTCATACCTTCTCCCTATGTAATTTCCCTTTCTCACCTCCATCTCTTTGGGCCAGCAGTTTGCCTAAGCATTCTCAAAAGTAATGATAGGGGAATGCTCTGAGAAGCTATTTAACAATACTTTCCACCCCCAAAATCATATGAATATGATATTATCAAATCAGGTTATAGATTTGATAATATAGATATGAAAAAGCATTATAGGGCTGAGGATGTAGCTCAGTGGTGGAACACATACCTAACATGAATGCATGAGTCCCTGGGTTCCATCTCTAGCACCACAAAAATAAAGAAATAAAATACACACCCACAAAAGTATATAGTCAGTTAAGACTAAATCTCTTGGAATCAGTAGGAAAGAAAAATGTAGAAAGAAAGTTCACAGTAGGTCTGGGAGCCTGACACCACTCTTAACTGTCCATATCCTCTACACACCCTGGATCCAGTCTGGTTCCCCATCCCATACCCAGATCTTTGACGATCGTTGCCAGGGGCAGCCGCACCAAAGGGTGAATTTTCAGTGGAGTCTTGGCAGCCTTAGGAAGTCGAATGGAGCCTACACAAAAGAAGAAAAATTCTGAAGGGGTTTTGTTATTCAGACTTCTTCTGGGGCATGAACCAGGTCTAATCTCCTAAATAATAATAATAATAAAACTTCCGTGGCTTACTATCTCTAAAGTCATTAAACTACCAGAGAAACACTGGTATCTAGACAGAGCACCCCTGAACCCACCACTAGCCCGGCCACTCATGCCCTTACACTCTGCCTTGATGGCATTGGCATTGATAGGGGCATAGGGTCGTCGGGCAGCCCTCCTTGGCTGTAACAGGTCCCTGCACATTCGTCTGGCAAGACGGGTCAGCTTCGTGGTCTGGAGCAGGAAAGTCTGCCTGTTCTTGGCCAGCAGCTTGGCCCGGTTGGCGCTGGTAGTATAGGGGGAGAGACTTTGGGCTTCAGGTCTGGATAAATGTCCCCTCGAGTGTGGCTCCTGGAGGAAGGGCATAGGAAAAAGGGAGACTGTAGATTGGCACTAAGGCTCCCTTTTTTCTTCTAATACCTGCAGAGGGCAATTTATTTCTGCCTGATCTGTTTTGTTCAGTTGATTGATTTTTGTATTTTTTTCCTTTGGAGTACTAGTGATTGAATCCAGGGCCTCTCATGTGCTAGGCAAACTCTCTACTGCTGAGCTACATCCCCAACCCTTTTTATTTTGAGATAAGGACTTGCTAAATTGTCCAAGCTGGCCTCAAATTTGTGATCCTCCTGCCTCTGCCTCTTGAGTAGTTGGATTTATGGGCATGAGCCACACACAGCCATCTGATCTCTTTACTGACACCCCAATATAATGGGCTGCCCAACACTATCAAGCATCCCTGCCCATCACACCATCCCCATGGAAGCAGGTGGGTATTCTGGCCTTTGCCTCAAGCTTATATCACTGTGTTCACTGCTCTCTTCTGCCTGTCCCTCCCATTGATCCTTACTGTGGTGCCCCGAGCAGCTCCCTCAAGCTGGGTTGGGGTCTTCAGTCCCCCATATTTCTTCCAGTAGATCCAACAGGAAGCACAAAGGCGGCACTGCATGTTGGGTGGGCCCCAGGCATACCACTGGGCAGACTGTGTGGCTATAGGAGCATGGAGAGGAAAGGGGAAATTGCTGGTGGGAAACATGCTACCTGAGCCCCTTAGATTCTTGGGCTAGAGCAGGCCTCCCACCCACCCCTAGCATCCCTGTCCCTCCCTGAAACTCACTGTGGCAGCTCTCACAAGTCAGGCCCTTCTGGAATCCAGCCCCATTCAATCCAGGCTTTGAACCCACAGAAATGATCTGGTTAGGGTTTGGTTTAGTGCTAATGAAAAAAGTGGGAGAAATAGGGGAAAGAAGTCAAGGAAAAGAATTCATTTCCACCCTGTCTCTCTCTCTCTCTTTTTTTTTTTTTTTTTTTTGGTACTGCATATTAAATCCATGGGATCTTTACCACTAAGCTATAGTTTTTATGTTAAAAGAAGGTCTCGTTAAGTTGCTTAGGGGCTCATTAAGTTGCTGAGGTTGACCTCAGATTTGCAATCACTCTGCCTCACCCTCCCAAGTAGCTGGGATTGCTTTTAAAAAAAAAAAAAATTATATATATATATATATATACACATATACATATACACATAAAATTAAAAAAAAAAATGTAGTCCTTGGGATCAAACCCAGGGCCTCATGCATGCTATGCACGTGTTTATCACTGAGTATTCCCAGCCCCTATTTTTATAATTTGATTCTGCCTCCTGCTCACCCCCAACCACTGAGAAAGGCACAGGTTGGAGGAAGAGAAGGAAATCATGCCATCCTCCCCTACCCACCTTACTTACTAGGTAGGGATGTAGACCTGTTTCAGTTTGCTATCTGCTTCAGCAGCTTTCAATCTTTTCTGGAAGAAGGGAAAGAAGAGAAGATTCAGAGGCTCTCAGCAGGGAAGATGCCATCAACTTCAAAGGCAGAGGTGAACAAAAAGCATGTGGTATAGCCTCCCCAGCCCAGACCATACCTGCTGAATATACCGGTCTGTGGTTTTCCACATGTAATAAAACTGAACTATGCTGGCAAGTGACTTCCAGGGTAACTAAGAAGGGCAGGGGAAGGAAAGATGAGCTTGTATCTGGCCCCAGGTCTGGGTTCCCTGACCCACCACCTCTCCCACCTCTCCTTTTAGCCCCATCCACTTACAAAATCCTGGCGAATGTCATTGAAATCCTTCCCATACTTCTCTAGGGCCTCCTCAAAGAGCATAGCCTCAGAGGCAGACCATTCCTCCATCTCATCCCGACACAGCACTGGGCCCCCCTGGGGCACCAGGGTCGACATGGCTTTAGCTAAGTCATAGCCATTCCTTTGCAATGTGTCCATGGCGTGAAACTACAGAGAAAGCAGAGACAAGGCTAAGAACTTAAGTCTCAGCACCACTAGCCTGTTGCTCTTTAAATATTCCTACTTCCTAAGACATTCTCCTCTCCTATTCCCAAGGTCTGCAGATCCCCACAAAGCCCCGCCAGCCCAACTACCCACCAACTTCTGCTCACCAGAGTGATGTCTCGGGAAGCGGCAGCTGCACTCATGTGCAGGCTTGGCTGCCGAATGGAGCTGCTGCAATCTAGGGCTCTTGCAAAGGTCCCCACAGCTCTAAGGGAGATATTGAGAAGTCAAAGAGAAAAGAAGGTGCAAACAGACTGAGGAATTAAGCCATAGGAGAAAAAGAAAAATAGCCATACCAAAAAACAAATAAAGCCCATCTCTAAGAATGGGTAGGACTCAGAACTATGGCCACACCTCCCCCAGCCCATCTTCCCCATCCACCCACCCCTCACCGGGCCACCACGAGAAATTGATCAATCTGCCGGTCTGTGAGAGGATTGTCTGGGTCCCAGACCTTCATCTCCATCTTCTGTTGGTTCCGATTATCCAATTCTCCTGGAGAACAAACAATGGCATCATCAGGGAGAAGGAAGGAGAGTAACTGGTGTCTTGATTACTCACAATTTCACCTCCTTCCTCCTTTCCGCCTACTTGGAGCCTATCAACCACCTCAACTCTTAGAATTCTCCCAGCTGAGCCCATCTGCCCCTTTCAGGTTTCTAAGGACCCATTCCATCAGAGTCACAGCACAGAGCCTTACAGACTGTGCACTGCATACCCCAGGACATATCACTGTGACTGTGACGTTAGAGAGCCCATGGGAGTTAGATAACCCAGTAGTCATATAGTCTCCCCTGGTGCTTACCCTCTGCCAGACGATCTGGGATCTCAGCTTGGTATTTACAACCAACTCTGATCTCCCCTTGATCAGCTAGAAGTGTCTTCTGCACAGGGTCAAACACCAGTGAATAAAAAAAGCAGTCCTGGAGATGGGGAGAGAAAAGGTAAGTAGGGCAGTAGTCCAAGTAGGCAGGGGAGCAGTGGGGTTTACCCAGAGTTCCCAAGACAGGCAGTCTGTCAACCTTTACCTCTTCACTGTCCTACTTTTCTCCTATCTTTTAGGGGCAACACCCACTCCCCTCCCTCATCTTCTAATACCTCCTTCTCACCTCCTTTTCCAGGTACTGGCTCAAAATATCTGTCTCATTCAAGAGGGTCACACTGCATTTCCCCCTATAGAAAACAGGTTATAGAAAACCTTGAATCAGCCCTTCATTCCATCTCCACAGCATATCCAATATACCACCCCCTCCACTGTATCTTATTTAGAAGAACAAACAGGCCACATTGGTCCTGATCATCCTATACCTTATGTGGGTGGCTGGTAATGATTCAAATTGCCGAGAAAGAAAAAGTTCCCTGTGTTTCAACTGATGTCTCTGCTGCTCCGATACCCCTGGCTGTTTTGATTCCTCCTCAAACTCCCCTAGGACAATAAGGTAGAAAAAAGAAACTAAGTCAGAAAGAAGGCACCCTGGAACTCTAATCCAGAGAAAACATTTCCTAGCTCAGTTGTTCTCACTCTTCCTGGATATCTTACCCTTACCTACCAGCTTTCTCTCTTAGCCTTATGCCTCATTAAGAAAAACTGTGGTCAAAGAATGCCATAAAAATGCATCCCATATCCAGCTACCAACGTTTAGACACTGCTCAAAGCGCAAATACTGCTACACTAGGCCCAGCAAGAATATCACACTTGGCTCTTTCTTTCTAAACTAGCTTGAGGTCCAGGAACCCAGTAAGATGAAAGAGTATCACACAAGGTTGTGTTTACTAGTTCCTCTTTTCAGATTTCAGGAGATTCTGCACATCACATGCAACCCTAACTATCCCTCCCTTTCTACTTGGCTAATAATAGTTTGTGGGGCTTTCAAGGACAGCACCTCTCAAGCCAGTGCCAACACTTCCTCTCCAAGGAGCTGCAGCTTGCCCTGAAACCTTGGTGGAAAGGGTTAACCTGGCTAAGAGCCAATCAAAGTGGGAGGGGGTAGAAGAGCCTCAGGCCCAGGCTCATTGGTGCATTGTTCCCAACCTCAGGGAGAATGGGGGCGGGGTGCAGAAGGCTCCGCCCCTAGCCTGTGTGCACCGGAAACCCTGTACTAAGGCAAGGGGGACCACACCCCCCACACCCCTTCTGATTGGACAAGGCCAAGGTCAGCCCCTGCCAGATGGGGCTGGAAACCCCAAAGGGCCAGGGAACTTGGTAAGCCCAGCTCTCCATTAACCTCTTCACGACCAAAGCAGCATGGAAAAAGCAAAATAATTTAGGAAGAATAGGAACAAAAAGAAAGAAAACCAAAGCAGGAAAGGGAAAAGACGCTAAGGAAAACTAAAAGAAAAACATTTTAAAAGAAGATGAGAATTTAAAGAGAAAAAAACTAGACAAAAGGAAAAAAGAAGGATGTAAAATAAAGAGGAGGGGGAAAGGGAAGTGGTGAAAAAGAAGAAAAAGTGCAAGAAAACTTTCCAACCAGATGCCACCTTCTTATTTTCTCCCTTCAGTGTAGACTCATCACCTTGTGATTACAAAATAAGCCTTCTTCCCTGTTATGAAGGCTCCTCACAATCTCTTCCTCTTCAGCTTGACCTTCACACTCACTACCCACTGCCTTAACTGTATCAAAAACTGTCCCCCAAGTGCCCTTCTTCTCTAAAGCTCTTCCTCCCCAATCTAAACATTTGTCCCCCCACCCTCTCTCTCTCACACACACAAACTATAGTCTGGCTTCTCTTATCATGGTCTCACCACCCTGCTTCCAACCCCAACGTGTAAAAACAGGCCTCCCTCCACCGACAGGGCACTTCCCAACCCCCAAATTCACACCCCTGCCTTGGGCACCCTACCAGGGGAAACACCTGCAGGGACATGCCCAGGCCTCAGATCAAGGGGAGAGGAGGGAAAGGGGAATGAAGGCACTCACTGGCATTACTATCAGCCAGGCTGTTGAGGCTACTGGAAATGTCCCTTCGCCGAAAGAGACAAACAACCTTTGCTTCCACATTTCCATTTGCAGTCTAAAGGAGAGGGAAAAATGTGGTAGTGAATATTGGTCATTTGAAAGTGGAAGACCTAAGGAAAAGACTAACAGGAGTCAATAAATTACTAAGGGACCTACTTCCAAATCCTTTTCCTTAGCCCCCAAGAGAGAACAGTAAAGTTCCCATTAAGTTCCCAATAGTCTTTCCTGATTACATCAAATGAATGAATGAATGAATGCATATGAATGGGTATTTAAGATAGGATCCTCTCTCACCTGAAGTTAGAGATCCCAGAAGAGACCACTTGGGGTGGGGGACTGGGTTCTGCTTGACTTACCTTGTTGAGCTCCTCAATCCGTCTAACCAGGTAAGGATTGCTGGAGGAGTTCTCAAAATAGACGTAATCTGTAGGAGGGGGTGGGGAAGAACCGGGAAGATCAGAAGAGGTAGGAGAGCCAGAGTACCTGGAGGAAAGTCAGCTTGAGTGGACCAAAAAGAGACAAGGGTCCAAGTAGAAGGGACGCTGAGATGTAGAAGTGGACACTAGAAAACAAGGATGCCCCCCACCCCTGCTGCACTTAATTCTAAAATCAGATCTTCACTCAGATGTAAGACTTAACAAAGTTATGAGAAGTAAGGGTTCCCCTGCAGTCCCCACAACTTAGTGATGGAGCTGCACCCACGTCGGCAAACCGAGCAACTGTTCACTCTAGCGCAGAGTTCCCCGCCCCCCACTTTGCTAACCGAGGCGCACAAAACACCGAGAGGAGCAAACCTCCAGGCAGCTCCCCCGCAGGTGGCCAAGCGGTCGCCCTGGCCCTCGCGTCCCGTCGCTGCACTGTCAGCCCCTTCAACAAGTTTCCCAAGCCCACTCCCTGCCCCGGGTTCCCGAAGCAGCCCTCAGAGTGCCGTCGAGGATGCCCGCAGCTCTCTGGGAGTCCAGATGCCCGACCGCGTCGCCGTCGCGGTTCCGGTTCCGGTCAGTGCTCCAGTCCATGCCGCCCCAGACGTGGCTTCTTGCGCCACCGGGTGCCGAGCCTCTCTGGTCCCGGCCCACAACCTCTCCCGCCCCGGGTCCCGCACCTCTGCGCCGGGTACTCACCCCCCACCCGGTACATATTGGCCGCCATGGCCGTTCCCGCCGCCGCCTCCGGCCGCACAAAGGGGTCCGGGAGGCTCGCGGGGGCAGGGCTCGGATCGAGGCGAAGCCAGCAGCGCGGGGATGGCGCTTCGCGGGAATCTCGGTGGGGTCTGCGTAGCCAGCAGCTCCGCTGCCTCAGCCGTCGCGGTTCATTCTGGCCCGCGCTGTCGCTGCTGCTGCTATCGCCTCACGCCCGGGACGCCGAGGCCGGCGCCGGTCCTCTCGGCTTCTTCCGGAATGAGCTCGTTCCTGCCGGACCCGAGCCAGGCTCCGGTTTCCCCCGCCCTCGCCGAGTCCCACCAGACGTTGGGCTCTGCCGGCCGCGGGTAAGGTTTGCCCTGCCCGCCTCGCCTCCTTCCGGAACACCTTCGGCGGATCCGGAGAACAAGGCCCGGCGCTCGGCTCAGGTCGGAGAGCAGGACCCCACAGATCGGCCGCTTCCGGAAATGGTTCGGCTCTTTTCGGCCAGCCGGGGCCCGGCGCTCGATTATTTCCGCTTCAGCTCGGCCCCTCCTCCGAGAGCGGGAGAGGAGCGGAGCTTAACTCTCTCCTCTCCGGAACCCTACAGCTTCGACTGCGGCCCCGAAACACGCGCGCCCTCGCACTTCGCGTGGTTATTTGCAAGCGGCTTTGCCTGCTATTTGCATGAATGGTCTGCTCTCCCTTACCCTTTCCGCACTCCTCTTTATTCCTTCATCCCCACCCCACAGGGTCCCAGAGGCGCCCAGCCGCGCCCCACGAAAGCACCGGGAAGCGACTTTGTTTTGTTTATTGCCCCTCAGCAGGCAGCGGGAGTCAGGGCCTGGGCTGGGGCTGCCCGGCTCAGCCAGCGGGTCTATACAGTGTGTGCAAGGGTGCCTTTTGCCCCCTCCAGGGAAATGCGCGGTCGGGAATGTCTCGAAGTCGAGGAAAAGGTCGGCCCAGGAAAGGGTCGACCCGCGGTCCTGGGGGATTATTCCGGCAGGGCGGGGCCATGCCGCAGGGCCAGTCGGTCCTGTAAGGCAACGAATGGTCAGACGTCGAGGGAGGAGGCGGGAGAGAGGGAGGGGGTTCGAGAGGGCGTGGCGGGCGACTGCCCGGCACCCCCAGCGCCCAGCACTCTCCACTGGAAGATGCTGGCGTCCTTGCCGCCTAGCGAGACGAGGTACGAGTCGTCATGGGTGAACCGGACACTGGTCACGTGGCTCCCGTGGCCCCCATACATGCGGCTCGGCGCCTAGGCCAGAAGAAAGGTTGGGTTGCAGTGGTGGGGGGGCCCGAGGAGCCAGACCACCCGTCCTTGGCGGCCCCCAGCAGCCTCACCTTGGCGCGTGCACATGGGTACTGGAAGAGGTGCACTTTACAGAAGTCGTCGGCCACCGCCACCACGCGCTCGTTGTGGGAGCGGCACAGGGAGTTTATGTCTGTCCCATCAGAGCCGTCCGGCCACACGCCTAGCACAACGGCAGGCCTCAGCCTGGCATCTTCCCTACCACCACCCACGACTCCAAACTGCTCCATTTTCGGAGCTCAAGCTGCCACTGCCACCCACCGGCTGCGTTCCAGGCAATCCTTCCTGGTCCCCAGGGCTGGAGGGACCTCCCGGGTTGATCTGCGGGTTTCTTGCCACCCACCCAACACACACCCAGCATTCTGAGCCTAGAGCCGGCTCCAGCTTGTCTGCCCACCGCTCCTGCAGGGTTCTGGGTCCCCGCGCCCCTGCTTACCATAGACATGAAAGCCCAGTACACAGGTATAGGTAGCCCATTCCCGGTCTCGGCTCTCATAGCGATTCCTCAGCAGCTTACAGCCTCCAGCCACGTCCCCTGGGGAGAGGGGAAGAGGGAGTCAAACTAACTCAGTTCTCATCCTGCTCTCAGTCAGGAAGTGCCAGGAAAGGCCTGGCTAGAAAGACTGGCTTATGGCCAGGTGACATGTGAATTGGTCACAGCGTAGATCCTTTAACCCCCACACCTGCAGAACCCAGGGTGAAACCCACCCTTGTGCTCCCTGAGTTCTTGCTGAAGTTCTAACAGCTTCTCATGAGTTCTTCTCCCTAGATAAGTCAGCCCCTCCACACCTACCCTGAGAAACTTTTCCAAAACAATCTTTTCTTAGTGCATTTTTCAACTCCCTCAAGTCCTTGTGGGAAGAAGACACATGGTGTGAAACTGCATGTGGTTTTTTGTTTTTTTCAAATCACAGAATTCCTCCTATGTGGGTAATTCCAACTCCACTTTAACCCCATCTCCACTTCTGCATATGACAGCCCCTCTGCTTGAAGTGCCCCCAAGTATTCTCCTTCATCCCATCACAACCAGGAACCCCCCACACAAATAAAACCTACTCCGATTATCCTCTTCCTATGTCCTCCCCCACTTCCACTCACAGTAAAGAATTTCATAGTCCCCAGAATTGGACATGATGAAGTTCCCATCCTTGGACCAGTCCAGGTGAGTAATGAAGCTGGAGTGACCCTAAGAACAGGATCAAGTTTGGTTGGTTGGTTTTGTTTTTGATACTGGGGATTGAACCCAGAGGTACTCAACCACTGAGCCACATCCCCAGTCATTTTTATATATTCAAAGACAGGATTTCTCTACGTTGCTTAGGGCCTTGCTCAGTTGCTGAAGATAGCTTTGAACTTGCGATCCTCCTGCCTCAGGATTACAGGTGTGCACCATAGGTAGATCAGGAGTTTAAACAAAACAAAATAAATGTAACCTTCACTTCCCATCCCCAGACACCCCTTTAATGTATCAGACCCCTGTGAGTATACCCATTGTTAGCATGCTCCAACCTCCACTCAGCTGCCTTACCACACAGCGGCCAAAGCGGCTGGACTTGGCACCATCACTGGAAACACTATAGATGTAGATCATGTTGTCATGGGAACCGATGGCTAGGTACAACCCATCTGCAAAGAGAGGCACTCAGAGAAAGAGAAGGGCCAGGGAAGGACCTGAGTCCAGAGTGGGGGTGTCTCCCACCTGGGCTGTACCGGACAACTGAGAGCTGTTCATTGCCATCAGTGACATCAGACACGATCTCTCTGGTCTCTGTGTCCAACACCAACCACCTGGAAGGAAGGGACGGGGAGGAAGATAGGGAAGTGAAAAGGCAGGATGTGAGGATCCTCAGAGAGGCCCTGAGTAGGGTAGGGGGTGGCAAATCAACAACCTCAAAAAGGCTGTGATGTAGGAAAGAGGTCACCACTATAGTCTTAGCCTAGTAAAAGGGAAGGGCCTACCACAAGGACTTTGTGGAATTGGTAAGCCTGTCACTTCCCTGTGTTTGTCTCCCCTGGGCCTCTCCTATTGCACTGCTTCTCCATCCTGGGCTGCCACTTCCTCCACTCCCTGGGCCTGGATGAAGGAGTGGCTGGGGAAGGGGTGAAGACAATTATCCCAGAACAGGGGAAGAGAAGCAGTTTTCAGGGAGAAGCACCAAGGAATGGAAAGGCACATTTGGGCTCCTGAGCTGCCTCAGCCACTCTTGTCCCCTTTACCAGAAATCCTTCCCAAACCTCCCTGCTTTCCCTCCCAGGAGTCCTGGGCCCTCTCACCTCCCCGTGTTCAGTCCTACTGCCACGACTGCCCCACTCGGGTGGAAGTCAGCACAGAGACCTGTCTCCTGGGAGGGGAGAAGGTGAATTCAAGGTGCCTTTCTAGTGAGGGACCTTTCTTGCCATCTTGGTAACTTCAAAGCCTCCTTCTCCAAGGAGAAGATGGGGGAAGAGAGGGACAGAAGACCTATGATGGAGGCAAGGTCACTGGAGCCAAAAAAAGGGTGGTACTCAAAACCTCTAGCCAGCAGAAGAAAGGCCGCCAGCTGTGCTATAAACTGACCACACAGTTGCTGGATCAAGAAGAGGCCTGAGGCGGCAATGCTCAGGGGCACTAGGGCATCAGCTTTTACCAGTCAGCACAGTGTATCTGAGTAGCCATACCAGTACAAACTGGCTGCCTCTGGAGCACAGAAGGAGAAGCAATGTTGGGGAAGGAACGGCCACAGGAGACATGGTGTGTGTGACACAGAGATCAGAGATATCTAGCTGTACCTTGAGGTCCATGCTCCAGGCAAGTGCATGGGCCTCCCCATCCCATAGGCAGAGCTGCCGGTCATGGCCGCAGGTGAGGAAGCGGTTCTGGGAAGGATGTGTACAGAGACCCCAGAGCTCATCCGTGTGGCCCTGCAACACAGTATGACCTATCACCACGGTCCCTCCCCCAATACCTCTTCCCTCCCTCCTCCTCCTGCTCTTGGCCCCCCAACCTGGATCACAGGGGAGAAACCCTGAGCCAGATCTCCCCTCAGCAATGCATTCTTCGTGGTTCCCACTAGCAGCTCAGAACCAAGCCCTTCAGCAATGGCCCGCACAGCCCCAAAGTGTTCTGGAATCTGCAGAGTGGTAACAGAATGTCAAAAGCCTACTAACCATTCCTCTTCCTCCTTCCACCCTTGATCCCAGTCCAAGCCTCACCTCGGCTTCCTGGAGGGCCACCAACCCAGGCCCCCACTGTACCAACCGTCGGTCCCGCCCACCACCACTCAATACTGTCCCATCCCGACGGAGACACAGGGCGAAGATGGAACCTTCGTGAGCATGGGCCTGGGCCACAATTCCGTAGGTCTCTGTTGGCAAAGCCCCAGAGGTCATGATCTTGGGGTACAGATGAGTAATAAAAAAGGGTAACCTAGGCTGCCAAAATAGACTAAGACTCCCAGCTACCGAGTGTCTTCTGAATACTATCTCTGATCCTCAGGACTGCCAATGTGCCTATTATTCTTCCCATTTTACAGACAGGACAACCAAACTTAGAGAAGTGAGGTGACTTTCTGAGGTCAGAAAACTAGTGGCCAAACTAAGATCCAGCAGACCCAAAGCCCCAGCCCTCTCTTCTTTGCCATGCTGGCCCCAGAGAACTTCCAGCTCTCAAGGTAAAAAGATGGGGCACCCTCTCCTCTGATCCTACATTGGTGCCCCAATGTTCCTACATCTGGAACATTTTTACCCCTCTGGGGTAAAAATGTTCCAGATGCCAGCCCCAATCACATACCTTTGGCCCCACCCCTGCCTGGGGTCCTGGCATCAGAGAGGCTCCGGCCCCAGGTGAGAATGTTCCCCTCTGAGTCCCCAGTGAGAATGTCTCCATCAGGAAGGAACACAAAGCAAGGGATAAACTTGGGTTTCTTGTATTTCTGGGGTAAGGACAGAGAGGAGGGGTCAAAGGGATGGGCAAAGACAAGAAGCCACAGGACAGTTGGGGGTTGGGGAGCCTTAAGGTCTACAATACCCAGACCAATCCTTCCAGCTCCACTCTTCCCCACCTTACCACCTCTCACTCGTCCACATCTCACCCCAAAGACACCCTGTTTCCGGGCGAGGGTCCCATTCCCAGGAACCCCTGCTCCACCACTCCAGTTCCAGAAGTGGACATGAGATTTCCCACTGGTAACAATGCAGCTGCTGTCACGAGGGCTGAAGCCAACGGCCAGGACTGAGTCATTTGTACTCTGAAGGGAAGACACTAGATTCAGCCACCCCAACCCCTGTGCACCTTCCATCTCCTTGAGTCTTCAATCTGCATCCTGACAGAATACAACTGGCCTGCAGAAGCCCAGCAGCCTGAGCACAGCCCTTCCTTCATGACCTGGGCTGAGTATATAGCCCAGAACTACAGCACTTGCCTAGCATGCTAAAGGCCTCCCAAGAAAGCCATTCCCAGTGCCACAAAGGAAAAAAAAAAAAAAGTCCCTGGTTCCTTAAGAGTTTGAATCCCTATGACTCCTGATTAATCATACTATGCCTCCTGAGGACAGAACTCCCATAGTCCCCATTTCACAGATGGACAAACCAAGACTTAGAGAGGCTAGGAGGTTTGCCCCCAAGTGACCCAGCAAGAAAGGAAGTAAATGCACAAATAAGTCTGGAGCTCTCTGTACTCTACCAGTACCAACCTTCCCCACCCTCAACCTTAAGACCCTCGAGGCCACCTGGACTCCTCACCTTGATCTCAGCCAGCTTCATTCCTCGGCTGCAGTCCCACACTGACAGCATGTGCTCATTGGAATCATCCACCACACAAAGAAAAGCACCCTGATCCTGAAGATGAGGGGACACATAAGAGGAACTATGAGAGCACTGGAGATCTGGGGGTTCATGGTCATTAGGCAGGGGGTGCTATTACAGATGAGGAGGACAGAAGTTGACATATGTTCCTTTCTCTGGAGAACTGGCTGAGCAGGGCTCAGGAAGACCAGAACTTCTGAGGGTTCCTGGTGAAGTAGAAGAGTGGAGTCCCTGGGCAAGAAATAGGGGTCTGGAGGCTTCTTTGGAGTCAGCTCACCACTGCTGAAAAGGCCAGAGCCCCAACACCACGCTCGAAGGCTCCCAGTCCAATCTCCTGCAGCTTCAGCAGGGTCTCTGAGTCCCAGATGTGAACCACAGGCTGCAGGGGCTAGAGGAGGGGAAGGAGTTAGGGCTGTGCAGAAAAATTGGGCTGGGATTTCATCCTGTGTTCCACTACTTACCTTCCCATCCTTGTCCACTCCAGCTGTCTGTCCCGAGGCTACACGAACACCATCAGGGTGAACAGCAAGGCTAAGCGGGAGAGGAAACACTCTAGGGAAGGGAGTCTCTCTCAAGAGCAATCAAGACCACTCCTTGCTTGCAACTATCTCTCCTGCTCCTCCACACCCAGCCAGAGCCCTTTTCCTACCAAGCCCACCATCCCCACGCCTCAGGACCCTCACCAGCGAACGCAGTCTGTGTGTCCCCAGTAATGTCTCTGGCCACCACCTCCAGGACCCCCTGGGCCTCCCCCAGGCCGATACAGCACCACCACACAGGCAATGAAGTAGACCACCTCCCCAGAGCGCAGCACAAACAGATTAGAGCGGGAGTCACGACCCCTGTACCCATAACTGGAGTGGGGAACAAGGTCAAGGAAAGGGTTGGATCAAGAGCAGGAGAGGAAGAGGGAGGAAGCTAGAGCTTCTGGCTAGCAGCACAACTGGCAGAAGGCTGGCAGGGAAATTTCCAGGGAGCTCCCTGCCCCCCACAGATCCAGGAAGAAACTGTAAGGAATGGCACAGGGTCCCAAGATGGGAAAGGGAGGTTCCCATGGGACTGGAGGGGATAGGATACACCCAGTCCAGGCTGAGGGTCTCCGGGGGTGGGCCACTGGGCAGCTCCTCAAGGCTGCGGATGCCAGACGGGATGTACATGGTAATGGGGCGACCACGAAGGAACATTTTCACTGAGATGCCTTCTATAGAGAAAAGGGGGGTGTTAACCATCACCTTACAGCCCCCTCCCAGAAAGCCAGAGCAGAACTCCACCCACCACATCTCACAGATCCCCCCAAACAGCTCCTGGGGCTACAGCCCAAACCCTAATATGGTAACCTAACTTCTTCCCTCCATCCCTCTGTACATACCCAAATTGTAATTGCTCCTCCTTGATCCAGGACCCCCAGGGCTGGATAGAGGGTCTTTGCCCCCTCCGCGGCTGTTTGGAAGAGTGAAAAATATAGGGACTAGTGTCAGGACACAAGAGACCAGTTCCTCTAGAGATCAGTCACCCCTGTTTGGGATTTTCATGGTATCAGGCCTAGAGTAGATGGGGACTTTTTACTTCTTCCACATGAGATGAGAAGACAAGGCCACAAAGCTTGTAGGAGGATGTATGGGCCAGTGACCTTTCCTTCAGTCCTCCAAGCCTCTGGCTATCAACCTTTTTTTTGGTACTGTGGATTTAATCCAGGAGTGCGTAACCACTGAACCGCATCCCCAGCCCTTTTCATATTTTATTTTGAGACAGGGTTTTGCTAAGTTGCTTAGGGCCTCACTAAGTTGCTGAGACTAGCTTTGAACTCATGATCCTCCTGCCTCAGCCTCTGAGCTTATGGGATTACAGGTGAGTGCCATGGTGCCCAGCATTTTTTTTTTTAATTTTACTTCATGTAGTGCTAGGGATGGAGCTTAGAGCCTCACCACATGTTAGGCAAGTGCTCTATCCCCAGACCATAATTATTGACCTTTTTATTTCCCCATCTGTAAAACAGAGCTAAAGTGAATCCAAATATATACCAGCCCTGCCTTTCAAGTATCTGGGAAATAAGGAAGAAAGTTTTTATCTTTGAAGAGGAAAGTGATGGGTGAATTCCAGAGATCCTGTATTTGGATGATATCTCTTCAGAGAATAAAGTGGAGACCAAGGAGAGACACGGCTAACACGAACATCCAGGTACACACTGAAATAGCTATGTGCAGTCACTAAGCTACCCCCTTTTCTCTAGAAGAAAGTTGATCTGTACTTGATACATTCTGAGGAAAGGGCAAACCAAAGCTCTGAGGACAGTCATCCATGAAAATCATGACAGCTTTTAGAAAAAACTCCAGGAATCTTGGAAGGTATATTGTGATATGGTAAAATGGGAAGGGGAATGGAATCAAGAAGAGCTGGGTTCAAATCTGGACTCTAGCTATGTGATCTCAGGTAAATGACTTACCCTCTCTGAGCCTGCTCCCTCACCTGTGCAATGGATAGCATGAGACCACCTACCTCCCAATATATTGTAGGGACTGAATGAGATGGAGGGTTTAACACAGGACCTGATGATACACAGCAGGTGCCCACAGGAGTGCCTTTCTTCCTGTTGGGCAATGAGATCCCCAATCCCACATAGGGAAGTTAGGTGAGGGATGTGGAAATCAAGAAAGAACCAGAGCCTGGGGTGCGTGTGTTGACGGGGAGCCTTGCCCACCTCTCTGTGCTCCCTGACCGCAATAACAGGTTGGCGGAGGATGCTGCCTTCCTGGAGAGTTTCTGTCGGGGCCGCTCTGAGGGGGATGAAGAGGAGGAAGAATTTCTCCGTGGCCTGATGGGAGCAAAGTGAGCAGGTGAAGGTCATGACCTCCAGTCACGCCCCCAAATTCTCACACCCCTCCCCAACTTTTGCCACAAGACACCTACGTTTCAGTCCGCTGTGGGGGCTGCACAGGCCTGAGAATCCCAGGGGGGCCAGGGGAGCCAGCCCCACTGCTGCTGCTGCCGCCTCCTTCAGACTGGGTCCCACTAGGCTCCTCGCTGCCCCCCTGAGAGGCTGGGGGCCCATTGCTTAGACAAGGGGGCTCAGGGGATGGCTCCATCTCCACCTCTGTCTCCGTCTGGGTGCCTCGGCTCACCAAGGACAGGCTGCATGTGGGTGGTAGTCCTGGGGGCGCTGCAGGGCTGCTGGGAAGGCAGCGAATCAACCTGATGCCCAGGAGGCCCAGGAAAGAGGAGGAAGGGAATGTGCCAACATGCATACCTGTCCCTCATAGGAGCTAGTGTGCCATAGCCCTGCAGAGAGGTGGGGGTGCCCTGCAGCCGCAGGAGGCGAAGGGCTTCTGCAAGTGCTGCCTTTACCAGCTCCATCTCCTCCTCCTGAACCCGAAGCCTCTGGTTCAGGGACTGCAAGGTGTCCTGAGCAGGGCCCTCACCTGGGAAAGGGGCAAGAAGCACTCAGAATGTGCTGCCACCTGGAGAAGAGGTTGAGGGGATTCTATCCCCCAATATCCTTACATTTGCCCAGTAGTACTGCCCCTTCCAAGCAGCCCCAGGCTTGGAGGCTCGTCCAGAGAGAAGGAGAAGGTCCAGAGGGGAGGAGAAGGCTGTAGAGGACCAAGGGCCTCCTTCTGGCAGGACAGGCAGAGAGTCTGGCAAAGCGCCCTTCCTGCTGCCTTCTCAGCCTCCGCAAAGAGGGAGTACCATAGAGTACCAGGGGTGAAATATGGAGTACTGCCGAAGACCGTGGGAACCACGGATCCGCGGTACCGACAGACCGCAGTCCTTGCACCCCCACAGAAAGCTCAGGTCTCCATTAAAAGCAATATCACCCGAGCTGGAGACATCCGTAGAGAAGAGGGGACAGGACAGTAGTCATACTTAGGACCCACAGTACAAGAAAAGAGATCGAGGGTGACAGGACAAGGGGCAATGGTGACTAATAGTCATAGTGAGCGTCCCAGTGTAATAGTGGGGGTCCGAAGTAAAAAGACCCGGAATACCATGGGAAGAGGCCCGGAGTAACAGGGAGCAACGAAACTTCGGGGACCCAGAGTAACATGGAAGGTAGAATGACGTTAGGGAAATCCGAAATGACAGCAGGAGAACCCAAGGAACTAGGTGGGCAACCTGGGGAACTGTGGAGGATGTTCAGAGCCCCTGAAGCGGAGGAGCACGCGGGCATGCCACCAGACAGCCGTCCTGCACTGGCAGCGCCCGACGGGCCGGCGCTCCGGGAAGGGGCACGCCGCCCGCCCCGCCCCGTACTCACCGGGCCCCGAGGCCCTGTCCATCCGGCCCCCGGTTTGCTGCGAGCGGCAGCGGCGGAGGCGTCTAAGCCGCGGGGGCCATGGCCGGGGAGAGGGGAAGGGGAAGCACCCCGGGGCGCGCGCGACGGCGTGCCGTGCCACCCCCCGGGGGCGCTGTCGGGCGCAGGGAAAGGGCCTGGAGGGGGCGCTGTGGGGCCGGGGCCACAGTCGCTGGGGCCCGCCGGGGCCTCCGACTCTCCCGGGGCCGCTCTCGGCTCCCGGGGGTGGGGTGGCAGGGCCGTCCCGGGCCCCAGCTCCGCTGCACAAACAGGCGCCGGACGCGGAGCCGCCAGGAAGCGCGGGAGGGGGGGCGGGCCCGAGGGGGGGGCCGGGCTGCCTGGTAACCCCTCCCTGTCCGGGCCTTGTCGCTCAGTACAGGGGCGGGGCCAGTCGGCTGACCCCTCACTCCCTGCCCATCTGCGGTCTCCAGGCCCTTCCGGGATCCCCGCCCCTGGGCTTTCAGGGATCCCGGAGGGAGCCGGCCTGAGCTCTCCGCCCCCAGCCCCTAACCCCGTTGGACCGAGCGGACCAAACCCCCCCATTTCCGTGAAGGGGCAGGGGCGGGGTCATGAAGTGGGCCCTTTGCCCGGGGGCGGAGCTTTTCCTGAGGGGGCAAGGCCAAGGCATCCCGAATTGGGGCTGGTGGAAGGTTATTAAAGCTGGGGTGGGAGGATGCGCAGGGTATTGGGGTCAGAGAGGCATTAGCCCAGCTCAAGCCGGGCTGAGCTGACTCAGCATCCTGTCCGCCCCCCCTTGCCAACCCCCCCCCAACCCCATCTCCGACGGCTCTGTACTCCCTCGGGCAGCGATGGGAGATGGCGCCGGTGTTGCCCCTGGGGCTGCCCCTCCAGTCCCGCATCCGACTGGCTCAAGGGCTCTGGCTCCTCTCCTGGTTGTTGGCACTGGCCGGTGGCCTCACCCTCCTCTGTAGCAGCCACCTCCTTGTCCAGCTGCAGTACCTTGGAACCTTCCTGGCTCCCTCCTGCCCATTCTCTGCCTTGCCCCAGGTTGCCCTGGTAGCGGGTGCAGTGGCTCTGGGCACAGGACTAGGGGGTGCAGGAGCCAGCAGGGCAAGTCTGGATGCAGCTCGATACCCTCCCTGGCGAGGGGTCCTGGGCCCGTTGCTGGCGGCTGGCACTGTCGGAGGCGGGGGACTCCTGGTCTTTGCCCTGGGGCTAGCTCTGGGTTTGCCTATGAGTCTGGATGAGGGGCTGGAGGAGGGTCTGGGGACTGCCTTGACTCGCTACAAGGACACAGAGGTACCTGGGCACTGTCATGCCAAGCTGCTGATGGATGAACTGCAGCTGAGGCACCACTGCTGCGGGCGCCATGGCTACAAGGATTGGTTTGGAGTCCAGTGGGTTAGCAACCGTTACCTGGACCCCAGTGACCAGGACGTGGTTAAGTGAGTGATATGCTTCTCTCTCTCTTTCTTCCTTCTTCTCCCTAGGTAGATATCCTCCTGCTACCTTGAAACCGCACCTCTCACTACTCAGGCACATAGTAGAGCACAGTGGTTGAGAGAAAGAATTGTAACTCTACCATTTATCAGTTGTGCACCCAGGGTATGTTGCCAAAGTATTCTGGACCCATTTACTCATCTGAGATAACAGTACCCGTCTTATAGACAGGTACCTATCTTAGAGTTGTCGTGAAGATAAATGAATTATGCATGCCTGCCGTATAGTAAAGCAGACAGTAAATGTTTTGCTATCTTTTTTCTCTTCTCAACCCCTGTAGCCCTCAGTTTTCCTACAGGCCTGTCTGTAGACATCCTAACACTCCTGCCCCCTCCTCTTGCAGTCGAATCCAGAGTAATGTGGAAGGCCTGTACCTGACAGATGGGGTTCCCTTTTCCTGCTGCAACCCCCACTCCCCCCGGCCTTGCCTGCAAAGCCAACTCTCAGACCCCTATGCCCACCCTCTCTTCGATCCCCGACAGCCCAACCTAAACCTCTGGGCCCAAGGGTGTCACCAGGTGTTGCTGGGCCACCTGCAGAGCTTGGCAAGCACACTGGGAAGCATGCTGGCTGTCACCTTCTTGCTGCAGGTGAGTAAGCACAGTGTCCAGGGCCTCCTTCCAGCTGGGACTCCACTTGTCTCCAACTGTCCTAGGAAGCATTGGCCCACTCTTTTCCCTGGCTTCCCCACAGGCTCTGGTGCTCCTCGGCCTGCGGTACCTGCAGACAGCACTGGAGGGGCTTGGAGGGGTCATCAATGCAGAAGAAGAGACCCAGGGCTATCTGTTTCCTGGTGGGCTGAAAACAGCATGGCTACAGGGAGGGGTTGCCCACAGAGCAGCGCCTGAGAAAACCCCACCAGAAGAAGTACCTCCCAAGGAGTTGGGATAGGGGTTGGGGAAGGGGAAGAGGGACAGATAGATGGACAAGTGTGGAAAACTCACAACTCCTTACCAGGGCTTCAGGTAGGGTCCTGGAATAAGAGGTGTTAAGTATAGTAAGCAAGCTAGAGTGGGGTGAGGGAGAAAACCAGGAGTCCTAGGGCCTAGCCCTTGAAGCAAGAATCACCAGCCATCAGAAAAGAACAGGATGACAGGAAAGTGACACAGGAAGACTGGAGACTGCTTTGGATATATAGATTTAATAAAGCTTTTGGATGGAAGCCACTGATCTTTCTTATTAGGGGGCTAAGAGCCCTGAAAGAATTGATTTCTATCTGAAGGAGAAGTCAGTACTCCAAATTTCTGAGCCTGACCATGGCTTGGCCTGTAGGAACAGGTACCCACTTCTCTAAGGATGAGAAAGAACAAGGATGAGATGTGCCGAGTAAAGAAAAACAAGAGGCCCCACCAGGTTGAGATTCTTTATTCTGGAGGTAGGAGGGGGGTCCGCATGCTCAAGTGGGGAGGGTCCAGCCCAGCTCCTTCAGCCCCCGAGTGCATACCCAGCCCCAATAAGTTACCCAGTTCCTTAGCCACCCTCCCTCCCAAGTCCATCTGTCCTTTTGCTCCACCCCAGACAGGGCTGACCTGGCTCAACACAAGGGCTGCTTGTCCCCAGCCTTGTGGGCAGTGCCACATGGCAGGCTGAAGGAGGGGAGGAGCAGCTGGGCCATGCCCTAGGGCTGGAGGGGCTGCCTCTGGCTCTCAGGGGTCAGGATTTGGAAAACCACATCCTGGGCAGGCCATGTGCCCCGTCCCACAAGGTCTGTGCCTAAAATAAGGTGGAAGTCAGGGTGGGGCTGCCATCACACCTCAATGGCAGGGTCTGAGCCCCGGCCCTGCCGCTGTAGCTGTTCCTCCTGCTTCATCTTGGGTTTCTCTGTCCGTGTATGCCACACCAGTACCTGTATGGGAGGGTTTCAGTTAGAGCTGGATCTAGCTGTGGCTTAGCTTCTGGGGCCATCGGGGTAGAATGGATTCTCTGACTCCTCTACCTTCACAGTGTTGTCTGCAAAATGTGAAGGGCTGGGAATGGGGCTGACTTTCATGCCTCTAAAATGGGGCTTTGTCCCTTAACCCTTTCTGTGCCACATAGGTTACCAGGATTGTGGGAGATGCATAGCAGAAGACCACTGTCCCTCCCTGGCTCCCAGCTGCCCCTTCATTAGAGTAAGCAAGGTGGATTAGAGAGCTGTTAAGTTCTCTCCTTGTTCAAACACCCATTCCCATGATTTCACCCCACTTTTCCCATCCTATCCATCCCATAGCCAAGTTTCTGTGCCTACCTCCACCCCCTTACCCGAGTGCAATTGGCAGCCCGTGGCTCTAAGTCCTTGGGATCCACTAGATGGCTCAGAAGACTGCTCTCCAGGTGTCCTCGGGGAGCAGTAGCATCAAACTGGGCACTGGGCTTAGCCAACAGCAAGGGCAGAGCAACAGCAAATCCCGCCATATCCACGGGGAAGGGCCTGTTGGGCTCCCATGCTGTGTGGAAGCCCACAACCCGGCCGTCCTGTACCCGAGGGCCCTCGAATCGCAGACCGCCCACCAGCCCCACGGGCCACACTGAGACACCACGAGTCCAGCGCATCTAACAGAGGTCAGGAGAGAAGAAACAGAGAACAGGTAGCCAAGGGGAAACAGAAAGAACCACTTGGCTCACTCCGCCCCACTGCTTCCTGCTCCTCACCCAGCAGTCTACAGCAACACTGGTAATCAAGGAAATCGATGAAGCTGGTGCCACCTGGTCTCCTTCCCCATCCCCATCCCAGTGCTCACCTCCTCAAAGAGCTCCCGGCTATAGGTGTTGTCATCATCAGCAAAGTACACGACTCCCTGGGTCCCCGGTGGCGGTGGGTCCTTCTCCCCCCCCACGGCGCCCCCTCTGCCCCGAAGCCACTCCAGGGCCTTGTTCCGCTGCTCTACACCACGGGGGCGAACCCAGCCTGGCTCGCCTTCCCGAAGCCGCTGGGCCTTGGGGGTAAGGACAGCCAGGTGTGTGAAGAGGAGGCCAGAGGCAGACAGCAGCCCCGAAACCAGTGGGGTAGGGCCATCGGAGTCCTCCACCAACAACCAGTGCAGCCGGGGAACCAGGCTCAGGGTCTGGGACAGCCTCACCAGTTCTGCCTTCTGCACCAGCCTGCAGGGGAAAAATGCAGGAAGGAAAGGGGCAGGTACTGTTGGCCCACTTCAGCCAAGACAGCAACTGATAGCTTCTCTTGCTGGCCTCTCCCCTGGCTTTTCCCAACTCCCTCTTTCTTGACTGTTAGCTCCATGCTGACATTCACCTGCCCTGTCCTTCCAGTCCATATTGGTCACCCACTCACCTCCAGAACTCTAGCTGGGGAACTGTAAAAATTAAGGGTATAGTCTTTGGCATCAGACTGGGTTGGAATACCAGCTTAGCAACTTAAGTGAGGTACCACGGAAATGGCTCTATCTGAGCCTCAAATTTATTCAGTTGTAAAATGGGAATACTGATGTTCTAAAATGTAAAGAAGATAATGACCTTTTTGGCTTTTGTTTTTTTGAGACAGGGTCTGACAGTTGATTAGGACCTCACTAAGTTGCTGAGGTTGGGCTTTAACTTGTGATCATCCTGCCTCAGCCTCTGGAGTTGCATGGCATTTTAAGCTTGTGCTACCATAACCAGCTAAGATCATGACATTTTTTTCTTGTGGTGGTGTTGGGGATTGAACCCACCACCTTATGCATGCAAGGCAAACACTCTATCAGCTGAGCTCTTTTCCAGCCGAAGATAATGACTTTTTAAAACACCAGTAGACCAGGGTCTTTTCCTTCTGTGCTGGGTTTCCAGGGAGTGGAATTTTAGAGGAGTCCTTTGGCTCATTACTCTTCACAGAAGGAAGAAAGATTGATTCGATTTTAGAGAAGGCATTGGGGATGTGAGGTTCAGCCTCTTCTGAGCTTCTATATCATTCAGATCTGTCTGCGTTCCCCAAGGTTGGTGGTGTGTGTGAAGATGGCCTCTAGAGCCACCTGGGCCTAGAGGGGTCAACCATTTAATTCCAGGGAGGCATGTTTAACAGGCCCTCTTGGCTACAGATACAAAACCACATTCCAAAATTGGTTTTATCAGTAGAAAAACTACATTTTTGATTTAAAACAAAGCAATGTAAAGCATTCAGCACAGTGCCTGGTAAAGAGCAACACACTGTAAACAACAGCTTGTGGAACCATCTCTAGACTCTAGTGTTACTGTCCAACCTCTTCCTACATTTTTATATGATGCAGAAAATCAAACCCACGGTCTTAGATCATACTAGCTAAGAGCTCTGTCACTGAGCTACATTCCCAGCACTCTTCTTTAGTTTAGTCAGGGTTTTATAAACTTCTCCACCATCGGATCACCAAGAAGAGTTAATTCATTGGCAAGCTCAAAATTTATTTGAAACTTTGTATTTGTATCTTATAAATTAGAAGGAATTTTATAATCTGTATCCTAGTGTGCTCTTATCTACTTTAATAGAAAAACAACCATTTTCCCACAGATCTTTTGAGTAAAGATATGGTTCCTTTATCCACGTATTTGGCATGCTCTACTTTAAAGTAACATTCCTCTAGCCCAGTACCTCCCCAAATTCATCATCAACCCCAATTTCTTGGTTGAAGGAACCCTCTTGGGTAAACCAAAGCCCATACCTGGCGTAGGTGGGGGTAATGACATAGATAGTAGGCAGGGCCTCAGGTTCAGGGGGCTGGGCAGGGGCTGGGGGTGGGCGACGGAGATCAGCTTGCAGCTCAGAAATCCTCAGATCCTTCTGCCGAAGCTGCTCAGCAGCTGCCCGCAGGGGAGGGAGACAATCACATGGCTGGCCTGGTCCCAGGAAGCACCAATAAGGAAAGGGAGTGGGGGGCAGAGAAACACAAGTTTGTTCAGCAACCCAAAGGGCCAAAAACCTTCCTCTTTAACCTCCCCCCTTACAACTTCTTTTTTGTTCCTTTGTGGTGCTAGGGGTCAAACCACAGCCTTAGCACAAGTTAGGCAAACATTCTACCAAGGAGCTACATCCCCAGTCTATCACTTTTAGCCTTATTCTATTCCTCTGGTGGTGGGGAACTCACTGCCTCAAATTAGCAGCCTCTCTCCACCTTCTTTTTTTTTTTTTTTGGTACCAGGGATTGAACCCAGGGTGCTTAATCACTGAGCCATATCCCTAGCCGTTTTTATTTTATTTTTTTTATTTTGAGAAAGGGTCTGGTTAACTTGCTTAGGGTCTCACTAAGTTGCTGAGGCTGGCTTTGAACTTGGGATCTCCCCAGCCATTGGAATTACAGGTGTGTGCCAACATGTCTGTCTCTCCACATTTAAAAGTCCATCTGTTACATTTTTTTGTGTGTGGCACTGGTGAACCCAGGGCCTTGTACATTCTAGACAAGTGCTTTACCAGAGCTATTTCTCAGTCCTGTTACAATTTTTATTTTGATATTGAGTCGGTTGTCTGTGCTATCCTTTCTATCTACTAACCCTAATTTTACTGTTCTTAATTTTTACCTTCTGGAATTATAAGAAACAGGTCGAGGTCTTTAACTAGGACAGTCTCTCTCTCTCTCTCTCCCCCTTTTTTTTTTTCTTTTCTTCTCTTGGTGCAGGGGATTAATCCTTAGGTCTCAAGCATGGTAAGTAAGCCCTCTACCACTGAGCTGCATCCCCAGGCTTTTATTTGCTGTATCCCCTTAGGTGCTGGGGATACAGCAGGGAATAAAACTAAGTCGCTCAGGCCGGAACTTGTGATCCTCCTGCTTCAGCCTCCTGAGCAGCTAGAATGAGAGGCATGTCCCACTACTCCCAACCAGACTGTCTCAAATACCTGAGGATCACGAAGTGGCACTCTCCCTAAATCCCTGTATAAGAGGAAGGTTTCAATCTGCTCCCTTAATGACGACCAAACACTTATCATTAAATTCACTGATTCCATCATTGGATAAATATTTATTGAATAGTCCTCCTAGGAGGCACTGCCTTAGGTGCTGGGGATACAGCAGGGAATAAAACAGACACAGTCCCTGCCCTCACGGAGCTTTCACTTTACTTGAGAAAGCAGATACTAAGCAAAGAAACAAATTAATAAATCACTACAGAATGTGATAAAGGCCATGGAGGAAATAGAGAATAGAAGGGAGTCAGCAGTAATAAAGGTGGTCAGGTAAGGCCTCTCAACGAGGTGACATCCAAGCTAAAGAATGAGAAAGAAGCGGCCTAAGGGCAAGGAGAAAAGCGCCGCAGGCAGAGGGAGGAGGTTAAGAGCTTAAGAGGACGCTGAGCACGGGGTTCTCAGGAAACTGACAGTGAGCCAGTCTAGCTGAAGCAGAGGGAAGCAGAGGGGAAATGGGGTTTGGCCGGAGGGTGGCCGCAGAATCATGCGGGGCCTTGCAGGCTCTGGGAAGGAGTCTGGATTTCATCCGAGGCGCGGCGGGAAGCCGCGGAGCGTTCTAGAGGGTAGTGCACCGCGGCCGCAGAGGGCTGTCCAGAGGGCCGAGCAGGATGAATGATGTCTGCGCGGGGTTCCTCCCCAGGGCGGGATGCGCGGCGGCCGGCGCCCTCGGGCCGGCCCGCCGCACCCCTGCCCCGCCCCGCTCACCGAGCTGCACCAGCGCGTAGAGGAGGCCGGCGATCGACACCAGGAAGTAGGCGAGAAACACGTTCTTCAGCTTCAGCTTCATGGCCGCGCCGCCGCGGGCGCCCGAGCTGGCGGGGTCCGGCGGGGAGGAGGGGCCCCCGCCTCAGCCCGCCGGCCCGCAGGCCCCGCCCCCGAGGCGGCCCCGCCCTGCGTCCCACCCTCCTCGCGCTCCTAGACCATCTCCCGGGAGCTGGGTCTGGCTGCGCCGCCAGGAGCCTACTTCCGGTCATCGGTGGCTCCTCGCCGATTTAATTTCCGGGCCCACAGGTAGGTTGCGGGAATCACGGGATGGTGACGTCACATCCGCCATGTGGAACACGTGTGGCCGGCCGTCAGAAAGCCGGGTGGGAGCGCATGGGACCGACTTCCAGTCCCATCACTTGAACATGGAATTGCATAAGGAATCCAGCCCCTGCGCCCAGATTTTCTGTGCAGATTCATTCATGGCTCAGTAATAACATCCGTTAATAGTTACACAATACTTGTTAATACTAATGAATGAATGAAATCTAGGGCCTCCCCGGTTCCCTGGGTGTCTTATATAATCCTCACTGTAATCCTTAGATGGTATTGTTTCATTTTATAGATAAGTAGCCAAAGTTGATAAAATTGGTGTTAATGCCATGGGGCAGTTTTCTTAAATACTCATCTCCAGAATATTGTTTCCTTTGACTCACAGGGTTTTGGGGTTTGTATTTTTTTTTTTCCAAACCTACTGTTTTTCAGCAGACTATTATGAGTCTCCATTTCAGGGAATTCAAGAATTGTTTCCTGAGCTAGGGAATTCCAGGAACACATCCTTTACCACCTCACAAGCATAAACCACCCTTAGCAATCATTTTTCTTCAGAGACAAAACAGGTTCTTGTGAAACAATCATGATCGTAAAATGTGGTCAGTGTGGAAGATGCAGCCGCCAGGGCGGCGCAACCCTGTAATCCCAACGGTTAGAGAGGCGGAGGCAGGAGAATTGCAAGATCAAAACCAGCCCCAGCAAAAAAAAAGAGGCAGTAAGCACCTCAGTGAGTCCCTGTCTCTAAATACAAATACAAAATAGAGATAGAGCTGGGGATGAAGCTCAGTCGTTGAGTGTCCCTGAGTTCAGTTTCACCCCTCCTCCCCCCCAAAAAGAAAGAAGCTCTTCTTGTCACTAAAACAATGGGAGACTTTAGTTTCTTAAGTGATACATAATATAAAAATTGTATAAATTTAAGGGATACCTGATGTTTCAATACATGTATACATTGTGTAATGATTGAAATCAGGATAAATCTTTCTTCTCAGTGATCATTTATTCTTGGTGAAAATACTCAAAAATATTTTGATTTCTTTTTCTTCTAAAAAAATTTTGTTCGGTACATTATCTATAGTCCCCCTAGTATGAAATAAAATATCAGAACTTTTTCTATTAACTACAATAGAGTTAAAGCAACTTCCCAGCTGGGTATGATAGCAGCCCAGGTCTGTAATCCTAGCTCCTGGGAGGCTGAAGCAGGATGGTGGCAAGTTGGTGGACAGCCTGGGGAATTTAGCAAAACCCTGTCTCAAAATAAAAATATGAGAAGAGCTTGGGGTGTAGCTCAGTGGTAGAGCACTTCTGGGTTTAATCCCCAGTACAGCAAAAAATAACACATTTTTTTTTTAATCAAATTTCTCTTTCTCTCTCTCTTTCCCCCAAACCCCAATGTTATCTCCCCCCATTTTAGGGCACATGGAAATTGAACCCAGAGCCTCAGACATACTAACGAAGTGTTTTAGTACTGAGCCAATCCCCAAGCCCTAGTCTTTGAAACAGGGACTGGCTATATTGCACAGGGTGAATTCCTGGGCTCAAGCACACCTACCACTTAAACCTCCATAGTAGTTGAGACTATGGGCTCTTAATGTTAACAGTCTGCTTTGCAGTGCTAGGGATTGAACTCACAGTTTTACACTTTAGGCAGGTAAGTGCCATACATTGGGCTACATGTCTACTGCCCCTCCAAGAATGGGAGACTTAGTAGTACTGGGGATTGAACCCAGAGGTGCTCTACCAGTAAGCTGCATCCCTAGCCCTTCACTTTTTTTTTTTTTTAACTTTTTTTTTTTTTTACACAAATGGAGCCCAACTTTTCACTTCTCTGGTTGTACATGATGTAGTCACACCATTCATGCAAGCATACCCAAAGAGTAATAATAATGCCCAACTCATTCCACCATCTCCCCCCACACCCCATCTACTCCCTCCCCTCTGTCCAATCCAAAATTCCTCCATTCTTCCCTTGCCCTCCTCATTCCCTTACATTCCACTCCCCATTATGGATCAGCATCCACTTATCAAACATTTGGCCTTTGGTTTTAGGGGATTGGCTTACTTCATTTAGCATATTCTTCAACTCCATTTACCAGCAAATGCCATAATTTCATTCTTCTTAAAGGCTGAGTAATATTCCATTGTGTATATATACACCACAGTTTCTTTATCCATTCATCTATTGAAAGGGCATGTAAGTTGGTTCCAGTTTAGCTATTATGAATGGAGCCGCCATAAACATTGAAACGGCTGTGCCACTGTAATATGCCGATTTTAAGTCTTTTGGATATAGACAGGAGTGAGACAGCTGGGTCAATGGGTCAAATGGTTCCAAAGTTTTCTTTTCTTTTTTTTTTTTTTAAAGAGAGAGAGAGAGAGAGAGAGAGAGAGAGAGAATTTTAACATTTATTTTTTCTTAGTTCTCGGCGGACACAACATCTTTGTTGGTATGTGGTGCTGCAGAGGATCGAACCCGGGCCGCACGCATGCTAGGCAAGCGCGCTACCGCTTGAGCCACATCCCCAGCCCCGGTTCCAAAGTTTTCTAAGGAATCTCCATGTGTACCATTTTACAATCCCACCAGCGATGAATCAGTGTATCTTTTCCCCCACATCATCACCAGCACTTAATTGTTGCTTGAATCCTTGATGATTGCCATTCTGACTGGAGTTGAAATCTGTCTTGATTTGCATTTCTAGAGATGTTGAGCATTTTTTTGTATATTTGTTGATTAATATATCTTCTGTGAAGTATCTGCTCATCTCCTTAGATCACTTATTGATTATCAGTTCTTTTGATGTTGTTTTTGGAGTTCTTTATATACCCTGGAGATCAGTGCTCTATCTGATGTGCATGTGGTAAAGATTTTCTCCCATTCTGTTGGTTCTCTCTTCACATTGTTTCCTTTGCTGCAACACATTTTAGCTGGAATCCATCCTATTTATTAATTCTTGATTTTATTTCTTGTGCTTTAGGAGTCTTTTGTTAAGAAAGTCAGGTCGTAAGCTGATATGATGAAGACTTGGGCCTGCTTTTTCTTCTATTAAGTGCAATCTCTGGTCTAATCCCTAGGCCCTTGATCTACTTTGAGTTTTGTGCAGTAGCCCTTTACTTTTTTGAGGTAAGTTCTCCCTAAATTGCTTAGGCCTTAAATTTGAGACCCTCCTGCTTCAGCCTTCCAAGTAGCTGGCATTACAGATGTTGCCCACCACTCCAGGTTGGGAAATCATATGAAAGTGCTCTTAACTGAAGAGAAAGAGCCTCTGATGTGAGAACTCCTGGCCTTATAGCTATTTCCATCCATGAGACATTAGCTCTGATCACAGCATTAACCAGGCCTACTAAAACCCAATGGCCTTGCTCAGCTTTGCTGTGAAAGTCATGCTATCTAGCAAGATGAAGGCAGCTTGTGCTTGCTCATTTTCCTGAAAACCAGGTGGCTTATGCCAAAATCAGACGAAAATGTCAGGCCCTTGGGCTCCTAGGGTATGTAGCTCAGGCCACAACTAGAATTCAGACATCTAGAAGTTATTTATGGTTTATTTCTTTATTATTTCTCCTTTTATCAAAACCTGTCACAGCTGGGGACCAAGTAAAAAAAAATTCCCAAATATTTCCCCTGGTTCCCTGTTAGTTCTGCCCCAACCCCCCTACCCAGGGCCTCCGGCCAACCTTAGGCACACATGATCATCTCCCCCCACCCTCAGCCTTCTCCCAGCAATAAATATAGGTGACGTGATTCAATGAAATCACAACTGATTTCTCCATTTTGAATGCCCCAAAGGGACCAGAAGGGGGCAAAAGAAGTTTAATGCCCATCCTGTCTTAATCAAGGAGGCATGGAAACATTTTCCCCTCAAGGGACAGGGGAGGTTGAACTGCCCCTGCCAGAAATGCAGCAGCCCTAGAAGGAATTGGGGAGAGGAAAAAGTTGGGATGAAAGGGAAAAGGATGTTTTCCAGCAACTTCACTTCTTTGATCCATTCATTCATCCCTTATCAGATAAGGGGTGGTCCCAGTGTAGAAGTGGGGCAGAGAAAGGGAAGAGCTGGCAGGGTAGAACCAGGAGGAAGAAATAAAAGGAGAGGGCATTTTGGTGGGGGAGAAAGGGAAGAAGAAGAGGAACTCTAAACCTAAAATTCACTGTCCTCATCTTCTTCCAAGAAATGGCATTAACACACAAGAGGCATGAATGGAGAAGTCTGGGGGAAATTTAGGACCCTTTAGGAAGGGGAAGGGAAAGGGAAAGGGAGGCAAGGACCCTGTGGTCCCAGGTCTTTGCAAGTGAGTGTGCTCCAGGAAGAGCCACAGGATGCTGGAGGGATGAAAGGAAAGACTTGGAATCAACAGAACAGGAGAGGTGAGGAGGTCACAAGAGGAATTCAGAGCCCAAGCACAGTCCTCTCATCCTGTCCAGATGTTAGCAGAATCTGGGTCTTGGGATAAGAATTTTGAAGTCTGGGGAGGGTCAAACTCCAAGGCAGAAGAAAGGGCAGCTCTCACCACCACCACACCCTTCCCCCCTCAACCCAGAACATATCCCGTTGGTTATCGCAGATGAATACTCCAGTCAGATGATACATTGACACCAGGCTTGCGCAGTATCAACACAGAGGTCTCAGGGTCATACTGGAAGGATAGATGGCTTTCAGGAGATCCTGGAGAAGGAAGAAGAAAAAGCTTCATGGTCAGCAGTGAGCTGCTTCCCTACAGACAGACACCATCCCCAACCTCACCCATCTGGCCTCCACTTCCCTTTTCCCTAACTTGGGGCCAGGTTAGTCACTTACCTTTTGTCTGAAGCACCACTGCTGCCGGCTTTCCAGCCCCCATTATCACCACCCGCTCAACCCAGACTGGTGTCTCAAAGTGGCTTTTGGGATCTGCTGAGCTGGAGGTGACAAAAACAAATGCCCACCAAGGGAAAAATGTCAGAGCAGAAAAAAGGAAACCCAACCAAAGTCAGGAGATGAGAAAAGAGCACAGTGAGCGATGGGCATCCCCAAGATGCTCCCCATAATCCTAAAAGGTACCCAGCTACCTGGAGACAAGTGTGTTGTCAGAGAACGAGAAATGACGCAGCAGGAACTCATGGCGATTCTGATAGTTAAATGTGTGGCCATCATCAAGAAAGAGCTGTCCTTGGGCCATACCCTGAGCAGGAAGTAGGCAAGGTGAGTACCTGAGTTAAGAGGGAGCAAGGAAAACATCCCCAGGGGACTAGGAAGGCAAGCTGATGGTTGAGGTCACTCTTTGTGTGCGTACTCACCTGGAGGCTGAGTGCGACAAAGAGAGTGATGGGGTCATCTTTCATACAGTCTGAAGAACGCCGCACACGCATCCATCGAGGCACAATTGTCCCTCCACGTTGGAACACAGGGATCTAGGGCAAAAGCAGTGCTGGTCTTAACTCTCCCGCATAGACCCCACAGCATCTTTTACTCTTGTTCATCTGTGCTCACAAGTACTGAACCACAAAGCACATGTTGTCATCCCTTCTGGAAACTTATAAGCAGATAGAGCTAGCAACTAAGCAGGCATACTCACACTGCTTAGAGTTACAGGCAGGTAGAGGGTCTGGGGACCATGATGCTTCTGGTAGCTATGAGTGTCATACCACACCTGTGGGTTATAGAAGAGATAAGATATTGTGTCACACAATGCACAGGGACATCCACCCTGTTTGCTTTCTTTGGCCTTCATCATCTTTCCCCACCATATACTTCCATAACTCACCTCCCCTTGGCCAGGTAGATAGACCTGCACACCATGGGCCCCAGCATCTGACACGGGGTGAACCAGTAAGGCATCCCCTAAAACACACCAGAATCAACATGGCACTGAGGGGATCCGTTTCCAGGCCACAGAACACCAAAGCACCACCCTGCTAACTAATAGCCACACTCACTCCTCCCTCCCTGGGCCTCTGCAGACATAGGTCTACAAGTGCTTCTCAGCCACAGCCCAATCTAACACTCTTGTCTTCCCATTTCTCACCAAGCAGGAACTGATCATCTATGCTGAAGGTGGTCACATCTTGAGGATACTGCACCCACAGGGGCCTAGGAAGTAAGCGAGAAAAGAAAGGAAGACACCTGCCATTAAACAGAAGTCAACAATGTTGCCCGAATAACTGGCAATGAGAATAGCACAGGGTAAGATCCAAGAGCTTGCAGCCAGACAGTGCATTTGGGGTTCAGGTCTCGACTATGCAATCCCACACTGTCTGTTCATTTCAACTCCTATCCCACCTTCCCGCCTCCACTCTTCTGCCAATCATTCTGCATAGCAATTTTCCAGAGGTCTCCTGGCATATCAATGGGTTCTTCAGAATCGGATCATATTTTCCTCTATAACCTCAACTCTTACCTCTCCCTCTGGTTCCCTACCCAAGCTCACTGGCTTTTTTTAATTCCTCAAACTCAACAAACTCATTTCCACTTAAGATATATATTTTTTAAAGGCTCATTTTTTTAAACTTAACTTTACTTACTTTTTTATGCGGTGCTGAGGTTCAAACCCAGTGCCTCACACATGTGAGGCAAGTGCTTTACCACTGAGCCACAACCCCAGCCCTAGATATTTTTTTATACTGAGGATTAAATCCAGGAGTGCATTACCACTGAACCACATTCCAAGCTATTTTTTGAGACAGGCTGTCACTAAGCTGCCTAAAGCCTCACTAATTGCTGAGGTTGGCCTCGAACTTGCAATTCTCCTGCCTCATCTCTCAAGCCACTGGGATTACAGGCACAGGCCACCACACCACAAATGACTATACTTTTTTTTTTTTAAACAAATGACTATACTTTAGAATTCCTTTTTTTTTTTTTGGTACCAGGGATCAAACTCAGGGGCACTCACATCCCCAGCCCTATTTTGCATTTTATTTAGAGACAAGATCTCACTGAATTGCTTAGTGCCACGCTATTGCTGAGGCTGGCTTTGAACGCGAGATCCTCCTGCCTCAGCCTCCTGAGCCACTGGGATTACAGGCCTGTGCCACTGTGCCCAACAAGACCTTGCCATTCTTGGGAATTTATTGATATTATTCATTCCCAATAATCTCCCCTTCACTCTTGAATTTCCCACTCACTCTGGTTCCCCTCGAAGTGTACAGAGGGGAAGACACAGAAGAACCTTTACAAGGTTGTATTAAGTGAAGAAAAAGGCCCCGAGATGCAACCTGGACCCCTGTCTCCCACCCACCTCAGTCCACCTACCCAACTGAGTGTCTCACCTCATGACAGGAAACCCTTCACGATGGGCCTGATAGAAGAGGGTGTACCAGAAGGGCAGCAAAGAATATCGCTGGCCTAAGGCATCTCGGATTATGTCTTGGTACTGAGATGGCAACAGCCATGGCTCTCGCCGCCCAGTGTCCAAGTGGGCATGAGCCCGGAAGAATGGCTGATAGGCACCCATCTGGTACCAGCGTACAAGCAGCTCTGGTTCTGGATTCTTGAAGAATCCCCCCACATCAGCTGAGAGAGGGGAGGGAAGGAGCAGAATAGAAAAAGAAGGTAAAAGAGAGATGTTGTCTGAGGAGCTTCCCAAACGTTCTCCACCCTCCAGACTCTCAGTTCTCTGCTCATGCCTAGGTCTTGTGCCCTCTATTTTGCCCCTCTGCCACCAACCAAGGCCCCAAATTTCTTCCCCTCTTACCACCACAGAAGGAAAGTCCCACCAGCCCTAGGCTGAGACACATAGGGATAGTGATCTTCAAGTGACCCCACTCTGCAGTGTTGTCCCCTGTCCACACAGCTCCTGAGGAAGACAAGAGGGAAGGAGCTTGTAACATAGAGAAGGTGCTCAGTATTCTATACAGGTGACATCTCTGGGGCCCCAGGATCCTCTGAAGATGCAGAGTTCACAGGAATATTTAAACAGGGTGGGGCTGTATCTCAGTGGTAGAGCATTTGCCTAGTATGTGTGAGGCACTGGGTTGAATCCTCAGCACCATATAAAAATCAATCAATCAATCAATCAATCAATAAAGGTATTGTGTCCTTTTTTTTAAAAAATTTTTTCTAGGGGGTTGGGGATGTAACTTAGTTGGTAGAATGCTTGCCTCACATGCACAAGGCCCTGGGTTCAATTCCCAGAACCACCAAAATGAATAAATAAATAAATAGATAAATAAAAATTCTAGTGCTCACTTTGGCAACACACATACTAAAAGTGGAACGATACAGAGATGATTAGTATGGCCCCTGGACAAGGATGACACGCAAATTTGTGAAGCATTCCATATTTTTAAAAATATTTATTTTTTAGCTGTAGTTGAACATAATATCTTTATATTATTTATGTATTTTTATATGGTGCTGAGGATCAAACCCAGGGCCTCACACATGCTAGGCGAGTGCTCTACCGCTGAGCCACAATCCCAGCCCAAGCATTCCATATTTTTTATGACACTAAATAAACATGTCTTAAAAAAAAATTTCTTTTTTTTTTTTTTTAAAAAAACGAACACTTGAACAGGAACTGAATTTCCCACTTACTCTGGCTCCCCTCACAGTGCACAGCTGGGAAGACACAGTGTGCAGCTCGACAAGAACTAGGCCCAGGCCAGGGGTCCTTCACATCATTCTGCCACGGCTCTCTTCTCCAAGTTTGTTTGTTTCATTATTCATTTATTTATTTGGTACCAAGGAGTGAACCCTGGGAACTTAACCCCTGAGCCACATCCCCAGCCCAGTTGCTTAGGGCCTAGCTAAGTTGCTAAGGCTGGCTCTGAACTTGTGATTCTCCTACCTCAGATTCCTGAGCCACTGAGATTATTATAGGTATGTGCCACCACACCTAGGTCTTTCCTCCAAATCTTACCAAAGCGCTGGGAGCCAGCGAAGAAAGCCCTGCTCAGGACGAAGGGACGTTCTATGCCACCGGAGCGCTGTATTAACCCATCAGCAGTTGCCATGTGCTGGGTGGGGAGAATAGAGAAGAGGGGAAGCGAAAAGTAAAAGCTATCTCTCATCTGTTGGCAGCTGCCTGGTCCTCAGTCTCTGGGCCTTGTCTTCCCTCTTTCCGCCAACTCCCCCTTTCCGCCAACTCCCCTTTCCGCCCCTTACCACATAGAAGCCATAGATGTTATGGATGTCCCGGTGCTCCCAGCCCCCATAATGCTGGGCATCCTTGAGCATGGTAACCTCAGGACCATTGAACACAGATGGTTCATTCATGTCATTCCAGACATAGAGGTTGGGAGCTGAGCCCTGGGAATATAGGCAAAAAAGGGTGGACAAAGGAGAGAAAGAAGAGTATCAGAGCAGAAAGCTCCTGGAATCTAGAAAGATCTATTTTTTAGGGTTCTCCTGGGATCATCAAGGCCCCCCAATGCATTACAGGCAAGCAGCGAAAGCAGAATTGGCAAGCAAAAACACCTCAGGGAGACAGGGTGGGGAAAATAAATAAGAATTGTGGCCTTTCCTACCTCATAATTGTCAAAGCTGAACATGTTAGCCCACCAGGCTCTCATCACAGGATTAGTAAAGTCAGGGTAACCAGCTGAGCCTAGAAGGTAAAGGTGGCTCTCAATCCCTCAAGGGGCAAAAAAAAGCCACCTTCTACAACCCTGGCCTCCCAAATGCCTCTCCTTCAGCTCTTGGCCTGCCTACCTGGCCAGCACCAGCCCTCATAGTCAGAGCCATCCCGAGTTTTAACGTACAGCCCCTGGTTCCGCAGCTCTTCGTGAACTCGGTATCCAGAGTCTACCTTGATGTGGGGGTCCACAATGGCTACCAGCTGGGACAAGGAAGACGGTGGTCAGAGTTCTCCAGAGCTAGCAAGTCTCGGCCTTACCCTGAGAAGACCAATCATGGCTGCAGTTCCCTTACCTTCCGCCTCTTGGAGGCCAAGTGCTCAAGCATGGTGAGGGGCTGAGGGAAGCGGCTGGGGTCCCAGGTGAAGTATCGCTTGCCATCAGCATGTTCAATATCCAGCCAGATGACATCACAGGGCAGGTTGTGATCATCAAAACCCTGATCCACTTCTAGTACATCAGCCTCATCCCGGTAGTTCCAGCGGCTCTGATGGTAGCCGAGGGAGAAGAGCGGGGGCAATGCCTGGGTTCCTACGGGTTCATTGAGGGGTGGGGGTCATAATGGGGATAAGGCCCCAACCTGGGGTTAAAGAGGACACTCAGAAATTGAGGAAGATATAAGCTTGTGGAAGGTTACAGGGTGCAGGTTCAGATATAGCCTGGGACTCACGACTTTTGAAAAGTTACAGAATCAACCCTGTCAAGAAAACAAGGGCAGAAAAATGACAGTGGTAACATTACACACACCTGTGAGACTAGCATACTGCCGAAAAATGTCAAAGACCGAGGGTCCAAGTAGCAGGAAGACATCAATGATGCCACTCTCTGACATCCAGCGAACATCTGTCTGTGGGGTCTCCCCAGAGCCCTGCAGATAGTCTAGCATCTTCCCAAACAGGGTCTACAGCAACACCAGACAAAAGCAACAATTTTTCTCTGGAGTCATAAGAGCTGGCCCCTAATATCTCGCTTTGGTATGAGATTAAATGTCACTTCCTCAAGGAGGCTTTCCTGGAACAGATATCTAAAGCAAGCCTGCCCCCCCCCCCACATTAAGTATTAGCACTTAACCACCCCTGAACTCATCTTGCCTTGTTAGTAGTTGAAATGTCTTTCTCCCTGAGAGTAAGGACATTTTTTTTAAAGAGAGAGAGAGAGAATTTTTAATATTTATTATTATTTTTTAACTTTCAGTGGACACAACATCTTTGTATGTGGTGTTGAGGATCGAACCCGGGCTGCACACATGCCAGGCGAGCGCGCTACCGCTTGAGCCACATCCCCAGCCCGAGTAAGGACATTTTCAAGCTTGGTAAGAACATGTCCCCAGCACCTAGAAGAGTGCCTAACACATAATGAACTAATAACAAGTGGAAACCCTTAGTCCAGAGATAGCCATGACTTTGCCATAAATGTGTCATCTGGAAATGACCAGGGAACTCAAGAAGCTTCCCAGAAGGCCCAGGCACCTTCTTTCAGCCAGTCCCCACCAGCCTCTCCATACTCATGCTCCCCAAATCCTGTTTTAAGGTCCATCAGACTCCCTCCCTCCTCCTCTCTTCCCTGCCTGCATTCTTACCTTCCCTGCAGTGTTAGAAGATATATCAACCCAGGTCTCAGCAGCATTGAGCCAGAAGATGCCCAAATCTCGATGAGGGTTGTGTGCAAGGAGCACAGGTACAGACCCATACAGGGCCATTGGGTTATCCAGTTCATACTGGAACACATCCAAGTTGTACAGGCGATACGGTTCCCCACCCCTAGTGGTAGACACACAGACCAGGCTAACAACTGGCTGCAGGCCACAGCACACACAACCCCCACCCCACAGACACAGGTGAGAGATGAAAACAGGCTTTCCCAAAAGAATAATTTTCTAAATATCAAAGGTGGCCCAGACACAGGATAAAATCCATGTTTGTCTGGAATATCCACCTGCATGCACATTTCTGAAAGCCCTGGCTTCCTTCCTTCTGCTCCTTCCTCCTCCCACATTTTTTTTTTCTTTGCACTACTGGGGATTGAACCCAAGGACACTTTATCCCTAGGCTCCATCCCTAGTCCCCACCCCATTTTATTTTTTCATTTTTATTGAGGACAGGGTAACTGGGGATTTAACCCAGAAGCAATTAATAACTGAGCTACATCCCCTAGCCCTTCCTTTATTTTTTATTTTGAGATTAGGTCTTAACCATATTGCTTACGGCTTCACTAAATTGCTGAGGCTGGCCTTGAACTTGCAATCCTCCTGCCTCAGACTCCTAAACTGCTAGAATTACAGGTGTATTCCACTGTGCCTAATATTCCCAGTTTTTATTTTTTGAGACAGGGTCTCACTAAGTTGCCCAGGATGGCCTCAAATTTGCCATCCTTCTGCCTAGGCCTCCAAACTAGCTGGGGTTACAGGTGTGCACCAACATGCCTGGCTCCTCCCACACGCAGACATCAGCATGGGACTCACTCAGTGACCTTCAGCCTCAAGTTGTCTGCATGCTCAGGGATTCCATACACATGCTCCATGCCTGGCAGAGAGAAGTCCAAACCCACAGAAGTAGGGCCTGGAAGAAAAGAAAGGCTGAGCTCTATTGCTTTTGCTTGGCAAGGACTCCCTGCACCCCCGCCCAGGTCTCTCCCAGCCCCTCACCATATGGCTTGCTGTCAGAATGAGTTTTGAATGTCTCCTCCCAGGATCCTGGCTCATCTTTCTCTGCCTTCCCTTGAGTATCCTCTGGCTGTAAGAAGGAAAATGGACCACTACCCATTCATACACCAGCTCTTTCTTACCCAACTTGTTTTCTAGATCCCATCCATGATGGTGAGACTAAACTCAAGTTTCTTGTGGGCCTTCCCCCTCCAGCCTCCCAGCCAGCCCTATCATCCAACCACGCACCCACTCCGACTTGCCTCGTCACCATCCCCAGGCGTTTCCTTGGGCTGGGCCCCATCGCCCTCAGCGGGGTCTTTTGATCCTTGCCTGGAAGGTAGGAGAGCTGTCTGCTCCAATCCAGAGGGGGCAGGGACGAGGGGCTAGTGGAAGGAGGGGTAGGGGAATAGAGAGCCAAGGGTCCAAAGGAATGAATTGGAGGAAGGGACTGAATGTAAAGCTTGGAGAGGGACCCCAGTGAGCAAGTACGTTTTCGAAGGATGGAGAAAGAACCGAGAAAGGGAAATGAATAAATGCTACCAAGAGGTGTCTTCCACACATGGGCACAAATCACCAGCCTCTGCCAGCATCCCAGAAGAGACAGGCAGGGTGACTTAGGAGCCTATATTCTGAATGTTAGTCCCAGCTATGCTGCCTCTATTGAGTGACTGGCCCAGATGCCCTCAATGCAGCTTAGGCTCCTGGCCTGACACAGGGTTTTGCAAAGAAAAGTGGGTCAGACCACAGCAAGCCTCTCCAAATACTTAGAGGGACTTCCAGAGGTTTTTACCAAACAATGTTCTCAAGGGCATCTAGAAAGCAGCTCTACACAAAATCTCAGCTACATCTCAAATAAAAGTCAGGAATCCTAGGTAGCATCCCTCCACCCCTTGGCAAAGCAATAAGCTCCCTACATTCCTTAAGAACTTCCAGTACTTCTTTCTCCAGGGCGGGGGGTGGGGGGCAGCCAGGGAATAGGGAACAGGGGCCCAAATACCACATCATGGGGAAATGGGGTTGGGTGAAGGGCAGGGCATGGAAAGGTTTGGGGGCATCTTCCCCAAAGGGTCAGAGTGAAGGGTGGGAAAGGGCAGAGGAACAGATACAGTACCAGTGGCCATGGATTTACCTAGAGAAAAGGTTCTTGATCTTATCCCATATGCTACCGAGCGTGAGACTAACTTTATCCGAGAAACTGGGGCAGGAGGAGATGAGTAGGGAAAGGGAAAAGGAGGCACAAAACCAACACAAAAACAGAAACATAAAAGTGAGTTTCAGTCGACAAACTTTCAGAGATGGGGGGAAAAAAAGAAATCAAAATAAATAAATAAATAAATAAATAAAAAGGAAGAAAATAAACTTGGGAAATGTGATGATGTGAGAAGGGGAAGAAGGAGAGGCAGACCCAGGCAGGCCTCCCAGAGGAGGTGCCCAAGGTTCAGCTCAGGGACAAAAGTGACTGGCTCCTGGTCTATACAGGAAATGGAGAAAACTACAACCCAGGTCTGATTCCTATACTTCTTGATAAGTTCTCCCAGCCCCCAGCCCCTATCTGGCTATCCTGCCATCCAGTCTCCTCCCAGGAACCCAGTGCCAGATCCCACAAAAATCCCTAGGCTCTTTCACAGTAGGTGATTCCCTGCAGTCCCAACCCCTGCACTCACGGGACCCTGCGGGCCCTCTGGTGCTCAAACTCCATGAGTCCTCGGGCATTGACACTGAGCAGAAGGCTACGGTCCTCTAGCAGGTCAAGGCGGAATGGCCGTGCTGTTAAGATGATTTTGTAGGGTCCCTCAGCCACTGTCAGCTCCACACTATTGTCATCACGGCCAGATACAGAAAGCCTGGGAAAGAGATCAAAGGGGATATAAGCAAATACAAAGGGGCAAGAGAAGTTCTAACACTTCAAGAAAGGACCTGCTAAAAGCTATAGGCAGTGGGATAATAATGCTGGGACAAACAGATTTAAAGAACCAAATAAAGAGCCAGGAAATAGACTCAAGTATTCTTAAAACTCTGAAATGTAACAAGGAGGCAATGGCAGATCAGTAAGGAAAGGAGAAGAAAAAAATTAATTTTCCACATAGAAAACAAAAACAAAAAAAAACACTTGTACCACTGTGCCCAGCTTAACACATTCTTACCTTGTTCCAGATACAAATATAAACTTCAGAAAGATTATGGATTGAAAAAAAATTTTTTTTTTTTTTTTTGGTATTGGAGATTGAACCCAAGCCCTAGCATATGCTAGGCAAGGGCTCTACCACTGAGTATCCTAAATCCCATCACTTAAAATTTAATAAGCTTTAGAAAATATAAACAAAATTTTTTTGACCTTGAGGTAGACAGGAATTTCTTTTTCTTTCTTTTATTTATTTTTTTTTAAGAGAGAGAGAGAGAATTTTTTTTTTAAATATTCATATTTTAGTTTTCGGCAGACACAACATCTTTGTTTGTATGTGGTGCTGAGGATCGAACCCGGGCCGCACGCATGCCAGGCAAGCGCGATACCGCTTGAGCCACATCCCCAGCCCATCTTTCTTTTATTTATTTTTTTGAGACAGAGTCTTATTATGATGCCCAGGCTGACCTTGAACACCTGGGTTCAAGTAATCCTCCTGCCTCTGTCTGCTGAGTAGCTGGGATTACAGGTGCATAATCCCATGCTGGGTTGAGATATTAAAACCCAAGGCATAATGTGCTAAGACCAGAAGGTAAAAAGACTGAAACATTTTAAGAACATTAACATTAGGAATTTCTACTTATTAATCCACCTACAGCCAGGTATGGTGGCACACACTTGTAATCCCAGTGGCTGAGGCAGGAGGATCTCAAAGTCAACGCCAGCCTCAATAACTTAGTAAGGCCCTAAGTAACTGAGACCTGTCTCAAAATAAAAAAATAAAAAGGGCTGGATATGCAACTCAGTGATTAAATGCTCCTGGGTTCAATCCCTGGCAATAAATAAATAAATACATATGTATATAAATAGGGATGTGGCACAGTGGTTCAGAACCCCTGGGTTCAATCCCTGGAACCCTGATATCAAAACAAACAAACCAAAACAACCCACTTAAACAAGTGGAGTTGGTGGTACACACCTGTATTCCCAGCTACTTGGGAGTCTGAGGCAAAAGGATCTCAAATTCAAGGCCAGATTGAATAACTTAGCAAGACCCTCAAAATAAAGCCAAAAAGGGATAGGCATGTAGCTCAGTGGCAAAACATTTAATTAGCAGGTTTAAGGTTCTGGACTTATTCCCCACCACGGCAAACAAAACAAACAACACCTTTTAGAGTTATCTAGAACAAGGAAAGTTTGAGAAGTTATCTCAGTCCAGAGCAGCCTAAGGAGATATGACAACTAAATGTCACATAGAATCAATGGAAAAGGACACTAGGTAGAAACTAAGAAAATCTACATACAATATAGATTTTGTATATATTGTACATACAGGGACAGACCAATAATGCATCATTGGGCTGGAGTTGTGGCTCAAAGGTAGAGCACTCGTCTACCACGCATGAGGCACTGAGTTTGATCCTTAGCACCAAATAAAAATAAAATAAAGATATTGTGTTCATCTATAACTACAATACTTAAAAAAAAATGCATCACTACCAATTCATTAGGTATGATAAATGAACCACAATAATATTAACAATTATTAGGGCAAATAATTGGACAAATATTATGAACAATATTAACAATAATTAATAATTAAGGTAAACTAAGAACAGGGAATATGGAAATACAATAGCCTGAAATTTGTGATCCTCCTACCTTGGCCTCCTGAGTAGCTGTTATTACTAACATGCACTATCATGCCCAGCTCAAATTTTTTTTGTTTTGTTTTGTTTTTGTGGTTCTGGAGATTGAACTTAGGTCTTTGCACATGCTAGGCAATGCTCAAACATTGAGCTACATTTCCAACCCTCAAGTTTAATGAGCAAAAGTTGTAAACTATCACCTCACAGAATACTAAGCCAGAATGACAAATATATGAAGAGATACACGATTTCATTAATAAACTGGGAAAGACAACCAAGTCAAGCCCACTACATAACACAATTTTATACACCTATTTTACGAATGAAAATTAAGTCCATTCCTACCAAGTGTTGGAGAAGACATAGATTAGTGAGGCCACTTACAAATTGTTGGTGGAAATGTAAATTATTAAACAAATTGCTTTGATTTTATCTTTGGAAGTTGATCATTTCCAAACTATACAATTCTGCAGTTCCTCTCCTGATCTATAAATCAAAGAGAAACTCCTGCCAGGGACAACAGAAGATATGTACAATAATGTTCACACCAACACTTTGGACAGTTAAACAATGAAAACAGCCCAAATACCTATCCACATAGAAATGAATAAATAAATCCAAATATATTCATACAACATAATACAGCAGTAAAAATGAACTAGACCTATATGCCACAAAATTAAATGTTATGTGAAAAAAGGGAATCTCAGAGAAGCATCATCACAAAACCTCTAAGATGTTTTTCTATAACATTTGAAATCACATAATTTACTGCTCAGGCATATGTAGGTATGTATGTATATATGTATACATGTAATATAAGAACAAAAACAAGGGAATAATAAACTTCAGAATAACCATCAACTTTCAGTAGAGAGTTAACAGTATATGATGGTTAAGAATCTGATTAGGTTGGGTGGAGAGTTTATAGTTTACAAGGTGAAGAGTTTATTATAGTATTTTCTTTTACTTTTTTAATTTTTTTGTAGTTGTAGATGAACAGAATGTCTTTTATTTTTTTAATGTGGTGCTAAGAATCAAGTGCCTCACACATGCTAGGCAAGCGCTTTGCCACTGAGCTACAGCCCTAGCCCATATTATAGTATTTTCTAAATGAAGTACTCAAAAAAATCATATATGGAACAATGATAACAGTGTATTTTGACTCAAGAAATTGAGTAATACTATTCTGAATAGCTGAGGAAAACAAGGAAAAGGAAGGAAGAAAGGGACAGAAAAGAGGGACAGACCAATGAACTAACCAGAGAATAACACATTACTAGAGTAAGATCTGTGCTTTGTTTATTTCTTCTTGTGACACCACACCTAGCCCAGGCCAGCCACAGAAGAGGGAGCAATACCTTTTGCTGAATGAATGAAGATAAAGAATAAAAGAGGGGGCTGGGGATGTGGCTCAAGCAGTAGTGCACTCGACTGGCATGCGTGCGGCCCGGGTTCGATCCTCAGCACCACATACAAAGATGTTGTGTCCACCAAAAACTAAAAAATAAAATATTAAAAAATTCTCTCTTAAAAAAAACAAGAATAAAAGAGATCGGGGGGAGGTGGCACATGCCTGTAATCCCAGCTACTCAGAAGGCCGAGCCAGAAGGATCACAAGTTTGAAGCCAGCCTCCAAAATAAGTGAGATCCTGTCTCAAAAAAATAAAATAATAAGGGCTGGGGTTGTAGCTCAGAGGTAGAGCCCTTGCCTAGCAAGTGCAAGGTTCTGGGTTCAATCCTCAACACCACATAAAAATGAATAAATAAAGGTATTGTGTCCAACTACAATTAAAAAATAAATATTTTTAAAAGTAAAAAATAAAATTATATAAAATTGAATGGGCTACGAATGTAGCTCAGTGGTAGAGTGCCCTGGGTTCAATTCCCAGTACTGAAAGACAAAAAAAAAAAAAAAAAGAGTGAAAACAAATAAGTAAAACAACAAATAGGTTAGGAATGTACTCAGTGATAGAGTACTTCTGTAGCATACATAAAGTCCTAGGTTTCATCCCTAGTACTACCAATAAAAAACAAAAGAGGCTGATGTTTCTTGGGAAAAACTTACCGGGCCGTGGGAGGATCAGCCACCAAAACATCTGGAACACGGTAACGGAGCCGACGGGGCTCCAGCTCATCAATTCTGATCCGAGTCATGTTCTTTTGAAGCCCTTGGAGCTCCAGCACCAGCAATACCTAAGGGGAAAGAGGTTTGGATCTGGAGAAGGGGGAGGGGCTATATCATACAAAGTCCTATAGACCCAGGCCCTCCTAGGAGCCCTTTGCCTAAGGGGCCTGAGATCAGATTTCTTCACCAAGTAAAAGGCCCAAGATTTGGCCAACACAGGAAGTTGGCTCCAAGTTTCTCCCTCCCCAATTACCCCATAGCCATTTCCCCACAAATCTTCCTTGTGTTGCCTGACCTTAGTGACCTCATGGATCAGATGGACTGTAAGGTCATCAGGACCAAGCTGCAGAGTTTCTAGCAAGGCACGGTAAGGAGAGAGGCCTGGCCGTATACTTCGTTGCCGCCTGCCAAATGCAATGGTTGAGAAGTAAGGTGGGAGGACACCCCAATGTTCTAGGCAACTTTATCACCTAGAGTGTCCTTAGGCTACCCATCTGCCATAGACACTTCTCATATCACACTACTTTCCAATCCACCCTCCCAGAAATGACATACTTGCAGAAGGAACTCTCTTCACAGGTCTTAAAGTTGCTTCTATCCACAGCAAAGGTAATCCCCAGGCAGACTCCTAAACATGCAAGTGCCAAACTTGCCCAAGACCTAGGGAGAAAAAGGATAAAGAGGGCACAATCAACCTGAGAGTCATGAAAGGCCCCACCTTCCTGTCACAGCTTTAGAAAGACAGCTTTGGAAGTGGGGAGAAGGATAGAATCATATTAAATAGGAAAGAAGACAGAGTGAATACAGGGTAAAGGGTCAGGCCTGGGGAGATGACACACCAAAACCCTGTCTTCAAAAGCTAGAGGACGAGCTAAGGATGCAGTTCAGTGGTACAGTGCTTCCCTACCATGCACAATCCCCTGTACCAAAAATAAAATAAATAAAGGCAGAGAAAGTGAGCAGAGAGCATCTTTGGCCTTGAGAAGCCCTGTTATTGCCTCTGGTTACATCAGCCTCTCCTGGAAGGAAAGAGTAATAACCAGTCCCAGAGGAAATAGTGGTAAGGAGTGTGAATTAGAGAAGCAAAGAAAGCTACACCTTTCTATTTTTTAGTACTGAGGATTGAATCCACTGAGCCACATCCCTGGCCCATTTATTTATTTATAAATATTTTGTTTAGAGACAAGAGTCTCCACTGAGTTGCTTAGTGTCTTACTAAATTGCTAAGGCTTGCTCTGAATTCGTGGTCCTCCTGCCTCAGCCTGGGATTATAGGTGTGCACCACCGTGCCTGGCCAAGCTATGCCTTTCATGGGCAAGGCATCAGGTGAACCTATAAAATAAAAAAATGAAAAATGAGGCCTATGGATGTGGCTCAGTGGTAACGCACTTGCCTAGCAAGTTCAATCCCTAGTGCTCCCCTACACACACACACACACACACATACACACACACAAAGGGGGAAGATAAAGTAAAACATAGTAAAAAAACAGAAGAAAAAAGGTTTAAAGGTATCTTCTTAGCTAGACTACTGGTCACAATTCCTAGGATCCTAACTTCTCTAGCACCCTAGGCATCCTGTTCCTCTAATCTCTATTTTTACATCTTTAATATATGTAATCCAAGCCACTCAGGAGCCTAAGGCAGGAGGATTCCAAGTTCAAGACCACCCTCAGCAACTTAGGGAGGATCTTGGGGATTTAGTGAGACTCTGTCTACAAATAAAAAATAAAACGGTCTGTGGAAGTACCTCAGTGGTAAAGCATCTCTGAGTTCAATCCCCAATACCCCAAAAAACAAATCACCACTATCACTACACCTAAGGCTTAAGAGAAGGTAAAACAGTATCAAGTCTAATGTACTCTCTGGGACTGGTTACTTTGTATCCAAGCTTTCAATTGGCCTATAGTTTTTAAAGTATCAAAATCCTGGTCTCATCCTCAGAGATTATTATATATTTTGCTTGGAGTGGGGCCTGAGCCATCAATTTGTCTATTTTCCAAATTTCATACAGGACCTTTAGTTATGTTGTAACCCTTGCCTCCCTCTCCAACTTCATCTTTCTTTTCAGTTTCCCTTTTATCACTTTGCTCTGAGCTACACTAGAGTTCTGACAGTTCTGAGAACATAGCAAGCTCCTTTTCTGCACAAGGCACAGGGATTAGAAGAAAAATATAATGGGAAGGAAAAAAATATGAAGTATGGATGTACCCCCCTTTGCTCTCGTTACTAAATCTGAACACAGTTCAATTTTTTGTTGTTGTTGTTACTGAGGATGAACCCAGGAATGCTCACTGAGCTACATCCTCAGCTCTTATTTATTTTAGACAGGGTCTCACTCAGTTGCTTAAGGCCTCACTAAGTCACTGAAGCTAGCCTCAAACTTGCAATCCTCCTACCTCAGCCTCCCCAGCCACCAGCAGCACAAGCATAAGCTACTACATCTGGGCATCAGGTTTTGTTTTGTTTTGTTTTTGATACTGGGGATTCAACCCAGGGGCACTTGACCACTGAGCCACATCCCCAGCCCTATTTTGTATTTTATTTAGAGACAGGGTCTCACTGAATTGATTAGCGTCTCGCTTTTGCTGAAGCTGGTTTTGAACTCATGATCTTCCTATCTCAGTCTCCCCAACCCCTAGGATTACTAGCGTGTGCCACCACGCCCAGCTGGGCATCAGTTTTTTAAAAGGTCCCTGACTGAAGCGATGGCATGCTCCTACAGTCCCCAGCTACTAGACTGAACCCAGTTCTGCCTGACTCTGTGGCCTATGTACTTCAACATAGTGCACACTACAACACATTAATCACAGGTAGGATGAATTGTCTCAAGGAAGGCCTGTCTCAATGAGGACTATCACCTCAAGGTTCTCAATATGCTTAAATGAAAGACACAGGATTAGCAGATTTGTTTAAATTAAGTTATTTGAAGGATATATTCATCTATTCAGAGAAAACACTAAAATTTGAGAACTTCTCAAATTTTAGAGTTAAGAAACATATGCAGAGCTTTTTTTTTTTTTTTAAACTTTTTTTAGTTGTAGATGGACACAATGCCTTTATTTTATTTATTCTTATGTGGTGCTGAGGATTGAACCCAGTGCCTCACAATGTGCTAGGAAAGTGTTCTACCACTGAGCCACAACCCCAGCCCATACCTGCAGTGCTTACTAAATAAAGATTACCAAACTTTGGACATGTGCTTTTTTATTTTTTGTGGTCCTGGGGATCAAACTCAAGGCTTTGTACATGCCAGGCAAGCACTCTAATACATCCCCAAACTTTAATATATATGTTTTAAACATGTCCTCCCCACCGCAGTACTGAGAATTGAACCCACTGAACTACCTACTCAGTCCTTTTTGAGACAGGACTCACTAAGTTCCTAAGCTGGCCTCAAACTTGTAATCCTTCTGCCTCAGCCTCCTGAGTATTAAAGATGCTCTCCGGATGACTCTGATGAGAGCAGTCCAAAGCACACTCTCTGGGAAGTATTCCAAAGAGGGCAGGGTGAGACAGAAGGACACAGGTTTCTTCTAAGCAATATAACTCTTCAATTTATAACAACATAACTAAAGGCAGGGCCTACTATACACATTGTGGGTAGCATTAATCTCAGTATCTGCTTGGAAGCTAAAGGCAAAGAAAATTACCAGAGTACTAGAGATGTAGATCAGTGATACAGCACTTGCCTAGCATGTGAGAGCCCCTGAGTTCAGACCCCAGCACCACAAAGTTAAAAAAGAAGAAAATTACCAGAATGGAGATCACAGGATCTCTAGTGTGAGAATTTGCAAGGTAAGCACTCTACACCAGGCCTGTCAAAAAACTGAGGAAAATAAATGCTAGGCACTGGGTGAATAGGCCAAGCAGAAATAATTACAAGCAAAACAAGCAGAAGAAATGTTACCAGAAAACTCAACAGCAAGACATGCAGCCCAAGTCCTAAGGGGTGACTACCTAAAGGCACATTAGTAGCCCAAAGCAGCAGTCATCAGTTCAGCGAATTACATACTCAGTTGGAGCCCGAACTAGAGCCCTATTTCCAGTCTATATGATCGATTTGGAGAGATGCCACAGGGAGAAGGTTTCTAAAGGACCTCTCAACTATGACCTGTTGAAAGGTCCTAAGGATTCAGGGATGTCTTGGACATCTCAAACAGAGGTGTTCACAAGCCAAAGTTAAGAATGAGCTGCAAGGCAATTTACACCTGCTATTTCAAATCACAGGCTTCTGAAGTTTATGATCCACCTTTTCTTCACTACTGCAGGCGGGCAGTACATACAGCCTCTTCAACCTCACTATATCCGTTAGGTTCTGGTAAACACTTTGTGGAGCTGATGTGTTTAGAACTTTTCTTCTTCTTCTTCTTGATATTATAAACTCGAAAGAGCAGATCAAACTATTCGATTACATGTTGTGTTTGAGCAACATCGTCCAAACAGATTATAAACTTACTGGATCCTGCCCCAGCCGTGCCCAGCAATCGTGGGCATGAATTAGCTAGGGCTGGTGCCCACGTGAAAACAGACAACGGCAGGGCTGGGAGTAGGAGGGACAAAAAGGATAATACAGAATGTACTGCGGGCCACGGTGCTTCCTGCCCGGCCAAGAGGTAGGACAACAGGCTGCTTTCCCTGAAGCCCGACTGTGTCTCCTCCCCCCATTCTACCTCCCCCGACGGCCCTGCGCACTGCAGGAAAGAGGCAGCGGCGCTGACCGTGGCGAGCCGCCAGGGCAGAACTTCGACTGCTAGCGGCCAAGGCCAAACAGAGCACATAGCTGCGACCTTTTTGAGCCGCCGGGCGAGAGCTAAGAGCCCCAAAAGCAAGGGCTGCCAACGACGCGAGGATCTACCACGGAGAAGCAGTAAGAGCCTGAGGCCGCCTCCAGAAGGATAAAGGGCCGTCGCAAGGCCAGGGATGATAGAGAGACAAACAGAAAAGAACAATAACGGGCTTGGGGTTATCTAGGAGCGTCCGGACGTGCCCCCGGGTTCCCGGCTCCTCACCGCCTCCTACGCGCCGCCACTGCCGCTACCGCCGCCATCTTCTGCCGGGTTTGCTCTTTGACCCCGAATTTCCCCACCCCCTGCGCACGTTGAGACACGTATCATAGTACCCACCCCTTCCGGCTTTCTGATTGGCCCGGCAGGAACGTAGCCAACTCCTGTTTCATTGGCAGAGCTGCACGCTAAATGCCCTCGGGGGCGGGGCTAGAGGACAGGGACAGGGACACCCGTAGTTAGTTACAGTCTGACTTTGCCCGCTCTCATGATCAGACAGAAGCACTGACTGTTTGTCTCAACTCTCCAAATTTTATTTAGAAAAAAATGATACGATAGGAAAAAAGTGACAGCGCTCATTAGGCCAAGGACTTAGAAACCTCCGCCTTTCTGTAGCACCTTAGGCTTTTCTCCCATTGCTTAATTTCACGCGGCTTCTGATGCAGGAAAAGGGTTAGGTCCCCTGCCGAAGTAAAGTAGATGGTGAAGGTGCCTGGAAACGGCCAGAGAAAAGGCCCAGGCGATCGATGTTGCGATGCAGGACACTGTGCAGCACAGAAAGATGCGGTCCTCCTTCACCCCCACCCTCTCTGGAGAAGTCCCGGATGAAGCGGCCTCGCTCAGACTGGAAGATGAACTTCTGGGGCAAAGGCCCATGCTCCCGGAGAAAGCCCCAAACACTAAGCAGCAGCAAACGTACTTCAAAAGGTGCCAGTTGTCTAAATACTTCGTGCATATTACCCAGGGCTGGTGGCAAAAGGCATCCTTCAGCCATGACAGCCACCAAGGTGCAGGATGCCTCCAGATGCCAGGGGGAGTGGGCTGTATCAGGGTGCCTAGAGGCTTCCCAGTGGCCCAAGAGGGCAGCCAACAGTCCCCGTAGCAGCACGGAACAGTAGCACAGGGCTGGAGGTGCAGCTGCTACCAGCTTTAATAGCTCGAAGAGCAGGGGCTGTTCCCGAAAGCGCCGGCCAATGCGGAGATCCCGCTCCACAGTGGCTCGGGCATGATCCTCAGGAGGCCAGGCCAGCTCAGCACCAGCTGCATCAGGACAAACACTTTCCACCAAGGTCACAGCAACTGCTTTGGCTGCCTCTGGGCTCAGGGTGGGAGCCCCCCAACAACCCCCATATTCAGTGCCCCCAGGGGCACTGCAGCAGTGCACCAGGAGACTGAGGAGGCTCTGGGTGTTATAGATCACCTCCTGCTGGTTTCTCGATTGGACAAACTTGGGTGGCTTTAAGCCACGGCCAATGACTCCAGCGTGGAAAACTGACCAGATCCCTCCAGGACCTGGCACAGCTGCAGTGTGCCGGCAGTTAGTGTCCAACAGGGAGGCAGAAGCCAAAGGAGCTGATGTAATTGAGACAGTCTCATCCTCTCCATCTATTTCTCCTCCAAACAGTTCTGTATTGCCCCGATGTAAGGCTCCCTCAACTAGCAGCTGCAAGACAGCCTTGAGTCCAGCTGGGGAGGTCTGAGACAGGCGGGTGAGAAGCTGAGAGGCTGATGCCACACCTGGAGGGCCATGCAGCCTCAAAGAGGCAAAGAAGCGGTGCACCCCAGCCCTCACCAGTCCTAGGAGTTGGGAGGGGGACAGGGCTTCCAGAGGAAAGGGACAAATAGCCAGAAGGGAGGCAGCAGCTTCAGCTACTTCCTCCTCAGGATGTAGCAGGAGAGGAGCCAGGTCAGACAGATGGGCTGAGGCAGACTCCCCAAACCGAGCCCCTAGGGCTGCAGGGCCCTCACCACCCTGCTGTTCCCACCCCACTAGCAGTGCCAAGTTGCGCAGAAACCGGGCTGTGAAGGGAGGTTGTAAAATCCCTGCATGTACCCGAGCCAGGCAGCTTCGGAAAGCCAGGGGCAGAAGGCCAGAGAGACTAACCACCAGCCCTGCATATAACTGGGTGGCCAAACTCAACTCTTCAGGGCTTCGGGCTCGGCTCAGTAAATGACCCAAGGCTTCAGGTCCACAGCTAGGTCGGGTATAGACAGACAGCAGACCTAGGAGCTGGTGCTGCCAGAGGAAGCGCTTCCGTTCCAGCCGTAACGTCTCTCCACACAGCTCTCCAACATGGTTTCTCAGAGCATCAAGAAAGGGCACTGGACGGGGGGGTGGGGGTGGGCCCAGCACCCCTTCCCCAGGAGACCCTCCTCGATGATGAACCAGTTTTTGTAGGTGCAGTAGCAGGAGTTGGATCAGTCGGTCACAGGCCTCACGTACAGTGTCTGGCACAGCCAGGCCCTGGGTGGTAATGACTGAAGCAGGCATAGCTGTGTCTACCAGGAACTGCAGCAAACGGTAGGCACCTGCCCCAGAGGCCTGGCTCACCAGATGCACAGCCAGGTTCAGCATGTTGTCCAGCTCCTCTCGGGGGAATCCCTGCAGGTGTTGCTGCAGCTGGCTCAGCACAGTTGGGGGCTTGAGGCAATCCACAAGCTCTCCTGAGACTGTACCCAGCAAAGCTGGTGACATGACTGCCAGCTGCAGAAGGAAGGGAACTGTGGCCTGAAGAGAGGGGTCCCCACTCCGGCCCCCAGTACCCCCTGCCAGGCTATCATGAAACATTCGCAGAAGCTCCCGTCGAATGCTGTCTCCATGGCGGGAGGCCAGGTGCCCTAGGATGCCTACAACAGAGGCAATCTTGGGTACCCGTTTCTCCCCAGGAATGGCAGGAGATCCAGGGAAGGTGTCCGTAGAGGGGGTTTGAGAAGAGTTTCCACCACTACCACCAGTTCCACCTCCAGCCCCACCATGGACACAGAAGTCCTTAAGGCCACAGGAGAGGACTCGGGAGATGATGGTGCCAGGAAAAGAGGAGCCAATATGTGCTACAACCCAGTCAAAGTGTGGGGAATGCTGGACAGAAGTATCCAGCAAAGCATCCACGCATGCATCTGGGCAGCTACCAATGAGAGCAGAGAGGCACTGCACATAGATGTCCATTAATGTACGGGTGGCCCTACACCCCATCCACAGCTGCAGCAGTTCATTGAGAGAGCCAGTGGCATGGGGCACACGCTGATGTTGGCCTGAATATGTGCTGCTCAGTTGTCCCATGAGGTCAATGGACCATGCACTAATCACAGGTGCCCAGGCCTTTGGGTTGGCCCGAATAAACTCAGACAGCACCTGCTGTACTTCCTGCACCACATCCTCTAGACCAGGTCCCCCAGCAGGGACATGGGAGGATGAAGATGGACGAAGGTGAGATGGACCAGACACAGGGCTTTCATCTAGAGCAGCCAGATGGGCCCTGACACTCTCATCAAAAACACCTCTTAAGTGGTCAAGCACAGCAGCACGAGCAGGTGGCAAAGACCGGAGCAAGAGAAGACCACAGCGAGCATGTTCCCGGGCTGAGAGTTGGTGGCCCAGAATGGGATCTACGCCAGTCAGAAAAGCCTTGATTTCCTGGGACAGCTCCTGAGCACTATAAGGAAGCAAAGGAATGTTGGGTTATGTTAGACAAGTTTTATTTCCACTGTGAACTTCAGTTTCTTTCTATGTAAAATAAAGAAAATAGGGCTGGGGATGTGGCTCAAGCAGTAGCGCGCTCGCCTGGTATGCGTGCGACTCGGGTTCGATCCTCAGCACCACATAACAACAAAGATGTTGTGTCCGACGAGAACTGAAAAATAAATATTAAAAATTCTCTCTCTCTCTCCTCTCTCCCTCTCTCTTTAAAAAAATAAATAAAAAATAAAAAATAAAGATAATAACTATACCTAAGTTTTTAGAATTTTTGCTGTCAATGAACCTTTATTTTATTTATTTATATGTGGTGCTAAGAATTGAACCCAGTGCCTCACAAATCCTAGGCAAGCACTCTAACCACTGAGTCACAACCGTACCCCACTAAGTTTTTAAAGTATTTATGTACCATACCTGGCTCATACTAATAACTCAATAAATGCTTTTTCCCTCATGACAATAATAACTCCCCCTTCCCTTCCCAGTACTGGTGAATTAGCCCAGGGTTGCTCAACCACTGAGCCCTTTTTATTTTGAGATAGGGTTTCAATAAGTTGCTGAGGCTGGCTGCTCCCAGCCTGAATAATTCTTAAAATGGCCATATGCTTTTTTTTTTTTTTTTTTTTCATGCCAGGAATGAACCCAGGGCCTTGCACATGTTAAGGCCACTGAACTACTTTATAGCCAGGCAAGGAGCTCTTTTAAGTACTTGGCATGTGTTATTTCAGTCCTGACAACAGTTCAATAAGGTAGGACTATTATGGTCTCATTTTGCAGGTAAGAAAATCAAGGTCAAGCAATCAGACTATATGTTCCAAAAGGACAGATACCATTTCTGTGCTCTTCAGCACTGAATCCCCTTCCATTAAGGTGCCTGATGTATAGGAAGTACTCAATAAATATTTGTTGAATTAATTAAGCATATTTTGTGCTTCTATAATATCTGCTTTAAAAGTACCTTTCCAAGATAGGTGTGGTGGTGCAGACCGGTAAAAAAAGCAACTTGGGAGGCTAAAGCAGGAGGATCACAAGTTTAAGATCAGGCAGGAGGATCACCAGTTTAAGACCAGGCTCAACAACTTAGTGAGGCCCTCAGGAATTTAGTGAGAACTTATCACAAAAAAATTTTTAAAAGCTGGGCATGGTGGCACACCCCTGTAATCCCACCAGCCAAAGAGGCTGAGGCAGGAGGATCCCAAGTTCAAAGGCAGCCTCAAAAACTTAAAAGAGGTGCTAAGCAATGTGGAGAGGCCCTAATCAATTTAGTGAGACCCTGTCTCTAAATAAAATATTAAAAAAAAAAACAGTCTGGGAATGTGGCTCAGTAGGTAAGCGCCCCTGGGTTCAATCCTTGGTTAAATAAATAAATAAATAAATAGGATTGGGGGTATATAGCTCGGTGGTAGAGCACTCCTGGATTCAATCCCCATTTAAAAAAAAGAAAATCTTCCTGACTTTAAAGCACCTCTCCCAACTCAAGCACTCTGATATTTGACTTTTAATGAAAAAAAAAAATGTAAGCCCCTTATTAAGGGCTCACCCTCCCAAATACCTGTTTCTTCCCACATGCGCAAGAATCCTAACCAAATCAACCACCAAATAAACAATCACCAACTACCCAGCACCCTCAATGTGCCCGGGAAATAAGGTGACCCAGAGCCCAGGGTAATGCCTTTCAAGCCTTTCCCTTCTGAAACATATGGGTTCCATCTTGGAAATTCTGAAGGCAGTGTTATGGAAGAAGGCAAAATCCCCTTCCTCTTATCGTTTTTTCTGACAAAGAAGGATTGGGGGGGGGGGGAGCAGGGCTTGGGGGTAAGTATAGGCCCTCACTGGGCCATTCCTCTCGGGTTCCAACAAAAACAAAAACCACCCAAGCTGAAGGGAATGTGCAAGGGAACGGTTGGCGGAAGGATTCAGATGGTTTCTGGGCCTGGGTTCTCAGGGAGTCTCCAGAAGTCAAAGCCCTGAGTCTCTACGGGTCTATAAGGGGAAGGGCGACTGGGTTCCCAAGAGTTCTGATATCCCCGACTCCTGAGAGAGCAAAGCCAGGGCCTGGGGTAGCTCGGTATAGGGGTCTAGGGAAAGGCAGGACCCAGGTCTTGGGAGGGCGGGCACTGGAGCCCACACTTTGGGTGACAAGGTCCCTGAGTTCTGGGAGGACGCGACCAGGAATCTCTGAGAACCCTGACGCGAGTTCTCGAGGTAGGATCCGGGTTTCTGCCGAGAACGCTAGGGATCCGCGCGGAACCGCGCGATGGGGGAAGATACCAAGGGCTCTGACTACCTGAGAGGCGCGGGACCGTGGGTGGCGGGGGCAGGCCCGGGAGGCCCTGGAGCCCCGGGAGGGTCGCACAACGCGGACATCCCGCAGCCCTACCCCAAGCCCGACGCGGGAGCGGCAGAGTAGGCGGCGCATGCGCGCTGACGGGAAACGCGAAAGAAACCCGCGACGAGGCTTCTCAGGAAAACTAATCCGGCTGTGTCTGGGACCCTAGTACATTGGTTCCGCATCCCATCTTGATAACGGGCAAACCATGTTTTTGCAAGGGCTATGGACACAATTAAGCTGGCCGTGGCCATTCACGGTAGTATTCATTTTTCCTGAATCCGAAAATACAAATGTACAACTCGCGAGCTTTTAAAAAAATGAAGCACCAGGGGGATTGGGGTTGTGGCTCGGCGCTTGCCTGCCGTGTGTGTGAGGCCCTGGGTTCGAAAGTCAGCATCGCAAACTAATAAATAAAAAATAAAGGTTCATCGATAACAACAACAACAACAACAAAAAGAATAATAATAAGAAGAAGAAGCACCAGGCCTCGGGATGTAATTCATCGCAAACTAATAAATAAAAAATAAAGGTTCATCGATAACAACAACAAAAAAAAGAATAATTAGAAGAAGAAGAAGCACCAGGCCTCGGGATGTAATTCATCCCAAACTAATAAATAAAAAATAAAGGTTCATCGATAACAACAACAACAAAAAGAATAATAATAAGAAGAAGAAGCACCAGGCCTCGGGATGTAATTCATCCCAAACTAATAAATAAAAAATAAAGGTTCATCGATAACAACAACAACAAAAAGAATAATAATAAGAAGAAGAAGCACCAGGCCTCGGGATGTAATTCAGCAACAGAGCGCTCGTCTACCATGCATGAAGCCCTGGATCTCAGTACAAACAAAACTAAACTAAAAAGCAATTAGAGAAGGGGAAAGCTGAAAAGAGAAGGAAAGAAAGAAAAAATTCATAAGAAAAACAGAGATACCAAAACAAACTGGGCTAAACTGAAGGGGTCCTTCCAGTCATAGACGAGAAAAACCTTCTTCCTTGTTTAAGCTTTCCTACCCGCCCCCCAATTTCACAACAACATGGGGACCTTCCCCACATCTGTCAGAAACAAAACTTGTTGATTGTTATGTATTTATGCAGCCAGTACACTTCATCAAGAGCTCCCAATTTAGCTGGTCTACCTAGATCAATTTCCAACTATTCAATTCATTAGCTGTGTGTGTGGGGTAACGTGTGTGTGGTGAAGTGCTGGGGATTGAAACCAGGGCCTTAGTGCATGCAAAGCAAGCACTCTATCAACAGAGCTGTATCCCCAGCCTGTTTGCTGTGTACTCTACATGACCTCCTCATGCCTGTTTTCCTCTTCTGGAAATGAAGAACCAATAAGTTGGTATCTCACAGAGTTGTTAGAAAAATTGAAATGAGGTAAAACATTCACTGTATAGCACTTTAATGCCTGCAATGGTAAAAACTATAAAGAATTAGCTATTTTTACCGTATTTGTTGAACAAACAAAAAAGCTCTTTGACAATAAAACCTAACTTTCTTTCTCTTTTTCTTGGCCATGCTGGGGCTAAAACCAGGGCCTGGAGCATACAAGGTAAGTGCTCTTATTATTGAAATGCATCCTCAGCTCCTGTTTTGTCAAAAGCAATACTCTTGGGGCTGGGAATATAGCTCAGTGATAGAACACTTGCCTATCATGCACCAGACCTTGGATTTAATTCCCAAACACCGCAAAAAAAAAAAAAAAAAAAAAAAAAAGTTATCTCCCTGGAATTAGTATATTCTTAATACTGTGAAAGATGGGTTAGATGACACATGCATGTAATTCCAGCCATTCAAGAGGCTGAGGTTAAGAGGATCTATATGTTTGAGGCCAGCCTCTTGGACTTTAGGAGATCCTGTCCAGGAAAAAAAAAAAAAAAAAATCCTACAGTGGTGGTGTATACATGTAATCAGAGGGACTGAGAAGATTTAGGCAGGAGTATCAGCAAAGGTTTTTGCTGTTGTTTTGGTTTTTATTTATTTTACAGTAGAATGCATTTTGGCATATGGTATACAAAGGGGAGCACAACTTCTCATTCCTCTGGCTATACATGGTGCAGAGTCACTCCAGTAGTGTGATCATACATGTATATAATGTCCTATTCTACCGTCCTTCCCATCCCCACGACTTCACCTCTTCTCACTCCCCTTTACACAAACCAAAATTCCTTTATTCTTCCCTTCCCCCCACTATCGATCAGCATCTCTGATGGATTATCAGAGAGAATATTTGGGATTTGTTTTTTTGGGATTGGTTTATTTCCCTTAGCATGATATTCTCTAGTTCCATCCATTTACCTACAAATGCCATAATTTCATTCTTCTTTAAGGCTGAGTAATATTCCATTGTGTATATATACCACATTTTTTTTTTTGGATCAGCAAGTTTGAAGCCATCTTCAGCAATTCAGAGGCCCTCAGCAACTTAGTAAGACCCTGTCTCGAAAATAATTTTTTTTATAAAAAAAAACAAAGGAGCCGGGAGCAGTGGTGCATGACTTTAATCTCAGTGGCTCAGGAGGCTGAAGCAGGAGATCAAGAGTTCAAAACCAGCTTTCTCAAAAGCGGGGCATTAACCAACTCAGTAAAACCCTGTCTCTAAATAAAATACAAAATAGGGCTGGCAATGTAGCTCAGTGGTTGAGTGACCCTAAATTCAATCCCCAGTACCAAAAAAAAAAAAGGCGGAGGCCAGATGTGGTGGTCCATGGCCTGTAATCCCAGTGACTTGGGGGGCTGAGGCAGGAGGATCACAAATCACAAATTCAAGTCTAGCCTCAGCAAACTAGCAAGACTCTGTCTCAAAATAAAAATAAAAAGGATTGAGGATGTGGCTCAGTGGTAGAAATTTCCAGAGTTCAATTTCTGAACTTGCAAAGGGTGGGGGGTGAATGTTTGCAAAAGCACATGGATGAGGGGGCAGGGGTTATGGCTCAGCAGTATACTGCTCACCTAACGTGTGCAAGGTCCTGGGTTTCATCCTCAGCACCAAATAAAATAAAAATGAATAAAATAAAGGTATTGTGTCCAACTACAACTTAAAAAAAATATATATATATATATATATAAAAAGAGGGTATGGATGAAGATTAGAGCTGGGAGATGAGTGATTTTTTCTCTAATTTTGTTTGTTTGAAATTTTTATACTAAAAATTCAAATTTAAAACAATTTTAGGGCTGGGATTGTGGCTCAGTGGTTGAGCGCTCGCCTAGCCATGCGGGACCCAGGTTCGATTCTCAGCACCACATTAAAAAAAAAAAAAAAAAGCATGTGTCCATCTACACCTAAAAAATAATTTTTTTTTTTAGAGGGGCTGGAATTGTGGCTCAATGGTAGAACGCTTGCTTCACAAGTGTGAGACACTGGGTTTGATTCTCAGTACCACAGCTAAATAAATGAATAAGTCCATCAACATCTAAAACATTGTTTGTAAAAAAATAACTTTAATATATTCCTTTTTATTTGGACTAAAATTAAAATTCCAGGTTGTCTACATTCTCCCTTATTTTTTAATATATTGAACCCAGATATACTTTACCATTATGCTATAGCCTCAGCAATTTTTATTTTGAGATAAGTTTTTATTTTTTATTTTGAGATAAGTTGCTTAGGGTCTCAATGTTGCTGTAATTGGCCTATGAACTTTGTAACCTTCCTGCCTCAGCCTCCAGAGTAGCTGGAATTAAGGTACCAGGCAAGTGTATATTCTTTTTTTTTTTTTTTAAGAATTTTAATATTTATTTCTTAGTTTTTCGGCAGACACAACATTTGTTTGTATGTGGTGCTGAGGATCGAACCCGGGCCGCACGCATGCCAGGCGAGCACGCTACCACTTGAGCCACATCCCCAGCCCGTTATATTCTTGCTTTATCCCCAAAGGCCTCTTAAAAAAAAAAAAATTGCCTCCAGTCTCCCTTGAATATATCTACTTTCCTAAATAAACCTCTATCTATGCCTTTGAAAAAAAATTGAAATTCTATAAAAGACTTATAAGATCCTTGCCTCTCTCTACAACTTCATCTTTTTTCCATCTCCCCTTTTATCACTTCACTCTAATCTACACTAGAGTTGACAGTTCTAAAAACACAGTAAGCTACTTTTTGGCACTAAGCACAGGAGTTAGAAGAATATAAAGAGTGGGAGGGAAAAAACGTGTTAAGTATGGATGTACCCTCCCTTCTCTTGTTACTACATGCGAATACAGTTCAGTTTTTTCTTAGGGGGCAGGAACTGGGGATTGAACCCAGAGGCACTTCACCACTAAACTACATCCCCAGCTACATCTTCAGTCTTTTTTATTTATTTGAGACAGAATCTTGCAAGTCACTAGGATCACAGACATGCACCACCATGCCTGCCAGTGTTTCAAATAACTATTTTTCCTTTCTGTATTCAAAACTGAAGGGCAGAAGATGTAGCTCAGTGGTAGAGCACTTGCCTAGCATTTGTGAGGCCCTGAACATCATTCCCAGCACCACAAAACAAAACAAAAACAACTTGACAAAGGAAAAAGCTAGGTGAGCCTGGCAACAGAAAGCAAGGAAGAGCTCAAATACAGTAATTGTGTAAAAGGTCACAGGGACCACATTGAACAAGCTAGTGCTGACTAATTTTGGCACAATGACCATGAAAAAAATGATAATTATCAATGTTAAACACACTGAAAAAAATCCATATTAATTCTAAAAAGCAAGGTAGGGGCTCTTCTCCACAGACTGTTATAGGAATAATACGAATAAATGACAGAATTAGAAAATCACTATTCTGCAACACAGTAATAACTAATCCAGGTAATCACCATGAAAATTAACAGCACTGAGTGATGCCATTGGTAAATATTCATACTCATTAATTCCTATGGATTAATAAGTAATCCATACATTAATTACAAAGAGTATATTTATTTTCCCTTGCCACTTAGAGTTACCATTAATGAAACAAACTAACATTATAACAGGGAAGTATATAAATCATTTATGTAATTTTTGTCTAAATTACTTATTTATCCTAAATTCAATGAAACATTCATAAACACTCAGACAAAAACAGATTGTAGAATATTCTCAAATAAAATTAGGTTGTACCCTTCAAAATTATCATCTAAGACAAGCTAAGGGAGTACTTTTTCTGGATTAAAGTAAAGACATGACAAATGCATTATGTCATCTTTGATTGGCTCCTGGATTTTCGGGGGAGAAAAATGACAAAGAATGTTATTGAGAGAACAGGATATTTGAATATGAAAAACTAGCTATTTTTTTATTTGTAGTTGGACACAATACCTTTATTTTTCCATTTGCTGAGGATCAAACTAGGGCTTCATACGTACTAGGCGAGCATTCTACTGCTGAGTCACAACCAAGTCCCCAAACTAGCTATTTTATGAATATTAAAAATCATAGGAGCTAGGGTTATAGCTCAACGGTAGAGTGCTTGCTTTGCACATGTGAGGCACTGGGTTCAATCCTCCACATCATATAAAAACAGATACATATTTTTTTAAAATCATAGGTGTGGTAATAGTATTTGGCTGTATAAAATAATGTTCTTAGGGATAAAATCTTTACTAGATTTTCAAATGATTTTCATTTAGCTAGGACAACACACATATATTTGTACAGAAAGTGTAGGAAAATGTTAACTAGTCAATCTAAGTAAAGGGTATACAAAGGTTTATTATACTTCTGAACTTTACTATAAAGCTGAGGGAGGGGGACTGGGGCTGCGGCTTGATGGCAGAGTGCTTGCCTAACAGGTGTGAGGCAGTGGGTTTATTTATTTTAGCACTGCATAAAATAAACAAATAAAATAGACATATTGTCCATCTACAACTACAAAAAAAAAAAAAAAAAAAGCTGAGGAAAGGGTAACAATGGACTTAAACCCTCCCCATGCAGACTAAACAGGGAAGGGAAGAAAATCAAGCCTTTCTTCTGTTGAATGCACTTCTGCACAGGCAGCTTTTCTCTTTAAATACCTCAACCACAGCTTCCCTCAGTTTTAAAAGTTAATGCAGGCCTGTGATCCCAGCTACTCAGGGCTGGGAATGTAACTCAGTAGAGAGCACTTGCCTGGCATGTGAAGCTCTGGGTTTTTTCCTTAGCACTAGCTTAAGGAAATAAAGAAGAAGGAAAAAAAAAAAATATATATATATATATATAGGCATTTATTTTATTAAAAACATAATCTAGCAAAGGAAACAGTACAAACATGAAGTGACTTGCCCATCCTGATCACACAGGCATCAAGGCAAGACTAGGATCAGGATCTTTAACCCCTTGTCATTCCTACAATCTCTATTATTGTCAGAAATGGAAAGAGACAGAATAGACCAGGTTGCCAGAGACTACTTCTCATTATTTTTGCTCAAGCAAGCTCTGTGGGTTCTGTTTGTAGACTGCCCCCATCCATACCCACAGAACTCTTTTCATGACCTACCCTCCATCCTTAGACTTTATCACAAGTCAGTCAAAGCTCTAGGGATTAATCATAAATGAGAGTTGGGCCCTCCTCAAATCTTTCTTTTATACCCTCTTCCCTCCCAATATATCCCTCTCCAGTAGAAGTCAGTAGCCATTATGTAGGAGGAACTGGGATGAGTGAAAGCAGGTAATGCTTTCGCCAAAAAACTCTGAACAACCACAATCCTGTTGGCTCCAGTTGAAAATCTGGTGGAAGAGATAAGAACCTTAGCTCTCATCCTCAAGATTCTCCATGTCTATATCCTGAGGGGGTTTAATCTTCTTTTGTCGTTTGGGCTGTGGATCACTAGTCCTGGCTGGTTTTGAAGGGACTTCCACTGAGCAAAAGGAAAGAGAAAGAGTTAAGGAGCTAAATAAACCCATGTTCCCCCTCTCCCTCCTTTTGTGCCCTAGTGTCACCTTCCATTGCTGCCTTCTCTTTCTGGGCAAGCCGGATCTGCTGCAGGAGTTTTCTGCGTTTCTTCCCTGACAGAGTAATATTGGCACGTGCACTGGATCTGAAGGGTAGGTAGGAGCAAAGACACCCAGGTTATACTGAACAACCTAGGTCACAAAAGTTATTTCTGGCTATGGAAAGTGTCTTTCTATTCAAATCACACAACTGTATAAGTCTAAAGTTGTAAGTCTTTCCAACTTTAGATTTTAACATACATTATTTGATCTAAATCTCAACACATATCTCAGGACCAAATATTAAAGATAGTACTTAAACATTAAAGTTTAGTATGTAGTTGTCGCATTGCTTGCTCTTGACTAAAACACTCAGGGTCACTCCAGGAGAACTGGGCTGTGCAAAATAACCACACAAGAGACAGAAATACCTTTTTCTTTGGGGGTGCTGTGATAGCTCCTTTGACCTTAAGGGTCCGAAGAAAGAGAGAGAAAGCAGGTGAGCACACGCTGACCCCTTTTATTGAGCAGAAGCCATTCAAATGAGGCAAGAGGTCAGGTTTCAAGGGGCTGAGTCTAGCTTTATGATGTCTGCTGTCAGCAGGCTGACTGACATCTAGGAAGGCCACACCCAAGGGCAGAGTAAGAAAAGGGGACACACAAAGGGCATCTCCATGGAACATTCTATCCCAAACAGGGTAAGGAGTAAAAATCACAAAGGAACAGGTGAGCTTAGCTTGACTCATGGAGTTGAGGAAGGCACGCCTACGCATGAAGACACATTTGGTTGCATTATTTCTACCCTCAAGATCCGGGTTACCATTTTCAGCAACTTAAGAGTAGCCAGATCATTGGGGGGCGGGGGGTGTGCAGATGACCAACAGTGCCTCAACCATTCAGGAAGGGAAAATTGCTGGTTACATGACATGGCAGTGTCCCACATGTAGTAGGTACTCTTAAATATATTTTTAAAATATTTTTTTACTTGTAGATGGATACACAGTATCTTTATTTATTTTTATGTGGTGCTGAGGATTAAACCCGTGCCTCACGTATGTAAGGCAACTGCTTTGCTACTGAGCTACAGCCCCAGCCCCAGTACTCCAAATATTTTTAAGAAGTCAATGAAAGGAGGTAGAAACTAATTAACAGGGCCAGGTGAGGGTGGTGGCCCACACCTTAATCCCAATAGCTCAGGAGGCTAAGGAAGGAGGATGGCAGGTCCAAGCCAGTCTCAGCAACTTAGCAAGGCTGTCTCAAAATTAAAAAATAAAAAATGGCTGGGGATGTAGCTCAATGTTTGATTTTGCTCTGAGGCTCACTCCCAGGTAAGGAAAAAAAAAGATAAATAAAGTAATTAAAGGGCTGGCCAAGATGGCACAGGCTCGTGATCCCAGTGAATCTGGAAGCCAAAGCAGTAAGATTACAAGTTCGAAGCCATACTCTGCAACCTAACCAGACTCTTTCTCAAAACTAAATATTATAAAGGGGATGGGGCATAGCTCAGAGGTCAAGCCCCCTGGGTTTAATCCCCAAGTACTGAAAACAAACCAACAAAGTGATTAATGGAACAGGTAGTCTTTCCCAAGACTCAGCAGCGTCGTTGAAACTGCTATGAAAAATCCTATGTGTATCTTTGGGAAAATTCAAGTTATGCACACTTATCTACACCCTTTTGTTTTCTTTATGTAATATATGTATATATACATATACTTTTATTTTCCTTATGTAATATATATATTTTTTTTTCTTTCTCTCTCTCTTCTTTTTTTTTTAGTAACCAGGGATTGAACCCAGGGGTGCTTAACCACTGAGTACATGCCAAGCCCCCCCACCTTTTTTTTTTGTGGTGCTGGGGATTGAACTCAGGGCCTTATGCATGCAAGGCAACACTCTACCAACTGAGCTATATCTCCAGCCCCTCCGAGCCCTTTACATTTTTTATTTAAAGACAGGGTCTCGCTAAATTGCTGAGGCTGGCCTGGAACTTGGGATCCTCCTGCCTCAGCCTCCAGAGTCACTGGAATCAAGATGCGTGCGTGCCAGGCGTGGTGGTACACGCGGCTCTGGAGGCTGTGGAAGGAAGATCTCGAGTTCAAAACTAGCCTCGGCAATTCCTAAATAAAATACAAAATAGGGCTGGAGACGAGGCTCAGTGGTGGAATATTCCAGAGTTCCATCCCTGATACCCACCGCCTCTCAAAAAGGGGGGGGGGGGAGGGCGTGCGCGCAGATTTACTACCAATACCTAAATTAATATAGATTGTTACTAGCGGTTGGGAGAATCAACAGCCTTCCTGAGATTCTCATTAGGGTCGAAGATCCAAAGAAAGGCAGAACAGCCGACAAACGTTCCCTACGTAAAAGCGAAAGTACAAGGAAAGCTGAGTGATGGCGGCTCCGGAGCTACGGCCGGAGGGCGGACCGACGGCAGGAGGTCTAGTACTCACGCCCGCTTCTTGAGGTGATGCCGCGTGATCAGCCCTTCGTCTATCACAGCCCCGACCACCTGATGCCTCAGTCGCTTCTCCCGGTTCAACACCCGCCGGCGCTTGAACAGCTTCTTCTTCAGCTCCTGCAAGGGATAAAGATGCGAATCAGGCTGAGGCCGCGCAGGAACACAGATACCCAGAGCCACCACCGCGGCGATCCCAGTCCCCCATCAATCCCATCTCGGGCGACAGAAGAGGGCTCCCGGAAGCTTGGAGAAACAAAGCAGCAATCCCACAAAAATCACCGTTCGAGGCCGGTTGATCTTCCCCCCTGGACCCCCCATGAGTGCGTCCCCTCGCGCGTCCGGGGCACGCACTTCCGCTCCTCGCCACTGCCCCCAGGGCTCCACCCCCGCCCTCCGCGAGCCAATCGGAGCTGGGGGAGGCGGTTCCGGGCGTATATAAGGGAGCTCGACGGGGTTTGCTTCCTTTCGGAGAGCAACTACTCAGTAAGTGTGGGCTGTTCGCTGGGAGCGGGCGGCTTAGCTGAGGTGGTTGTGGGTGGGCTAGCGGGCCTCCTTTTCTTGGCGGAAACCAGGCGTGCGGTCCTGCTTCCCGTTATGTACGGAGGCAGAAGGAAAGGGTTCTGTCCCCTCGGCGTCATGTCTTCGGTGCCGGCGGTTTCCTGTCTGCCGGTTCTATCCTCAAGCGCCGAGACAAGGTTCTCCTTGGAGCAGCACAGGACTGAGGTCCAGCGGTCTGACAGGGTGCTCACGCCATCTTCTTTGGTTTCAGATCTGCGAATACCACCGCAGGAGCGTGAGCTGTCGTCTACCCTCTCTTCCATTCACCATTGCAACCAATAAAAGCTGTTCTTACTGGTAAATCTGTGTGCGTTTTTTGTTGTTTCGGTTTTTGTTATTTTTTTCCCTTCGAGGCTGCGGATTTTGGAAAGGCTGTACGCCTTTTTCAGTGACACGGAATTTGCGGATCTTCCCTTGAGCTCAGGCCTTGTAGCAGTTCAGAGTGCACTTAACGGCAAGGTTCTTAGGCTGACCTTGACTTTGCCGGGACCTCCGGATGGCTGCGCTGCGCCGAAAACTCCTACTCTTGGGGCCCAGCCGCGCCTTAGCGGGTAAGAAAGATAAGTTCCTAGTGACCTGGGGGGTCTAGTACCTGGAATTGTGGCTTTTTTTTTTTTTTTAATTGTTGGTCGTTCAAAACATTACACAGTTCTTAATACATCATATTTCACAGTTTGATTCAAGCGGGTTATGAACTCCCAACTTTACCCCGTATACAGATTGCTATATCCCATCAGTTACCCTTCCATTGATTGACATATTGCTTTTCTAGTGTCTGATGTATTCTGCTGTCAGTCCTATTCTCTACTATCCCCCCTCCCCTCCCCTTTTCTCTCTACCCCCTCTACTGTAAATCATTTCTTCCATTTGTATTATCTTGTCTTACCCGTCCTTTCCTCTTATATATCATTTTGTATAACCCTGAAGATTGCCTTCCATTTCCATGCTATTTCCCTTCTCACTCCCTTTCCCTCCCACCTCTCATCCCTGTTTAATGTAAATCTTCTCAAGCTCTTCGTCCCTACCCTGTCCTTGTTTACTCCCCTTATATCAAAGGGGTCATTTGGTATTTGTTTTTTAATGATTGACTAGCTTCACTTAGCATAATCTGCTCTAATGCCATCCATTTCCCTCCAAATTCTATGATTTTATCATTTTTTAATGCAGAGTAATACTCCATTGTGTATAAATGCCACATTTTTTTTATCCATTCATCTATTGAAGGGCATCTAGGCTGATTCCACCATCTTGCTATCGTGAATTGTGCTGCTATGAACATCGATGTAGCAGTGTCCCTGTAGCATGCTCTTATTAGGTCTTTAGGGAATAGACCGAGAAGGGGAATAGCTGGGTCAAATGGTGGTTCCATTCCCAGCTTTCCAAGAAATCTCCATACTGCTTTCCAAATTGGCTGCACCAATTTGCAGTCCCACCAGCAATGAACAAGAGTGCCCTTTTCCCCGCATCATCTCCAGCACTTATTGTGGAATTGTGGCTTTTAAAACCCCCGATAGCTCTACGCACTTGTACAAGTCCCTTCTCTCATACATAAGCACTGTTTTTTGCAGCGGTGAGATAGAACTCCAGCACTGGTGACACATACCTTCCTCCACCCTTGTTCATAGGTTCCCTGGCCAGTAGTTGCCTGGCAGACCGCTGCCTCTGGGATCAGCTCCATGCTCAGCCTCTGGGCAATGGCCCTACCTTTGACTGGTTCTTTGGATACGAGGAAGTTCAGGAACTCCTGCTATCACTACTGCAAAAGGCACCAGCTGCCTCTCCACCGCGGGTGCTGGATGTGGGCTGTGGGACCTCAAGCCTATGCACAGGCCTCTACACCCAGTCCCCATACCCTGTCAGTATTCTAGGGGTGGACTTCTCCCCTGTGGCTGTGGCCCATATGAACAACCTTCTGCAGGGTGGCCAAGGTCAAACACCCCTATGCCCTGGGCACCCTGATTCCCGCCTCCATTTTATGCAGGCTGATGCTCAGAATCTGGGGCCTGTGGCTGCCTCAGGCTCCTTCCAGCTATTGCTGGACAAGGGCACCTGGGATGCTGTTGCACGTGGTGGTCTGCCTGGAGCTCACCAGCTGCTTTCAGAATGTTTGAGGGTCCTAAGCCCCAAAGGGACCCTAATTCAATTCTCAGATGAGGACCCTGACGTGCGACTGCCCTGCCTAGAGCAAAGGTCTCCTGGTAGGACTGTGACTGTGCAGGAGTTAGGCCCTTTCAGGGGCATTACCTACTTTGCTTATTTTGTTAAAGGCTCTCATTAAAGATTGTCTTAACCATTGTGTTTTCTGTTGGAAAGAGCTTCATCTTGGGAATATGCATGGCTGAGCTGGGCATGATGGCACATGCCTGTAATCCCAAGAGGATCTTGACTTCAGAGGCTGAAGCAAGAGGATCTTGACTTCAAAGCCAGACTCCGCAAAGGCAAGGCACTAAGCAATTCAATAGGACCCTTCCTCTAAATACAAACTAGGGCTGGGGATGTGGTGCCCATGAATTCAATCCCCAGTACTGCCCCCTCCCCCCCCCACAAAAAAAGAAACTAGGTGAAAAGTTGAAGAGAAAGACAATCAATGCTTACCCACAAAGCAGTTTCTAGAGACAGGAGACTTATTGGGTACCAAAAACAGGGAGTGGGGGCTTCCTGATATAACCTGTCCTCAGGAATACAAAGGGCATCTTGCTCTTCATGTTTCCAGCTGAGTCTAGGGATGTTTAGGGGATATCTGAAGTCCTCTGGGTTCCAAACCCAATCTGAGGGAAGAGGGGAGTAAAGAGCCTAATAACAGTAAAAAACATTCCTGATATTTAAAAATCATAAAGCTGGGCATGGTGGCTCATCCCAGTCAGGAGCTGAAGCAGGAGGGTTTTCAATTCAGAGCCTCAGCAAAAAGCAAGGCACCAAGCAACTTCAGAGAGACCCTGTCTCTAAAAGGCAAAATAGGCCTGGGGGTGTGGCTCAGTGATCAAGTGCCCTTGAATTCAATCCTCAGTAGTGGGGTGGGGGGAGCCTAACTTCATAATCTTAATTATAAAGAGAAAGTGTCTCATTGGATTGTTCTGAAAATCATGAGGTAAAAGTGTATAGCACAGGCAGCCACGACTTGTGCCTGTAGGATCACGAGTTCAAGGCCAACTTCCCGCAATGAGACCTGTCTAAAAAAATAAAAGGACTTGGGGATGTAGCTCAGTGGTAAAATGCCTCAGTTCAGTGTATCCAATACCCAGTAGCTCCTCTTCCCCAAAATTAAAATACAGATTAAAAAGTATCACCCATTCTGACATGAAACTACCCTCTTATTGTTCATCAGTCTTGTCAACTGCCTAGACTTTGCTCCCATATTTTTCTCTACCACATTCATTTAATACCTTGTGAAGAAGGGGATGCTGAGGATCAAACATGCTAAGTAAGCATGCACTTTACCGCTGGCTACACCTGAAACCCCTTTCTATGTTTATTGAGTACCAATATGTGCTTGGCCCTGCTATCTGCAGGAGACAGTGAATCCATTTTGGTCCACTCTAGAACATCCAGATCACAGTATCCCAATCGAAACAGCCACCTCCCTTACCTGGTTCTACACTTTGGTAATGGAAGAAGGCCTAAGATTCTTCCTTGCCATCAGTGAGCAGCTAAAGTTCCTTTGACCATTGGAGACCCCCACCATCTTCATTTGCCTCCATGGCTTCCACCACAATACAGAACAGGTGGAACTTTCAAGAGACAATCTAAATAAAGACAATGGGAATGTTGTGCACAAGTTGATTATGAGCCAGCAGCAGGACACAAGTTGAGGACATGCTAACCTGATGATCCTGGTTTCCTTCAACCCTGTTGAGCTCTTCTCTGTCCTTCCAGGAGGGAGTATTGATTTCTGGACACCAGGAGGATCCTGGACTACCTCTAGACCAAGGCCCATCTTCCTTGTTGCTCCTTGACACAAGGGCCATGGGGGTGATTCTAAGGGTGCAAAATTGTTGAATGCCGAGGCTGGGGATGTGGCTCAAGCGGTAGCATGCTCGCCTGGCATGTGTGCAGCCCCAGTTAATAACAAGGACACCTGACTTAAAGCCTTGTGAGTAAGAGCTAATAATCTTGGAATTTCCTGGCTTACTGATTTTCCCAGGCTGACTTGTTTATTGCTGAGAGCCATTGCCAAGTAGGAATGACGCATGGCAATTTCTTTGTCAGCCTACCCCATGTTGCTTGGAGGAAGGACTCTCCAATGTGGAAATGGGCTTGTCTTAGACTCAGGTCATTTGCAGTGACATTGTATTGAAAGATGACCTTGCTCAAGGACCAGGGATCCCGGTTTAGGGCGGATCAGGGTTTAGCTCCTTGGGTTTAGGGCGGTTCCAGGTTTAAGGTGTATCCTGCTGGGAATAGGGCATATCCTGCTGCCTCCAGGCACCAGCTCCTGGAGTTCCCGTTGAGTTCTCGCAGGATTGAGAGAGTATTTTGGGATACAGAGCCAAGTGGAAGCGAGGATTTTCCCCAGAATGTGTATAGAGGGCCGGTGACAGTTCGAGAATAAAGAGTTGCTGTTTGAATCTACAAGGTGTATAGTGGCTTGTGATTTTGTGCCCAGCCAGACTGCGGCAGTTTATATGGATTGGAGCTAATGAATATTTTTTTTTTTTTTAAAGAGAGTGAGAGAGGGGAGAGAGAGAGAGAGAGAGAGAGAGAGAGAGAGAGAGAGAGAGAGAGAGAGAGGAGAGAGAGAGAATTTTTAATATTTATTTTTTAATTCTCGGCAGACACAACATCTTTGTTGGTATGTGGTGCTGAGGATCGAACCCGGGCCGCACGCATGCCAGGTGAGCGTGCTACCGCTTGAGCCACATCCCCAGCCCGCTAATGAATATTTATATGATATTTATTATTTGACAGAAACTCTTTTTTTGGAGGGGCGGGTACTAGAGACTGAACTTTTGGGCACTCAAACACTAAACCACATCCCCAGCCTTATTTTGTATTTTATTTTGAGACAGGGTCTCACTGACTTGCATAGTGCCTCACAGTTGCTGAGGCTGGCTTTGATTTTGTGATCCTCCTGCCTCAGTCTCCTGACTGGCTGGGATTACAGGCATGTGCCACCATACCCGCTCTCTCTCTCCTTTTTGTACTGGGGATTGAACCCAGGTTACTATGCCACTGAGCTACATCAGTAGCCCCTAGATTATTATTTTTTATTTTAAGACACAGTCCCACTAAGTTGCTTAGAGCCTTGCTAAATTGCTGAGGCTGTCCTTGAACTTGTGATGGTCCTGCCTCAGCCTCTCCAGTTGCTGGGAAAACAGATGTGTGTGACCACCCCACTCTTTAACCTGCCTTACATATAAACTCGGTTATCTTAAAACTGAGATTGTTACTATTAGGAGTCACATTTTCCAATGCAGAAACCTGGGGCAAGGAACTTAAATGATTTTCTTAGTAGATACCCAGTTCTGGTTTTTCATCTCCGAACTAGAATTTGGTATATTACACAAGTTCCACAGGCTTCCTGGTTTAAAAGTAAAAAAACGTCAACACCAAGTGTATGTATACCTTGAGGAAAAGTATTAACAACCTATTTGTAAGATAAACAAGAAATAGAAAATTATACCCATTCCCCACCTAGTACTGAGTTGTCTCAGAGTTGAAAGGATTGGGAGGGGCCAATTGATTGATGGGTGTAAATATCCGGAGGAATGCTTTATGCGGTTTTGAAAACCGCACAATACTACAGGAAATGAAAGCAGTTCTATTTCTGATTGGAAAACTTCAGAGGGCAGAAAATGGGAAACTGTAAAATGCACACTAACCATAAAGACATGCATTCTCCTCCTAGCTCCTAGGCATCCTACTCTGGACAATGGGCCGCGTGCTTAGTCCTTGGTGCCAACAATTATTATTTTTATTTATTTGATACTGGGGATTGAACTCAGGAGCACTCGACCACTGAGCCACATCTCCAGTCCCATTTTGTATTTTATTTAGAGACAGGGTCTCACTGAGTTGCTTAGCACTCGCTTTTGCTGAAGCTGGCTTCGAACTCACGATCTTCCTGTCTCAGCCTCCGGAGCCTCTGGGATTACAGGCGTGTGCCACCGCACCCGGCTTGTGCCAACAATTTTTATATTATTATCGAACCTAGATGCGCTTTGCCACCAAGCCATATACCCAGGGTCTCTAAATTGCTAAGGCTGGTTTCAAACTTGTGATCCTCCTGCTTCAGGCTCAACGTCCCCAGGTATTTAGACCCAAGCGCTCAGGATTCTAAACGTTTCTAAGGCCAGGCTCTCTATACTCCGGCTGCTTCTCTATGGTTTCTACGGGTCGCTCTAGCCCGCAGGGGCCGGTGAGACGTCGTAGCCACCCTCTAGGCTGCCGTAGACTGCGGAGGTTGTCTCGTTGGTTGCACTCAGCCATGCAGAGTGTGCAGAAAGTGCTCATGGTAGTAGCGGTGCTGGGCGCTGGGGCTGGCGTGGGGTCCGCGCTCTTTGCTCTGGTAACCCCAGGAGAGCTGCAGAAGCAGGAGATGCTGAAGGTAGGTACAACTGAGAATTCTGAGGAGGAGCGGGCGTACGGAGAACCCTGGACTGGTGTCCTGGTTTGTGAACTCCCTTCTTATTCCCAGGAGATGCCGGAGCAGGACCCTCGACGCAGGGATGAAGGGAAGAGGAATCAGCAGCTAGTGATGGCCACGCTGCAGGAGGCCGCGGCCACGCAGGAGAACGTAGCGTGGAGGAAGAACTGGTTGGTTGGCGGCGGCGGGAGATCAGCATGATGCCAGACCTGTCCGAGTGGGCGCTACGACCTTGGTTTGAGCGCAGATCACAGGCAGCCTTTCAACTCCGTGAAACCTGCGGGGAATCCGGACCTCAGATGCCTCACTCCAGGTCCCGGAGAGCGGCCGCCGGGTGAGCATCGTTCCCCCTCCAACTCTGCGCTGATTGCTTTAACGTCCACATCATCCGCCAAAGTCGTGTCTGGGGTCGGTTGTGGTGAACAGAAAGAACCAATAAATTCTGTGCCTCCCAAATGAGCCGGGCAGTCGCACGCCTACTGGTGCTGAGAGATGTGCGGGTCATCGCTCAAGCCGGCTTGGGGAGCTCTGCTGAGCAGGGCTTAGGCCTGCCCTGCCCCATAGTCTGAAGTTCTATGGGCTTAGTAACCACATTTTCAAAACAGGTCTTCTTATGTAAGTGTTACTTCTGGGGAAAACCAAGCGACATTCCCGAAATCGAAACTATTCTGGAAAAGCTTGTTAGCAATGGATGACATCTGTTCTTTGAGGGAGGTTGAAGAGGGGCATCTAGTACATATATGCCTTCTGTGGCCATTACTTAATCTCTGGTTAAAGAGGTTTAGAGAGGCTGATTTACTAGGGGTGGTGAAAGAAACATACTTTTAGTCAAGATCTAGTTCAACTCCCGAATGTTACAAAAACCTGAGTCTGCCCTATTTTGTAAAAGGCCATAACTATCTCCAGGGTTATCAATAGATTATCCCTAACTCTGTGGCCCACACCTGTAATCCAACAGACCTGGGAGGCTGAGGCAAGAATATCACAAGTTCAAGGCCAGCCTCTGCAATTTAGTGAAATCCTGGCTGAGAAAATGTGGCTTAGTAACAAAGCACCTCTGGGTTCAATCCTCTGTACTAAACAATATAAATAAATAAAGGGGCTGGGAATGTTCCTTCATATTACTCCTAGGTTCAATTCTGGATACCTCAAATAAAAAAAGGCTAGCCTGCATGATGGTGCACATTTGTAATCCCATCGCCTGAGGAGGCTGAGGTAGGAGGGTCTCAAGTTCTAGGCCAGCCTGGATAATTTAGTCAAGACTCTGTCTCAAAATAAAAATGAAAAGGACTTAGATATTGCTTAGTGGTAGAGCATTTGCCTATCATGTGCAAGGCCCCAAGTTCAATCCCAATACTAGATGGGGTGTGGGGGAATAGATTTAGAAATGTAAAGGGCCTGACATAGCAATGTAATGGGTCTTCTCCCCTCTAAAGGTTCACACTGTAGTTCTGAATCCAGTTATAGGACCTATTGGAAATGCCACTGAGAATTGAGATAAATCACTGGGGTTGCAGCCCCATTGTAGTCAGGACTCTCCCCTGTTCATTTTTGGTGCTGGAGATGTTTGAACCTAGGTCCTCAGGCATGCTAAGCACATGCTCTACTAACAAACTACACCTTCCAGCTTCTTTTTTTTTTTCTTTAGTTATCAATGGACTTTATTTATGTGGTGCTGAGGATTGAACCCAGTGCCTCATGCATGCTAGGCAAGCGCTCTACCCCTGAGCCACAACCCCGGCCCTTCCTTTGTTTTATACCCTGTGGTTCCCAAGCAAGATTGCAATTGACAAAAAACACTGCTTTTATTGAATTGAGTCAAAACAATAAATAAAAGTTGTATAACACTGTGATGAACAGTTTATAATCAGAGATAAATGCTGGTGCTTTTTTCAGCTGCTGGATTGTAGAGTCATGTTCAGTACATTTGTTGCGATCTTTATGGTGTAACTGGCCTCTTCCTTATGCCCAGGAAGTGAGGAAAAAGTAGCTCTTTGACAGGAGACTAAACTGATGTAGCAGCAGTCAGAGAGACCATCATGGTTTGGTGAGTCAGGACCTGAGCTCTAGTCAGTCTTCCTGTGGGTATGCAGGTTCTAAGAAATTGCTACCAGTGTCGCTTGGGAAAGCAAATTGTGCTTTGGTATCCTGGTCTCTAAGTGGGGATAATTATATCAACACCTAGATAACAAATATTATCTATAAAGCTTAAAACTATGTGTAATCCCAGATACTCAGGGAGCTGAGGCAGGATTGTGAGATCAAGGGCAGCCCAGGCAACCTAGATGCTGTCTGAAAATAAAATTTAAAAAGGGCTGGGTGTAACTGGCACTGTAGCACATGCTTGCAATCCTAGCAACTCAGGAGGCTGAGGCAAGAGGATTTCAAGTTTGAGGTCAGTCTCAGCAACTTTCTCAAAAAGAGCTGGGATATAGCTCAGTGATAAAGCATATCAGAGTTCAATACCCAGAACAAGGTAAAAAGAGCTGGGAATATAGCTTGGTGTTAGAGCACTCGCCTAGCATGTACAAGGCCTGGGTTCAATCCCTAGTACCAAAACAAAACTAATCTCCCCTTTAGAAAGTGTATTTGTGAAGTACATAATACTTTAGATTTTTGGTATTGAGGACTGAACCTAGGAGCACATTACCGCTGAGCTATGTCACCATTCTTTATTTTGACATAGGGTTTCACTAATTTCCTTAGGCCCTCCCTAAATTGCTGAGGCTAGCTTTGAACTCATGATACTCCTGACTCATTGGGATTACAGGCATGTGCCACCATCCCAATTTAACACCTTTTAGTGTCTAGGAAAGCAGCAAAATGTGGCTGACTTATTCCTTACAATAGATGCACTTGCAAAGGTCACTAACGTTCCTTTCGATGATTATGGATCACCACTTAAAAAAACTATACTTTTAGTTGCTATTATTTACTGAGCACTTACTAGGTGTGAGGCACTGTGCTCAAGCACATGTCAGTTATTGTGTAAACCATAGGACAACCCCAAGGAATACTATTATTCCTATTATTATAGTACTATTATTCCTATTCTACTGAAGAAACTACGTTTAAAGAAGTCAAGGCACACAACTAGTCAGGATTTAAAGTTTATGCACCACTTTACCTGTAGGAGCAAAAGTCGCTTTTGTGATGCATTCTCTCCTTCCCTGGCTCAGCACCTCTCCCCTCCACCTCTGAGGCAGCTAAGACCCAAAGATTTAGACACAAGTCTCTGTTGGAGAGGAAAGGGATATTCTCCAAGTGCCTTCCCTTTAGCTTCTTTCTCTTCCTTGGTTTTGTCCCTCCCAGCCACTCAGGAAGGAGCCAGGCATATACAGAACTCAGGGTCTATTTATTTGGAAGGAGATGTCAGTGCTTTATCAAAGATGAAGAGGTCAGAGAATGATGATGAAATAAAGGCCCCTCAGCTGGGACATTTCTTGGCCACAATGAGGACAGCAGAAGGCACAAGTCCTAAAGATGGAGGGAAAAAAAAGGCTTGAGCCACAAGAATACTTGTTTTTTGCTCTCCAAACTCCTGGATTCATGCCATCCCCACAAATCCCTTCTTTATATCCCTTCTTTTCCCTCCATTCCTCCAAATCCTGGTTTCTGGTCTCACATGCCATACCCAGCTCCTGCAGAGGCCGTTCCATGTCAGCTTCTGAGAAGGCCCGTCTGGGAAAGCCACTAAGCAACTGCACTGGGTCCTGGCCCCCTCCAGGTTCCTCCCCACGGTGGAGCTCCACATAGAGCCTCACTGCTGCCAGCTGTTCCCGAGCCCGAAATGTCTGGGTCAGTGAAGTTCCATCTGGCAACCTGACCTAAGGGCAAGAGAGATTTCCAGTATTGTTAAGCACCAAAACCAATAAGGAAAAGAGTTAAAGTTGGCCCCTCCTTCTTCTTAGACTAAATCAGTATACCTACTATTTAAAGCACTTAATGAACAACCACTTATGCTCTGCCTTACTAAGTTTGAACAAGTGGCTCCAACTTCCTTGCAATTCAACACAGACAAGATTATAAAAAAATTTCAGGATAAATTCCACATTGTGAAAGCAGCTGTGTAATGAACCAAATGAAAACAATGTAAGTAAAAGGATAAATGCTGAGTAAGAGGGAGGTATGGATTTAAATATGACTGGAGCAGGTGAAATTTGATATCTTTCCTAAGAGTGGAACAGGTAGGATTTCAAGTCATGTACAAAGAAGGAAGAGATTTGGCAAAGGGAATGTAACTGAAATAAGCTCTGAGCTGGGCTCCTTATAGGTCAACAAAGGGGTTACAAGAGCAAGACAGGAATCAGAATCGGTACCTGTATGCGACACTGGTCATATTCCCGCTTGGTAGGAGGTTCCTGGCTGGGAGAGGAGGGAACAGGACCTGGCTCTGTCACTGGTGGGGATGGCCGAGAACCCACACTACCACCATACTGGAGAACAAAGTAAAACAGGAGTCAGGCACTTACCCACCCTCCAGAAATGGGTGGTATGGATGGTATTTACTCATGCTTCCCCTCTGAAGCTGGAAAAGGGTTTTAGTGTGCCTTTTGCATTATAATCACTGTCTTTTCAACACCCACCTTTTTGGCTCTCTCTGCTTTGTCCCTTTCGATCTTTTCTCGAACCCTCTGTCTGGAATGCAGACAGGAAGAAAATAGGTCAGACCTTAACAAACCAAATGTTGATTTTTTTTTCTCCTGTAAACCAACATGCCCATCACCCAGACCTGGCTGCTAACTCTTCAGCCTTTTCCCTCCTCCGCTCCTCAGCAGCTCTGCGCATCTCATCTTCCTGTAGTCTCTGGCGTGCAGCTGAAAGCTCTTGACCTTGTCTCCTGCGCTGTTTTTCTCGCTCCAATGCTTCCCGCTCCTCCCTTTCTTCACGTTCCCGCTGCTTCTGGGCCACCAGCTCCAACATCCTGTTGCAGAAAGGACACAGTTCAAGAGAAATGGACACGCAATAGGAAGGGATGGAACAAAATTGGCTGATGTGTCCCAAAATAAATGAATGAAAGAACAGGGGTAGCAGTATAGCTCAGTAGAATAAATGCTTAGGATATTGAAGTTCGGGATTTAAAAAAACAAAAACAAAAAAAACAGAGAATAGAAAAAAGTCAAGGTTCTTCAAAAGTATTGTGGAAGGGTGGAAGATAACCCTCAAAAAAGTTACCTGAGGGCTGGGGATATAGCTCAGCTGGTAGAGCAATTGCTTAGCGTGCACAAGGCCCTGGGTTCCTTCCCCAGCACCATCAAGAAAAAAAAAGCTACTTTACCTCTTGGTCTGTTCTTGTCTTTCCTCTTCAGTCAAAACGGGTTTGCTTTCTCCGGCAGCCGTTCCAGGTCCTACAAACAAGCAGTATTATTACCCCGACAGCTCTTCGTGGGGCCCGCCTGAATAATCACACCACGTCTCCCAGTGAGAACCTTCAGGGCCAACTTGTTCTGAGGGGGTGGGTTCCCGTCCCAGGACATGTCCAAGAGGAGTCTCTAAAGGCTCATCCACGTCGGGGTCATCTTCGTGCTCCATCAGCCTGGCAGGGAAATCGGCAGTGAGGTCAGCATGAGACTGCTCCTCCCAGCAGCCCCCAATCCTCCGCCACCGAGTCTGAAGGCTCACCAGTCCATCGCAGCCTCGATGCCCTGGTTCCCTGTGAGGGCCAGAGCCTTCTCCCTGCGGGCAGAAACACCGTGAATAGCGCCTACGGACCATGGTGACCGCCAGGACGGGACTAGGCTGGGGTAAAGGTCCAGACAGGTCCGCGGTCCCCCAGCCTGGCGGGCCGGGGTTGGGTGCTCCCTTACGCGCGTCCCCTGGGGAAGCCCATCTCGATGAGACTCTCCAGAGCCGTCAGCTCCGCCATGCCGCCGCCGCCGCCGCCGCTTCCGCGGGGACCTGATGTGGCAAGAAGGAGGGTGGGAAAGGTCAACGCAAGGGAACCCTGCGCCCGATTACCACCGATCGGGCGCTCGTTCACTCACCCGGCTCGGGACCCACCGGGGACACCGACAAGAAGAAAGGCGAAGGGAAGCGGAAGTGCCCGAATCTGTTTGGGTCACGTGGGGCTGTCGTGGACGGATGCCGCGGAGTGCCAGAAAACTCGCTGGCCCGCCTCCAGGATTTTGCGTGGGCGGAAGGAGACCTACCAAACCCCAGTGCTCCCCCTCAGTGCCGAAGAAGCGCCCTGAGGCTTGGAAACCCAAGAGCCGAATGAGGCCAGTTCCCAGAATTTCACACTGCTTCGCCTTCCTTAAAAATTAAAATCGTGGCCCTTATCTTACTATGTAAGTAAGATGTGGGTATAATGAACCAATAATAAATAAAAAATTTATGCTGCATGGTTAGTAATTCACCAAACAATCTTTTCAAAAACAGACACTCTGATGTGAGTTTTTTGTCAACTATTATATTATGAATGAATGAAGCTCAGTAAATGAATAATTTGAACTACATACTTGCTTAGGGTGCCTGTCATTCATTGTTAAAAAAAAAACTTTTAGGTATATAAAATTTTAATAGTGTATATACCATCGTGATATAATGGAATTTTCATAAAATGTACATTAATAATGCTGAAGTCTTTCATTGAGTCTTATATCAGTTTATGAAATAAACTTACTATGTGTGATTTCAAAAAAAAAAAAAATTGTGGCCCTTAAGTGCAATCGTTTGGAAAGTTGTTTGTCAGTGTTTCTCAGGAGCCATAGAAATGGTCATGCTCTTTGATCCACTCATCTTCGGGGAATTGCGCCATCCTGTGCCCGATTGCCAAAGGAATCTTTGCAATACACAGTATCTGAACCTGGGTCATCACCATGTCACCCCGGTAGTACAAGCCCAAAGGCTGACTTTCTCTTGCCCCCATGTTTTAGTTTTAAGAGCCCCATCTATAAAATGGACATAATGATGACAGCTATGTAGGTGCCTCACAAGACGGTATGGTATAAATTATGGTAGTTACTGCATAGTTTCATTTCCTTCAAATTGAGGATAACCTGTGCATGTTGTGAAACAGGCCCAGTAGCACTGGGTTCAAGCCTCAGTACCACATAAATAAATAAAATAAAGGTACTGTGTCCATCTGCAACTAAAAAAAAATATTTTAAAAAGGGTGGGGAAAGCTCAGTTGTAGAGTGCTTGCCTTGCATGTACAAAGCCCTGGGTTCAATCCCCAGCACCACATAAATAAGTTAATAAATGAAATTAAATAAATTAAAAAGTGTTGGGAATGTAGGTCAGTTGAAGAACACCTTTGAGTTTAATCCCCAGAACTGGAAAGAAAGAAAGGAAAGAAAGAAAAAAGAAAGCTGGATATAGAAAAGACTGTTTTGTATTGCTACATAGTATAAACCTCACCTTTACTGGTCTTACAACTCCTCCCCCCCAATCCCGGAAGAGCTGGGGATGGAACCAAGGGCCTTGTGCATGCTAGGCAAGCAGTCTACCACTGTTATACCCTGGCCCTAACTTTTTAAAAATTTAATTGTAAAACAAACACATACAAGTTTCAAGTAACACTGACACGTACAAAGTGAAACTTCTCTTCTTCCTTAATTGCCCTTGCTTGGAGTATACTTCAGTGCTAGAGCACTTGCTTAGTATGAAAGAGGCCCTGGGTTAGATCCCCATGTAAAAAATAAATAAATACATACATAAAAAGCCATTAGGCTGAGAATGTAGCTCAGTCATAGAGTGCTTGCCTAGCATGCACAAGACTTTTGGTTTGATATGCAGCAAAAGAGATAATTGCCCTTAGTAGAGCAGTTTTTTTGTTTTGTTTTGTTTTGTTTTGGGTACTGGGAATTGAACCCAAGGTACTTAAACACTGACTACATCCCCAGCCCTTTTTAATATTTTATTTAGAGACAGGGTCTTGCTGAGTGGCTTAGGGCTTGGATAAGTTGTTGATACTGGCTTTGAACTAACAATCCTCCTGCCTCAGCCTCCTGAGCTAATAGGATTACAGGCAGGTACCACCCCTCCCAGAAGCAGAGCAGTTCTTTTTTTTTTTTTTTTTAAACAATGTGATTTTTTAAATTTCTTTTTTTAAAAAAATATTTATTTTTTAGTTTTCGGCGGACACAACATCTTTGTTTGTATGTGGTGCTGAGGATCGAACCAGGGCAGCACGCATGCCAGGCGAGCGCGCTACCGCCTGAGCCACATCCCCAGCCCCAGAGCAGTTCTTTACAAAGAACAAATATTTTGTTTTTCACTCATTATTCAGTCATAGACAATGCTGAACATTGGCAAATCATAACCTCCTTATATGTTAAAGGCCTTATGATTTCCTACAAAAGAATGTACTTTAAAGAACTTTAGCCATCACTCTTTGTTGGAACATTTAAATTTTCTTCAGTGTGGTTTTAAGGACATCCTTGTTTGTGTATCCTCACCTGTTTACTTAAGTACCCAGGGGAAGGCATTCACCTCTGGAAGTAATTCAAATAGGCAATACTCTAAAATTTGATTATTTTTAAAATGATTGGACCATTAGAATAAATTTAATTTTTTTTTGAGAGAATTTTTTAATATTTATTTTTAGTTTTCGGCAGACACAACAGCTTTGTTTGTATGTGATGCTGAGGATCGCACCTGGGCCGCACACATGCCAGGCGAGCAGGATACCACTTGAGCCACATCCCCAGCCCCCACTAGAATAAATTTAGATTGTTATCTAGAACACATGTGGCATTACATTGTAGTGATTACCTTGTGACTTTTTATTTAATGACTATTTCCTCAGCAATCATTGACTTATGAATGAGGAGACCCACTCTATTATTCGTAAAGACATGCTTTTCATGCATTCTCACTTAATCCTTACCACGAACATTCCAAGAGATAGTATCACCTTTTCAAAGATGAGAGATTTGAAGTCCTAAAGGGTTTGAAATTACAACTAAGGAGTTCAGATAGGATTCCTGCTTAAATTGCCCAACTCAAAAGCTCTTCATTTTACCATAGAGAGGGGCAACAAAGCATACAGGTTTAGTGAAACACAATGCATGGTAGAATTCTAGCTCTGCTACTTTCTACTGCCTTTATGATATTAGATGAATTATCTCATCTTTCTGTGCCTGTTTCCTGATATTAGATGAATTATCTCATCTTTCTGTGCCTGTTTCCTATGACTAATAATAACACAGAATAGGGACCGTTATTATGATTAAATATGAGTTAATCAACTAAGCCTCAAGTACATGTAACTGAAAGCTCGGTCCTTGTCCTTGAAACCAATACAATAATGAAGACAAGGTCTTGAGAAAAAGGAAAAAGCTTTATTGCTTTGCTAGCAAAGGAGAAACACAGGGGACTCCTGTCCCAAAGACTGTGATTCTGCTCATTTGCAGGAACAGGAGGCTTTTCTTTCTTTCTTTTTTTTAATGTTTATTTTTTAGTTGTAGTAGAACACAATACCCAGGGCCTCGCGTGTGCTAGGTGAGCGCTTTACCACTGAGCCCCAGCCCCAGCCTGAGAGGGGGCTTTTATAGAGGTGATTCAGAGAAAATGAGATCAGGGAGGAGAGAACAGGGAGGAGAAGATCAGGGAAAAGAAGATCAAGAAGATCAGGGAGGAAAAGTTTAAGGAAAAGAATATCAGGGAAGATCAGGGAAAAGAAGAGCAAAGAGGAGGTCAGGAAGGAGAAGGTTACAGAAAAGAAGATCGGGAAAAAGAAAAAAAAATCTAAGTTTCAAAGCCACAAGAGATAGTCAAAGCATCAAGTGAACCTTGTCACATACATATATTTTCCATATGAATAACTTTTTTTTTGATGGACCTTAATTTTTTATTTGTATGTGGTTCTGAGAATTGAACCCAGTGCCTCACACACGCTAGGCAAGTGCTCTACCACTGAGCTACAACCCTGTCAGTCAATATGAGTAACTTATTATAATTATAATTATTATTATTATTCTACCTCCTAAATAAACATATTTTGTAAATTTTATTTTTGGGTACTAGAGATTTAGTCCAGAGGAGCTTTACGACAGAGCTCAATCCCCCAGTCTTTTTTTTTTTTTAAAGAGAGAGAGAGTTTTTCTTAATATTTATTGTTTAGTTCTCGGCGGACACAACATCTTTGTTGGTATGTGGTGCTGAGGATCGAACCCAGGCCGCACGCATGCCAGGCGAGCGCGCTACCGCTTGAGCCACATCCCCAGCCCCTAATGTTTTTTTTTTTTTTTTTTGAGACAGGGTCTCACTAAGTTTTTTGGGGGTGGGGAGGGTGTCCCACAAAATTGCGGAGGCTCTCCTTGAACTTGCAGGCCGGAGTCTTGAAAAACAACTAGAAGTTAACTAAGAGGAGAGAAGAGGCCAAACATCTCAGGCAGAGGAGCTGGTAGGTGCAAAGTCCAAAATGAGGGATCATGAAAAGTGACAATTTCTTTTAAATTTCCTTTAATGTTATCACAGTTGGTATACAATAAACACAAATGGGGGATTCCTTGGTATTACTATTGATTTGTCTTATTTTAATTAGCAAGAGCACAAACTTGTGCCGGACAAAGGTTCAGGGCTTCCTTCTCTTCTGTATCCCATCTCAGTCCTTAATCTCCACCCTCCTCAGAAACAGACTCTGATCCAGATATGCTCATCTGGGTAACTTAAGGAAAGGTCAAAGAAGACTGTGGCTCCAATCAGAAAATCTTATCCTGCAGAAGCTTATTCTCAAATGCCACTTAAGCTATGCAAAGTGCCAAAGTGGCAGTGTCTTTTTGTCCCCCCTCCACCCCTTCTGAGGATTGAACCCAGGGGTACTCTACCACTGAGCTACTTCCCCAGTCCCTTTTTTAATTTTTTAGTTAAAACAGAGTCTTGTTAAATTGTCCAGGCCACCAAGCCCAAGAGCAGAACCCTTTGAGGGTGTATGACAGGGGCTGACTTAACTGCAGCCAAAGGGCAAATCCGGCCTGCTCACTGACATATAAGACCCATAAGACCCATGAGCTAAGAATGGGTTTTACACTTTTTAATGGTTATATTTTAAATGACTAGATAAGTACCTACATAATATCCTCAATATTATACTTTTTTGGGGGAGGGAGAGGTGCTGGGGACTGAACCCAGGGCCTTGTGCATGTGAGACAAGCACTCTACCAACTGAGCTCTGTCCCCGGTCCCCTCAATGTTATACTCTTAAACATGCAAAACCTACTTACTAACTCTCTGACCCTCTCTACTTCTGTCTAGCTTTCAGGCAGGAACAAAGTGGCAAGACCCCCAGCTGCGGGGCCCAGTTGTCTGGCGCCAGGCGGCAGCGGGCTGGCCCTTCTGGGAGCCAGCTGGCGCTCCAGGTGGGCTGGGCTGCGCGGAAGTCCCCCAGACCCTCATCAGAGCGCCCCTGCGGCTTGGGCGGTGGCTGCGCGGCGCGGACAGCCCCAGCGCTCCCGGAGGCAGAAGTGCCAGATCAGGGCGACGCAGCTTAGCAGAGCCAGGGCTGTGCCCACCCCCACGGCCGCGTGGATTAGGGTGACCGGTCTGGGTGGCACGGTGAGCCGGCCGCAGGGCCCGAAGGCCGGGAAGGACACCCCCTCGAGGTCCTCCCCACCTGCTTGGGACACGCGGCTCTCCCCGGCCTCATTACCAGCCACCACGCAAACCACATAAGCGCCCCCAGGCTTAAGTCCCTTCAGTTCTGCTCTGCGGACCGTAGTGTTGAGTAGGGGGCCCTTCTGCGGAGCCCCGCTGCCTTCCCAAAGCAGCAGCCGGTAGTGGTGGACCGGGGAGGAGGGGGCACACCAGTGGACCTCGGCGCGGCCCTCTTCGGCCACAATGCGCACCTCTCCTAGGCGTGGCGGGTCCGGAGGCCAGGCAGGGCTGGACAGCCCCGGGCACAGGCAGGCCACCGGCCTGGCCTTCTGCAACTCATTGCAGGGCACCTGCAGGTGGCGGCAACGGTCGTAATCACAGGGGACAGCCAGGGAAGGTGTGCTCACCGTCTCATCTTCCTCCTCTTCCTGGAAGTCTTGAGGAGCCAAGGGCTGAGCTCTGGGAACCGACAAGGTCAGGGCTAGGAGCCACAGAAGGCAGAGAGAGCCCAGCATGGAGTCTGGAAGGGAAAGGGTGAATAGGTAAAGGCTGTCATCCGTGCCTTAGGGCCCCTGCCTGGATAGAACCCAAACACAAGAGGGAATCCAGATGATAAAAGAGTAAGAAGACCAGCTTCTCTTGACAAATGTTCCAAGTTACATGTTTGATTTTGGACAAAATGAAGCTCTGGACTGATATATATCAGAGAAACACACGTGAGCAGCAACATTCGAAGTGCTAGAAAGTTAATGAATAAACAAAATGCTGGGAGGAGAAGGAGGGGAAAGGATTTACTCAGCCAAGAAAGGTGGTAGAATTCCCAGCTGCCACCCAGAGAAAAGATCTAAGTAAACCGAGGATCAGTCAGCAAGACATGCAAAAACCCAACAGGAAGACAGAAGTGAGAAAACACAAAACCGGAGGACCAGAGGAGGAAAGGAGGATCCTGGACTCTTCACTCCCCACCTGTTATCTGTGTGAATCCTGTCCAAGGAGTCCAGAACCCCAGCTGATCGCTCTGGCCCACAGCAGCCCCTCACTAGCGGGGAGACCTTGAGGGAGTGGGAATCTGCAACCAGATGTCTGGGGCTATCAGGTTGAGGAGTCCTGAGGATAGTAGGCCGCGCTGCCTGCACTGTCAGGTTGTATCTTCAATTTTCTTTTGGCTGAAAGCTTTTGTACCCTTCAACTCTGATGTCACTACCTGGCCCCCTTCTCCACTCCCCTCCCACTGAGTGCCAAGAAGAGGGATGGTCCGCTCAGAGGGCCTGAGTCACAGGGCCAGGGTGGGGAAAGCCATGCACAGCAGTTTTAGCTGGAGCTCAGGATGCCTGGGTTCTGACAGAGGAGTGGAATGTGGAAAGTGGCCAGGAGCTGAGAATCCAAAGGCTGAAGTCATGTGAAGGGATGGGGAGGGAAATATTGGAGAGTGCCACCTGGCTGGTATAAGAGAGGAAAACAGCTGTGGACAGCATGGGGCCTGGGTTACAAAATGCTGTTTTGGTAAAATCATACCACATGTATGGCAGTCATTTCCTGTCTTCTGCCTCCCAATGGACAGAGATGGGAGGGGTGTAGGGGCCAGAATGATGTATTCTAGCTCTTCAGACCCGCCCTAAATTATCCCCCTTCCATGAGACAAGTCACATGGATGAAGCAGGAAGCCTGCTAGTGGCCAGGATAAATTTTCTCCTTGTACTTCTTAGACTGTGGAAACAACTGTGCCTGAAACAGTCCAGGTCTGCAGGTCTTCCTGTGGGGCAGAGTTCCTTTAAGGGGTAGAGTTGAAGGTGTCTGGGGCACGCATTGCTGGCCTTCTTTCTTTAGGTAGTAGAGATTGAACTCAGGACATTTTATCACTGAGCTATATCCCTATCTTTTTTTAATTTTAATTTTTTGGTACTGAGGATTGAACTCAGGGGCACTCAACCACTGAGCCACATCCTCAGCCCTATCTTGTATTTTATTTAGAGACAGGGTCTCTTGGGGCTGGGGATGTGGCTCAAGTGGTATGGTGCTTGCCTGGCATGCGTGCAGCCTGGGTTCAATCCTCAGTCCCACATACAAAGATGTTGTGTCCGCCGAAAATTAAAAAAAAAAAAAAATAGAGACAGGGTCTCACTGAGTTGCTTAATGCCTCACCATTGCTGAGACTGGCTTTGAACTCATGATCCTCCCGTCTCAGCCTCCCAAGCCACTGGGATTACAGGTGTGCGCCATTGCGCCTGGCTTTATTTTTTGAACAGGATCTCTGTAAGTTGCTGAGGCTGGCTTTGAACTTGTGATCCTTCTGCCTGATCTACAGGCTATGCCTCCATGCCTGGCTGGACACAGGGTTTCAAATAAGCCTAAATCTACTTCAAAGAGTCAGGAAGCAGCTGGCACAAAATAGTTTATTTAAGGGAACACAAGGGGAGATCCCAGGTGGGAAAGTGCTGGAATGTGAGGAATCTGTCCTCTTTTCTTTAGGAGCTGGAGCAGGTGGGGCGCTGTCTCAGAGCACCCATAGAGGGCTCAGAGCTGCCCAGAGTCTCCGGGGCAGGGGCAGAAGCAGAGGCAGAGGCAGAAGCAGGTAGGTTGGCATCAGTCAGCAGAGCAGCATCTTCCCAGGAGCCTGAACCTGGGCCAGGAAAAAACAAAAAAGGAAAAACCAAAAAATCTCAAATGCGATATCAAATTAACCCAGGGTCCTACTCCATCCAGCCCATGCATTCCAGTGTTGGGGACTGCAAAACAAGTCAAGATGGCGCCTGGTAGTTCAAACCACTCCATCCTAATGGCTTGGTGGGGATTCCTTATTGGCTGACTGCTGTATCTAGATGATGCTAATTGAGTCAAGCTGTGTGTAATCAGTTAGGTATATATACCTCTGCTGTTCCGCAATAAAGCGGCTCCCGCTACCTTGGGTGCCCGCTCAGTTCCTGCAGAGTTTCCCTACAATAAAGCAGTTCCCGCTTCAACCTTCAAGTTGCTTGTCACTTCCCGGTTATTTTGCCCGGTAGACTATGGCATTCCAGGGTGCCCCTCACCATCACTGGCCTCCCGCTCCAGCTCCTCCTCTCCACTCAGGGGCTGCTGGTCTGGTTTCTCCTCCTCAGACAGCGGACCCTCTGTGGCCAAGAGTAGGGCTGAGTCAGACCCAGATGCTGAAGGACAGGGCTAAGATGTCAGGAAGGAGGGATTACTGCTGCACCATACCTGTCCCTGAGGGATCTTCAGGGCTCTCACCATCCTCTGTCACATCTGACAGTTGAGTTGCCTCCTCCTGTCTTTCAGGCTCTGCTCCTCCAAAACAAGTAGAGGACAGGATGGGTAGGGTGGCTGTGCCTAGAGAGCAATGCCTACTTCACCTCCTTCAGCCTCCTCTTCCACCCTTAGCTCAGCATGTGAGTGTGCCTTTATGCCTCACACTGGAGGCAGGCAGCTTTGCTTGCCTAACCCCCTCACCTCCCTAACAGCCCCTCAAACAACACCTTTACCAGGCTGATGGGTAGAGATCCTTCGTTGGCCTTCCTTCTGGGAAGTCTCTCTTTTTCGGATATTAACCTATAGAAGAGAAAGGACTGAACAGTGAGTTCTGACTTTCCTCACCATATATGTCCCTGCCCACCCAAATAAACATCCTCAAAGAAAGAAAAAGGGGTCACTGCCCCTTGCAACCTGCAAAGAGAAGCGGTGTCGGGGCCAGATGCCCCCCCACACCCACTGCATGTAGCTGAAGAGCACAATGACGCTGAGGAAGGTAAAGTTGCTGGCAACACCTATGAAGGCGCAGGTCATCGGGAAGTTGTATAGCAGGTACCTGAAGCAGGAAATAGCAATAAGAGTTGAGCAGCCATTACCAAACAGCATCAACTTTCTAATTTCCCAAGCAACTCAACTGAGTTTGGTTAGAGCTAGCCTCTGCCTCCATGTTCCCTGCCCACCCCCTCCCAATTATCAGACCTTGCTGCATCAAGTACTAATAAAGATTAAGGACTCTGGGTAGTCTCAGCATTGCAGGGCCACAGGCAATGGCCTTGATTTTGGCCAATTCTGCTAAGCAAATGAATCAAGACAGTAGTATGTATGTATATTTTACCTTATTTTTGAAATGGGACTTTTAGTATGTTGCTCAGGCTTACCTTGAACTTATAATCTTCCTGTCTCAGCCTCTCAAATAGCTGGGATTTAGGCATGCACCACAATGCCAGACTTATATAGGTATTTTTGACGTTTCCCTGGGAGCCAATATGCTAATGTGCAGCAAGAAAGGGCAAGAATCTGGCCTTTGAAAAACTCAAACCAATGCTGCTCTGTTAACCTTTTACCTTTACTTGGGAAACTCTTCATTTAAGGACAGCATCCAGGAGAGCTGTCAAGGTCTATTTCAGTGATTCCTCACCTGAGCCCAGTGAAATGGGCATGGATGCGAAGGTAGGCTCCATACATCTGGATACGCTTGCTGTGGATCTCAATAATTGCTCCAGTTGTTGGCACATACTAAGAGGGGTGGAGAGAGGGCAGCATCAAGCCAGGGTCTTGATCCTGTCACTCTTGATCCTACCAGCCCGATCTGAGGCCTGCTCTGAAACCAGAGGCTCCTGGAATACAATTCTGGGCTGACAAGAGGGCAGTCTCCTGGTCAGCCTTCACCTCACTCACCGAGTTCTCTCTATAGTCCGCATAGAGTTCCACCTCCAGGAGCTGCTTCTGCTCAGCAAAGCCAAACAGAAGGAGGCTAGAGAAGACTAGCGTGTCAAGCATCTGGAGCAGGTCTGAGCGGTAATGCAGCATCACCTGCCAGGGCCAGGAGGCAGAAATTGGGGTCAGGTATCCAGGTTCCCACAGCTTTCCCCTATCCCTGAGTGGTCCATGCAGGCTGCTCCTCCCCTCCACTTCCTATTCCCCTGTGTCCACTAAACCATTCCACCTACTCAACCTCTGCCCATGACTGACCACATTTCTCCATTCCAGTACAGCAAAGGCCCCTCCTCTAAGACACCTTTCCAGGTGAAGTGTAACATTGACTCTGCCTTTCCCCAAAACAGTTCTGTCATCCAGGATAGGATCCAAACCCCAGCACATCATCTGCTTTCCCCCTAAGACAGACATTCATGATGAGGTTCTCCCGACAGTTCATGCAACAGTGAGATCCCAATGTTGATTAAACATCTACCATGTGAGAGTAAGAACTGCATTCACATTTCCTCCTACAGTCCTGATCGAGGCAGTTACTATGGTACCCATTTAATACTACTTTATGCCTCATGAGTTGTCTGATGTTCCGTGGCTGGCATGTTTCTGGTGAGGATCTATCCGCATGGCTCTAGATCTGTTTTCTGAGAGCTGCTCCACTCTTCACGTCTACTCCAAAGCTGGATGTGCTCATGATGTGCTAGGGAGTTTGGAAAATGTTTGTCTTGGTAAGCAGATTTCTCCTCCCTTATCCTGACGTGTCCTCAGACCTCAGTGCCAAGATTTTCTGCTGAAGCCCTACCCAGATATTCTGACTCTGCCATCATTCTTCACAACTTCCCAGACAGGCCATGAACACTTACCGAACGGGAAGAGGTGGAGATGATTCGGCCACCTCTGGTGTAGCATGAAACAGTGACCAAAAACATGCCCAAATCTTGATTCACAGGAGACTCTGGCAACTCAAGCTCTAAGGTGATGCGATATGGCTGTCCATACATCAGCACCTGCCCAAAGTAGCCCCCATTTCATTTCAAAAACTTTTTTTTTTTTTATTATACTGTCCAAGTTCTATCTTGCAAATATTCTGCCACCCCCTTGGTTAGCCCAAAGGCCTTCCAAAGGTTTGTCCAGAGAAGGTGCTGCCCCCTTCTGGTGGCTGGGTACCTCCACTTCCGTATCCTATTGGCTCTTCTGAATCAGTCCCGAAAGGCTGTCATATTTCTTTCCCAAAAGTGAACGGTCATGTTGCCAACTGGGCCATCTGTGACTCAGGCCTGTGCACTGCTGAGGCTGTCCCTCTTGGGATCAGCTGCCCTCAATTGTTATTAATTAACCAAGCACCAGAAGTGCTCAGCCTCCCTAGCCAGCTCTCTGACAATCACTGTTAGCAGTAGCATCTTGATGTCATTCTGAGTCCCTAATCTTTTTTTTAAAATATACCTTTATTTATTTATTTAAAAATATTTTTCTAGTTTTTGATACTTTTATTTTATTCTTTTATTTATTTATTTATTTATTTATTTTTGTGGTGCTGGGGATTGAACCCAGGGTCTTGTGCATGCTAGGCAAGCACTCTACCAACTGAGCTATATCCCCAGCCCTATTTTATTATTTTATATGCAGTGCTGAGAATCGAACCCAGTTCCTTATACATGCCAGGCAAGTGTGCTACCGCTGAGCCCCAGCCCCAGACCCTTATTTATTTTTATGTGTACTGAGGATTGAACCCAGTGCTTCATCCATGCTAGGCAACAACTCTACCACTGAACAACACCCCCAGCCTCCCTTTATCTTTTTTTTTTTTTTTCTTTTAGATAAGGTCTGTTGCCCAGAATGGCTCTAAACTCCTAAGTCAGGTGATCTTTCTATCTCAGCCTTCTAAGGAGCCAGGATTATACACCTTAACCTGGGGTTTGAGTCCCTATCTTGGTCCTGCTGGTGGGTACCTACCATCACTCCTCATACCTCCCACAATGGGAGTTTTTCACTGGTCTAAACCTCAAAATGTTAAAGTTTTCCTAACCATTCCTATATTCTTATAATTGAATCATGTATTTATTTTTTGGTGCTAGGGATTGAATCCAGGGCCTCATACATACTAAGCACATGCTCTATGACTGAATTTCACCCCTAAGCTCCTCCAACCCCCTCTAATGATTCTTGTCTAGCAGATGACCCCTCAGAGTGGTATATGAGAAATCAGAGCTAGCCAGGCATAGAGGTGCATACATGTAATTCCAGCAACTTAAGAAGCTGAATCAGGAGGATCGCAAGTTCAAGGCCAGCCTCAGCAACTTAGTGAGGCCCTTAGGTAATTTGAGACCTTGTCCAAAAAAAAAAAAAAAAAAAAAAAAAAATGACTGGGGATGTTTCTTAGTGGTTAAGTACCCCTGGGTTCAATCCCCAGTACTAAAAAGTAGAAAGGGTCTAGGCTAAGTTGCTGAGGCTGGCCTTGAACTCATATCTTCCTACCTCAGTCTGTGGAGTTGCTGAGATTATAGGCATGCACCACCATGCCCAGCCTTCAAGATCCTTTTTAAGTTCAGGGATTCTATCCTTTATTAGAACTTCCACCAGCTTGCTTAGTCTTTGTATGCATTTATCAGAATTCTCAGGTTTTATTTTATTTTTTTAGACATAGATGGACCTTTATTTCATTCATTTATTTGTTGAGAATCAAACCCAGTGCCCCACACATGCTAGGCAAGTGCTCTATCACTGAGCCACAATCCCAGCCCAGAATTCTCAGTTTGTTTAAATCACAATGGCATGTGGCCAGTCCTCTGGCACAATACCCTTTGAATAACAGGTCACATACTTATCAACTATTTCATAATTTTATATACAAGCCTTTAAAACTCTTGGATGGATGCCATTCTATTCCAATGAAACAGCTGATTTATTCACCTAAATCCAAAACACACTACTGACATTATCTAACAGATATGACCTGTCTGAAACAAGTCATGTCTCACCTGTTGAGAATGAGAATATTTCTAATGTCTGCTGCAGAAAGATCAAAACACACTATTCATTTAGATTCTAATTTCTCTTCAACTTCTATTTCCTTCCTCTTTTTTATATTTATTTTTTTAGTTGCAGTTGGACACAATTCCTTTATTTTATTCATTTATTTTTATGTGGTGCTGAGGATTGAACCCAGGGTCTTGCACATGCAAGGCAAGTGCTCTACCGCTAAGCCACAACCCCAGCCCTGCTTTCCTTCCTCTTGTCTCTTACTCAATCCCTGTTCTCCCCATCTTAAGCCCTACTATCTCAAGTCATCAAAACTCTAATTAACTTCCCTGTATCTCCCATACTCACCCGATCACGTCCACTTTTAGCCAGCGAGACATTGGCAACAGGAAAGGAGCAGAGTGAGGTGGTAGAGGAATCACAATCGGTCCTAAATGAGAAGGGGGAATGATACTCTGCTAAGTTAGAGTCCACTTTACTTATATCTGCAATTCTTTTGGGTTCCTAGGGTTCCTTTCTTTTTTTTTTTTTTTTTTTTTTTAATTTTTTTAACATTTATTTATTTTTTCTTAGTTCTCGGCGGACACAACATCTTTGTTGGTATGTGGTGCTGCTGAGGATCGAACCCGGGCCGCACGCATGCTAGGCGAGCGCGCTACCGCTTGAGCCACATCCCCAGCCCCCCTAGGGTTCCTTTCTCTCCCCAATCCTTTCTGATAGGTGAACAAATGTGACCAGTAGATTCAAGATACTAGAATGAATTTTTTTTCAGACTTCCCCAATTCTCTTCCTGCTACTTCAGTTTATTGCCTCTCATGGGAACCTACAGATATGGTGTTTCTAAAGACTCCTTTGAAGAACTTGATAAAATATAGATTCCAGGGTCCTAACCCAGAGATTCTGATTCAGTAGTTATAGTCTGGTCCCTATTTTGAGAAAACTCCCCAAAATGGTCTATAGATGACTTTTAAAGTCATTAAACTGATCAAATTGTAGGGAAAACTCTATATGGTATATAGGTATGCAACATACACCTGGGCATGTACATACACTATTATGGCAGGAAAGATCATAGGTTTCTTAGGATCTATGTCCCCTAAAAGTTTAAGATCTACCTTAGAAATTTCAGTGCATGACTAGGGATTCAGGACAGGGGAAAAAAAAGATATTGGACCACTGATAATAATGTCCCCTTCAGCTAATTGGTCCTATACCCATTCTTAGGAATAAGAGAAAGAATCTGGCAGTGTAGGAAATGGGAAAGAATAAGGGGCCAGGCAAGTAGTAGGACTCTTGGAGTCAAGTTTTTGTACCCAGTCACCTTGTATTTCCACAATCTATTGTGCAGCAGACTATTTGGGATAGGAGGCAGTAAAGTAAAAGGCAAAGGAGATATTTCCTAATACTACTTCTGCTGAAAGCCAAGTGAGTTTTGAGATGCCCAAGGGGTTGGATTGGTTCAAACTTCTACAGTGGCTCTGAGAGAGGTTTGATAGAACCTAAACAGAACTGACCCTTATTTTTTAACCAGAAATAAGCGACCACAGATAGAACTAGCACTCTAAAATCCTACCATCCCAGACCTGATCCCGCCTTGGGTTGTGGTGGGTGAGAAGTTCTGTTAGCACAACAGGCTCAAGTTTCCTCTTCTGTAAATGAGGAGACTGAAATGAATAAGCTCCAAGGGTCCTTGCAGCAATTTTCACACAGGATTCCTCCATTCTGACAGAAGACCCCTCTCACCTGTAGTAGAAATGCACAGGGCTGAGGTGGCTGACTGTCGGCATGTAGGAATAGTAGAAGGAGCCATAGAGAAAGACAGACACCCAGAGCAGGAGGAGGATGGTGCAGAAGAGTACCCCAAACTGCAGCAGCAGCCTGCGGGCACGGCCTGCCAAGACATGGCCCACTTCCTGGGCCCACAATAAGGCAGGTACTGGTGGATCATTGACCATGGCAGGGAGAGCAGGGGGTCTAGCCCCCAATTCAGGTCTTGCGTTCTTAGCTGCTCTGCCACCTGGACGCCACCCCTGGCCATGGGATGAGGCAGCTGGCGGTTCCTGGAAAAAAGAAAAAAATGAAAAAAGAATGATTCCTTCCCATAAGCAGGTGGGGACAAAAAAGACAAGTTAACTAGACTGGGGAAACTAGAGATAGCAGGGTAAAGCAAAGTCATTTTTTTTCATATGGCCTTTCTCCAAGTGGTTAGGCTTCCCAGCCAATTATTCCTTCCTTTCCCTTGTCTTCCTTTCCCTTTAATACCTTTGCCCCAGTGTCAGTGCTTCTCAGTTGAACTCTTCCCTCAGAAGCATCTGATTTTGATGCTTGATACTCATTCATAGCTAGCAATACATAACACAGAGAATGAGCATCTTAACATTCTCTCAAAGCAATTTTATGCCAGGCCCACAGTGCCTGCCTATAATCCCATGCTGGAGGTTGAAGTCAGCAATTTACAGAGATCCTATCTCAAACAAACAAGGGCTGGGGTGTAGCTTAGTGGTAGAGTGACCCTGGGTTCAATCATCTCTTTAACCCACACGATGACACGAATCCACAGTGCCAGGTGGTTGCAGGGAGAGGATGCACGACTTGCCTATGGTCGCACAGCAGGACTCAAAGCCAGCAGCCTAAGAGCAGTCACAATTGCCTCCCGAGCTTCTCTCCACCTCTAGCTGCGCTAGCTTCGGATAGGTGCCCCGCACGCCCGGCAGGGCGTCTTGCAGCCAACGGCTGCTCCCCGCCAGTCCCCTCGGGCCCGGTGGTGGGTGCGGCGCGGGAGCCCCCACCTAACTGCGCCACCATGGAAACCAGCCCGCCCGCCGCCACAGCACTGCAGACTCACCAGCCTCGCGCGCTGCCGGGGCAACGGCGAGAAGGGATTTCCGGCTGTCGGAGAAGTCCCGCCCCTTTCTGCCGTCAGCCATTGCAGTCTGGGGGCGGGGCCTCGTCAGGGGCGTGACCTGACAAGGGGCGGGGCCCTGTCTCTTCCGGCCCCCCCAGTCTCTCTGCAGCCCTACGCCCTGGACCACAGGGGCAAGATGCCTCTCTCCAGGCTCCGAGAGATATGCCCCAGGGCATGTTCTGACTCAGCAGAGTCCCCTCAGCCTTCTGCTGGGGCACAGCCCTTTGCCCATACCCTTCACCAGCGGCCACTTAACTCCCGAAGCGGGGGGGCGGAGGTGGGGTGGGGGACGCGAGCAACGATTTTTTTATCCCTCAAGGCTCTTAGAAACTGTGCATGTCCAAGGCGGGGAGTATTCCTTCAGGGGATGTTGTATTCTGCGGGAACCAGTCCATCCCGGGTGTTGCGCAGGTGGCCGGCCTGCTGTCCGCTATTTACAAGCGTGTCAATATTGCAGTCTCGCCATTGGTCTCCAGCTCTTAGTGAGTGATCAACCTCCTCTGACCCTAAGTGGACGCACTCTCCCTAAAACATTAGTTTAGGTCTTGGCAGATGGCGTCTTATATTTTGTATCTATCTAATTACCCCACTTAAGTTCCTCCATACAGAAGTCCTCCATACATCTTTGCATAATGCTGCAGGCGTGGGAGTACCTATTCAAAATGTCTGAAAATTTTCCAAATCAATACACCTTCCCTTGCTATTTGCTACCCTCCCCCCTCCCCCAAGCCCACCTATTTCCAAAATATTTCCACTGACTCCCAAACAAGGCCCCTTACCTCTTTGTCCGATCCTTTGATCTGGTCTCGGCACACCTCTTTACCCCCAGCTTCTCCTTCTCTTTGGTCTGCCATTTCTTTAGACATCTTCCTGTCCCTGGATCTCAAAAGTCACTTGTGGCTAGACTGTAGTGATCTAGAAGCTGATCACCTGTAGCGCGTCACATTTTCCTGGGTATGGGGAATGGAGGGTTCCTGGGAGAGAAACGAACATTCAGGTGCTAAGTGCTGTGTCAGGGTAGAGAGGAAGGGAGGAGGGGGCTGACTGCCCAGCTGATGTCAGATTTTCAAATGAGCAGGGTCCCCCACAGCCAGTAAAGACTCCACTGCAGGGGCGGTCACAGGCCTAGACCACCCCATTTGAGGGGGGAGTCTGCTTCGGCCTCAGCTCCTTTGGAGAGGGCTTTAGTCCAGGCTTGGGATGCCTGCAGTGGGGGAGGGGCAGGTAGTGAGACAGTAATAGTGGGGGTGTGCTCAGGGGATGCAAGTGGCAGCCAGGCTCCCCCACTGGCCAGGCAGTTGGTATGCTCCAGGATTTGAGCAGCTCCTTCTAGCATCCTTCATCCTTCAGGTATCAGGCATCTAGGCACTGCTTGAGCTGCAGAAATTGAGAGACCACCCCTTCACGGACCTCAAGCCTGACCCTTTCCCAGTAGCCTTTTCTGTATTATCTGCTTCTGCATCAGATATTTTCAGCTGCAACTCCCTGCAGGGTGGCGTACCCCCCCATCTGAGGCAGTTTTTGGTGCCCCCCTCCCCCACTGACCTTACACTCCAGGGCTGAGGCTGCTGCTGCCGCCTGTCACTTCAGGTGAGTAGGAAGCAGCTTGTTTTTTATCCCATTGGGATTCAAGGAGGGTAGGTGGGGGTGATATGCCCTCCTCATCAGGGTGGGGCTCTTTTTGGTTTAGGCTTTTAGAACTGGGAACACACCTGGCTTGAAGGACTGAAAAAACCTTAGATCATTTGCATGTTTGATGACCTGGGGTCCAGGCCATGTGGCCCACCATCTCCTATTTTTCCACTGAGGAAGACAGGGATGGGACAGGCAACCAGAGAGGGTTGGGAAAAGAGGGAAACAAAATATTGGGGCATGATCCACCCTTGTAAAGGTTGGTGAGGAGTAAGCACAGAGGGGGCCTTTTAGCTGAAATAGCTCTGAACTGTCACTCTCTTTTCTCCAGGATGAAAGGGGAGACTCCCGTGAACAGCACCATGAGTATTGGGCAAGCCCGCAAGATGGTGGAACAGCTAAAGATTGAGGCCAGCCTGTGCCGGATAAAGGTGGGTGGGACCCTGGCTTGATTAGTTGGCCAGGCCTTACTGTGCGGTAGGTTTCCAAACCTCCTGATAAGAGATGCTTCTTTCCTTGACTTCCTGAGGTTAGGGGAGGAGGCTGGGGCTCTGCTAGGAGAGCTAACCCCAGGTTTCTGTGGGGATGAGGGAGAAGACAGTCTCAAGGAGCCCTACCCATGGTAAAAGATACCCCCTTTGGAAAGAGGCTGTAGTCCCTTTCAAGGATTCTGGCTAACTTCCCTTCTTATGGCTGTGCCCCAGGTGTCCAAGGCAGCAGCAGACCTGATGACTTACTGTGATGCCCACGCTTGTGAGGATCCCCTCATCACTCCTGTGCCCACTTCGGAGAACCCCTTCAGAGAAAAGAAGTTCTTCTGTGCCCTCCTCTGAGCTACTTGGTTCCTACTCTCCTCACCTTACCCTCTCTGTCCTTCCTTAGGTCGGTAACTGTGGAGAGCTTCAGAGGCTCCCCGCAGCCCATTCCTACCCTTGCCCCGCCCTGTGAGTTTATCTGAAGCACAAGACCCTGCTCACCCACATAGACCCCTCTCCTCTCCCTCTGCGGCCAACCCCAAGCAACCCGTGACTAGGGCACTCTTAGCTCTACGATCAGAGAGGTTTCTGCCAAACTGCCAGCGTCCTGTCCACGTCCCTCTGTGACCCGTTCAGACAATGGAGAGAGGGACGCGCCAGGTGCCTGCTCTCAGTCACACCGGGAGCTACTGGAAGGTTAAAGCCATTTAAAGAATAAATTCATCCAGAACCTCAGAGGGCAGCTCCTGTGTTAGCATTCTTGGGGTAGAGAATCCTAGACAACAGATTTGCCATACCCCGGAAACAGGGCCAAAGAAGGTTAGACGTTGTCAAGGATGGGAGCTCAGCGGGGCCGGGGTGGCGGCGCATCGCCACTGGGAGAGGTGTTACAGCGGACACTCAGAAGCTGCGGGGATTGTACACACACCCACACGCGCGAGCGCACAGAAGGCAAGTAAGCACGAAGCAGACTGAACAGGGTAGGATTAGGGGGCTGCGGGAAGGTAGTTGCTGGTCGACCCACCCTTAGGAGCGGAGGGGCGGGGCGCGCGGGGCGGGGCGTACCGGGCACCGCACCAGGGGCCGCTTCGTGCTAAGATGGCTGCGCCCGCTGTGTCGTGCAAGATGGCTGCCGCCCGGCCGCGCCAACATGGCGGCCTCCACACCGGGCGGCCCGCCGTACGGGATGCTCTCAAAATGGCGGTGCCCGGAACATAGGGCGCTCCCAATATGGACCCTTCTGTGTTCGTCGATCTCAAAATGGCTGCTCCTACCCTTACGAATTCGGTGTCTGCACCCCACAGTTTTGAACCTGACGACCGCCCCGTGGTGTCCAAGGCAGCCATAAGGATGGATCATGGGACAAAAGGGCTCCAGTTAGCATAGCGTGGCCCGCGCTGGTCGCGTGGATTTTAGGGGGAAAATGAAGGTTTCTGTATCTCGCCAAGTAGACTCCCTTTGAGGCGGCAATGCAAAATAGGGGTCTCTTCCTGGCACCATCTTTTTGGCGCAGGCCTGTAATCCCCGCAAGTAAAGAAGCTGATGCAGGGGGATGGCAAGTTCAGGCCAGTCTCAGCAACTCAGCAAAGCCCTAATTAATGTAATACGATGCTGTCTCAAAATAAAAAAATAAATGGTCAGGGATGTGGCTCAGCAGTTAAGTGCCCAGGCGTTCAATCTTTGATACCAAACAAGGCAAAAAAAAAAAAAAAAAAATCTGTAACTTTGTTTTTTTTGTGGTGCTAGGGATCGAACCCAGGGCCTAGAGCATGCAAGGGTACTCTACCAACTGAGCTATATCCCCAGCCCAGCATCCCAATATCTCATTAACTTAAGGGACACATTCTTCCTGGGAAAAGCCTAGGCCAACTCTGTTTTGTGCCTGGACAAGCTTGGAGTTGAGAGACGCTGACCTGCTGTAGTAGTAAGGTGACTTGTATTCAGATATAACCTTTCACCCCAGCTTCCCTTCCCCTTCTCACAGGAAATCAACAAGCGGAGAGGAAGAGAAGAAACCAAAGGAATAAAGAATATTTTATCAGCAATTCCTAAAGATGACCTCATGAGCTCCAAGGGTACCCTTGAAACAGCAGCATTTCGCTGTTGATGGAATTTCTGAGCCCAATCTGTTAATTCCCTCACCCTGTAGACTAAGAAACAGAAAATAACCTGGTTGCACTCCAAACCCCATTTTGTTCAGAAAATCTGCTTAGTTCCTTCTGTTACTTGTGAAAACTACAGGAAGGCTCAGGTCTGTCATAATTCCTGCATGCTGACAATGCCTGGCACATAGCAGCCACTCAATGAATGGATTGTACTGTTAAGTGACAAGCAGAGCATAGAGAATAAGAACCGTTCCCTTTTCCTAATGCACCACAGTGCTGGGCAAATTCCAGAAGAGTAACTGAAAATTTCCACACCAGCTCAGCTTTGGTAAAAAGCCAAGTGTGCTCAATAAATGTAACCTTGACATTAGGTTAAAAAAAAAAATAACTCTGGTTGGGGGAAAATAGCGCTAGGCAGTTACTATAGACAGGCACAAATTATAAATAACCATTAAAAACAACACATTAGGGCTAGGGGGATAGCTCAGTGGTATCACACTTATCTAGAGATGGGTTCAAACCCTAGCACCTGGGTGGGGTGATAATTAATTTAGCTCTAACAATAAATGCCCAGTGAATAGGCAGTGATCAAAATCAAGAATGACATTTAGGGTACAGGTTTTTTTTTAAAAGTTGTAAACAGATATACCTTTATTTATTTTTTTAATGTGGCGCTGAGGATGGAACCCAGTGCCTCACACATGCAAAGCAAGTGCTCTACCACTGAGCTACAACCCTAGTCCCTAGGGTACAAAGTTTTAAGACCCTGAAATCTGAATGTGTCACCTACAGAAGTGGGGGGTTTGTTAAAACAGTGTCTACATTAATACCACTCAGACATGGTATATACTAAGAGCCTATGATCTGTCAGCCTTAATGATGAACAACCCCACCATTAGAAATTGCAGTTACAGGGCTGAGAGTTTGGCTCAGTTGTAGAGTGCTGGCCTAGCCCTGGGTTCCATCCTCAGTAATCAGTTCAGTGCTAGCAACAAAATAAGAGTGCTTTAATTTACCTTCTTAGTTTTCAAATTCACTATAAAGCACCCCCAAACATCTGTTGAATGAGTAGGCTTTTCCTCCAAGGTAGTCATCACTCATAAATACTTATTTCCTTTCATATATGGACCCTTACATTTAACCCCAAATATCCAATGATTTTATCACAGTCCAAGTATACAGAGGTGAAGCTAAAATTTATCTTCTTCTACTCTAATGGCTCAAGCTCTTAGCATAATCAAGAGCTAAGAACCCTGGCCCCCTCACCACCAATGCACAGCTGGCTCCCATGTGAAGCATGGTAGAAAAGGAAGGCAACAGCAGCCATGCAAGGGAAAGCCATCCTTGGTTGGACCCAGTGCAACTTGAGAAATAAGCTTTAAAAAACATAAACGAGTAAACACAACCCAGTCAGTGCAGCCACAGGAGAAAGGGTGAATTCAATCCAAATGGTTATTTATTCTAAAACTGGAAGCTACTGTGCCTACATTTTTGCCAGAATGTTGTAATGAGAACAGGGGAGGAAAAAGTTACAGATGTAAACAATGACACAGTTACATTTTTCTTTTTTTAAATGGTAAAACCCTTTTTTACTGGCCACTTCCAAGAATGCTTTACAGGTTGTGCAAAAACATTTACAGGCTCCATGTGGTGTTTTGTTTTTCTCACAATTTTTTTCCATCTACAACTACAACAAACATCTGATAAAACACTAAAAAGTCTTCTAAGGAAAACAAGGCTAGGGATCCCTCCATAATCCACATTTCCCCCCCTTTAACATTTGTTATTTTCATAATAGACAGACAGAAACAAAATCCAGACATCCACTGTTTGAGTGATCTCTTGGACTGATCCAACAAGGATGTGGCAGTTTCATTCTCTACCCACCTAGAAAAACAGTTTTTTTTTAAAAAAAGATGACTTTCTAGTGTCAAAAATCAATGGCAAGTACTTCCCTTGTCACCACCCAGAACAAAACCCTCAGCATGGTTTAAGCTTTGTTCCCCTTTCCTGAGGACCACCATCCATGTCACCGACTGTAAGGAAATACTATATGCTGGAGGACTGAGTACTTAAGGGGATGAGGGGCAGCCTCTAATCTCCGGAAATTCAGTTTTCTACTTTAACATAATCTTGCCCTAAGGGAATTTCTTTGGGCTCCAGTTTTTACCTCTTTGCACGATACTATGAGCAAAGCTTTCTTAAAAGTCCTTAATAATAAAAAGTGGGTTATAGAAAAGTTCATGCAATCACTTCACCCACCGCCACATACAAATCCATTTGATGGCACCTCAAGGAAGCAGGTGCCAAGAGAAAAGACATCATTATGAGCAAGCAAACTTATTTCCTACCAGACCCCTGTTCCAGCCTCGGGTACAGAGGTGCTTAAGCAAAAGGATGTGTCGGGACAGACAGGGAGGACCAGAAGGCCAGAATGAAGGTCTGCATACCTAGAGAAGGGCTCTGCCTGGCAGGGACAGTGGGAGAAGAGAGATCACATCTCAGCACAAAAGTTTAAACAAGAGAACTGCCAGGTAAGGAAGTGGAAGTGAAGCATTTTCTAGTAGCACAACCCGGGGTTTTCTCACTAGGGAGTGCTGCAATACATGGTGTTTGCTGAGTAAGCTCTTGGTTGACACAATGCTGAGCAGGAAGATGAATTAAAACTGAAGCTGAATTGAAAGAGCATTTCCATATCCCACCCATATTCTTGAACCCAGCAACCTGCAGCTATTTTGTCAAGAACTGGGAAGGTGTTGGTAAAGTTAAACTAAATGATCCCAATTGAAGTCTCCTGGCTAGAGGCCTCTCTGGGGACACACAGGAAAAGCTACCCCAGAAAGAATCCTGTTTCAGGAAGTTGAGTAGGGTGCTCCCTTTCACACACACATGTGCACACACATTCACACTCACTCTGCCCAAGTTTCAGCAGCCCCACTGAGCTGCCTCCCACCCCCCACCCCCCTTTTCTATTCATTCTCTACCTGTGTATCAAAAAGACCAGCAGGGCAGAGCCCCCCCATACTGTATAAAATAGTTGCTATTCTCAGCACCTGGGCCTGGGAGCCCACACCACAGGATTCACCTATATACATATCCTGCTGCAGTGAACAGAGTCCTCCTGCATTACTGTGAGCTGAAACCCTGAGAAACGTTCCTTCTCTCACACTATAAGAGGCAGACACTGTAACAGATGATTTTAGAGACCTCCTACCTCTCTCAACCTCGGAAGACAGAGACTAGAGACTGGCAAATCACAATCTTCAGGCTGAGGGCTGTGACCCCACTCTCCCCAAAACTTTATGGGAATTTATTAACGGGTACATACAGGGAACAAGCTATTCTGCTCTGCAATCTAGAACAGATCCCGTGCCTCCTTGGCCTGGGAATCCTATATAATAGAACCACCCAACTAGAAGTCTCTGTGCCTTAGCCAAGCAGGACAAAGGCACAGCAAAGTGGACACTGGGATACTGTGGCCTCCCAGCCCACCAGACCAGATATCCCAAGAGGGAGAGGTCGGTAAAGAAAATACAAACGGTTAGTTGGTGCAAGTGATTGATAAGAGCCAATCGTTTATTTTCACTGCCCCGGTCACAAGCGCTTCCTCTGGCCCACTCCTGCCTGCTCCTACCTGCTATGGAAGGTATTCTCACACTGTTCCCCTTCTCCCCACACCACGACACCACTGTCCCTTTCTTGGCTGCCAGTCCAGCTGCCTTAGAATGTCAGAAGGGTGACATTTTTAGTTCTTTTCCTGTCCAACTGCAGGGTATAGAACAGGCAGCTCTAAGTGCTGCTTTCTGCGCAAATGTTTTTGATTACAAATATCTAACTAGGTTTGAAATGTTTTATAGAATAAGACAATATTCTTTTCAACAAACTTTAAAAAAAATGTACAGTTTTGTTGTTTGTTTCCACCTCCCACCCCCAACCCCTGCTTGCGCACCCTCCCCCCCAACCACCCTCCCCGGCAGCTCAGCCCCACCCCGACAGCCCCTGTTTTCCTTGGTTGTGTTTTGGGGGGTGCCTGGCACCCCTAGAGATTCAGCTTCGTGGCTGACAGGCGTCAACATCAGGGGCTTCACCGATACCCTTGGTAACCGTAGTAGTTCCTGTAGTATCGGTCTCTGTCCTGGGGGTGGTGGTAGTAGTAATTCTGCCACTAGAAGAGAGGTGAAACCCCATCAATCGGAGCCAGAGCTGGTTAAGGATGAGAAAGCACAAACTCATCCTTCTGGTCCTGCCCCCACCACCCTCTACCCCAGGAAGATACTCACATCCCGATTGTATTGTCTGTAATAGTCTCTGTATCTGTTGTACTCATAATCTCGCCCATAGAATCGATCATAGTCTCCCCTGTATCGATCATAGAAATTACGATAACCCTGAGAAGAGAGGAGGAATAGATTTATGAGTTTTCAGCAGCAGCATGATCACCATTACCCCCTCTTAAACATCTCATGTCTTAGTTTGATATTATAAATACAACAAACACTTTTCCCAGGATAAATTCTTCCAGATGAATACATTAAAGGGCAAAACCCTAAGCCCTGAGAAAACAGCCCAAACCCCTCTGCTCCCCCAAGCCAATAGGAATGGCTATCACAGGCCAAAGGGAAGAGCAGAAGGAGAGCTGCACTCACCCCTCTGTTTCCAGACTGCCCCCAGTACTGCTGCCCGTAGGCCCGGTTGTCGTAGCCTCGGCGCTGCCCGCCCACTGGAAGAGAAATGGAGAGCGCGCTCAGACAGCTGGCGTGGGGTCCTGGCTCCACGTTTGAGTGGAAATCAAAAAAGTGGAGCCAAAGGCAATTCTGGGAGAATTGGAAGCCTGCTTGGGCCAGGCTCACACATGTTACTTAAAGCACCAGCCAGGTTCTTTAAAAAAAAGTCTGGGGGGGAGGGCAGAGGAATCAGAGACATAAGAAAACCAAGCCACCTTGTTTTTGAAGCTCCCCAATTCCTGCAAAACATTTAAGATGGCAAAAGTATACATGGCAGAGTTAGAAACACAAGTAAAAACTGCCATTTTAAAGTCACAGATTCAGCCCTGGAAGACCCAAGATATCATACAACTCATATCCATCATTTTATACAAAGGGAACAAAGTCTGTTCAATATACTCCTTTTCTTGAGGGTGGGAATTATTCCTAGCATCCAGCATGTAGCAGGAACTTAAAACTTCTGCTGACAAACATACACACACACACACGCATGCACACACATTTTTAAAGAGTAATGAAGGTATACTGGAGGTTCAGATTTAAACTAGACATTCAGTGGGGAAGTTTCATTAATAGCCTAGTTTCCTTTGTAAACCCCCAAAATTACCAAATAATGTGTTTACTTTCTGATCTATACAGCTGGGTTAATCCAAAAGACAAAGCAGCAAAAAAACTTGAGAATCAAGATTTCACTGCACAAATCCTCCTCCTAACACACCAACACAGTGGAGAACCCACATTAATGTGAAAACTAGACAGACCAGAAGGCACCGCACTTTTCAAAGAAACATTTTTGTTGAAAAGTGTTTTTTTGTTGAAGGATTATGAAATAATCATAAGAAACAGCTGGGGGGTAAATGATATAGCAAGAAGTAAGCTCCATAAAGAAGGCACTTCCTTATTGTTAAGGACTTGTCTTGGTTTCCTGGCTTTTCACTGAGGGTCTTGCTGTACTCAGCACAAAGGACAGACTGAGGCTGGGGGCTGGCAGGTTCCAGGACTCACCATATCCTTGGCCTCGGCTTCGGTTCTGCCGGTTACGCTTGTTCCGGTTGTTTCGGCGGTTTGTTCGCTTCTCGGAGGGGGGCAGCAGCTTTCTTGCCTCTTCCTTGTACTTGGTGACAATGGGCTGAGCTTCCTCCTTCTCCAGCTCCCCATATGTCACCTCATCCATATAATCGCATTTTTCAGGCAGAGAGAAGTTGGCTACAAGAGTAAGAGAGAAGCTTGTGGGCCTGAAAAGTGCATAGACGGGTAAGAACTCATTATGAAAATTTTACTACAGGAAGCAAAAGACTTTCTAAGCCTCATTTAGTAATGAACAAAAATATACTGGGATCATACGGACTCAAATTTAAATAATCAAATTCACTTTCTCTTCCCTAAGTTTCCCTAAATTCTATCAGTCCCAGGCAAAGAGTTATCTGCTGACAGTATATTTACAAGTTCTCAAGTGATCCATAACAAATCAGTAGTGAACTGATTACAGTTTCTTATCAGGATAGAAGTAACAGAAGCTAAAAGTAACTGAGAAAGTTTTGGTGTTGAATAGATATAAGAGAAATTCAAGCCCAGAAGAATCTCTTAATCTACAAGGACCACAGAAAACAAAGAATACAAACGCTCTCATTCACCACCTGTACAAGACTGGAGACCATATTTGCCAGTCTCTGGACATTAAGTTCGTAGGTTAAGTCTGAGGAGAATTCATTTCAACAGGAATCCCATGATTTTAAAGAAAACCCAGTTAGCCCTGTTTTATAAAACTAGAGAGATGAGTCTTAGAGAATGGCAGTTTTTTTTGTTTTGTTTTTTAATTTGTAAGCTTAATCAGGTGGTGAGTCCAATTGCAGCTGCTATACCAGATGTGGTTTCTTTGCTTGAGCAGATTAATACATATCCTGGTAGGTGGTTATAACTAAATTTCTGAACTAAATTTCTGATTGCCTGACTATTAGTCATGCACTGGCATAATTCATTCTATATAAACTTGGAGGACCTGGCCCACAGATGTGTAAATCAGTCCTTATGGCTAGGAATTATCAGAATATAAAGAGCCAGCAGTTGACAGGGTAGGTGCGATGCCATCAAATAAGACAGGAAGGAGGGCTGGGGTTGTGGCTCAGAAGCACAGCACTCGCCTAGCACATGCAATGCCCTGGGTCCAATCCTCAGCACCACATAAAAATAAATAAATAAAGGCATTGTGCCCAACTACAACTAAAACAAATATATATATATATATATATATATATATATATATATATATATATATATATTTTTTTTTTTTTTAAAAAGGAAAGGAGGAATCACAATCCTAAGCAAACAGGAGGAAGGAGGGGGGTCAATCAAAATAGCTAAGGCTACCTCGTGTGGACTTTGTCTCAGGCATTGTAATGTATTAATGATTTCATTCAATGCCAAAAAAACAGTTGAGTGCAGTGGTCTTCACCTGTAATTCCAACAACTCAGGAGGCTGAGGCAGGAGAATGTCATGTTTGAGGCCAGCCTCTGCAATTTTGTGAGACATTGTCTCAAAAAATAAAAAGGGCTGGGATGTAGCGGAGTTCAATCCCCAGGATCACAAAGCAAAACAAAAACAAGCCCTGCCCATATGCCCTCCCCCCCAAAAAAAGGGCAAAGAACAACAAAATGTAAGCCTATAGGTAACAGAAATCAAGATATTCCCATCACCACATTTTAATCTGAACTCTACTCCCTTTCCAAGGAATACAAATCCCATGAAGGGAGAGTTTTTATGCTATTTCCTTATGTTTAGAACTGTGCTGGACAAAAAGGAGACATGCCATAAATATTTATTCCATTAGTAGCTATATCTCAAGGAAGTATTAATTTATTACTTTTATTTTTTTGTAGTGCTGGATGAAACCCAAGGCCTTACTAGGTGAGAATTCTACCACTCAACTACTATCCCCAGTCCTTACATGAGTTTTAATTATCCTGTTATCTATTACCATTTTCCCTATTTTGGGTCTTACACAGGATGAGTCAAGGGGTGACTGCTTCTCCAATTACTCTGCTCAATCATTTATTTCAAGTGCTTACATTCATTAAATAGCACTTTAGATTTATACTTCAGATGTGGAAAGTCACTCCTGGTACTAAAGGATCCCAATACAGTGTGCGCTGAACAGGGTCAGGATCCCTCACTTATAATTTTAGCCCACCTTTCATCTCTAGCATTATAGACTCAGGCACATCATCTCCCTCCACTTCCTTTCGCAATTCCAGCCTCTTCTTCCAATCTTCCTCATTAGGGACAACCACCACCACTTTCCTGGAGAACGTCTTGAATAGCAATAGCTTCCGCCGCTGGCCAGAGTTGTATACATTACACTAGGATCAGGAGGAATAACAGATGTTTACGGATTAAAACCACCACTCAACTTCAACCATATAAGATTAGGTCTCAATCATGTAATACATGATCTCCTTTAATTTTTCAAACTCTATGTGACTGTGTTTTGTACATCAGGAAAACTGAGGTTCAGGTAAGGTTGAGAGACTTGTCCAAGATCACAAATCTAATAAGTGATAAGAGTCATGACTCAAATGAGCTCTAATTCTCCTTCCATTGCCTCTATTATATGAGTCCACATATTCTCAGACAAAAATACTAATTTGAGATACCTCTATAAAGTTCCATAAACATTAAAATCATAACTCACAACCAGTTTGTCATATTAGGTAAACCTAATTCTGCCCCTTAATTCAGTCTATTTATGCACCCCACTTTGACTATAAACCAGATTTATCAACTTAACTGGGTGCCAAATTTTCATCCTTGCATCTTCTATAAAAATCAGGTTTCTTCTGAATGTTTGAACAATACCTGATCAAGAATAAAGTTCCTTTTTGTCCGGGAAGCAATCTGGACCAGCTTACTAAGGCACTGGGAAGCTTGCTGAACTAAAAGGTCTCGGCTTTTAGGGTCCATCTCTGGCTCTTCAAGCCCCTTCATCTGGTAAACATAAGGGAAGGGAAAAGGAAAGCAAGGAGTTATGCAGTAAGTGAAAGCCCAAGAGCCACTGCCACTGCTTTGATTCATTCCTCTCTCTCAGTTATAAGAATGTTGTCTATTTCCAGTCCACCTGGATGATATATTTAAGATTTTGTCTGTATTCAGAAATTAATACAGCAGAGAAAAAAAAATTTTTTTTTTTTATTTAAAACAAAGATAGCTGGGTGCAGTAGTGCATGTCTGTAATCCCAGCATCTCAGAAGGCAGAGGCAGTAGGATTAAAAGTTCAAGGCCAATCTCAGAAAGTAAGACTGCCTCAAAACATAAAAGTAAAAAAAAAAAAGGTGGGGGGAAGTGGGGGAGTAGGGAGAAAGGATTTAGTTCAGTGGTAAACACTGTTCCTGGGTATAATCTTGAATACTAAAAACAAATGAACAAACAAATGAACAAACCCACCATCCACCCATACACAGAAAAATTTATGACTGTTTGTTGGACCCTTGTTCTCAGACACTTCAAAGACCAACTTTTTCACTGACAACAGGTTATAGGAGTTTATTGGCACCCCCAAAGCGTATAGTATGTATCTGATTAATCCCCAAAAACTCACCCTCATTTGATTAAGCACAGTCTCAGCTCCCAGGACATTGTATCTTTTCTCAGGATTTTCTTTTGCGTATTTCAGTGCCCACTGGGTCTTTCCAGATCCAGGTAGTCCCACCATCAGAATCACCTGCAAGTAAAGAGAACCAGGAATGTAATGAAATGTAGGCCACTATTATAAGATCCAATTTAAGAACACCTACCCCAAATCAGTTTGGTAATGCTTAGAGAAAAGATCTAGCATTACAGACCTAAAAGTTTGTGTATAGTGTTTGTCATACCTCACACTCTTCTATGGTCTTGGGAGGGACTGCGGTGCGAACGCGGTCCTCAACAGGCACAGCATGGATAAACACATAATCTTCCGGTGGTGGGAAAAAGGGCTCCTCCTTCTGACCGAAGTTTAATTCTACAACACAGTTTTTGCAGAGGACATGGGGTAGAAGGGCCCGATCTGCCAGGGATTCCTTGTTGATCCGGAATGCCACACCTAGGTCTTCTCCATTCTTGGAGAAAGAAAGTTCTACTTCTTCAGTTTCAAAATTCTATAAGGTCAAAAGACATGAGAATTTATGGGTAAAGAGGTTTGAGGTAGATTAAATCTTATCTTTTAATCTTTTTTGACACTCAAACTGTTACATGCATCAAATGCATAAAAGGTAACAGTTGATGGGAAGCACAGTTGAATTTCTAGGGCTCTTTATCCACCCCATCAATCTACAGCTTCAGGAATACTTACAGCAAAGCAGCCAATGACATCATTCTCCCCAAAAGTCTGGCCAAATTCCTCAAATTGCCCATTCTCTGCCTTGAGTCCCCGTCCATCAAAACCATAAGAGAATTCATCCTCACCTAGAACAGTCAACAAATCAGTCACCTATCCCCAAAGTTCCCACAGACTAAGCAACATGTTAGCAAACACAAGCAAAGAAGTTACAAAATAATGTTACCGAGTTGTGGAAGGGAAAAATCAACAGACCACCCAACTCGAAGGAGAGAAACCTCTGTGCAGCCTTCTTTCATTGGGAGATTCTGGGTTACCTGGTTAAGTCAGAAAAGGAATTCTTACATACTCTAACTTAGGAGCAAAGTCTGAGTTAGAAATACACATCTCTTTTGGTGGTATTAGGAACTGAACCCAGGGCACTCTACCATTGAGCCACATTCCCATTCCTTTTTGATACAGGGTCTCAATAAGTTGCTGAGGCTGATCTTGTGATCCTTCTGCCTCAGCCTCCCAAGTCACTGGGATAATAGATATGTGCCACCATGCCCACCTTAAAAGACAATTTTTATACAAACAAAAAATGACAACTATTAAAATTGAATATTGGAATAACTTTCACTGAACTTAAACCAAAACCATGGAAGACAACCTATTTGACACTAGACAGTTTAATAAATGAATGATCTTCATGAGCTAGTACCTTGGCTTCAAAGCAGACTTTTCCCTTTGTTACTCCATAAGTACTCCTTGCCCCAGACCAAAGGGTGGGGAACTTCTCTGAGAAGAGTGGCTGCCCTCCATAACGGTCTTTGCTTACTTGAAAATGGAGATCCGAGGTATCTATTAAGAAAGAAAGATGGAATTGATTTACTATAGTGGTTAACACATGAGATCCACCAAAAGTGTACAAATATGCCCAGTTGTTACAAATGGACACAAAGTCTCTTGGAATTTGTTAGCCATGAAATTTTAATACCCAGAATCATTTTTAGGAGATAAGTTAAAAACCCCAATCTATCTGCCTTAGACATACATGTGTCCAGGTTCACAAGAGTTTGATCTTCTTCCTCATCTTTTGCCTCTTCTTCTGGAGGTGGTGGAGACTTTGAGCTATATACATGAGAGAAAAGCAAATACAATGTAACCAAAGTCCTGTTCTTTGAGGGGTGTCTGCAGGACATTATGTCCATTTTAAACTCTCAGTGAATATCAAATCCCAGCAGACAGCTTCTTTCAATAAATGAGAAACGGCAATAGGAGCTTCTATGGTAGATTCAATCTAAAAACTTATGCCTACAAAAACCTATTCCATTTTTAATCCACCCCTCCTTCCAGACTCTCCAATCAACACCAGGTATACCAAAATTAGAGTAGACACTCCCTTCAAGGAAAGGGACTGTTTCCCTCACCGGCTGTGGTAAGCCTCCTCTCGGAATTCATAGTAAGCTCGGCCATGTTCATCCTTCTCATCCCGCTGTCTCTTTACCCCCCGCCGCTCACCATCTGAGCCTGCTGGTTTTGACTTTTCACTATCTTGATCATCTCCTACAAAAAGGAGGGAAAGAAAATCAGCAGTTTTCATACTGGAGTGTAGAATAAGCTCAGACCAATAGAAACTAAAGGGGATCTGAGGATCTGTCTAATCAAAATAGTCAGGTTATTACCACTGCATCCATAGAACATTTTATTTCCAAACATTAGCTTTCTGTCATTGGCTGGAATTTTATGGTGGGAGGGAGGACATTATGGACTAATTACAGTCAAGCAGTTGATAAAAATTGGACAATTTTTGCATTCTAAATTTATCTGCTTAAATCAGGTCAAACTTGCAGATTTCCCCGTTAATACCACACACACACTCAAAAATACTCCTAGATCTTTGACAAACCTTCAGGTTAATTTTATTTCAATTCTTACCAGATTTGAAGGTAGGAACTTAGTATTTTTAATATTTTCCCAGATTCATGATATAAATAGCTCAAATTTTAGAGTCTGCTTTTCCTGCATTAAAGTGCATAGCTGCTCATGGCTGGTTTATACAGCAAATAAACTCAAGTACATGATACATAACTATATTCTTAATCAGGTAATTTTTTTTTAACTAAAAGTTGCAAGAGCAAACCATCAAGTCATAAGATACCCATAAATAATACTGCATCTTTACTGCAGGTAATTTGGGGCAGAAAGGTGTTGCCATATATTTAGCAACGTTCTTTACAAAAGGGTCGGGGACAGTTTTTCCTTACACTTTTATATTTTGCAACACTAAGAAGGTTTTTATTTATTTTGTGATGCTGGGGATCAAACCCAGAGCTTCCTCCATACCAGGCAAGCCCTTTACCACTGAGCTAAATTTCTAACCTAAGAAAGCTTTTAATTTTTTTTTAAAGCAGTCTTTTATCCTTCAATGTTTTTTATGTGCTATTTGAGTACACACAAGTCAAAGGTTACATAATATGATTTTTGTTCCAGGACATCAGACAAAATCTGCAAGGTGTGTGTGACTGTTGTAAAATAGGTTCCAATTAACTTGGTAGTAGTCTAAAAAAAACATTATAAAAAGAACTAAGGCAACCCAATTTACAGTAAGACAAGGAAGGAGCTCTAGCTTCCCTCCCTGATAGATACTGTTATGAATCAACTATCCATCCAATCACTTCAAAAGGAGAAAGGTCACTAACTCTCTGTGGAGTCTCTACAAAGTCTCTCCCACCAGGTTACTCAAAGGACTAACCAGAACCTCAATCATTTCAATCCAGGAAGTCTGGAACCTGAAATGTTCCTGTACAGTAAATCTACAAATATGTCCATTCACTGACTCAGAAAGATGATTAAAATTTAGTCCTAAGAATACAGGCAAGATAAATGCCCTAGCCAAGTTACTTGTTCCAAATGCACCAGATTAAGACTTTCTCCACTAGTTAACTATTAAGCTCAACAAGCTCACACTAGAGGCTGTCCCCTACTGCTCAGGCAAGGAGCAAGGTTAAATTTCCAGATTCTCCGCGTGGCTCAATATCTATCAATGTTTTTTAAAAAATATTTTCTTAGTTGTCAATGGACTTTAATTATATGCAGTGCTGACAACTGAACCCAGTACCTCACACATGCTAGGCAAGTGCTCTACCACTGAGCCACAACCTCAGCCCTCAATATGCTTTTGACAAGAGAACTTTGATGACTTAATTTATTGCTTAATATTTTTACAGTGAGAAAGTCAACAGTCAGCTCAAAGGCCTACGCCTGCAACTGTCAATTGGCCCCCATAATCACCAATTCCTTGGCTATGAAAAAGGTAAGGAACACTGAGAGAGACTGCTCCACAGGTAGCTCTCAAGCAGTTCTGAGGCAAAATAACTCTTTCATCCATTAGTACTAAGGAACCAAGTTAGGCTGGAACCTAACCTCCTGCAAACAGTGGAGCCACAGAAGTAGCCAAACCACTCAGAAAGGTGGGCAGAGGATGAAAGCCACTATCCCATCGGGAATCGTGCACTTTCAGGTAAGTGGGAACAAGGGATCGAACCCGCGACGCGGGGCGAGGTGCTGGATAAGGGGTGCACCCAGCAGGTTGGAGTCGGGCACTGCTAGCTCCTCACCCTGTTCCTCTGCGGCTTTGTCACCCGGAGCCTCGGATCCTGGGGTCTCATCCCCGCTCCGCTCCTCGGGTTCGTCTTCCTCCCCTTTGCCGGTGCCCTGCTCTTCGCCACCATTTACGCCACCTGACCCGGCGGTGGCCTCTGCCTGCTTCTCGGAAGCATCGGGCTCGGCCGCGGCCTCCAAGGCTGCCGCCTCCGGGGGCTCTGGCGGCGGCTGCGCGGCCTGGCCCGAGGCCTGAGCAGGGGGTGGTTCCTCGTCCTCGTCCTCAAGCAGCGCCTCCTCGTCCTCCTCCTCCTCCTCTTCTTCGTCCTCCTCGTCTCCGCCCGGGCCGCCGCCCGGCGCGGCCACAGGCCGAGGCTCCGCCTTGCAGGCCCCGCCGGGCCCGGACCCGCCACCGCCAGCCTCGTCCTCGAGCATCTCGGCGTCCAGCGCCTCCTGCAGCCGCTGCGCCAGATCCATCTTGAGGCCGCGCGAGTCCAGGCCCCGCCGCTGCAGCTCAGACCGCAGCTCGGTCACTTTCAGCCGCTTCACCTCCATCGCCGCCGCCGCCTCCTCCGCCTCCCGCCGCCTCCTCCCCTGCGAACCGTCGACCGAGCCCGACCGCGCAGGCGCCGCCGCCGCCCGCCTCCGCCTCACGCGCCAGCACTGGGCCCGCGCGAGCGAGCGCACGCACGCACGCAGTGGCGGAGGCCGCGCAGTCCCCACTGCGTAGTGTTTGTGTCGCCTTCTTCCTCCCCTCCCCCTTTTGCCTCAAGGAGCCCAAAACAACGCTACTGGGAGCAGCTTCCCTTCCAGCCCTTCAGTTTCCCTACCGCGGGCGGGCGCGCGCCGAGGACGACGGAGTTCCCTTCCTCCTCCTCCTCCTCCTCCCGCCCCTCTCGCTCCCCGGGCCAATCAGCGACAATGGTTTTACCGCGCAGCCGCAGCAGGGTCCGAGATGGGCCAGGCTGGCTGCGGATCAAGTGCCTCGTAGGAAGGAAGAGTGTGCGCGCTCGTCTTTCCGTACTTCAGCCAGGGGTTTGCGCAGCCGCCCGGAACTCCCCTATCACGCGCCCCTCCAACTCTCTCACCACTTGTACTCCGGGTTCACTTCCAGTCGCCACAGCGTCTTAGGACTGCTTGCTCGGCGGCTTGTCTTCCCTACTCCTGTGTATGCAACAGCGTCTTGACAGTAACTAGAAGCTGTAAAGGAAGCTGTTGCAGCATGAAAGCAGTTGTTTTAGTGACTAGTAGGCAAAAGGCTCTCCAGAACCAGAAAATACACTGTTCCTTGGCCTTCCTTTTCTGTGAATGTCTCAACTTCTACCTAGCAACAGACTCCCTGATCCCGCCTTATGTCTCTCTCACTGGCCAGCTTGAATCGTCGTCTGCCGCTCTCATTGGTCATCCGTGATGGTTCGGATTTTTCCAATTGGCGAAGAGACCAGGGGGATCTTTTTTTTTTCGGGTTGGTCCGCTAAGGTAGGCGGGGTCATTTCTGCGGGATTACTTTTCCGGAGCCGCTTCTAATTGGATGGTGTGGCGCAATGCGCGCGACCCTTTAGCTACCAAACTGTCAGGAAGGTAGACTCTTTCCTCTCCGTGCTCCCGCCCTTAAACTGAAACCCGGGAAGAGACTTCCGGGCTTGGCCTCCGCTAGGCGCCATAAACTGGCCGGGCGAATGGTGCCTTGCAGTTGGATCGCTTATCAGGCCTCCTCCGCCTCGCCTGAGGGTAGGGAGCACGGATGTCATTCACCTCGGACCTTCAACTCACAGCACAGACAATCCACAAATGCCTGTTGAATAGGACAAATAAAGAGCCGGGATGGAGGAAAGCCCTCTTGTGTTTTAGCAACTGTCACCGCCTACTCCCTTCTTCTTCCAGGTCAGGGGGGGTGTGTCCATAAGAAAGGGGGAAGCGATTCTGCCGGCGTTCTCACGCCTGCCGCATTTCCCTAGCACGGCCGTTAGTTTTTCGCGGAGTCTCTTTTCTCCAGGGTTGATTCTTTAGGAAATCACTTAATCTTTGGCTTCATTTTTCCCACATTCTTTTCCTAACTAATTTCCTGCATTTCTGGAGACTGACAAAGACTGCAGAGAAGTGGTGTCGGGGGTGGCTAGAAACAAGCAAAGCTTCCCTCCCGGGGTCTCTCCTGGAGAAGAGTAATCAAGTCGGCTACCAAAATCAATTGTTTTGATCCCAAGCCCAGAGTTTCAGTGCTCTTTCACTTCCCAGTTCCACTAGAGCAGTGGGCGACCAAGAGTTATGGAGAAACGCCTGCAGGAGGCTCAGCTATACAAGGAGGAAGGGAACCAGCGCTATCGGGAAGGGAAGTACCGTGATGCAGTGAGTAGGTACCATCGAGCTCTGCTTCAGCTGCGGGGTCTGGATCCAAGTCTTCCCTCCCCGATACCTAATCTAGGACCTCAGGGCCCGGCTCTCACACCTGAACAAGAAAATATTCTGCATACGACCCAGACAGACTGCTACAACAATCTAGCTGGTAAGAACAAGGCCGAAGGGTGGATAGAGAACGTCAAGGCAGTAGCATAAAACTGAACCCTGGGGGCGGGGAATCCCTGAGCAATCTTTTCTACTGTCTTCCAGTTATTCGGACGCGAATTGAAATTTATTTCCGATCTATAGAGCACTCAGAGTTGCTATAGAGCAGGGCTTCTCAAACCTCACTTGGACTTTGTTAAAACACAATTTCCTAACCCCTACCCTCAGAGATTCCTATTCAGTTGGCCTGGGGTGTGAGTCTTAGAGGCTCTTCAGTGATGCTGATAGTTTTAGAACATTTTACACAGTATAGATAAAAACTGGCATTGTTTCTTTAGATAACTCGTATCTTTAGTCTTGGATGGCCTTGAGTGAAGAGGTGAATGCCATAGTATTGACTAGGATTAACTTACTAAGAGAAAGAAGACTTAAAGTTTGTTCTGTGACAAGCAAAATAATCATAGAACTAATTAACTTATTTTGCAATGTATTAAAAATGTTTTAACAATCCAAGTTCAGGCCACACGAATTATTAGGAGCAGTTTTTATGTTTCCTAATTGTTGTTTAAAGAGTGACCCTTCCCCCCTCCCAGTGCTGGAAATGGAACCCAGGGCACAGGCTGTATTACTTGGCCACACCTTTCCCCATAAAAAGGGATTTTTAAAAATCTAATTGACAATACTTCTTAGCAATGGATTGTTGAAAACCTAATTCTATTCTTAAACTCAAGTAACAATGCTATTCTTAAACTTAAGTAACAATAATAGCAATTACTGTAGCTTGTTTTAATTAAGTCAACAATTATAAGGTGCTGAGGATTAGCAGTGTAATAAAACACATAAAGATCCCTGAACACAGGCTGGAAGTGTAGCTCAGTAATAGAGTACTTAAGTTGTTTTTTTTTTTTTTTTTTTTTGGGGGGGGGGGACCAGGAATTGAATTTAGGGGCACTCAACCACTGAGCCACATCCCCAGCCCAAGATTTTTTAATTCTAATTTGTTATATATGACAGCAGAATGCATTATAATTCATATTATAAATATAGAGCACAATTTATTATATCTCTGGTTATACACAAATTAGTCACACCATTCCTATCTTCATACATGTACTTAATGTCCATCTCATTACACCGTCTTTCCTACCCCCCATGCTCCCTCCTTTCCCCTCCCTTTCCTTTGCTCTATCTAGAGTTTGTCTAATCCTCCCATGCTCCCAGCCCAATTTTTGTATTTTATTAGAGACCGGGTCTCACTGAGTTACTTAGTGCCTCACCGTTGCTGAGGCTGGCTTTGAACTCTTTTTTTTTTTTCTTTCTTTTTTTTAAGAGAGAGAGAGAGATAGAATTTTTAATATTTATTTTTAGTTTTTGGCGGACACAACATCTTTGTTTGTATGTGGTACTGAGGATCGAACCTGGGCCGCAGGCATGCCAGGTGAGCGCCCTACCACTTGAGCCACATCCCCAGCCCAAGGTGTTCAATTTTAAAAAGATGGTTAGGGAGGGGCTGGGGTTGTGGCCCAGCAGTAGAGCATTTGCCTAGCATGTGTGAGGCGCTGGGTTTGATCCTCAGCAACACATAAATATAAAAAAATAAAGGTATTGTTTTCCAACTACAACTAAAAAAAAATAAAATAAAAAGGATGGTTAGGGAGGTCTCCTAAAGGTGAATTTATTAAATACATGGATAGATACTAATTAAGCCGTTTACATATACTAACTTATGTGTCACAACAATCCTTTGAGAAAGCTTAAGGAAACAGTGTGGTGGGGCTGAAATTCAACCCAAGCAGTCTTAATTTCAGAGCTTAAATTCTTTTTCTTTTTTGGTACATAGATTCAACCCAGGGGTGCTTTATCACTGAGCTACACCCCCAGTCCCTTTTATTTTTTTTAGTTTGAGACAGGATCTCCCCAAGTTGCTTAGATTGGCCTGGAACTTGTGATCCTCCTGCCTCAGCCTGCCCAGTTGCTGGAATTACAGGTGCATGCTGCTGTACCTGGCCAGAACTTAAATTGTTATTACAGAATTCTGTACTTTTTTTTTTTTTTTTTTTTTTGGTGCTGGCACATGCTAGGCAGGTGCTTTACCTCTGAGATATACCTCTGGACCTAAATACTGTACATATTAAAGAATAGAGTATATATTAGTGAATTGATCAAACAATAAAGACACAAGATATTTTAGATATGATACTTGTAAATACTCATCACCATTGAATATATCATATGTTACTCTGTTTATTTCCCATCTCTCTGATTAAATATATGTTGCCTTGACTTTTAGGTGGTTTTTTGGGACTGTGACTTAGGCATCTCTAAAGCCTCTGGGGATGCTTGGTAGATGTTCCATAAAGATGTATTGAATTGGCCTGGTTTGTCTTGAGAGGTTGAGGTAGGCTGGCAAGTTCAAGGCCATCTTTAGCAACTTGGTGACCTAAGCAACTTTGAGAGACCCTATTTCAAAAAAATTAAAAAAGGGCTGAGGGTGTGGCTAGGTGGTTAAGCACCCCTGGATTCAATCCCTGGTACAAACAAAACAAAACAAAATTAACAATTTTCATTTATTGAGTTCCTATAACATTTTGAGCAGTTTATTTACAAAAATTCTCCAAAGTACTTAATGCTTATCCTCATTTTACAGATAAGGCAATCAGATGATGTCACTAAAATCTCCACTGGCATCTCATCACATTTAGGAGAAAATCCATATTTTGACTCTTGCCCACAGCACTTAACACAACCTGACTCCTCCGTATACTGAAAGTTGAAAGCAAATTTCCCCTTTCAAACTTGTGGGCTCTCTCTACAGGACTAAAATACCTTGTCTTTTGAATGATTCCTGTCATTCAGATCTTGGCTCCAAAGTCACTTTCTTTTTTTCTTGCTGCACTGGGGATTGAAATCAGAACCTTGCATGTGCTGGGCAAGTGCTCTACCACTAAGCTACATCCCCAGTCCCGTAATGTCATTTTCTTAGAGAAGCCTTTGGTAATTGAGCAGCATTCTAACTTCATTCACTATCTATCCCAACAGTTTTATTTTCTTAAAATTTTAAAAGTGTTTTGTATTCCTCCCAATTTCAGATTAGGACACATAAGCTTTATTTAATCAACAAGATGTCTACTTTGTTTCTTTTGTCTTTGCTCCTAGTTCAGTATCTAGTACATGGTCATGTTCAGTTGCTAGTTGTCAAATGAATTAATGATGCTAGGGTAATGGATTAGTTGACTGCTGAGTGAATATGTACATATAAATCATACAACCACTTGGTGGAGATGTTGTAGAGGGATACATACATAAGCCTAGGCCCTTTAATGTCCTCCTCATCCTTGAATTTTGATCCATCTTTGCTTCACAATTTAGTAATAGTGTACTTAATTCCCACAATTGTGAAATGGGGAATATATTTTCCTTCCCATTTTGGCAACAGGGATTGTATCCAGGAGAGCTTTTCCACTGAATCACATTCCCAACCCTTTTTATTCTTTGAGACAGGGTTTCGCTAAGTTGCTGAGGGCCTTGCTTAGTTGCTGAGGCTGGTCTTCAACTTGGCAATCAGCCTGCATGAGCCTCGGGGTTTCTGGGATTACAGACATGCACCAGTGCACCCTTCCTTCTTTTCATTACAGAAAGGGGCTGGAACTGGGGGGCTAGGATATAGCTCAGTTGGTAGAGTGTTTGCCTCATGTGCATAAGGCTTCTGGGTTCAATCCTCACCCAGTAGGGATGGGGCAGCTAGGGATGTGGTTCAGTGGTAGAGTGCTAGCTTACCTATCATGCATAAAACGGTGGGTTTGATCCCCAGTACAGTGGGGAAAAAAATTAGAGAAAGACAAATATTGCCTCCTAAGCATTTTATATTTCGAAGTCCCATTAAATGGTCCAATACTGAAGGGATACATTGTCATTGAGAATGATGCTGATTTTGGAGTTAGAATTTGATTCAAATTTCATAATCATTCCACCTAGCAGCTGTGAGATCTTGGACAAGTTGTTTAAATTCTAAGAGCCTTGATTTATTTATCCATTAAGTAGTAATAGTGTGGATGAGATGATTAAAGAAGATAAGAGTAAACCAAACACAAAGAACAATGCTTGCTATTTCTGCTATTTCCTCACAATTAATAACAAACAGTGGGTTTTTTTTTTTTTTTTGTAAGTTATTATTTGTTTGTGCTGGGAATTCAACCCAGGGTCTCATGCATGCTAGGCAAGAGTGCTACCACTCAGCCCCAGCCCACAATCCCTGTTTTTAATGAAATGGAAGTACTAGAACTGTGGTGAAATACAGAATTCAGAACACAATCATAGGTAGAACAGATAAAATGAAGAAGTGTTTTAAATAAAATTGTAAAGAATATTCTTTCTGGTTTTATAACTGGGCCTAACCCAGTGCTAGCTATAAGAATGCAATTGGCAGATCTCAAAGATTGCAAGCATATAAACCTTTTATTCCCTGCTGTATCTACAGTGCCTGTAAGAGTTTGTGGCAAATGAGAGACATGCATATTTGTTCAATGAATGAACATTGAGATCATTTTTGTTGGATACTGCCTGAAGTTGGAGTGGAATCAGTATAATAAGGCTTTCTTCCTCCTTCTTTCCACGTTTTATTTGGCCCATTAGCCTGTCTCCTTCAGATGGAGCCTGTGAACTACGAGCGAGTAAGAGAATACAGTCAGAAAGTCCTGGAACGACAGCCTGATAATGCGAAGGCCTTGTATCGGGCCGGGGTAGCCTTCTTTCATCTGCAAGACTATGACCAGGCTCGGCACTACCTCCTGGCTGCTGTTAATAGGCAGCCTAAAGGTGAGTGAGAAAGGTGTTGAAGTGGTGAGGACAAATAAAATTGTCCTGCTAGCCTGGCACTGTGGCTCAAGCATATAATCCCAGCAACTCAGTAGCCAAAGCAGAAGAATCACAAGTTTAAGACCAGCCGTGGCAACTTAGTGAGACCCTGTATCCAAGTAAAATACAATATAGGACTTGGAATGTGACTCAGTGATTGAGTGCCCTGAATTCAATCCCTAGTACACAAAGTATACAGTGAAAAGACTTCTTCCACACCTGTGTTCTTATTTCAAGAGAAAAGCAATATTTATTTATTTAGTCATTTATAATATCTTTCTTTGGGCTGAAGATGTGGCTCAAGCGGTAGCGCGCTCACCTGGCATGCATGCGGCCCGGGTTCGATCCTCAGCACCACATACAAAGAAAGATGTTGTGTCTGCCGAATACTAAAAAATAAATATTAAAAAACTTCTCTCTCTCTCTCTCTCTAAAAAAAAAAAATATATATATATATATATATCTTTCTTTATGTATTTATTTTTATTTGGTGCTGAGGATTGAACCCAGTGTCTATACATGCAAAGCAAGCCCTGTACCACTGAGCTACAGCCTCAGCCCCTTTATTAATTTTGTATATATCCTTATGAAATATATGGCTATTTTTATTTTTTATATGGTGCTGAGAATCAAATGAGTGCCTCACATGATAGGCAAGCCCTCTGCCACAGAGCTATGGTCCCAGCCCCCTAGCCCTTTTTTGCATTTTATTTAGAGACAGCGTCTCACTGAGTTGCTTAGGGCCTCACTAAATTTCTGAGGCTGGTTTTGTCCTCACGATCCTCCTGTGTCAGACTTCCAAGCTGCTGGAATTACAGGCGTGCAGCACTGTACCCAGCTTGCACTGAGATTTTAACCCAGAACTTTGCACATGTGAAGCATGTACTGTACCAATGAGCTACACCTCCAGCCTTATTTTTTATTTTATTTTTAAAAATTTGTTTTAGTTGTGGATGAACACTATACCTTTATTTTTATGTGGTACTGAGAATCAAACCCAGTGCCTCACACCTGCTAGGCGAGCGCTCATATGTACAAGTTAAATTTTTAAAAATGTATTTTTTTTTCTTTTTTGGTATTAGGAATTGAACCTAGGGGCACTTTACCACTGACCTGCATACCGGTCAGTCCAATATCTCCAATCTTTTTATACTTTTTCAATATTCAGGATTTAACTTCAGGGGTACTTTACCACAAAACTCTATTACCCCAGCCCTTTTTATTTTTTTTATTTTGAGACAGAACCTAAGTTCTGAGACTGGCCTTGAACTTGAGATCTTCCTTTTTCAGCATTCTAAGCCACTAGGATTATAGGCATGAGCCAGCATTCCAACTCCCAATCCTTTAAAAAATTTTTTTTAAATATTTTTTTAGTTGTAAATGGATGCAATATTTCTTTCATTTTTTTTTTTAAAGAGAGTGAGAGAGAGAGAGAAGTTTTTAATATTTATTTATTTATTTTAGTTATCGGCGGACACAACATCTTTGTTTGTATGTGGTGCTGAGGATCGAACCCTGGCCACACGCATGCCAGGCGAGCGCGCTACCACTTGAGCCACATTCCCAGCCCCTGCAATATTTCTTTATGTATTTATTTTTTTATGTGGTGCTGAGGATTGAACCCAGTCCTCATAGGTGTGAGGGAAGCACTCTACTACTGAGCTACAGCCCTTAGCCCCCTTTTCAAATTTTGATACAAGATCTCCTTAAGTTGCTCAGGGTCTTGCAAAATTGTCCAGGCTGGCCTGGAACTTGGAATCCTCCTGCCTTAGCCTCCCAAATCACTTGATTAAGGTGTGGACCACCTGGCAACATGTAATGTTTTGATAAGTTATGTCATGTTTAAATCAGGTTGAACATCTCTCTTCCTTTTATTGTTTAATTTTCTTTTTTAAAAAATATTTTTAGGGGTTGGGGATGTGGCTCAAGCGGTAGCGCGCTTGTCTGGCATGCGTGCGGCCCGGGTTCGATTCTCAGCACCACATACCAACGAAGATGTTGTGTCTGCAGATAACTAACTAACTAAATAAATATTTAAAAAAATATTTTTAGTTGTAGATGGACATGATGCCTTTATTTTATTTATTTTTATGTTGTGCTGGGGATCGAACCCAGTGCCTCACATGTGCTAGGCAAGCACTCTTTCACTGTATTATTTCTTTATAGTGAAAACTTCAGACCCTTCTTGCTTTTGAAATGTATATTTTCATTTTCTGTAGTCACCCTGCTATGTGCAAGAGGGATTTGAGAAGCACTGTTCTTCAACATTCGTTCCCTAGCCTTTTTGAGTGTTACTGTGGATCCCACTGAATAACCTTAATAATCCTCATTCTGCCCCCTTTCCAGCTGGATACTGGCTTGTGCTTTAGCTATCATTCTGTCCCTTAGCTCAGCTAACTCCAAGCGTGACCTAGAAAAAGAGACAGCCTACTGAGAGAATTTGAGATTTAATACTTTGTTTTCAAGGCAAAAAGAACACTGAAGATCATGACATGCTCATTCCTGTGTTGGTTGGTTTACTACTGAAAGTTGTCTCCTTTTTGTGCATTCTGGAGTGAAGAGAGGGTCCCTAGACAAATCTCACTAATTTTTTTTTTTTTTTTTTTTAAAGAGAGAGTGAGAGAGGAGGGAGAGAAAGAGAGAGAGAGAGAGAGAGAATTGTTTTAATATTTATTTTTTAGTTCTCGGCAGACACAACATCTTTGTTGGTATGTGGTGCTGAGGATCGAACCCAGGCTGCACGCATGCCAGGCGAGCGCGCTACCGCTTGAGCCACATCCCCAGCCCAAATCTCACTAATTTAAATTCATGCCAAACCCACTCTGAATTAATAAAGATATAAATTGAAAGTTTCTTAACTTTCAATTATATAGATTAGGTACCACCAATGCAAATAGTATCTTTAGAAGCTCTGCAATGATGGTAATAACTATTTCATCAAATTATGAAATTATCAACCAAAATTATAAAATTATCAACCAATCCAGCCCTAGCAGATTACGTGTGGGGTTGGGTACTGGGGTTTGAACCCAGGGCTTCTTGCATCCTAGGAAAGTGCTCTACCATTGAGCTACTTTCCTAGCCCTTTTTATTTTATTTTGAGACAAGGTCTCCCTAAATTGCTGAGTCTGGCCTGGAACTTGTAGTCCTCCTGCCTCAGCCTCCTGAGTTGTTGGGATTATAGGCATGTGCCAGAGTGCCTCATTAATTTTTGAAGAATTAATGTGGCATTAATCAATGAAATTTACTATTGAATAGAATAATTGTGATATATTCACTAACCCTAGAGTGCAATTATGGTCTAACTCTTAACTGCCTTCTCAATCATCTCCCAAGATGCCAATGTCCGGAGGTACCTTCAGCTAACGCAGTCAGAACTCAGCAGCTACCATAGGAAAGAGAAGCAGCTGTACCTGGGCATGTTTGGTTAAAAAAGAAGAATGATGCTCTTCCATTTGAACTTAGGTGAACCATTAAAGACCCATCAAGGGGAAACCTGAGCCTGAGCAAGAGAAATTAACTGTATACCTCTGACCCAGATGGATTTCTGTTTTGTTTACTATTCTGCACAAACTTTGTATTACTTAGACCATCTGTGTCTGTCTTTTTTTTTTCCCTATCCATCTGTTTATTTGCATGACTTTCAATATATGTTATTGTTGGCAATGTTTGCCTTGAAAAATAACCAGAAAACATTCATCAGCTACAGGTGGAATTAATTGTATTTCTAGCATAGATTTAATGATAGATATTGCTAGGTATATTCATATTCAGAGGACAATGCTAACAGAGGATGAAATGGTAAGGATAAGCAGAAAGCAGTTTCTTCCTTTGTTTTCTTAGATACCCTAAGCCAAACAGGAAAATATATTTTTTGTGGAACTAGATAATTATAAATTGGATCCAAATGTATTTAAACGAAAGATTTGAAATTAATCATTTTTATTTAAATTAACTCCTTTTTCTCTTCATATTTCACGAACATTCAGATTCTTTCCCCCCCACAAAAATATATCTAGTTTCTCTTTTTCCCCCGGTAATTCTAGTTCTTGCTTTTGCTTGTACTCTTAAAAGTTTTGAAGTCATATATTTAAGTATTTATGTAATAACTCTTCAGCCCTTGTATCTCTCATTAAAAAAAAAATGCCTGAGTAAATGTTTTAGTTTTTAATAGGTGCACATCTATAGTATGCTTGTTTCTCTAAAAAAAACTTAGGCTATATTACCAAGTCTTCTAGAAACAATACCATGTAGAGCAGGATAAAAACTTTAATACTCTCTTTACCTTTCCTTGTATTTTGTAAGAGCACAGGTCCTTGTGGAGGAGGGCAACAATAAGGAAGAGCTGTGATTGCTTAGTGTCTTGAAAGCACCTGATGGAACTCTTTGGAAGCTGTTAGGCAGTGGTGCAGGTTGCAGATCTTTGCTATTCTGGCTCAGTAGAATGCTCCATCAACTAGGAGCTCCTTTGTCATTCTATTTACTCATTGTGGATAATATCTGCAATGATGTAGGTACTAAATAGTAGGTGAGTTCATACATCACACACTCCACCTTTGTAAGGAGAAGTAATATGCATGTGTCATTATCCAGCATAGAACCATAAAACAAAACAGATTTCAGAAAAGAAAAAACTAAACACTCTCGTCCCTTATCAACAACCCAGTGCATTAAACTCCTCTTTGTTCCTCTCTATACCTTTAAATAACTTGACCATCAGCTTACAGCAGAAAGTTTTTCTACCAAAAAAAAAAAAAAAAAGAAGAAAGTTTTTCTACCAAATAATCATATGGAATCCAAAGACAGAACTAAAAAAAGTATAGGGTTACTGGTGAAATTTTGTCATGGTGAATCTTATCAAGTCTGTTTAGCCAGGTTATCCTTGATGTTTCCTGTAGTAATTTTTCCATCCACTGATTCCTACCCTTCTCCTTGATTATAAATCCCTACTTGTTCTTGTTGGAGTTGAAATTAAGTCCAATCTCTTTCATCCCCTACTGGAAGACCTGGTTACAGTGGTTCCTATACCAATTGACATGACCCCATGAATACAGTACGCCTTACTATGCTTTAAATTTTTTTTTAAATTTTATCATGGTTGCATGTTTTGTTTGTTTGGGGTTTTGCTTTATGATGTTCTATGGTATTTTAAATTTTTTTCAAAAACAATGTTACAGTAAGCTGTTTTCTGTATCAATGAGGAAAAAATAAAACTGGTATTTAAAAATGCATTTTAGAAATTTATTTCATTAATTTTCTTCTTAGCACTACTAAGAGAGAGCACAGCACTTAGGTTACATTTCAGGTTTTATTTCAGAGGCTTGCTCTCAAAGAAGATGTTAATGAACAGAAAAGTGGACAAAGGAATGCAGTCTCATTCAGATCTTTCGGGGTTCTGACAAGCCTGCATCCTGATGGAATTGGCCAGGGGTCCCTAAATCTCTGTATTCAAAAGTTTGTGGAGGGGGAGGCCACTCTCTTTACCAAACCTTAATTGTTTCCACAGGATTTAATGATTTTGAATGAGGACAGGAAGCATTCATGGTGATATGAAGGGTCATACTTAGGCACATGTAAGACAATTAGAAACTTTGTTTCCCAAATTCAGAACCACCACCTTCACAGTTTGCCTGAACCCTGTACTACCTGTACTAACATGTAGTCACTACTTTATTTACGGACTGGTGAGGCTCAGTGATAGAGGGCCTAGCACATTCTAGACCCTGGGTTTGATTCCTAATACTGCTAAAATTTTTTTTAATATGTATTTTTATTTAAATTTTATATTTTTAGGGACAGGATCTCATTATGTTACCCAGGCTGGCCTGAAACTCTTGATTGATCCTCCTGCTTCAGCTTCCTGTGTAGCTGGGACTAAAGATGTGTACCACCGTGTCTGGCTTTAGAATTCACTTAGCAATGAAAATGTTAAGCCTTATCAACTTTCACTTCCCATATTGTCCTAGTAAGAAGTTTCATTTGTTTTTCTTCAGGACTGGGCAATAAACCCAGGGCTGTGCATAAGCTAGACAAGTGCTCTACCAATTGAGCTCCTTCCCCAGCCCTTTTTATTTATCTTGAGATGGGGTCTCTCTAAGTTACCCAGGCTGACCTTGAACTTGGGATCCTCCTACTTCAGCCTGTGAGTACCTGAGAAGCAGTGAAGAGGCTTTCTATGGCTCAGTCTTTACTGCTCAGCTCTCTTTACTATAATTCCAAAACAGTTTGCTAGGAAGAATTTATAGTCCATATGATATATGGACCCCAAAAGATAAAAGGGTTTTTTTTGTTTTTTGTTTTTTCACCTTTCCCTCCCACCCTGCTTTATTTGCACTCAGGTCCCTGAGGGAGACACTTAATCAGTTCTACTGATAAGTTTTTCCACTACCTGGCAGACCCTTTCTCCTACATTTCTAGAGCTCTTTTTCCCCATCTGACATCAACACCCTAAATTCCCATTTCTTTGCTCCCTCCAATGACAATAGCAACCTATATGACTTTGGGTGACTAATAAAACATCTCTAGGGTGCTGTTACCATGCTTTTGAAGTGAGGGAATGGGACCAGAACAACTGTAATATCCTCTCATGCAGAATGTCTTACTTTAGCTATCCCAAGCAGCCACTATTTCTAATCTCAACAGGCCCTCAACCTCCCTCCACAATTCCACCGTCATGAAACTTACTGTTTTCTGCCTTTCGATTTTTCATCTTTGGACACCTTGGTTCATATTTACAATATGTAGGCAGAATTTTCAAGTCTTTAACACAGTGTCTTTCATTGAAACAATCAAAATTCTTTCTACACAGACAGCAAAGGTGACAAGGGAACAAAACCAAACACTCAAAAGAACAAGAAAACAATTTCCAGTTCTTGGCTAACTATGTTCAACAATATTTTAGACCAGCATATCACGCATAGTGCCTGGAATCAAAAGCTGGTTCAAATCCTGATTTGCCCCTTAGTCAACTCTGTGACCTTGAACAAGTAAACTTGGGGCTTTTTGATTTTGGTACCTGGGATTGAATGCGGGGTGCTTAACTACTGAGCCACATCTTCAGACCTTTTTTTATTTTATTTAGAGACAAGGTCTGAGTTGCTGAGGCTGGTCTCAACTTCCTGAGCCTTTGGGATTACTGGTGTGTGCCACCGCACCGGGCTAACTTGGGTTTTTTTGAGCCTCAAGTTTCCTCTGAAAAAAATAGGTGGCTAATACACCACAAAGTGAAGAAGTAAATGAGTTTTCTATTAAGTACCCAATACAGCCCAAAACACAAGAGCTCAACTACAATAATAAACCATAATTGTGTACGATTCCCCAAGTTTACAATGCCTTCTGCTATCTCACTTTTTTCCTCCCTCATAAGTGATCAGGCCCCCACTCCTTCCCCAAGTACAAATGTCAGCTAAAGAACTGGACGAAAGGGGCTGGGTTGTGGCTCGGTGGTAGAGTACTCACTTAGCATGCATGAGGCACTGGGTTCGATCTTCTGCACCACATAAAAATAAAAAGGGGCTGGGGATATAGCTCACTTGGTATTGCTTGCCTAGCATGCACAGGGCCCTGGGTTCAATCCCTGGCTCCACAAATAAATAAATAAATAGATAGATAGATAAATAATAATAAAGTAAATGAAGAACTGGATGAAAGACACAAAGCCATACAAGTTTGTGGAAGAAACAAGCCAACATCAATTCAAAGAGATAATTTCACTGCTAGTTTTATGTTCCAGAATGTGGAATAAGAAGTGATTACACCTCAGGAAAATTCCCAGTGCCCTTGGGGAGAGCTGGCTGATCTGTTCTGGCCCATAAAGTCCTGCTTATCTGGCTGGATAAAGAAAACAGTAGGAACCTTCAGGCCAGGCAGAACCTTCATTTGTCACCCATCAGGAGTGACAAGATGCTTCCAACCTCTGTGCTGCCATCTAACGAAGTTAAGAGCAGGGCTGGTATCAGCTCATGCTCACCCAGATATTAGTTTTTGGAGCCAAGTACAAAATCTTTGGGTGGTCCACCACTGCTCTGTCTCTCTGCTGTTGGAGAACCAGGGAGGGGCTGCACCCCTAGAACAGAGCCAGCTTCTGGATCTGGTTTGCTGCGTTTGGCCAGATCCTCATTGTGAGCCTTGCGGATGTGTCGGTAGAGGTCCCCTGACTGCGTGTAGCTGCGCAGACAGTAGCGGCACTCATAGGGTCGCTCACGTGTGTGCACGGTGGCATGTCGCCGCAGTGTATAAGAGCATGAGAAGGTCTTCCCACATGTCTTGCAAGTGGGAACATCCTCAGTAAAAACCCCAAAGTTTCCTGGGGCTGCTTCATACTCAGAAGGTGGGTAAAGTGGCTCATGTAGGGCTGGGGGTGCAGGCAGGGGTGAGGTCACCAATCCTCGATGATACTGCCCTGGACCAGGCAGCAGATGGTAGGGTAGATGAGGGTCTGTAGGCAAGAAGTGGTCGCTTGGCCCATCCTCCAGTCCTGTTGCCCCTGGTTCCTCAAAAGCCTCTGGCTGGGAGGGCTGTCCTCCATACACTGGTCTTCCAGGTGGGAACAGTCCCTCAGGACCCTGAGTCTGTTCCTCTGCTACATCAGTCTCCTCATCAGAGATCACAATAGCTTCTACTTTCACCTGGACCAGCTCAGCTTCTGCTGGAGCTGGAGCCTGGGATGAAACTGGGGCTGAAACTGGGGCTGGAGCTGGAGCTGAAGCTGGAGGATAGAATCCTTGCAAAGGTCCTCCAGTATCCCTTGGTTCCACCACCCTCAGGCTCTCAGGACCCACATCAAGAGGAGTCAGGGGTTCCACTGAAACTGTTGGGAGGCCAGAAGAGAAGTAGTTTGCAGGAATGGTTTCTGTGGAGCTACTGGGACTGGCAAGAGAAACAGAGACATCAACTACTGGTGGTGGAGGTGCCCGCAGATGTGGTGAGTCAACCTCCATGCCAGGCTGTGTAGTGTCAGCCCCACCAGGCAATGGTGGTTCATCTGGAGGACGCACAGTAGGTAAAGGAGCAGTCAGGCTTTTCCATTCCTCTTTGCCCCAATGGCCTGATGTCTCAGGGGATGCCAACAAAGGCCGGGGGCCATGGGAAGTGCTGGACAAAAACTCCAAACTAGGGGGCTGTGAATTGGTTTCTTCCTCCTTCTTGGTACTGTCTGCCTCTGCCAGGGCCCGGGCTTGCAGCCTCTGCTTACACACTTTGACGATGTCATTCATATGCAAGTAGCTGGCAGCTGCCAACACATCCTCAAGAGGGGTATCTCCCCTCAGGGCCAGCTGGCCAGCATACATGAAGTCCAGAAGCAGCCCAAAAGCAGGGGCCGTGACAATCTCGTTGTGAATACACACCAGATCCCTCTTGTCCAATTCCCGCTCCTTGTAAAAAAGCTGAAAGAATGGGCTGCAGGAGGCCAGCACAGCCCGATGTGCCAAGAACTGGGTGCTACCCACCATCACGGTGCAGTCACAAAGGAAACCCTGGGACCGCTGCTCCCGGAGGCTCTGCAGCAGCTGTTGACTGTGTTCTGGGAACTCCATAGCACCCCACGAAAGGGAGGGCGCCCAAGTAAGGTCCCCACCAGTGGCTCCCTGGGAAGAGAGGACAGTGGGTTAGGGCAGGTAACTTCCCCAGCAGCCTTAAACGTTAGTCCTTAACTACCGCTCGCCACCCCAAGGCCTCTGGCAACACAGACCGCACCCCAAGACGCTCCCTTTAAGTTTCTACCCTTCTTTTTCCTACGTCACACCCAAAGATCTCCCACTAGCTCCGCCCCCTCAAACTAACCTTAGGATCAGGCCCCGCCTCCGGTCGAAAAAGGCCCTGCCCCCCGGAAGTCCCGCCCCCTAGCCAGCCTCGGCTTCCTCGGTTGCCACCCGGTCGCTTCCAGCGGCTCCTCCAACTAGGAGTCTGTTTTGCTCCCAGGCTTTCCCGAGCGATGCCTTTACGCTCCACTCCGAGAACTCCCTGAGCCTCTCCCTTTGGCTTTCCAGGTGCTAAGGACTCCTGGGGTGGGAACTAGCAGAGAAAGCTGATCCCTCACCACCAGCGAGCAGCCACCAGGCGAGCTCCGCCCCTTCCCACCTTCTCAGTGTTAATTGGTTCAAGCTCTCCTTCCCCAGTTGAGGATTGGCCAAATGTCCACTGTCCCGCCCCTCTCCGGCCGGCGTGTCCAAGTGGGTGCTCGGATCCATCGCTCAGACAGATAGGAGCACGATTGGTTATCACTCCTGTCTTGAGCTTTTCCTCTTCGTCCCGCCTTCTTTGCCTCAGAGCCCTCGGGATTGGCTGAACTGCTCAGTGTACCGAGGCAGCGGGCGGGCTGGGACCTTTTCGGGCACTATGTCGGCAACTACACCTTGTTGTGCGGGAGTGAACAGCGCGTCACCGTCACCTTACTATAGTGTGACCGGGAAAAGGAGGAATGAAAATCCAATGTGGTACTCTGGAGACCCGGGCCTTAGGCTTTGCAGAAACCATGGGCAAGAGTCACACACGCCTCTCTGACCAGCAGTTATCTCCTGAAGGTCCCTTGCTCAAATATTCCTTGATGTCCCCATCTGCTCCACTCCTCCAATCTAATGGTCTCAGGGCCTCTGGCTTAGTAATGATGGTGTCAAGGATCTAGCAGCTGTCAGAATGTTGCGTCCTCAGCCTAGACTTTATGGGCAACTTCAAATGAAGAGGATAGACTGTCCTCTCTGTCCAGAGGTACTGGGCAGGTGCTGGTGGGAAAGCATTAGGGCTTTACAGTATCACCGTGTGCGTGGTGACACATGACTGTAATCCCAGCCACTCAAGGTTGAGGCTGGTGGGTCCCAAGTCAGAGACCAATCTGGGCAATTTAGCAAGGCCCTGTCTCAAAAACAAACAAACAAACAAAAGACCCGGCCTGGGTTGTAGCTCAGCGGTTGAAACTAGCGCCCCTAGTTTCAATCCCCACCAGCGAAATAAATAAATAAAACAAACATATAAATAATAAATATCCCAGGATAGGAGATTTTTAAAGTGTGGCTACTTCTAGGGCTGGGATTGTGGCTCAGTGGTGGAGCGCCCGCCTAGAGCATGCGAGGCCCTGGGTTCCATCCTCAGCACCACATATAAATAAATAAATTAAAACAAAGGTATTGTGTACAACTAAAATAAATAAATATTTTTTTAAAAAATGTGGCTACTTCTAGCAGGGCGCCCTGGTGCACGACTTTAATCCCAGTAAAGGATGGCAATTTCGAGGCCAACCTGGGCAATTTAGCAAGATTCTGTCTCAAAATTAAAAAGGGCTGGGTACCAGGCGCCATGGGTACTACTGTAATCCCAGCGATTGAGGCTGAGGCAGCAGGATCTCAAGTTCCAAGGCCAGCCTTGGCAATTAAGCAAGACCTTGTCTAAAATTTTAAAAAAGGGGTGGTGGTGTGGCTAGGGATGTAGCTCACCAGCTGAGTGTCCATGAATTTAATCCCCAATGCCATGGAAAATAAATTAAATTAAAACATGGCTACTTCTGAAGAAATCTCAGAATATTTCAGTTTCCAGACATGCAGAGGAAAGGACTATAAACTGTGAGTTGGTGTTTTCCTGCCTCCAGTCTGACTCCAGCAGCAATGTGGTTGACAGCATTTTCAGAGAAGTATCCTCCCATTTCCTTCACCCACCACACCAAGCACTTCCATTTTGTTCTTGAATCAAACCTCCAAACAGACCCAACCAGAATTATAGAGAGTTCCTCTATCCAGCATTCTTGTGATAGAGACAAGCATCTTAGCTTGAGATCACACCTCTACTCTACCCATTCTCACAAGTCATATTAAAAAAAAAAAGTATTAATCCACCACAAAATGATGACAATAAGCCAACTACTGGTGGGTATTTTTTTGGGGGGGAGGGTGCTGGGGTTTTACCCAGGGCTTTGCTCATGCTAAGCACATACTTTACTACTGAACTATAGGTGCCAAAGCCCTAATATTTTCATTTTTTTGTGAAAAATAACTTTATTTACCAAATAAAAAATCTGTAGTGAGAATAAATGACATTGATTTGCATTTTTTCACATCTCTGTAGTATCTAGGTTAATAGAAGAAAGCTAGATTTTCACATCTGTTTCTGTTTTCATCTATTATGATATATTGTTTGTTTTTGTTTGTTTTGGTACCAAGGATTGAACTCAGGGGCACTCAGCCACTGAGCCACATGCCCAGCTCTATTTTCTTTTATTTAGAGACTCATTGATTGGTTTACACCTCAATGATAGGTGCTGAAGCTAGCTTTGAACTCGGGATCCTCCTGCCTCAGCCTCCCAAGCCTCTAGGATTATTGGTGGGTACCACCACACCCTGCTGATGTAGTGTTTTGATGTGAGTACATGAAGAAAATCTGATCTCACAGATATGTAACTGAAGAGGATCCCATCAATCTTTTGGAATTGTCTTTCAGGACTGACTCAGAAGTGGCACACCTATAATCTCAGTGAATTGGAAGGATGAGTCAGGAGGATCACAAATTGGAGGCAGGCTGGGAAATTTAGCCAGACTGTGTCAAAATAAAAAAGAAGTGGCTGGTTTTGTGGCTCAGTGGTAGAGTGATTGCCTAGCACATCTGATTTTCACCAACAGTTAAAAAGAAAGAAAGAAAGAAAGAAAGAAAGAAAGAAAGAAAGAAAGAAAGAAAGAAAGAAAGAAAGAAAGAGAGAAAGAGAGAAAGAAAGAAAGATAGATTGGGGGGAAGAATGGTTTGTTTATCTATCATCTATCTATCTATCTATCTATCTATCTATCTATCTATCTATCTATTTATTTATGTGGTGCTGGGGATTGAACCCAGGGCCTTGTGCATGTGATCTTTATTTTATTTATTTATAGGTGATACTCAGAATCGAGCCCAATGCCTCACACATGCAAGCCAAGTGTGCTACCACTGAGCCACAGTCCCAGCCCATCGCCAGCTCTATTTTATATTTTATTTAAAGACAGGGTCTCACTGAGTTTGTTTAGCGTCTTGCCATTGCTGAGGCTGGCTTTGAGCTCATGATTCTCCTGCCTCAGCCTCCTGAGTGGATGGGATTACCTGGGATTACTGTCATTCGCTACTGCATCAGGCTTTTTTTTTTTCTTTTACATACATGACAATAGTGGAATGCATTACAATCATAATTATGCATTCACAACACCATTTTCATAACTTTTTAAATATATATTTAATATATATATATTTTTTAATATATATATATATATATATTTAGTTGTCAATGGACATTAATTTTATTTATTTATTTATATGTGGTGTTGAGAATCAAACCCAGTACCCGACATGTGCCATTGAGCCACAGCCTCATCCCTCCCCAGGCCTTTTATTTTTTAATTGTTTATTTTTTATTTTGAGACAAGTCCTCTTTAAATTGCTGAGGTTGGCCTTTAACTTGTGATCTGCCTATCTCAGACTCCCCAGTTGTTGTTATTACAGGCTTTTGCCACCACATCCAGCTACCAAGCTGCCTTGGTCTTTTTGGTGATCAGTCTCCACCCTGAAGCTACCCTAGGGGCCCCTAATCACCATTTATGTCATTAGCATATAAAAGGTCAATCTTTACTCCAAAGATTCAAAGCATCTTAGAAGTCCAAATAAATCAAACTAATAAAAATGTGGCAGAGGGCTGGGGATGTGGCTCAAGCGGTAGCACTCGCCTGGCATGCGTGCGGCCCGGGTTTGATTCTCAGCACCACGTACAAACAAAGATGTTGTGTCCGCCGATAACTAAAAAATAAATATTAAAAAATTCTCTCTCTCTCTCTCTCTCTCTCTCTCTCTCTCTCTCCTCTCTCCTCTCTCACTCTGTCTTTAAAAAAAAATGCGGCAGATTAGTGCTGATGAAGAAGATATTAGAACAACCAGAATTCTAACACATAAATTATATAATATACCACACAGATACAATAAATGCAAGAACACTGATAATTGAATAGGGCAGTGTCAGTAAGCCTATCATATCAGCAACTCAGGAGGTTGAGGTAGGAGGTTTGCAATTTTGACGTTAGTTGAGGCATTTGAAGACACACTGTCTCAAAATTAATTTCATGGGCTGGGGTTGTGGCTGAGCAGTAGAGCGCTCGTCTAGCATAAGTGAAGCCCTGGGTTTGATCCTCAGCACCATATAAAAATAAATAAATAAAATAAAGGTATTATGTCCAACTACAACTAAATTTTTTTTTTAAATTTAAAAAATTTAAAAACAAAATTATCTGACGATGTATCTTAAAAGTAAAACCCTACTGGGTTTGATTTCTAGCACAACAAACAAAAACCGAAAGAAAAAACCCACACTTACAATAGTAAGTAGGTAAAGTAACTAGGAAGTGATCAGTTTTGAGTATATATTTCCTTTCTCCCTCCCCACCCCCTTCTCCCCCTACCCCCTCTCTCTTCTTGGGACTGGGGAATGAACTCAGGGTGCTTTACCACTGAGCTACATTTCCAATGCTTTTTATTTTTATTATTTTTGGAGGCGGGTACCAGGGATAGAACTCAGGGGCACTCGACCACTGAGCCACATCCCCTGCCCTATTTGTATTTTTATTATTTGTATTTTTTATTTTAAGATAGATTCTCCCTACCTTGCTGAATTACTCGCTAAATTGTCTAGGCTGGCCTAGCACTTGCCATCCTCCTGCCTCAGTCTTCTGAGTTAAGATAAAAGGCGCGCACTACCATGCCGGGCAAATGATTTCCTTTTGAATAATGGCTGTGTTTAAAGAACAGCTTGCTTAATTCCTGAAATTTTAGGGAGTGGTTATTGCTACCCAGGACTAGCCAGCTCCAGCACATTGAACGTCAGCAGATTAGGTCCTTGCAGGGAGGCTGGCCTGGAAAGGGGGAGAGGTGGGAGAAAGCGCCGAGTTGAGAGGGTACAGATAAGGGATTCTCAGTTCTGTAGCATCCCCCCACAACCCAGCCCCACTCTAGTGTGTGCGCCCGCGCGTCCCAGGAGTACAATAATAAGGTTTCCTCTCCAGGGAGCAAGTCATGTAGTGAGTGCTCAGTAAATGTTTGTTGAAGGAATGATTGAATGCATAAATATTCGGAATGCCTGAATTTGCAAGCACCTTGAATTTGAATTCAAGTCCTGAGTGACTACAACCCTTGGGTGCATTAAAGTCTTTAATTATGTTATTTTCACTAATAAAGCCTATTAAAAGTGTTTACTGAGCATTTACGCATATGTAACAACGAATCCCACCATTATAATGCACCAATAAAAATATGGGGGGAAAAGTATTTACTGAGCATCTACTACAGGCTACTTTGGATCTGAGTTTTGACAGTCCGCCGTGGGGCGGGGCTTCAGGGACAGAGCTTAACGAGTCCCCGCCCACTACAGCGAGGTCCAATCAGATCGGCGCAGGGACCCGGAAGCGAGGTTGTGGTTGTAGCGTGCGCTTCCGGAGGAGACAGATCAGTTGTTGTCCCAGGTGTGGACGCCTCAGTCCAACCTCCTCCGTAAAGATGTTCTACCACGTGAGTAGGCGCCGGTTGGCGACGAGGGTTGGGTCTCGGGGTGCAGCGAGGCTGGGTGCCTCTTCTCGCCCCTTGCCCTCGCCGCTCCTGGCCCGGTCTCCATTCTCCTTTCCCTGCAGATCTCCCTGGAGCACGAGATCCTGCTGCACCCGCGCTACTTCGGCCCCAACTTGCTCAATACCGTGAAGCAGAAGCTTTTCACCGAGGTGGAGGGAACCTGCACCGGAAAGTAAGTTTGCTCCCATCGCGCTGTAAGGTCTTTGCGCACACAGTGCCCCATGCCAACAACTCTCTACCTAATTCCTACTCATCTTGTAAGGCCGTGCAACCCACTCTGGGGAGCCCTCTCACCCTCCCAGGCGCCCAGGCAGCCAGTTGCTTCCTTCCCAATGCGTCCTCTGCAAAGTTGGATAATGAGACTTCCCTCAGTCGAGATTGGACATTTCCTTTAGTCTGCAAACACTTTAAAAGCTCCTGTTGTGTGTCAGGGCATATGTTGGATCCTGCAAACATGCAATGAAAACAGTCCTCGTAGAGCTCAGAGTTTAATCATTGTTCCTGTGTGTGCTGTCCTGTGATTCTGCTGGGTTTCTCTATACCCTGTGCCCAGGGACCTGGCATGGCACATCATGGGCCTCAGTGTTTCCTGAATGAATGATCTGAAAAAGCACAACGAGAGTTTATGAGAAGGCATAGGATTGAGACTTGAATTCTTTGAGTTTTGCACAGAAGGGTCTCCCACAGACCATTATGAATGGGCTGGGATTCAGTCCAGGATAGTAGAGTCTGGGCTTCCAGCATCAGAATATCAGAACAACCTAGCGCTGTTCCTTTTATGTTTAGTTTTGGGGGCTTTTGGTATGGGGATTGAACCGCGGGGTGCTTAACACTGAGCCACATCCTTGGCTCTTGGTTTTTTTTTTTTTTTTTTTTTTTTTAATTTGGAGACAGGGTCTCACTATGTTGTGGGAACTGGCTTTGATCTTGCAATCTTCCCCCTGAGGGCCTCTTTGATTAGATTGGCCTGAATTTGTGATCCTCCTGCCTCAGGCTTCTGTGTGTCTGGGATTTCCACCGTGCCTAGCAGGCTGTTCTTTTTAAAATTTTTAAAGATTTATTTTCTTAACAAGTTTGTTTTTCTTTTCTTGCTTTCTTTTTGCCATACTGGGGATTGATTCCAGGGGTCTTTTATCACTGAGCAACATAGCTGGGGCAGTTTGTTTGTTTAGTACTGGGGATTAACTTGGGTGCTTAACTACTGAGTCATACCTAGACCTTTTTAGATTTTATTATGTTATTATTATTTTGGTACCAGGGATTGAAACCAGGGCTCTTAACACTGAGCAACATCCCCAGCCCTTTTCTGTATTTTATTTAGAGACATGGTCTCACTGAGTTGCTGAGGATGGCTTTGAACCCATGCCTCAGCCTTCCAAGCTTCTGGGGATTATAGGCATTCACCACTGCACCCAGTTTCTGGGGCAGTTCTTGATCATGCAGGTTCTTGAGCTGCTTTTTTCCCTATAGAATCAGGACTGCTTGAGAGCCTTCAGGAGAATCTTCATTTTTTTTTTTTTTTTTTTTTAACTTCTCAGTAAAATGAAGGGTCAAAAAAAGACACAGAGCTGGGCATGGTGGCACATACCTATAATCCCAGCTACTCTGGAAGCTGAGACAGGAGTATCATAAGTTCAAGGCCAGCCTTAGCAACTTAGTGAGACTCTCAAAATAAAAACCAGTATACTTTATTTTCTGATGTTTTATTCTGCACACCAGATAAGGAAAATGATGACCTGAAATATGTCGAGAACAGTAATTAAGGACTCTACAAAAATTTCCCCAGTTGTACAAGTACAGATACCTTGATTTAGAGAATTTTTCATAATAATTCCCGAGAATCTTCATACAAAAAGTTCCTCCCAGGTGATTCTGAGGCATAACAAAGATTCAGGTCCATTAACTCAGTGCTGCTTTCTTTTTGGACATTTGTTGTAAAATTTTGAAAGCAGCATTTGAGCTTACAAATATTTATCTGTGTCCTTTCTTTTGGTCATTAAACTCTGAGAGTCAGAGGTGACATCTTTCCCCCTCCTCCCCTCAGGCTCAGTGACTGTTGCTGCAGATGGCTTTAGAGGCTCTTGTAATATAGTGCCTTTCTCTTTTTGTCTTCCTTATAGGTATGGCTTTGTAATTGCTGTCACCACCATCGACAACATTGGTGCTGGTGTAATCCAGCCAGGCCGGGGCTTTGTTCTTTATCCAGTTAAGTACAAGGCCATTGTTTTCCGGCCTTTTAAAGGCGAGGTTGTGGATGCTGTGGTCACTCAGGTCAATAAGGTAAGAACATTCATAGGAGGCCATGGTGTGGGTCCTCATTCCACTTACTAACTCTGTACCTTAGTCAAGTCACTTCTTTGTACCTGTCAAAATACTCAAGGGCATGTGAGTCAATGTGAATAATTACAACAGGAGCCTACATTGACTAAGTAGTTACTGTGGACCAAGTATTGTTCAAAGCCCCACAGTGACTGTGTTTCTATCTCTGTTTACAGACACTGAAGCTTAGAGAAATGTACTGGCCAAGACTCTGTGGCCAACAAGGGTTTATATCTTGGGCTAATAAGTCCTAGGTTTAAATTCTTTATAATTACACTATATTTGCTTAATTTAAATGAAAGGTGGTTCTGGGCCTTTCATTTCATTACAGGCCTGTAATCCAGCAATTTAGGAGGTTCAGGTAGGAAGATAGCAAGTTTGAGGTCAACCTCAGCAACTTAGTGAGACAGGGTGGTGTAGGGGATGTAGTTCACTGGTACAGTATTTGTCTAGCATACATGAGGCCCTGGGTTTAATCCCCCACACGGGAAGGGGAAAAACAGTAAAATGAAGGGTCAAAAAAAGACACAGAGCTGGGCATGGTGGCACATACCTATAATCCCAGCTACTCTGGAAGCTGAGATAGGAGTATCATAAGTTCAAGGCCAGACTTAGTAACTTAGTGAGATTCTCAAAATAAAAACTAAATGGGGATATAGCTTAGTGGTAAAGTGCCTGTGGGTTCAATACCGGAATCAATTAAAAAAAAAAAAGCAAATGTTGCAGTTCAGACTGGATACAGATAAAAATGGTGGTCTTGTCAGAGCAATTTTAGAGGAGGAAAAGTTTATTTGGCCCTTGTGGTTTTAGAGATCTCAGTTCACAGACAGCCACCTCTGTTGCTCTGGGCCCGGATAAAGCAGAACACAATGGCAGAAGGGAGTAGAGGAGGAAAGCAGTTCAGGAGAAGGCAATCTGGAAGCTGAGTTTCACTCAACAGGGAAAATATAGAAACCCCCAAAGCATATTCCCAGTAGCCTACCTCCTTCAACCACATCCTATCTGCCTACCCTGTTCGTCCATTCAAGTGGAATAACATACTGATTAGGTTAAAGCTTACAGCCCAATCATTGCACCTAATGATTGTCTAATGTGAGCTTTTGGGGACAACCTAAAACTTAAGGATTTGAGAGGAAAAGAGAAAGTATGATTATTCATTTTCCTCCTAGGTTGGACTCTTCACAGAAATTGGGCCCATGTCTTGCTTCATTTCTCGACATGTAAGTCTAGACACGTTGGGCGGGGCTAAGGAAGAGACACCCAATCATGACCATCTACTGAAACATTCAATACAGCTGGGTGTGGTGGCATGTGCCTGTAATCCCAGGGACTCAGGAGGCTGAGATAGGAGGATTGCAAATTTGAGGTCAGCCTCAGCAACTTAGTAAGAGCCTGTCTCAAAATAAAAAGGCCTTGGGAAGTAGCTCAGGGGTAAAGCTTCCCTGGGTTTAATCCCCAAGAGTTTAAAGAAAAAAAAATGCTGACCCGGCCTGGCTCTGTGGTATGTGTATGCAATCCCAGCTACTAGGGAGGCTGAGTCAGGATGGCAATTTGAAGCCAGCTTGGGCAATTTAGCAAGACCCTATGTCAAAAAGCATTGCCGAGGTGGGGGGAGGGGATATGATTGTCTATTCACAGGCTGGGGGGTATAGCTTAGTGGTAGAGCACTTGTCTAGCATATGTGAGGCCTTGGATTTGATCCCCAGCACCACAAAAATAAATAAGCAAAGTGCTGACAAGTATCACTTTTCCTTTCAGTCCATCCCGTCAGAGATGGAATTTGATCCTAATTCTAACCCACCATGTTACAAGACAATGGATGAGGTGAGTGGGTAGGAGGAAGGCAGTGGGGGGAATAGGCCAGGCTGAAGGAAGAGGATTTCCCTGGGAATGTCTGAGTGCACTGTTGTCTCCCCTTCTTAGGACATTGTGATTCAGCAGGAGGATGACATCCGCTTGAAGATTGTGGGGACCCGCGTGGACAAGAATGACATTGTGAGTCTCTTGCCTACCATAGCCATACCAGGCAGAACTGAGTGCTGTGGACTTCTTTACCATTCACAGTTCTGGGGGAGGGGGTGGGGTTCTGTGGTGTTCTGGGTGGCAGAAGACCTGGGGCTTGTGGGGTAGAGGAGGTTCTGCTCTTGCCTTGTCCTGGTTTCATGTTTATTTTCTTTCCTACAGTTTGCCATTGGCTCCCTGATGGATGATTACTTGGGTGAGTGCCTGATTTGTGGTGACCTGGAGAATGGGTGTGTAGGAGAGGGAAGTGGGTGTAGGATTTAATGCCTGGGACAGAGACATTAGAAATTTTTATTCTGTCTGCTTGGAAGATCTAGGACCTGTGCCCTTGGGATGGGAAGTAGGTGGTTGTGGCTGCCTCTGAGCTCTGGGTGTAACTGATGTACCTTTCCTGTTTTCACAGGGCTTGTGAGCTGAGCATGGGAGCCTCCTACCATGTGTGATCTTGATCTATAAAATGTTGCTTTAATACTTGCCGAGTTGTCTAGAGACTCCCTCTGACTGTTGTTCGGGGAAGCAAGGAAGATTCTTTGTCCCTGAAGACATCTGGTGCTTCTTCCAGTTTAGCTGTTGCTTGACTCTGTGTTCTAACTATAAAAGGTCATTTGTTCTCATGCAAGTGTCATGTTCTTTTTTGGTTTTGTTTTATTTTATTTTTTGGTGCTGGGAATTGAACCCAGGGCCCTGTGCATGCAAGGCAAACACTCTACCAATTGAGCTATATTACCAGCTCTCATATTCTTTTTTGGGTAGGAGCAACACTCTTTTATAAAAAGGTCATTAGCCACTCACTGGACCTTTTCCTTGGCCTGATGTTGCAACTGTCCTTGGCCACACATGGGGATTTAACAAACCCTTTTGCTAAGGTCTGAAGTTAACCTCATTGTAGGCAAACTGATATTGGATCATTGACTTCCAGTAAATGAAAACCATCATCACAGCCATTCTGAGTCCTAATCTAGTATCAGAGTATTTGCCTTTCCCATGACCTTAAACTCCAAGAGTATAAGAGGGAAAGGGGGGAAGAAACAACAGATTAGGAGAAATGAACCAGAGAAGAGTAATAGCGCAGATTACAGAGTCCCAACACATCCCTTTTATTTTTTGTGGTACTGGGGAATTGAAATGGGAACTGTACCACTGAGCTATATCACCAGCCCTTTTATTTATTTATTTTTATTAAATATTTTAGTTGTTGATGGAACTATTATTTATAGGCAATGCTAAGACTTGAACCCAGTGTTTCACACATGCTACGCAAAAGAGTTTATAATCAGGGTCACAAAAAATACATGAAATGCCTACAAGATTAAACAAACATGATGGGCTGTGGTTGTGGCTCAGTGGTAGAGCACTTGCCCAGCATATGTGAGGACTTGGGTTCGATCCTCAGCACCACATAAAAATTAATTAATTAATTAAAGGTATTGTGTCCATCTACAATTTAAAACAAACCACAAGACTATTTCTCCACATCGAAGTACCCTTTTCTAGCTTGCATATTTGCTTCTGACTAATCTGTCAAATCTGGGTTCAGTTATGCCCCCGTTAAGTTTCATGCCTGAGTCAGACATGAGAAACTGTAATTCTGTCAGGAAGACATAGGCCATGTCTTTGAATGGGAAGTATATGGTTGTGGGAAGTATATGGTTGTGGCTTCCCCCCATATATATTTTTTTTTTAAAAGAGAGGGAGAGAGGAGAGAGAGAATTTTTAATATTAGTTTTTAGTTGGCGGACACAACATCTTTGTTGGTATGTGGTGCTGAGGATTGAACCCGGGCCGCACGCATGCCAGGCGAGCGCGCTACCACTTGAGCCACATCTCCAGCCCCTTCCCCCCATAATTTTATTGTATGGTTTAGGGCTGGGGATGTGGCTCAAGCGGTAGCGCGCTCCCGGGTTCGATCCTCAGCACCACATACCAACAAAGATGTGTCCGCCAAAAACTAAAAAATAGATATTAAAATTCTCTCTCTCTCTCTCTTAAAAAAAATGGTTATTGTATGGTTTACATAATGCACCTGAGCTGGTGGCTGCCACTGGCTGTCCATCCAATAAACCTTAGGTGATCCACTAGCAGCCCAAATGAGGCTGAGCTGACAATCAAATTCAGACCTTCAGGAGGGAGGGCCTCCTTTCTCCTTCCTTTCACAGAGGACAGACACTCAGCATTGAAGAAGGAAACCACTCCAATGTTACTTTGAATATAACTGGAAGAGACTAAGTGGAGTCCAGCTCCTCAGATGGGGTTGCTATAGCAACCCTAGTTACATCCATCAGGTTTTCACAGCACCAAGTCCCAAAGGATTTTCTTTTCTAGACAAGAGCATCTAGCCCTGAGAAAGAGGAAGGTGAGGAGGCTATATACACACATATTCCCCTGCAGAAAGTGCCCTTCTAGAACTAAAATAATAAGAGCTGCGAATGTAGCTCAGTGGTAGAATGCCCTGGTTTCAATCCTATACACTACAAATAATTTTAAAATAAATAATAAAGATGAAAAACGAATTAAGCCAGGTTTGGTGTTACAGTCTTTTAATCTAAGCGACTCCAGGGGCCAGCCTCAGTAATTTATCAAGACCCTGTCTCAAAAAAATAAGAAGGAATGTGGGTTAGCTCAGTGGTAGAGTGCCCCTGGTTCAAACTGCAGTGTGTGGAAGGGAGGGGGAGGGAGAAAAGCCCCCTGCAAACTACCCCATCTTGGGTGAACTTAGTAGAGCAATTCACTATCTCCCTTGTGATGTGTTAATGGCAGTTCAATCCCCCCTCTCGCCAGGTGCTTTCACAGACATTATTTAATCTACAACAAACTTACGAGGCGGGCATTGCTACCTCAGTTTGTATATGCGGGAAAACATGGTTAGTTAATTTTCCCCAAGGCGTGTCAGAAATTGGAACTCAAGTCGGTGATTCCCAAATACCGTCCCTTTATTCAGTAAGCCCACTGTTTATCAGTTGAGAACTGAGTGGCTTTAGTCATGATGGGAGGTCAGAAAAGGGAGCTATCAGGATTGTATGGTCCTGTAAATTGGTCAAGAAGTATGGAGGCAGGTGAGGACTTATATTTGGCTCACTGGACAGAATTCAAAGCTTGCACCTGTATCTGGTCCTGTCAAAAGTTTCTTCTGTCCGCAGGGAACAGCTGCCGGAAGCCCCACTTACCTTTCAGGAAGCGGAAGAGGCAGGTTAGGTGATGTTGGAGAGGGAGGTGGAGCAGGAAAGTTAAGCCAGACATCAAAGTCTGAAGCTTTTTCCTACAGTTGCGAAATTGAAAGTGGTCGTAAACTGGGGAGCAGACAAAAAACAAGGGAATGGAAATGCTTTTCCACAAGAATATTTTTGTTTTTTGGTACTGGGGATTGGACCCAGTCCAATGTATTTCAGTCCTACCACTGAACTACATCCCTACACCTCTGTTTTTTGTTTTGAGACAGGGGCTCACCAAGCTGCTGAGGTTCGCTTCAGTCTTGCACTTGCGATCTTCCTGCCTCAGCCTCCTGAGTAGCTGGGATTAGAGGACATGTTTATTCAATGCGTGCCAAACCACACACACCTGCTTCGCAGACTAGGGAGAGCTGTTGCTTTAAGAAGCTGGAGTCCTCAGCATCACGTGATCTCCGGCGTCCTGCGTCCCGCGCCGCGCTTCCTTACAGGCTAATCACGTGGCTGGAAGGCTCCCGGAGGGCGGGAACTTCTCGAGACGGCTCGCGATTGGCTGGGCTCGTGGAGGGTGGTGCCGGGGCGCCGAGAGAGGGAATTAGTGCGAGCCGGGTGAGTGGGAGCTGCCGCCACAGCCCACGCCTCGGTAACTGCCCTCGCCACGCGAAGTTCTCAGGTGAGCTCGCCTGGCCGAGTCCAAGGGTTCCCCGTCGCTCCGCGGGCTGCTGCCTACAGGTGCTGGGGCCCGCCCACTTCCCTGTACACGTGATCCAAGTTCGTGAACCTTGACCTCCTACCCCACCCCAAGCCCTCAGTGCCTGGGGTGAGGCGGGCTGGGTGGGAGGACGGATATCGGCTGGAACCTGGAGGTCAGTGTCCCCGCCTCCTACCAGAGTAACTCTTGGCTGGGGATGGGCAGGAGAGGAGGCTGAGGAGCGAAAGACCTCGGTCACAGGCCAGATCTTGCGGGGTCCCAAAAGGGAAACGCCGGCAAGGCAAGACTTAGTGCTCCCATTTTACAGATGTGGAAACTGATTGGAGGATCGAGGGTCGCCGAGGGGTGGGTCTCCAACACCAGTTTCTTTGGGTTGCGAATCTGGGTTTTCTTCCCCACACAAGCTGGCAGCACTTGAGTGCAGTGTTGTGGAATGATTAGGAAAAAGGGTGTGAATCCTTGCTACCCACTAGCTAGCGCTCACTGGATCATCTTGGGTAAGCCCTGTAACGTTAAGCTCTCTAAGGTTTGATCACCTTGGCTGCGAGATAACATATATAACATGTATATCATTGTCAAGAAGGATCCAATAAGGTAATCCATACTTAGTGTTTACTCAGTGCTTCAGGCAATTTATGTGCTTAGTAAAATAGCCATTCTTTCTTCCTTCTTTCAGCAAGTGTTTATTGAAGGCCTAGTATGTGGTGACATTGCTGGATACTTGGGATGCAAAGGTGAGCAAACAGACATGGTCCTGGCTGCCATGGAGCTTACATAGTTTAGTGGGTAGGTAGGTGTTAATTAAAAAGTCACACAAATGTCTACAAACTTTTTTTGGAAGGGAGGCGGTGCCTGGATTGAACTCAGGGTGCATAACCACTGAGCCATGTCCCCAGCCTTTTTTTGTTTTAATATCTTTATTTTGTTTATTTTTATGTGGTGCTAAGGATCGAACCTAGTGCCTCACTTGTGCCAGGCAAATAAGTGCTCTGCCAATGAGATGAACCACAGCCCCAGCCCCATCCCTGTCCCAAGCCCTTTTTATTTTTAAGTTAGAGACAGGGTTTGAGATCACAGGCATGAGCTACCATACCTGGCTTCTACAAACTTTTATAACTGTCTTGAAGACAGAGTACAGGAACGTGTAGGAAATCTGGGAAAACTTCCTGGAGAAAGTAACATTTGAACTGAGATCTAAAGGAATGAGTAGGAGTTCACTAGACAAAGAGGTCAGGGTGAAAGATGAGGAGACTTCAAAGCAGAATAACATTCAAAGGTCCTGAAATAAAATGTATTGAGGAAGTAAAAGAGGGATATGGGTGGGAATGAAGAATACAAAAGAAAAAACTTGAATAAGTGTAGGCAGGTATATGCAGACTCTGGGGCATGGGCCAGATATTTTCTTTTCTTTTTTTTTTTTTTTTTAGAATTTTAATATTTATTTTTTAGTTCTCAGCGGACACAACATCTTTGTTGGTATGTGGTGCTGAGGATCGAACCCGGGCCGCACGCATGCATGCCAGGCGAGCACGCTACCGCTTGAGCCACATCCCCAGCTCCCAGATATTTTCTTTATTTCAAAAGCAATTGAGAGCCATCGAGAAGAGAGCTATGGAAGCCAAGTAGGAAGCTCATTGCACTTAGGGATAAAGAACAAGAGTCTTGGGGCTGGGGTTGTGGTTCAGTGGTAGAGCACTTGCCTAGCATGTGTGAGGCACTGGGTTCAATTCTCAGCACCACATATAAATAAATAAAGGTAAATCAACAACAACAAAATATAAAAAGAGAACCAGAGAGTAGTGGGAGCAGTGTCTGGGTGGATCACCTTGGAACCAGGCTTTGCTGCCTGAGGTACTGTTGTCTCACTTTGAATTGTGTGTGCGTCTACCTTCCAGCTGCAGTGTGCATTTTTGGAGTGAGCCGTCATGTCTGTTTTTGTTAGGTTCTTATTCTGCCATATCCTGTGAACACAACAGGTTCCTGCATCTAGGCCTTGCAGCCAAAATGGGGAAGACCAGACACATGGGCAAAAAGCCCAACTTCTAAAAGCCTGACTGGCCCAGATGTCATATGGTACTGAAGATCCCAGAGACTGGGTTTGTCTTACCAAGAGGAGAAGGAGGGAAGTCAGTCGGAGCAAAAGCCTGGTAGAAGGGCCTGAGGCAAGGTGGGAAGACACTAGCCTGGTTTACTAGAGGAGGGATCAGTGTGAACAGATGTGAGGATTTGGGACCAAAAGTAATATGTCAAACCAGGAAGTTTGGTCTTTTTTCATAAGCAATGGAGGAACATTAGAGATATATTTTAGCAATGCAGTGTGAGGATTAACGTCTTTTCATAAAAATTTAGTTGATGGTGGGTGTAGTAAGAATGAAAAGAGGACATGAAATTTTTGTTTGTAGTTAATGATGAGATTGTTCATTGGTGTAGTGTTCCCTTTGTGGTGGTGGTTCTTTTGTGTGTGTGTGTGTGTAGGGGTGGAAACCAGGGCCTTTTGCATGCTAAGCAGGCATTCTACCACTAAATTACATCTGCAGCCCTGGAGTTATGTTCTAGTTCCTGATTTTCTCAGATATCATCTCATTTTATCTTCATAGTAAGTTAGGGCACAGTAAGTTAGGGCAGAGATTATTGCCCCTATTTGGAATACCAATGCTCGGACTGATGAAGGTCCTAGCCAGGTTCACATAGTAAATGACAGACCACAATTATGTGGACCCAAAGGCCAGGCACTTTTCCCTAGCTTCCCTGTTGTCTGCTCACTGACCTGCCTGTTTGCTTCCCTAAAACTCATTTTCCTCATCTGGGTGTTTTGAGCTCTCTCTTCAGGGATTGTGGTGTAAGAGCAGCAAGACTGGTTGAGAGGTCTTGACTTGTCCTCCTAGATTCTCAGGCCTTCTGGGGGCAGCGTTTAAAATCTTCCGTCTTAATCCCAGCTCTACTGGGGCCATGTCAGAGCGAGAAGAGCGGCGATTTGTGGAGATCCCTCGGGAGTCAGTCCGCCTCATGGCAGAGAGTACAGGACTGGAGTTGAGTGACGAAGTGGCAGCCCTTCTCGCTGAGGATGTGTGCTACCGTCTCAGAGAAGCCACACAGGTGCCTCCTTCAGTACCCAATCCCCTGCTGTCCTTGTTCCTTTCCTCACCTGTTCCTACTGTGATTTACTTAGCACCTGCATGTTGGGCACCTCCCTTTGCTTTGAGGCTCTGAGGTTGTCCTTGCCCTTGTCAGAGCTTGCATCTAGCCAGCCAGGCTGCCAGCATATGAAATGCTCATCAGGCATTTTCTAGTACTTCTCATAACAGCCCCATAGGCAGAGTGGCAATACTGTCACATTCTGCGTGTGAGATGTGACACCAGATGGATTGTTGTGTAGGAATTGGGCTGGAATGCGGACTCTGATCACTGGTGTGATGTCTCCTTTGCCTCTTCCCCAGTGTAGTTCATTTCGCTTGGGGGCTTCCACACCGGCTCCCTGTCTCCTGACTCTGGCTTCTGTTTCTGCCCTCCCAGAACAGCTCTCAGTTCATGAAGCACACGAAACGGAGGAAGCTGACTGTTGAGGATTTCAACAGGGCCCTCAGATGGAGCAGTGTGGAGGTGAGAGGGGTGCAGGCTACAGAGGGCTCATGTAGCATGAGCATGAACTCACTTCCATGTTCAGCTCAGAGTTAATGATATGATGAGACATGAAGACCAAACACGGCCACAACAGGACAAATGCCAGGTGCTGGGTCCAGACCATAGTAGTATGAGTTCTGAATAGAGTAGAGAGGAGGTCACTGGGGACCTCAAGGGTAGGAAAGGCTTCTTGGAAGAGATGGGACATGAACTAAGCCTTATGGAGGGCAAAGAACTTGAATGTAATCCTGAAGAAAAACAGGCATGCTGGGTAAAGGAGGAACTGAGCATTTGTGTGGTGTTAGCATGTTTTTGTATATTGTTCTGGGGCAGGGTGTTGAGAGATTAGTGTGACTAGGAGAGAGTAGTGAGTGTTCAGAGTTGGGTAAGTGCAAATGAGAGGCCCAGGAGTTTAGGGGTGGGGCTCAAAACCTCTACAGCTCTGAGGAGGGGGCTTATTTACCCCTTGACCCAGCAAGCCATGGATGCCCCAGCCAAATTCCTAGCAGTGGCTCTGAGCCCCAGATTTCCTCTGCTTCTCTTGGGAACCTCTAGACTTCTCTCAGACATAGGTTCCCTGTCTTTAGCAGTAGTGCCCCTTCATGGTACCTGTTTCCTCCCTAGATTCAGGCTGCTCTCTAATCCCCTTTCCTTAGGCTGTGTGTGGTTATGGGTCTCAGGAGGCACTGCCTCTGCGCCCTGCCAGGGAGGGTGAACTCTACTTTCCTGAGGACCGAGAGGTGAACCTGGTGGAGCTGGCCCTGGCTACCAACATCCCCAAAGGCTGTGCTGAGACAGCTGTCAGAGGTGGCTTCTGGGGTCCTGCATGGGGTGGGGACAGCAGGTGGGTGGTCAGCAGTGGTGTTGGACTGACTGGTGAATGGGGTAGAATTTGGAGATGTAGGTGTTGTGATGAGGGGGAAAATCCCAGCCTGACATCTCTTTCTGACCTGGTTCTAGTTCATGTTTCCTACCTGGATGGCAAAGGGAACCTGGCACCTCAAGGATCAGGTAAGGTATAAAAACTTTCTTCTCTTAGATGCTGAGGGTAGGGCCTCTGTGCCTCTATCTGCATCTGACAAGCATTTCGTGGTGCCTACCTTGCACTGTGTTCTGAGCAGGTACTGATCCCTGCTCAGAGGGCTGAGTTGGAGGTGGGATCTCAGACCCGTAACCAGTCATGATGCAGTATGTTGGAGGCCAGAACAGAAATCTAGGCAGCAAGCTGGGGTCTCTGAGGTGAAGTGTCTCACTTCAGTGGATGCTGAACAGAGCTCCACAGAGCCTGAGACTCATCAGTATGGCACTCGAGGACTGAGCAGGAATGCCTGGTAGAGAGCACTTAGGAGAGAGCGGACAGAACACTGAGGTGTGCGGTGCCTGCATGGCCAGGGTGGAGCAGGCTGCTGATCACAGCTGAAGTCTCCGCACTGTGGCTCTTCTGTCTGAATGGGCTTCTTGGGGATGTGTCAGTGGTGGGTGTGGGGGAGCAGGCTGCAGGAGTAGTTTGGGCCAGCTCTCCATCCAACCACTTCCTGCCCACCCCCTTGTAGTGCCCAGTGCGGTATCTTCACTGACGGATGATCTGCTCAAGTACTATCAGCAAGTGACACGGGCTGTGCTAGGGGATGATCCACAGCTGATGAAGGTGAGTGTTTCCAAGTTGGAGCTCAAAGTCAGGCTTATTCATCTATCTATATTTATTTTTTAATTATTGATGGACACAATATTTTTATTTTACTTATTTTTATGTGGTGCTGAGGATCCAACCCAGTGCCTCACATGTGTGAAGCAAACACAACTCAGCCCTCAAAGTCGGACTCTTAAATCTCATGAAATAATTTCAGTTGCATATTTCCTGGCTTCTTGAGACCAACTGAGCAGTGTGGGTGGAAGTTGTCCTCAGGGTGGGTATAGTTCTCTGAGGCAGCCTTCCTGTCACTCCCAGTCCCTTCATCCTTTAGCAGGTTCTGTTGTTCCCTGGGTAAGGATTAGCTAGATGGGGCCTGGAGAGACTCCCTGACATCTTCTTCTAGAGCCCATTATTTGTGGTGTCTGTTGATTTTGCCAGGACTTGGACAGGAAAGGAGAAGAGTAAATAGAAGAGGCCAGGATTGTGTGCCTGGCCATACCTGCTTTGCAGCACTTAGTCCCTGGGCCTCATAGCATCCCATGCCTCTGGGCTCCACAGGGCCTGCTGAACACCTGTCATCTGTCATCTTCTGTGCACAGTCAGGTGAAACTGAGTTCTCATCTGACTGTGGATAGAAGGTGGTTTGCTCAGTTTTTTCCATACTGGCGGTTTAACCCAGGGCCTTGCGCATGTTAAGAAGTGTTCTACCACTGATCTGCATCCCTAGCCCATTTTTAAAATTAATTAATTAATTAATTTGGTACTAGGGATTGAACTCAGGGGCACTTAACCAGCCACATCCCCAGCTCTCTTTAAATATGTAATTTAGAGACAGGGCCTCACTGAGTTGCTGAGGCCTCAGCCTCCCGGACCACTGGGATTACAGGGATAACACTGCGTCCAGCCCTAGCCCATTTTATTTTGAGACAGAGTTTTACTAGATTATCACCATCTATTCTCGCTGGTGACCTATGCTGGGTTCACTAATCTGACTATTCCAATAACTTAAGAAAATGGCAAAGAAAGCACGCAAACAGAGGTACCTTTTCAAAATCCAGGAGGGCTCTCCGACCTTAGGGGTCCATGGAAAGAGAGAGAACCACTGGAATTCTTTATTTTTATATAGGGGACACACAAAGGGAGGTTCCATGGAATATTCTATCCCATAAAGAGCAAAGGGATAGGATTACAAAGGAACAGGTGAGTGTAACTCAACCCCACTGGGTAATTCCTATTCCTAGAACGATGCCTCATTACCTGAGCAGCGGTAAAGCCCAAGTTATTGCAGGCCACAATAATTGTTCAGTATTTCTTGCTCAGAACTAAAGGGCATATGTCACATTCCTCACGACTGAAACACTCAGGGGTACTCCAGGGGAACTGAGCTCCACAAAATAACCACACAAAAGACAGAGATACCTTTTTCTTTGTGGTCCTGGGACGGTTCCTCTAACCTTAAGGGTCCGCAGAAAGAGAGTGAGCGCTTGCTGACCCCTTTTATTGAGGAGAAGCTATTCAAATGAAGCAAGGGTCAGGTTTCAGGGGTTTGAGTCTAGCTTTATGATGTCTGCTGTCAGCAGGTTGACTGACAACTAGGAAGGCCACACCCAAAGGCAGAGCAAAAGAAGAGGACACACAAAGGGCGTTTCCACTGGAAAATTCTATCCCAAACAGGGCAAAGGGGTAATTTCACAAAGGAACAGGTGAGCGTAGCTCAACCCATGGGGCTGCAGGAAGGCACGCCTACACATGAAGACACATTTGTTAACATTTTTACTACTCTCAAAAGATTGGGGCTACCATCTACATCCACTTGAAAGTGGCCAGATTGGGCTGGGATTGTAGCTCAGTTGGTAGAGCGCTCGCCTAATATGTATGAGGCACTGGGTTCCATCCTCAGCACTACATAAATACAAATAAATAAAATAAAGGTATTTAAAAAAAATAAAAAGAAAGAAAGTGGCCAGATCACTGGAAGTGACCAACAGTGCCTCAAACCAATCTGGAGAGGAAAATGCTGGTCACATGATGTGGCGGCCTCCCAGCAGGCATGTATTTCCAGAGTGCTCCTGACACTAAATTGCTGATACTGGCCTGTGATCCTCTTGCCTCTGCCTCCGAGTTGCTGGGATTATGGGTGTGGGCTGCCTCGTCAAGTTTATGTGAAGTGTTTTATATCCTTCATGTTTTCATGTGTCTGGCTACAGATATTTCCTTTGCTAAACTAGGAATAGTGCTATCATTCATTCATTCTTTTTTTTTTTTTTTGAGAGAGAATTTTTTAATATTTATTTTTTAGTTCTCGGCAGACACAACATCTTTGTTTGTATGTGGTGCTGAGGATCGAACCCGGGCCGCACACATGCCAGGCGAGCGCACTACCGCTTGAGCCACATCCCCAGCCCCATTCATTCATTCTTGTCTTCAAAACTTGGCTCATAGCTGAAGGTGTAGCTCAGTTATAAAGTGCTTGCCTGGCATGTGTGAGGCCCTGGGTTTGATTCTAGCACTGTAAAGGGAAAAAAAAAAAAAAACAAACAGCTTGGTTCCTCTTCCTTTTGTCTTTCAGTGTAGTTGGCTGGCTGTAGGGCTTGGGGACTGAGCTCCTTTCTCACTCTTCTGTAGTCTGTTTTCATGGCTATTAGATTTAAGTCCTTTCTCCAAAGGAGTTTGGAGAGTCCAGGTGGTAAAGGTTCAGGACTGAGATGCTTTTACTCACTCTAATAACAGTACATGTTTATTGTAGAAGTACAAATAAAAACAGAGTGTTCTATTTCTCCGCTCACATATTTCCCTGATGTATAAAGTATGGTTACTCTAGTATATACCTAAGTGGCATTATATTAAACATCTGGTTTTACAACTTGGTTTTCTTAGTTTAAAAAGTTGGACATTTAGGTTTTATTCACTTTTTTATTATTACAGACAGTACTGTGTGTGGCTGCATGATAGTGTGTTTCTGTAGGTTAAATTGCCAGAATTCTTGCATCAAAGAGTCTGAATATTAACACAGAAATACATGAAGATGGTGCTTAACTATGCTCCAGAGCCATGGCAATTTAATCTTGGGGTGGTGGTTCTAGTGCATTCTGGTCCCTTCCTTTCAGGTCGCTTTGCAGGACCTTCAGACAAACTCCAAAATTGCAGCACTCCTGCCTTACTTTGTTTATGTGGTCAGTGGGGTAAGTGACCAGTGTGGGCGGGGAGATGACCCAGTAGAGTGGAGGGCTCACTGAAGGTGCTGCCAGAAGGCTCCTGCCTGTTCCCTTGTGTCCCTCTCAGCCACCTTCTTCTATCAACAGGTAAAATCTGTAAGCCATGACCTGGAGCAGCTGCACCGGCTGCTGCAGGTAGCACGGAGCCTGGTTCGCAACCCACATCTCTGCCTGGGGCCCTATGTCCGTTCCCTGGTGGGCAGTGTCCTTTACTGTGTTTTGGAGCCACTGGCTGCCTCCATCAACCCCCTGAATGACCACTGGACTCTGCGGGATGGGGCTGCCCTCCTGCTCAGCCACATCTTCTGGTAGCCACTGGGTTTTAACAAAGGGTGGGATTGCTGTACTCAAGTGGGTTGGGGAGGGAGGTGGGGTGAAGCCTCTGGCTTTGAGGCTTTTAGGGGATGGGAATGTCTTTCTTTAGAGCTCCCTTGCTGGTGTGCTGTGGCATACTGGGATTCTACAACTGGGTTACCAATATATGGAGGTATTGTTCCTTCAGCCCTTGGATCCTGAGCCAGTCACCACCCCCAACCCCACCCTCACAACCTTGTCCACTTACCCTAGATGCCCCCGAGTGCCACACTAGTCTCTTTGTGTGTCATATCTTGAGACAGTTGGACAGTGCTGCACTTGATTTCTTTCTGTGACTGAATGTTGTTCTCACAGGACTCATGGGGACCTTGTAAGTGGCCTCTACCAGCAGATCCTGCTTTCCCTGCAGAAGGTCCTAGCAGACCCTGTGCGGCCTCTCTGCTCTCACTATGGGGCTGTGGTGGGGCTGCATGCTCTTGGTTGGAAGGTGAGAACCCTGGCCTTTTTTATAGAACCATGAGAGTTCGTTCCCCTATGTGTTGAAAAAAAATATTTCTGGTGTGTGTCTTTTATCATGAAAATGATATGTACTTGCTATTGCCATGTATTGAGTTCTTGCCTTAGGCCAGACTTAGTTTAACTTTATGTATATAAATGTTTTATCCCTTCAAAAGTTCTCTGTGGCAGATGTTTATATAACCTCATTTTGTAAATTCCTCCCATTTCTCTCTTGTATTATTTGAAACATGAATAGATATTGAATGTTGTCAAATCTTTATAGCATTTCTATAGAGATTACCAAATGATTATGTGTTTTAGTTCTGTTAATATTAGGTTAATGTTTTGTTAATAATAGGTATATTAGTGGGTTTTTATGCTATGCCATTCTTGTGTACCTGGAATAATTCTGTTTGCTGCTGTGGAGATTTTTATTGGAATCAAACAATCTATTAGTTTTAGAAAAAAGTGACATCGTTTTCTTGACCATGGAAATGTATTTCCATTTTTTTAAGGTCTTGTCTTTAAGATGCTTTCATAATTTCTCAAAGGAGACTCACTCCCACACACATATATTTTTTTTTCATGCTGGGATCAAATAAGCTTGTTAGGCAGCAAGTATTCCACCACTAAGCCACATTCCCAGTCCCTTTTACTACATTTCCTTTTTTAAAAAACATTATTTTTAGTTGTAGATGGACCCAGTAACTGTATCTTTTATGTGGTGCTTAGGATTGAACCCAGTGCCTCACACGTGAGGTAAATGCTCTACTACTGAGCCACCACCCCAGCCTTATTATATTTATTCTTATATCCTTGCTGCTCTTGATGCTGCCACAGTGGTGTCTTCATGGTGTTGGTATACAGAGATACAGTTGACCTTTGGGTGTTTATCCAGCTATTTTCCTAAACTATCATTGAAAATTCTTTGGGGGTTTTAATGTAGATAATGATGTGTGTAAGTAATGACATCTTTCTTTTCTAACTGTAGTATTTTAAAAATTTTATTGCAAGGATCACTAGTACTGCCTTATGAAAATATTTTTGTCATTTCCAATTTTCAAAGAAGTGTTAGGGTGTGTAACTGAATAGTAGTGAGCTTGCCTAGCGTGTATAAACCCTGGATTCAATTTTCAGCACCAGGTTAAAAAAAAGTGGGGGTGCAGTGGCGCACGCCTGTAATCCCAGTGACTCAGGAGGCTGAGACAGGAGGATCAGGAGTTCTAAGCCAGCCTTAGCAAAAGTAAGGTGCTAAACAACTCAGTGAGACCCTGTCTCTAAATCTCCAACTTAATAAAAAGTGCAAGCCAGGTGGAGTAGTACACACCTATAATCCTAGCGGCTGGAGAGGCTGAGGCAGGAGGGTCAAGAATTCAAAGCCAGCTTCAACAATTTATCTAGACCCTGTCTCCAAATAAAATACAAAAAAGCACCGTGGATGTGGTTAGTACTTAAGTACCCCTGGGTTAAATCCCCAGTATATAAAAAAATAAAAATGCTTATAACCTTTCCCACTTAGGGTAATGTGTACTGTGTATATGTATTACATATTCTCAGGTTAGTAAAATTGTTATATGTATTATTTTTCTTATTATATTGATCTTTTATTGGATGCTTTTTCTGCATTTCTTTTTTCAGTTTAAAAATGTTAACTTTCTTGTCCATAATCCCAGTAACTCAGGAGGCTGAGGAAGGAGGATTCAGACTTTGAGAACAGGCTCAACAATTCAGTAAGGCCCTAAGCAACCTAATGAGACCTTATATCAAAATAAAAAGGGCTGGGGATATGGCTCAGTGGTAAACCAGCTCTGGGTTCAATCCCCAAATACCAAAATAAATAAACATATAAACAAATAACAAAAAGGTTGAGGGTATAGCTCAGTGGTGGAGGGCTCTTGGGATCAATCCCCAGTATCATCCCTCAAAGATGCAGATAGTTTTCTTTTTTTTTTAAAGAGAGAGTGAGAGAGGAGAGAGAGAGAGAGAGAGAGAGAATTTTTTAAAATATTTATTCTTTAGTTCTCGGGGGACACAACATCTTTGTTGGTATGTGGTGCTGAGGATCGAACCCGAGTCGCACGCCTGGCAGGCGAGCGCACTACCGCTTGAGCCACATCCCCAGCCCCCGCAGATAGTTTTCTGATTTGACTATTTCTGTGAGAAAATTGACATTTTTTTTTAAAAGAGAGTGAGAGAGAGAGAGATAGAATTTTTAATATTTATTTTTAGTTTTTGGCGGACACAACATCTTTGTTGGTATGTGGTGCTGAGGATCGAACCTGGGCCGCACGCATGCCAGGCGAGCGTACTACCGCTTGAGCCACATTCCCAGCCCAGAAAATGACATTTTTTAAAAAAGTTTTTAAATGAGATAGGCTTTCACTAGTTGCTGAGGTTGGACTTGAACTTGCAATTCTCCTGCTTTACCTTCCCTAGTTAGATTACAAGTGTGCCACATTGTGCCCAACTTTATTTTTAAATACCTTTATTTATTTATTTTTATGTGGTGCTGAGGATTGAACCCATTGCATACACTAGACATTTTCTACCACTGAGCTACAACTCCAAATTTTTTAAATTTTTTATATGTATTTTTAGTTGTTGATGGGCTTTATTTTATTCATTTATTTATATGCAGTGCTGAGAATAGAACCCAGTGTCTCTCACATGCTGGGCAGGCGCTTTAACACTGAATCACAACCCTAGTCCCCCTCCTTTTTTTTAGTACCAGGGATTGAACTCAGGGGCACTTAACCACTGGGGCATATCCCCAGCCCTTTTTTGTATTTTATTTAGAGACAGTGTCTCACTGAGTTGCTTAAGGCCTTGATAAATTGCTGAGGCTGACTCTGAACCTGTGATCCTTTTGCCTCAGCCCCTTGAATAGCTGATTATAGGATTCACTGCACCTGGCTCTATCTGCTTTTTTTCAAATGATCCTGAAGTTTTTCTCCTTTTATCTGCCAGTGTGATTAATGATTTTTTTCTCCTTTTTTTCCCAGTGCTGGGGATGGAGCCCAGGGCATCAGGCATGTTAGGCGGGTGCTCCACCAATGAGCTAAACTCTTAATTTTGTTGTTATTGTTGTTGTATTTTTGAGATGGTGTCTCACCACGTTTCTCAGGTTGGCTGGCACTGAATTCCTGTGCTCAAGTGATCCTCACACTTCATCTTCCTAAGCAGGACTATAGTTTCACACCACCACACTAGGTGGATTTTCTGATAAATTATGGTTACATTTCTAGGTTAAACTCCACTTGGTCATGGTATAGACTTAAAGGAAACCCAAAGCTTTTAATGGAATATGTTGCATTTTTTTAAAAATATATTTTTAGTTGTAGATGGACACATTTTTATTTTTTATTTTTATGTGGTGTTGAGGATTGAACCTAGGGTCTCGCATGTGCTAGGTAAGTGCTCTACTGCTAAGCCACAACCCCAGCCCATGTTGCATTTTTATACTGTGGGGATTGCTAAACTTTAAAATTATCTATCTAGGATTGAAACACTGTGCCACATCTCCAGCTCTTTTTTATATTTTGAGATAAGGTCTCACCCAGTTGCTTAGGGCCTCACTAAGTTGCTGGCTTTGAACTTGGTATCCTCCTGCCTCAGCCTTCTGAGTTGCTGGGATTACAGGTGTGTGCCACCATTCCTGGCAAAAGTATTTATATTGAGTTAAATCAATCATGTTTCTCTCATGTGCTGTCTAGGTTTAGTATAAGGATTGTATTGGCCTTGCAGAATGAAGGGAAATAACATTTTTTAAATACTTGTTTTTATAAATTGAGATAACCCTTTTACTTTGGTAGAATTTTGGCATGGTTTTCTTTGTAACTTTTAACTATTATTTTAATGTATTTCAGTTATTTAAACTTTCATATTTCTTTGTGAGTCAGAAGTTAATAGTTTTTCTAGGAATTTGAGTTTTGTCAACATTTTCAAAAGTTTATCCTGTGAATGAGTGACCAAAATCTGCCTTATCCAACAAATGTCATCTCCAAGTCTTAGTTGCATTTCCCTTAAATTAATTACAAGATTTAAAATTGTATAATCAGAGTCTATTTCTCTGGTGTTTTTTGTGCAGATGGCCTGAACTGAGTTACACTTTACATCTAAATGAGAACTGTACTTGCTCCTGATGACTGTGTTCACTAGTCTGCAAACTGTTAATCTGTGTTGTTAGCAAGGATTTTTAACATATGCTCACTTAGTCTCCAGCAAACATATAGCAGGATGGTGGGGTCACTTCATATTGTCTGACTTTGTACTCTTACCTTTATCACCATTGCTTAACAAAGCCTTGAGCATATACCAAGGTTCCAAATAAACGTTGGCTGAATATCCCAGTTAGAGTTTAGGAGGATTGAGCCCTGTATAGAATCGGATAAAATTAGGTCTTTCCCAGGAAAAGGGTACCTGAGAGGCAATAAACAACACAACAAAGAGACGTATTGCATTTCTTCTTTCCAGGCAGTAGAAAGAGTCCTGTACCCACACCTGTCTACTTACTGGACAAACCTGCAGGCTGTGCTGGATGATTATTCTGTATCTAATGCTCAGGTCAAAGCAGATGGACACAAAGTTTATGGAGCCATTCTGGTGAGTATCAACCCCTTCTAGCCTCCTTCCCCCTAATGAGCTCAGCACGCTTACTTTGGAGTACTTGATGGGCTTAGGCTCATCCTCCTCCCTTCCTCTTACAGGTGGCTGTAGAGCGCCTGCTGAAGATGAAGGCTCAAGCAGCCGAGCCCAGCGCGGGTGGCCCAGGCGGCAGGGGGTTCCGGCGTTCGGAAGACCTGCCTTGGGACAGCCTTCTCCTTCAGGAGTCTCCTTCCGGGGGCGGTGCAGAGCCAAGCTTTGGGTCTGGTCTTCCGCTGCCACCAGGGGGAGCGGGGCCTGAGGACCCTTTTCCCTCAGTGACCCTGGCGGACATCTACCGTGAGCTCTACGCCTTCTTCGGTGACAGCTTGGCCATCCGCTTTGGCACGGGCCAGCCTGCACCCACTGCCCCAAGGCCACCCGGGGAGAAGAAAGAGCCGGCAGCCGCCCCGGACTCAGTGCGGAAAATGCCGCAGCTGACGGCCAGTGCCGTGGTCAGCCCGCAGGGTGACGAGAGCCCCCGGGGCGGCGGCGGTCCCCCGTCGGCCTCGGCGCCCGCGCCCTCTGAGGGCAGGCCGCTGCCGCGCGTGCACCGGGCGCGGGGAGCGCCCCGGCAGCAGGGCCCGGGCGCCGGCACGCGCGACGTCTTCCAGAAGAGCCGTTTTGCCCCGCGCGGCGCCCCCCACTTCCGTTTCATCATCGCCGGGCGGCAGGCCGGGCGGCGCTGCCGCGGGCGCCTCTTCCAGACTGCCTTCCCCGCGCCCTACGGGCCCAGCCCGGCCTCCCGCTATGTGCAGAAGCTGCCCATGATCGGCCGCACCGGCCGCCCGGCCCGCCGCTGGGCGCTGTCGGACTACTCTCTGTACCTACCGCTCTGAGGTTGCCCGTCCCCGCCTCCCAAATAAATGTCGCGCCCGGAAGTGATGGCTCCGCGTCCATGGGTCGCGCCGGATGAGGCGGGGCTGGGCGGCTGGCTCCGAGGCACTGCTCCCCGGGGCCTGGGCGCCATGGCGCTGCCCTGGCTGCAGCGCGTCGAGCTCGCGCTCTTTGCCGCCGCCTTCCTGTGCGGCGCCGTGGCGGCCGCGACGCTCACCCGGACCCAGGTGCGGCTGGGGGCAGGGCCGGGCGGGTGGCCAGGCAGGCTGCGACTCTGGCCCGGCGACGGCTGGCCTGCGGATGAAATGCAGCGACCCTCGCCGTGCCCTGGCTTGGCCCAGTCAGGTCCTACCGAAGCCGTTCCTTCGGCAAAGGGACCAGATGCCAGGAGAGTCGTGCGTCGCCAGATAGAGCTTCCCTCTGCGTAACTTTGCCCTGGTTCTGAAAGAGACTTCCGCCCCGGCCCTGCGTTCTTCGGATGAATCAGGAGCCATTTGTGCTGAACTATAAGAGAAATAAAGCATAGTGTAGTGAAGGTGATCAAGCAGCCACACTTGCAACTATGTTAAGTGACAACAGCCCTGTAGAAAACTGATTGTTTACTACTGTCAGGCCATCTTGTTAAACGTGGGACCATTAAGCCACTATAAAGTAGGCGCTAGTATGTCTCTTTTACAGACTAGATAACACTGGAGATACTTTTTGAAGGTCACACAGGTCTCTGTGATTTCTGCACAAAGGAAGACCAGAGTTTGTGAGACTTTCGAAGTTCTTTGTCTTCTATAACCACTGCCTACATCCTGATCATTCTGGCCACTGAGGTTTACCCAACAGGCCCTCTATACTAGTTTCTCATGCCTGAAACAGGAACTAACAATGCACACATAATTTCTAGAGTGGCCCTGGCCCATATTCCTAACACCTGCCAGAAACCTGCGTCATGAGGCACTGACTGAAATCTGAGACTCAGCAGCTTCTCTCCACAGGGCTCCTTCAGGGGTAGCTGTCCGTTGTATGGTATGACCACCTGGAATGGCTCCTTCCTGGCCTTATCCCATTCCTCGGCCCCATCCCTTTGCTACTTTGTGGCAGGGGCCTCTGGCTTCCTGGCCCTCTACTGCCTCCTGCTTCTGCTCTTCTGGGTCTACAGCAGCTGCATCGAAGACTCAAAAAGGTGAATGTCCCAACCCAAGGACCAGGGGCTGAGGTGGGATGAAGCCATCAACCGCAAGGTTTGTTCTCTCCCCCAGAGGTCTTATAGGGCTCCGCGTTGCACTGGCCATCTCAGCTATAGCCATCTTCCTGGTCTTAGTATCTGCCTGTATCCTTCGATTTGGCACCAGATCCTTCTGCAATTCCATCATCTCCCTGAACAGTACAATTAGGTAATGAGGAGGGAGGGAAGCCTGGCTGGGGCTACCTTCCTTCTGCAGAGGGGGAGTCCTGTAACCTCCTATTTTCTGTCTGTTGCTCTCTACCTCAAAGGGCACCTGGGTATAGGTATGCTTAGGGTGTATCCCCACTTCTTTCTGAAAACTGTCTCTTTGACCTCACAGCTGCTCTGAAGCTCAGAAAATTCCATGGACACCCCCTGGAACAGCTCTGCAGTTTTACTCCAACCTACACAATGCTGAAGTGAGACTCAGAGACACACTTATTCATACAAGTATCTGTAGCTATAAGGATGCTCACCAATGAATATGAGCTTGGCCTACCATTGACAAGCTAAGAGGAGCTGAAGGGCGTGTCAGCCTGACAGACTGGTGTGTGGGTGGAAGGACTGGATCTGTGATGGCCTGACTCCTCACATTCCTGTTCTGTCTCCCACAGACCTCTTCATGGGTGAATCTGGTATTATGGAGTGTGGTTTTGGTGCTCCAGGTCATGCAGTGGAAGTCTGAAGCCACCCCATACCGACCTCTGGAGAGGGGAGACCCTGAGTGGAGCTCTGAGACAGATGTTCTTGTTGGGCCACGCCTGTCCCATTCCTGAAGAGTAACCAAATAGTGCATTCTGCAGCCAACGACTTTGTGCCCAAGTGCCTGTAATCCTCTTGTCCCCACACAGCCCTGTTAGTGCTGAAAGCCCCAGTTTTCCCTCCAGGAGGGAAAGGTAACAGGCCCCTCTCCACCTCTCTTCCTGTAGCTGTTTTTGTACCAAAATATTAGTATTACTTTCTTCATTTTGGTATTGTGTTCTTGATGTTAAAACAAGTAGGTGATGGGAAGGAGTGAAGGTGAAACAGGCATGGATCAGGCAACTTCCCTTTAGACAACTCTTTTAATTGTTACTATTGAATCTTAGGTTCCCCCTTGGTGACCCTGGTTGTCACCTCATCCATAAGGTCCAATTTTGTTTTGTTTTCCCTTTTTTTTTGTCTCCTTCTGAGAGGGAGTGAAAGACCCAAGGTGGCTTCTTACAAGCTCCGGTAGGTACCCACAGTGTTGTCAAAGAGCTGAACGTTGGGGAAGTGTCCAGCTTTGTCCAAGAGGAAATAGAAGCGATGGCCTTTGATCTTCAGAGGCAGCATAGCAGGAACTTCTCCTCGGTGGGCCATGCAGGATACCTGGTTCAAGGGGACGGTGAAAGGGGCTCCCAAGCCAAAAGGGGCATGAGTGGTCAGGGTCACCTGCTGCCCTCCTGCTCGAAGCATCACTGAACGCACAGATCGTAGAGAGAAGAGAAGACCAGCACCCAGTACCAGGGTCCCTACAGAAGAGCACAGCAGCAGGGTGAGGTGTGTTCACTGAAAGGACACACACCAACCCTTTCCCTTTGAGTAAAAGATATGAGTGTGACTAACATTTTTGAGTGGGAACCTCTTATATCTAACAAACTTCTAGGCGATGTCTATCCCCATTTTAAAACTCAGGAAAAGGGCTTAAAACTTAAATTTGCTCAAGGACAGAGCGCTGAGAGGATGTGGCACCCAGGGACTACAGCGCCCTCTTCTGCTCATCTCTCCTTGACTGAGCCTAGAGCCCACTGCCCGGTTCCAGGTAGAGAAGCTGGCCCATGGCTTACCTATGGCACCGCAGCTGACCGCCAGCCCGTAGCGCCAGAGCACAGCGCGCAGGTCCAAGCGGCCGCGGTCTGGGGCCTCTGCATCCACGGGTCGCGCCTGGACCGGGGGTGCAGACCAAGCTGTGAAGGCCAGGGAGGCCCAGAAGATGCCCTGGCCAGCACAGAAGAGTCCGAGGATAGTGAAGAACCGGCCCCGCTCTTGCTCGAAGAGTAGCACATCCTGCGCCGGCGTCGCATGGTGCAGGGCCTGGCGCGTGGGCAGGCGCCGCAGCGCCACAAGCAGCCCATGAGAACACCTCCAAGCTGCCGCCATGGCGGGCAGGCCACTTCTGCTTCAGAGGCGGGACTTCCTGCCGAGGCCCCGCCCGCCACGGAAGCAATCCAGAACGCAGAGGCAAAATACAATATCACTCTTTATCTTAAAAAGTAAGGGGAATCCTGGGGCTAAGTACACAAAGCACCTAAGTCCTTCGGGTAGTTTAGTGTCAGTTCTACAAAGTGAGCTTTGGCTTCCTGGCACCAGTGAGGCTCAATCTTCCGGAAGTCTTCAGGAAGTCTTCCAGAAGGCAGGTGAGGAGCGGGATCCACAGACCTCCCTCCTCAGTCACAGTCACAGGGTGGCCTCCGGCCGGACAGAAGGCAAGGGATGACAACCATACAATAATATCCAAGGGCTATTTACACACGCACTTCTGGAGCACAACTATGGATCACTTCATGAATGCAACTTCTGGGATCTCACCCTTGGCCTGGAAAAAAATAAAAGGTCAGTACAGCCAGGTGTCCCTTTCCTGTCCCCAATGCCTTACTCATTTGACCCTCACTTAACCTTCTCCAAGGCTCAGAGAGCCCTGTCTTTTTGCCATAGTATTCCCAAATCTTACCTTGAGATGAGTGAAGGCTTGGGCAGATCTAGTATAGTCCCAGTTATTGTCCTGAAGGCACCTGGCAGTGAAGAACAGGAAGTTCCATGAGAACCAAAATGTACTCACCCTGAACACTAAGGGCTATTTCAGAAGCCATCCTCCAGAGACACTCACCACCAACAATTATCTGCTGTACTTGCACTTAAAAATGTGATTTTCAGCTCCTTTGGCCTTCAACTTGTGATCCCCCTGCCTCAAGTAGCTGTGATTATAAACATGCACCACCCCACCTCACTTTATCCCCAGTATAGGGAATTAAACTTAGGGACTTTCTACCACTGAGCTGCATCCTAGTACTTTTTATCTTGACAAGTTGCCCAGTCTGGCCTCAAACTGGGAATCCTCCTGCTTTAGTCTCCCAAGTAGCTCAGTTTCCATGTATGGACCACTGTGCCCAGTTTTTTGGCCCTAGGAATTGAGCCCAGGGCACTTAAGTACTGAGCTATATCCCTAGTCCTTTTTATGTGTGTGTGTGTGGTGCTGGGGATTAAACCCAGGGCCTTGTGCATGCAAGGCAAGTACACTACCAACTGAGCTATATCCCTAGCCCATACTTTTTATTTTTGAGAGTGTCCCACTAAATTGCTGAGGTTAGCCTTGAACTTGCAATACTTCTGCCTCAGCCTCCCAAGCCACTGGGATTCCAGGCATGCACCACCTCACTTGGTTTGTATTTTAAGGAACTAAACGGTTTTGGCTTTTAAAATTTCAGGAGTACTCATCATTCTCTACCAGTCCCACCTCAGTTTACCCCTGTCCTGTAGGTACAGCACTCACTTCTGGGACCACTCAAGGTTCATGCCAGACTGGGTAGAGAACGCCTGTAACATTTCCTGCTGTTCCGGGGAGAGGGTGGGCACAGGGCTGGAGGAAGGTGTGGGTGCAGGCATGGCAAAGGCTCTTTGGATCTCTTCAGGGCTGGCATTCCGCACAAATAGCTCATCATTAACGATACATAACCTTGGAGACAAAGAGCACCTTAAACAACTGGACGGACAAATAACCTCACTGCTCCCCAACATCACCGCTATTCTCTGACATTTGACACTCAAATTATTTCAATACCTATATGGTCCCCTCCCAGTCTTAGCTGTTGCTTTTTACCATTTGTTCCTTCTTCTAATGGACTCCATGTTTAGGATTATCTCCCAAATACTAGAATTATACATTCTCCCCTAATCCATGGAGAGTTGTTACTCTTTTGTTTATTTTTATAACAAACTTAGGCAGTAAATATTGTTATAAAAATTTTCAGATGAGGAAAGTTGGCTATAGCTAAAAGTGATGGAGCCACTATGAAAACCCAGTTGGTCTAACGCTAGAGCCAAGTACTTAACCACTACAGCAGCCTCCTGATTCCTGCTGTCTTTGTGAAATTTTGAAGACACCCTGAGGACTGACTGGCTTCCAGTTTCCACACTGCTGACCAGGTACTGGGTCTGGTACACCCAGTGTAGTAAGCAGAATACTTACCCTGAATTACTAGCAGGAACAGCAATGAATGTCCTCGTGAAGGCTCTCAAAGGATCTCGAGATTTTCCATCCACTACAGTGAGAACAGCAGCAATGACCACTTAGAATCACTTATGTTTTATACTTATAAACAGGTTCTCAAACTGTGGTCTTTGATACAAAAAACACTAAGTGGGCCAAATTGAGATGATTGTGTTTAATAGGGGAGCAATGGTTGAGGAAAGGTCAGAGAGGATAATAACAATTACTAACCCTCTCAGAGAGCACACATGCCAGGCCTTGGGTTAAGCACTTTCCAAGTCATTTCACACCGTATGAGTGGGTTATTATTAAACCCCATCTTACAAATTAAGCATTTGAAGCTCAGAGTTAATGCAGTTTTCCCACAGAACCATAGAACCAAGACTGGAAGGAAACTAAGACCTGCCTGACTTCACAGTCTGGATCTGCCTAATTCCTAGACTTTTCCCACATTGCAGATAAGACAGGTAAAGAAGGCAGGCTAAGCAAAAATGGCTTGGGCAGAATGGTGAAGGAGGCCAGGAAAGAAAAGAAGGTAGTTGGGAAGCTAAGAATACCAAGAAAGATTCTTGCTGAGGGAGGGACCCCACCACAAACTCAGAACTCAAAATATTCTCACCTTCTTTGAAGACCCCATTGACAGAAAAACACAGCAATGTGCTCTGGAAGAGAAGATATATCAGGTGTGATATAGATTTCTAGCCAGAGCTTGAGTACCCTACCCCACACTCTTGTAAATGCTGCCCCTGCTATGCCCTCCACCCAATGCTAGGCTTCTATAAGGGCAGAAATACATGCTTACTGTCTGGGCACTTATGTCTACCACAAAGGAATTGATGTCATGCTGAGTTTTGGGCAACTCATTGAGGAAGGCGACAACGTTGAGACGTGTGTGTTTCAGCAACCGGAACCGCGTGGCTATGGGCAGAAGGAGAAAAAAGCAAAGTTGGGACAGCCATGTACTCCTGAGCTCTCAGATTCCTTCACATTTTCTGCTCCCATCCTATCTTGCCCATATCGCACACTTACGTGGGTCTTTAATCCTTTTCACATTTCTGCTGTCATTGATGTATTCAGCCAAGTTGCTTCTGTGGGAAAAGAAAGAAAAGGAGGTGGTGGTCAGAGCAGTGTGGCCTATGTATCTTCTGGGGAAATCCTGTGGTCCTGGGCAGGTGCTGGGATATGAGACTCACCGGGCAGGGTTATGGGTCGTGAGTGGAACGCTTAGTGAGCAGCAGGCCCCATCATGGTAGGCATCCAAAAGCCCCTGCCGGTCTCCAGAGTCATAAATTGCATAGTACCTATGAGGGGGGTAAAAAAAAAAAAAGGAAATGTCTGAACTCCTGTGGAAAGAAGACACAGTAGCTCCCAAAAGTGAGCTGTGCTTGGGCCTCCCACTTTCCCCAGCCTCAGGGGCCCTAGGATACTTACTGCTGCAGAAAGTGCAGAACCAGACTCTTTAGGTTCTCCGTTCCAAAATAGCTTCCCTGGAACGAAAAAGACATTAGGAACAAGGAAGCAGTTCTCTCCCCACACATGTTCTAACTCCATCCCCACTCCTCACCTTGCAGGGTGGCAACATTGTGGGGGCTTCAACATCAAAGGCAATTGGTGGGGGCAACTCATGGCCATCCTGTGGAAAGAAATGAAAACCGAGTATAAACTAAAGAAAAATGGCTAGATGTGTAAGAAGATGAGGGCTAAGAGTGAAGGGTCAGCAGTCAAGTGTTAAAGAAGCATGAAAAGTATCCAGGAATCCTGAGTATGAAAATTCAGCCTACAGGCATTTCTCTGGGAAGGTTTATCATCTTTATCAAATTCTCAAAGGGATCCATGCATGACTCCAGATTAATGGTCATGTAGGAAGAATCTTAGGAGAATAAAGTGCCATGCTTATTAGAAGAGAATGAAAAGTTTAGACTTACCAGGCGTAGTAACTTGGGAAATCGTTCGCGAATGGCGCTGTCAAGAACGGGACAGAAGTGAGTGATGCTTCAGAGCCACCAATGCCTCCTGGGCTGCTCTAGGAGCAAACAACATCAACACCCAAGGGACAGCCCGTCCCATTGCTCATCGCCCGGCTCCTCCCCAGCCTGTACTTAGAGAAAAGTAGCCCCATTCCCCACCTCACCTGGGGCACCCAGACTGGACTACCTTGAAGGCTGTCTCTTTTTTCTCTGCCTGACCCTGAGTGCCACAGGAGCAGCACTCTCAGCCCAGGCTTTAAGCCCAGGACCTCCTTCCCCCTTCTTGCCCCCCTTACCTTCCACCTACTCACCTGTGCAGCCCCGGGAGGAGGGAATGGGGTGGGAGCCCATGGGCTCCGCTGCCTCACCAGGTATCCATCGGTTCTGCCAGGTCTGGCCTTGGCCAAGACCAGAACACACCACAGGGATGGCACAGGATGTTGGGGCAAGGAGATGAGCAAGGTGGGGCTCAGGAGCAAAGGAGGCAAAGGAAGAGAGGAAAGAAGAAAGAAATAAAGGTAGGGTGGAGCAGGGACAGGGGAAAGATAGGAGAGAAAAGAGAAGAAAAGGAAAGAGAAAGCAAAGAAAAAGGGAAAGAACCACAGGCAAAGAGGCATAAGGAAGAGAAGGGGGAAAACAAGAAAAACATCCTAACACAGCCTTTTCCTTAAGCTGCCCTTTCCCTGTGGTCCAAGGTAAAATCAGAAAGCAAATCCTGCTGTGGCGGGTGGGCAACTGCTGTTGGCCAGGCCTCTGTCTGCTACCTGGGTCCCGATCTGAGCTGGGCGTGGGAAGCAAAGCAGCCATGGGGGCAGGAGACCTCCCTCAGAAGGGGTGAAGTTTCAGGCCCCTGCAAAGTTGGGGGGGTGAGGTTCTGTGCCCCACCTCTGTTGGCCCCCAAGTTCTCTCCTGATGGCCCCTCTGCGACTGTGCCTGTCTTAGGTTGTTCCTTCCCTGAGGAATCTTACCCGTCTCTGGCTAACCAGCCATCCTCCGGGGCCAAACAGGGTGATGTGAGGTGTGCGAGTGAGAGAGGGGCATTGCCCCTGAGAGGGTCAGTTCTCCGTCTCCTTAGTAGCCAATGCCCCCGTGGCCTCCACGCCCAGCATCTGCCTTAGGATCCCCTCGCCTGCTGGCGGGGCCCCGGCTCTGGTCACAGGTTTTGGGAAACCCAGGTTTCTTCTCCAGTGAGGGCCCAGCTCACAGCACTGGGTGAGAGAGAGATATGGCATAGTACCAGCCTCCAGGAGGCTTCAACCTTAGCATGGGCAGGAAAGTCCAGACTACAGCCTTGGACAAGTAGCTTGTGAGAATAGTGTCCCTCTTGGTGCAATGCAAGAGGGGTCATCAAAGGACAAAGAGGAGAAAGGCCCATCTCAGTAGGAAGTCCCAGTTAGGGAGGGCTTTCTCAGCCTAAGGATTCCAGGCTCTTAGCCCAAGGTAACCCCATGGATGGGGAATATACAAGACACCCCCCAAAGTAGAAATGAGGAGGTGTCCTTCCTGGAACAATAGGGTAGGGAGAGTCTAGAAAAGGCTGTGCTCAGGAAGGAAGGAGAATGGCCATAGAACCAGCAAACAGTAATCAGGTGAGAAAAAAGAAGGGATTTTGGGACAAAGCTGAGAGAGACAGACAGACAAAAAGGAGGAGCATGTGGTCCTCCCAAAGGACAAGTGGTTCCAGCTCAGGGCTGCACATCTCCTGCAGATGGGCACTGGTCAGGGTGCATTAACTCAGCCTCCCAGGGGTTGAAGGTCCCCAGGAGGGAAACAGAAGCTATGACTGACCTGATGTAGGTAGACTGGTCTTGGAAACTGTCACACAGGGGATTTCCATCAAGCCACAGCTCTTCCAGCTTCAGCCCTTTTATCTTATCCAACTCCCGCTCAGACTTCAACTGCAAAGGAGGAAGAAAACAAGGAGGAAATGGATGTGTTGAGGAAAACAGGTAGATCCTTACACCTCTAATCCCTATCCTCCTAAGGTCTCCCTTTTACTTCCTGCCAGTCAAGCATGCCCTCCCCATCCTCTGCTACCCCATCAAAACCACATCAAACTATCAGTCCTCACTTCATTTCCAGAGAGATTTAAGATCTTCAGGTTGGATGCCTTCTGCACAATGCTGGACATGACATCCAGCCTGTAAAGCCTGTTGTTGCTCAAGTTCAAAGATAAAAGCTGTTGAGTAGAAAAGAGTTTAGAAGAACGGTAACCAGTGAGTAGATCACCCTATCCCATCCTACCTCTCCCCTCCCTGCTTCCTCATGTTTAATACTGGGCCCAAAGCCTCACCTCAGGGATGTTTTCTTCAATGATTCGTAGGGTGGCCACCATACAGCTTCTTCGTTGCAGGACAACATCAATGTTCTGGGCCACCAAATCTTCAGAAAGCAGAAAGAAAGGGAAGTCTGAGAGGACTTGTCACATCAGCATTAGCACTAAATCATCCTCAAACTTTCCCTGGGTGACAAATCCCATTCTGTCTCTACTTAGCTGAGAATCTATTGTCAGACATACCTGGGTCTGAACGAAGGCCCTTGAGATCAAGTGCTTGTTGGGAACCATCATAACGTTTGCTCATAATAAGCTATACAGGAAGACAAAGGATTTAGTGGTCAATGGGGCTAAATGGACATGTTGGGATGAGTGGGTGGGTAGGTGTGAGAAGTAAGACTTGGTTGAAACACATGTTACTTGAGCTGGCCTCACCTTTAGCTGCTCTACTTGTTCTGGCTTCAGTTCATTTTGTACAACATAGGGTGGAGCAGAGGGGTTGATGATGATAGGTATCTGGAGAGAAGACAAAAAGAAAGAGTAAACTCCAGGGAAAGCCCCAGGACCAAGAACTGTCCCTGTCCTGTGTAGCAGTTCCCGGCATCAGCCAAGCTAGGGCCTTTACACCTACCCTTCGGTTATCCTGACCCACAATCTTATAGTTGAGAGCCTTTAATGCAGAAGCAGTGCTGGAATCCTCCACAAAAAAATGGGCCCGGCTGTTCTCATAATGAAACTTAAAAAGAGGAAACAAGAGCATTAGACTTGAATCAAGAGCGCCTTACCCAGCTGGGCCCATACTGTCTCTGGTGCCCAGTCAGCCACTCAGTCCTTATCTTACCTCAATGGGGGTGAAAGGGACACTGCATTTGCTCTGAATCATGTTCAGAAGCCAAGCTTTGTCATACTTTTTGCCATAAGGAATCTAGAAGGGAGAGAAAGCAAACAGAAGAGAACATCATGTAACTAAGGTTGAACAGCTGTCTCAACCCAGCTCTCCTTTTGTATCTTCTGCGGAGCTTTAAATTGTTTTCTAGGGCTGGAGGCATAGCTCAGTGGTAAAGCAGGTGCCTAAAAAGATCAAGGTCCCAAGCACATTCCCAGAACCACAAAAAGGAAAAAGGCAGGGCATGGTCATGCATGCCTGTAAAACCAGCAACTTGGGAAGCTAAGGCAGGAGGTTCTCAAGTTCCAGGCCAGCATGGGCAATTTAGTAAGAATAAAATAAAAAATAAAAAAGGCTGGGGATGTAGCTCAGTGGTAGAACACCACTGGGTTCAATTCCCAGTATCATAAATGAATGAAAACAAAACACACCAAAAACCAAAAAGGTTTTATAAAGAAAAGACAAGTTGGTCAGGTGTGGTGGTGCATGTCTTCATGTCAAACTACTTGGGAGGCTGAGATAGGAGGATCATAAATTTGTGGCCAGTCTAGGCAATTTATCAAGACCCTATCTCAAAAATAAAATAAAATAAGCCAGTGCAGTGGTGCACGCCTATAATCCCAGTGACTTGGGAGGCTGAGATGGGAGAATTGTGAGTTCAAAGCCAGCCTCAGCAACTGTGAGGTACTAAGCAACTCAGAGAGACCCTCTCTTTAAACAAAATAGGTTTTGGGGATGTGGTTCAATGGTCAAGTGCCCTTGAGTTCAATTCCTGGGACCAAAAATAAAATAGTATAAAATAAAATAGCTGTGGATGCAGTTCAGTAGTACAACACTTGCCTCGCATGCAGAAAGCCCTAGGTTCAATCCTCAGCAAAAGAAAAAAAAAAAAATCAATCACAAGCTTTTTTTCTTTCTTTCTTTCTTTTTTAGGTATAGATGGACACAACACAATGCCTTTATTTTTATATGATACTGAGAATAGAACCCATGCCTCACCAATGCTAGGTGAGCACCTTACCACTGAGCCACAATCTCAGTCCCATGTTTTTTATTTTTTAAATATTTTTTAGTTATAGGTGGACACACTATATTTATTGTATTTTTATGTGGTGCTGAGGATTGAGCCCAGTGCCTAACGCATGGTAGGCAAGCACTCTACCTCTGAACCACAACCCCAGCCCAATCACAAGTTTTCCACCTAAGACACATGTGAATTTCTGTTCACTTACACTTATTATTCCTCAAAAGTATCATTTTTTTTGAGAGAGAGTAAGAGAGGAGAGAGAGAGAGAGAGAATTTTTAATATTTATTTTTTAGTTCTCGGCGGATACAACATCTTTGTTGGTATGTGGTGCTGAGGATCGAACCCGGGCCGCACGCATGCCAGGCGAGCGCGCTACTGCTTGAGCCACATCCCCAACCCAAAAGTATCATTTTTTAAATACTAAAAGCTCCAAGGTATAATTTATACCTTGCCTACACCTTAGAGAACTCCAAGCCCTACTCAGCTTAAACCAAATGAGGCTATCCAGAGGAGTTGTTATTCTACCTCCCAACCAGTTACATTTTCATTCTACTCTGTTGTCTATCCCCACTGAACTTTCCCTGAACCTGCCGTTTGGTGTTCTAACATAGTGATTCTAGCTGGGGATGTAGCTCAGTGGTATAGTACTTGCCTAGCATGTGCAATTCTGAATTCAATCCCCAGTACTGAAAAAAATAAAGGGAAAAAAAATATTGGTTGGGGGGTCAGTGGCCGGGGAATGATCTCAGGGGCATTTTATCACTGAGCTAATCTCCAGTCATTTTTATTTTGAGACAGGCTCTCACTAAGTGGCTCAGAGTCTTGTCAAACTACTGAGACTGTCCTTAAACTTGCGATCCACCCACCTCTGGCAGGAGTTGCTGAGATTACCATACCCAGCCAAAAAAAAACAAAACCTGTTTCTAAAGGAGAAAGAAAGGATACCTAATTGTGAAGTATGAAGTAAGCAGCCAAAAAAAAAAAAAAAAAAAAAAGAATTTTTATGGGGAAAAAAAGTAATAATTTTCATTCTGAGTCCAGCCTCCTACACTAAGGTACTCACTGTAATCTTGAACCAGTTCTTAGAGGACCCATCCTGACTGGTGCCAGTCCCTCCTCTCTCTGGAGGAGCTCTGTCTCTCCGCACAGTAATGTGAATGCGACCTCCTCGATCATGCCAAGTATCACCCCGACGGTTAGTTCGGGTGGCATACGGGTTGCTGTGGGGAAGTAGAGAATTAAAAGTTCATAACTATTAGAAAAAACCATCCTGCACTGTTAGCAGGACTATAATTAAGACTGTTCAATCATTAAGATGGTCTTGACATGTTTATCATTCTAGGTGGGAAAAGCAATGACAAGGACAATAATAAAGCTATATAATCTAATAGGTTATTAAATTCAAAGCAGACCAATTGGTCACTTACTATCGTACTCGGGGACCATCCTGAGCATCACTCATTGCCACATCTCCATCATCTTCCTCCAGCCGAGAAGACTGAACACCAGAACCACCTCGTCCTGACCGACGGTTCCCCTCACCATACTTCCACCGGAAAGGACCCCGGCCTTTCTTTCTTCTTTGAGGGAAACTAACACGGTCATCATGCTCTGGAAGTGAAATAGGTACACAAACTAGTAAATATATGGAGTGCAGAAGTATCTCAGTAGTAAAGTGCTTCCCTAGCATGTATGAGGCCCTAGGTTCAACCCCTTGCACTGAAAAAAAATTCCTTAAAAATTTAGTAAATACATCACTGCACTGGAGTAGCAATTGAAGATTCTAGCACTCTGCACTACTGGGAAAGAAACACATTAACTACAGAAGCCATCTCCACACAAGTGCCTCTGCCTGTCCAAAGGAAAGAACCCACTCTGGGATGGCAGTATCATATCAGGAAAACAGGATTGAGCTTTTGAAAAATTAAGCAAAAACCAGAACTATAAAAAGAGGCAGAATGTAGAAGTGTAAGCAGCCCAAACATGTAACTAGCCACAAAATCAGACCCCTGAAAGCCACTTGGGACCTGCCACTCAGTATTTCTCTTGCCTAAATAATACAAACACTGGTCACAAATATCACCAATTTAAGGGCCTCCTAAAAAATCTTGTTCTCGGGGCTGGGGTTTTGGCTCAGCGGTAGAGTGCTCGCCTAGCAAGTGCGGGGCCCTGGGTTCGATTCTGAGCACCACATAAAAATAAATAAACAAAATAAAGGTGTTGTGTCCAACTACAACTAAAGAATAAATATTTTTTTAAAATCTTGTTCTCAAACTACAACTAAAAAATAAATATTTTTTAAAAATCTTGTTCTCAAACGGCCACTGTGAAGTTTGCAAAATGATTGGCTTCTTTGACTAGTAAGGCCCTTTAACTCAGGAGACAACTTTTTGGCTCAGGTCTGGTGGCAGCATCATTTTAGAGTGCTTAACCAAGGCTCCTGAAATGTATGGCCTGAGAGGGATACAACAGTGCACTCCTGTCATCCCAGCGGCTTAAGAGGCTGAGGCAGGAGGATTGCGAGTTCAAAGATCTCGAGACCTTATCTCTAAATATAAAAAAAGGGCTGGGGATGTGGCTCAGTTGTTGAACACCCCTGGATTCAATCCTGGGTACCAAAATAATAATATTAATAATATAATAATAACAATAAAATAAAAAGAGCCAGGGATGCAATTCAGAGGTAAAGATTGGCTGGGTTCAATCCCCAGTAAAAACAAAAACAAAGAATATAGCCTGACTCCTAGAGCACTTCCCTAGCATGGGTGAGGCCCTAGGTTTGATCTCTATCCACACACACACACACACATACACACACACAGAAGGGGAAAAGAAAAAAAAAATCCAAGGAAGTCTACCTAATACCTAGTACTATGTAAACAATGAAATTCAACAAATTACCCTAGGAGGAGAGAAATGAATAAAAGCTGCAACCGATTTTCATTAAGAACTTTCTCCAAGCCCGGACATGGTGGCACTGCCTGTAAAATCCCATCAGCTCAGGAGGCTGAGACAGGAGGATTTTTAGTTCAAAGCCAGCCTCAGCTACTTATTGAGGCCCTAAATAACTCAGTGAGACTCTGTCTCTACATAAAATGTAAAAAAAGGGCGCTGGGGATGCGGCTAAGTGAGGTTCCCCTAGGGTCAATCCCCAGTACCCAAAAAAAAAAAAAAAAAAAAAAAAAAATTTCTCCAGCCAGGTGCCAATGACACACACACCTGTAATCCCAGCAACTTGGGAGGCTGAGAGAGAGGATTTCTAGTTCAAAGCCAGCCTCAGTAATTTAGCAAGACCCTTAGCAGCTTATTGAGAACTTGTCTCAAAATAAAAAATAAAAAGGGCTGGGGATGTCGCTAGGGTTCAACAATACCCAGTACAAAATCAAAACAAAAAATTTCTTCAGCCAGTTACAGTGGAACAGACCTGTAATCCAAGGGACCCGAAAGGCTAAGGCAAGAGGGTCACAAATTTAAGACCAGCCTCATTTTCTTAGCAAGGCCCTCAGCAACCTAGGGAGACCCTGAATCAAAATTAAAAATAATAACAGCTGGGATGTAGCTCAGTGGTAGAGCACTCCTGGGCTAAATCCCTGAGTGCCCAAACAAAACAAAACAAAACAAAAAAACAAATTAAAACTTTCTCCAGTGCCAGCCACTAAGCTCCAGGCACTTGATAGGAATTGTCTCATTTAAATAAACACACAAAAACTTGGGGGATAGGTACTCTTTCTAGCCATTTTAAAGGAGTGGAAAATAAGGTCTGAAAATTTAATTCGCTCAAACTCGGTGTACCCAACGCAGGATTCAAACCTGGGTTGTCATGCTCTCCTGATCACCACAATGGACTAACCACCAATAAAGTGTTCCGACTAGAACATCCAGTTGGTGGGCAAGTCTCAAAGGCTGAAGGCGGGGGCAAGACCACTGGACGCAGTCAAAAATAGGGCACCAGCACAGCCCACGAGCAGGGCAGACTCACATTAAAGTAAGAGTGAGGCCGCCCAACTGAACTGACAGGCATCAACCACCCTCCAAGTTCAAAGGAATCTTGTCACCCCACCTTGAGCCATCCGCTCCGAGCCACAGGTCCTCCAACGCCAGGATTCCCGAGTCAACAACCAGGAGCCCACCTCGAGTCCCGTCGGTGCCCCTGGGCTGTCTCGCCCTCGGCTCGGCAGGGCCCGCGCCGCCGCCGCTGCCCGTGGACGCTGGGCCCCTCGCGGCCTCCGGTCCCGGGGCTGAGGCCTAGGCCGGCGCCGCCCACCCAGATCCAGATCGCTCGCTCAGGGGCTGAGGGCCAGCACTTACCGTTGTACGACTTTCCCTCGTCCGCCATTGCACTGCGAAGAGCAGGGGGGGCGGTCTCAGGCTAGGGAGCCGACTGCCTCTAACGTCCGAACGCCCTGCCGCTCCGGACACTTTGCCTCTTCTACGCCGGGCGCCACCGCATTTATATAGCGAAGCACGTAGTGCGCCGCCCGACTTCCCCCGGCTGTGGGCGGGGCCACGCCGAGGAAGCGAACCATATGCGCGTGCGCAAACGCAGAGTCGCGAGGGGCGGGGCCTGCCATCCAAGCCCCGCCCAAATCCACTCTACTCCTGCTATTCCTGCCATCCAAGCCCCGCCCAAATCCACTCTACTCCTGCAGATTCACTCAGCTCCTGGCTCCTCAGTCGAAGCTACCCAGCAACCGCAGGCTTTGCGCTGGAACGGAACTGGCCGCTGCAGCCCGGAAATGAGAGGAGCTGGGAAGGAGGCCTCACGGAGAGTTTCCGAGGAATGGAGAGCGAGCTTCGGGGCGGGAGTGATGCCTCACTGATCTCTACTGGGAGATTCAGTCTTGGCAGCTGTGGATGCAAGCCTCGCTTTCCTCGCCCACCAATTTTGGCGAGCTTTCGTCCTCACAAACCGCCCCACCCACCACTAGCATTCCGGCTACACCCTCATCACGAGTCAACAGAGCAGACGGAAAGGTGGGCCACTTGCTGGAAAGAGAAATTTTAAATGCCAAGACAGATGGGCTCGACTCCCAAAAGCCCAGTACCTGCCCGAGTGTGGTGATTGTTCTCTATACCTTAAGCCTCCCTTGGAATGTGTGAAATGGGGCCCTTGGAGTGACCGGTAGTGGATTGTGGGTGAACAGGAAAGACAAAGCAGTGCAGTAACCTCCTCGGAAGGAGGATATTGCGGGCAGGTCTCCATTCTTCGTGAATGTCTTGGATTTGATGAGGAGGTTGGAGAGAACCTCAGCTGAAATTGAGGAGAAATTCTTCACTTCCCTTTTGCTTCTGGCAGTAGGCATAACTCCCTCTTATTCAGTTCAAGAAAGATTTGGGGGTCAACTAGTTGGAGGATGCAGATAAAACAGGTTCAAACAGTGCTTAAGTAGGCCACCAATCAGGGACCTACTCTGGGATCCAGCTTTTCCTTTCAAAAGGAAGTTTCCATGCTAATGAGGTGTTGGTTAATCCCCGCCTGGAAACAGATGTGTGTACAAAGCCCCAAAGCTGCCCAGAGTTGGCGGTAGGGCCCCTTCAGAGCAAGTGCCCAAGCCCTTCGACGCTCCCACCCAGAAATGACAACAGGCTAGTGAGGCTGACAGTCTTGCTGTAATTGAGAGGAAACGGGCTGTAGCGAATTTGGCAGATCGAGTCACCAGCAGCCAAAGTCAGGGGTTGTGCAGGCAGCTGAAGGGCTCAGGGCCCCCTGCCTCACATAATGAAGAGAGGAAGGAGGCCAAGTTCTAACCCAGATGGTAAGTTGGTCCCTGGGACAGTTTTGCTTCCTCTCCTCACTCTCAGGAAGGAAGGGAGGGGCATCATCTTCCCTTGCTGCCAATAGTTCCTTTGGGAGAGACTGGGGAGGGTTTATAAAAATCTCCTGGTGGAAAAAAACCTCCTTCACCAGCCCCCAGATGGTCTCTACTCCCTTCCAGCCACTTCACAGCAGAATCCAAATCCAGAACCACATGTGTTCCATGGGCCTGAGGGTAGTGAGGGGGAGTACGGGGTGGCCAGAGGCAAGGGGTGGGGGATCAGGGGCAGTGGCCATTCTTAGCAGTTCCAGGGAAACACAGGGCCTTTCTCCCAAGCACCCTGCATAGGCTCAGTGGCAGCACTGGCCACCTGCCCTTCTGGGAGGGTACCAAACCCTCATGGAGTGCCTCAGAGTGAAGAGGGTTCAGGCCAGGAAGACCACAAAGATGATGAAGAAGACAATGAGGATGAGGAAGATTTTGACCATAAGCCACCTGTTGGAGGTGACGGACTGGAAGTACTTGAGGATCTCTGAATGGGCAGCCTCAACATCCAGCTGGGCTCCTAGCACGTTCTCGTCGATCCTGGGAACAGGGCCGGGAGGGAAGGAAACAAAAGGACACCGGATTAAAGAGATGCTGTTGAAGTCTTATTTATTGACATGGAAAAGATGGTCACAATATGTAGAAATAAAAAATGTGTATGTTTGTTTATAGAAAAGGCTCGTGGGGCTGGGTCTGTGGCTCAGAGGTAGAGTGTCTGCCTGGCATGCATAAAGCCCTGGGTTCTATCCCAAGCACCACAAATATATAAATATACAACAGTGTCTCCTGCTTTGTGTAGGTACCTGTGAATAAATAAGCCAACAAAAATTTAAAAATAAAAAGTTGGTAAGGACTTTAACAAGTAGTAATATTTAAAAAAAAAAAAGTAAAAGAGAAAAGGCTCTTGTAGGGCAGTATTTCTTGGTTCTGATTTGAAGACCAGTTCTCCCACTTATTAGTTTACATCTCTAAATCATTTAACCTTTTTTTTTATTAAGAGTGAGAGAGAGGGAGAGAGAGAGAGAGAATTTTAATATTTATTTTTTTAGTATTTGGCGGACACAACATCTCTGTATGTGGTGCTGAGGATTGAACCTGGGCCGCAAGCATGCCAGGTGAGCACGCTACCGCTTGAGCCACATCCCCAGCCCTAAATCATTCAACCTTAAGTATCATTTTTCCTTATTTGCAAAATGAGAAATACAAATCCTTTCTCTCCTTAGACTTTATGCAATGAGTTGGTATGAAGTCCCCAACCCACATAAACCCCCAAAATATTAGATAAAATTTTTGCTAAAATTTTGCTGTATTTATTCATTTTTATCTAATAAACATGTACCTGGTTTTTGTTTTTTTATTTTCATAGTATTGGATATTGGAGCCAGGGGTGCTCTACCATTGAGCTACAACCCCAGCCCTTTTTATTTTGAGACAGGGTCTTGCTAAGTTGCTCGGGCTGGCCTCAAACTTATGATCCTCCTGCTTCAGCCTCTCAAGCTGATAGGATTATAGGCATGCACCACGATCCCCAGGGCATGTACAGTATTTGCAATAAAGGGAAAAAGTTCAGACCATTATACTCAGGATATCCTCATTCCGAGTCAGAGAGGAGGAAAAACTTAAATGGTATAGACAGGAAGTCAGAAGATAAGAAAAGCTGTAGACAGGAGAACATTCTCTCCTAAGAATAGAGAAGTCCTCAGAGGAACAATTTCTTGAGAAATTATTGAGCAAAGCAAAAACACTTGGCAGCTGACCTGCATATGCAACCCTAAAACCAAAATATAATTAGGTACCAAACAACAATGTTTCAATTTACAGTGGGTAGTATTTATCATAGTGGTCCTATAAGATTATATTGTCTAGTGACATCATAGCTATTTGATTTTGCCTAAGGACAAATTTTAAATAAAATATCCCCTATCATTCAATGGTGCATGACAGAAAAAAAACTCTGGCCTTTGCAAAGGAAGTCCCTGGGAACAAAGATTTTTGTAAGCTGAAAGTATGGATTGGGTGGGGTCTGGCAATCCAGTTGGAAAGTAAGAGGAATAGATGGCCAATGGCTCCAAGTCCAAGGTTTTGGGAAGACAGTCATAAGGACTGTGATTCCATTTTTATGTTGAAGAGGCTAACTATTTATTTTTAGTTCTTGGCGGACACAACATCTTTGTTGGTATGCGGTGCTGAGGATCGAACCCGGGCCGCACGCATGCCAGGCGAGCGAGCTACCGCTTGAGCCACATCCCCAGCCCCGACCATTGCAAATTCAAAGCCAGCTTCAGCAAAAAAGTGAGATGTGTTAAGTGAGACCCTATCTCTAAATAAAATGCAAAGCAGGGCTGAGGATGTGGCTAAGTGGTCAAGTGCCCCTGAGTTTAATCTCTGGTACCCTGCTCCCCCTAAAAAAAGAATAAGGGAATCATGTTAAGAGGACACAGAGGGCTGGGGATGTGGCTCAAGAGGTAGCGCGCTCGCCTGGCATGTGTGCAGCCCGGGTTCGATCCTCAGCACCACATACCAACAAAGATGTTGTGTCCACCAAGAACTAAAAAATAAATATTAAAAATTCTCTCTCTCTCTCTCCTCTCTCACTCTCTCTTTAAAAAAAAAAAAAAAAAAAAGAGGACACAGAAGCTGACCTAAAGCGGGGCTCCATAGGGTCAGATTTAGGAAACTTGATCATCATAAAAAAATAATGCCGAACTAGGAGCAGTGGTACAGGATTGTAATCCCAGGTACTCCGGAGGCTGAAGCAGGACAATCACAAGTTTGAGGTCAGCCTCAGAAGCTTAGCAAGGACCCTTTCTCAAAAACAAGAAGCTGGGGATATAGCTAACTGGTAGAGTACTTCTGAATTAAATTCCCAGTACCAGAAAGAAAAAAAAAATTATGCTAATGGATTAGAATATATTGAATAAAAACAAAAACAAAAAACCCCTAACAATTCCATAGTGGTAACTTAAAAAAAGAGAAAGCTGCTTTACAGAAGTCAAATAATAAGTGTAGAAGAAATGATAGAAAAATCACCATTTTACACAATCTAAAAAATGACAAGCAAGGATCACTGTGTGGTAGAAGCAAAACATTCACACCAATTCAAAGCATCACTCCACAGATACTTAAGTCTGATGGTCACCACTTTAAACATGTGACCAAACTGCATCACCAATAAAGTATTAACCCTCATCAGGTGAGTATCCACTAATGCAATCATCACATCAAAATTGGTCTTAATCTGATTATCTGGAAACACTGAACCAAAACCTTTTGTGATGTCACCAAAAAAAACACAAAAGGACATATAAAAATACAAAATAGACATAAGAATCAAACAGGTGTGAGTCTTGTCTGGGTTTTGATCTGAAGGAAAATAAACTAAAAACTTAAAAAAAAAATCCAGTTGGGGAAATCCAAATATGGACCAGGTATGAAGTGTTGTTACTTTTATTTGTTATGTTAATGGCATTGTAACTGTTCAGAACATCTTTACCTTTAGCAAGGGGCATGTTGAAGAATCTGGGGATGAACTTTCATAATGTTTGCCCTATTCTCAAAGGATTCATAGGGAGGGAAAGCAAATGAGAAAAAATTTTTACAACTGTACCTGAGGGAATAAAGGTCTTCATTAAACTATCCTCCCAACTTTTCTGCATTTGATATCTTTATTTACAAAAAAGAAAATGATCCAGTAACATTAGATCGGGTAATTATGTTGAAAAAGCCACCTATTTTTTAGTTTCTCAAAAATTAAAAAATTCTCAGGTCTTACAGAGATTATAAATTGAGGCTTGGGAATCTACTCATTGAACTTCATATTAAATTAGTGATTTCTCAGGGGCTGGGGATATAGCTCAGTTGGGAAAGTGCTTGCCTCACATGCACAAAGCCCTGAGTTCAATCCCTAGCACTACCAAAAAAAAAAAAAACCCAACCCCACAAATTAGTAGTTTCTAGTGCCTGGGGCTATGGCTGTGGTTCAGCAGTAGCGCACTTGCCTGGCATGTGTGAGGCACTGGGTTCGATTCTCAGCACCACATATTAATAAATAAGTAAAATAAAGATACTATTAACAATTTTTAAAAAATTAGGTTTCTCAAGAAAGTGCCTAAGCCCAATACAGTGGTGCCCGTCTGTAATTCCAGCTACTTCGGGAGGCTAAGGCAGGAGGATAAAAAGTTCAAGGTTAACCTAGGTAATGTAATGAGACCCTGTCTCAAAATAAAAAGTAAAAAACGTTTGGGGTTGTAGCTCAGTGGTAGAGCACCCCTGGGTTCAATTTCCAGTACCTTAAACAAAACAAATGATGTCCTTGAGGAGATCAGAGGAAAAGGGATCCAGTTTATAAGTCTAGGATTTAGCTGAAAGAGGAGCTGGTAACAGATGAGAAGGCAGGGTACTGAGTGGGGTGGAAGTTTCCTTGAAACTAGTTTAGTCTTTCCTGGTCCCTTGGATTTTTTTGGAGTGGGGGATGGGGGATGGGAGAGTGGGGCTGGTCCCAGGGATTGAACCCAGGGGCACTTAAGCACTGAGCCACATCCCCAGACCTTTTTTGAATTTTATTTAGAGAAATCTGGGGGGGGGGGGATATCTTTCTGAGTTGTTTAGAGCCTCTCTTAAGTTACTGAGGCTGGCTTTGAACTGTCACTTCTCCTGCCTCAGTCTCCCATGTTACTGGGATCACAGGCGTGTACTACCCATGCCCAGCTTGAATTTGATTTTTAAAAGCTATTATAGGGCTGGGGTTGTGGCTCAGAGGTAGAGCACTCACCTAGCACGTCCGAGGTCCTGGATTTGATTCCCAACACCACATTAAATAAATAAATAAACAAACAAACAAACAAATAAATAAATAAGGGTATTGTGTCCAACTACAACTAAAAAATATGTATCATTTTTTTAAGAGAGAGAATTTTTAATATTTATTTTTCAGTTTTCGGTGGACACAACATCTTTATTTTTTTATGTGGTGCTAAGGATTGAACCCAGCGCCCCACGCATGCCAGGCGAGCACGTTACCGCTTGAATCACATCCCCAGCCCTAAAAATTATATCTTTAAAAAAAAAAAAAAAAAAAAGCTACTATAGCGGCGTTCAGTAGTACACACCTGTAATACCAGGTACTTGGGAAGCTGACATAGGAGGGTCACAAGTTCAAAGGCAGCCTGAGCAACTTAGTGAGATCCTGTCTCAAAATAAAAAGCAGCTGGGCGAGTATCACATGTCTTCGGCTCAGGAAGCTGAGACAGGAAGATTGTAAGTTCAAAGTCAGCCTCAGCAACTCAGCAAAGTCAGGCACTAAGCAACTCAGAGAGACCCTGTGTCTAAATCAAATACAAAATAGGGCTGGGGATGTGGCTCAGTGGCTGAGTGTCCCTGAGTTAAATTCCCTGTACCAAAAAATAAAAAGAAAAAATTAAAAGAATAAGCAAAAAAGGCTGGAGATATAGTTCAGTGGTAGAGCTCTGCTGGGCTCAATCCCCAGTACGGCAAAAATTAATAAAAACCCTTAAAAAAAAAAAAAAAAGTTTGGGCAGAGCACTAGAGAAAGAACATACAGATATTCTGCCCACAGAGACTGGGTGGGGTCAGGATGCTCCATGACCTTCTGACCTGCTTTTCTGAACTTGGGTAGGATATGTCCCAGAGTAGTCACCTGGCTTCCTGGCTTGCCCAAGACCCTGGGGCTGCCAGATAAGGGCTGCCAGTCTGTCATACTACATCAGAATGTTAGGAACCCTCTGCCACCCATTCTGAATTTACTTAACCCCACTGGAGTTTGAGGTATGCTTTGTTTTGGCAATCAAGACAGCAGAATACATAAACATGTAGGGCCTTGTCACTGTAGGATGATAGCCATAATTTTTCACCCAAACTGGGATGCTTTTGAAAATATAATTACTCAAAAAAAAAAAAAAAAAGATTATTACTCTAGGACAGCAAGTGTTAACTGCTCTGCACATAGGGAGATGTATATTCAGCTACCAGTGGAGAGAAGGTTGAGGTATCCTTGATGATGGCTGCTCCAAGCCTGGTACCAGGAGGCATTTTCCAAAAGAGCATCTCCTTCCCCCTTGAGTCAGCTTTGTGAGAAGCATCTGTTCCCAGGGGCCCATGAGGGGAAAACAGGACCCAGCTACAGAGGCAAGGCCTTTGTTTTGCTAGCTTTCATGACCTCAGCAGCCCAAGCCCGGAGACAGCCAGAAAGTGTACTCTATCTTGCAACAGACTCAGGGAGCCACCAAGTTCCTGCAAACTGAGAGGCTCAGACACTAATCTCTCTCAGATCTCAGGATCTCTAAAAACTCTTTAATATACCCACTTTAGAAGTAAGCATGGGGATTGCATCGTCCCATGAGCATCTTGGTAGAGACAGTAACAGAGCTGGGGTGCAAAAGCTTCCAGAATTTTCCAGAACATTCTTCTGTAAAATTGTCTTGCTTCCCACCAATAATAAATATTTCTTTCAATGGTTTAAAAAAAAGATAAAAACAAAAACAGCTTGGGGACAAATGGAAAAATCTGAACACTGCCTGGATATTAAATAATATTAGGAAATTGTTAATTTTCATGGATGTGGTAACAGCCTATGGTTTTTGTCAAATTCATTCTCAGGAGAAGCTTGTTGAAGTATCTAGAGATAAAGTATCATGATACCTGCAGTCTCTCTGAAATGGTTCAGAAAAATAAAAGATAAGCAGCCAAATGTTAACAACTTTTGAATTTAGGTGCTAGATATATGTGTGTTTAATATGGTTATTTCAACTTTTTGGTGAATTTTAAATTTTTCATTAACAAAAAAGCAACTAATTCCTTATTTTTAATTAATTATGTATTTATTTTTTAAGAATTGCTAATGTCTTCATTAAAGAAACAATATGCTCAGGGCTGGGGGTATAGCTCAGTTGGTAGAGGGCTTGCCATGCATGTATAAGGCCCTGAGTTCAATCCCCAGCACCACAAAAAAGAAAAAGAAAAAAAAAGAAACAATATGCCAAATGAAGGTGCTAAAAAATAAATTAGACCCAGTGTGACACATTTCAATAGAGAACAATGAAATTAATTCAATGCTTGTCCCTTAGTATGCTACAGATTCTGTCAAACTGTGCTTTTGCTCTCTTTATAAATAAAACCTAAACTAACTATATGGAAGCATTTGAAATTTATTTATTTATTTATTCATTCATTCATTTATTTTTTTTTTCAGTTTTCGGTGGACAGAACATCTTTATTTTATGGGGAGCTGAGGATCGAACCCAGCGCCCCGCGCATGCCAGGGGAGCACATTACCGCTTGAGCCACATCCCCAGCCCAGAAGCATTTGAAATTAAAAAAAAAAAAAAAAATTAAAGCTCCCTTTCTCCCTACTTTCTTTCCACAAAAAGCAACTAATTCTTTTTCTTTTTCTTTTTGTGATGCTGGGGATTGAACCCAGGGCCTTGTGCATGCAAAGCAAGCACTCTACCAACTGAGCTATGTGCCCAGCTCAAAAAGGACCTACTTCTGATTCATTTCTCCCACAGACATTTGCTCCATTCCTTGCTCACTCTGAAGCAAAGCTCCTCGAAAGAACTGTCTTTTTTTCTAATTACTCTTTTGCTCTGTTCTTACTTTTTTTCTAATTGTTTTACCCCTTTATCAATCTAATCTATTTTGCTGAACTGGGGTTTGAACCCAGGGGCTCTATGTCCCAAAATTACATCCCCTGCCCTTTTTATTTGAGACAGGTTCTCCCTAAGTGTCTGAGGCTGGCCTTGAATTTGAGATTCTTCTGCCTCAGTATCCTGAGTGACCAGGATTATAGGATTACAGGTGTGTACCACCGCTCCTGGCCTCTTTCTCTTTTTTCATTTTGCCTCAGGGTAGACCAAGGAGAGTTTTACCAGTGAGTACACCTCTAGTCCTTTTTTAATTTTTTTTTTTTTTGGTACCAGGAATTGAACCCAGAGACACTTAACCACTGAGATACATCCCCAGAACTTTTTATTTTTTATTTTCAGACAGGGTCTCACTAAGTTGCTTAGGGCCTCATTAAATTGCTGAGGCTGACTTTGAATTTGTGATCACCCTGCCTCAGCCTCTTCTTCAGGTGTATGCCCCCACACCCAGCTCATTCAGGTTTTTCTTCCTATTCCTCCACTGAACCTGAATCAAAGTCATGAACATCTATATAGCTGAATCCAATGCCCTCTTCTTACTCTTCAAGGTTCTAATTCCAGTAATGGCTAGGTAGGTCCTACTGGCCAACGCATTCCACAAATAACAACTAGAAATATCATACAAAATGTAAAAATCAGCTACCCTAGTTCAGCCAAGTTAATTGCTTGCAAAAACAAAAGTCAACGTTCTTGGGAATCCGGATGTACCTCAGAGGTACAGCATTTACCTAACATGTGTGAGACCCTGGGTTCAATCCCCAGTACCACCAAAAAAAAAAAAGTCAACATTCTCTAGGGAAACAGAAATTCTATAATGTATCAATCATGACGTACAAAAAATTGGTAAACATACAGTGAAATAAGCAAGTGTGATCTGACCTATATTCAGAACAAGGTAAAGAGTATGACAAAACCTAGGATAACTCATACATTGGAAATTAGCAAACAAGGATCTTAAAAGTGGTTATTGTAACCTAGAGAAAAATGCTCGTAATGACTGAAACATAGTAAATTTCAGCATATAAACACAAACTATAGATGGCTGGGGTTCCACCTCAGTGATAAAGTGCTTGCACAAGAGGCCCTGGGTACAAATCCTAACATCACACACACACACACACACACACACACACACACACACACACACACAGAGGAAGAAAGAACCATATGGCAATTTAAAACTGAAAAATGGGCTGGGGACATAGCTCAGTTGGTACAGTGCTTGCCTCGCATGCACAAGGCCCTGGGTTTCATCCCCAGCACCACAAAAAACAAAAATAAACAAAAAAATCAACAACCCTGAAAAATATGATAGATGAAGTTAAAAATTCACAAGATAGGCTTAACAGCAGACTGAAGAGGACATTGGAAAGGAATAGACATATATATAATAGAACATGTATATACACATATGTATTCTCAGATAAATAGGAAGAGGTAGAAAAATGTAATGGCCAAATACTTCTAAAATTTGGTGAGAGACATAAATTCACAGATTTAAGAATCTCAGAAAACACTCCCCTAAAAAAAAAAAAAAGAATAAATACAAAAAAACCATGTCTACATATATCATAGTCAACTGCTAAAAACCAAAGATAAGAGAGTACCCACAAGTCCTGGAATCAACCTCAGCACCATTAAAAAAAAAAAAAAAAAAAAGCAAGTAAATACATTTTCAGATAAAAACAAACTGAAAGAATCTGTCACCAGCAGATTGTACTGCTGCAAAAGTGCTAAGGGAAGTGCTTCTTTCAAGTTAAAGGGAAGTCATGTCAAGGGTGACTTGGATATTTTTAGGAAAGAAGAAAGCACTGGAAACAGTAAAGAGAATAGCTTCCCCTCTTAGTTTCATTAAATACACTTACCTTTAAAATAAAAATTATAATAGTGTACTGTAAGATTTATATAAAATTATGTAGATGCAACAAATATGATAATACATAGCTTAAAGATTAGAGAAAAGATGGCAAAGTTCTTTCATTTTATACAAAGTAACTCTGAAAAGCTAATGATGCATACTACAATCTCTAAAGCAAGCATTTAAAAAAAAAGTCAATAACAAATAGCTATAATACCAACAGATAAATTTAAATGGAGTTGAAAACAAATTTTAATCAGTTCCTGTCTGAGGCAGGAAGATCCTGTACTAAGTTCAATATCCTGTACTAAGTTCAAGTTCAAGGCCAGCCTCAGCAACTTAGAGAGACCCAGTCTCAAAATAAAAAGTAAAAAAGGCTGGGAATGTGGCTCAGTGGTAAAGTGTCCCTGGGTTCAATTCCTAGTGCCAAAAAAAAAAAAAAAAAAAAAAAAGTTAATGAACTAAATAAAACACTGATTAAATTCTCAGCTTCCATCTTGCTGGCCTGTCAGCAACATTTATCCCAACTGACACTCTTTCCTTTACTCATTTTGTGGCCTCCTAGGACCATATTTATTTTATTCTTCCTTCCCAGCTGGTCTCATTTTTAGTGTTCTCCCAGAATTAAGACTTGAATTAAAATATGGCCCAGGAACTCAGGGCTTCATTTTTCCTCTTTATAATGTACTCCTTATTCAGTTTCAAAGTCCAATTCTGTGATTAAAAACCTATAATTTCAGCTACTTGGGAGGCTGAGGCAGAAGATTTGCAAGATCCAGGCCACTTAAGAAGACCTTGTCTCAAAATAAAAGTAACAAAGTACCCCTGGGTTCAATATCCTGTACTGAGGAGGAAAAAAAAAAAAAATCCAATTCTGCCCACATTTCTTTCCAGCTCTCCATATAGCAATCAGTCTGTTAAATATCTCCACTTCAATGTCTAACGTATTGTTGGAGGTGTTGAACTTAAGGAGCTTATTTTCTCCTTAACACTTACTCCACCCAAGGTAGCCAGCCCTATTTTAAGTGAAGGCACTTGCTCGCTCAAGTCCAAAGCCTGAATTATCATAAACTCCACCCTTCATTCTATTCTTTTTAATTTAAACTAGAGAGTTAACCCAGAAGCATTCTACCACTGAGCTATTTCCTCAATCCTTTGTTGTTGTTGTTTTTTTAATTTTTGAAACAGGGTTTCACTAAGTTGCCAAGAATGGCATCAAACTTGTGAGCCTTCTGCCTCAGCCTGCACAGCTACTGGGATTATAGGTGTGGGCCACCATATCCAGGTGCACTTCTTTAATACTCTTTATTTAGCTCAGATAACCTTAAACTTTATATATAAATAACTATTCACCACCACCCCCATTGCTATCATGATCTTCTGCCTAAATTACTGAAAAGGCCTCTGGAATAATCTCCCTGCTTCTGTACTGTCCTAGAGACCTACAATGTTACCAAAAAATTAATTCTTTTTTTTTTTTAAGTACTGGAGATTGAATCCAGGGGTGCTTAACCACCAAGCCACCCTAGCCCTTTTCAGTTTTTTATCTGAGACAGGATCTCACCAAGTTGCTTAGGGCCTAGCTAAATTGCCTTCAAACTTGTAATCCTCCTGCCTCAGTCTCCCAAACTGCTGGGATTACACAGGCACATATCACCATGCCCAGCTAATCCTTTTATGAGACTCAGCTAGGGGTGTAGCTCAGTGATACAGTGTTTGCCTAGCCTGTGTAAGGACCTAAGTCTGATCCCTAGAACTGGAGATACACGGATACACACACACACACACACACACACACACACACACACACACACACACAATCAAATCTTGTAACCTTTTTTTGTATGAGGTACTTAACCACTGAGCAATATCCTCAGCCCCTTTTATTTTTTACTTTGAGACAGAGTCTCACCAAGTTGCTTAGGGTGTCTCCCTAAACTGCTGAAACTGGTCTTGAACTTGCAATCTTCCTGTTTTAGCCTCCTGATTTGCTGGTGTATGCCACCATACCTGGCAGTAATAATGTTATTGTTAGATTTTAGGCGTTTCCCAAATGCTCATGTGTAAGGCAAAGCAAGAAGGCTTACCGGTGAAATGATTAGGTTATGAGAGCCTTAACCTAATCAGTGCATCAATACACTGATAGGGATTAACTGTCTGGTAACTATAGGGCAGGTAAGGGTGTAGCTAGAGCTGGGTCATTGGGGGCATGCCTTTGGTTTTGTACTTTATTTGTGGTGAGTGAATCTCTGTCTCTCTGCATCTCTTTTTGCTTCCTGGTGCCATATTCCCAACTGCTTTCCTCTATCACACACTTCTGCCATGATATTCTGCTTTACTTCAGGTCCTGAGGAACAGAGTAGGTCTATGGAACCATAAGACCCAAATAAACTTTTCCTCCTCTAAAATTGTTTGTGTCAGGTCTTTTGGTTGAACCAATGAAAAATGTGACTAAAACAGAAATTTGCACCAGGAATGGGTTTGCTGCTGTAAGTATCCGAACCATGTGATTCAGAAGCTTTTTGGAATTTGTATGAGGAAAATTTGGAGAGTCTAGCAATGAAAAGCTCTAGAATGTTGTAAGTGGAATTACCCATTAAGGGAGCTCAGAAAACCAGAATGCCAATAGGATTGCAGACAGTTATGACTGGGCTCATGAGATCTGAGGAAAAGGAGAATTCTATTGGAAATTGACTAGAGGCCATTCATGTGCTGTTTACCTTTTGCCCATGTCCTGAGACTTTCTGTGACACTGAATTTAATGGTGATGGACTAAATAATCTGTCAGAAGGAATTTTTAGGCAGCACAGCATTCAGTTGGTGGTATGGGCATTGTTGGCAGCAGTTTATTGTGATAATTAGGAATAGAAAGCAAAAATGCATGGAGATGTGAGAAGGAAACCAAAGCTGCAGTGGAGACCCTTGAGATTAAGAAATGCCAGTACCATGGAATGTCTGCCTAAGAAAGCTGAGAAAGAGGCCACGTAAGCTGCCACCACCAAAGCCACAGGCACAGAGCTATACAAACCCTTTGCAGAGAATATCAAGATGCTATGTGTCCCAGAAACAGGACACAGAACTATAGGATTTATTTGCCCACCCGAATTTTGGTCTGCTTTGGCCCGATCCCTCCTTTGTATGTCCCTATTTCTCCTTTTCTCCCTTTTGGAATGGAAATGTTTACTCTGTGCCTTCATATTGGATATATATAACTTACTTCTGATTTTGTTGTTGTTGTTGTTCCTAGAATTGAACCTAGAGGTGCTTTACCATTGAGCCACATCCAAGCCCCCCCCCCCTTTTTTTTTTACTTTGAGACAGGGCCCTGCTAAGTTGCTGAGGCTGGTCTCAAACTTGTGATCTTCTTGCCAGAGCCTCTCTGGGATTATAGGCCTGTGCCACCACACAAAACTTGGCTTTTGATTTTTATGGGGACCACACTGAGAGTTTGCCTTGAGTCTCAGAGGAGACTTTGGACTTGTACTTTTAGGAAATCCTGGAACTTTTGAGACCATGGGACTCTTGAAAATGGACTAAATGCATTATACATGTGAGGCAGGCATGAGCTTTTGGGAGCCAAGGGTGGAATGTTATGGTTAGATTTTTAGGTGTTCCTCAAAAGTTCATGTATAAGAAAATGCAAAGTTTACAGGTGAAATGATTCAGTTATGAGAACATTAACTTAATCAGTGCATGAATCCACTGACAGGGATTAACTGGGTGGTAACTGTAGATCAGGCAGGTATGACTAGAGGAGGTGAATCATTGGGGGCAGGGTGCCTTTGGGGAATATATTTTGTCTGTGGTGAGGGAATCTCTGTCACTCTATCTCTGGTTCCTGGTGTCATGTTCTCAGCTTCTTTCCTTCACCATACACTTCAGACCTGATATTCTCCTTCACCTCAAGCCCTGAGGAACAGAGTAGGTCTTTGGAATAAGACCTCTGAAACCATTAGACCCAAATAAATTTTTCCTCCTCTAAAATTGTTTTAGTTAAAAAGTTAACTAAAACAAATATCCTATCTTCTTCCGAGTGGCCTTCCCTGCCACTCAATCTATGATGTACCCAGTCAGTGGTCTTCTTTTTTATTGTATTTTACTTATTTCTTTTTTGTGGTAGGGTCTCACTATGTTACCTAGCCTACTCTCAAACTCTTGGGCTCAGGGATCTTCCTTTTGCCTCAATCTCCAGAGTAGCTGGGATTATCAGTGAGCACCACCACACCCAGCTCTCAATCACTTTTCTATCTTTCTTTCTTTTTCTTTTTAATTTTGAGACACTAAGCTATTTAGGGCCACACCAGATTGTTGAGGCTGGATTTGAACTCAAGATCCTCCTGCTTGAGTTCAAATCCTCCTGCTTCTGCCTCCCAAACCACTGAGATTACAGGCATGCAATGAGATTACAGCTCTCAAGTCACTTTTCATAAGATATCATCCCACTTAAGTCTCTGTATAGGCCTTATTACTATAGTACCTGAAATTTGCTTGCTTTTAAGTTTTTTAGCAGCTATCCATACCCACTCTATCAAATTCCATATAGACACTACAGAGAGAGCTTCATGCTATAGAGTCTTCACTATACAGGGATTCCTCACTGTAGACCTAGCACCTAGACTAGTACCTGACATGGAACAGGTGCTCAACGAATACTTAATGAGTGAGCAGAAGCAGGTGACCTGGGCCTTATGTGCTGGCAGACTCCACTCTGCTCTTCCAAAGGACATCAAACTGGGTACTTTAAGATGCCAATCCACAGGAAAAAGAAGGCTCCTCTATGTGGGATAAGCCAGTGCCTCACCTCTGAATGGTTTCCTCCTGTTCCTTAACCATGTGTGCCAACTGCTGAAAGATGGAGCCCAGCTCAACAATTGTAGACTCTATGTTCTGCATGGTATCTGCCCGACTCTGGATATAGGAATCCTTTAGGGGAGGAAGAGAGCAAATTAGCAGTATGAGCTTCTTCAAGGGAAGAGTCTTTAGGACTTTCCCAGCTTGCCATTCCACCCATGGCACGCTCCACTGTCTTGGGACCCACAGAGAACAGAAGAGCTCATCCTCTTCAATTTAGAGCATGAGTACCTGCTCATCAATGAGCTGTAGTTGCTGGCTGGTCCGGGAGTCCATCATGTCAATGGCTACATCCCTGGAGGCCCGAGACTCTGCCCCCAAAACCACAGGACCCCCTGCAGAAGAAAGAGGACATGGCACATCTTAATAGTTAAAGGCAGGTTCAAAGCCCACATGCTCTGGATTTGAATCCCAGCTCTGGCACTTACTAGCCTTGTGACCCTGGACAGATCATTTAACCTCTCTGAGCCTCAGTTTCCTCACCTGTAAAATGGGGATAATAATAGTTGCTTTTTCAAAGGGTGGTTGTGACAATTAAATGAGAGAATTCGAATAAGTGCACAAAACATTTAGACACTCTAATTCAATCTCAAAATGATTGAATTCACCCCCAACAGAGAGAATGTGGAAGACTAATTGTGGATAATGAATTCCCATAATCAGGTCTGACATCTGAGAAATGCCTACCAAACTCCTGACCCCTCCATTCTCCTATCCAATACCTGTCTCTAGATGCCATGACAGCCACAGTAACCAAGAGTAACCACCAGGGCTTCCCATATTGCCTGTGACTTACCCAGGTGGTTGGGGGCAAGGGGCAGGGCTGACACAGGCGCCCGGGAGAACTGTTCCCGCCGGCTCCTCTGCTGCTTCAGATTCTGGGGTTAGGGAAAAAATGCAAAGGTCCTGATGCCTCTGTAAGTGAGTATATTAAAGAGATCCCTCTTCTTAGCCCCATGACCCTGTGGAACTTGTCCCTTTTTCATTTTCTCTTGGGCCCTTACTCCCACATTTCTATCCCTTTTTTCAGATTCCTCTCACCTCTGTCCTCACTTCTAAAACTGATTTGAAGTCATTGGACATGGAAGCCAGTTTTGACTAGAAGAAAAGGAGAAAGAATCAAGCAAAGAAAATCCAGTTTTCTCACTCCCTCCCACCATCCCCAAGGTCCCACCTGCAAGGAGACCACAATGGTGTTGGAATGGGTCTGCAGGTGCCGGCCACTCTGGCTGCCCTTGGCCTTCACAAAATCCTGAAGCTGAGCGATTTGTTTGTTGAGGCTATTGATGTCCTGGTAAAAGAGCCCATAGAAAAACCGAGTATTAACCAAGGAGTCCTCAGCCAGCGTCTCTATCCATGGCCATCTCTAGCAGGGAAGGCAGGATGAAAGTTACTAGCAGGAGTGAGTGTCCCAGACAGTCAGATCAGAAGGGCTTGCTAGAATTTTCCAAGCTCTTGTGTTTGCTCTGTCTCAGTACCTGCAGAGAAGAGCCAAAAAAAGGCAAAGTAGGGCCTCATCCAATTATGGGTGACTGATTCTCATTTACCCCTCCACTTATGTCCTGCTCCACCCTATGAGGCTACAAAACCATTTCACAGGACAAATCTTGGACCCAGAGCATGCTGTCCAACAAAGCACCTGTACAATATTCAGGAAAAGGGAGGACTTGAAGGAACTAAAGTTTTCCAGAGCAATCAACAAAATGATTTTTACACAAATAATTTGTAATATTACATCAAGAGTAAAACTGTGAATTGTCCAAGGTCACACAGAGTGAATTAGTAGCAGAGCCATGCTTTCTACACCAGTGTGTCAACTGCTCCCCAAACCAGCCTGCCAAGGGACAAGTGAGACAAAGAAAACGGAGGTGGCAGCCAGCAAGTGACCAAGAAAGCTTGTCCCAATATAGCCATAGCCAGGGTGAGAAAAGAAAAGAGGCAGCCTAGGGATGTAGAAGCTCAGTGGTAGAGTACTTCCTGAGCATGTGCTAGCATCTGGGTTCCATCCCCATAAGGAAATGGTGGGGAGAGGAGGTGTCAAGAATAAATAGTGAATATAAGAAATAGGCCAGAGTACCAGGCATGGTGGCTGAGGCAGGAGGATCGTGAATTCAAAGCCAGCCTCAACAACTTAGTGAGACCCTACCTCAAAAATTTCTTAAAAAATGGGCATGGGGATGTGGCTCAAGCGGTAGCGTGCTCGCCTGGCATGCATGTGGCCCGGGTTCCATCCTCAGCACCACATATAAACAAAGATGTTGTGTCCGCCGAAAACTAAATAATAAATATTAAAAAAAAAATGAAAAAAAGGGTTGGGGATGTCGTTCAGTAGTAAAGCATCCTTGGGTCCAATCTCTGGAACCAAAATAAATGAATCAATAAATAGACTAGAGCTAGACACAGTAGCACAGGACTAGAAAGAAAAGTTCTGAAGTTTTCTCTTGGATATTGTAGAAGGTCTTAGATGCAACACCAGAATCCATGTAACAAGTTTAGATAAGAAAGAAAGAGGGCTGGGGATATAGCTCAGTGGTTCAATGTTTGCCTTAGGTTCGATGATACTCAGTCAGTACTGCCAAAAAAAAAAAGAGAGAGAGCAAGAGAACAGAGTGATGGGATGCACAGCTACTTAGGAGGGTTGCAAATTTTCTCCCTGACAAAATCTCCCCTAGGGTTCTGGCTTTAAAAAGGCACCACTGCCCACAACGGCACCCAAGTGAGAAGCGCCTAATCACATATTCACATTTCCTTAGCCCAGCTATTTGCTACCATACAAATGTAATCTACTGAGTGCTTACTGTGTACTTAGTACTCTATTAAACATTATGACTGAGCTGGAGATGTAGCTAGCTCAGTGAGAGAGTGCTTAGCCATGTGTGAGGCCCTGGGTTTGATGTTTAGCGCTAAATGACACTGAAACAAAACTCCATAATTGCTTTGTATTTGTTTACAGTGTGCCATGGAACCTGCTGAGAATGTTACAATTTTATCTCTGTCCTTAAATTTAACAAAGAAAATTCTTTTACTTAACAGGTGTTTTTTTTTTTTCCTCTAAAGAGAGTGAGAGAGAGAGGGCGACAGAGAGAGAGAGAATTTTAATATTTATTTATTTTTTCTTAGTTCTCGGCGGACACAACATCTTCGTTTGTATGTGGTGCTGAGGATTGAACCCAGGCTGCACGCATGCTAGGCGAGCGCTCTACCGCTTGAGCCACATCCCCAGACCCAACTTAACAGGTTTTAATTTACCCTCAAAAGCTATTCTTGGGGAGGGGGGGGAAGCTATTCTTGGGCTGGGATTGTGGCTCAGTGGTAGAGTGCTTGCCTAACGTGTGAGGCACTGGGTCTGATTCTCAGCACCACATATAAATAAATAAAAGTCCATCAACAACTAAAAAATATTAAAAAAAAAAAAAAAAAAAAGTTATTCTTGGCAGGGCACGGGGGCGCATGACTATAATCCCAGCAGCTCGGGAGGCTAAGGCAGGGGAATGATGAGTTCAAAGCTAACCTCAGCAAAAACCCAGGCTCTCAGCATCTCAGCACTCAGTCTCTAAATAAAGTACAAAACAGAGCTGGGAATATGGCTCTAGCGCCCCTGAGTTCAATCCCCAGTACCAAAAAAAAAAAAAAAAGAAAGGAAAAAAGAAAACAGCCATTCTCTCCTTTCTTTTTCATTTTTGGTAAATGGCACCACTATTCACCAGATGCTTGGACCAAAAACCTAAAAGCTATTCTTTTTTTTTTTTTTTTAAAGAAAGAGAGAGAGAGAAGAGAAGAGAAGAGAAGAGGAGAAAGAATATCTTTTTTTTTTAATAGATGGACACAACACAATGCCTTTATTTTCATGTGGTGCTGAGAATCAAACCCGGGTCCCGCCAGTGCTAGGCGAGCTCTCTATTGCTGAGCCACAATCCCTGCCCCAAAAGCTATTCTTAATTCATCTCTTCCTTTAAATCTATAAGGAGCCTATTAGGAACTCACAAAGAACCCAAACAATGCCAAGCATAGTGGTACATGCCTATAATCCCAGCAACTTGGAAAGCTAAGGTATGAGAATCGCAAGTCCAAGACCAGCCTCAGCACCTTAGTAAGACACTTTCTCAAAATAAAAATAAATGAATAAATCTATGGAGCTGGGGGTGTGGCTCAGTGGTAGAGCACTCGCCCGGTATGTGTGAGGCACTGGGTTCGATCCTCGGCACTACATATAAATAAAGATATTGTGTCCACCTAAAACTAAAAAATCTTAAAAATAAATAAATAAAAATAAATGTATGGTTCCAATATTCACTCTGAATCTGTCCACATTTCTACTTCTTTACTGCAGCCACCCTAGTCTAAACTATGTTCCTTTCCTTTCTAAAAAAATCTCCAAGAGTCTCCTAAGTGACAATCCTTTTTCTAGTTTACCTTCCTGAAAAACAATCCCTATACAGTGTCCACTCATCTTCTTCTTTTTTTTTAATTTTAATATTTTATTTTTTAGTTTTCGGCGGACACAACATCTTTGTTTGTATGTGGTGCTGAGGATCAAACCCAGGCCGCATGCATGCCAGGCAAGCGCGCTACCGCTTGAGCCACATCTCCAGCCCCTGGCCACTCATCTTCTAAACTAAAACTCAAGGGTTGGTGGTATAGCACAGTGCTAAGGCATTTGTCTGCAATTCCTAGTACCAAAAAAACAAACAAAACCAAAAATACCAATCTCCCAGGAGCTTACCACTAAATTTAGAATACAACCCATCTCCTTAGTTGGCTTGTACAGGCTCTCTGGTCTAGCCCCTGCCACCATCTAGTCTCCTCACCTGCTGGGCTGTAGCCACACTCTGGACCTTTTCCCTTTGTGCCTCAAGGTTACCCACACTTTGGATCTTTTCCCTTTGCTGTTCCCACTTTATAAACTACATTCCCACTTTCTGGAATATGTTCCCACCAGATCTTTGGATGAACTTTCCTTCATATTTGGGTCTAAATGTCCCTTCTTCAGCCAGACTAGCCTATAGGAATCCCCCTAGGTACAGTAGTCATAGCCCTGAAAGTCACTCAACTATGTTAGTAATTAAAGGAAACAAATGAACCTTTTCTATTTTTTTTTTTAAAGAGAGAGTGAGAGAGGGAGAAGGAGAGAGAGAGAGAGAATTTTAATATTTACTTTTTAGTTATCGGTGGACACAACATCTTTGTTTATATGTGGTGCTGAGGATCGAACCCGGGCCGCACACATGCCAGGCGAGCGCGCTACTGCTTGAGCCACATCCCCAGCCCACAAATGAACCTTAAAGAGGACTGTGAGGTAGGCATCATCATCATCTCCTCCTTACTGATAAGGGAACTAAAGCTCAGAGAAGTTAGGAGGTACCCAAGTCACAATCTAAACTGTAGACTTATTTGAATTCAAGCCCTTCTAAACCTAGTAGGCTGCTTCTTAAATGCATAAACAATAAAACCCCAATAGTTAGAGGAACTCTCTTTTTTCCACCAGCATGGTATCTCTTGAATAGGTATGCCCTTTGGCCTCTGTCATCATCATCATCATCTTTATTCAGGACAATCAAAGCAGCCTCCTTCCTAGTCTCGGCCCTGTCCATGTTCCAAGTCAGACTCCACTTGTAGCCCACAGCATTCAAGATGATTCCACAGCCCTTAGCATAGCACACATTATTCTTCATAAGGAGTCACCAAACTATCTTTCCAGTCTCCTGCGAATCACTTATTCAATCAGTGCCTACTAGATGCTAGACACTTATAAGCCCTTGGGGTACATCTGTGAACAAGGAAAAAAAAAAAAAACCTGGTATTGCAGTGTTCATGTATCTTTTCTCTCTTTTTATTGAGAGGTGGAATGTGGGAAAGGAGAAAGGAGGAAGGAATAAACAATAAATAAAAATAAGATAATTAGAGAGAATGTTAGAAAGTTCAAATATTATGAAAAAAGAAATAGAGCAGAGTAAGGAGGATAGGAGTTTGGGCTGATGGAGCATTAAACACCACGATTGCCAAGTGTGGTAGCACATGCCTATAATCCCAGCAACTCAGGAGACTGAGGCAGGAGGATCAAAAGTTCAAAGCCAGTCTCAGCAACTTAGCACGACCCTGTCTCAAAATTGAAAAAAAAAAAGGGAGATGGGGTGGGACGGGGATGTAGCTCAGTGGTTAAGCACCCCTGGGTTCAATTCCAAAACCAAAGGGGGAGGGGGGACAAACACTATGATTGGGATAGGCCTCCCTGAGCAGGTGATATCTGAGACTTGTTTTTTTTTTTTCTTTTTACAGTATTGGGAATGGAAGCCCAAGTCTCACACATGCCAGGCAAGCTCTCTACCTCTGAGCTATATCTCCAGCCCAGACTTTTCCTTTTATTAGCCACACCTCTGCATAGCTTCATCTTCCTGGAATGTCCTCCTATTACCTTTACACCACCCTTGAATTCAGCTCAGATTTCACCCTCTAGTCTATCAATCTTTCCCAGTACCCCCTACTGTGTCAATCATCTTTTTGTAAGATCTTTTCTTTATCATTCATTCCTACTCACTGTAAGTATAGATCATGGAGCTGGATCACTCTTTTGTGTAGTAAGTCCTTGAAAGTAAGAACTTTGCCTCATGTCTGTGTCACCAGAGCCTAGTATAGTGCTTGGTAGATAATCAGTAAGCATTTACTGACTAAATGGGAGAACAGATGTTTAGGGCTGGCTCTAGAAACTTGCTCTGGGCCTCTATGTCAATGGAAAATGATGAAAGTGATCTAATTAGAATGCTGGCTCAGGCTGGGGATGTGGCTCAAGCAGTAGCGCGCTCGCCCAGATTCGATCCTCCAGCACCACATACAAACAAAGATGTTGTGTCCACCAATAACTAATAAATAAATAAATATTTAAAAAAAAAAAAAAAAAGAATGCTGGCTCTCCTGATAACTAGCAGCTCACCTGTTTGATGATATATGTTAGCTCTTCAATTTCCACTGCTTTATCATCAAAAAGGGACTTGCGCTTTGCCACTGCAGAGACAACAGGAAATTACAACAGATGAGTTAAAAGGCTGGAGATTAGCTTACTGGCAGAGCACATGCAAGACACTGGGTTCAATCCCTAGCACCACAAAGCACACAAACACAGAAAAAGACAAAGCTCAGGGTGCACCCACTCTGGTTCACTGCCCCACCTCTGAAAGATCCCAAAACACTTACAGATTGTCAGCTTCTCCAGCTTGGCAAATGTGTTGCTGAGGTCTTTCCCAATGCGCCTGCAAACAATCACTAGTGAGAACACCGTGGAAAAGGCAGGAAATAGGCTATTTCCACATTAGTTCTAACAAAACCAATCCCAGCCCTCATGGCCAAGTGACCAGTCTGCATGCTTACTTCTTCCTTGGACATGATATCACCCCACCACAAATCTTATCTCAACTCACTTGGCCATGAGGGTAAATTCACTGCGTTGTCGGGCAGCACGCAGAGCCGGCTTATTTGTTTGGATTCCATTCTGAAAAGCAATGCCAAGAGGTGACAACTTAGCTCCCCACTACATATTTGCAGCTTTCACTGTTCACATGTCCAATAAACTCTTTCTAGTACTAGAGGTATCTACCATCAGATAATTCATATTTATCAGTGGTATTTTAGCCGAAAAGAAGACAAGCAGACCTGGGTTCAAATGCTGACTTCACCACTTAGGAACTGAAAGATTTATGGTAAGTTACTTATTTTGAATCTCTATTTCCTCTTCTACAAAATGAAGACAACCTAACTACCTCTTATTACTATTAAGATTAGTTAACATAAGGGCCATAAAGTACTATAGCCAACTATTTAATACATTGTAAACATTAAAAAAATTTGGGAGAGGGCTGGGGATGTGGCTCAAGTGGTAGCGCGCTCGCCTGGCATGCTTGTGGCCCAGGTTCGATCCTCAGTACCACATACAAACAGTTGTGTCTGCCGAAAACTAAAAAAAATAAAAAATATAGGGGCTGTGGTTGTGGCTCAGGGGTAGAGCGCTTGCTTAGCACATACAAGGCACTGAGTTCAGTCCTCAGCACCAATTAAAAATAAATAAATAAATAAAGGTATTGTTTAAAAAAATATATAAAAAAAATAAAAATATAAATATAAAAAAAATTTGGGAGAGAGTAAGAAAGCTAAAAGCTATGAATGAAAGTCAACATGAAACACTGTCAAAGACCCATTCAGTTAATTGGGTCAGTAAATGGAAAGGGAACAGAAACTACTAGCAAAATAGTGACAGCAACATTTTATGAGTCACCAAGTGCTCATGCTGCACCTGATACTTCAGATATTAAAATCAGTTTGTTATTGGGAAAAAAATTGGCTAGTACAGCCACTCTAACCTTGGAATCAGGGAATCAATGAGGAAACTAGAAAGTTCCTAGAGATCACAAAATTCTTGGAGAACAATTGTTAACAAAAGCTGAAATTTAAAAGTATTTTAAAATACAGTTATACTCAGTCTGGGCACAGTGGGTTATGCCTGTAATCCCAGCAACTCAGGAAGCTGAGGCAAGAGGATCACAATTTCCAGGCCAGCCTCAGCAACTTAGTGAGGTCGTAAGTAACTCAAAATAAAAAACAAAAAGGGCTAGGGATGTAGCTCTTTGGTAAAGCACCTGTGGATTCAATCCCCAGTACCAAAAATTTTAACAAGTTACTCAGGACTCACTTGGATTCACAAAGTCTTTACTGAAACAAAACTCTAGCTGGACAAGGTAGCACATGCCTGTATTCCCAATTACTATAATCCTGGCTACTCCAGAAGCTGAGGCAGGAGGATCATGAGTTCAAGGGCAGCCCCAGAAACTTAGAGACCCTGTCTCAAAATAAAATTCAAAAAGGGGGAGGGATGTAACTGAATAGCAGAGTGTGTTCCTGGCATGTACAAGGCCCTGGGTTCAATCACCAGTAACACCAACAAACCAAAACAAAACCCTCCAAAGTGATTTTGGTAAAAAATTACTGATCTAAAAGAGTTCTTTCCTTTCCCTGACCCTCTACTATACACATAGAAAAACTGAGGCCCAACTGGATTAACTAGGTTCCCATGGTGGCAGAGCAAACTTGTGTAGTACACTAGAATTAGAATCCAAGGTGCATGTGTCTCAACTGAAAGCTCTTTCTAGAACTTGTTCATTATTCAAATACCTTAGTCACCTTTATCCGAGGTATTCCTTCTAGAATAACAATCCTACTCTCTAGGGAATTCCTTACCAATTAAAAAAAAAAAAAAGGTCTGGGTCCTTGCCTTTCATTAACAAGTCCACTTTTTGTGGCTTAGTAGGTCCTATGGACCCTATCCAACCTGTCAGCATCAGGCTTCCCCAAAAATTATTTCACTTAAAAGTGCTGGAATATACCCCCAACCAGGTTTAGTAGGGCTCATTCTTGCCTTTCCCACTCCTTACCTGACGGCTCTGCAGTGACTTGCAGGCAGACAGGAACTCCTGTGTCCGATCCCGGCAGGACATGGTGTCGGGAAGGGGAGGGACCAGGACCACTGGAGGGGGCAGAGGGGCGATGTCGCTGCTGCTACTGCCAGCAGTTGCAGGGGACAGGACCTGTGTCTTTGAGAGACCCAGGTAGACACCCTGATCCGTGTTCTTAGACCCGTAGCGTTTCCGCGGGATCATTGAGTCGCATAACCTCGGACTGTCGTGAAGGGGAGAGTGTCATTCCCCAGGAAGCCTCCTTCCCCACAAATCCCCCCTCAACTAACAAATTCTCTGGCCCTTCCTGCATTTGGCAGTCTTTCGCGCTCAAGGCCACCCGCGGATCCTGGGACCTGCCTGCTGTGGGAAAGGGCCCGTTTCCTCCTGGCCCAAGGCGAACCCTCTCAGACTCTTCTACCAACTTGGCTCAAGCGGCCAGAGCGCGGGCCGAGGTCCTGAAGCCGAGGGAAAGCCAGAGCCCGGTCCCGTGGCACCAAGGCCCCAGCCTGGCAGGTGGAACTGTCCCAGGAGCTAACGGGGCCCTCTCCTATCCGCGATTTCCTTCAACCCCTAAGGGGAAACCGCGATGGACCCCCGAGAGCGGACACACTTTGGTGGGCGGAGGGGGAAACCTCTAGGTGTTTATTTGAAACAGGAAGTCCCACCCCCTCCAAAGTTCCGCCTTCTGGAAGACTGCAACCCCTGATTAGCTAATGCCGACGTCGTTCTCCACAGGGCTTTCCTGGTTGGACGGCGAGGTATTCGCTCACCAGGAGCCCGGCCGGCAGGACTTGCCCGCTCGCCCCCGGTTCCCTTCCCCCTCTGCCCGTCGCCGCCCCCGTGAAGCCACTGCCCCGGAGCTGACACGGCGGCCAAGCCCCTCTTAGAGCGGGTCCTACCTCCTTCCTACCGCCTGCCGCCGCCGTCGCCACTGCCACAACCTCTTCGGCCGTCACCGCCTCCTCCCGGGGCGCTGGAGCCGCCGAAACCCGACCAAAGACTAGGAGCCGCCACGTCACCTACACGTAACCCCACCCCCGTGACGAAGGGCTACGCCACGCCTTTCCCAGCCCGGCGACCCGGGACACGCCCCCTGCCGACGCAAGCGCGACTCCACCCTCCCATTGGCTAGGCCGCCTCCGTGACCCCACCCCTGAGGAGTGAGAGCGGACCCCCCGGGGGGGGCCTGAGCCAGCCTCAGGGGAGGAGCCTTAAAGAGCCCAAACCCCGCAGAGCCGGTTGTAGAGGCATCAGTGCTTGGGCAGGCCCACGTTAGAAATTTTATTCTCTGGAGGCTGGGGCGGACGGAGAGCAGGTTTGAGTTCACCCCTTCTCCGGCTCATCCTGGTCCTCCTCTATTGGATACCCCGGCCTTTGAATCTGGTCTGAATGCTTCTTGTTTGATGACCGCGAGGAACCACGACGACTGAACATAGATAGCCGCCTCCATAGCACGGTGATCAGAAGACTTTCATTAGACTTGGGATTCTGGCGGCCTGGGGAATCCAAATCGGTTTCTGACGCGCCTATGGGGCTGAGGCTGTTTAGCCCCACCCTACCCGACCCAACCTCCTGGGTGGGCCTTACGGGGCACCCCCAGCTCTAATCCCACCTTCCCCAACTTCATCCGACCCGCCATCCTTTCCCTGATCATCCGAGGTCTGAAAATCCTTGTCTTGGCAGCAGCCCATGGCCCCGCGCGGCAAGGTGCTACTCGCGCTACCCTCTCGCCAGCCTCCCTGGCTCCGGGGCCGCTTTTGTGACGTCAGATATCCCACTGTCTCAGCTCAGGAAGCCCCCACCCCAAGCCACCCCTCTAACTTCTATCACAAAAGGTTCAGATCACAAAAGGTGGGAGTTGAGCTGTTTATTTACAAAATGGGCACGGGGTTTTCAGGGGCTAATGGACTTCTGCTGCTTCTTTTTTCTCTGTTTGGTTTGGAGAGCTCCTTGGGTCTGATTCTGATCAGGTAGTTTCCTCTTAGCAGCTGCCTCCAAGGATGCCCAAAGTTCATCTGTCTCTGTGTCTTCTGAAGGTACCTTGTTGATCTCTTGAGGCTCTTGGGGCTCATCCTGGTGAGTTGGAAGAAAGCTCAGGGGTCAAAAACCAGGGAAGCTCTAGCTGGGAATCAATTCCTCTGGGCACCAACACCACCTATATCTCCCAGAAACCACTGTCACCATGCTCTGCAATGATAACCCTGTCAGAATTGTAACTGTTAACACCCCACAGAGAGAAATTGAGTGGCATAGCAGTCCTAGATCTGTGTTTCCTTTCCATAGGGAAATCCTCACATCCATGCCCTTAGCTCCTACTTTCCCAGACCAGACTGCTCACCTCCCAGGTATCCCTGCCAGACAAGAGGAGGCAATTCAGTCGAGACTTCAGATAAACCTGCAAAAAGAGGAGGGACCTTGTAGGGCCCAGGCAGGCTGAAATACATAGAAGCATCAAGGGGTGAGGGCTAGAAAGTTTGAGCTCCCACCTTATGCTCCAGGCCTCGTGGATTCCGGATCCTGTGTATCCTCAGGACTCTGTCTAAGCCACAAGAGGCTAGTAGGGGCTTTGAAGGGTGGCACTGCAACCCACGGACACTGCCTGCCAGTCCCTTCAGACAGCCCAGTAGGCGCCCTAAAGAAGGCATTGGCATTGGTGCTAGCTCGCCAGCTAACCACCGTTTATTCAGTGTTTACTGTTCAGACCACTTTCTATTTTAACGTTTAATCCTCAATATAACCAAGAGTTACCAATAATATTTCTATTTTACAGGTGAGGAAACTAGGGCACAGGAAGTTAAGTAATTAGTTCAACGTCATACAACTTTTGTTGAAACAGCATGTGAATCCAGGCAATCTGATGTCTCCATGAGGGTGCAATGAATCCCTATACTACCTGTTAGAGGGAAAACTGACTTTTTCCCTTTCCCCAAATCCCCTAGTCCACTCACCTTGTCGAAAGTCAATTTCTGCCAGTTGCCCATGAGTGTTCCCTACGATAACAGAGCTGAGAAGACCAGAGGCAAGGGGTCAACAGGAATCTCTTGAATCCTTCCCAAGCCCCACTCCAACCCCTCTAACCACTCACTTGTCCCCAGGAGTGAGAGTCATGGCTGTCAGTGGGTACTCGCCATACGTGGTCTCTAGAACTGGCCGGCGCTGGGGGGAGGCTGGATCATAGACTCGAACCTAGAGAGGAAAACTGAGGCATCACAAAAGCATCCTTGCCTTGCATACTCCCTCCTGGCATCTCTGCTCATCCTTTCTTCTGAGCACTGCTTTCTTGTTCCTGACCCACCCTCAAAGAAATGTTCTCATTGGAAACACAAATCTGAGTGTTGCTGGGGTGAGCAGAGCTGCTCAGGAGCATGAATGGATAGGGATAATGGGGAGAGGTCCTCCACAACAGGGAATGTGAGCATTCTGTCCCTCCATTCTCCCATCTAGGAGTGGAGGAATGGAAAAGCAAGTTGGACCAATAATCAGAGGGAGCTGAATTTCAAGCAGACATTTAGCATGAATGAGGGAGGAGCGAGGAAGTCCCCGTAAGTAGGTTAAACAGAAGTATGTCATCAACATCATTCCTAAATTTCAAATAGTGACACAGTGCTCCCTGGGTTTCAGGGCTTCAAATGAGAAAAGCCGTAAAGATCCCTAATAGAGCCTTTCAAGCAAAGCTGAGGAGCTGAGGCAAGAGAGGGGAGGGCAGGCCTGTGTCCCAAAGCAAATCAGAGAAGCTCTGGGTCCAGAATTCTCTTTTTTGACACCCAGCCCAATGTCCATCCTTGACGCTTGTGCCCTGTGGAACCCACTGTGAAGGGGACACTCCCTTCTCTTTCTCTTTCACATGGGAGAAATAGAGCTGTGGTTGAGCACATTCCATCCTAGAATGCAGTAAAGGAAGGCCACAGGCTAGCACCAAGGCTCAGATGGATGGGGAGGTGTACACTCTCCTGAGAGCTCTGGAGGGAAGAAGGACCGAGAAGTGGCTGTGCCACACCACAGCAGCCCATTTTGCCCATAGAAGCTGTTTTATTAAGAAGCTGCCTCAGCCCAGATATGGGCAGGGATGAAATGGTGCCTCACCTGGTGGTACCCTGTGCATGTAATGAGCTTCTGTGATCCAGGGAGGAACTGTATATCCTGGTCCCAGATGGGAACCCGAAGGTCTAGCCAGTCATTCCGCACCTGGTGTTAAAGGTGAACGGGGGATAGGATGGAGGTAGGTTCGAAGTGCTACCAGTTTTAGCCCTCCTTTATCATCCCTTAAAGTCCATCTGGTCTCTGATCAGTAAGTGGCCTCAGATTCCCTATTCCATCACTCACATTCTTGGCCCTGAACACAGGCTCCTCAGATCCCTGCAGGTCCCACACCTTCAAAGCATTCTCCTTCCCACCTGTGGCAACTATATGGGGTCGTGCTGGGTCTTGGCGCATCCTACAAACCCCAGGACCAACCCTCAATTCCAGAAGCTGAAAAGAATGAGAGATGAGTCAGTTCCAGAGTTCTTAATCTTTCCTCCCGCAAATCCCTCATTAGGCTCCTAATGCTAACTTTCACCCTCCCCAACCATCAGAGTAAGGAACCTTACTGGGTCAGAGGATGCTTCCTTATCATCGTCACGCCAGACTCTAAGTATGCCAGAATCTACACACGTGATGAGGGTGCTGCAAACAGGGAAGATACAGTTGGGATTAAAAAAAAAAAAGTGTGTTCTCCAGGCCCCAGCTGATATACCTCTAAATTCCTGTTAACTAGACCCCATCCTAACAGCCCAGTTTATATGCCTCACATATGCCAGGCAAGCACTCCACCACTGAGCCATAGCCCCAACCCCCAACCTCAAGATACCTGGGGTCTATGCAGGGCCTAACAGCATCCAGTTTACCTATCAACTCAATTTAGTCAACAGGCAGGTGGTTACCAGTTTTATGAGGAAACTGGAGGCTCTGAGAACTTAAAATATTTGCCACTCAGCTAGGACTGAAAATCGGACCCAGATCTAGAAATCAAATTTGTGATACTTCAAAGCAGAGTTCTTTTCCTACTCCTCAGCTAAGTTGGGGTACCTGGCCTTTATGGTCTTCCTGATTCTTGAGTTGGTTCCTAATGGAGTTGGAGTTGGAGTGGGGTGGGTTCAGGATCATTATCTCAGAAATGACTGAAACAAGACTCATCCAGTGGTCAACCTCAGGTTCTATTCTTTTTTCTCCTTTTTTTTTTTTTTTTTTTTGTGTGTGTATGTGTAGTTGTAGATGGATAGCATGCCTTTATTTTATTTTTATGCAGTACTAAGGATTGAACCCAGTGCCTCACATATGCCAGGCAAGTGCTCCACCACTAAGCTACAGTCCCAGCCCCCAGGTTCTATTCTTGAGTTCCCTGTTTTTTGGGTTCTAATGTCAGCCTCTCCCTCAAAATATCTCTCCCAAGAAACCCAAGGTATTCTCTTCCCAGTATCCACACAGCCTCGGCCTACATTCTTCTTCATATCTGCCCACCCTCTCTTCCTGGGTTCAGGTTCTGTATTATTTGCCTGAGCCCTGGCAAGAGTCTCCTAATTGCTTTCTCCAGTCCTCTACACTCCTACAGGCTCTTAGCTCCACAGCATTTCCCACTCAAAGCCCAATAATTCCCACCATCTACAAAATGAAAGTGCAAATCTCTCAACCTAACAATACATCTAAAATACATTTAAAGCCAGGCATGGTGGTACACACCTGCAATCCCAGCAGTTTAAGAGGTTGAGGCAGGCGGATCACGAATTCAAAGCCAGCCTCAGCAAAAGCAAGATGCTCAGTGAGACCCTATCTCTAAATAAAATACAAAATAGGGCTGGGGATGTGGCTCAGTGGTTGAGTGTCCCGGAGTTTGATCCCTGATACCGACCACCCAACCGCCCCACTCGGGCCCCTGCTCTCCCCCCAAAATTCTACCCACAGATCCTTTCCAGACCTCACTTGTCAGAATCAACACTACCACCAAACAAAAGCAGCCTGTCCACAGCCTTCTATCTTCATCTTGGGAAAAGGCTTGGCCAATTACCTAAACATCAGACCTTCCTATCCTTTAGTCTGGGAGCTTCATCACCTTGCTGGTGGTTCGCTTCCATTTAAACGCCTGCTCAAAACCATTAAATGACTTGCCCAGCATTTTGAGCAGAAAGTCACACTGGATCTCAGAGGGAAAACCCAAAGGATGCACACTTAACGAAGGCAGAAACTTCACCCGCAGCCCTTGCTCTTTGAGTACGGAACTCAGTAGATATTCAATAGATGTTATAGGAATGCACGAACTGAAGGCAGGAACCCAGGTCCCCGTCACCCAACTCAGGTCCTTATCACCTAAGAGCGTAACGACATTATTCCGTCGTCCTAGGAGCCTCGACGCTCTCCCTGAGCCCTGAGCGTTCGGCGAGGGGACCTGACTTACCCGTCGGCTTGGGCGAGGCCTCGGAAGGAGCCCTCCCCGCCCGGACAGTGCCTCTGGCCCTGGAACGTGCCCTCCTCGGTGTTGAAGTGCCTCACCTTTCGGTCCGCGCAGCCCACCAGGATCTGCAGACAGAGGGGCGTGATGTCCAGGAGAGCGAGGCTGCCGCCTCGCGGTCCCAACTCCGGCGCAGCGAGGGCCACTGACCTGGGTCTCGCCGCCCGCGCCCCAGCACAGGGCGCTCACCGCCTCCTCCCGCCGCGGCTGTCCCGCCGCCGTGAAGTTCGACGCCTGTTTCCGCTGAAGATTCACCCCTGCAGGACGAGGGTGTCAGCCGCGCAGCGGTGGCAAGCGAGCGACCCCTCTACTTCCCGATTTCCAGCACTGACACGTACCTTTCAGGATCCCAGTCTCAGTACCGACCCACACGTGGTTCCAGCGCGCTGCGGAGGGCGCCATGCCACAGCCGGTTGCCGACCGCTAGTACTTCCGGCGCACAGTGTGCGTCATCAGTCAGCTCAGGCGCCGAAGCCCATCGGGTAGTTTCCGGAGAGATGGAAAGCTAAAAAAGCCAAGATTCCTGCCTGCTCACTGTGTTTTGTTTCATGAAAACGAAATCAGGCTCAGCTCGGGTGGCGCATGTCATCCAAGCGATTCACGAGGCTAAAGCAGGAGGATCTCAAGTTTGAGGCCAGCCTCGCAACTTAACAAGGCCCTCCTTGAAAAAGAAAAAAAAGGGCTGGGATGTAGCTCCGTGGGTAGAGAGCCCCTGGGTTCAGTTCCCAGTATCACACAAAAACAAAACAACAAAAACCGAAATCAGGATTCGGGAGATGCTGGTTTAAAGGGGTCTTTTTTATGCTTGGACTAAATGCATTCTGCTGTCACAGATACCTAATTAGAACGCATCCTTCCTGGACTCTGATGCTTGATGGAGCAGCCCTAGTCCGTCTCCCTGCTTCGTCACGAAGTCTGTTTGGAACTGTTTATTGGAGAAGAAAACTTCACTTTAGAAACGACTCAAATCATTAATGAGGTGCATGATCTCATTCTCAAGTGCAAAATACACAAACTAAATAAGGAAAAGTCTCTGATAAGTGGATGCTGATCCATAATGTGGGGGTGGGGTATGGGAAGAATGGAGAAACATTGGGGAAAGGGGAGGAAGAGTGGGAGGCGATATGGGGGCAGGAAAGATGGTGGGATGAGACGGACATCATTACCTTAGATACATGAATGACTGCACTTATGGCGCGATTCTACATCATATACAACCAGAGAAATGAAAAGCTGTGCTCCAGGGGCTGGGGATGTGGCTCAACTGGTAGCGCGCTCGCCTAGCATGCGTGCAGCCCGGGTTCGATCCTCAGCAGCACCACATACCAACAAAGATGTTGTGTCCGCCGAGAACTAAGAAAATATAAATAAATGTTAAAATTCTCTCTCTCTCTCTCTGTCCCCTGCCCCTCATTCTCTCTTTAAAAAAAAAAAAGAAAAGCTGTGCTCCATTTGTGTGCAATGAATCGAAATGCATTCTGCTGTCATAGATACCTAATTAGAACAAATAAATAAACATAATTTTTTAAAAATAAGGAAAATTGGGGATGTAATCGATGATCTTATAAATGCTTACTTTGAAAAAGAAAAAAAAAGGGCTGGGGATGTGGCTCAAGCGGTAGCGCGCTCGCCTGGCATGCGTGCGCCCAGGTTCGATTCTCAGCACCACATACGAAGATGTTGTGTCCGCCAAAAACTAAATAAATATTAAGAAATTAAAAAGAAAAGGTTCTGATTTACCTTGTTTATTTATAGCCGTTGGAATTACAGGCCTGTGCTGGGGCTTTGATTTTAATACCTCGAATTGAAGCTTCATGATGATAAAATTGTTTCAAACTTGGTGCATGCCTATTAATTGCAGCTATTTGAGACACTGAGGCAGGAGGATCACAAGTTTGAGTTCAAACTCAGCATTTAGTGAGGCATTAAGCAACTTAATGAGACCATGCCTGAAAGTAAAAAATAAGAATGTGGCACAGTGGTACAGTACCCCTGGGTTCGATTTCCAGGACCCCTACCTGTCAGAGACAAGCTCCAACAGGGGGTCTCAGGAAACAAACAACAAAGGATGGTGAGGAGTTGTTGAAAGTGGGGTGGAGAAACAGCACAGACACCAAAGTGAAGGTGCTGAATCCCAATCTTTACTTGTGAAGTTAATCATATATACTTTTCATTTTGGCAGGCTCACAGTACTTTGTGGTTACAAAACAGGAATCATTCAAAGAAACAAAATATTACGTAGCTACAATTAGAATAGAAGAATGTATCTTGGCTTATGCATAAGCAAGCATTTTTCCTTTCAGTTTGCATTTTGCTTTGAGCTGTTTCTGCTTAGTTAGAAATGTCCCAGACTATTGGCCACATCCCCAGCCCTAATCTGTCTTAACATTAATTCTTCTTCTCTAGACTTTAATTTCTCAAAAACTTCCCTGACAGGAATACAGGGAGTTTTTCATTAAATATTAACAATTTATGCTCCACAGCTGAATCATTGCATTTAGAGCAAACAGATCTATTCTTTAGAAGTAGTTGCATTTGGGCTGGGGATGTGGCTCAAGCGGTAGCACCCTCGCCTGGCATGCGTGACGCCCGGATTCTCCTCAGCACCACATACAAACAAAGATGTTGTGCCTGGCAAAAAACTAAAAAAATAAATATTAAAAAAAAAAATCTCTCACTCTCTCTTAAAAAAAAAAAAAGTAGTTGCATTAATAGGGAAAGTCATGTTTTTTCCTTCATACTTAATGGTCCTATGAGAAGTCACAACTATACTTATTAAAGGAATACAGAAACAAACCAGCCCATTCCCAGAAACACTGCGTTCCTCCAGAGGATGGACACCTTGCGCCATCCACCTCAGTAGGGCCTTGCCTTTGCCTGAGTCAGGGGAGGGGCGAAGCACCTACCACCACCAAAAAAAATTGGTTCAAATTTAGCACAAATCTTCGAAGTTAAAAAGGTTTGCCTCCCAAGCTGTAAAATGTCAATAATATCCCCCTATTGAGTGGCCACTGCTCTCTTACTGAGAAACTTTGTTCTCTGAAATCAGACTGCTACAAATGTTGCTGTTTGAAATTATATCAGAGACCTGTGTGGCGGCACACACCTGTAATCCACCTGTAATCTGAGCTGCTGTAGAGGCTGAGGCAGAAAGATAGCAAGTTCAAAGCCAGCCTCAGCAACTTAGCTAGGCCCTGACATGAAATAGAAATGATTGGGGATGTGGCCGCAGTGGTTAAGTACTCTTGGATTTAATCCCCGTTACCAAAAAAAAAAAATAATAATAATAATGAAATTATATCAGTAAGAAAAGCATCCCATTCTTGCCTGGTGGGTCTGTCTTTCACAGACACACAGAAAAGTCTTGATTTCTATTGTAGTTCAGATGCACAGCTTTAGGTAAGGTTTGTTTGTTGGTGGTAGTTTTGTTTTTCTTTCTTTTTTTTTTAAATTTTTTTATAGAGAGTGGGATTTAATATTTATTTAGTTAGCACATAACACGGGCCGCACGCATGCCAGGCGAGCGCGCTATTACTTGAGCCACATCCCCAGCCCCAGTTTTGTTTTTCTTAAAATTCGTTTTGCTTTTGGTACTGGGGATTGAATCCAGGGCACTCTGTCACTGAGCTGTATACATCCCCCAACACTTTTTAATTCCTTATTTTTGAGACAAGGTCTCACTAAATTGTCTCAAACTTGCAATCCTCCTGCTTCGCCTCCAGATTACTTGGGATTACAAATGTGCACCAGGGTACTTGTTCAGATAACATGAATTTCATGAGCACAGCATTCCATGTCCATTTATCTTTGTGTGGGGGTTGAGGAAGGATTGAATTTGTGCATGGGAAGCAAAGCACTCTACCAACTGAGCTATGTCCCCAGCCATTTACAATGCTTTTTTTTTTTTTTTTTTTGTAACTTCTTGTTTAGCAGCCCCCTTCTCTCTAAGCAGGTAAACTCTTTAGAATCTTGCTTCCTTTTATGGCTCTACCTTCAGGCCTTGACACATATTTTCTGAATAGCACACTGAGGAATGCAGGGATGATGTTAGCCTGGGCTGAAACTTCCTAGCAGAAAGACCTTCAAGGACCAATGTGGAGTGAGAGAAGCACTCAACATCTCCCAGTATCCATAAGACTATGGCGAAGCTCCAAAACATAAAATTCATGTTTTTATACATGACCCAAATATAGTATGACATCCATCCCTGTCCTCGGTGAGTTACTGAAACACCCTGCACTGAGCCCTAATACTTAAAATAGAGGTAACAGGGGTAATGTATGCCTCCAGCAGAAAAACAAGATAAAAAAAGCAAGTGAAGCTGTTACTTAATAGGTTAATATTGTTAATGTCTTTTTTTTAAACCAGCATAATTCCCCCGAGAGGGGGGTGCACCGTTCCTGGAAGTACTGCAATACCAGGTCGATGCGTGGAGTGGACGGAGCAAGCTCCTATTCCATCTCCTATTTCCAAAAATCCATTTAATATATTGTCCTCGGATAGAGGACGTATCAGATATTAAACTGATAAGAACAGATACTACACTTGATCTTAGCCAAAAGGCCGAGAAGCGATACTGGGAAAACTCCTTCCCGGGAAGCTTGGGATGTGCAATCCCTTTTACAGGTATGGTAATTTTCCGAGTTGAAGACTAAATTGCCCTTCAAGATGTAATATTCCTGATAATCAGTGTTTTCGCTATGATTATTTCATATAGGCACTACACTTTTTGAAATAAACCTTAAATTTGGTCCTGTAAAGCTTTGCTCATTTGCTCCCTGAACGTTGTATTTTGCATAAACCCGCCCCCTCGCTTTTTTAACTTCCTAGGATTGGTCTACAAATGAGTCCGATGTCAGTGCTTGGAGATCTTGTTCGGTGGGTTAGTCTCCTATACCGAAGATTTCGGGGGAGCTTCCTGGGGCAGGCAGCTGTCCCAGGCCTCTCTCATAGGGGCAGGTACTGGGGGGGTCCCATGCAGTTTCAGAGATCGGGTTTTGGAGCCCAGAGAACTGTGTTGTGATCCCTGCTCCCCAGTACCTCATACAGAGAGCTTAATGAATTCCATTGTAAGATTGGGAGCCATCTCTCACAAAGTCATGAAAAGTTCATTTCTGTTTTAGCATAAAATACTGAGATTTAGGGCTGGGATTGTGGCTCAGTGGTAGAGCACTGGCTTAGCACACGTGAGGCCCTGGGTTCAGTCCTCAGCACATAAAAATAATATAAAGATGTTGTGTCCAACTACAACTAAAAAATAATTATTAAAAAAAAAAATATATATATATATATATATATGCTAGGGTTGGGATTGTGGCGCAGCGGTAGAGTGCTCCTCTAGCAGGGCGGGACCCGGGTTCGATCCTCCACACCACATAAAGATAAAGGCTTGTGTTGTGCCCATTTGCACCTAAATAAATAAATAAATAAAACTACCCTGTATTACGTTTGCCAGAACCCTATTAGCTGTAAATTCCAGACGCCTCCCTTTGTAACTTTTGGTGGTATATAAATATTTTCTTCCCTGAGATCTGGGCTGTTCTCCAACCCAGCTTTGAGTGAGACAGCTACTGGCCAGCTACCTCTCTTGTGTATACAACATAAGCTTGCTTTAATTTGATTTAAAATTGGAGTCGGTGGTCTTTTCTTTGCATTGTGGGTTCAAGAAGCTGAGGACGGTCAAGGAGGTTGCTTCCCCACCTTCACTTTCTCCCCTTATTTCAGGGCCTCCTCTGCTAGCTAAGAATAGCTAGGGAAGTGTTCTGCCATTGAGCTAGGATCCCAGCCTAAAAAGTGGCCTTCTTTACCACTCCCCTCTGTATCCCTGGGGATCCTGGCTTTTTTCTGCACCACCACCCCTACCCCACCCACATTTGCTGTTTGCATCATCTATCCGCCTTCACAGAGAAGGAAAGCCCTGGGTAACACATTTCATTGGTTTCTGATTCCTAAATCTTGGATCCAGCCTCCCAGAGGGAGAGATGTCTGGCCCTTGTGTCCTCCTGCCCATGCACTCTTTGAACAGTTTTTTTTTTTTTTTTTCCCAGGCAGACCAAAAACATAGGTAGGCCTGTATAGTGTGGTCATACACGGCCTGTAATCCCAGCTACTCAGGAGGCTAAGGCAGGAGAATCGTAAATTACAGGCCAACCTCAGCAGTTTGGTGAGACCCTGGTCGGGTGGCGCAGTGCCTGTAATCCCAGAGGCTGGGGGAGCTGAGGCATGAGTGTTGTTAATTCAAAGCCAGCCTCAGCAATTTAGTAATGCCCTAAGCAACTCAGCGAGATCCTGTCTTTTAAATAAAATATAAAAAAGGGATGGTGATATAGTTTAGTGGTTAAGTGCCCCAGGTTCAATCCCTGGTACTACTACTACTACTACTACTACTACTACTACTAATAATAATAATAATAATAATAATTAAAAGGAATGATGCTCTAACTAGATAAGATATATTCCATGAATGTATAATTTTATCAAAATGGACTCTACCGCCATGTATAGCTAAAAGAACTAATAAAAAAGACTGGGGATATAGCTCAGTGGTCAAACACCCCTGGGTTCAATCCCCAGTACTAAAAAGGAAAATATGGCTATGTATCCCCTCACCTAAAGTGTCACAGAGAGCTGGCCGCCTGTAATCCCAGCAGTTTGGGAGGTAGGGAGATTGAGGCCAGCCTCAGCAATTTAGCAAGGCCCTAAGAAATTTAAGGAGACCCTATCTCAAAATAAAAAAGTAAAAAAAGGGCTGGGGTTGTGGCTCAGTGGTAGAGCACTTGCCTCACAGGTGTGGGGCACTGGGTTGAATCCTTAGCACCACATAAAAATAAATAAATAAAATGAAGATATTGGATGTGGCTCAGTGGTAAAGTGCCCCTGGGCTCAATCCCTGGTGCAGTTAAAAAAAAAAAAAAAAAGGGTCAACTTGAACCCAGGGGCAGAGACAGGGCTGTTATAGGATGTAGGGGAAGGGAGGAGACTGTGGATAACTTCTAATGAAATGATTTTTATTGCTCCAAGTGAAGTTTGGCTGTATGAAACAGATTAATATCAGCTCCTGCCATGTCCCCCGCCCCCACAGCTCTCTTTGTGGACAGTTCCCTGGGCATATCTCAGCAGCCAGCAGTAATTATTCTTCCTTGGAGCAAAGGGAAGTGATGAGTTATTCCTTCACTCCCATTCTACTGTGATGGGAGAAACCAGACCTGATTATAAAATGAAATTATAAGAACATTATAATGAAGACCAAAGCCTAGGAAAGAGTTAATACCCCTAGCCTTCTGTTAGCCTTTCTTGAGGAAACCTAATTAACCTTGGGTTTCCTACCTATTGGATTATAAATTGTCTCTAGGAATCTGGACTACTCTGTCTTGAAATGTAAACACCCTGTGCAGGTTTCAAGGCCAGAGATTCAACAGATGCTTGTGAAAAGTGTTGTCTCTTTGTATACTTTCTAAATTCTGTAGGAATCTAGCTAGTTAATTAATTGCTAGGCCAATTAACTGTGGTCTAAACTATAACCTCATAGACTTAGTTCTTAAAAAATATAGCTCTTAGGGAAGTAAACTCAAGTTATCTTGGGTTACTGCTACCTGTGAAGGCCACTTTGACATAACACTAGCAGGTGTTTTACTGTCTTTGTTCTGCACCTATGCATGGTCTTTGGTCACAATAAGCCAAAAATTCAATCCCATCAGGGCTGGGGATGTGGCTCAAGCGGTAGCGCGCTTGCCCAGCTTGCGTGGGGCTGGGGTTCGATCCTCAGCACCACATACAAACAAAGATGTTGTGTCCGCTGAAAACTAAAAAATAAATATTAAAAATTCTCTCTCTCTCATTCTCTCTTAAAAAAAAAAAATTCAATCCATCCCATCAATGTTGTCAAACCTACTGGTGTTGTAATGGTTAAAAAATGATGTCAAATTTCCTATAAAACTCCATGCAACCTCAGCTCAGGGCCCAGAACTTCAGAGTTCTCCAACTCTCCCAGTGGTGCTTGAGTCTCTTGCTGAGTGTGATTTCCATAACACTACTGTTACCTGCTATGGGAACAGGAGGTATAGAAGTGGGTCACTGTTCCTGCAATGAGTACAGGAAGCTAATAGTGAGAGGGCCCCATAAGGACTTGAAAATGAAGCCAGGCTTGGTGGAGCATAACAGTAATCAGCCTCAAGAAAGTCAAGGTGTTAAGCAACTCAGTGAGACTCTGTCCCTAAATAAAATTCAAAATAGGGTTGGGGAGGTGGCTCAATGGTTGAATGCCCCCGAGTTCAATCCCCAATACCAAAAAAAAAAAAAAAAAAAAAAAGGGAGACCAGAAGACTAGAAGAGGGGAACAGGGGGAGGGACGGGAGGGAAATGGGAGGGATTGGGGGATGAAATTAATCAAATTATATTGTTTTATTGTGTGAATGTTTGAATTTACTATAACAATTGCCTACCAATAAAAATATTGAATATAAAAAGAAAACATTTTCAATTTCATGGTTTGTTTCTTTTGTTCTCTTGTTTCTTTTTTCAGGGCCAAGGACAGAAGTCAGGGCTTTGCTTGTGCTGCTGAGCTAATTCCCCAGCCCCTGTTTTTATTTATTTATTTTTGCCTTGAACTTGCAGTCCTCTTACCTCAGTCTCCCAAACTGCTGGGATTATAGGCGTGTACCACTTCATCCAGCTGTTTTTATTTTTGAGACAGGTGAAAGGAAAGTGACCACGACACTCGGAGCGACCAAGAGATCTTTATTGCGGCAGTGTCTAAGTAACAGGGAAGGGAGAGAAAGAGAGAAAGAGAGCAGGGAAAGAGAGAGAGGGCAGGGAAAGAGAGAAGAAAGGGAGGGGTAAAGTGAGAGAGGGGGGGAGAGAGAGAGAGAAAGAGAGAAAATCGTGTGCATGCAAGAGATGGGAGCCCGGCAGGAGAGAGTTTTTTTTTTTTTTTTTTTTAATATTTATTTTCTAGTTCTCGGCGTCTTTGTTGGTATGTGGTGCTGAGGATCGAACCCAGGCCGCACGCATGCCAGACAAGCGCGCTACCACTTGAGCCACATCCCCAGCCCAGGAGAGAGTTTTTTATAGCCAAAATTTAATGTGGTCTTTAGGTCTGCAAGCTGACTTGTTGGCCTACATTGATTGGATCATATAGTAGTTCCTTCTGCCCTCAGGGAGACGGGGCAGGGGCCAGATGTGGGTTTCCCATGGCTCCAGACCCAGACCGGTGGGGGGTTGAGTGTTAGACCTTGAGTGGGGTTGAGTGCTCAGCCTTGAGGCAAATAAGCCATAAGGAACCAGACTGGTGAGGTGAGCCCACCCTGCAGCTAAACATTTGTTCAGCCTGCTTCACAACTAACAACAGGGACTCACTCTGTTGCCCAGGCTAGTATCAAATTCCTGGGCTCAAGAGATTCTCCTGCCTCAGCCTCTTGAGTAGCTGGGGCTACATGCACAGGCCACTGCACCCAACTTTTATTTATTTATTTATTTATTTATTTATTTATTTATTTATTTAGGTTACTGAGAATTGGACTCAAGGGCACCTGATCATTGAGCCATATACCTATTTTGTATTTTATTTAGAGACAGGGTCTCACTGAGTTGCTTAGTGCCTCGCTGTTATTGAGGCTGACTTTGAACTCATGATCCTCCTGTCTCAGCCTCTGAGCCGCTGGGATTACAGGTGTGAGCCACTCAGCCTAGGTAATTTGGGCCTAATTTTTAATTCCTCACTTATCAAGTGGTAAAAAATGTTTGCAGAAGGCTTCATTACCTACTCAACTGGTCACAAGGCCCCTGGGGGGCCCTGCACCAGTCTTCTGGCTTTGGTTCCCTCACTTCCTTGCTACACTTGCCAGGTTGGACCAACTCCTACAGCTAACACGCCTAGGCTTTGGCAACTCATGCCTTCCTCCCTTCCCTTTCTCACTGTGACAGCAGTCAAGTACTTATCTTCCCTTTGTTGTCTCTTCCTTTATCCAAGGATGCTTCTGGAAGGTGTTTGCAGACTTTGGTGGGAGAGTGAGATGAAATAATGCAGACCGGCTGGTTTGAAGCAAAAGCTCCACACCTGTTTGCTAAGTCATTTCAGCCTTGGTGCTGTTACAGAGCTGGAACCTTCCAAGAAACTGAGACAGCATGAAGACCTCCTTCAAACCCCAATTCTTGTGATCAGGTCACAAAGATTTCAGACATGTGGCTCAGAATAATATGAATGAATTTATTGAAGGGATAGGAAAAGGGAAAGAGGATCCTCTTAAGGGAGAATGGGTCCTCTCATAGAGTGACATCTTTCCTGTACTCGCTTTATTGGGGATCCCAGAGAAGTTTCCAAATCCTGCCCAGGTCCACCTCTTGAGTTTTGACTGACAGTAGGATGATATCAGACTTTCAATTCCCCACTGCCTTGATAACTCTAGGTCAACTTGGCCCATGCTGATCGGTTCTAATTTTTTTTTAATACTGGTGATTGAACCCAAGGGCAATTTATCACCAAACCACATTCCCAGTCCTTTCTATTTTTAGACAGGGTTCTGTCTTGCTAAGTTGCTGAAGCTGGCTTTTTTAAAAAATTTTTTTAATATTTTTTTTTAGTTATTGGCAAACACAACATCTTTGTATGTGGTGCTGAGGATCGAACCCGGGCTGCAGGCATGCCAGGCGAGCACGCTACCACTTGAGCCCCATCCTCAGCCCCAGATGGCTTTGAATTTGTGATCCTCCTGCCTCAACCTCCTGGTCACAAAAACCTCCCACTTCAGTGTAACTGGGTTCCTCTTCTCATTTTACCCCTGTAGATAACAGTTTATTGAGGAATATGACAGTCTGCTCACTTAAATTGGGAAGGGCTGGAAGTAAATCGCTTCTTGGAAAAGAAAGCATAGAGGTCTACACAATGGGTCCATTTTTTATAATTATTCTTAACTCCCACCATTTGCACTGTCCACTAACAGTACCACCTGACCCCTTTGTAAATTGACCTGTGGATCCGGTCAACACTGAACAGTTCCTTACTGTTTGCACTACTTTTAGATTTCTCCTCCAACTGATTTTCCCTTCTAAATGCTGCTACTCAGGTGATCTTTTGGCAGGATTGATGCTTCCATTTTTCTTGGAACTAGGGAACTATTCTATTACAAACTAAATTGACTACTCAGGTGTAGTTCTACCTTTTTTAAATATTTTGCTCAGGCAGGCCTTGAATTTGTGAAATCTTCTGCCTTAGTCTCCTGATACTGGGATTATAGGAATAAGCCACCATTCCTGGAATGAAGTTGCCTTTAAAAATCATCCTAGACTCAGGAGGGTGGCAAGCTCAAGGCCAGTCTCAACCATTTAGTAAGGCCCTACCTAAAGCAACTGAATGGTAAGCTGTCTTGAAATGGCTGGGGCTATAGCTCAGAGTTAAAGTACCCTAGGTTCAATCCTATGCACCCTCAAACCCCACCAGTCCTGGGCACCAAATATAACTGCTGTGGCTCATCACCTCTTGGCACCCATGAACCACCCCCTTCCTCTTCCAATGTGTTGCATTGGTCCTGGAAAGGGGTGCTTTACCACTGAACCACATCGCCAGGCCTTGTTCTTGAGATGGGGCATGTTGCTTAGGGCCAATTAAAATTCAGAGATGCCCATACTGCCAGTGAGACTCAACCAAAGCAATGAATCACACAGATTTAAGAAAAAGAACTTTATTTGGAAAGTCAAAATGATTGTGTGTTAACTTGAACAGCTAGGATGCACAAGAAAAGATCTGGAAATCTGATGTCCTCCAAGACTTGGATGGATGCCTGCTGAGGAAAGAAGAATCTTTACTGGATGGGAAAACAAAAACAGTTTGATCTCTAACTGATCATTCTTCCATTTTCCATTTATAGAAATTCTGATCATCCCTCAGACAGTTCCTTCTGGAACAAGCTTTCCTCTTCTCCCCCAGCTAGCCCCAGTGGGTTCACCTTTACAGGCTCTGGGACTAGGACAGGAAGTAAGACGTGTGAAATGTTTCTTCATTGGGAAATTTTTAGCTTACTGTACTTTACCTTCACCTTAGTCCACTTACCTTTTAACTTCAGGTTGAAGTTAGGCAGACATGACTTGCTTTCTCTGTAATGGAAAGAGATTAGGAATTAAGTCATCTATTTATTGCTTAAAGGAAAAGCACACTTCATAAAAACCTAGTCTTAGAAAGTTATTGGCTATAAAGCCTATCTTCTTATTGCTATAGTTTATCACTGTTAAGATGAGCTCACAACTCAGAGTGTACCTTTCTGTCACAATGATCAGACTGGGGCGGTATTCAACTCATCACTGGTGAGCAGGAATTCACCATTGGTGATCGAAATATGGGTACTCAGACCAAAGTATCACCACAGGATAAAGTCGATGCTATACGATAACCACAAATATTGCAAAGGTATGTACCTCAAATAACTCCTGGGTTCCAGACAAGATGCTAGACCTGAAACAAACAAGATCAAATGAGTAATGCTTATGTCCTGCCTCAGTTATCCCCACCTATTATTTCTAGGAAATCAGATTTCCGAGTCTCAACAGCAAAACATCAGCCGAACGAGATTCCATAAGTCATCATATATATTTGCCGAAAAAGGCACTTTTTCCTACCCAATATGCTATATATACTTAATACATACTGAAATTACTCACCTTTGAACCAGTAAGTAGATATTGGTAACAGCACCTGAAAAATTTAAGAACATATAAAATACTATGTATATGTAGCATATCAGGATATTGCCCACTTCTATATCCTTCAGTTTCTCAGGTGTTCATATATTTTCATTGTCAATCATAGTGAGCTAGTTTGGGTCATCATAGAAACTTCCTACTTGGTGGCATAAGCCATGAATCAGGAAAAAAACCCTACTAACCTGCTAATGCTGAGCAGAGTATTTTCAGCAGTATGTAGAAATGAGTTGCTCCTGAATCAGAAAAACACTAAATTAGCAAAGTACTCAAAATATCCAGCTACTATTAATGACAAGCAAAGCAAATGCTATTGCCATTTGCTGGACCTCATGGAACCAAGTTTCCATCCTGTCTTCCAGCTACAGTGGATTCACCATTACTGGTTCTGGGACTAGAGCAGGGGGTTAAGACAAGATGTCTGTTCTTACTGGCACTGTAGCCTTGACAAGCTGTAACTGGCAAGCACTCACCCCTTCCAACTCTTTAGCCTGGCCCTGGGCAGATCAATGACTATCTACAAATCAGCTTTAAGGCAGAATCAGGGCTCTTGTAACCAATACCACGATGGTAAAGCCACCCTATAAATCGTGGTATTGGTTACAAGAGCCCTGATTCTGCCTTAAAGCTGATTTGTAGATAGTCATTGATCTGCCCAGGGCCAGGCTATTGAAAAAGAAAGCCACCCTACAAATGATAATATGCTCTTTTTAAAAAAATATTTTAGTTTTTGGCAGACACAACCCTTTGTATGTGGTACTGAGGATCCAACCAGACGGGCCACACACATGCCAGGCGAGCTACCCGCTTGAGCCACACCCCCAGCCTGATAATATGCTCTTACATAATTTACAATAGCTATTAGTAGAAGCAACTTACCATAAAATGGGAAAATATGTCGCTATCAGGAAAACCTGGGAAAGAGGAACATGTGGTTATTTCAAAGTATTAGGATGGAAAGACATTTTTCTTCACTATCAACAACTGCCATCAGAACTCTAACATGCTATTTACTGTTGTACCTCACAGATCATCAGCATACTGATTCAAATCATCTGACAGTGATATATGGATGAGAGAAGAGCACATCATTACAAGAACCAATTGGACTATTGGTTGCCGTCTTCCCTCCCCCAGAAAATTGCTCCAAAAGGAACAAGATGGATAAGGTGGATGGAGCAAAAAGGCAACAAACACGGCTCCATTGACCATTTGCCCTCCTGTTTGTGAACAATTGTGATAAAATAATCAGAGATCCCATTCTAAGAATTACCTGCATTTACTCTTGGGGATAATCAAATTCCTCAGGATAGGTCATGAGATGCGTAGACAAAAATAGGACTGGTTAAGTGCCCCTGGGTTCGATCTCTGATTTTAGAAAAAAAAATTTATTTGTACCTTTAAGAATTACCTTCAAAAGTACTCTAAACCCCTGGCCCACTCCTCAGGATTAAGATGACATCACTTATAACTCAGTCATATGCTTGTCGTTTTATGTTCATCACAGAGTGGTTATCCAGAAACGCTCCCTTTCCACAAGCCATATATACCTACATGGAGGATCGCTGTAATCGCAGGAATGATCTCCGTGCATTCTCCAAACCCCACACATCTTTGAGCTAAGGCACACCTGAAAATAGAACACCATTCACTAACACCTCAACTTAAAACCCAAGGAAAACAAAACAAACTTCTGGGTAGCGCTACTCAGAACTTTTACATTTTCTCCACTAAACCATCAGAAAGAGAGAGTTCAAATCGTAAATCATCCCTGTAGCACATCCAGTAGTTCTTCCAGCCCACCAAAGAACAAGAACTAGACGGCCAAAACCACTTACTCCAACCAGAGGGCTGTCTTCGATTGTTGTGTGGCGAATGTGCGTCTTGACCCTGCAGACAAAACATTAGATTAGTATAGGATATTTTTAAAAATGCTTTCTACAAAGCAACGGCCGCAGGGGGCACAAGCTGTGCAGCGCCGGTCTCCTCAGAGTTACTTATCCTCACGGAGTTCAGTACAGGTCTGTGAAAATGTCCTCATCACTGGGAGGGCGCCTGGCTCGGCCCGCTACCGCCATTTTGTCCTTCACAAAGCCCCAATGCTTAGGAATAACTGAATAGGTCCGGGAGATCTTCCCTCCCAGCCCGCCAATAGGTAAGACAATAGAGATCTGGAGCGCGCGACCTAATGGCTATAATGGCAGCGACTCCGGAGATAATGACAATAGGATCGATAGGTCGAGTTCAGGTTAGGCAGCTTAAGAAGACTCAAAAGTCAAAGAGTGGCTCAGTGGCTAAAATACCGCTGAGCCCAATATGCCATGCCGCAAAATAAACTAAGACAGAACCGAGAAACCCACCAACCCACGTACTCACCGGAGCCTGGAAGGAAAAATGAGACCGAATAAAACGACGCGAGACGCTTAAATACTTTCACGCAAAGGCCCACGGGATTGGGGGCGGGCACAAAGCGAGCGCACGCGCATATGGCACGCCACTACAACCTTGAGGAATTGTGGGTTGAGAATTCTAGGGAAGGGCGGGTGTCGAACTGAACGCTGGGTCACAGAACTTGAGGCGCGAAAAAGAAGCGCATGCGCCCCATGGGAGTGCGCAGGCGCGCCGAGCGGTTTGCGTCTCGGCGGCTCTGGCTTTACTGCGGGTGTGGTCGCAATTCTGAAGATCCCTGCTTGGGGCGGATCCTGGGCTAATTGTTCCGGTCACCGCTAGGCCTACCCTTGCACCCTGTCCTGATTTCCCTCTTACATCCCCACACGTTACACCTGTGTGCAGAGCCGCCTCCATGGATTCTGAACCTCATGAGCCCTCGACCCGCGACCTCTCCATTCCGCGCCAGCCTCCCAGCGCCCTTTCAGGGGCTGATGTCCAGGGTTACAACGCGGGGGGCGACTCAGGTACTGGGCCCCATGCTGACCTCTAGTGGAAGTCCCATATGGGGAAAGTAAGTCAGGGTGTAAGTACTCCACTTAATTCTGAAGACAGGGTCTGATTTGTCCTGACCGGCCACCAGCTTCTGTCTGATCCTATTTTGCTAGGAGCCTGGCCTGTAATAATAAGACTGACATCCGGGGACGGTCAGGAAGCACTGTTTTTTTTTTTTTTTTTTTCCTTTCTCATCGGTGCCCGGGATCGAACTCTGTGTATTATGCATGTTAGGCAAAGGGATCTACCATCGAGGTACACAACCTAGCCTGAAGCATGATTCTTTTGAGGCACCGGGGATTGAATTCAGGGTCACTCAACCACTGAGCCACATCCTCAACCCTGTTTTGTATTTTAGTTAGAGACAGGGTCTTGCTGAGTTGCTTAGGGCCTCACTAAATTGCTGGGGCTGGCTTCGAACTCTGAATCCCCCCGCCTCAGCTTCCTGAGCCGTTGGGATCACAGGAGTGCGCCTTTGCACCCTACCCTGGAGCAAGATTTTAATCATGCAGTATGAGTTGATTAATTTAATCCTCTATAATTCCTGTTTTATAGATGAATGACCTTAGGTATAAAGGGCCCGAGGAACTGCTTACAATTTCCTCCTGATTTTCTGGGTTGCAATCAACTAAAGGGTATTGTTACTGAGATCAACCGGCATTCATAGACACCCATGTAGGAGCGTGCGTTAAGCTTACCAGGTACTCTCCTGCATGACTTCACTTAATACTGCTACCTTGGGAGGAAGCTGTGAAGGTAATGCTATAGATGAGGAGCCTGAGGCCTAGAGAGGTTAAGTAACTCTAGTGTTACTTTGCTAAGTAATACCAAAGCCATGTTAAAAATACAGTCAGTATGATTTCAGAGTCTGCTTCTGACATCTGAAGAAAGTTGGGGAGCAGGCAGTGACACAGGAAACAAGTGGAATAATCCTTGGGCGCTGTTTCTTAATCTTTTTTGTCACCCTGCCTAACGCAAAAAGTACCTAAAAAAAAATATTTGGTTTTTAGGTGTAGATGGACACAACACAATGTCTTTTTTTTTTTTTTTTAAAGAGAGAAATTTTTTTTTAATATTTATTTTTTAGTTTTCGGCAGATACAACATCTTTGTTTGTTTGTGGTGCTGAGGATGGAACCCGGGCCGCACGCATGCCAGGCGAGCACGCTACCGTTTGAGCCACATCCCCAGCCCTAAAAAGCACTTAAAAAAAAAAAAAAAAAAAGAATGTATTTTTAGTTTTTGGTAGACTTTATTTATTTATTTATTTATATGCAATGCTGAGAATGGAACCCAGTGCCTCACACATGTGAGGCAAACACTCTAAGCCACAGCCCCAGCCCCAAACATTTTTTTTCCTCTAATCTCTTTATGAAATTTTAGTGCCAAAGATAATAGTCTATCTGCATATCTACTTGGACATTTAGAGTGCCAGAAACCTTTTCAGTATCTGAGATTTACCACCTGCTACAAACCAATTTTTACGCCTTGGGACCAATGATATTTTCATACCTGTCTCAGAGTAACATAATGAATGACACTGTACACAAATACTGAAAGAATTCCATTTTTTTTTTAACATTTATTTTTTAGGTGTAGATGGACACAAAACAATGCCTTTATTTTTATGTGGTGCTGAGGATCCAACCTGGGTCCCGCCCATGCTAGGCGAGCGTTCTACTGCCAAGCCACAATCCCAGCCCCTGAAAGAATTCCAATTTGAGTTAAGTTATAGACTGGTGTGAATCAATTTATTCAATAACTAATAAGTTCTTATTTTATGCATGATACAACATATGGGGGAAAGAGAAAAAGACACTCTGCTTTAAGAGATTTTGATCTGGTTGGGAGGGCATTAAGATGTGCATATAAAGACCCTAAATACAGATTGAAAAGTTGTAACAAAACGTATAAAAAACAGAAAAGATAAGCTGAAAAATGAAGATCCAGAGTAGGCAGACAGTACTGGGGAGGTTGAATATAGGAATGAAAATTGGGGAAATGCTTTATAGAGTATTATCTAATCTGGAAGATAGATAAACAGACTGGAGGGAGGGAATTCCTAGTTAAAACAATTTGAGCACAGATTTGGTGCCAGCAAAAAAGTGTATCAATAAAATTCATGAAAGTTAGGTTAAAGGGGAATGATAGAATATAAAACTGGGAAAGATTTCCAAGGAAAGGCCGGCAGGGGAGCCAGGCATGATGGCTCATGCTTGTAATCCCAGCAACTAGAGACTGAGGAAGGAGGATCACAGTTTGAGGCCAGCCTCGTCAATTTAGCGAGGCCCTAAGCAACTTAGTAAGACCATGTTTCAGAATAAAAAATAAAAAGGGGGCTCATTGGTAGAGCACCCCTGGGTTTGAACCTCAGTACCAAAAAGAAAAAAAGAATATCTAAATCATTGGGATTGTAGGTAATGAGAAAGAAGCTAGTAAAAGTTGAGCAGGGGTTGAGGAAAAATTAGGAAATAAGAGGGAAAGACATTAATTTGATTGTCACAGTAGTTTAAGCAAGAGGTAACTGGATTCTACACCAATAAGTGAATTGGCAGTGGAAATATAGGGTAGGGGATTTAAGTCAGGGGTCTCCAACTTGTGTACCTACAAAAATCAGGCAAGTTTTGCAAATGAGTGATAGAAACTGGGTAGCTTTGATTCAGCTCCAGCTGATTGTTGCCTGGCTGGACTATTTTTCCCATGTGATTGTATGGTTAGAGTTTTCAAGAGAAGAGAATCCAGAGTTCTGTATTAATCTACTCATTTGAAAATGTTGACATCTTAAAAAAAGAAAAAAATGTTGACATTTAAGTTGAAATCTGACTTGATTTTTTCATTTTTTATTTTTTATTTCTGGTTCTGGGGTTTAAACCCAGGGCCTTGCACATACTAGTCAAGCACTCTATCAGCTGAGCTATGTCCCCAGCCCTAACTTTAAAATTTTAAGCACATCCTGTGAGCTAATGAAAATGTGCCTTTGGCTCACAGATGGCTCATCATTATGAATGTGCACCCTCTGTATAAGACATGGAATCCATTGGAAAGGGGGCATTTCCAAAAAGTGGATGCTCTTTTGGAAGCTATAGAAGGATTGAAGGGGATTAGAATGAAAGAAACAGAGCCCCCCAAAACCAATGTTCTTAGCACTTTGAGATCACAGGTGCCTTTCATTCAACCATTATTGTACCAATATTAATTTGTTGAACACTTACTAGGCATAGGAATACAACAGGGAACAAAGCAAACTGTCTTGTGCTCACTGGAGCTTACAATGGATAAACAAAGAGAAATAAATAAAATGTCCAGGGGAAATCAGTGCAGTGGTACTAATCTGGTACTGGCAGGGAACTTGAGAGGGAGCATTGAGGAATGGGCGGAATTATTTCACTCAGGGTCTTTCTGGTGGGTTGACATTTGTGCAGAACTCTAAAGGAGATGGAGGAGAGAGCTGAAGGGGTAAAGTGTTCCAGGCAGAGGAACCAGAGAACTGCTTATTGATTTGTAGGTGAAATTACTACTTGTGCTTAGGAATTTTTTGTTATTGTTTTACATGCTTAAAAGTTTTTAAATAAGATGGGAAATTTTACTTATATTTGTCAAGGAGACATTGAAGTTTGGTGGAAATAATGTAAGTTTCATTTTCCATGGGATAGTTGAATTTGAACTTTTTTTTCTTTAAATAAAGAGGATGTTGTATGAGCAGCATATAGTGGCCATATGTATATATAAATGTACTTGTTTTTTCTCATTTGAGAAATACTTATTCTATTTAGGATCCCATTCTTGTGTTTTTTCTCATTTGAAAAAAATAATGAGGTAAAAAATTTGGAGAGTTTTAGTGAGTTTTTCTTCTCTTTGAGTAAAAGACTTGACAAGAACAACTTAAAAAGTGAAAAAGTTTATTTTGGCTCAAGGTTTCAGGAGTTTGGCTGACTCCATAGCTCTGGGCTCAAGGTGAGGCAGATCATCACGTTGGAAGGGTGTGGTGAAGGAAAGCATTCAGGATGTGGTAACTAAGAAGCAGAGAGAAGGCTCTGCTTACCAGGAACAAAATATGAACCCTAAAGGTATGCCCCATGATTTTTCTCTTCCAACCACATCCTGCCTGCCTACAGTTACCACCCAGTTTCTCCATAACAGTGGATTAATCCACTGATCAGGTTATAGCTCTCATAATCTAATCATTTCATCTCTGAACATTTTGCATTGCCTCATACATGAGCTTTTTTAAAAATTGTAGATGGATACAATACCTTTATTTTGTTTATTGATTTTTTTTTTATGTGGTGTTGAGGATTGAACTCAGTGCCTCACACCTGTTAGGCGAGCATTCTACCACTGAGCCACAGTCCCAGCCCTCTCACACATGAGCTTTTAGGGGACATCTCATATCTAAACCACAATGAAGAATTTGAATTTTAAAACATTGATATTTATTAAGTGCTTTTTCATGATAGACACTGCTGATATTATTATGCCCATCCTCGTTTTACAGTGAGAAAACTGTATTAATGAAGTGTCTTATTCAGGTTTATTTTATTTTAAATATTTATTTTTTAGTTTTAGGTGGATGCAATATCTTTATTTTATTTTTATGTGGTGTTGAGGATCTAACCCAGCGCCCCACGCATGCCAGGCGAGCACGCTACTGCTTGAGCCACATCCCCAGCCCTCAGATTTATTTTATACAACTAGTATAGCAGTTTTTAATAAAATTTAGTCTCTACTTTTGACTTCTTTAAGAAAAATATCCTGGCTGGGTGTGGTGGTGCACACCTGTACTCATGGCAACTTGGGAGGCCAAGACAGGAGGATTGCAAGTTTGAGGCCAGCCTTAGCAACTTAGTGAGACCTATCTCAAAAAAAAAAGTGGAGGGGGGACTGGGGATGTAGCTCATGGTAGAGCGTCCCTGGGTCCATCCTCAGTACCAAAAAAAAAAAAAGAAAAGTATCCTGGTGTTAAATAGCAGGTTTATCTTGCCTAGGGATTATCTAGTTTTCTTTGTCTATACCTCTGTTTTATTTCCTAATTATTATTTCCTTTCTTCTCTCCCCTTTTTTTTTTTTTTTTTTTTTGGTATTGGGGATTGAACCAAGGGGCACTTTACCACTGAGCCACATCCCTAACCCTTTTTATTTTTATTTTGAGACACAGTCTCACTAAGTTACCGAGGCTGGCCTCAAACTTACAATGCTCCTGCCTCAAGCTTCCCAAGTCACTGGTATTACAGGTGTGCATCACCAACCCTGGCTTCTAGTCATTATTGATTTGGATATTTTGCTTTCTAATTATCTTGTAAATCTTTAGCAAGCAAGTTTTTATTTAATTTTTATTTTTAAAATTTTTCTTATTTTTTTTAGATATATATGACAGTAGAGCATATTTTGACATATTATATATACATGGAATATAACTCATTCTAATTAGGATCCCATTCTCATGGTTGTACATGATGTGGAATTTTACTGGTGGTGTTGTAGTGGGAAATGAGGATCAGGACACCTGAGATCTGGAACAAAACTTTATTAGTAGTGCCAGGGCCCGAGGGATAATTTCCAAAGTCTGATCTCTTGAGCACAGCAAGGATTTTACTTTTATACATAAGCAAGTTTTGGGTACATAAAGGCAAGGGAGTTGGTGCAATTCTATGGGAGGGGGCATTCTACATTTCTTATATGGGTACAAGCTTGTCAACAACCTAGGGACTCCTAGAACATACAGCTTAGGGACTTACTGTGCTGAGCCTAAAGGGGGATTGTTCTGTCACTGTTGCTTTGTTTCCTGCTTCTGCTACTGTGATTATCTTTTACAGGTACCTGTTAGCCACAGTAAGCCTCTATGGTTAAATGACAGTAAGCAGACACACAGTAGTGTGTCGCGTGCAAAGCCACAGCCTGCCAGCTCTTAAACTCTGAAGATTCCATTCTGTTCTATCACAGTTTTTACATGAATGAAATAGGAAAGTTCATTCTACTATCTTTCTTATTCCTATCCCACCTCCCTTCCCTTCATTCCCCTTTATCTGATCCCACCAAGCAAGTTTTATATCCTCCTATTAGTAAATTCATGTTAGTTCTTTTTTGGATGCAGCATCACTCTACCAATAAGATGTATTTCCAGCCCTTTTTATGTTTTATTTTGAGACAGGGTCTTGCTAAATTGGGGAGGCTGGCCCTGAACTTGCCTCAGCTTCCAGTGTTGCTAGGATTATAGGCAGGTAAGCTGGTCCCTGGCTGGAAGGCTAAATTCTTATTGACAAATTATATATTTTGTATTCTTACAGTAAATATTAAGTTCTATTAATATTGTTGTTGTTGTTATCATTATTTGTGGTTTGGAATGGAACTCAGGGGTGTTTTCCATTGAGCTACATCCTTAGTCCTTTGTGTTTTTATTTTGAGCAGGGTTTTGCTCAGTTGCTAAGGCTGTCCTCAAACTCAGACTCCAGAGTCACTGGAGGCGTGTGCTACTGTGCTGGGCTTGGACCTCTTCCTCTTGTTTTTCTGACCTCCCTCTCCTGGTTTTATTTTGGTTGAACAGTTAACAAGTCTCATAACATAAAAACGTTTCATCTTGGAACAATACAGTGTTGTTTAAATTGCTTTTTATTTCTATCCTTTACCTTCACATGCTACTTTGGTTCAGTTGTTTAAGAAGGGAAATATGTGAGTTTAATTAATACAGTTCATCCACTCATTTACCAAACATTTAGGAAGAATCTACTATATGCTATTTCTGAGCTGACTAGTTCTTTGACAAATACCACAAGGCCCTTGCCATTTGCCTTCCAGGGCAAACAGACATTCAGAAAGGAAATATAATAACAAATGGGGCATGAAGTGTAGCAGAGGTAGATGCACCATGGTGGAAAAGGAATTTTGTCTGTCGGGTTGAGAAAAGCTGTCAGTTAAGCCAGGCCTTGAATATATAGGAGCTTTCGAGCTGCAGAACAGGAAGGATCAAACAGCAGAGAGATTGGCATGTACAAGATGCAGAGGCCTGAAAAAGTCTGGTGTGTTGCGAGACTGGCAGATATTTGAAAGCTGATGTGGCTGTAGGGGAGTGCCTGTGGAAGGTGTGGTGGGTGAGAAGACTAGGGTAAATTGTTGGCTTCTTTAAGGCATGGAGAAGGAATTGGCTTCAGCCATCTGGAGCCATTGGGGGCTGAAAGGTACTGTATCTAGGGGGTATTATGGTGAACCATCTCAACAAGAGCTTCTGACCTCACAGTCCTCTCAACCTTGAGCTTTCTTGCTTGGAACTATTGGATGGTACTTCTTATCTAGCATGCCCAGGGTACCTTGGGCCTTTTATCATCTTTGAGCACTGCTATGAATCCCAACCTTTAACCCATTTGCCTGCCTTCCCCTAGTTGCTGATTTCAGCTTTTCTTGGTGGGGATAGGAAAATATCCTTTGGGATACAGAGGGGCAATAGCTAAGGACAAGCCTTTCCACACCTCTTTTTCTCTGCTCTACTTCAGATCTTGGCTTCTGCTTTATTTCAAATCCTGGCTTCCAGCCTAGGTGAGAAAGGAAGAAAGAACCTATTTGTTTCAGCTCTTCTCCCAAAATAACCCAGCTGGTTCAGGTCAAGAACAAGTAGTTCCTGAGAGTGTTGGCACCTCCTGGTGTTGATGTGTAGTTGTCCCTGTTTTGAATCTTATCTCTGCTCCACTGACACTTTCTCTATCCAAGGATCTCTGTGGAGAGAATTCAGGTCTTCAAAAGCTCCTGAAGAGCTGGGCCCAGTGGCATATGCCTGTAATTCTAGTAACTCTACTTGACTTGGGAGGCTGAGGCAGGAGGATTGTAAATTCAAGGCCAGCCTCAACAATTTAGGGAGGCCCTAAGCAACTTAGTGAGACCTTGTCTCTAAATAAAAAATTAAAAAGGGATAGGGATGGCTCAGTGGCAAAGTACCCTGGGTTCAATCCCCACTTCAAAAAAAAGACCCTTGCAGAAACTGGGTGTGGTGGTGCAGGCCTGTAATCCCACCTACAGGAAGATTGCAAGTTCAAGGCTAGCCTGGGGAATTTAGTGAGATTTTGTGTCAAAGTAAAATAAAATTTATTTATTTTTTGTTGTGTTTTTTATTAGAGTTCGAAGTTAGGGGCACTTTACCACATTTTGAGACAGAGTCTCACCAAGTTGCTTAGGGCCTCACTGAATTGCTGAGGCTGGCCATGAATATGGGGTTCTCCTGTCTCAGCTTCCCAGATTGCTGGGATTACAGTTGTGTGCCAACATGCCCAGCTTTAAAATAAAAATTTAGACAAGGGCTGGGGATGTAGCTCGTGGTAGAGCACTTGCCTAGTGTGTGTGCAAGGCCCTGGGTTCCATCCTGAAGAATCTGCTGCCTCTCAGGCCTAGGGTAGTGAAATGTTAGGGAACAGGGAAAACCAGACACACTGGGGGAGTCTGGGAGACCCTGCAAGGTGGAGAAGAGCCTGTTCATGGCATCTTCTGGCCTGTTCTGGGAAAGGGGTGGATGCCTCAATGCCTGAGACCCAGCTCTGTAACATTTTGTATAGCTGATTGGTCTCTTCTGGATGTTTGATTCCTGGCTGCCCAATAACTGGGGTGGGTTAGGGTAAGAAGAGGGCTGTTCATTTCAACTTTCTTTCTCAAATAGATTTTTACCCCCTTTGGTGCTGAGGATTGAACCCAGGGCCTTATGCATACTAGGCAAGCCTTCTATCACTGAGTTGCATCCCCAACTCAGATTCATCTCAAGTCATGGAGAAAAGTGGGTTAGGTAAGTCAGTAAAGTTAGTGAAGCAGAGGACTAGTAGGTGCTCAGTAAATAGTTGCTCTATGAAGAATTAAATGAAATAAAGTCAAGATGAGTCTTCAGGAGAATAAACCCTGACGGTTAGAGCTAGGTCTGGAAGCTTGAGAGGCAAGGCTGGGTGGGACAAAAGCAGAAGTTGAGTCTGGCAGGCTCTGAGTGCAAGTGGACATGCAAAATTGGCCTGTAGGGGTAAACAGATGGTACCATCCAGGGAAACTACCAGCCCACCAGAGCAGGCAAATGGGGACCTCGGGCAGGCCATTCTCATAAAGGTGGATCCGTGCAGTGTTTTCCGAGGGTCTGGTTTAAAGGAATTTTAGGGGTAGACGGGTTCAAGCTGCGGTACTGGACCTTGGAGCACTCAGAGGCGTGTTCTAGCAGGATTGCCTTGCAACAGCTCACTCGGGACGTCCCAGAAAGAGCAGTCTCTGGGGTTGCGCTTTAAGGGGCGGGCCGGGGCGGGGCTGCCATGCCACTTCCCAGACGCCGCGCCCTCAGCTTTCCAGAGGCCCGAGAGGAAGCTACGCTGAGCCACACCGGCCTCTGTCTGGGTGAACCTGACCGCAGGCTGCCTTGTGTCCGCGTTCCGCAGGCACCATGAGCCACGATACCGAGGTGGACTTGAAGGAGGTGGAGCTGAATGAGCTAGAACCCGAGAAGCAACCCATGAACGCGGCGTCGGGGGCAGCTGTGGCCGTGGCAGGCGGTGGGGAGAAGAATGGTCTGGTGAAGATCAAGGTGGCCGAAGACGACGCAGAGGCCGCAGCCAAGTTCACGGGCCTTTCCAAGGAGGAGCTGTTGAAAGTGGCGGGCAGCCCCGGCTGGGTTCGCACCCGCTGGGCGCTGCTGCTGCTCTTCTGGCTCGGCTGGCTCGGCATGCTGGCGGGCGCCGTGGTCATCATCGTGCAGGCGCCGCGCTGTCGTGAGCTGCCTGTCCAGAGATGGTGGCACAAAGGCGCTCTCTACCGCATCGGTGACCTTAAGGCCTTCCAGGGCAGCAATTCGAGCAACCTTACAGGTGAGTTCCGGTGCAAAACACCCTCCCAGTCCCCATCCGGTCGCACCTCTGGTTTCAAATGGTCCCCTGCATTGGACTCCCTCCTGTCCTTCCCTAGACGGACTCAAGACAGTTCTCCACCCCGTCCGCCCCTGGCAACCCCCCTCCCTGCCCCCCATCTAGGACTGCTCCCTCTTTTCTTTGAAGAAAACAACCCGCCTCTACTCTACTCAAGGGCGGCTGACTCAGCATTCCGTGCTCTTTCACACACCACGAGGTGGCTGAGCCAGTCGCAACCGGTTTCTGAAGCAATGTGCAAGGTTCCTTACGTCAGCTTCTCAGTGCCCCGTGATCAGCTCCCTCCTACGCCCCAGCCCCATACAGCCTTAGGCCTGGGAGGAGAGAACCGGGAGGACAGAGGCTCACTCCTTAACCCAGCTTCCCTTCTCCCCACTCCCATTTCAGGTCTGAAGCAGCATCTTGATTACCTGAGCTCTCTGAAGGTAAAGGGCCTTGTGCTGGGCCCAATTCACAAGAATCAGGAGGATGATGTCGCTGGGACCGACTTGCAACAGATCGACCCCACACTCGGCTCCAAGGCAGATTTTGACAGTTTCCTTCAATTGGCCAAGAAAAAGAGTGGGTGTCCTGGGTTTCCCGAGGGCTTAACTTCCTGGACACAAGGAAAGCAGGATAGGGTTTTTGTTTGGCTCTCCTGAGTTTTTCTAGGCCAGGCACAGGGGAGGTCTATCAGTGTTCAGCCTAAAAGGATTTATCAAGTGGCCCAAGATCTTTCTACATGGCTGGGCAATCGTCAGCAGGTCATTTAACTTCTGGGCTTTAGGGCTCTTATTTGCAAAAGGCAAAATTTTACTAAATCAGAACCTCCATAACCTGCTCATCAGTAGTTTTTAAACTTATAAAACTGTGGATCCTTTTGGGGGGTAGCAAATACTCTCTTAAAATTTATTATAGAAATATGTTTATGACTCAGGAGGATGAGACGAGGATTGCAAGGTTGAGGCCAGCCTTAACAACTTAGTGAGACTCTGTCTCAAGATAAAAAAATAAAAAGGACTTGAGATGTAGCCCAGTGGTAAAGTGTCTCTGGGTGCAATGCCTACTATCAAAAAAAAAAAAAATTTCTCTTTTTGGGTGGAAAGTCTGGGGCTCCACAGATCAGTCTACTTTGCTAAGTACAAACTTGGCTTTAGAGCATTGGCAGGGTTCAGATCCAACCTTTGTACCAAGTAATATATAGGAAACACTTCCTTGTGTCCCCTTACTCTAAAGACTTTATCATAGCTGTCTCTTCCTTCATTATTCCAGGCATTCGAGTCATTCTGGACCTAACTCCCAACTACCGGGGCCAGAACCCGTGGTTCCTCCCCACTCAGGTTGACATTGTAGCCACCAAGATGGAAGTGAGTGTGTTGGAGCTATGGTTGGTGGGAGGCAGGGGCTATGGCCGTGTTAGTCCTTTCACAGTAAGCCCTGTACATGTCTCCTTGTTCTGACCTGTAGGCAGAAGGATAGGCCAATAGTATACCTGTTTTTTTTTTTTTTCCCCCCTGTTTCTTTTCTGACCACTGATTTTTCTTGTTTCCTTGACTTTGGGGATGGGACAGTGCCAGGAAGGGAATTTCTCAGATGTCATTCTGGAAGTTTGATTTTTCATCCTTTTGGAATAGGAAGTCCTTTCTTTTCTCTGTGGGAATCCTGTCCTGACTGGTTTCCAGTTCTTGTTTTTGATGTGTTTGGAGTGGAGCCCAGTCTGAAATTGTAAGCATGGGGTCTTCCTAAGAGTCTGGGACTGTGCAAGTATTTTGTAGATGTTTTCTAATTCCCTGTATAACTATACAAAATACATATTCTCCCTAATCTATAAATGAGAAGGCTGAGGAGTAGAGGTATCTAAGATTTGAAGTCCTGAGAAGTCTTCTAATTTATCTTTTCTAAAGGTAGTGGATCAAACTCAGTACCCAGCATGCTGGGTGTAGGGCTTTCAATATCACCTCAGCTCCTAATGCTTGGGTTCTGGGACACAGGCTCAGAATGGGCAGAATAAAAGTAGAGGCAGATTCTGGTAGCTGTGATTTTGAAGAACTCTGGACTCTCAGCATTTGGGTAGGTGGGACCTCTGGGATCATCTAGTTTGGCCCTTGTCAATTGCTGGGAGACCCCTTAAAAGTTACTGGTAATAGCTGGGCGAAATGGCACACACCTGTATTCCCAGTGGCTTTGGAAGCTGAGATTGCAGAATTGTGAGTTCAAAACCAGCCTCAGCAATGGCAAAGCGCTAAGCAACTCAGTGAAACTCTTGTCTCTAAATAAGATACAAAATAGGGCTAGGGATGTGGCTCAGTGGTTGAGTGCTCCTGAGTTTAATCCCTGGTACAAAAAAAAAAAAAAATTACTGGTAATAGATTGTTTTCAGATGGTAGGGTACCAGGGGTAATATCAGATTAAAATGGAGACCAGAGTGGAGAGCACATTAAATAGAGAAAGGGAAGAAAAGAGGTGGGGGTGGAGTTCTACCCTGTGCCAGATGAATACCAGAGCTTCAGGCTGGGGCCTGTTCTGCAGAGCTGGCCTCTTTTCAAATCATCTCAACTGCCCTGGGGCTGTGCTTTGAATTCTGATCTTTCATTCTTGGTCTTGCTCTGACCAGTTTTTGTACTAACACCCCTTCAGGCCCCAGGAACCTGGGAGAGGAGTAAGTATATTTGCCTTGGGGTCTTCACAGGCATTTTAGGTCCTGTCTCTGCTGCTTCCTGATTATGATCTTTGACGAGTCTTCTTTCTCTTAGCCTGTTTCTTCATCCCCAAAATAGAGGATACTAGTATTTCACATGTTAAATATTAAAAGGAGCTATGTTTATGGATAGATTTTCAATCTTTTCCATAGCTATTAAAGGTGAAGCTGTGTATTTGCCAGAGGCAGGAATGGAGACATAAAAATCCTAAAAAAAAAAAAAAGGCAAAATGCTGTAAAAGTAAGACAATCAATGGGATGTTAGAGATAGAAGGGATCTCTGGGCATGGTGTGGCATACCTATAATTCCAGTTACTCAGGAGGATTGCAATTTTCAGGCCAGCGAAAGTTAGTGAAACCCTAAGCAACTTACTAAGGTCCTATCTCAGAAATAAAAGGGGCTGGGGATGTTGCTCAGAGGTAAAGCACCCTTGGGTTCAATCCCCAGTATGGGGTTGGGGAGTGGGACACAAGAGGGAGAGGACCAAGAAAGACCCTTTGCAATAGAGTTGGGAGAGAGACCCAGGCAAGGCCAACTACTGTCTAAGGCTATAGAGAAGTCCATTGTGGATGAGAGTTGGTGTGGGCTGGGATTTTCAGAGCTTTGCTGTGTAATTTTTCCTATGTTCATTTGCCCCCTGTAGGCAGCTCTGAGGTTTTGGCTGGAGGCTGATGTGGACGGATTCCAAGTTCAGAGTGTGGAAAATCTGACAGTGAGTGCACTTTCCATGTCAGGAGCAAAGCTGGGGTGAGAACAGAGGGTCCCAACCAGGGTCAGGTAATGTTCCTTTTTCGTTGATTCTGTGTTTTCTTTCTAGGATGTATCCTTATTGGCTCAGTGGCAAAACATCACCAAGAGCTTCAGTAAAGATAGGTGGGTGCCAACCCCTTCCTGACTCAGTGGAGTATGAGGCCTCAAGAAGGGGGTTCCTAATTCAGAGAACTCTGTTTACTCCTCTGTTCTATACCAAATTTGACACCCCCCCTTTCCCCCATCCCTTGCAGGCTCTTGATTGCAGGGACAGACTCTTCCAACCTGCAGCAGATCCTGAGCCTCCTTGAGAATGCTAAGGACCTGCTGCTAACCAACTCATACCTGTCAAGACCCAGTTCCAGTGGGGAGCATGTAAAAGTCCTCATCACCCAATATTTGAATGCCACTGACAACCGCTGGTGTAGCTGGAGTGTGAGTACTATACTGGCGAGCACGAGGACAGGTCCTTTGGGAGGGAGGAAAGGTTGGTTGGGAGGTGGAGGTCAAAGCAGGCTCTGGGGCTCACTGGTGTACCTGTCCCTGCAGTTGTCTCAGGCAGGGCTTTTGACTTCCTTCGTGCCGACTCAGCTCCTCCGACTCTACCACCTGCTGCTCTTCACTCTGCCAGGGACTCCTGTTTTCAGCTATGGGGATGAGATTGGCCTGCAGGCGGCAGCCCTTCCTGGACAGGTACCCCTTGCTTTCTGCTTGGCATAGTAGAAGAGGTCTTGTTCATTCATCATGTCAGGTGGCTTTTGTGGATAGTGGCAGATACATACCATCCTTGGGTGGTATTATTATTTTGGTGGTGCTGGGGATTGAACCCAGGGCCTTGTGTATTCAAGGCAAGCACTCTACTGACTGAGCTATATCCCCAGCCCCCATTGGGTATTATTTTACCCTTAGGGATGTTGGTTATCGTTTCTGTGACACTGCATTCCTTCTGGAGTGGCTGGAATTAAATGAGTTTTTTCTTTTCTTTAATGAGATGGGCTCTTGTTATGTTGCTCATAGGCTTAGTAGTCCTCCTGCCTCCGTTTCCTTAGTAGGGATTGGGAGTGTAGCTTAGTGGTAGAGCACTTGGCCAGCCTTCTCAAGGTCCTGGGTTTGATTGTCAGCACTGCAAAAACAAAACAAAAAACACCAAAAATGAACTTATTTAGTAGCTGGGACTATATCTGTGTACCACCTTGCTCCTCTAAGGGTCTATTAGTGAGTGAATGGATGAATGGTTTTATTTTTAATTTTTACTGGGGAGTTGAACCTGGGATCTTGTGCTTGCTAGGCAAGTGTTCTAAGCAATATCTCATCTCCCAAGGGCTTTTTTTCTTTGGTACTGGGGATTGAACCTGGGGAGTACTTTGCCACTGAACTACATTCCAGACCTTTTCATTTTGAGAAGGTGTCTCATCAAGTTGCCTAGGGGCTTGCTAACTTGTTGGGGCTAGCTTTGAACTCTTAGCCTCCCAAATTGCTGGGAGGTACCACTGTACCTGGCTCCAAGGGTACCTCACTGTTGCTGAGGCTGGCTTTGAACTAGCAATTCTCCTGCCTCAGCCTTCTAAGCCACTGGGATTACAGTCGTGTGCTACTGCACCAGGCTCCAAGGGCTCTTTTTTTTTTTTTTTTTTTAATATTTTTTCTAACTTGTAGGTGGACACAATACATTTATTTTTTATTTATTCTTATGTGGTGCTGGGTATTGAACCCAGTGGCTCCCATGTGCTAGGCAAGTACTCTACCACTGAGCCACAATCCCAGCCCTCCAAGGGCTCTTTTTAATGACAGTGCCTGGTACTTGGTAGGTGTTCAATGTGTAGCCATCATTCATTCGTTCATTGGATGGTGAGTTCTCAGACTAGGTTCTGAGTCCTCTAGCAGTCCAGTAAGCAGAGGTATACATGGTGGTGAGTGTTGTGTTGGGATACTGCCATCAAGGCATTCACTAGCTTTAGCCATTCGTTAGAGTTGGTGCTGAACTGATATTTGTAGAACTGTCATTCACTTAATCCACAGATCTTATTGAATAATTCTTGCATGCTATACACTAGGGATAACAATAGCACATGGAAATACTGGAGGTGGTGAAATTGGGTAATAAGCAAATAAAATAAAGACACCAGCTGCTGATAAGTGCTGTGAAAAAGAGCAGGGTAATGGGCCTAGGGTGTAGGAATGAGGCATATTTTATATAAAGGGGTCACAGAAAACCTGGTGAGGTAATTGAGCAGACTTGAGGGAAGTGAGGGAGTTGGTCTGTGGCTGTCTGGAAGTCCATTAGGCTGAGGGGACAGTGTTTGTGTGAGGACCTTGAGGTTGGAGTTAGCCTTGTCTGTCCAGTAGAAGTTAACCACACCTTGGTGGGGAGGGCTGTGCATTGATGAGAGTGGGAAGGAGAGGAGAGGGGAGTTGGTCTTCTTACAGCCCTGTTCTCTTTGCTTTGTAGCCCGTGGAAGCCCCGGTCATGTTGTGGAATGAATCCAGCCTACCCCAATCAGGGTCTGTAAGCATCAACATGACAGTGAAGGTAAGAAGTTTTGATGGGTGGGGTCTGACCAGCAGAGGATGGGCAGGTAGCTTGTTGAAGTCTGCTCTGGGAGACCCCTCATCCCCTCTTTCTGTGTTTTCATCATTCTCAGGGCCAGCATGACGACCCTGGTTCCCTCCTGTCCCTGTTCCGGCGCCTGAGTGACCAGCGTGGTAAAGAGCGCTCCCTGCTGCATGGGGACTTCCATCCGCTCCCCTCCAGTTCTGGCCTCTTCTCCTACATCCGCCACTGGGACCAGAATGAGCGTTTCCTGGTGGTGCTCAACTTTGGAGACATGGGCCTGACAGCCAGGCTAGGGGCCTCTGACCTGCCTAGTATCCCCAGCCTGCCAGGCAAAGCTGATTTGCTACTCAGTACTCAGTCAGGCCGTGAGGAAGGGGCCTCCCTGGAGCTGGAAAACCTGAAGCTGGATCCTCATGAAGGGCTGCTGTTACGCTTCCCCTATGTGGCCTGACCCCACCTATCTAGGACCCAGTACCCTCCTTGTTCCCTCACCAGCCCCTTTGGGTTCTGTTTTTTCTTTTTCTTTTTTTTAAAAAACTTTTTTGCAGATTACAAATGAACTCTCAAGTAGGGTATCTTCTGCCTTCAAATAAAAGTCATCCCTGCCTGGTGAGGAGGTCTTGTCTTCCCTTTGTTCCTCTGTCACAGCAGAAATGTCTTTCCCTCTCAAGTCTGCCCCACAGTGATCTCAGCTAGAATTCCATGTGTCTGTCCCAGCTTTTTTTATTTTATCTGGGTGCAGGGCCCAGAGATGGGGCTTTCCAAGGTCAACAGCACGGATGTGTCACTGCTGGGACCATATCCATGCCCCACTCAGTCTAGAGATCTTGGGTATTGCTGGTTCATATCTCCCTCAGCAGAGGTTTCCAGCTAAGTGTTCTCAGTTTTCCTGTTTTTGTAGACTTGGCCTTTCGGGGAGAATGTGAGGGTGGGGACCACCTGGTTTCTTAAAGGTACTTTTAAAGGGTACCTGAGATGATTTATTTAACAAGAATATATTGAACATAGGACATGCCAGGAACTGTTAAAAGTTGTGGTTACAATGGGAAACAACGCACAAAAATCCCTAGTGTGCATGAGGCCCTGGGTTTGATCTCCAGCACTGTAAATCTCCAACTCTTCCTGCCCCTAGGGCCAACTCATGGGGAGATGGAGAAGAAATTAGAGGAATAAAATGTATAGTGGATATAGTCATGGTACAAGGAAGAAGAAGTAAAGTAGGAGAGATGTTTGTGAGACAGGGAGTTTATGGAGGGGTCTAGAGGAGGCCTCACCAAAGAGGTGACCTTGGAGTAAAAGACCTTGTAAGGAGGGGGTTAATCTGGCAGTATCTGGGAAGGAGCTTTCTGGTGCCCTGGAGTAGGAACATATGCTTGTGAGGCAGAAGGGTAAAAAACAAGGTCTGCAGTGCCTTGGGAGGCTGAGGCGGGAGTATCACAAGTTTGAGGCCTCAGCAACTTACTGAGACTCATGCTTAGTGGGGGCTGGGGATGTGGCTCAAGCATTAACACACTCGTCTGGCATGCGCAGGGCGTTGGTTTCAATTCTCAGCACCACATAAAATAAAGATGTTGTGTCCACTAAAAAATAGAATAAGAATTTTTAAAATATTTTTCTTAAAAAAAAAATTGCTAAGTGGGAAAGTGTCCCTGGGTTCAATCCCCAGTACCAAAAAAAGAGGTGGATAGATTGTGAAGGCATGATATGGTGTGGTGGTCATAAAATGTGCATTTTGGCAAAGGGCACAGTTCCTATAAGACTACCTTCACTTCAGACACCAGCTGCATGCTGGGGGGTCCCCATGATGACCTTCAGGTGTGTAACACATTAGAATATCTCAGACTCAATTTTACAGTAAAAGGATTCACATCCAGTCAGAGGCTGAGATGCATGCAGCAGAATTTGGGAAGGGTCCAGATGAGAGATTTACCACAGTCCTCTGAGTGGAGTCCCAGAGACAAAGCCTCCTGGCCATAATGTATAGTAAGGAAGCAGGAAGCCTTTGTCCGCATTTCCTTGGAGCTTAATCACATACTGCCTGCGTGGCAGATCTGTAATCTCCAGCCCCTCCCAGGACTTTGGGCTAATACTTAGTCTTTGTTGCTTAAGGAGATTTGTGTGCTTTAAAGCTCTCCACATAGCTAAAGTCCCCAGACAAACTCTTTATCAGGACCTTCTAGGGACTTAGAGATTACCTCAGGGTAAGGACAAAGGCCATACTTCTGGGTTTGAGCAGTTCTTCAGTGCACACAGCATCAGGGAAATGGGAATGAAGGGTTTTGAGTAGAGCCATGTGGTCTGGCTGGTTTTCACAGGCCCAGTGACTGACTATGGGACAGCAGGGAAGCCAGTGAGGCTAGTTTGCTACCGCAGTCTCAAATATTCACTTGGATGGTGAGCTGGGAGGTGGTAGAGAAGGGTGTATCCCGTACTTCCTTCATAAGTAAGCCCACATGATTGCTGTTGGATCCTTCTATTATAGTCAGTGACCCTTAGGCCTCACAGTCCTTGAGGTTAACTTGGCCCTCTGCCATATCGCTGAAGGGCTTCCCTTCTGTGGACTGGGTAGGTCTGGGCCTCTTGGTATCCTGTTGTAGGGGACAAGATCAAGAGACTAGAAAACCCAAATTAAGGCTCAGTCCTTGTTTGCTCACCTTTGTTTTTAAAGGGAGAGAGAGAATTTTTTAATATTTATTTTTTAGTTCTCGGCGGACACAACATCTTTGTTTGTATGTGGTGCTGAGGATCGAACCAGGGCCCCACACATGCCAGGCGAGTGCACTACCGCTTGAGCCACGTCTCCAGCCCGGCCCCGTTTGCTCACCTTTGTTTGCCTTGCCCTGCAAGAGGCCTGTGAGGAGGGCAGGAGAACATGCTGTCACCCAGGTGCTCTGGAGTGGGGTTTCTGAGTAGACCTAGCCTTCTCCCTCTGGGCTACCCTTCCCCCTGCTCTGTCTAGGCCTCTTCCTGAGATTCCCCACCCCTTCCCTCTTCCCAGGCCAGGGTCCCAGCTACAGCCCCTCCTTTCCCCTTTCCTTTCTCTGCTGCTTGGTTTCCCCCTGACATAGTTTTTATTCTGGTATTGCCACACAGAGTTTCCGCACGGTTATGTACTTTGCTGTGGACTTTTACTTTTAAAAAATTGTGATTAAATATATATGACATAAAACAATCATTTTTAGGTGTACAACTCAGTGGTATTAAGTGTGTTCACGTTGTTTTGAAATCATCCTTTAAATAATAATGCCACTCATTTTCTAATTAATTTTTTTTTAGTCATACATGGACACAATATCTTTGTTTTTTATGTGGTGCTAAGGATCGAACCCCATGCCTCACATGTGCAAGGCAAGCGCTCTACGGCTGAGCTCCAGCCCCAGCCCCGCCTTTTTTTTAATGTATTTTTTTTTAGTTGTAGATGGACACAATACCTTTATTTTGTTTATTTATTTATTTATATCTGGTGCTGAGGATTGAATCCAGTGCCTCACATGTGTGAGGCAAGCGCTCTACTGCTGAGCCACAACCCCAGCCCACCGTGGGCATCTTTGGTTCAAAAATATTAAGTAGAAAATTTCAGAAGTAAACAATAAGTTTTAAATTGTGCCATTATGAGTGGTGTGATGAAATTTGTCCTACTTGTGATAAAAATTGTTTTTTTGTCCAATGTATCCATACTGTATATGCTACCTACCTGTTAGGTGCTTGGTAGCTGAGTTATCAGATTGACTGGTTGTGTGGCAGTGCTGGCAATTTGCATATGACAAAGAGAAGCCATTAAGTACTTTAAGTGAAAAGGTAAAAGTTCTCAACTAAAGGAAAGAAAAAAATCTTATGCTGAGGTTGCTAAAATCTGCATACAATAAGATTTTGCAAGAGAAACCACATTTACATAACTTTTACAGTCTAGTTAATTGTATTTTATTCTTTTCTTTTTTTTTAATATTTATTTTCTAGTTTTCGGCAGACACAACATCTTTATTTATATGTGGTGCTGAGGATCGAACCGGGCCTCATGCATGCCGGGCGAGCGCGCTACCGCTTGAGCCACATCCCCAGCCCCTATTTTATTATTTTCTGTTTTACTATTAGTGATTGTTAATCTCTTGTAGATTAAACTTCATAATATGCAAGTATGGGGGAAAAATACATATCTAGGGTTTGGTACTATTTTTGGATTCAGGCATCCATTGGGAGTCTTGAATAAGGATCCAAGGATAAAGGGGGGCTACTATATTTTAGATACCTCATATAGTGGAATATGTAATGTTTGTCTTTCTGTGCCTGTTTTTTAAATTATTTATTCTAATTAGGTATATATGACAGCAGAATGCATTTTGATTAATTTTACATAATTGCAGCACAACTTTTAATTTCTCTGATTGTATACGATATATAGTGTTGCAACATCTGTGCAGTCATACATGTACCTGGGGTAATGATGTCCATCATGTTCCACCATCTTTCCTGCCCCCATTGTGCCTGGCTTTTTCACTTGGCATAAAGTCCTCCAGATTCATCCATGTTGCTGTATAATGCAGCATTTCCTTTTATAAGGCCAAATAGTATTTCGTTTTTTCTTTTTCAATTCATCTGTCAAATGGACATCTATTTTGTTCTTACATCTTGACTATTGTTAGTATGGCTAAAAAGAATATGGGTGTGCTAATATTTCTTTGAGATTCTGATTTCAATTCTTTTGGATAAATACCTGGCAGTGAGATGGCTGGATCATGTGACGGTTTTTATTTTTTATATTTTTTGGTATTGGGGATTGATCCCAGGAGTACTTTACCACTGAATTGCATCCCCAATCCTTTTTATATTTTATTTTTTGAGATAAGGTCTTGCTAAGTTGCTGAGGCTGGCTTTGAACTTGCAATCCTCCTGCCTTAGCTTTTTGAGCCGCTGGGATGCGCCATTGTACCCAGCATGCTTAAATCTTTAATCCATTTTGAGTTGGTTTTTTGTATATGGTTTAAAAGAAGGGTCTATATTAATTCTTTTGCATGTGGATATCCAATTTTCTGAATACCATTTGTTGAAGAGATTGTCCTTTCTCCATTGGTCTATTTATTTATTTTGGTATTTGTAGATAAACAGCATGTCTTTATTTTATTTGTTTATTTTTATTCAGTGCTGAGTATTCTACCCAGTCAAGTACTCTACCACTGAGCCCCAGCCCCAGCCCCAGTCCCTCTCCATTATTTTATTTATTTATTTTTAGGTACTGGGAATTGAACTCAGGGGCACTTTACCATTGAACTACATCCCCAGCACATTTTATTTTTTTTATTTGGAGACAGGGCCTTGCTAAGTTGCTGAGACTGGCCTCAAACTTGTGATTCTTTTGCCTCAGCCTCCTGAGTCTCTGGGAGGCATGCACCACTTGGCCAGGCTGTTCTTTCCTCATTGTGTATTCTTAGCACCCTTGTTGAAGATCCAATATATGTTGGATTTATTTGTGGGGTCTCTATTCTGTGTCACTGATCTATTGGTCAAGCTGACTAATACACTCTTCCTTTAAAAAATTATTACAAAGTTACAGTAGTCAAAACAGTATGGACCAGCATACAAACTGATTTTTTTTTTTTTTTTTTGGTACCAGGGATTGAACTCGGGGCATTCAATCACTGAGCCAATCCCCATTTAGAGACATGGTCTCACTGAGTTGCTTAGTGCCTCACCATTGCTGAGGCTGTCTTTGAACTCATGATCCTCCTGCCTTAGCCTCCTGAGCTGCTGGGATTATAGGCGTGTGCCAATGACCAATTTTATCCTGGAGGATGAAGAGGAAATAGCAAACTAAGGAATCAAACGCAATCATAGAAACTGCCTCATCAGGCCAGATGCCTCTTCCAAGGGCAGTGTGAGCTCAGCAGGATTTACTGATGTGTGGGGGAGGCACACAGGCAGCTCCCACAGGAAGGGAGGCACTTTGTTCTTCCTTCCTTCCTTCCTTCCTTCCTTCCTTCCTTCCTTCCTTCCTTCCTTCCTTCCTCCCTCCCTCCCTCCCTCCCTCCCTCCCTCCCTCCCTTCCTCCCTCCCTTCCTTCCTTCCTTCCTTCCTTCCTTCCTTCCTTCCTTCAACAGTTTTGCAGGTACTGCTCTGTCCCCAGTACTCTTCTCAGCTTTCTGGGTACAGGGTGAACAAGACCTGTCTTGAGCGTGGGGTATAACTTAGTGGCAGAGCACTTGGCTACCATATATAAGGCCTGGGTTTGATCCCCAGCACTGAAAACCAACCAATCAGCCAAACAAATCAGCCTAAAAAGTCAACATGATTTCCAGTCTCCCAAAGGCAACATGCTTGGAATTCAAAGCATTGAGGGCCTCCTTAATGGTTAAGGGCACTCCTATATGAAATCATTGGTTTCACAGGACTTGTGCTTTTCTTTGGTCATTGTGATACATTTGGTGACAAGTATATCAGCTGTGGTTTCTGATGGTCTTCTCCAGAGCACACTTAGGGGCTAGTGGAGAAATGGCTTTTTCTAATTTTAAGTGGGGGAAAGATTCATACATGGCTTCTAGATAGAATCAGTTGGAATATCTGATTTTCTTAAGCACTGAAAGAATTTATTCAAAGACCATCAGGATACATATATATGGACTAAGAGAAACTTGTTTACAAAGGAGGCTAAGGGATCCAAGAGCACCTCCTGTACACAACACTGGAGCTGCCATTTGGAGGTAGGTTTTAGCCCCTTGGTCAAGCCCCAATTGCCTATGGGCTTGGTCCTCCCCCAGAGACCCTGGCCAAATTTTTGCCCTTGGGTTGGGGAGGTGCTAAGATCTCCATGTACAAGTTATTCCTCTAGTGCCAGTCAATGCATTGCACGTTGAGGACATGAAGGAGACTAAAATACCCTTGCACCGGGCTCCACTGGCTCAGGTTGCCAGCAGATGCATCCCTAATTACAGTAAAGTCTTTGGGACAGCAATGACTAGGTCTTGAGGAGGAGAGGAAATGTTTAACCCAGAGAGATCAGGGAAAACTTGGAGCTTCAACTGAGTTGTAGCTGAGGCACCAGTAGGCATTCATGTGACACGGGTACACGAAAGGGCCACTTGGTGGAGGGAACATTATGTGCTGCCGCTCAGTTGAGATAGCAGGGAACATGAGGAGCCATACACAAGACATAGAGCTTGGTTTTGGACAGTTTGGGGGAATGGTGAGAGAAGCCAGAGGGGCTGAAGCACAAAGGGGTTCAAGTTGTCTCTAATTTACACTCACGCACACATGTAATATGCATATATATGTAAATATGTATATATATGGCATCTTCTAGAAAAACTTCTTCCATCCAAGATGCAGTAAATCAGAATAAGTGGAGTGAACCCTGGAGTCTGTTTAGAATCACCTTCCCGAATGAGTTTCAGAGCAGGTCCTCATTTTACAATGAGGCTTAGTTATGCCCAAGGGCAATGATTAGAAAGAAAAGTTCTGAATATTTTTTCTCCTGGTTGTTGTAATTCAGAAGGTCTTGGTTGGGCCACCAGAGTGCATGTTACAAGTTCATATAATGAGAAAGAGGGGCTGGAGCTATAGCTCAGTGGTAAAGCGCTTGCCTAGCACATGTGAAGCACTGGATTTGACCCTTAGCACCACATAAAAATAAATAAATGAGAGGCTGGGGTTGTGGTTCAGTGGTGGAGCACTTGCCTAGCATGTGTGAAGCACTGGGTTTGATCCTCAGCACCGCATATAAATAAATAAATGTTTAAAATAAAGATATTGTGGGGGCTGGAGTTGTGGCTCAGTGGTAGAGCGCTTGCCTAGTATGTATGAGGCCCTGGGTTCGATTCTCAGCACTGCATATAAATAAATAAAGGTCCATCATTATACCTTTAATAAAATAAAGGTATTGTGTCCATCTACAACTAAAAAAATATTTTTAAAAAGAGGATGAGAGGGGCTGGGGATATAGCTCAGTTGGTAGAGTGTTTGCCTCACATGCACAAGGCCCTCGGTTCAATCCCCAGCCAAAAAAAAAAAAAAAGAGGAGGGGTCGGGTGGCGTGGGAAGAACTGGATGTGGTGGTGTACACCTGGAAGCTGAGGCAGGGGGATGACAAGTTCAATGCCAGTCTCAGCAACTTAGCAAGACCCTGTCCCAAAATAAAAAGGGCTGTGAATATGGCTGAGTGGTTAAGTGCCCCCAGGTTCAATCCTTGATACAAAAAAAAAAAAAAAAAAAAAAAAAAATCAGAAATTAGGGAGGCAGAAACTGTGGGGTTGGAGGAGTGGATGGCTTGGAGAAATGTTTCAAGAGAAGAAACTTGAAGATTTGTCTGCACAGGATGCAAGGGGAGCTGGGCAGTGCCTCACTTAGGTAATTGGCACGCAGGCGGGGGCCAGAGAGCTGAATAGGGGAGGCAGGAAGGTGATCAGCTCTATGTGGGTGGAGTCAGGGCAGGTGCCCATGCATTTGCAGATGGAGGTTTCCAGCAGGGCAGAACCTACAGGTCAGCAGAGCGGCAAGCTCTACCCTTGGAGTAGAGGTGGGACATGCTGTGAGGATGAATGATGTCCTGGAGAGTGTGTGAGGTGAGCAAGGCAGAGGTGAGGCTGGAGCCCTGAAGTCTAGCAATATCTACAGGACACAAAGCGGAATAGAGCCCCCGGCGGGTGCGGAGAGGAGGGCAAGAAGAGGCTTGGTCAGCGTCACAGCAGATCTGTCCCAGGTGACCTTCAGATTTGGTACAAGAGTGTCATTGGTGGGCTTTTTGTGGTTGTCTCCTGAGCACTCCTATGGGAGGGTGGAGAAGTGGATTTTTCTTTTTTGCTTTTTGGTAACGGGGCTTGAACCCCATTACCATTGAGCTCCATCCCCAGAATTTTTAATTGTTTATTTTGAGTTAGGGTCTTGCTAAGTGGCTTAGGGCCTTGCTGAGTTGGTGAGGCTGGCCTCTAACTTGCAATCCTCCTGCCGCAGGCTCTTGAGATACTGGGATTATGGATGTGTGCCACTGCGCCCAGTGAGAAATGGATTTTTCTAATTTGAAGTGTGACAAGGGATTTATATATGCTTCTAGAATAGTATCAGTTGGAATACCTGATTTTCTTAAGCACCAAAAGAATTTATTGGAAGGCCATCAGGAACTGCCAGGAGGAAGCAGAACCAGACTTGGAAAATGGGCAGGAAGTGAGCGCCAAGAAGCAGGAAGTTACAATTGTCTTTTAACTGGAATAGCCTGGGATGCTGCCACAGGGGACATGCTGCCAAGATGTGTGTGGCTGGGCACAAAGGCATGCTGCACAAAGGCATTGGCAACCCTGGGTAGGATGTGGGAGGTGCTGAAATTCAGAACATGTTCTTCTTGCAGTGTCCCAGGAGTGTCCCGAGTCCCAGGACTAACAGGGTTACCTTAGTTTTTTGACAAGTCCTGTTCTGATTCACATAGTGGCGTCCATGAAGCTGGAGTGCCCTAGAAATGGAAGACTCAGGATGATTTTTTTTTTTTTTTTGGCTTCAGCACCTGGAATAGTGTATTTGCCATTTAATGAGATGGGAAGGACTGGCTTGAAAGGGGGAAATAAGCAGCTCAGTGTGGGCCATAATGGCTTTGAGATCTAAGGCATTTAAATGGAATGTGAAGGGAATAAATAGTTGGACTTATCTATTGTGGTGTTCGTGGAGGAAAACTAGGAATTGAACTCAGGACCTCAAGCAGGCTAGGCAAATGCTTTACTAGTGAGCTACTCCCCAGCCCCTGGAGGTGGGGAGCCAATTGGGAGTTGTGTGTACAGCTGGTATTTAAAGCCATGAGATAACAGGAGGGAAGAGAAGAGGACCAAGGGCCAAGTTCTGCATGGAGACTGAGGAGGGGAAGGAATGCATAGGAAGGAGTGTTCTGGATGCTGGTCAAGGGTCAAGTAAGAGGACAGAGAACTGGCTTTGGGGCTTTGTCGCATGGATATCTTTGGACCTCGACAGAGCAGTTTTGATCGGGGTAGGGGCAGATGTCCTTCTGGAGGTGATTTAGGAGAGGATCAAAGGAGAGTACTTGGAGTCACTGACTGCAGATGGGTCACTGAGAAGGAAGGGAGAGAAAGGAGGCAGCCACTCGGAAGAAAAGGAACAACAAGTGCTTTTATTCTCGCCCTCACATTTTTTTTTTTTTAAATGGAAGCAATAGCAGCCTATTTATTTCAGTAGAGAGACTGACCTTGAGGATTCCAGAAAGGAGCACCGAAGCCTCAGAGTCGGGGTGGGGGAGGGAAAGAAGGGAGGGTAACCTGGCTAGGAGCTTGGTCCTAGCACAGCCTAGAGCTGGCCGGAAGAGGAGGGGGAACTTTGTGGAGTTTCTCTCACAGACTGCTTTCTTCTCCTTCTCTCTCTCTTTTTTGGTACTGCGGATTGAACCCAGGGGGGCTTTACCTCCAAGTTCCAAGTCCATCCTCAGCCCTTTTTTTTTTTTTTTTTAGAGAGAGTGAGAGAGAATTTTTTAATATTTATTTTTTAGTTTTTGGCGGACACAACATCTCTGTTTGTATGTGGTGCTGAGGATCGAACCTGGGCTGCACGCACGCCAGGCGAGCGTGCTACTGAAGCCAGATTTAAAGTTAGGTAGTCAGTGTAGTTAGGTAAATCGGGTCTAATATTGAGAGAAATCTAAGATGGAGGCCACGTTGAGAATGAATTTCCGGAAGAGTTGAGCAACTCTTGAAATGTTAATGAAGTCCCAAGAAAAGCCCTAGGCCCAAAGTCCATCCCAAAGAAATGTTAATGAACAGGCCCAGCAGATTTGAAGATAGCCCATCCCAAAGAAGTGATAATGAAGTCCTTCCTGCCCAGATTACTTCTTTGGCCCACCTGTGTCCCATCCCTCGGGCCTTCCAACCTACATTCCATCACTGAAAGAACTATAAAAAGGGGAAACAACCGCATTTCCACGGATTCCACCTCTTGGGTCCCCTTCTTTTCTGCTGTCCTTTAATAAACTTCTAATTTTCTTCTCTGACCTTTCCTCCGCGTGCTTCTCTGGTGTTATTCTTCAACATTGGTCAACAGCGGTAACACTACCGCTTGAGCCACATCCCCAGCCCTTTTTATGTTTTATTTTGAGACAGGGTTTGATTAAGTTGCTTAGGCCACTAAGTTGCTGAGGCTGGATTTCAACTCCTTATCCTCCTGCCTCAACCTGGGATCACAGCTCCTTCTACTTTTTCTTCTTTTTACAGAAAGAAGGGGCTGGATCCAGATGCCAGCAGTTCCCCTGAGGTCTCTCTCTCTGGCCTGCAGATGGCCATCTTGCTGCTTCTTCACTTGGTCTTCCCTTTGTGCAGACATGCCCTGGTGTCTCTCCAGGTTGTTTTAAAACGATTGAATTAACTTTTAATTGACAAGCAATAATCATATATGTTTAGGGGGCACAGTGTGGTATTCTGATATTTGTATCCCAGGTTGTTTTTATTTTCTCCGTGGGAAAAAAAAAGTTCTTAACTGAGACTGAGGATTGCTGTTTTCCAAGCACTGGATGTTTGAGGGGAAAGAAATAATGAATAAACCCAGCACTGTCCTATAGCATCTTACTTGTTAGAAATACAGAATCTCAGGGCTGGGGATGTGGCTCAAGCGGTAGCGCGGTCGCCTGGCATCCGTGCAGCCTGGGTTCGATCCTCAGCACCACAAACCAACAAAGATGTTGTGTCTGCTGAAAACTAAAAATAAATAAATAAATAAATATTAAAACAAAACAAAACAGAATCTCAGGCCTGTCCCAGACCTACTGAATCAGAGTCTGCATTTTAAAGTGTAAGGGTCTGGCGAAACGTTGGAGGGAGAGACCACCCAAGAGACTGACTCCATGCAATTGGCAAAAGGGGATATTTATTGGGGATCCGTTCCAGCGCGCTGGGACTCTGTGCTCACTCAAGGAGGGAGAGCAGCCCAGAGCCCAGAGCAGAGGTCAAGCAGAGCTTAAGTACACTTTTTGGAGAGGGCGGGGGGCTTTGCATACATCAGAACAAATCATCATGAGGCGCGGGAAATTGAACAACAACTCTGAGACGCGATTGGCAAATTCATTGGCGGGAACAGCTCGGGCAGGGGTGATTGGTCATTCCTAAGCGGCGGGCGGGGGGGGGGGGGGGACGGGACGACACATTGAAACTGATTGGTTCGGGCCCTGTGACAAACTGCACAGGGCCCTAGGCTAAATGGCTAGTAGGGTGTTGTCTTAACTATCTCAGGAATCTGGGTGTAACAGAGGAACTCAATAATACCTAATCTTTTACATTTTAATTCAAGCCTTCCAGCTTAGAAACTTTACCCTTTCAAAAGAGATCCCAGGATTCATTTGTGCACTCATTTATCACAGTGTGATAAACCCTGATGTGGGAGAGTAGGGATTTACCAGTTTTTTTTTTTTTTTGGTACTGGGGATTGAACCCAGGGGCACTTAATAACTAAGCCACATCCCCAGCCCTTTTTGTTTTTTATTTTGAGACAGAGTCTGGCTAAATTACTGAGGGTCTTGCTAAATTGTTGAGGCTGGCCTCCAACTTTTGATCCTCCTTCTTCAGTCTCCAGAGTCAATGGGATTTTAGGCATGGTCCACCATGCTGGCTAGGAGCCACTGTTGGAGAGAAGAAGTATAAATTGATTGCCAGGCAGCAGATGGTGAGACAACCAGCTAGATGTCAGATCTGCCTTTTTTTTTTTTTTTTTTTTTGCAGTTTTGGGGATTGTACCTGGGGCCTCATGTGCGCTAGGCAAGAGCTCTCCTGTTGACCTACACTGCCAACCCAGACCTGACTTTGTTTCTCTGGTGTTGCCTTGAACCACTAATGGTCCCCCTAACTGGTAGTGAAATGGGAGTCCACTTTATGCTCCCTGGTGTCTTATATTTTATTAAAATTATTTTGTAGTTGTAGATGGACAGCATACCTTTTTTTTATCTTGTTTATTTTTATTTGGTGCTGAGGATGGAACCCAGTGTCTCACGTGTGCAAGGCAAATGCTCTGCCACTGAGCTTCAGCCCCAGCCCTGGTGTCTTATATTTTAAACTGGTGTGTTTTTTCCCTTCTCCTTCTTCTTCTCTCACTCTCTAACCATGGTGTGGGGGGGGGGACAAAATCAACCTCTTTCCCTCTGAGTTATCTGTTCTTTGGCTCACTGACCCCAGGAATGAAGAAGTCCAGACTTCGGGGCTAGCACCAGCCAGTCTGATAATGGTTGCCTCTCAAGGCAATGAATACATGATGACTCTTGGGCCCACCTGGAATTTAGCCTTTGAATCCCCTTTTAAAAGTCCACTGTTCAGTGTGGTGGTGCATCCCTGTAATCCTAGTGCCTTGGGAGGCTGAGGCAGGAGGATCCCGACTTCAAAGCCAGCCTCAGTGAAAGTGAGGTGCTAAGCAACGCAGTGAGACCCTGTCTCTAAATAAAATACAAAATAGGGCTGGGGATGTGGCTCAGTGGTTGAGTTCAATACCCAGTTCAATACCCACTTGCCCCCCAAAAGTCCACTGTTCCCTGGTCATTTAGAATCCCAGCCTCTGGGACAAGAGTCCCCTGTGTATTCTCCTTTGGTAGTAAAACAATAAAACTTCTTTTTCCTTTTTCTCGAAACCTATCTCCTTCTTGTTGTTAGGGGGACAAGAACTGACCTTTCTTTTTGGTATCAGTGGTGATAAAACAAAACCAACAAACAAAACCAACAAAACCCCCAGCCCCCTGATATGATAAGAAGGGAAAAAAATATAGTTGCCATTCTTGCAAATGTTATTTCTAACAAGAGTCTTGTCAGACAATCAAATTTAAGAGGCTGTTGCTTTGACCCATGAAAGTAACCTATAACTTAAAAAGCTTGTGATTCTGATTGCTTGTCTTTCTTAATAATGTGTTGCCCTGGCAATACTATTTAAATTCACATCTCTGTTTTCTCAAAGGTATAAATACCTGTGGATTTTCTTTGTTAAGTCAGAGAGGAAGCATTGACTCATCCCTCCTCTCCCACTCGTGGGAGGTAAAATAAACCCAGAGGCTGCAACATTTTTCTTTTCTTTTTTTTTTTTTAAATATTTATTATTTATTTTTTAGTTCTCGGTGGACACAACATCTTTGTTGGTATGTGGTGCTGAGGATCGAACCCGGGCCGCACGCATGCCACGCGAGCGCGCTACCGCTTGAGCCACATCCCCAGCCCAACATTTTTCTTTTTTTGGCAGTGGGGGGTGGTGGTGGTGTAGTGGGGACTGAACTCAGGGGCACTGGACCACTGAGCCACATCACCGGTCCTATTTTGTATTTTATTAAGAGACAGGGTCTCATTGAGTTGCTTAGAGCCTCACTAAACTGTGGAGGCTGGCTTTGAACTCGCCTCCACTTCCCAAGCTGCTGGGATCACAGGCATGTGCCGCCATGCCCAGCCTGCAAGATATCTTAATCAAAGAGTATGAGACTCTTGCCTTTCTTTCTCTTTCTTACTTTTTTTTTTTTTTTTTTTTTTGACGGTGGGTGGGGGTGGTTTGCTGGGGATTGAACTCTGGTATTGCATATGCTAGGCAAGCACTGACCCAGCCACATCCTCGGTCCCTCTTTTTGTCTTTTGAGGGAGGGTCTTGCTATGTTGCCTAGACTGGCCGACAGCTCTGGGCTCAAGCCATTCTCCTGCCTCAACCTTCCCAGTAGCTGGGACCACAGGTGTCGACTGCCTTGGTAGCTAGACAGTCTTATCTTGGTAAATATTTATGTCCATAGGCCAGCAGAGATAGGGGCGTGAGGAGCGATGATCAGCCTTTCAGCCCCGTGACAAAGGCCTGAGGAAATCAACTCAGAGGAGGGATGATTTATTTGGCTCATGGTTTCAGAGTTTTCAGTCTGTGGTTGGCCTGAGGTGAGGAAGAACATCATGGTGGAAGGGCATGGCAGAGGAGATCTGCCCAGCTGAGAGAGAGAGAGAGAGAGAGAGAGAGAGAGAGAGAGAGAAGCCCCCAAAGGCATGCCTTGAAGGACCCAATCTCTCCAACTAGGCCCTACCTCCTACACTTTCCACCCCTCCCCAGAGTTCACTTCCTGGTCCGCAGGGGCCAGGGTCTGGAGTGTGAAGTGTGCACTGCCCTGGGCTTGGCTGGGCAGGGGGACAAAAGCATGAGAAAGGGAAAGTGGAGACTGTAGGGAGTGGGAAGGAACATCATGTTTTCTGAGTGACATACAAAAGACCCAGCATAACTGTTCCCCTTTCACAGATGAGGAAACTGAGGCTTGGCCTAAAGAAATAATTTGCGTAGGTTCACAAACTCTAGCTCCCCAACTCTAACTGTATCCCATATCATCTCCAATGAGGGGCCTGGGAAACAAGGGAGGAAGGGATGGGAAGTTCATGGGAGGTTTGAATGAGGAAGCTCACACTGCAGGAGAGGTCAAGATCCAGTGCGCACTTTTTTTTTTTTGCAGTTGGGGGGGGTACTAGGGACCTAACCCAGGGGAGCTCTGCCACGAACTATATCCTCAGGCCTTTTTAGTTTTTGTTTTGTGTCAGGGCTGAATGGCGCAGGCTGGCCTCAAATTTGCAATCCTCCTGCCTTGGCCTCCTGAGTCTCTGGGATTACACCACTGCGAGGCCCTATTCTATTTACCTCTGCACAAACTCACCCAGCTCGCTAGTAGAGTAGTCAGTGCTGAGAGAAAGCGTTTCTTTGGCTCTGCTTTCTGGCCTAGCCCTGCCATTCAGTCTGGTTCCAAGAAAGCACCCCCACCTCTGCTACCCAAGGATGGATCCTTCCTTAGCAGAGGTCTCTCCCCCATTAACCAGACAAGGCAGCGGCAGGGGGCACGTGAAGACAAGGCCCATTCTCTCCAGGACGTAGGAGCTGGTCCAGCATACAAAATCCCTGCAGGATGGGTTCTTCCGGTGGACTGCTGAGGAGGAGTGTGCTGTGTGGGCCCTTCTCTCCCCTATCCATCCTTCTATAACCCCTCCCTGTCCCACCCTTCCTTTCAGACCTCTCCACTGCCCTCTCTCTGGGGGTCTTCCATCGCCCCTGCACCCCACCCTCCTCCCTTCTCCACCTCGGGACTTCAGCTAAAACCTGATATTCCCTGAGGTGCCTGTGGGCATGTGTGGGGTGGGGGAGTCAGAGGGTGGGGGAATTGGAGGGTGGGTGAGGGGGCTGTCTTTTCTCTCTGAACTTTGAATGGAGCATAGGAATTTTCCAGAGGGCAGGCAAAAATATCCCCAGCAAAGGAACTAAAGGCATGAAAACATGAAGAAGGGAGCTTGCAATGTGTTAAGTGGGGGAAAGGTCACTGAAGAGGTTGAATGTGAAAACTTTTGAAGGCTAAGTAGCTTGTAGTGTTTTTGTTTTGTTTTGCAGTGCTGGGGATGGAACTCAGGACCTCATACGTGGAATTCAGGATCTCATGCATGCTAGGCAAACACTCTATTAGGAAGCTCTACCCAGCCCCAAGAAACTCTTTTTTTTTTTTTTTAGTTTCAGTGCTGGGGATTGAACCCAGGGCCTTGTGCATGAGAGGCAAGCACTCTACCAACCGAGCTACATCCCCAACCCACTCATTTTTTTTTTCCCCATCCCAAGTTATTGGCTAGTTTATGCAAGGAATTGAAAACATGAGACCTGTGTTTTGGCAAATCCCTTTGGCTGAGTATGGAGAATGGCTGGGAGAAGTGCCAATTATGGCCAGTGGGTCTGTTTTGGTACTAACTGTGAGCTAAGAATGGGTTTTGTACTTTAAAAGCTGAAAAATAAATCAAAAGAATATTATTTTGTGGCACATGAAAATTGTGTGAAATTCATTGGAATTGTATTGAACCCAGCTTTCATAGAACTTCTGCTGAACAGCTAGAAATTCAGAGAGGCACCTGCTCAACTTTACAACAGAAATGATTTGTTCCTGTGTTTGTTTTGTTTTGTGATACTGGTGATTTCACCGAGGGGTGCTCTACAACTGTGGCTATTCCCCCAGCTCCATTGCTTCTGTATATTGTCGATGGCTGCTTTTGACTGGAATGGTATGAAGACTGCGTAAGTACTGACATAATAGCTTTGATTTTGTCTCTTGACTTGCAGAGTCTAAAATGTTTGCTCTCTGGGCCTTAACAGAAAAAAATTTGTAAACTCCACACGTTAAAGGACTATTTAAGCGCCTCAGGCAAGAGGCCTGCATTGGGATAGTGGCAGTGGGGTCGGAGAACACTGAACCTGGGAACTGTTCAGGAGTAGTCTGGACCCAGGGAGTGAAAAAAAGGAGTCTAAACCGACTCCCAGATTTCTGGTTGGAGCAGCTGTGTGAATACTGTGGGTCAGGAATACCAAGAAGGAGATCAACAGGGGTAGGAGGAGGGTGGAGGAAAGACAGGGGCTGGGGGCTGGGGAGGGGAGTGTCAGAACCATATTCAGGCCTATTTTGTGAGATAGTCTGGTTCCTGGAATTCTGTCCTTTGTCACCAAACATGCTAAAAACAAAGATGTCAAAAGCAAAAAACCTCAAGCCCTTAAGAGCCTGAGGCTGGCAAGGGTGTTCAAAGGACATTTGGGGGCCTGGCGTGGTGCTGCACACCTGTAATTGCAGTGTAGTGAGGGGGAAGGAAGAGAAGGGCTGGGGGAATAGCCACAGTTGTAGAGCACCCCTGGGTGAAATCACCAGTATCACAAAACAAAACAAACACAGGAACAAGACGTTCCTGCTCTGAAGTTGAGCAGGTACCTCTCTGAATTTCCAGCTGTTCAGCCTGAGTTCTATGAGAGCTGAGCCAAATTCCCAAGAATGAAAGCAAAGATTTCAAAGGCCCTTGGGAGACTCTGGGAGAATGTGGAGCTGTGCAGATGATGCCAAGTGTCCCCTCCGCCAGTGCCTACTTGCTGAGGTTGGCATCTGCTGAGAAGGAGGGCCTGTTTTTGCATATGTATAGTAGGAGCCCAGTGAGCCGATCCTTTTGGGGACTTGAGTTCCTGCCGAGGCAGGACACAGCCAAGACCACCAAGACCACCTACTCCATCATGTTCCTGTGAACTTATTGTCTGAACAGGCCCGCGCAGGTTCAAGGGCCAGGTTTCTTGAGAGGGCTATTTCCTTTATGACCAGCAGATGGCGCTAAAATGTTGCGGTGCAGTGGAGGTGGGGGCCGGGCGGGGCCTGCGGGAGAGGAGAGGCTCCTAAGGCTTCTCCAGGCTTAGCACCAATATGGTGGCAGTGGCAGGAGAGGAGGTGGCCTGCACACAAGCCACTTCATTCTCTCTCTCCTTCTTGTTCAGGGACGAAAGGCCTTTGTTTCGGAGGCAAAGAAGGACTCCCTGAGGGTGGGAGCGGTTGCAGTTAGGGGTGAACTGATGCAGAACGGCCACCCTCTCCCTTCTAGTGCATGTCATTTTCTCCTTTTTTGGCCGCTGGGTTTTCAGGAATCTTGTTTTGGAGGCCTGCAGGGCACAGACCCCATCTCCGGGAAAGCCTTCTCGGACCACACTTCCTCTCCCACCCAGGGGTGTTCCCTGGTATACTCCCTTAACAGGCAACATCAGGGCGCAAGTTTTTTTTTTTTCTCTCCTTGGGTTGGGGGTGGGGTGGGGACGGAACTCTGGACTTTCCAAAGCCAGGCTGGAGGTGTAGGGAAAGTGCTCGGTCTGAAACTAGACTTGCCCTTTGACTTATACTGGTGGCAGCGTTGCCCTGTGGGACGTTGATCGTAAAGCCACTGAGTCCTTTCCTTACAGTCTGTCTCATCCTCCTCCCTCTTCTGTGAAGGTCTCCTTCCCCATTTGGACACGGAGTAGGAGACATGCCTACGTTTGTTGGATGGGGGATCCCCATACCAGCTTTGAACCCCACTCCCAATCTTAGGAGAAGCCAAGTTGGCTGACTACAAAGCTTCCATTTTCCCAATGCTGCTCAGCTTCCTCAGTGTGTCCTTCTCCTGGGACCTCAGTTCTGATACTGTCAACACTGGGCAGGACATTTATCCCCAAGGGGGTTCAGGGTCATGAGGGAACAGTAGCAAGAGAGGGGGTCCTCTCAGAGTCTTGAGCTGACAATCCAGGAAGCTGTGCTGGTGGGTAGGGGATGGCATTTGTGACTGAGTCGTTCCCGTGGGGCTACTACTTCCTGCTGGCTCTTGGCTAGCCTGTCTTGTCCACTTTTTCTTCACTAGACTGGCCTTGCCCGCAGTGTTGGAAGATTCCTTTCCAAAGGTATCTGGGAGTCCTGGCAGCTGTGTGGGGCATATCCCCACTTTTCCCTCTTCAAGGATTCAGCCCCACCCAGGACCTCATCCCTCTAAGGACAGTGTTTCTCAACTTTAGCCTGCCTCAGGATCACCTGGAGGGCTTGTTAAAACAGATGGCTGGTTTCCATCCTCCGACTTCCATTTTAATTTAGTGTGACTCCAAGAATTTACCTAACAAGTTCTCAGGTTGTACTGATGATGCTAGTGTTGTTCCAAACTCTGTGCATGTCAAAGAAAAGTTTGGCTTTGTCTGGCTCCTTGGAATGTCAAGCCCTTGGAACATCCTGCCCTGTAAGAGTGTCTTTGCTCCCCCGTATGCCTTGGTTCACACCAGATGATCTATGATAAAAAATTGATTTCTGGTGGGAGGCCGTGAACCATACCATATCCATAGGTTAAACACCTCTGCAGAAGCTGAAGACTGAATAACTAAAGTCAGCCGTGCCTATATGAGCAACATGTAGCAAAAACACCAGCTGGGTATGGTGGCATTTACCTGCAATCCCAGCTACTCAGGAGGCTGAGGCAAGAAGATCTCAAGTTCAAGGCTAGCCTGGATAATTTAGTGAGACCCTATTTCAAAATAAAAAAAAATAAATAAAAACAAAACAAACAAATAAAAAAACCCAGTGAGACCCTGGGTGAATTCCTATACTGAAACCAAACAACAAAACCCCAAAATCCTAGGCACAAAGGCTCTGGTGAGCTTTTCTGGTTGACAGTATGTCTTCTATGCTGTCACACATTATACCTGGGAGAATTAACCTCTGTCAGCATGGCTTTATTAGAAGAGGGCAACTGGAAGCTGGCACCTGGTGTCTCCTGGACACTGTACCCACTTCTGCTGCTAATTTTCTCTGTTCTTTCACTATAATAAACTGTAACTGTGGCTCCAGAAAGAAGCTTTGCTGAATTCTGTGTGTTGTTCCTTCTAGCAAATTATTAGATCAGTGATCTTGAAGACCCCCTCCCATTACCACCACACTTTGAGAACTACTGCTCTAGTCTGTGGGAATGACCTCTATTGGGATTTGGAAGACTCCTCGCCAATGCAGTGCTTTATAATGTGGCCCTGCAGGTCATCTTGCTGGAGTGCTTTGGCTTAAGAGTACCCCAGGCTCCCATCTCCACAGCCTAGGGGTCATGAGGCTGTGAATTGCCTGGAAGTTTGGGTGTTGCTTTGTGGGATAACCCTAGACAATCCTCCTGGGTCTCTGGGCCTTAGTCTCCCCATCTATACTTGAGGGTTTGAAGAAGTTCTGTTGTCCTTTGGTGTGATAAGACCCCAGAGCAGCCACACACGGTGGAGAACATGCAGGGATCTACACAGGGGGAGTTTATTTTACCCAGCTGTCCCACTTTCAGAGGCCAGGTCTGCCTGTTGCTGCCCCACTCACCTGAGCCAGAGGCCCCCCGGGTGCTGAGGCCCACAGGCTGCCCCACCTGGAGCCACCTGCAGGGAAGTGACCCACATTCCACAGTACATGGGCCCTCCCTGCCCCATTCTGTCCTGGCCTGAGACCAGGGTCTTGAGCCAACACAGGGAGGAAGGCCCCTTAGTGCCCACTGGTTATGTGGCTTTATTCACAGACTCAGCACTTGCTGAGGATAGAAGGAAAGAACATTTGGGGGCAGGCTGAGCCTGAAGACAGGGGTGGCTAGGAGGCCATGCATGGATCAGTTTGGGGAGCTCACAGGAGAGAACCTGCTGGCTGGGCCAGGCCTGTGTGGGGCAGGGCTGGAGGCAGGCAGCATGCAGGAGGCCTGGCTAGATCTGAAGAGAGCAGATCCATCCAGGTGGTGGCTGTGAGCCAGGAGGGAAGGACTGAAGTTACTCGGGGGGCAGGGGGAGGGAAGGATGGATAGAAGGCACCCCTGTCCCCACCCCCACCCCAGAAAAATGACACAGTGGGACACTTAGGACACCTGGTCCCTGGTCCTGCTGATGCCTTGGGACTTGATGTGTGATTAACCAAATTGATTCCCTCTGGTTTCGTTGACTGGCTGATGCTTGGACATTTGCCTTGGAGGTGACCCACATAGGGATGCTCTGGGGACGTGTGTTGGGAGGCTGGACAATCCTGGAGAATGTGCCCAGGCCCAACTGGGCGGGCCTTGTCTGGAGAGGGAGGAGATCTCCAGCCAGGAAGTCCCAGCTCCCTCTGAGCCCAGCTTTTCCCTCCGTGGTGGGTGTCAGTTCCCAGCTGTGGTCCCCAGGGGGAGCCATCTCTATTGGCCACAGCGGGGCCAAGGAAGACTGTGATGTTAAATTACAGGCTCGCCCTGCCGGCTCCTGACTTCCTGTCTTTATGCAAACAAGGAGTCCAAAGCCCGGATCCTCCTCCCAGGCCTTCTTCCTGGTGAAGAGCCCATTCCCACCCAGCAGGGAACAGAAAAACCAGTTCCCCGGGTTTCACTCCCTGCTTGGGAACAGCCAAGCTTGGAAAGCTGGCAGGGTCCCTCTGTGCTGTCCAGGAGGGTGACCCAGGGGCCTGGGAAGCCCGGTGAGGCCTGAGCAGAGCCCTGGGGCTGAGGACACAGCCCTTGCCTGCTTTCCGCCGGCTTCTCCTTGGGACTGGGGTGGAAGGATGCAAGAGAGGGGGCTATCAGCACTGGCGGGAGGGGGTGCGGTGCACAGAGCCAGGGCGCTTGGGGATCTTGCGCCAGCGTCGCTTGTCCCAGCGGCAGAGCAGCAGCAGGCGGAAGGTGTCCCGGAAAGCTTTGTTGCAGAGTGCGTAGCACATGGGGTTGATGGTGCTGTTGACGTAGCACAGCCAGTAGCCCAGCTCCCACAGGGTCTCGGGAACACAGTCCTTGCAGAAGGTGGACACCAGCACCATGATGTTGTACGGTGTCCAGGTGAGGATGAAGGCCAGCAGGATGGCGCTCAGGGTCCGAGCCGCCTTCTTCTCCTTGACCAGTGAGAAGGTCTTCCTCTTGGCCAGCTGCTCCTTCCCGCGGGGCTTCTGGCCCTTGCCAGCTCGATCTCGCCCTTTCCGGGTGGGCCTCTTGACCGTATTCGGGGAGCTCTTTGGGGGCTGCTTGGTGGGGGCCTGGGCCTCGGGGTCCACCATGGGCATCTTGATCACCACTTCAGAGCCTGGTTCCTCACCCTCTGAAGATGTGAGGGACTCCATGGAGCCTTCGTCCTCTTCCTCTTCCTCCTTCCAGCTATAGGCCTGCAGCAGCCTGGGGGTCCGGCAACAGCGACAGCAGCGGCCCGGGGGAGTCTCTGGTGAGCCCTCGGCACCTGGCTGCGACCTCTCTGAGCTGCTGCTGCTGCCGCCTCCTTTGCCTGGTGTTTCAGAGCCCTGCAGGGCCGCCAGCTCCCGAGCCCGGTTCTCCGTCTCCCGGTAAATGCGCCAGTACAGGGTGCACATGACTGTGACCGGGAGGTAGAAGGCGGCCATGGCGGTGCCGAAGGTGATGATGGGTTGGGACAGGAACTGGATGTAACACTGGCCGGCCAGCACTGTCCGCTCCCCTACCAGGTACTGCCAGAAGAGGATGGCCGGGGCCCAGAGGACGAAGGAGACCAGCCAGGCCAGGCCGATCATCAGAGCTGCCCGGCGGGGTGTGCGCTTGGCACGGTAGCTCAGGGGCCGGGTCACAGAGAAGTAGCGGTCAAAGCTGATGAGAAGCAGATTCATGACCGAGGCATTGCTGGCCACATAGTCCAGGGCTAGCCAGAGGTCACAGGCCAGCGTGCCCAGGGCCCAGTGGCCCATGAGCAGGTACGTGGTATAGAGGTTCATGGAGAAGGTGCCAATGATGAGGTCGGCACAGGCGAGGCTCAGCAGGAAGTAGTTATTGACTGTCTTGAGCTCCGTGTTGACCTTGAAGGAGATGAGTACCAGCAGGTTGCCTGTCACGGTGGCCAGTGACAGGAGGCCCGTGGTGATCCCGATGAAGGCCAGTTGCCAGGGACCCTTCCCCGGGGCCAGAACAGTGATGTTGGGGCTGACGGCGGGTGGGGCTGAGGTGTTCATGGTGGCCAGGTAGGACGAGGGGGACGGTCCCTTCCTCGGTCACACTCAGGGCTTCCTCAGAGGAGGGTCATCACCTGAAAACAGAGGACATGAGCTTCGGTTGGGCCCCGGGACTTCTCTGGTACCCAGAAGAGAAGGGTTAAAGGACACAGGCGGTGTCCTGGCCAGAGAGCATCACCCGCCCCACTTAGTGGAATCCACAGTCGGTCATTTACAGTGGCCTTTCCCAGCCACAATGAGATTTTCCAGCAGCATGAAGTGGCTTTGAAATCCAGAGAATTCGAGGCCTCACTCCAGCTACACCATTCAGACTCAGAGCTTCAATTTTCTCACTGGAAAATTGCTACTAATTCCTGTCTTGCTTAACTCATGTGGCAGGAGTTGGGAGACTCACTTTGTATACAGTCGTGCCAAATTTTCAAAGCATTTCACTCAACCTTATTAAAGCCTTCATTTACTGAGTGGTTGCTACATGCCAGACACAGCGCTAAGCGCTTAATCGAATTATCTGATTTAACCATCGTGCATCTCTAGGAGGAAGGTCCTCATTATCCCCATCTCCCGGCCAGCCAGTGTCGGCCCTGAGCAACTGCAAGTCTTCACCATGGTGACAGGATGGTGAGTAGGATTAGAACCCAGTTCTCACTCTCACTGAGTATGTGAAGTTCCCGTGGGAGAGATGGATAAGGAGAGATGGAAAGAAAGGGGACATGAGAAGAGGAAAGAGAGGAAAGGACGTGTGTGTGTGTGGTGTGTGTGTGTGGTGTGTGTGTGTGTGTGTGGTGTGTGGTGTGTGGTGTGTGTGTGTGGGTGTGTGTGTGGTGTGTATGTGTGTGTGTGTGGTGTGTGTGTGTGTGGTGTGTGGTGTGTGTGTGGTGTGTGTGTGTGTGGTGTGTGTGTGGTGTGTGGTGTGTGTGTGTGGTGTGTGTGTGCGCATGCCTTCATGTTTGCACATTTTTCTGTGTTGGCTGAAGAACAGGGAGTGTTGGGGGCTGGATGGGACCCTCTGTGAGCAGGGCGTGTTGTGCTGGGCCCTCTGCTCCGTGGTATGAGGTCTGAAGCAGGAACAGAGACAGGGCCTCAGCTACTAGCTCAGCGGGGGTCTGGCCCCAGATGGGACGTGGGAGGCCCCCCCCCCACTGCTCCTAGCTCTGTTCCTGGGCCCCAGCTGAGTTGGGGGCAGCAAGGGGAACGGGAAGATCCCCCAAACTTTTCTGGGATCTGGAGTCTAGCCCAGGCACTAAGGCTGGGGAGTGAAGAAGGCTGGGATAGCAACCCCCTGAACAGGCAGGAGCCCTACAGTCCAGGCAAAGCCAGATTGAAGATGAGGGTCCAGCTCAGACATGGCCTGGCTGCTACGTGATTCGGTGGGTTCTTTCCTGTCCCGGGCCTCACACCCCTGCGTTCATTAAAGACATGGGGTCTCCTCAATCCATAGCTGTGGCCTTCAGGAGTTGTATTGCTGGGAAAATTCCAAGGGAGAGATGTTGGGCCAGGGTCCACCAAACCTTGGTATTCCTTGGTCACCTGGTATGTGACAGAGAGACTAATGTGTTGTGTCTGTGATATATGGCCTTGGTACAGTGTGCCTGATCCTGTGTGACCTGGACTGTGTGTGGCCATCTCTGTGACTTGTGCTGATCTGTCAGCATGTGAGAGCACCTCGTAATGTGGGCAGAGACACTTGTGGCAGCAGGGACAAGGACCATGGCCATTGGCACACACTTGTGTGTACGGGATAGTTTGCATGTGAAGCATCGCAGTAAAAGAACCTGGATTCTGGAGCCTGACTGTTTGGATTTGAATCTAGGCTCTGCCACTTACTGAGTAGGTGATTATTGCCAGTGATGTACCTTCTAGATGCCTCAGTTTCCTCAGCTGAAACATGGGAATAATAGGTAACACCATTGGCTCACATCCCAAGGAATCGTTGGATTAATTGAGTTAGTAAATGTGAAGTGCTTAGAAGAGCCCCTGGCACACAGTAGGCGTTAGGTCCCCATTAGCTCTCTGAGGACCATTTCTGAAATTAAAAAATCTCGGATACTAGCCTGGATTGGTTGCACACCTCTGTAACTCCAGCTGCTTGGGAGGCTGAGGCAGGAGGATCACGAGTTTGAGGGTAACCTAGGCAATTTAGAGTAGTGTTGTCTCAAAATAGAATAAAAATAAAAAGGCCGGGGATGTAACTTACTGGTGGAGCACTTGCCTAGCATGCCTGATTTGATCGCCAGCATCACAAAATAAACATGAAAACTCTGATACTATAGCAATAGCCAATAATAATAATAATACCAACTACAGTAATAAAAATAATAATAATACTCATTGCTGTTGTGTGGTACTCCATGAGAGCCAGTCTCTTAGCTCTTATGTTATCTCATTTAATCTTGACAGAAATCTATGGCCTAGACATTGCTCTCATGTCCATTTTACAGATGAGCAAGTTGAGGCTGAGAAAAGTGAGAGAATTTTCAAACCATCACCCAAGTAAGAACCAGGATTTGAACCCAAGCAATTCCAGTGAAACTTCATTTGACAAGAGAGGCTTGGAGGCTATACTTTGGCAATCTGAATTAAAAACAAAACAAAACAAAAAAACACAACTCATTAAAATAGGATTTAGCTTGATTACTGAATTTTGTGGCACTCTTTCTTCAACTAATTCAGGCACTGGGCTAGAGGCTGGGATCAGGCTAGGGCTCTCCTGGTGGCGCTGCTGGTAGACACTACCCTTGAGAATTTGCCCTGCACAACTCTTGACCCTTTGATTTTCTGAACTCAGGGCTATTTAGTGTCTGCTGCACAAAATGAGCAACTGATCAGGTCCTGGAGAAAGGGGGTAGAGGGCATCATCCAGCCCAAACCCTCCTGGCTTCTAAACTGGATGTGGACTCCAATGCCACATCCTCCAGGTGCCTTGGAGCAGCAACTTTGGGCCCCAAGCAAAGACCTGCAAAGGCTGAGCCAGACCAGAGGAGCTCACTGTCCCGCGAGGGGGTGTGGTCCTGCCACAGGGGCCTCTGTCTGCCTGAGCATGGGGCAGCCTTGAAAGCTTGACTGCTTTTTTTCTTTTCTTTTTTTTAAAAGCTTGGTTTCTTACACAACCACAGGTCTAGGCCTGGGGCAAGGTGAGTCAGGCACTCACTTCAGGTACAAAATTTAAGGGGTGTCCTGATCTCAATAATAAAGAAATCAATATTGTAATGTAATATTAAAAAACAGAAAAGAAAAAAAAGAAATCAACTGGGTGTGGTGACACAGTCGCTGGAATCCCGGCAACTTGGGAGCTTAAGGCAGGAGGATCACAAATTCAAGGGCAGCCTCAGCATATTAGTGAGACCCTCAGCAATTCAGTGAGACTTTGTCTCAAAATAAAAATAGAAGCCAGGCATGATGGCACATGCTGAGGGCCATTACCATGCATGCAATGTCCCATCGAATGTCCTCTAAGCAGCATGGGGTACACTTGGCAAGGAAATTTCGATGTGTCATTCCTACTTGGTAATGGCCCTCCCAGCAGTTTGGGAGGCTGAGGCAGGAGGATCGTGCGTTCAAAGCCAGCCTCAGAAAAGCAAGGCGCTAAGCAACTCAGTGAGACCCTGTCTCTGAATAAAATACAAAATAGGGTTGGGATGTGGCTCAGTGGACCCTGAGTTCAATCCCTAGTACCAAACAAACAAACAAACAAAAAGGAATACGTCAGTAGTAAAATATCCCTCGGTTCAGCTCCCAGTTCTAAGAAAATTTAAAATAAAGAAAGAAATCAATGCAAGAATTCATGATGAACAAATTGTTGATGGTTGATCAAAAAAAAGATCCAGCCCCACACTTGTGTATTCCTGTTTCACTCATCTCACCGTAGTCCTGGCCCTGTTTCTGGTGGAACTTTATTTTCCAAAACAGATGACTAGCCTGTGGGCTGTAGTTTGTCATTTGATTTTTATTTTTTGATACAAGGATTGAACCCATGGACACTTTTATCATGGAGCTACATTCCCAGTCCTTTTTTAGTTTTTATTTTGGGGTAGGGTCTCCCTGATTTTCTGGAGGTCTTACTAAATTGCTGTGGCTGGCCTCAAATTTGCAATCCTTCTCTCTCAGTCTGGGATTACAGGTGTGCGAAACTATGCCTGGCTTGTTATTCGTTTTTGTTTTTGGTTCCGGGGATTGAACCCAGGGGTGCTGAACCACTGAGCGGAAATCCTAAGCCCTTTCTACTTTTTATTTGAGACAGAGTCTCATTAGTTGCTTAGGGCACTGCTAAATTGCTGAGGCTGTCAGCTTGTTATTTGATGAAAAAAAAAAAAAGTTACATTACAATATTATTTCTCTGGGCTAGTGAGGGTTTTTTTTTTTTTTGGGTGGCACCCTCTTTTTTAATTTTAATTTTTATTATTTTTGGTGGTGCTGGGGGTGGGAGCTGGGCCTCACTCATGCTCAGCATGTGTGTACTGAGCTGCACCCCCGACCCTGTGACCACCTCTTAAATTCTTCTCCTCGGTGAGTGCTACATGGCTCACTCTAGTTTTGGCACTGTGGCCAACAGCCCTGGGATTGAAGCTCAGTGTTGTCCCCTCCTAGCTATGACAATCAGCAATCACTTCACCTTTCGTTGTTCTCCCCCCCCCCCCCCCCCCGCCCCCCAGCTCATGAGGCTCTGGTCCTGAGAAGACAATTCAAAGCCGTAGCCGTTCTCCTTGTCTGCCTCTCCTGATCTACTTCTCCCTGTGCTCCTTCCCTTCAGACCCCAGCCCCAGCTCCTCTCTGGTTGCTTGTTTGCTCATTTGTTCGTTGAAGGAGATGGATGAGCCCGGCTTCTGGGAGATTTTGTGGGGTGCTGAAACCAACATCTCTAGATGCTGCACAGAAAGGACCCACCTCTCTGAGGTGAGGCTCAGGGCTCACTTAGGTTCCCTCCCCTGGGGCTGGAGTGACATCACCTTAGGGCGGGAACACAGTGGCTTCTGCCATCACAAGCTCTTGTTGGAGGCTGGCTGTGACTAGGGTGAATTAAACAAATGCTTTCAGAACAGGGGCACCTGCCAGAAGTTGGCTGAGTGGTCCTTGGAGGTAAAGAGGCTGGCAGTCCTTCACCCTGATGGCTGGAAACGCCTTCCAACTCTCCCGTTTTAATGGTCATGTTGAAATCACCATGACCAATACCTCCTGCATGCCAGTCACTTGCTCCCCAGGATACCCTCGGGGACATCCCAACCACGGCTTCTTTTCTCTATAGTATAGAAGAGGACTAAGAGGTCTAAGTGGCTTTCTGATGGTCCCACAGGGAATGGTGCTGGTGGGATTTTGACCTTGACTTGTGGCCTCCAAGGCCTGTGTTGTTTATAGTTGACCAACTACTATGAACTTGGGGGGAAACTGTAGCTGGATTCTTAAACCCTCTGGACCTTCCTCTGCAATGCAGCTCAAGAACAGACCCTCAGTGACTCTGTCTCTCCTCCACAATCTGAGCAGGGGTCCTCACGCCCCACATCCTCTTTTGGATAATGAGGGTTCAAGAGAAGATTCTGGGGTAGAGGGGTACTCTAGTTTCTCCTGTGTGACCTTGGGCAAGTCACCTTGATTCTTTTTTTTTTTCTTTGATTTTCAGGGTGCTTATTTCTCATTTGAAAAAAAAAATGAAAGTCATTTACACCTTGTTTGAAACCTTGATTCTTTTTTGTTTGCAGCGCTGGGGATTGAACCCAGTGCCTTGCGCACGTTAGGCACGCGCTCTGACATTGAACTACATCCCAAGTTTGCCCAGACTGACCCCAAACTTTCAATCCTCTTGCCTTAACCTCCCAAGTAGCTGGGGGCTACAGGTGTGTACTGGTGTTTCTGGCTCTCCTTAATTCTATTATTTTTTTTTTTGACCACTAAAAGAGAATTTTGTTTATTGTCACCTGAAATTTTCCATTTTTTTTAAAATAGAAGTTTTATTGGTGCATAATAATTATATATAATAGTGGGATTTATTGTGACATATTTGTACAGACATATAACATATCCATTTCATTTTCCAGTGCCTCCCCTTGCCTTCCCCTTTGACCTCACCCCCTTTCTCTACCCTCCTGGTTTCCCTTCTCTATGCATGAAATCACTGTTTTTCTTTTCTTCTCTCTAGTTTCCATGTATGAGAGAAAAATATGACCCTTGATTTCTGAGTCTGGCATATTTTTCCTAACCTGATGTTCCCCAGTTCCATCCATTTTCCTGCAAATGATATAATTTCAGTCTTCCTTATGGCTGAATAAAACTCTGTTGTGTATATATATCACATTTTCTTTATCCATTCATCTATTGATGGACACCTAGGCTGCTTCCATAATTTGGCTCTCACGAGTTATGCTTCTATAATGTGAGCATGCATGTATCTCCAAAATAATTTTTTTTGTATACTATGAAGAGTGGTATAGTTGGGTTATATGGTGGTTCCATTCCTACTCTTTTGATATCTTTTATTTTATTTTTTTTAAATCTATTTTTTAGTTTAGTTGGACACAATATCTTTATTTTGTTTTTATGTGGTGCTGAGGATTGAACCTAGGGCCTTGCACATGCTAGGCAAGCGTCTACCGCTGAGTCACATCCCCAGCCCCAATATCTTTTATTCTTAATTGGGGATAATCTCCTACCTGTTTGAGGCTACTGGGGATCAGCAAGATGGTGATTGGGTCTGATTCTCCTGGAAAGATCAGCCCTGGGCTGACAGAGTGCTTGGGTTCTGCTGCCTCTAGAATTTCTATGGAGGAGGGGCTTAGGGTCAGCTATCTGATTGAAAGGGGAATGGCAGAGCATGATTTGTGAAAATATTTCTGGGGGTGACTGTGGGGGGAGCTGGTCGACCAGGATTGCAGGAGGCGGGGGACACTCCCCAAGGCAGTCCCTGACACAGACTCTGCCTAACCTTAAGCTTGGTCTTGCTGCATGACCTTGGGCAAGTCACCGTCCTGACCTGGGCGCCCTTCTGTGGGTTGGGTTAACCCCAGCATCAGTGTGTGTGAGAGTGTGGGCATTGCTGAGTGAGACGAGGGGATGGCGGGGGCGGTCCATAGCTTTGTGAGGCTGGGCTGGGACTCATTCGTGGACAGTGTCGTGTTGGGGGTACAGGAAAGTGGTCAGGAAGCAGGGAGGTGATTTTCTTCCAGGACTGTGGCCTCCTGATGAAGGATGTTGGGAGCCTTTAATGAGATTACTAATATCATCATAGCAACTCATATTTACTGACTGCTTGAATGTAGCAGACATGGCTCTATGCATTACATGCATGATTTAATTTACTTCTTACGACTCCTTGTCAAATAGGTCCTATTATCCGCATTTTGCAAAAAGAGCAACTGAGATTTTAAGACCTTATGGAGCTTACAGCTCATCAGCAATGCGACCAAGGTCTGGACCTAGGTAGTCTGTCTCTGTGACCAACCTCCTGGACCCCGGCTCGAAACTACTGTTGAGGGGACGGGGCTATTTATCAGCCTCCTTGTGCATCTCAACTAGCTTGGCCAAACCCTAGCCAACAGTGAGAGATTGGTCCTCCCTTTAGAACATGACCTGTATGCAACAGTCTACTGTTTATCTGTGTGATGTTATGATGACAGCGCTCGGCAGAGGGGGAGGTCTAGTCAGAGCTCCCTCTCTGAGGGAGAGGCAAGATGGGGACTCTATCTGCTTCATTCACTGTTTTATCTCAGGGCTTGGCACATAGTAGTTGCTCAATAAATATCTGTGGGATCAATATACAAGTGTGTACATGTGGTCTTCCTCCTTATTGACATCAGGCCCTGGAGCATGAGAATGACCTGTGGGGGTCAAGACCAGCTCTGCTCCCATAACTCCTCATCTGGTAGTCCTCTTCTCCCTTGGTCAGAGCCCTTCTTGGCTTGAGAGCACAGGAAAAAAAAAATAGCCAAGAGCATCCTCATCTGTAAAATGGACCAAGGAAACCCTCTTCACCTGGCTGAAGGGAAGCTAAGTGAGGTAACAGGACAGGTATGGATGTGGTCTGCCACCTGTCATTGTGTCAGTGTGTGTGTGTGTGTGTGTGTGTGTGTGTGAATGTATGAGTCAGCCTGGTCTCAAACAGTTAAGGGATGAGGTCAGAGCCTCTAGCACAAGGCAGGCCAGACTGTTGACTGCCAGTGCCCTGGACCAATCCCCAGGGGCTGGGGATCTGGCTGGTGAGAGGAAGCAGGAGGGGAGAGTCACTGAGGGAGGCAGGAGAGAGATCTGGGGAGAGAGATTCCTGCACAGTAGGCTTTCCTAAGCCTCACCACTGGTCCGGAGTGTAGAGGGGAGACAGGATGAAGGCATGTGGGGAAGATTTAGGAAGGAGGAGTGTGGAGCCATCTTGTCATTCTGGGCCTGGAAGCCAGCAGAAGACCCTGGCTGGGGCAAAGGGACAATATTGAGAGGAGGTGTGTGTGGGGCCTGGGACCTGGGACCTCATGTATGCAGTGATGGAGATGCTTCTTTTGGTCAGATTCCCTGATGGGTCCCCTCTGCTGGCCTTAATGCAAAAGCCAGCCCCTTCCCAGGTGGCTCTCTCCCTCTGGGTTGACTTTTCTCTGAAGGTGGCTCTTGACCCATTAAAGAGGCACAAACCTTTCACCCCTGATACCTGGCCTTGGGAATGAGGGCGTGAACAAGAAGAATTAATTGTATTTTCAGGCTAAAGTCACCACTTAGAGTGGCAGCTAGCCCCGGGGAGGGCAGCAGCCATGAGTTAAATGCTTCCTAAGTACACGACTGAGCTGGAAGAAGAGAGTCTAGAACCACTGCCAAATTTGCTCACCCATGATGGACCTTAACCAGTCGCCCCTCTTTAGCCAGACTGTGTCAGAGCCTGGCCGGCAGCAGACTGCTAAGCGACAGAGGTGCTGCCCTGCCCTCCTCCCCGCATGCCCCCAGCTCCTCGCTCCTGGTGCTCCCCTCCCTTTTTCCTTTCTTCTCTCTCCCTCCCTCCCCCATCCTTTGAGGCATCACCATGGTACCACAGCAGAGCAGAAACCCAGCGAGATTCACCCACCTCTCCCGCCTGCCTGCCTGGAGCCCAAGCTCTTGCCTCACGAAGCTTGCTGCGCCCCCTGCTTCGCCATCCCAGCATCTCGCTCACGGAGGTGGCAGGGCAGTGTTGTGCTGAGGGTAAGGAGAATGGGGTTCTAAGTACAACTGGACCCATAAATCTCCCTTCTGCAGCCATGAACCTGTCCATTCCCCTCTCTCAGCCTCAGTCTCTCCATCAGTCCAATGGGAAGGTTCCTTTCTAGATCCAATGTGACTTCTACCTGGCCGCTTCTTGACAATTTGGATTCCCTTTGCATGTCAGGACCCAGTTCTCAAATCTCCAACCACCAACCCAGCAGCCCATTGCTCCATCTCCTCCTCTTTCATATCTCAGCAGCAATCACCGATCACCGCTAGCCTTGTGGCTGAGGTCGGAGGTCAGAGAACTCTCATCGGACAGCTCAGTGAGCAGCTGATTACCTAGGGACAGGAGACTGTCAGGCTGCTGGAGACTGCCTGGCTCCTTCCGGGCAGTTGAGCAGGGGCCCTGGGTCAGTCTGGGTGGAGCTGCAGGTGTGTTCTGTGGAGATGAGGTGAACCCCTTGCCGTTGGCTTTGAAAACCCCTAAGCTGCACAGGTTTGAATGACCTAATGGGAACTGACCACCACCTCCCCAGCTGTCTGCCTAGGAACTAGCAACTCTGCAAGGATCAGAGCTGCTGGCCCTGGTTCCTCCCCACATTATGGAATCTGAGGCACCTGGCACAGGTGCCCATCGGTATCCATATATTGCCTAGACGTAGGGCTGAGCTCTCCCGCGTAGGAGTCCAAAATACTAAAAATATAGGGAGGGCCCTCCGGGCCCCTGCACCTGTCAGGGCCACATTCACTGACTGGAGTGGCTATCCCTGTGCCCATTTGTCCCAGAACAGACCTGGGGCTCCCTGCCTGATCTCCTGCTTGGCTTCTGGCCCAACACCCACCTTAATATCCAGTTTGTCCATTTAGCCAGCAGCCTGGTTCAGTACATCCTGGGGGTGCTGAAGGTGGACAGGAGCGGCTGGATTCAGGGTGCCCTGAGGGAGGAGAGAAGGAGGTTCTGGGACTGGAGCCCCAATTAAGGGGTGGTAACCTTCCACAGGATACTGGTGACAGGGGCTGCCTCCCGGCCCCCTGCCCTTCCCACTCTAACCTTAGAGTGCTGGGGGGCTCTGCTTGCTACCTGGCAGCCTAATCCTTTCTGGGCTCCAGGTAGTCAGTTTCCCAAGCGGGTCTCCATCTCCTCTGCCGGTTGAAGCCCAGAAAAACATCAGGTGCATCCACTGAGAGCCAGGGGACAGAGTGTTTGGAGCAGCCAATGTCCAATGCTACAGTGCTCCCTTGGCCTCTAGACCCCTCCTTGGACACCTCCTCTCCAGGACCCACCCCCATTTCTGTCTCATCCTGGCCCCTGCCCTACCACCGAGGACGCTGCTTCTTTTGCCTCCACCTCAGCAGAGCCCCTCCCAAATGCACTCACCATGGGGTCGGAGAGGGGTCTGTAGGGTCCTCAGCCCCACTGCTTCTCCGGGCCGGCAGCGTCTCCTGGGACCCAAACACCTGGCTCCCGGGGGGAGCTGCGCCCTGTGCTGGCAGCGGGAGAGGCACAGCCAGTGATTGGCATGTCCCACCCCCTGGCACGCCAGCCTGGGGGGGAGGGAAGAAGGGAAAGAGAGGGAGGGAGGAAAGGGAGGAAAGGAAGGGAGGGGGAGCTGGAGGGAAGCCTCAGGCAGCATCTGGGGTTGGACTAGGTCCTGGAGCATTGCCCCCTCCTCCACCAGGGCACCCACTTTGGGCCCTGAGAGGGAGGAGGCAGGACATGAGGAAGGCAAGCCCAGCAAGGCTAAAAGTCCAGGACGGGAGAGAAGGCGGATACAGGGAGACAAACACCCACACCCACTGCACACAGACTCGGCGGCACACACACACCCTCACAAAGGCACACTCTGTTTCCCCAGGCTCCTTCCCCCACCCACCTTCGAGCCCCCAAACCGGTGCACCATGCCCCAACACACATGCCCTGGTATTCACATGCCTGCTTCCCTCGCACACATGCCCTCCCCCCTGCACATGCCCACGCGCCCACCCACCCACCCAGGCACACACCCTGCTCTTCCTCCCTGCTGGGAGGGAGCTAGATTCCTTCTGTTTGGAAATGACACATTGGGCCTCACGTGAGAGGCTCCAAGTTGGAACCAACCCAGAGGGCTGGCGCACCCGCCCCAGGGCTGAGCGGACGTGCCCGCGTGCTGGGCTGGTGCTCTAGCATCTGCCCATGCCAGCATAGTCCTGGTGTGAGGCTCTAGGGGTGTCTTTTCTGTGGGGATCAGTGGGAGGCTGTGTGCTTGCCCCAGGTGCTGTGGAATGGCGGGCATGTGTGTGTCCCTACATACTCATGTCACCATGCAGCCTGTGTAAATGCAGGTGTGACCCTGTTGATGTGGAGGAAGTATGCATGTGCGTGTGTCTGTATCGGGAGTGTGTCTGAGTGTTGCCCAACTATGGAACTTGCTAATTCTGACAAGCAAGGCAGTTTCTACCCTCTTTTCCTGCTCCACCCCCAGCTTCCCCTTGGAAGACAGACAGACAGGTAGACAGACAGCTCTCCTCCCAGCTTGTCAAACTCAGTCTCCCCCGATTCCCACTCAGGGCTCACAGGTGTGTCCCTGGGAAGTGCAGAACTGCTCCTTCCCACCTCCCTCAGCCCTGCTGCTTTGGCCAGCACCCCTCCTCCCAGGTCCGTTTGGATTTCTGTGTTGAGTTTCCTCAGAGATAGAACCCCTGGGGGGCCCTTTGCCATAGAGACCTGGGTCCTGCACCGCCCTGTCTGGCCCTAGAGACCTCCTGGGGAGCTGACCACAGGAGAGTTGGGGAGGTGACAGGGACTGCCTGCTGGGGCTGCTGTGTTCTTTGCCCCACGGGCTGTGCCAAAGCCCTGGGGTGGGAGGTGGGAAGCACTGAAATCGTTATCCCCATTATGTAGGTGAGAAATGAGAAAGCTGAAGACGGGATTCATGCAGCGGGCACCTGTTAGGACTCACGTCCAGGAGCTCTAAACCCTGGGCTCGGTAGCCTGGGACACCGGATTGGGCTGAGGCTTGCTCCACTCCTTTCTTTCCTCTACCCATTTTCCAAAAGAGCACCGCTTTCCAATGCTCAAGTCGGAGGGTAATTTGGGGCTTTCTCATTCAGGAGCCCAGTTGCCTAGGGAGCCAGGTAGAACAGAAACTAGAGTCCCTGGGGCTTGGCCAGCGGCCACTGGTGCCGGTAATGGGTACACGTGGCAGGTACATGTGGGGGCATCTATACTTTTGAGAAGCTGGGGCTCCAGTAAGCACCCGTATGCCTCGTTTCTTTTAAGCTGGGCAGAGACTGCAGCTCAGAGAGAAATTTGAGGAGCCCTCGCCCCCGACCCCAGGATCACAGTCGGTCAGTGTTGACTCATAACTCAGCCGGTCCCTGCCTGCGGGCTGCCCCCTGCTGGGCTGTCCCGGCTTTGCGGATGCGCCTTGGGCGCGCGGTGGGGCTGCGTGTACTTGTGCGCGTACACGTGGCTGAGTGTGGGGGTGTCAGGCCTCCACACTCAACATCCATTTCCGAGTCTGAATCAGACGCTCCTTACCCCTCCCCCCCCAATCTCCTTGGTCTCTCTTTTCTCTTCTCCCACCGCCTCTGCGCACGTCCCTTTAGAAATAAAAACACTTATTTGGTGGGCGGGAGGGGAGGGTGTCCAGCTTTCCCCTGCCTCCTCCTGAGTGCCCCGCTCTGTCCCACGAGTCTAAGCGGCCGCGGAGACGGGGGGATAACGCCCCCCACCTAACCCCTGTTACTGTATAACTCTTGCATCCCGCCTAGACTTGGCTAGGTCCCCTTACTAGATGGGGAAACTGAGGCAGGAGGAGAGAGAGGAGGTAGGGCGGGGAGAAGCGCTCCCGCCCGGCTCGCTCACCACCCCCGCACCCGCGCCCGATTTAGCCGCAGGGAGGCTGGGAACATTGTCTTTATTTTAAGCCGCCGAGTGCGGCACGAACGGGGCTGCTCGCGACAAAGGGCTTCGCTAAGCGGCTGCAGACAGCGCACATGGGGGTCCAGGCCCGCCCCCGCGTGACTCCCCAGCCGCCTTGACCCTCTCTCGTTTTCCTTTGTCCAGGTCATGCCAGGCAGAGTTCTAGGTCTCAGCTCCTGCTAGTTAATATTTTTAGTACCCCGAGGAAGGATGCACTCCTCCAAACCACCACGGGATCGCGGGGGTCGCCCTTTGGGTGGCTGGACCCAATCTTAGTCCTTTCACGGTGGAGGAGGAACCTGCATGGGCAAGTTAGTGCTCCTCTCTAGGTCGTGGATGTGGGGTTGGGAGATAGAAATACCTTCCCTGATGGGGTTGTTTGACGACTGACTAGTTAGGCTTGTACGGTTAAATGTGGCACGTGTCTCCGCTAAAAATGAAAGGCATTATTATCATTATCATTAATTTGTGGTGTCCCGATTAAACACAGGGCAGTCCGGGCATCCCAGGGAAGCATTCTACTGAGGCTACAAACTCAGCCAGTGAAAGCTATTAGTTATTTATATGTATTGAACACTTCCTACGAGCCAGCCCCTGTGGTAAGCGCTCCATATTCCTTAACCATTGGCTGCTCACAATTTTATGAGGGAGGCTTTATTATTGTTGCTGTGTTATGGATGAGTAGATTTACCAGCTGTGCATCCCAAAGAATTTCTTGGAGGGTACAGTCGGTGAAGTGGGATCATGCAGGCCTACAGTTACAGAGACCTGTGGAACCGAAGTGGGTTTAGCCAGCCCCGGTGGCCCACAACTGTAATCTCAGCGGCCCAGGAGGCTGAGTCAGGATGTTCTCCAAGTTCAAAACCAGTTTCAGCAACTTACTGAGACCAGTCTCAAAATTAAAAAAAAAAAAAAAAAAAAAAGGGCTGGGGTTGTGGCTCAAGTGGTAGTGCACTGACAGCATGAGTTCGATCCTCAGCACCACATAAAAAAAAATAAAGATATTGTGTCCACCTAAAACTAATCTATCTATCTATTTTTTTAAGAAGTTAGTCTAGGCTGAAGGCCTCCCTGAGTGGAGAGGAAGTAAGCCAGCTCAGGGCACATACTCCCTGATGGGTCGCCCCTCTTAAGATTAAACCCTTACCCTGACCTGAATCCAGGCCAGAAACTGAAACCTAGCTAAACTGGTCAGTTCACAGTACTGATTCTACTGCTCTAGGAGATGGAGGCAGGAATGGGAGATTCTGAATGTGAATGTGAAGCTCAGCTGGGGTTCCGGTTTGTGGTCTCACCTGTTGCCTCCATTTGGAGACAAGGCACCTCTTTGTGTCCCCTCCATTGCTGTCCTCCCCCCCCTTCCCCGAGAGACTAATTCTTTATATATAGATGGACACAATACCTTTATTTGTTTATCTTTACATGGTGCTGAGGATCGAACCCATGCTAGGCAAGTGCTGTACCACTGAGCCACAACCCCAGCCCCCCAAAATATCATTCTTAAAAGGAGAAACTAAAATCCAGGGTGGGGCTGCGGATACAGGTGACTCAGCGAGGGGGTCCGGAGCCCCGCTGCCCAGGCCAGACACAGACACAACAAACTCATCCTCTTGGGACAGGAAGCTGAGGTTTTCCGAGTCTGGCTCCAAAGTTGAGCCCGGGGGAAGTCAGAATTCCCCTCCATGCTGGAAGCTTCACCTCCCCAGCCCAGCTCCGTGCAGGGCACCTCCGCACAGAGCATTGACCTGGAAGCAGCCCTGATCGCCACCTGGAAGCTTCTGAAAAAAGTTTGGGTTTGGGGCGGCTTGCTGTTTTCCAGAGTAGCCTGGGAATTGGGCAGAGCGCTCCCCGGTTCGCCTGGTCAGAACAGCTGGCGACACCGTTGAGTTGATGTGGCACACAGGATCCAGCCGGGGTGGGAACTGAGATAATGTCAGACTGGGCCTTGGGGAAGAACAGCGTTCCCATGGGGGCATCCCTGAACGTCCTCAATCCCTGTCTCACCTCCGAGTTCAGGTCACTCGCCCACACCTGAGAGTTGGAAACACTGTGGTGCAGCTCAGATTGAGGAAGAAAGCATTTTCCCCAACCTCGAGGCCAGTGCCTCGGCTCTAATTTCTACCAAAGTAACTCGAAAAATCAAGGAATGGCGTCGACTGTTTCGATTGGCCAATGATAGTTCCCTTGGCAACGACCCTAAGCTTTCTGCCACAGGGTAGTTGCATTCAGGCCCAGGTCTAGGTCCCACGTCAAATTGGTGAAATTGCTGGGGAAAAGTCCTTCCGGGCTTCGAGTGGGAATTTCCCTATCAGGACGGACCTTAAAGTTTCTCTCTGTCTGCAGAGGAATCCTGGGGTCCAGGGCCATGGTGTGGTGCGCCAGGGTTGATTTCCTGGTCCCCGCCCTTGGCTATGCCAAGTTTGCTTCCTTCTCTAGAACTCACTCCCCCAATCCTAGAGACGTCCTAGAGTCCCCATGGAAAGAAGTCCACATTAGTGAGGGATGGGAGGGAACCAGGTGAGTGGCCCTCAGCCACCTTCTACTCATTTCTCCCAGAGACCCTAGCTCTGGCCCAGGTGCAGCAAGTACATCGGTGGGCAGGGGTTGCCCCTTACCTTCCCACCTAGGCACTGTGAACCCTAAGACCACAGGCTTCCAGTGATTTTTGGCTTCAGAGTCCACTGCTGGCGGTGGCCACTGTGGTGGTGCCCATGACCTTGCATGATTCCCAGCGCTCAGCCTAATGACCAGCCTAGCTTCAGGCCCAGGAGGGGCTGGGTGAGAGGCAGGGGTGCCTGGGATCTAGGGGTGCCCAGTATTGAATTGTGCATTTTCCTTGCAGGGGAGAAATAACATAGAGCTCCTTCATGTCCTTACAGGTTAGTCCTCTCATTGGAGGAGGTGGGTAAAGGATGGTACAGAATTAAAGATCAGAAGATAAATAGGAGCTCGCTGTCATTTACTGAGCCCTTATTACTGACCACCATATTCATAAGCTCTGAACCTGTGCATGTTGTCATTTAATCTCCATAACAGCCCATGATGTAGGGGCAATTATGGTCCCCATTTTACAGATAGAAAACTGAGGTCCAGAGAGGGTAGGTTAACTCATTGGGTCCTCTTGACTCCTCCAGTTTGTGGGTTTTGCCCCCAGCTTGGTACCTGACTTAGAACACTTCCATGTAGGAGGGAGGGGTATACTGGGAAGTCACTAAGCCAGTTTCCCCATCTGTCATTCTGCAGTCCCGTTATTTAACAAACACTTGCAGAGCACTAGTTATCAGTGTTTTACTTGTTTTAGCTCATTTAATGTTTGTAATTATCCAATGAAATAGGTAGAATTCTTACCCTTATTTTATAAATGAGATGTTCAGTAACCTAAGATCAGACAGGTAGTAGGTGTAGAGCTAGGTAGGTCCACTCCCAATGACTGCTTCTGCCTTGTCCTAAAGATCCCCCAGGGCTGGAGTTGTAGCTCCGTGGAAGTGCACATGCCTAGCATGTATGAGGCACTGGGTTCCACATACACATACAAATAAAAAAAAATAAAGGTCCATCAACAACTAATATTAAAAAAAGAAGATCCCCCAAATATCATTGTCCTGCGTCCTCCTCACTTGCCCCTCTCTTTTCCCTCTCCCCACTCTTGACTAGGGGGCAATCAGCCTTTTTGCTAAGGTCTAACCAGACCCTGGGGCCCTCCTTCCCAGCCCCCTTGGCGCCTCCTGTCCGCCTCCTGTCCGCCTCAGCACTGAGGGAGGCTTGACCAGGGCAGGGATTGATGAGGATGAGAGGACCTTGGAGGCTGGCTGCTTGCTTAGCCACCGGCTCACGCCTTGATTAACCAGGCACAATCAAGTTAGGGCTCCAGCTTCTGAGTTGTAGGGGGTGGGGGAGGGCCTGGTGGCTACAGCTGCTGCTTCCTGGCGTGGAAGGGGTTTGCAAGAGGCTGAAACCCCCTGAGGAGACAGAGAAGGAGCTGTGCTTAGCCTGCAGGGACAGGGAGCCTGTGAACCTTGGGGGTGGGGGAACCAAACTCCCTACCCTTCTTGTTCTCCGTAGTCCCCTTTCCACAGAGGTCAAAGGCTGGGCACGTGTCAGTCCTAGGCTTTGCCCAAGAAGGGAAGGAAGCCCCTCCCTGAGGGTTACCTCCCAACAGGAAAAGGCAGCAAGGCTGGGAGATAGGTAGGGACCCGGCTGTGTTTTGGATGGTGGAGGACAGCCCACGCGGGTCTCAAGTCTTCTCACTTCTGGGGTGAGTGTGTGTCTCTGTACTTCCCCACAGGTCTGTGAACAACATCTCTCTTTAGCACATTTCCGACCTGATCTAGCTTTTTCTGCCTCGACAGCTAGTGTGGTGATTCTGCCCACCACTTGGATAAGAACCCAGCTGTAGCTCCAGCCCTCCTGGTGGGGACCGTTTATTCCTTTGCCTTGCATTCATTCAGGAGGTGGGCCCCCAGAGTTTGACTAGTTGAAAAATCACACAGTGCAGCCCATACATGTTTTAATTCCTCCAGATTGGTAATGAAGCCTCATCCTAAGAGAACATTCTGGAGTCTATGTCCAGATCTGTGTTCAATACTGGGACAGGAACAGGATTTGAAACCGGGCGCGGTGGGGGGCGGTGGGGGGACTTTTGCACTAGATGGGGAGAGAAGATGATCTTGGAAAAGGCTTCAGGCAAATCAGAGCCCACAACATTTCCTGGGGGGGCGGGGATAAGGTGAAGAAAGAAAGAGAGCTAGGTGGTCAGTAGAAGCCGGCCCCCGCGGGGAGGGGGGAGGCCTGTGAGGAAGACAGTCTGATCCAGAGTTTTCGTACTAGTCAAACCCTATCTAGAACTTTGGGGAAGAAAAGAAGTCCATATCTGTCTCCTACTTTCAGTCTCCTATCTACAAATGGGGCGAGGCTAGGGTTAAGATGGACTCCAGGGTCTCAAGGCCTTTCCCAGCTCTGGTGTCCTTTTAAGAGGGGACACTTGGGATTTCACTCGGTTCTGTCTTTCTCAGCAGATCCTTTCTTTTCTCCAAGCTTTGGTTTCCCCAGAAATAGAATGGGGAGTCAGGCTAACTCAGTGCTCCTCAAAGTCTGTTTCATGGAAGTTGGTCGGTGTTACTTACAGGAAGAAGACCTTCTGTGATAAAATAGGAAAGTTGTTAGGCTTTTCTTTACTGCAGGAACTGACCAGAGCCTTTATTTTAAAAATATTTTTAGTTGAGGATGGACACAATGCCTTTATTATACTTATTTTTATGTGGTGCTGAGGATCAAACCTAGTGCCTCACATAGGTGAGGCAAGCACTCTGCCACTGAGCTGTGACCCCAGCCCTGACCAGAGCCTTTCAATGGAGAATGTGCATCAAGAGTCCTGAAAGGCAGAGACACAACATGCTTCCCAAACTCATTTCACCACAGGATTGTTTTCACCTGGAGCATCTCATGGGACTGGCAGCTGAGAGACATGCTTGGGTCACTCTGGACCAAGTTATTGAGAAATCTTCTGGCTCTGTCCTGTGATTGAGGCATCTCCTTCCACATGTCAGGTCCAAATTATCATCATTATTATTATTTTTAGGACAAGGGGTTGAACCCAGGGGCACTGTGCCACTGAGCCACATCCAGACCTATTTTGTATTTTATTTAGAGTCAGGGTCTCGCTGAGTTGCTAAGCGCCTTGTTTTTGAACTTGCAATCCTCCTGCCTCAGCCTCCTGAGCCACGGGGATTATAGGCAGGTGCCATGAGCCTGGCAAGATCTGAATTCTTGACCCCTTTAAGGGCTCCTTTCCTGGGCCCCAGCCTTTCCCAGACACTGCCCACTCTGGGTCCCTCACTCTTCTTTCCTGGGAGTGCCCTTCCTGTGGCCTCCCTGGTCCATCCTCCTAAAGGACTTAAACTTCAATCCAGCTGCTCCTTCCCTGATCCTTTCTGGTTCCCAGAGGACCTGAAGGGCACCGTCTGGGTTCTCCTGGTAAGGGGTCAGCCCGGGCATGTGGTTTCCTGGTTCCCAGTCCCAGGCCTAACCCTAACATTCCCATACTCAGTCTCAAGCTCCCAGCCCCAGTCCTGTCAACCGGGCTCATTCCCCAGCCTCCTACATGAGAATCTCCTGGTTCCCAGATCCAGATCCTATACCTTAATCTGTAGCTCTAAGCCCCAACCATGGCTTCCAACCTCTCTCTCCAGAACAGTGTCTGAGGTTCTGGGTTCTCGAGGGTTAATAGGCAGCCCCTTTCCTCTTCCTGGCTGCAGCTGTAACCTACTTGGTTTCTGGGCCTGAGCCAGGGGCCTGGGCCAGAGGAGAGCAATTGAGCATATTGGCAGGATGAAGGGTGAACCCCAGGAGATGAGGACAAGTATTTACAGTGAAACTGCCCCAATCCCCAGCCTGGTTCAAGGTGAGAGAACTCCTTGGAGGAAAAATATAGATTATAAACAGGAACATTCTAGTGAGGTAAATGGTGGGAAGTGGGGGCTGGAGACTTATTAGTCCATTTTTTTTTGTTGTTGTTGCTAATAACACAATACCATACAGTGGGTGAATGATAAAGTAAAGAAGTTTATTTTGGCTCAAAGTTCTGAAGTTCCAAGGTGGAGGGCCACATCTGGAGATGGGCTTCCTGCTGGCAGACTCCTCAGGCAGTGCCGGGCTTCACGTGGCAAAAGATGGAGTCTGTGTGCACGTGTGAGGCTTTTGGTCTCCCTTTTTCTTTTTCATTTTTTTGTTTAAAAACCAGAACAATTTAATGTGTGTCTAATTATTGAAAATTTCAGGATAAACTGGGTACTCCTACAGCTGCCTTCTTAGGTTTAGGTCTTGTTTCTCACCGTGAATCTTCCATATACAATTTTTAGGTGACTCATTTGACCAGTTCTGGTAGTCTTTTAGCCTTGGCACTGCAATTTTTGCTTTCTCTTGGGCTTGGCAGGATAGTCACAATTGCCACAGGTTAATTCCGAAGGGGGAATGCCTCAGAGCCACAGCAGTGGCACCATGTATGTGTCTTGTTAGGACACTTTCCTAATGATGATGCTACCCTTCACCATCTTACTTCACCCTGTGAATACCTCACAATGGGGATCAAACGTCAGCACCAGCTTTGGAGGGGACAAACCATGTTTAAACCCTAGCATTTTGCCCCTGGTCTCCCAAAGCTCTTATTCTTTCACATACAAATTCAATCATCCCATCCAAATAGTCCCAGAGTCTTAACTTGTTCCAGCAATAATTCAAGAGTCCAAAGTTCAAGATCATATCTGAAACTCACAGCCTTCTAGCTGTGAGCCTATAAAATCAAAGCAAATTATGGACTTCTAATAGCCAATGGTAGGAAAGGCCTGAAGTGTACATTCCCATTTCAAAAGGGAGGAATAGGCAAATACAAAGGAGAATGCATCCTGAAGCAAGGTTGAAATCCAGCAGGGCAGACATTAAATTCTAAAGCTCTAGTATGGCATCTTGTGCACACTGGTGTAAGAGGACTCTTGGGGGCCTACCTCTCTGGCTTTGCTGGCTGTTGCCCAAATGGCTGCTCTCTGGGACTGCGTGCTAATGCCTGCAGCTTTCCTGGGTGGGCGTGGCATGGTGTTGGAAGCTTTACCTTTCTGGGTGCCCACTGAGGCTCCATTCCAAAGCTCCACTAATCACCACCCCACTGGGCATTCTTTGCAGCGACTCTGTGGCAAACTTCTGCTTGGCCTCTTGGGCCTTCCTGTGAAATCTTGATGGGAGCCACCATGACCCCATACCTCTTATTTTCTGTCGGTCTGCAAAGTAGCTCCACGTGGATATCAGAGTCTGCTGCCTGAGCAAGCCCTACACAGGGGTCTATTTGAATTATGGTAATGGTGCACTTTGCTGGAAAGCAGGAATCCCTAGGAAGCCCTGGACAGCAAGCCTGGGGTTCAGTCCTTAAAACAAAAGTGAACTTCTAGACCTCTGAGCCTGTAAAAGAAGGAGCACCCGGGAAGATTTCTGGGGTGCCCTCAAGGCCTTTTCCCAATTAGCACAGACTCCCTTTTAACTGCGCTGCTCTGTATCCTGGCTGCATCTTTCCATCTTAAACAGCTTTTTGCTCTCTCCCTGGCTAACCTGTAAAGTTTCAAAATCATTTCACTCTGCTTTTCATCTCATTGTAAATCTAACTAAAGCAGCCAGTAATACCCCATGCACGGCCTGAATGCTTTGTTGTTTTGGAATTTCTGCTAAAAATAGAGTCAATCACTATTAATTTCAGCCTTCCATAAAGTCTTAGGGCATCGTCACACTGTATCCAAGTTCTTTGCCATGGTATCCAAGCAGGATACCTTGATTCTAGTGGAATCCTCATTTACATCTGAGATTAGGTCCCTAGGCTTATCTTGGGAGCCTTCCCTCGTATTGCCCATCACGCTCCATTGATAGCATTCTAGGCCTTTTGAAACCCTTCCCTCCAACCTTTCTCAATCCCTGCCTCTAACCCAGTTCCAAATATACTTTTATGCTTTTAGGTGTTTGTTATTAGCACTGATCTCACTCCTGGTTCCCCCTTTTCTGTATTCGTCTGTTTTTTTCTTACTATAATGAAATAACTGAAGCAGGCTGAATTTATAAAGAAAAGAGATTTTTTTAAAAACTAAAAATTTATGATACTGATAGTTTAAGCAGCAAGTGTAGGCTCTGGCGAGGACCCCATTGAATCCATAGTGGGTGGCAGTGGCGGGAGTGCATGTGGGAGGGGTACATCACATGCCACACAGAAGCCAGAGAGAGACTGGGTGGAGCCAGGTGCAGGCTTGCATAACAACTGTCCTACCAGGGCCAGGAGAAAGGCCTTAATCCCTTGTACCTGCAACCACCTAAGGACCCCCCACTAGGCCCCACCTCTCAAAGTTTCCACCACCTTGTACATCCCCACACTGGGGACCAAGCCACCAGACGTGAATCTTTGGAGCTTAAACTACATCCAAACTGTCTCAGGGAGAAGAGATAGATGTATAGACTTAAGGAGAAGACAGAAGGGGCAGGTATAAAGGCCAGTCAAAGAACATCACAAAATGGTCTGAGCTGGTCAATCTCTAAGGAGCCATTTGCAAATGGGGAAACTGAGGCCCAAACCCAAATTGTCTCCTCACATTACAACCTCAGTTTGTAGTTTCCAAAGTGCTTTCTCTCCATCACTTCTTCCTCCTTGAAATACTTTTTGGGCTTAGCCTCTGGGGACACTCCTCTAGGGTGTTCCCTCCAAACTTTCTGACTATGGTTCCTTACTCCCCTTTGCTGATATTCCTCAGTTTTCCACTCTCTAAACTTTGGAGATCTGGTTCTGACTTTGGACCTTTGCACCTGCTCTCTGGGTGAGCTCATGCCACCCACACACATACCATTGATCCCAGCTCCTGCTCTTCTTTGAAAACCAGGCATGTAGATTTCCTGATCTGTAAAACAGGATAATAGTAGCTCTATGTCATGGAATTGCTGTGAGGGTTAAATGAGTCCAGACATATAAAGTGTTGGCTAAGTGAGCACTGTTTTTTTGGTGCTGCTGGGGATAAAACCCAGAGCTGCATGCATGCTAGGCAAGCGCTCTACCACCAGGCTACACCCCAGCCCAGAGGGAGCACTAGACTGCAGCTGTGATTACTGTTATCACTGTCATTATTGCTGCCTGCCAGCTCCATTTGGATGTCTAGAATCATCTCAGACATGACTCATCCCCATCCCCAAACTTGCTCTCGATGCAGCCTTGTCCATCACAGTAGATGGCAACTCCGTCCTTCCAGTACCTCGGGCCAAAAGACGTCGGAGTCATCCTTGACTCCGTTTTCTCTCTCACATCCCAAATCTAATTCACCGGAGGAGTCCTGTGTCTCTTCCTTCAACATATCCAAGTGTGGCCACTGTGGCCCTCGCCAGTGTTTCTCTTGATGGATTTCTGCCCCCACATTTGTCTGCTTCTGTCCAGACCCGTCTTCAGTCTGTTCTTAACATAGCATCAGAAGGATCTTTTCTTTCTCAGAGTGAAGCCAGGGTCCTTTTAATGACCTGAGTGGCCTTGGAGCAGTCTCCGCTTTCTCCTTGACCTCCTTCCTGCCACCGCTGCTCACGGCTCTGCTCCAGCCACGATGGCCTTGCTGTTCTCAGGACACAACAACCACCTTCCTGCCTCAAGGACCTTGTACAGCTGTTACCTTGCCCAGGTGATAGTAAACAGTCAGGTTTCTACAAATAAAGATTATGGGAGAGATTGTGCAAGAGCAGGGGCTTGGGTCAGTGGGCCACATAGACAGGAGCCCAGAGACCTTTGGCAGGGGCCAGATCATAAAAGTTCCTGAGGACTCATGCAGTCAAGGAAGGTATATGTGTGCAGGGAATGGTGGAGACTAAGGTGAGACGAGGAGCAGAATTTAAGGGGGTGCCAAAGAACTCAGCAACCATGATAAATATTTTAACAAGTCAAAATTTATATAAAAATTTATGATGAATGAAATATCAAACATTAATTAAAGATAAGATCAGACAGGACTGGGATTAGGGTGAGGCAAGAGAGGTGAATCCAAGTGTAGTGTCTCACTCATTTCATGCTAAACCTGACCCTGTACTGTAGGTCAGTGACTCAAGATTCTTCTGGAACCATCGGGGGATGGGCTGAACAGAGACCTCATGCAATGGTTCAGGGAGAAAATAAGATGCAGAGGCATGGCCCAGGGGAGTAACTGTGGGTGAGACAGGAGTCCCACTGGCCTGAAAAATGGACTCGAGACTCTTGCCTCAGAGCAATGAATGAGATAAAGGTCAGAAACACTGTGCTTAGTGATGGTGCAGGTTTGGTTGGGAAGCTGGTTGGGTAAAGATCAGGGAGAGGCAGCGCTGTGTGGGTGATCACCTGTTTTGATGCAGACTGTCCTGAATTTGTCATTCCTCCAGGAAAAGGAGGATGCAGCAGGTGGAGAAGTGAGGGAATGCAGGGAAATCTTCTCATTCCCAGCTGAGGCGGGATCAGGAGAACGGAACCTTGAGGTGACCCTGGTGACAGGGTCTCAGGGGTTGGAGGTGTGCTGGTGGTCTAAGGGCTGAGTTCATAGACTCAGTGAAAATGGGCTTGGCCAAGGTTAAGAGCTCTTCAGGGATCAGGGAATGGAAAAAAGATGGGTCTAGAAACTGGGATCTTGACCAAGTATCTGTTGTACCCCTATGCCCTGGGTCTTCAGAGGCACGCTTGCCCCCCTGCCCCTGCAGAGGTGCGGGTCAGGCCGGTTCTCTTCTTCTCCTCCTTGGGGTGGGGACAATGTGTGCCTGACTCTGGATGTGGCAGAAGTCAGACTCCCTGGCCCAGGGTAGGGTCCCATTAGCTCAGGAAGGGACCAGATCAGGGCTTGGGTGAGGATGGACCTGGATGAACTGCTAATTTTTGTCATTGAGCAGCCGCAGCTTGTGTCTAAGTCACTTCTGCCTCTCTTCAGTCACTGCCAGGACTCCTCATGACCTCCACCCCCAGGTTCTTCCCGAAGTGAGGACCAGAACTGGTACTCGGACTAGAAACCCCGAGTTCTGTTCTCAATTGCAGATCATGGCCGTCCTCCGTCCCTCTCACTCCATCTCTCTGATGCCACCAGTTCCTACCAGCCCAGGACGGGGCAGGGCCTGAGGGATGGACGATGGAGAGGTCAGATCTCAGAGACTGTTTTCTGGAGCTTCACCACTGCCAGCCTGGAGGCACATTACTGGAGGCAGATTACAGAAGAAATGAAGCAGGAAAGCTCAGGTTATCTGGGGAGGTGGAACTTTCTGGGCCATAGCCAAGATGTGAGGGGGCAAAGTGCTCTGGAGGGAGGGACTTCTGCCCTCTGCATTCTCTCCTTTCTTCCTTCTCCTCATTTTCCAGAGGTCTGCACCTGCCTCAGGGAGGGGGCAGAGGCTGAAAGCCTCCTGAGCAGCTGACTTCATCTTAATTCCTTTTCTGCTTCCAGGAAAGACTGAACTGGGGAGAGAGAGGAGGCTGGTGCATAAAGTTTTTCAGTGTGTTTGAGAAAAGCCTTGAAGGAGAAGAGAAAATTGGTGAGGAAGGTGAGCATGAGCTCATGGGCATCCCTGAATCCTGTCAAGCCCACGACTGGGGTTCAAGTGTAACCCCACTATTTCTTGTCTGTGTCTCTCATCTTTCTCACCTTGAGGATAATGCTAGTACTTAAACTTACAGAGTATTGAGGGTATCAAATAATGACAGGCATCTACCATAACAGTATCATGCAAAATAGTTTCACCGTCCTGAAACCAATTTGTCTATCCATCTTCCTCCTCCAAACCCATGACAATCACTGATCTTTTTTTTTTTTAAATCTTTATTTTACATTTATGTGGTGCGGAGGATCGAATTCAATGCCTTGTGCATGCTAGGCGAGCACTCTACCACTGAGCCACAACCCCAGCCCCAATCACTGATCTTTTTACTGTCTCCATATATTTTGTATTTTAGATGCTACTGTAATTGTCCTTTTAATTCCAACTTCTAGTTGCTTATTACTAGTATTTAGAGCTTCAGTTCTTTTTTTCCCATTGATCTTATAACTGCAGCCTTGCTAAACTCATGTTTTAGTTGTAGTACCATTTTTTTTTTGTTTTTGTTGATTCTATTGGATTTTCTCTCCTGAAGATCACTGCATGACTTTTTGAACCAAGGGTTGATTAATGTGGTGTGACTACTGTGCATGGCCAGAGAGAACAGTGGGAGAAGTTGTGCATAGCTGCTTTTAATGAAGTGGTCTTGGTGAGTCTGGCCAGGAGTGAGGGGCCAGGGGAAGTACTGCTGTGAGAGGCTCACAGTCTCTCCTGCCCTCCCCTGGCTGCCATTTCTCCATTCCTCCTTTGGCGTGGCTCTCTAGGAGATGCAGGGGATCCTTCCTTCCACCCTCTTCCCTTTCTGCATCCTCAAGACCTGGGCAGAACCATCTACTGCTCCCGTTGCTTCTGTTCCAGGTTCTCTTTTCACCTGTAGGAGAAGCAGGGTTTGGGAGTAGAGTTGGGGGATCCTTTTGAGGTGTCTGTGCTTAGTTTTCCTACTTTATATCCTAAATCATCCACTGTTTCCAAGAGCTGAGCATCCTAAGGAGGATTCCAGGAAACTCAGTCTATCTGTGAAACAGGATCCAGGAGACCCAGGAGGCAGGAAGCCTGGATGTCTGCCGTGATTCCACCAGGGCCCCATTAAATGACCCTAGGTAAGTCTTTGCTCTTCCCTAGGTCTGGCATTTTTTGACAAAAGGGTTTGTTTCAAGGAACTGAGACTTTTATGGCCCTGAAGATTGGGTGTAGGGGAGGTACAATCCACTTTTCCTCTGGGTCCTGCACTGTGTTGGGCTGTGGATAGCCCAGGGTCTCTGGCAGGAGGACAGTGATGGGCTGCCAGCCACGGTGCTAGGGATTGAAACCAGAGCCTTGAAAATGCTAGGCCAGCACTCTGCCACTGAGCTTCATCCCTAGCACAGGTTAGCCACCCTATCCACCCCATTTTTCTTAAGAAAACTTCAAACCAGAAATGGTAGAGTATATCTGTAGTCTCAGTTACTCAGGAAGCTGAGATGGGAGATCACTTGAGCCAAGGGGTTCCCAAGCCTATCACAAAACAAAAAACAAACAAACAAAAAAAAACTTCCCTCTTTGGCATGAATTTATTTATTTATATTTGTTCCAGGTTGAAAGATGGATTGCAGGCTGTTTACTTCCAATGTGGGTGAGTAGACATCCTGGTGAGTACTGAGTCGTCTTTGTGAGCTGCGGTGCTTCCTTCACTGTTTTCCAAGGTTTGTCCCTGTATAGGTCTGCTCTGGGCTTGGTATCCTTCTCCACTGGCCTGTTTTGTTTTTCCTGCCCCATTATCCGCTGCCTTAATTACTATGAAAAGAATTTGTTTACTGTTTTACTGATTTATTTTTGTGGTTCTAGGGATTAAACCCAGGACATTGGGCATGCTAGGCAGGCACTCTACCACTAAGCTACATCCCCAGTCTTATATCAAGAGTTTATAAAATGTATTGATTTTTAAAAATGTTTACTTTTTTAGTTGTAGTTGGACATGATACCTTTATTTATTTATTTTTACATGGTGCTGAAGATCAAACCCAGCGCCTCGAACGTGCTAGGTGAGTGCTCTACTGCTGAGCCACAACCCCAACCCCACATGTATTGATTTTTGATAGGGCAATCCTTTCACCTTGCTCTCTTCTTAAAACAGTATCTTAATTATACTTGGCCCTTAGCACTTTAATGTAAGTTTTAGAATTTGCTTAGTCAGTTCTTAAAAATATGTATTGGAATTTTTGTTCAGAATTGCATTGAATCTATAAGTCAGTATAGAATAATCAACATTTTAATACCATATTATGTCAATTATGAATTGGCATATTATGAGATTTCCTATTCATGTATGTGGTATATTAAATATTTCCTGAACACCTTTCCATATACTTTTAAAATTTTCTTGATATAGAAATTTAAAAATTATACTTTTAAATTTTTAGTAAAGAGTATAATTAGGGGCTGGGGATGTGGCTCAAGCCGTAGTGTGCTCTCCTAGCATGCGCAGGGCGCTGGGTTTGATCCTCAGCACCACATAAAAATAAAAAATAAAAGATGTGTCCACCGAAAACTAAAAAATAAATATTAAAAAAGAGTATAATTAATATTGCATTTATTTATTTATTTATTTATTTTTGGTCCTAGGGGTTGAATCCAGAGGCACTTAAGCCTGAACTATGTCCCTTTTTTATTTTATTTTAAAATTTTGAGACAGGGATTTGCTAAGTAAGTTGCTGAGGCTGGCTTTGAACTTGTTACTGGGACAAGTGGTGTGCACCACCACTACCATCCTGACTTTATAGATGGACATAATACCTTTATTTGGTTAATTAATTTATTTTTATATGGTGATTGAACCCAGTGCCACACACATGCCAGATGTGCGAGCTACCACTGAGCCACAACCCCAGCCCTGAGACCTGTTTTTGATAGGTGCATGCTGTTATTAACTGAATGCACGGGGAGGTAGTGTGTGGGCACATATGTGTTTTCTCCCTAGGGTAAAAACTGATGAATGGTAAGAAGAAAACATTAATTTAGGGCAGGTGATGGGTACAGCACTTGCCTAGGAAGCAAGAGGCCCTGAGTTTAATCCCCAGTACCAAAAAAAAAAAAATTAATTTATAGTCAGGGGTTTTGTTTTTCTGAATGATGTATGCAGTTTGTAGCTAGAGATGAATTCTTAGGACTTGGAAGACGCTCGAGAGGTTATGTGAGGGAAGAGTCAGGAGACGGAGGGGAAGAATCAATGGCTGTTAGCCAAGGACAGATTTGAAGGAAACAGAAATGCCTGCTAAGCATTTTTTTGCTGTGCTATAAGCATCTCTTTTGTCTCCCCATGAAGTCTTGTAAAGTCAACAATGTTTGGTGACACGTGTGGGCAGTTTTGCACTTTTACAATGTGATGAAGGGCTGTATCTTGCTTCAGAGTTGCGGTGGGGGGGCACAGTGAGAAGCTGTCTGCAAGTGGACAATCTTGAATGAGCTACACTACTCTCCAGGAAAATAAGATTAGACCAGAGTAAAAGACTAATCTTGTGTAAGAGACCCTGAACAACATTCAGTACTCTTGCCTATTTAAATGAATAATTAAACAGAATGCTATTGGCCCTGGAATAGACAGAATAATTCACAGGACTGAATGTTTCAGAAACAATATGTAATAGGGTGGCATTTCATGCCAGCCAGGAAAGGTGGGCCTGTTCATTAAATAGGTTTGGGGCAATTAACTAATCTAGACCCTCAAAAAGAATCCTTCTTCCTACCTTATGCTAAATTAAATTTCAGGCAGATTATGACAAAATATAAAAGGTCGAACAAGTATGAATGCATTTGAAAGAAGTCTAGGAGAATAATTTTATACTCAGAGGGAGGGGAAACCTTTCTAAATGTAACCTGAACATGGAAGCTGAATTTAAAAAAAAATGCGTATGGGCTAAGGGAAGTAGCTCAATTGTGGAGCACTTGCCTAGCATTTGTGAGGCCCTGGTTCCAACCCAGGCAATGCAAGAAAGAAAGAAAGAAAGAAAGAAGCAAAGATAGGATTAGCATTATTTTCCTTTCTTCCTTCCTTTCTTTTAGGTGGTGTCTGACTATGTTGTCTGGGCTGGTCTGGGACTCTTGGGCTCAACTGAGGTAATAGGTTAACGTCTTCAATGTAAAAGAGGATTCTTACACGTTAGTGCAAAAGAAAAGTGGGTAAGGAAATTTTCAAAAAAAATTTTTAAATATTTTTTTTTTAGTTGTAGATTGACACAATACCCTTATTTTATTTGTTTATTTTTATGTGATGCCAGGGATCAAACCCAGTGCCTCCACATGCTAGGCAAGCGCTCTACCACTGAGCCACAACCCCTGCCCCTCTCAATTTTTTTTTTATCAAAATCATATGAAAATTGTTCCAGCTCTTTCTAGAATCATATAAATGTAAAACAGAACAACAAGATATTATTTTCTGCTTCTCCAAGGAAGAGTACTTAGTGCTGATGAATGTATCTTATACATTTTTATAAAATTTTACATTTTTGGTAGTATCTGTGAAATGCCTGCATTTTCTTCTTAATCCAGTATTCACACTTTTAAGGTTTATCCTAAGAGTATAATTGGACAGATACATGTTTATAGATATTTATGACAGCTTTGCTTATGATTGGGAAGAGCTGGAACGAGCCTATGTGTCCACTATTCCTGTTGGTAAAATAAACTGTAAAATTACATAATACAGTGTAGTCTTTAAAGATGGGATTCTGATCGGAGGTAGGAGAAAATTTATTGTAATAACACAGGGATAAGTTAGTAGAAAAAGTAATATGTGTAGTAAATATTTGTAAGAGAATCTGTATGTGACCCTACACGTTTGGCAGTGTTTCACCTGTGGTGTGTCTTTGGTAGAAAGGGGATACCTTCAGTCAGTACTTGGTGGGAATTTTTGTTAAATCTTGCTTTTCTGGAGAGTAATTTGATTATATCTGGGAAAAGCTTCATCAACAATAGCGGTAAAAGCCTGGAGAACAAGGTGCTTGGAGACAAAGAAGAATACACAATGCATACGTGTGTGTGTGCGCGTGTGCGCGTGTGCGTGTGTGTGTGTGTGTGTGTCTTGAAGAGAAAGGGAGAGAAGGGAAAGAGGTGGAATTTGAGAGTGATACAATAATATGGAGGAAGGCTTATGAGGTGGGTCAAGGAATATGCTCAACCTGTGTGCCCCAGAACTTCTACCATCTGCTTGTTATTTCTGCTGCTGGCAACGGGGGCAACCTGCACAAATAAACCACACGTCTGTGCATCACCTGCTGCACCCCACCTCTTCTGTCTGTCAGGACCACCGCATGGAGATGACCTGGATTGGAAGTAGATGGAGCTCAATTTCCTGATGGCTGTCAAGAGGTGCCCTTTCCCAGCAGGGCTGAGGGTCTCTTTCTCATCATCTACCTCTGGAGAGAATTATTCGTGTTATTTTAAAATTTATAAAAGATGCTTTTCATGGTGCCTGCTCAGCCTTTTCTGAGCAGTTACCCCTCATTCTCCTTAGGGCTGTTCCGTGTGTCCCTCCAGCCTGTCCCTCCAGCCTGTCGCTTCCCTAATCCTGACTCTCGGACTTACTCAGTGAATTAGGTCCTTTTTATTATGAATTTGTAAAGACATCTAAAGTTCAGGTGGGAGGGCCAAGTTTGGGTCAATGTAAAAGAAAAGTTGAGAAAAGTTGGGGTGGGGGGGAGGGAGGGAGGGAGAGAGAGAGAGAGAGAGACAACCTGGCAGCAGCAGAGGAGGTAGAAGAAGAGGAGGAGAGAGGAGAGAAGAATGAAGTACCTTGGGCTGGGGATGTGGCTCAAGCAGTAGCGCCCAGGTTTGATCCTCAGCACCACATACAAACAAAGATGTTGTGTCCGCCGAGAACTAAAAAATAAATATTAAAAAATTCTCTCTCTCCCTCTCTCTCTCTCTCACTCTCACTTAAAAAAAAAAAAAAAAAAAAGCATGAAGTACCTTGATCCAGCCAGAGAGAAGCCAGGAAAATGGCTTAGTCAGCACCATAGAAGTAGAGAAGAGTCCAGCTACCTGACCTTGGGCCCTCCCAGGGCTGGACTCAAGTTCCCAGCCTTGGGCTCTGTAGAATACTCTTGTGTCCTTCTATTAAATTTCCATTTTAGCATACCCAGTTTGTGGTCATTTGCAACCTTGAAGTAAACAGCAATTAGTGTACCACCACTGATAATTTAAATGATATTGTTCTTTTTTTTTTTTTTAAAAAAATATATTTTATTATTTAGAGCAGTTTCAGGTTTTCAGAAAAATTGAGCAGGAGGTATAGAGGTTTCCCAAGTATCTCCTGCACCGAAATACACACAGCTTCCTCCACCAAAATTCCACGCTAGACCGGTCCAGTGGACCATGGGTTATAACTAATGAATCAGCACTGACACATCCTTACCGCCCGAAGTCCGTGATGCCGCAAGTGCACTAATTATCACCCCAAGTACATGAGTGCTCACTCCTGGTGTTTTACATTCTGTAGGTTTTGACAAATGTATAATTGACATGTTCCCACCATCGTAGTATCATAAAGAAGTTTCACTGCCTAAAAGTCCTCTGTTCTCTGCCATTTGACCCTGCCTCCTCCCTAACCCCTGGTGACCTCTGGTACTTTTACTGTCTGCATAGTTTGGTCTTATTCAGAATATCATAAAGCTGGAATGGCACAGCATATATCCTTTTTAGATTGGTTTCTGTCATTTTGGTAATATGCATTTGAGTTTCCTTCATGTCTTTTCACAGCTTGATAGCTCATTCCTTTTTATCGCTGAATAATTTTGTTGTTTTTTTAAATTAAGATAAGAAAAGAATTCTCATTTTGAAAGTGCTTCCTGTCTAGGTGGAATAAAACAGCTTCACAGCCTACAGAAAATCATACTATTGAAGAATGCACCATTAAAGTTCAGTTGAAATAATAAAGAGATGTGGCATTTCCTTTAACATTAAGAAACTTTAAGAAACTTTTTTTTGTATATTTTTGAGTGGGTTGTAAATCTGTCATTTCTTTTATTATCAGAAAAAAAGGAAAAAGGGCTGGCATGACCAGAATGATTATCGAATGCCCCTAAGATGTGTTAATGCATGTCCAAATGAGTTAGTCCTTCAAACATAGTTGCTTGATAATCTGGATTTAGTTGGAGGAACATCTTTCATTGTGAATTTTATTATTACTGTGGGATTTTTTTTTTAGTAACTCGTGTATGCAAACACCATATGATGTAAAATTCAAGATATTGGCATTTGAACATTTTATTCCAAGAGCAATGGAATTTCTCTTTTATTCAAATATCTGCTATAATTCTACACATTGTCTGATGTAGCTTCTATTTGAAATATATTGTGGGGCCATGCCAAAGAAGACTGGAAATTAATTTGAACAGCACTTTAATGGAAATAAATGAATGAAATGTGACTGTGGAGCTACACATGGGACACCTGTGGTAACTGGGTTAAAGATATTTTGGACAGAAACCAAAGAACAGAAGGACAGGAAGCAAGAGGATGTAGAACAGAGGCGATGAGTCGGAGAAATGAAAAGAACAAAATCTATATGTAGTCTAGCGATGAAATCCACATATAGCCTAGATTAGAAATTGCTCAATGCTTATGAAATACTCCAACTCTCTGGAGTTTTGGTCTGCTCTCAGGTACCTGTTATCTGCAAGAGCAACAGTTGCAGGGGCCACCTTAGGGTTATTCTTGGCTTTTACCATTTGTATTCTCTATGTGTGCACCTGAAGCTCCTAGGGATCAAAATATTTATGTGTGCTTCTGTGCCTTCAGTATGGAAAATTACTTTATCACCAACAGGAACCAACACTTAGGAATAGACAGTGGCAGATTTGAGAAAGACTTAGAGATATTACTGCCTAATTGAACCTTGAACTAGTAACTTGATAAAGGCTGTGATAAATGACAGATGTGAGACTGGCCTTAGGGTATAGAGGAGAAAATGAGAAAACAAATGGCACTTGCACCAGGAAGTCGAGAGTGAGGTGGTGGCTGGTATTCATCTGCAGGTCAGGTGTAAGCAGTAGACTTGGTCCAGGTCATCTGTAATAACTCATTCCCCTGCCCAAAGTCATTGGCTCTGTGGGTAGGGGTATGACTCAAGCCAGGAACTTAGTCCTTCATAAAAATTTTCAAAGCTGGAGCTTGAGGACAAAAATTCCTTTTCTTCCTGGTCATGGAATTAGTATGAAGGAGCCCAGAATGACAAGTGACCACCATGCAAAGCATCATGTGCACAGTAGCCACATCCAGGGTGCAAGACAAACAGAGATGAGAACCAGCAAACATTCTGGTCACATCCATAGTCCTGCTTTCCACGATCTCTAGAGTCAGGCCCACCTCTGCCCATCTTTTGCTTTGACCTTTTATGGTCACATTAGCTAGAGTTGAATTATAGCCACTTGCAAAGAAGAGTCCCATCTAACATAGGTTCAGACAGAAGCTACTATTTGTTGCCCAGTATACATATATATATATTTTTAATATTTTTTCAAGTTGTAGATGGATACAAAACCTTTCTTTCTGTCTTTTTATGTGGTGCTGAGGATCGAGCCCAGTGCCTCCCATGTGCTAGGTGAGTGCTCTACCACTGAGCCACAACCTCAGCCCTGCTGCCCAGAATATTTAATTCAGAAGAAAATAACAAGAGGAATTGGGATAGGTTTTTGTCATAAATCATGATGGTCATTTTCTCTCGTGATGTTCATTATTTTTGCTTTGCATTCAAACTGGTGAAGTATCCCTTTGAGATATTGGGTCATTTGGGAGTTCTTCCCAATGGGTAGCTTGAACTTGTCTTTCTCTGATGACTTACCTGTGTCGTTGTGCTTACTAGATGCAGCCATGTGGCTTGGGGTGGAGTGTCTTCATTATGATTAAACGTCTCTCTTAAGTAGTCCCTGTTGGCCTGTGAGCCATTTCATTTGCTTAATATCCCAGAAGGTCCAGCTTCACCTTGGGTTATGCATGTAAGCTGCCTATTATCTTAATGAGATGTTCTCCTGAGGCAGCCACAGGATTTAACATTATTGGCCCAAGGAAGAAGTATCTTGGCTGTGCTTACAAAATAGGCCTTTTAGTGGCCTGTATCTATATATGGTGGTGGATGATAGTCCCATCTCCAGTGCCCATTGGAGATTATGTAATTTGTGGCATCTTCACACAGACATATTTGGAGTTGTCTCAGAGAATGGGGATAACCGTGTACATCTGACCTTGCCAGTCAGCGAAACAACAACAACAACAACAAAATGGTTAGATTACTATTGAGTCTCCATTTAGAAGGAACTCCAAGATGCTCACCCTCTCATTCGGAGTCTTTGCTGTGGACAGCAAGAAACGTGAGCTTTTGGATCAAACTGTCTGCTATTTTTTTTTTACAGAAGAGCAATAGGTAGGTTGATAGTTCCTTTGGACAGTGGAGAAGGGAAAGTGGGGAGTAGAATGGGAGGATTGATGACATAAAGTTAAGGTGAGCGGACAACGATTTCTTGGAACTTGGGTGAGGCTGGCATGTAATGAAGAGAGCTCCCCCAAACATCAGGGAGAGGCTGGCAGACACCGCCTGCGAGTATCAGAGGGAGGACTGGTCGTACTTAGTTACCATCTGCTTCTGGGTCTTGGTTCTTCCTGCTGGGGATATGGCTCACCTTTTTACCACTTTCAGAAGGATGCTGCATTAGGAAAGTTTGGGGGCTTTGCCTGACCACAACTCTTTCTCAGGGCATCTTCTCCTTTCCCAGCCCTGATTAACTGGCAGCGGGCCTTATAATTCCACTACACTCACCTTGGTACATTTATTAGATGGATTGTGGACACCTGAGCCAAGTGGGGAGGAGACCTAGTAATGTGTTGCATGAAGCCAATCAGCCTTTTCTAAGAATTTGAATCATGTTCTAACTGGTGATGGGCCTTTGGTCTGAGAGGTGAGGAACCTGAGCTGGGACTGGTGGTCATCTTGCACAGATAAAATGGGTCGAGAAGGGACAAGGGAGTAAGTATACAGAAATGCTTCTGGCGCTCCATTTCCTGGTTCCAGTTTCCACGAGGCCTGAATGTGCTGTTTCGGGCTCGGGATTCCCCGAAATCTTTGTGTCCTTGTAGTCTTGCTCCCTTCCCCCAAAGACCACTGGTGAGAGCAGATGTTAAGAACATGATCAATGTGACAGCTACAAAGCACAGAATTCAGCCTGATAAACCACTCAGCAGGCCAGGTTGACCACAGTTTGGTGTGTGTGTGTTTGGGGAGAGGGGTATTAATTTGCTAGAGATGAAAGGACCTTTCCCAACTCTGTTATCTCTCCCATTGTAGTTCATTGAGTGCTCTCCGTCTCCTAGCCCCAGCTACTGAGAGCTGTTTCCATTTCTGAGCCTAGAATGTTCTCAGGAATGTCCCTTTGTCCCCACCCCTTCTTTCTCCCTTCTTCTGTACCACCTTATGGGGTTGTCTAGTTCCCCAGGTCCTTGACATTCTGAGAAACTGAAGTTGAACATTAAACTCCTGTGGCAGAGCCTCTCTGGTGGGGGCTGGGAGGGGGAGCGCAGCTTCCTGCAGGGTTTTGACGCCTCCTCTTCCATCAAGCCCCTTAACTCTAACAATTCTCTTCCCTGCATTTTGCTCGAGCTCTTTGTAACTCCAGAGTCTTCTCACATTCAGAAAACTCAAGTCAGGGTCACACAGTGTGTGTCCGTGTGTGTGGGGTGGGACGTGAGGTTAGAAGGCAGCAGAGGACTGGATTTCCTCACGTTGGCTAAAATCCAGGAAATGTCCACCGCAATCCACTTCATTAGCTAATTACACATTCTCACAATACTTCACAAAAGCAAACTTTATTGGGATTTACTATGTACAGTAAAATGCATCAGTTAAGGGGGCACAATTTGACAAATTTTCGCAAATTTTTACACCTATCTAAGCACTGTATAGAACATTTCCATCACCCCCCCCACAGACTCATAGTCAATCTTCATCATCTGCCCACAGTGATAGATTAGTCTTTTCTAGAGTTTCCGATGAACAATATCATACATTACATATTCTTTTGTGTCTGGCTTCTTTTGCTCAGTAAAAATGTTTTAGAGGTTCATGGACACCAAGGTGTGTCAATAGTTCATTTTTATTACTGAGTAGTGTTCCATTGCATGTGTGACTGTGGTTGGTTTATTCATTCACTCGTCAGTAAAAATGGGTGTTGTTTCTAGTGTTTTTTTAAAAATGCCTTTATTAGTGCATTCTAGTTACAATAATAGCTGGGTTCATTTTGACGTAATCCTACAAGCATGGATTTAATTTGCTCCGTGTCAGTCCCCAGTCCCCTCTTTCCCTCCTCTCTTCCCTTCTCTTAGCCCTCTTCCTCTATTCTATTGGTATTTCTAGTTTTTTTTTTTTTTTTTGAGAGAGAGAGAGAGAGAGAGAGAGAGAGAGAGAGAGAGAGAGAGAGAATTTTATTTATTTTTTAGTTTTTTCGCCGGACACAACATCTTTGTTGGTATGTGGTGCTGAGGATCGAACCCGGGCCGCACGCATGCCAGGCGAGCGCGCTACCGCTTGAGCCATATCTCCAGCCCTCTAGTTTTTAACTTTTATAATAAATCTTCCCTGAACATTTGTGGACAATGAGTGCACACAGTTTTACTTCTCTACAAGTGGAAATGTTGGGTCATATATGGTCCCTTCGTATCCATAGGGGATTGATACCAGGGTTCCCTTTAGACACCCAAATCTGTGGATACCCAAGTCCCTTACGTAAAATGGCACTGTATTTGCATATGACCTATGAACAGTCTCCCATATACTTTTTATTAAGGAATATGCTATTTATTATGTATTTGTTCATTTATTTTATTCTCTCACATACTTTTAAGTCATCTCTAGATTACTTATAATGCCCAATACAAAGTAAATGCTATATAAATAATTGTCATACCATATTATTTAGGGACTAATGGCACAGAAAAAAGTCTATACTTGTTCAGTGTACACACAATTGCTTTTCACAATTTTATTTGAATACTCTTGATTTGTGGCTGGTTGAATCTATGTGGCAGAACCCATGGATACAGAGGGCAGACTGTATGTACTTAAGTTTATCAGAGACTGTCAAACTGCTTTCCAAAGTGTTTCCAAATTTTACACTTCAATCAGCAAATATGAGTGTTCCCCTCACTCCACATTCTTGCCAATGCCTGTTTAGTCTTTTATTTTACTTTTTAGTTGGGGAATGAATTTATGACAGCCCATTGGGTAGTTGGGAGAATTATAGGGATGACTGGCAAACTTGGCTTTGAGTGGTGTGACCCACCAACTAGTCTGGTGAAGACCCTTGTCCACAGCTGGACTGTGGACCCACTGCCATGGGGATTCTCTGCTGTGCCTCATCTGTGAATCCCTGACTCCTGAGTGAAGTCCAGGATGGGTCTCTCTCACCGGCTGAGCCTTGGTCATGTGGCTGCATCTTGGTCACATGGAATTCTAGAGACTGGAAGTCAAAAGTCAAGGGTTACATCTGGTGAGATGTCTTTTTGCTGTTGGGGACAATGCAGAGTCCCAAGGTGGCCCAGGGCATCTCATTGTGAGACAGAACTTGGTTTTTAAATTTTAGCCATTTGCCATTTGCATGGATGCGAGGTGGTATTTCATTGTGGTTAATTTGCATTTTTCTGATGACTAATGACTGAACATCTTTTCATATGCTTATTGGCTATTCATGTATCTTCTGCAGCGAAGCATGTGTTCAAAATCTTTGCCTAGCTTTGAATTGGGGTGTTTGACTTCTTCTTCTTCTTCTTTTTTTTGTTTTGTTTTGTGCTGGGGATTGAACCCAGGGCCTTGTGCATGTGAGGCAAGCACTCTACCAACTGAGCTACATCCCAGCCTGCAGTTGACTTCTTTTTATTGAGTAATAGGGGTTCTTTTTACATTCTACAGACTCACTCGTGGACCCCTGTGCTTGCACTGATCTTTCCTTTTTAGAAAATTTTCAGAGCTCTTTTTTGTTCTGTGAATTCTATTTGCCTTTGCCACCCTGAGCTTCTGTTTTGTTCTCCTCAACTCCCGCTTTTCCACTGTGGGTTCCAAACAGAGCCAAGCTGCTCTCAGGAAGAGAGTCTGCGCCGTGGTGGTTCACCTCATTTGTTTCTTTTTCCTCAGAAATTAGCCCTGTATTGTCAGTTGTCTGAAAGTTGTTCCCCACATTTCCTTCCGTTTTCTAGTTGTTCACGGGGGTGGGGTGGGGTGGGTGTTTTGGACTCCGTTATTCCCTGACTGGAACTTTTTCTTTTCCATTCTCAATGCCTTTAAACAACCCGGCTCCTTCTGTAATGGAAAGTAGACAAATTGAGTAGAAGGAGGTAGCTGTGAGACTGGTTAGATTAGTGGCTCAATGACCTCATCAAACCCAGGGGAAGCTCTCCATCTTTTCTTTTCTGTGTGTATTTGTAGCACTGGGGATGGAACCTAGGAGCATTCCACCGCTGAGCTACCTCCCAAGTCCTTTTAAATTAAAAAAAAAAAATTGAAACATGACTACACTTAAACATGGTTTAAGTTGCCCAGACTGGCCTTGAATTTGTGATCCTCCTGCCTCAGGCGCTCGAGATGCTGGGATTACAGGTGTGCACTACCACGCCTAGCCACTCAGTCCACCCCACCTTTTTATTTAACAATATCAAATGTATTCATTTGGTTGCGAATGATCAGAAGTTATTTTAATTTGTGAACAATTAATTGAGGCTTATGGTATCCATCCCGACTTGAACTTATTAAAAATTATTTTGATTCCTTATGGCATTATTCCAACCTCTTGCTTCTGTTGCCACATCTCCAACTGCCTACTCTGATCTGTTTCTTAAAAGTACTTAGGGGGGCCGGGGTTGTGGCTCAGTGGCAGAGCGCTTGCCTCGCACATGTGAGGCACTGAGTTCGATCCTCAGCACCACATAAAAATGAATAAACGGAATAAAGGTATTGCATCTATCTATAACTAAAAAATATTTTTGAAAAAGTACTTAGGGGTCTGGGGCTGTGGCTCAGTGGTAGAGCACTTGCCTGGCATGTGTGAGGCACTGGGTTCAATCCTAAACACCACATAAAATATAAATAAACAAAATCAAGTTTTTTTTTTTAAAGTCCTTAGAATCATGATCACATTGGCCTAACCCAGATAATCCAGAATAGTTTCCTCATCTCAAATTCTTTAATGTAACCATATTTGCAAAATCCCTTTTACCATGGAAGGTATCATATTCACAGGTTCCAGGGGTTAGGCTGTGGACATCTTAAAGGGCTGTTGTTCAGTCTGCCACAGGATGTGGAAACCTTACCTGGTAGGGCATCTGCTCTCTCAAGGGTCATGCCGATTCCTGAGAAGGGGGATAAAAGAACCAAGGGTGGGCTTTGGAATGGATTGAAGCCTGCGTTGTAGAGGTGGGACCTTGGGTGACAGGGTGGATTCTGGTGGGCACTCTACCAGGGCCAAGCACTTGAGGGTCCTCTCAAGCGCTTCCTTCTCGTTAAGAAACTGAGAGTGGCCACAAAGTCCCTGCCACAGTGGCCGAGGGTAAGACCCTGTGGTCTAGATTGGGGATAATATCTGAGGCCCTGGGGTTGGGGCAGGACAATGTCAGAACTCAGGTTCAAGGCTGAGGCTGGAGAACGGGATCTGAACCAGTATTTGGGGTGTGTGTGTGAGGACTTCTTGGGGATGCAGGGTCAGAAGTCACTTCATGGTAATCTAGAACTAGGAGGAAGATCAGGTCCTACTGTGTGCTTTGTATATAGCTTGAAGGTATTCCCCAAAAGTTCATAAGTTGAGATCTAATTCTCACTGTGCAGTAGTAGGAGGGTAGAAACTTAATTTGATGATAGTGTTTAGAGGTGGAGCCTTGGGGAGGCAATTAGGACCAGGTAAGCTCATCAGGGTTATCAATCAGACGGTCACTATGATTGAATACTGTCAGCTTTATAGGAAGAGAGAGGCCAGAGGAGACATGTATGCTCCCTTCTCTTGCCATGTGATGCCCAATCTTGTCAGTAAGAGGACCATCACCAGATATGGACCTTCAACCTTGGAATGAACTGTGAGCCAAAATAAACTTCTTTTCTTTGTAAAGTTAGCCTGCCTCAAGTTTTGCATTACAGCAGTTAAAACCAGACTAATACAGGTTCTGTTTGCTCAGGGGCACAGGATGAGTGTAGGTCAGGGGCTAGGGGAGTATATCGTGTATAGATGGTCTGAACTATCTACTTCAGCATCCAGGACTTGTGCCAGTGGGGAAGCAGCTGGGCAGGCCAGGGGCTGGCTCTGGGCAGCCTCATTGAGGCCAACAAGTACCACCTGCAGTACCAGGTGATCTGGGCACAGAGATGAGAGACTCATAGGAGGAATCAGAGCACGTCAGAGTTGTTGACAGGATTTTGAGAGGTAGGCAAAATGACTAGCCTGGAGAACCCCAGATCTGCAGAAGCGGGGCTAGATCCAGTGTCTGGACAGGTGTCCACCTCCCAGTCTTGGTCCTGCCTCCCTGCTCCAAGCTGGTGAAGACTCCTGGTGCCCCATGGGGCTCAGTGCTGCCTGAGAAATGGCAGTCAGCATGGGGCCAGTGGTCCTCAGGCATACAGTAGGCTCCCAGTGGCCAAGAACTCCTCAGGGAGCCTGGGAGTGTCAGCATGGACCACATCAGGTCTCCAGAGTTCCAGGAGGAGGGACGGACGAGGAGGACTTCAGGTCTGCCGGATTTGTCTGGAGAGTCCTGCAGTCTGAGCTGCTGTGGGCTCTCCCAGGGCCTTGGGCTTTTCCAGGCTGTCTCCAGGCTGCCTGTCACCTCCAGATGGCCCTGAGTCCACCTGAGCCCTGCAAAGGGGTCTCACCTGCAAAGCAGTGTGTACAGACTGGCACATATGGACTTTTCCTGGGGGATGAGGATCTGGGGGACTGGGTTGGCTTCTGGGGAAGGGGTCGGAGGCAGTGTGCCACCAGAAAGAGTGGCTGGGACATTTATGGCAGAGTGCTATAGTGCCCTCACTCTTGCCACCAGTAAGTGCCAAAAGGGCTGCCTTTTTCCATGCCACCCCAGGCTTTCCTGAAGTGAGGTCCCTGGATGACACAGATGTGGCATATCCTGGTATTTTCCGGACTGCAAATTGCTGTCCATCGCTCCTTTCACATGATTCCTTCCACAATACCCTCCATTCTTCCCCCTTCCTTCTCTTTTTCTTTTCATCTCAGGAGGAAGGAGGAGAAACTAGGCCTTGGGAATGGAGAAAGCTAAAGTCTCAGTGCCTCATGGCTCCAGGCAGTAGAGGGGTTAAGCAGACATATTCTGGTGCAATTGTCCGAATTCTAATCCTGATTCCATGATTAACTAGCTGCGGGAATTTAGCCAAGTTACTTGACCTCCCTGTGCCTTGATTTCCTTAGCTGTAAAGTGGGGAATATAATAGTACCTACCTCCTGGGAGGAGAAAATGAGGCAACATGAGCAAATTGATTAGGACAGTGCTTGGCACATAATTAACGATCAGTACTGGTTCTCCCTGCCCGAATTCTATACTCTTCCTCCCTCCTCTTTCGCATCCATTGGCCCTGGGCCCATAGGAAGCAGAGCAATAAAGAGAGACCAGCAAGTGCAGGGGGAAAATTTAGGTTAGCTAGGGGGCTGAACTTCCAGTCACAGAGCTGGAGGAGGCTAACTGGTTTTGAGTCTGGATCCTGCAGTAACCTAGAGAATTCCAGCATCCGACCACGCTGCTGGAAGGCCCAGCAACCAGACATCCCCAAGGTGTCCTCTTTGCTCCTCCTTCGCAGCCAGAGGTTCCTACCTGAGCTCACAGAGGGGGAGGAGCCTGAGACAAAGCCTCTGATTGGCTGCTTTCATGGCAGCCTCTGTCAACTTCCCGGAAGGGGTGGGGCATAAGCTGTTTGTCTAAAGCTCAAATTCTTGCCTAGGTTAGAGGAGGAGGGAGGTTTGTGGAGTCCTAGGGGTGGAGGGTGATGGGCCCGGAGGGCGCTGGGAGACCTCGGGGGCTGGAAGCTGACTCTTGTGGACTGGCGATTCCATTGAAGATGCTGCACACAGTCAGACCTTTTAATGATGGGGTCTTAGTGGGGTGTGCTCAGGGAGAGGGACCCGTGGGAAGTGCTTCCCTGAACCACAGCCCCCACACTTAGGCCGTCACCCTCTTCCCCTCCTTGTGTGGGGAGCTGGAGGGACCGTAGGACCCCCACTCCACTTCGGGCCATGGGATGCCCTTTTGGTCCTCAGAGTCCGTTCTTCTGTGCTGAGGTCCGGAGTGGGACCATCTGCTTCTGCTGCTCTTGCTGCTGTTGCCTCCGTTTGCCTCTCCTCCTGGGGGCAGGAAGATGGATCTCTGTGTATTCAACCCCCAGGCCCGGACTGGTAGGTCAGAGGTGCCCTCCACTGGGTGTGCCCAGCCACCTTCTCTCCGCCCAGCATCTATTGCTCCTGGAGCTGGGAGCCCCAGGGATTCCAGGAGAATCTTAGCTGGTTGGAGACAAAGGGTCAAAGAGCCCTATGCCACCCCTACCTGGGTGTGTGACCTGGGTAAGTTCCTGCTCCTCTGTGAGAGAGGACCCACCTGCCCTCCAGGTCCTGCACAGTATCCGGCAGTGGCTGGCCCAGGGTCTCTGGCAGGAGCGCAGTGGCAGCACTGGCCACCACGGGGACAGCGCCGTAGATGAAGAGAGGAATGGTGGGGTAGAGCTCTGCGGTCATGCTCACCAGGGGGCTCACGATGCTGCCCACTCGGGCCATCATGCTGCCCATTCCCAGGCCTGTCTGCCTGTGGGATCGGGGTGGGGCATTTGTTAGCATGACTGCTCAAGTTCTGGCCACTCTGGAGTAGAGCAGCTCAGCCCCAGCCCAGGGCCTATTCCCCAACTGATTCGAAGATGAATTTGACAGTTCTTTTGGTGATTTTTTTTTTTTTAAAGGGAAGTCGGGAGGCCTCTGGCCAGAGAATCAGGACACTTGCGATCGAATATTATCTCTGCTTTTAACTTTCTGTGTGACCTTGGGCAAGTCCCTGTTCCTCTCTGGGCCTCAGTTTCCTTATTTGTCAAATGAGATGGTTGCATTAGACCCAGGGTTCTCAGATTGCTTGAAGGATTTTTGAGTCACAGGTGCCTCAGCCCCTCTAGACCTATTGGATTAGGATCCCCAGGGAAGGGGCCTGGAATCTGCATATTTGAGAATGTGCTAAGAAAATTCTCTATGAGAGAAGAGCTTAAAAACATTGATTCAGGGGGCTGGGGTTGTGGCTCAGTGGGAGGGTGCTTGCCTAGCATGCATGAGGCACTAGGTTTGATCCTTAGAACCACATAAATGTAAAATAAAGATATTGTGTCCACCTAAAACTCAAAAATAAATATTAAAAAAACACATTGATTTAAAAGGCAGACTTCATGGGGCCTAAATTTAAATGAAAGCTTCATTTCTCACTAGCTGTGTAATCTTGGAGAAATAACTTCTCTGGGTCTCAGTTTTCACTTCGTAAAATGGAAATAATGATACTATCTGCCTCAGTGACTGGCTATGAAGATGAAGTGAGTTAATATTTGTAAACAGTTTAAGATGGTGCCTGGCAGGCACATAGGATAGCTTTGTACTGTTATTCTTTCCACTGAAGTCCCATAAGGGCTCAGGAAGGTATCTGTGACCCCTCATCCCAAGGGGCCAAAGGAAGCCAGACACTTCTCTGACATCTCACGTGAATTTTGAATTCCATTCTGAACATAGACAGACGTTTCTCATTCCTTGAGGAAACAATACCCTTCTTGCCCAATCTTGGCATTCAAGAAATTGTATATGTGTACTGCTGGCATATCATCAGGTGTGTCTACTGTGGTAGGAGATGACCTTCATGTTTGTGTCATTTTTGGTTTAAGGCTCCCTACCCTGCCCAAGTCGGTGACTCTTTTGAGATCTTCTGGGGTCAGATCAGGGCTGGGCAGCCACATTTGTGTTAGTGAGACTGAGAAGGGTGTATTGAGTGACTATTATGTGCCTTCAACTGGTGAGTGTTGGGAGGGGGACTGGACTAGACTGTGTTCTGGGGTCCAACCTGTGTGCAGGGGAGTCTTTCCCCAAGCACAGGCTCACACTCACCGTATCACTGTGGGGTACAGCTCGCTAGTGTACAGGAAGATGCAGTTGAAGGAAGCAGCCAGGCAGCCTTTCCCCAGCACAGCGAGGGAGGTACGGACAATTGTCTGGTCTGGAGAGAAAGGAGGGGGAACAGCGGGAGCTTGGAAGTGGGGGATTGGAGGCATTGGCCTCTCCGTCTTCTGAAAGTTGGGTCATGGCTGGGGATGGGGCTGAAGAGGAAGGGCCAAGGCGCTTATGGGTGCTCACCCTGGGGTATCACCCCATTCACCAGGATGCAGATGCCTGCCAGCAGCAGTGAGGCCATCTGTGCAGGCCGGCGACCCAGAGAGTTGATGATAAGGAAGCCCACAAATTTAGCAGGCAAGTCCACCGCTCCAAAGATCACCTGGATTAGGTAGATGCTGACCCCAAAGTTCTGCAAGTCCATGACCAGCCCGTAGTAGGCAAAGCTGGTGGCAAACCTAGGGGGAAGGGAGGAGGGGGAAGGAGTTCTTAGGGAAGCTTAAAGGAAGTGGCTCTTTTAAATAGTGGGGTGGGCTGCATTTGGTACCCTGCTTAAGGACCTGGAATTCCATCTTGGCATATTTAAACTGAAGTTTCAGTATGGGGGCAGTCCTCCAATATGCCACATTTTCCAGTCTTGTGATAGAGAGGTTCTCCAGCGTGCTGGGGGAATTTTCATTTGTTGCTACGTAGGATTTATGTGGTTTTAGCCTTTATCTTGTCTAATGATGCTGGGCTGAGGGAGGGCAGGTGGTTATCCAAGCCACATCTTTAGGTCTGAGGTGCTGGGAGAAGCCAGAACAGCCTGGGACCTGTCCATGGTCCTGGGACAGATGTTGTGAAGATGTTAGGAGCCTACAAAATGAGGCTCAGGTTTTTTTTGGATAGAACCCACAACTGAGAGGAAATCCAAAATTGGAAGCCAATAATTCTTTGGCAGGATTGATCCTTCTGACCACAGTCTTCTAACTGCTCTGGGATTGCCATGGTGTTGGGAAAGGGGGTAAGAAGAAGGAAAAGGGGGAATGTTGCAAAGGAAGATTTTTGGCTTATATCATCCATGACCCAAGTGTCCTTGTGGCGGTGGGTGTTAGCTCTCTTACTCTCTCACTGTCTCTCCCAGTGCCTGTGCTTTTGGAAGGCACTACCAGGCCAGTAAAGCCTCTGAGTGTTTTTGCAAACCACACTGGCCTCTGCCAGCATGATGTAATTCCTTTTGACTCTGGAGGCCACTGGTCCTAGTGAGATGCTTTCGTCTTTGAACAGAGATGGGGAGAGAAGAAGCTGGGGAGACCGAGATCCAGCTTGGGGACTAGGGCTCAGTTGAAGCTGGGGCCAGGTCCACTGACTTTCCCTCCCTCTCCTCTGTCTCTCTCATTCATAGCATCCACCCCCTCCCCAGCCTGCCTTTTGTCTCTTGGTCAGTCTGTCTGACTGTCAGTGTGTCCATCTGGGCCTACCACAACATGGAGAGGCAGAGGAAGAGGCGACGAAGTGTAGGGCAGCGCAGCAACTCCATGGCTGAAGCCTGGCTCTTGCCCATGGTCAGCTCTTTCTGCAGACTAGTCCGGAGCACCTGATAGGATGGGAAGGGCCCAGGACCTGAGTTCCTCCCAGGGGATCCTCTCTCAGAGAATCCCTCTGGGTCCTGGGTCCTGAGTCTTGGGTTTGGGACTTGGGCTGGGTGCCCTGGTGGGGTGTTGTGGGAGGTCTCAGGGGCTCTCACCTCTATACTTAGCTTGGCCCCTTCTTCTTGCTTCCCATTGATCTGGGCCACTCTCTGCAGGGCCTTCAGGGTGAGGTCCAATCTCCCAGAGGATGAGTACCAGCGGGCAGACTCAATGAAGAACCTGGCAGTGGGGACGGGCTTGGGTGTTGGTGTGGCTGTGGTTGCAGCCAGCTGGGCTGGGCTTTCTAAGGATTTCATTTAAGGTTGGGAGCCCAGGAGTCTTTCCAGATCCCTCTCTGTGATCATAAGGCAGTGCCCAGTTTTGCAATGATTCATCCCCAACCCAGAAGTTCAGCTCTTGGGTGCTAGGTAGTGGGTGCAGGGCAGGCAGTTGGAGGACTGGGGGAAGCCAGAGAACTGGATAACCCTGGGCAAAGCCTTCTCCCTACAGCCTTGGTTTTAGTATCTGTCACATGATGCCATGGATTGGATTTGGCTTTCTGGCTTTGACCAACTCTGGGGTGGGGTGTGTGCCTAGCTCTGGGAGTGGTCCTGTCTCTTGGAACCCTCTGGGCTCTGTGGCGCGGCCTCCCACCCCAGGCTCCACGCACCAGGAGTAGATGAAGAAGGCAAAAAAAGGTGCAGAGACCAGCAGCTGCAGGTGGCGCCAGTGGGGCACAGCATAGGCCAGGCCGGCCAGGAGGAACTGGCCCAGGCTGTAGACATAGCCAATCAAGGTGCCCACGTAGGCGCGTGTGTGGATGGGCATCCACTCCACATCTGCAAAAGAGGTTGGAACAGGGAGGTGTGACTAACGGGGCTGCTAGGTGGGAAAAGACCCACTCCTCCTCCCAATCTCAGTCTTTCCCAAGGCTCTGTGGATGATGCATCAAATGAGCTTGGGTGCCAGGGTAAGGGAGTGGGGGACTTTGGGTAGAGAAAGGGATGGGGATGTGGGCTCAGAATCCCCAGGAACTGCCTCCCACTTTCCCCTCCCCCACCTATGATCCCAGAGCCCCCTTTCCCTTCAGAGCATCTCTGCCCACTCAGTCTATCCCCAATAGCAACTCCTCTCCTCCTCCTCAGCCCTGGGCTGAGTTTCCGTTCGAGTGGCCAGAGCAGTGGGTTTTCTCCATCTTGGAGCATCAATTGAGATGGGAGTGGGATTCTCAAATATCCTGTCCCAGTCCTAACACAGTCTGCTAATTCTTTTATTCCAGAGAATTCCACATCCTTTTTTTTTTTAGAATTTTTTTTAATGTTTATTTTCCAGTTTTTGGCAGACACAACATCTTTGTTTGTATGTGGTGCTGAGGATTGAACTCGGGCCGCATGCATGCCGTGCGAGCACGCTACCGCTTGAGCCACATCCTCAGCCCAGAATTCCACATCCTTGAATTTCTTTCTGGGCTTGAGGAATGACCGTGGATAAATCCCTTCCCTTCTTCCCAGCCTTGGGTTCCTCACTGAAAAAGCAATGTGTCTGATCTATCAGAGGAAGCACATTGATGTCCCATGAATGATCATTCTTAGTGCCATATGTGTTTGGTCTGAATGATATCGGCTTGTCTATGTTTAGAAATATTAGATCTAATGCAACATGAAAAATCTGGGATATTTTACATTAATCAAAAAGGAGGGGTAGGATCTGATGCCCCTAGGACCTCTTGGCTGGAGCAGTGTGTCTGTGGTGTCTCTGGATGGGATGTGCCTATTATTTGGATACAGTCTTCACCACTCCCTCATGCCTCCTGTACCTGGCCTGCCTCAGTCACTTACATGACCTGCTGGCTTTAACAGTGGAGTTCCCAATCTCATTTCTAAATGAGGGGTGAGGACGGCCAAGCCTGAGAAGGAGGTTGTCATTACTGGCTGTTGGGGTAGACCCAAGGGAGAGGCTGGAGGGCAGACAGGGCTCTGGAGGGAGGGGTGGGCTGAGAGATGAGATGGAAGGGATCTGGACAGAGGGCAATGGGTGGGGAAGGATCCTCACTCAGTGTCATGCAGTTGAGGGAGATGCTAGCCAGAGACATGCCCGAGATGAGCCGGAAGGCACAGTAGACCGCGAAGTTGGGAGCATAGGCTGCACAGGTCCCCGACACGGCTGTTTGTAGGTAGTTCAAGATCAGCACCTTCCGCCTGCCCAGCCTGTCATGGGAGGGAAGACCTGTAGCAGAGGCCTGGAGAGGCATGTCTGCCCTGGGCTGAGGGCCTTTGAGGGCCTTCTGAAGTGTTGTGAGTCTACTGCTGCTGTAGGTCCTCAAACCAGCCCCAGTGGGAATGCAAGCCTCCCACCCAGGGACCTGAGTCCAGTCAAGGGGCTGTCAATTCCAGCCCAGCCCTTTGGCCTTACCCAGGACTGACCTGTCCGCCAGAGAGCCGAACACCATGGCTCCCAGCAGCACTCCCACCATGAACAAGGACTGGGCCAGCTGGCGTAAGGCCCTGTGAGAGCACACAAGGTTCCACTGCAGAGAGAGGGTGGCGAGATCAGGCAGAGATGAGCCCGGAGCCCTTACTGTCCTCTAGGCTGGTCCTCAGGGCCCACATCACCCTCCTCCCTGGCAATTCCCTCTCTTCTTTGCCTCTCTGGTCCTGGGAGCTGAGAGCATTTTTTTTTTTTTTTTTTTTTTTTTGCGAGGGGTACTTACTGGGGATTAAACTCAGGGACACTTGAACACTGAGCCACATCCCCAGCACTATTTTGTATTTCATTTAGAGACAGAGTCTCACTGAGTTACTTAGTGCCTCACTTTTGCTGAGGCTGGCTTTGAACTCGCGATCCTCCTGTTTCAGCCTCCTGAGCTGCTGGGATTAGAAGACGTGGGCCACTGTGCATGGCGAGAGCATTTTTTAAAACTCAGAAGTTCTCACATCTGTTTTTGGTTTTAATTTTACAAAGTCTCCAGTCTGGAATCCCTTTTTCGACTTCTAATTTTGGCCCCTGGAGAAGTTGAGAGAGAGAGAGTGTGTGTGTGTGTGTGTGTGTGTGTGTGTGTGTGTGTATGTATGTGTCTGCCTGTCTGTCTGTCTGTCTCGGAGGGGAAGGCAGAGTCTGGATGGTGTGTGGAAGGGGGAGTCCAGGTACTCACCTCACTTACGATGGTTGAAGGGAAGGTGCTGTTGTCATAGATCCAGCCATCAGTGCAGGGCTCTGTGTCCTCCGTGCTGTTGGCTTCCGTGCCACTGGCAAAGGGCAGTCCTCGCTGCGGGGAGGTGAAGCGGAGGCAGGACTCAGGCCGCCCCTGCCCGTCCCGGGGCAGCCAGGCCTCTAGCGCCCCGTCCTCACTGAGGTTGGCGTGGGCAGGTGGGCGGCAGTGGTGGGGGGGGATGGCGGCAGTGAAGTTCTGCAGGGTGTTGTGGGAGGCCATCAGGATCAGAGGGAGGACCACCAGGGTGACCTGGATCAGCTGGAAGCGGCCGACACCCCCCACCTGCTTCAGGAGGTCATTGAAGGCCATGGGGCCAGGCCAGGCCAAGTGGCTGGAGGCTGAGGACTTCCAGTACCAACACTCCGTCTGTCTGTCTGCCTGCCTGCCTGTGGTTCTCTGCCTGAGAAGAGGCTGCTACTGCTTCCACAGCTGAGTGGCTCCTGGAGCTGAAACTGAGCTGGCTCTGTGGGGGGACTGCGGCCTGGGGGCTGCCCCTCCTTCTCTTCCCCTCTCCTTATTCTGTCCCTCCCTTTCTCTGGCAGCTTTTTCTCACTTTTCGGGGTCCGGATAGCTCAGCTTTCAGGGTCTGCTGGAGCCCTCATCCTTACACTGGCAGGTTTTAATCCTTGGCCTGGGGAGAATGAGTTAAAGTGTGACTTGGTATCAGAAGGATTAACCCTCTGAGTATTCCCTGTGTCCGTGGAATTTCTCCAAGTGAGTATAAAGGGCAGGAGAGGGTGGATGGAAGTGGGAGTGGAAAGAGGAGATGGGAGGGTCCAGCTGGGCGTCTGAGAGCAAAAGGGGACAAAGTGGGATGTCGTTGCCTTATTTATAGTGAGAAAACTGGGCTCTGGGAAACACGGTGGTCTCTTGAAGGGTTTTTGTCTTTTTTTAGTGGACAGAGTCCAAACAGTCAAACATCCAGGAGGCCCAGTTGTGTGAACTTCAGATCGATGAATAATTTTAAAAAGTATGAGTATATTCCTAATGTCGAGGGACATACTTATGCTAAATAATTATTCATTGATTTAAAACTCAAATTCAATTGGGCATCTTGTATTCTTATTTGGTAAATTGGGTTACTCCAGTCTGCTCTTCTAGGGACAGCTCATCTCTATTCTTCTTCTTCTTCTTCTCTGGACAGCTCACATCTTATAGGACCACAGCTTTGTTCACTTGGAGGAAACAACAGATGTCAAAGGCTGCTCTTGAAGGAGTGGGACCAAGACCAAGGTCACACATCACGTGGGTTTGTTTTTCTGGAGTCTCAGCTTTCACCTTCCTCGTTCATGTCTTTCCCTTTGTCAGGTCTTCTGTCTGTGGGATTTTCTTTTTTAAACAATGAACATGAATTTATTTTATTTTTAGTGACAATTCTAAGATACCGCTTGAATTCCGCCAACAGTTTTTGGCTCCCACGTCCTGGTCACTCATGATCAGGGCAGTGCTGCACTCTGACTGGTTGGGTTTCCACAGGCTCTGATTGGTTAGATCACAGATCAGGGATGCTGAGAGAGCAGGTTGCTGCGTTCTGTTTTTGATTTGCAGAGTGCATATTATGTAAAACATGGACTCTGGAATTAGTGGGCGTGGATCCAAGTCCTCACTTCACATTCGCTGGCTGTGTTACAAGGTGCAAGTTGGTAAACTCCTCTGTACTTCATTGCCTCACTGAATTGTGGAGGGTTAAATGAACTAATACAAGTAAAGAGCTTTAAGAACTTCTAGCCAGGTGTGTGGTGGTGCACACCTGTGGCTCCAGCTGTTTGGGAGACTGAGGCAGGAGGATCAGTTGAAGCCCAGGAGCTAGAGACTTGCTTAGGCAACATGGTGAGAACCCATCTCAAAAAACAAAGAAAAACCAAGTGCTGTGGTGCCTGTAATCCCGGTGGCTTGGGAGGCTGAGGCAGGAAGATCATGAGTTCAAAGCCAGCCTCAGCAAAAAGTAAGGTGCTAAGCAACTCAGTGAGACCCTGTCTCTACATAAAATAGAAAAAAGGGCTGGGGATGTGGCTCAGTAGTCAAGTGCCCCTGGGTTCAATCCCCAGTACTGAAAAACAAAACAAAACAAATCAACCAAACAAAGAAAAACCAAACCCAAACAAATGAACAAAAAAAGAAGTTTCTGCCCCATAGCTTGGTGATTTTGAATCTGGTAGAAAGGTGAGATTATCATATGGATTTTAGAAAAGAAAATAGGTTTAAGCATATCATTATAAACAGTAATTCTCCACTGGGGACCATTTTGCCTCCCGTCAAGGGACATTTGATCATGTCTGGAGACATTTTTGGTTGTCATGCCTGGGAAGTGGGTGCTATTGGCTTGTGGTGGGTAGAATCTGGGGGTGCTATGAGGCTTCCAACAATGCACAGGAGAGCCCCGCAGCCAAGAATTATCCTGATCTAAAATGTCAATGGTGCTGGGGTTGAGAACCCCATCCTAAACAATGTTTCTGAACTTTTCTGTACAGTGATCAATCTCATACCTGTTTGGCCAAGAAAATTCCAATCATACAAATAACTCCTAACAAAATATTCTTAAGAACGTCTACACTCTCTGAAGGAACTTTGGATTGGGCAAAGGGGAAGTAGGGGAGGGGGTATGGGGGGTAGGAAAGATGGTGGAAGGAGACGGACATCATTACCTTAGCTAGGTTCATGTATGATTGCACAAATGGTGTGTCCCTACTTCGTGTACAACCAGAGAAGTGAAAAATTGTGCTTCATTTGTGCACAATGAGTTGAAGAACATTCTGATGTCATGAATAACTGATTAGAACAAATAAAAAAAAAAGAATGTCTACACTCTCTTTTGAGTAGAGAAGATGTCTTACAAGGTGAGTAATAGAGAAATAGAAATTCTCTTTCCTTCTCTGCTTAAGTAGAGCAGAGTAGCTTCCACAGTACTGCAGTTCTGTCCCTGCCCAGGTCTACTCAACCATTTTCTCCACTGGGGTAGCCAAATCAAGACCCTGATCTCTCTGGGTCCAGTCTAGTAGTCTTCTCTGGTGTGTGTGTGTGTGTACTGGGAATTGAACTCAGGGGCACTCAACCACTGAGCCACATCCCCAGCCCTATTTTGTATTTTATGTAGAGACAGGGTCTCACTGAGTTGCTTAGGCTGAGGCAGGCTTTGAACTCATAATCCTTCTGTCTCAGCTTCCCAAGCTGGTGGGATTACAGGCGTGTGCTACCAAGCCCAATTCTGCTGTGTTTTAATTTGATTGTTGGTCATGGCCTACCATTCTAGACCTTTTTTTGCCCTGCATGGTGTCTTTCTGTTTTGGGTCTCTGGCTTTTCCTCTCTTTCTGACTTTCGCTACACCATACTACATCAGCTATGTTGGCCTATGTCTAAACACAAAGGGATATTAGGGTTCCATAGTTTAATAAGAGATAGTCCAGGCCCTATACAAATTAGCTGATGCAAAGGGTCTTGGGGGGAGGGTCTTTCTCAATTCTTCTAGGCAGAAATCTCCAAGTCTTGCTGTTGATGGGAAGCAGTGTAAAATCAAGATGCTGTGTTTACTTTTGTGTAGTTCCATTGTCCATTGAGACCCTGGGATACACAATGCTCAAATTAGTTCAAAACTTTTCTAACTCCAAAGCTGGGTTCTAAACTGCTGCTCCAGAGGCGTAGACTGCTCCACAGAAAGGGTTTTGGATTATCTGTCCTTGCATGTACAGAAGAGAATAGGGGAGAACCAGAGGGGGACGTGATTCAGCTAGCCTCCCCTTCCCACCCACTGTTGGTTCTGGACTGGGTCCAATGGGTGTCCAGATGCCTGACAACATTCTCCAGGCCAAGGTATATAAGAGCCTGTGGCCTGGGGATGCGAGGACAGCTGGACAAACAGCTTGGGGGCTGCAGGGCCAATCTCCTGCCAGGACTTGGTACCCCTGAGGGGGAGTAGGTGGAGTACTGGGAGCAGCAGGGGTGATGGGCCCTTGCAAGCACCCTCCTTCTCCAAACCTGTGCCTAACCCTGCCTTGAAGAACTCCCTTCTCAGTCCCTGACCAGCTCCAAGCCTGGATGAGTCCAGAAAAGGTTCCGCTGGAGGCTCCAGGGACTGAATTGTGGTTTGGATCATTGTGCTCAGCTCCCAGGATCATTAGAGTAACAGAGGGATTCCCCAGAAGCCTCCCAGTTCAAGGAGAGCTTCTGATGCAAATGCTCCCATAGCAAATGATTTGTAGAGCTGGGAATTATCCCTTGGGGACCTTCTGAATTACTAAAAACTTAGAATTGGATTCCCCTGGGCTAACTGGCACGTGGACTTAGATTCTGGCTGTGTTCAGTCGGAAAGCATCAAACCTGGGAATTTCCTATTATTCCAGAGCCACAGAGTCACACACCATCAGAGCTGAAAGGTGTGATTCAGGTAAAAACAACTCACTGTGTGGATAAGGAGACCAGAACCCAGAACAGGCAAGAAGTTTGTCTGTATAGAACCCAGCTTGCTCAACTCTGCTGTTCTTCCCACCATGCTAGCCACCATCACTCTCTCTCATTTTCTGGGATAAGTATTGACTTTGTATGACTTTATTCTGTTCTGTGGATTTAAAGTATGAACTACATATGATTTTGATTACTTTGTGAGACTTTTCAAATAAATAATTTGAAGATCAAATAAAGCACTCTTGCTCAAATCCGCCCAAGCACAAGTTTGAAATGACCCCAAGAGTTCAGCAGACTCCACGTGCTGCTGACCCCACAGCAACCTTCTGAGCAAGGAATTCTGACCAAACTGAGCTTTGCGCCTTGTGCCTAGGCTATCCTGGCTGGCAGACAGTGCAGGCATTATAAATCCATCTGAAGACTGCCATTTGACGTCTAGTATGAGACCAGTAACCCATGAGGACTCTGCCTCATGGGATTCACTGAGCCAGTTGGAGTCCCCGCTGTAGTACAGGGGAGGGAGAGGCAGAGGAGGAGCTGAGGTTGGAGGGGAACCAGCACTGGTGGAGAAAAGGAGAAATGAAGATTTGGTGGGGTATTCTGACCAGCAAGCCAATTGATTCTAAGTCTTGATCATGTAACTAGGAAGTGTCCTAGTCTCCTTGACTAGGTGCAATAAGCATCGTGAAAAGCACCCTTTCCTGTGTGGCTGCGTGACAGGCTGGTCACCTGTCCCTTCCCTGACTTACTCCCCTACTTCCTGCTCCTTTGGATTGCCTGCCAAATAAGCAAATCACATTCAGATCCTTGTTGTGGTGGTCTGCTTCTGGGAAAATGCACACTAAGATACAGTTGCAATCACGATTCAGCGTGTGATAACTAGGGCACCTAACCCAGGCTCTGGGGAGCCACAGAAGGTTTTTTGGAACAAGCAATACAAGCTGAGGCCTTAAGGATGACTTGGGGTTAACCCAGTATAGTGGAGGTTGGATGGGGAGAAGTCCACTGCTGGTGGACTCGGGAATTTTGTTACAGCAACAGAAAACAGACTAATAAACTAATAAACTCTATTTTTCAGACCCTAGACCAAAGAAATTGGATGAGATTGACTTTTAGGGTGCAAGGTAGAGGGTGTTAAAAACTGAAGTTGTTGAGGAGGGTTGGGTCTGATCCTGATGAGCCTTGTAAGAGAGTTTAAACTTCATCCCAATAGGAAGTCACCAAAAGATTGAGGCAGGGATGCAATACAATCTTTTTTGCATTTATTAGGCTCTCTTTCAAATATCTAAATACAGATTTGAGAGTAGTCATTAGCTCTGTGGTTGACAATCAATCTCTGGAGTATGTTGAAGTTGTCCATTATGGTAGTCAAGAGCCACTACTGAGTGCTTGAATTGGGCTGGTCCAAATCAAGCTATGCTATTGGTGTAAAATACATACCAGATTTTGAAGGCTTAGTATGAACTTAAAACTACAAACTATTTCATTAATAACTTTTATATTGATTGATGTTGCAGTGGTAATGTTTAGGTGTGTTAGGCTGAGTAAAATGTATTTTTCATATTTAGTATAGTATTAAAATGATTTTCATCTTTTTCTTTTCATTTTTAAAAAATGGCTGCTAGGAAATTTCAATGAAAATTTATACAGATGGCTCATATTATATTTCCATTGGAATGTGAGAGGCAGAAGTCCTGGGGAAAGATTTCTGAGAGACGTCAGTGCTTAAGAAATGATAGAGGAAGAATTGCTGCTTTTGGAATTGTTTAGTAATGAGGAACAAAACTCCTTCAGCTTAAACAAGAAGAGAAATTTATTTGGAGAATTCAAGGCTTCTTAACAGAAATCAGTGAAAGATAGTGCATCCAGGGCTGATAGGGAACAGGGATTTGGAATTCAGTAAAAACCATTATAAATAGTCTTGTCATTTTTTTTTTAATGTCTGGGTCCATGGAGCCTCTTTTTCTCTGTGCATCTCTGTTCTGCTCTTTTTGCTACTGTCTTTATGTGCTCTGAGCCAGCCCAAATTTATGCTAACCTGCCTTCCCAAAGCGAGCACCAAGAGATGGATGGAACCCTCTGCTATGGTTTGGATGTGATTTTTTCCCCCAAAGTTGCATGTGTTGGAAGACTGGTCCTTACTGGTGTTTGGAGGTGATGAAACCTTTAAGAGACTGGTGGTCACTGGGGTGTTGCCTTCCAAAGGAATTAATATAGTTTTTACAGGACCCCAGTTCCTACAGAAGCTGGTTTTTATAAAAACAACAACTCTGGCCCCTGAATCTCTGGTTTTCTGTCTTATCAAGAGATCTCATCTACATGTGTTCCCACTATTGTGTTGTCATCTGCCTTGGGGTCCTTACCAGAGGCTAAATGGATTTGGCTACCTCATCTGAGACTTTCAGCTTTCATAGCTGTGAGATAAATAGGGCTCTTTTCTTTATGAAGTATCCAGCCTTGGGAATTTTGTTGCAGCAACAGGAAACAGACTAATACATTCTACTTCAGATCTCAGACCAAGAGGGAGCATGTGATCAATGAGATTTGGATCTAGAGTGCCTTCTGGTCTAGTTAGTCACAACAAGAAGTAGAAGGTCATGAAACTGTTTGACTAGCAGACCTCTGAAGAAGGAGTAGGGGCAGGACAGACAAAGTGACCAAGTGACTCTCATTTATCAGAAACTTTGAAGAGCATAAGAAGGAGCAGCCAGTTCATGGGAGGGAGCTGTGAACACGCAGTGAGGTGTGGATGCAGCACAGGGAGATGATGAGTGTCCCTAATGAAAGCAGTGTCAGAGAAGAAGGGGGTGGGAGCTGGAGTGTATGGGGAGGTGAATGTAGTTAGAAAGGAGATGTGGAGGAGGCAATGTATAACTTATATTGTTACAAAGTACCCAGCCTCTCCCTTATGAGGTGTGGCTTTAGAGAGAAGAAAGAGACAGTGTGGCCCCTGGAAGGAGTTCTGGCTTCCAGGGAGGCTTTTGGATTTTGTTAAGGTGGAAGAAGCCTGAGGCCTTTTGCTGTGACTAGAGAGAACCAGGGAACAGTGCGGCAGAAATAGACAGCATTCTGCCACGGCTGCGGCGGTCTCAGTTAAATAGGAGATAAAACTGATAGCACTGGGCCTGTGGTTGGGTCATGGATCAGATATTGAGACACACAGGGGAGGAGAGTCAAGACTGTAAGGGCCCCAGCTTCTGTTTGCAGCCACTCTGGGCTTGTTTGATCATCTGTTCCCACGTGTGCGAGGAACATGTAGAGACACACACTGTTTCCAAGCACAGGTCAGATGGGCACATACCTCAAAGCACTTGCACAATCATGCTGATACGGTCTGAATGTCCCCCAAACTCATGTTGAAACTTCATCCCTGTTGTGGTGGTATTAAGAGGCAGGACATTTTGGGAAGTGATGAAGTCATAGGAATCCTGTTATGGTTTAGATGGTAAATGTCCCCCAAGGACTCATGTGCTGAAGGCTTGGATGTAGCAAATGGCACTATTGGTAGGTGGCGGCACTTTTAGGAGGTGGAGCCTAGTAGAAAGAAGTTGGGTTGGGGGGTGTGCCCCTGAGTCCCCTTCCTCTCTCTCTGCTTCCTGGTGTCCATGAGGTGAGCTGTGTTCCACCACGTGTTTCCAGCCGTGATGTTCTGCCTTGGCCCCAAAGCAAGGGGGCCAAGTGACTATGGACTGAAACCTCTGAACTATGAGCCAAAATAAATTTTTCTTCCTTTTAAGCTTTCATCTCAAGTATTTGCTCATAGTGACGGAAAGCTGACAGACATAGCTCTGTTCCCAGATTTGGATTTCTGCCCTTGCATTATTCTGACACATGGGGAAGAAGCAAGAAGGGCCTCACTAGACATTGAATATTGGTGCATCGATCTTGGATTTCCCAGCCTTCAGAACTATAAACAATAAACTTATATTGTTATAAAGTACCCAGCCTCTGGCAGTCTGTCATAACAGCACAGACTAGGACATATGCACATGTTCACATCTACCCAACTTGCATATAACCAGGTGTCCATATCTGTATGTACATTCATGCACAGATGGACAGATGTGTGTGCTCTCATATTCACATGGTACGGGTCTCCTTCCTTACCTCCATTTCTGAGCAGCATGGTTTAAATTCTTTACTGCTGTTTATTGAAATTTCCCATTGAATAAAAGAATTGGGGACAAGAAGGAGAAACTATTAGGACTGATTCAGGGGATCTCAGGAGAGCAAGGCTGGGACACCAGGGGAAGGCTGGGACACAGTAGAAAAAGGATAGACAGAAGAATGGCAGGGAGGATGAGTGCAGGGGTGTGGCCTGGACTTGGGACTGGCCAGGGATGGGATGGGGACTCTGTGAAGGAGGTGGTGGTGGAGATGCCTTCACTGGCTTCTCCGAGGGCTTTTTCCTGGGAGCATGGACCCGTCCTGGCCCTCCCCCCAACCTCCAGGGTACCCATGGAGCCCAGAGGCAGGCAGGATCCTGGCTGGGATCAGTCTCTGGAGGACTGGGAAAGGGGGGTCCCCTGTCCTCAGCTGGGGTCCTGGCCTGATTCACAAGGCTTCAGAGGGATCCTCTGGGATGCCTTTTCTGCTTCTGGCTCCTGCTTTCTCGCCTTTCCTTGATGGCGCCTAGAGACAGAAAGTTCAGGAAAAGACTTGAGCCCTGATCTGTTTTCCCCAGGAGGAGCCCTGGTGGGGGCCAGAGGCGGAGAACTCACCAGTTTTGCACATCTTCGATGGTCTCTGGCAGGGGCCGATTGAGAGTCTCAGGCAGGAAGAAGGCAGCACTGCCTCCCAGTATGGCCATGGTCCCGTAGATGACATTGGGGATGAAGGGCTTCACCTCACCCGTGATTTTCACCAGTGGGGCTAGCATGCTTCCCACGCGGGCCCACAGGTTATTAATGCCCATACCTGTTTGCCTGGGGGGGGGGTTTAGAGCAGGGTTGGCAGCCTGTGCGTGGGGTTCTTAAAGGATGGCCTTGGGACACCTGGGTTTGGGGGTAGGAGGATGCCACACTCCCATCTGGCCCTGTATCCTTTGGCTGGGCCTTTCCCAAATCCAGCACCTACCGGACAACTGTGGGGTAGAGTTCACTCGTGTAGAGGAAGAGGCAGCTGAAGGAGCCAGACAGGCATCCCTTTCCAAACACAGCCAGCGCTGTCCTCAGGATCTGCATGTCTGCAGAGGGAAGAAAATGTGGAGGGCCTTGGAGTTAAGGAGGACTCAAGTATTCTTATTCTTTAGCAGACTTTGCCTCCTCTTTTGCTTTGGCGGCCAGTAAGCAGACCCCAACTTAAAGGTAGTAGCCCCTCTGTTATTCCTAATGCTTTGCGTGATTGACACATGTCCTGCTGTGTTTGTGTTTTCCCCTCTCCCCAATTCCTATTCCCACTTAAACTTGTTCTTGTTCTAAAATACCTCAAGTTCTTTTGGAAGGATGTACATGCATCAGTAAACATAAATACAATAAAAGTGGTTTTTCCAAGTTTATACTGGGGTGTTTTTCATGGATTGACTCTTGTTTCCCCATTTCAGATCATTCTCTGCAGTGATGAGCCCAGGACGTGCTCTGTTCCTAAGCAATTCCTCACACTATTCAGACTCTACCATATTTTGCCCAGTCCTAGTGACATCTGGAAAAGAGATTTGATATCATTTAGCCCAACTGAATTATTTTCTAGAAGAGAGACCTGACCTCAAGGCAACATGGTGAATAAGAGGCAGAGCCAACAGAGTTGGAGTCTTGGTCACCCACTTTCTAGCCTGTGGCATCTTCTTCCAGAAGGTTCTGGGGTAGCCCCAGCCTCTTACCTGAAGGCACAAAGATGAGAGCCAAGATAGCCCCTCCTGCCAGGAGCAGCACAAAGGCCTGAGTGATGTGCCGGCCCAGATAACTTATGGAAAGGATGGTGATGAACTTGGCTGGAATGTCGACCCCGCCAAAGATGATCTGGAGGATGTAGAGATTGACACCAAATTCTTCCACCCCCATAGCCAAGCTGTAGTAGGCAAAACCAGTGGAAAACCTGAGGGACAGAGAGGGATTGGTTAACATCTGCAGCCAGGCTGAGGCCTCTTCCCATACTGATCACTGGGTCACCAGAATGGTGAAGAGTTTCATTTCTTGTACCATTTGCAACTGATGGGTGGGGAGTACTTGAGGCAATTTTGAGGTTTCTGAGATTGCGTCTACATTCAGTGCAAACGTGCTGGGATTGATTGGCATGTCTGACATGGGCATGATTGAGGGTGTCATGGCACAGGTGCCCTTATTATTCTCTAGAGAATATTGGGACTGGAGGGACTCTCAGAGACCAAAGGAGGCAATAAATAATATTTCTTGGTAGGAAGCAGTTGAACATCTGGATTGAGGAGGTAAAAGTCGAGCTATGCACAGGGTCAAGTGCTTCTCCTTCCCCTCTTGGAACTGTGGAATCCTTTCTGCAGGGTGTTGGACGAGTTCATTACTATTCATCTATTCATATGGAGATGGTCAGGATTGAGAGTGGTCTCACAACCAGGTCACAGAAAGGGTTTTGAGGAAGTTGTAAATGTCAGACAGAAGAGAAAACTTGGGAGACACATAATTTCTGTCTGCAAGTCTGAAGTCCAGAGGGCCATCCTTGCTCTGTGGGGTTCCAGAGGGCAGAACTGGGCCAGAGGGTGGCAATGCCAGAGTCAGTCTTGGGGAAACAGCCATTGCTGGGATGTACTAGTGCATTTACCCTGCGGGTGGAGGCCGTTTGTGTGACCTTAGAGGGAAGCACACCCTGTTGGTTGAATGTGGCTGTGGGGCAGGGAAGCAGCAGATATTTGGGACTGAGTCTGGACTGTGGTGCTCAGGGGAGGTAGCCCCTTGACCTCTTTTGCATGAGGTGCCCTAGGTATTGCCCTTATGTGAGACTGCTGGAGGCCTATTCATCACCCCTGCCTTGGCAAGTATGGGAGAGAGCGATGGTACGTTACCAGGCCAGGGAAAGACAGAGGGTCATATGGCGTAGGATGGGTATCCGAAACAGGTCAGTTGTGCCATACTTGATCTTGGCCAAGGAGATGTCCTTCTGCAGGTTGAACTTCAGCTCCTTGGGACAGAGGAGAGGCAGGGGTGCTATTAGTGGACTAGCTGGTGGGCAGAAGAAAGGAAGAGAGAGAGGCACAAACCTGGTCCCACTAGAAGAATTAATTTAGGGGATAAGATGGGATGTGGGCTGTGACCGTAGGAAACAGAAGTGAGTGGAGGGCAGCCCTAGAGCAGAGCACAGGGTCCTGCCCCTGACTAAAATCTCTCTCTGCCCCTACCTCCAAGCTGAGCTTTTCCCCCTCCTCCTTCTTGCCATTGAAGGCAGCCACGTGTTGGAGTGTCTTCAGCGCCTTGGAGAACCTTCCATTTAGGACCATCCAGCGTATAGACTCTGGTATCCACCTGGGGGCCAGAGTCAAGTCACAGTTGCTCCTCCCACTCAGAGTGAGAGGCTGGAAGAACATCAGCAGCCAGGGCCAAAGGGTAGGAAGTCTAGAAACCTGAGCTGCCTGATGGCAAATTCCATGGAATTTAAACTTGGCCCAACTTTGCACCTGGGCTGCCTGTAGCCAGCACAAATTCCAGTATTCTCTTCTTTCCCTTCTGGAAGACACTTTCCTCTGCCCCCCACCTGAGTGTCTTGTTGTTGTTGGGTGTCTTCCTTGGCTGAGAGCCCCAGGCCCTAGGCTAGGGCAGGTGGAGCCTGGGGAGGGGATGGCATGTTCAAGGCTGGACACATGGAGGGTCCTGCACGTGCACCTCTCCAGCTTTCCTTGGGCTGAATTTTCTATCTCTTTATTGCAGAAAGGTCAGGGTTGCAGTCTCGGGGAAGCTTGGGAAGGAGATTTTAGGCCAAGGTGAGGGCTGTGGCCTAGGGAATGGGCTGGAGGATTCTTTGTCTCTGCAAAGGACCAACAATATGTGTGTGTGTGTGTGTATGTGTATAGTGTGCAGGGTGTGTGTGTGCGTGCTACTCAACTGTGTCCCAGTCTGGGCTTTTGGGGTTGACTTATGCTGAGCAGTCACCTGAGGGACTAGGTGAAGAGAAATGGAGGACAAGGTAAGGGGAGAAAGGAGTGGTGTTTGGAAAAGGCTGGTCCAAAGTACGGTGAGCTCCAGCTGTGACCTCCAAAGGTTCTCAGAGCCTAGCTCTGGTGAGGTCCTTGGAAATTGATATTGGTCTCCTGGTTTCAGCTGATGGTGGTGGCTTCCTGGGCCTATTGCTATCTACCTTCATGGTCTTGTGGTTTTGGTTTCTGCTCTGGCAATCTTCTGAGTCTGCTGTCCCCAAGGTTATCAAGAACCCACAGGCCATGGCAGGACCTGAACTCTTCTTCTCTCCCTGAGAATAATGGCGGCAATGGCTTCCAATTAGTGAGGCTTCCTGTGGACCAGAATCACAAAACTCTGGCTAACAGTATTCCTATTTTATCTAAGAAATTTTGAGGTTCAGAGTAGGAAAACTTGCCCCAAGTCACACAGTGAAGTGGCTTGAGCCCTTGACTGTTCTCTGCTGACACCTGCTCCTATTTTCTTTCCTAACCTTGACTACTCCTACTCTGTTCCCATCTGAGGTTGTGGATGTGCCTCTGGGCTCCCCCCTGGGCTCTCTGACCATCTCTCTTGCTCTGTCATCCCCAGATCTCAACCCTCGAAGGGCTACATTTATTTCCAAGTTGAGATTCTATCTCAATTCTTCACCTTTCCAAGTAACCTTGGGAGATGCCATGAAAAACAGAGACAATGTAGGCTGATGTCTGTGTTGAATAGGGCCTTATATGTGATAAATGTTCAAAAAAAAAAAACTGCTGCAAGATTTCATAACTTTTCCTGGGCTCATTTGTGATTTTCAGTACGTTGGCTTCAACAGTGAGCTATAGAGGCTCATTTCTTGTCTCTCAGTGTGGGCTTAGGTTCTATATGCTGATAATGAGCTCTCTGATCACTCTGTGTCTTGTACCCACACACTTCTGTCCCCAGGCCAGAGTTTCTCTTTGGACATTCCTACTCTTTGTACTTCAAATCCGGAACATCCCAAATCCTGCAGATTCTTCCTTCAAAGTGTTTCTCATATTTATTCCCCAGAATCCTCCTGCCTGCATAGTTCCTTCCTTTCTGTTGCTTGTCCCCACCCACGTGGGACCATTCTTTCACAAACAGAACATTGGCTAGGCTTGAAAGCCCCACAGAAATCTTTCTGTCTCCCTCCACATGAAGTTGAAGCCTCCCTGGACTTCTGTGCTCTTCAGAGCTTGGCTCCATCCCATCCATCTCAACTCACCCCCTTCTTCATCTGCAGGCCGCCCCAAGAGCCCTCCCATGCTCCTTCCTGCAGCATGCCTTGCTTAGGAACTACCCCACCCTCGGTGCTCTTCCTTGCCTCTAGGACTGGGGTGCTAGGGATAGACAGAGTTGAGCCAGGTTAAGCTGAGGAGGGAGGAGAAAAGGAGAGGACCACATACCAGGACAACAGGGAGAAGATGAAGTAGGGAACAGACACTGTTAACTGTAGCCAGCGCCACTGGGGGATGGCATAGGCCAGGCCGGACAGAATGAACTGGCCAGTGGTGTAGCAGTACCCAAATGCTGTCGACGAGATGGCCCGCATCCAGGTGGGCACCCATTCCACGTCTGTGGAAAGAGTCCAGGGATCAGATTAGCTCCTGTTAGGGTCCAGGCACCTCCCTGTGAAGGGGCACCGGCTCCTACTTTCCAACAGCTATTTGACCTGCTCCTGATCCTAAGGATTCACCATCCCTACTTTGCAAATGCTGCACCTGAGGTCCAAAGAGGTCAGACTCAAACCATGGTCTGTCTACTCCCAGTTCGCACTCTTTTTTATTTTTATTTTTTAATTTTTTTGCAGTGCTGGGAAGTGAATCCAGGGCCTTGCCTGAGGTGGGCAGGTGTTCAGTCACTGGGCTACATCTCCAGCCCCTCTGGGTCACTCTCTTGACCACTGCCTTTCCAGGGACAGGTGGCTTCCCTTGTTTTGCCTCAGTTTCTTCATCTTTATAATATAAATAACAGCATCACTCACTCCTGCCCATGGGCGAAACGTGACTGTACCTAGTGGAGTGCCAGTCTCAGGGTAAGTCCTCAGATGGATAGCTGCCATTATTATGCCTTAGGGCAGTTATGTTCAGAGCGGGCCTCTGCGGGCCTGAGAGGGGCAGCACCTTGACCAAGATCCCAGGGAGTCCTCTGGTTGAACCAGGCTCAGACCTGCTTTCTCAGCTTTTGGCTGGTGACCCCCACCCCCAAACCCAGTTCCATGGCCCCCTGTGGCTCACTCAAGATGACCGTGCTCAGGACAATGCCTGAGATGCTGAAGCCCGTCAGGAAGCGGAAGACTATGTAGAAGGGGAGGGTGGGGCTGAAGGCTGTGCCTGAGCCGCTGGCTGCCAGCAGTAGGTAGCTGCACGTCAGGATCGGCTTCCGGCCAAACCTGCAGCTCAAAGGAGAGGAAGGGCCAGGTTAGCCACCGTGTGCCTGCCAAGATGAGTGACTCTGCAGGCTTTGGGGCAAAGGGCTGGACCCCTCCTTTGCCTCCCCACTGCGGCTCAAGGACCAGGTAGAACACATAACTCCTTCCCTAGACAAATCCTTGCTGTAATTGCTGTTTTTCAACAAGTTTGAGGTTAAGGTGTTGAGTTAATGAGTTATCTCCTCCAACCCTAACTTAGCTGACTGAGCAGGGGTCAAAAGACCACTTATCTCTAAGCAGTCCATCTGTACTGCCTTTGTGCAATCATGATAATGTGTCCAGAAACTTGGAGGCCTCTGGGTGTGGGGAGGCCCCAAGACTTAAGTTGTAAGGCTCTGGGGCAGACAGGAGGCTGTGGCCTAGAAAGGAATGGAACTTGCCCAAGGCCCCCCAGAGAGGCCCATCTCTCCTATCTCTCCCAGATCTTTTCCTCTTTGAGAGGGCATGGGCCGAACAGAGTGGGGAGAGGCTGCTCCCCCCACCCCCACCGTGGGCTGTGCCCAGCTCTCACCTGTCAGACAGTTCTCCAAGCACAAGCCCTCCAATCAGGATGCCTGCCATGAAGATAGACTGGGCCATCTCCTTCAGTTTCCCGGAGCTGCACACCAGGTTCCACTGCACAGGAACGAGGCAGGGCCAGGCTAGCTCAGCGCAGACCTGCCTCTGACCCATGCTCCCGCTCCCACCACCGTGGCTTGACTTCCCTGAACCTGGCTCCTACCTTTCAAGCACCAATTCCTCTTTCCACCTGGCCGGGCAGCTTATTGGGTCTGCTGGGCTTGTGGGTCCCTGATCCATGATTGTGTCATGACAACATCTCTCAAGCATGTGTGGCGTGTCACATGGCTTAGAGTCTTCTCAGCTGCTCCATCCAGATCTGTCCCAGCCTCCTTCCTCCTTCCCTCCAAGCTTGCCCATGTCCCTGTGACTATTTGCCTCTTCCCCTCCCCACTGACACCCAAGGCCAGTCCCACTGCCTGGACCCTTGGCCTCACCCTCTCTCCTCCGTAGGTCGTGTGCCATAGCCTCACCACTTCCCTCCATCCCCCTTCCTCAGTCTCCCTGTCTCCTGACTCCTCCCCAACATTCATGTGTCTTCAAATCTCTGCAATTTAAAGCCTCTTTCCTTTCCACATCCACTTTATTTCTCTTCTCCCTTGCATCTCCCTGTTCTTATCTCTACTTGGTTCTCAATTCTGTCCCCACCAGCCCCTGAAGCTGCACTCCCCAAAGCCCCTGTGATTCCCTTTTCACTAACAAAATGGGATCTTCTGTATCTTGAACTGGCTTGGCCTCCGGCACCATGGGCACTGCTGACCTCTCCCTCCGCCCCCTACCCCCCTGCTCTTCACCAGTCCTCCTTTCCCTCCCCAGAACCTTTTTCTCCTCCCAGCCCTTACAGGTCTCCCAGGGCACCTCCTGGATCCTCTTCTCTGTCCGCTTTCCCCACATATGCTCTCTGTTCCAATGGCTTCCATTTTTATTTACACAGAAGATCCCAAATCCGTCTTTGCAGCCCAACCTCTCTTCCGGCCTCCAGACCAGGAGATTCTGCTGCCTACTTGAAAACACCCCAGGACCATGTCATACCCACATCTCAGACTCGGGGGGACTTGTCACCTCACCCTTTGGGAAGTTCCAATCTCAGTGACTGGCAACTTTCCCTTTTTAAAATATTTATTTAAAAATTTATATTATTTTAAATCAATGAGTTATAATTGTATTACATTTATGGAGAACCATGTGATGTTTTGATATATGTGGAGAGATTAAATCAAGAAGAGGAACATACTATCACCTCACTTACTTGACATTGTTTTTTGGTGGAGGTGCTGAGGATTGAACCCAGGGACTTGTGCATGTGAGGCAAGAACTCTTTAACAACTGAGCTACATCCCCAGCCCAGTTGACTTTTTTTTTGTGTGTGTGATGATATATTTGAAATTTCATCTTAGTTATTTTGAACTATACAGAGTGTTATTATTGGCTGTTGTCACCCTGCTGTGCAATAGATCTTAAAACCTATTCTCTGTCTAGCTGAAACTTGGTGCTGTCTGTATCTCTCGACCAATAACCCCACCTACTCACTCCCTCCACCTCCCCCAAGACCTTTGACCACCATCACTCTAGTCTCACTTCTAGCAATTTAACTTTCTTTTTCTTTTTTTTTTAAATACTGGGATTGAACTACATCCCTAGTCCTTTTAATTTTTTTTTCTTTCTTTTTGAGACAGGGTCTTACTAATTTGCCTAGCTGGCCTCAAACTTGCTATCCTCCTGCTTCAGCCTCCCAAGTAGATGGAGTTATAAGAATGCACCACCAAATCTGGCTAGGAATTCAACTTTCTTTAGATTTCACATATAAGGGAGATGATGATGGTAACCCTCTCTCAACTCCACCTCCTCTCTCCCAACCCCACAATTGTCTGACTCTCAAGTTTCTTATTTTAAAAATAATATATATTTCCTGAATCTGGATTCTTCTCTTTCTACTACAGCTGCCTTAGTGTGGGGCTCACCTTCTCTCCTTGGATTAATAATGACAGCTGATGCTTACTGAGGGCTCACTAGGTACCTTATTATGTAGGAGCTAATATCATCCCTATTTTATAGACAAGAAGACTGAGGCCCAGAGAGAATTACTGTGCCACCTTCTGGCCTCTCCTTTATTCTCATCCCCACTTTTCCATTCCTTCTCTGAGAACCTGAGTGGCTTTCTACAACACCAGCTCCAACCAGGTTTCTGTCTTGCCAGAAGCACTTGCTGGCTTCCTCTTGCCCTTTGGGTAAAGCTCTATTGGCAGGTTTCTAAGCCCTAGCCTACCTGTCTGCTCTAATCTCCTGCTAATCCCCAACACACACCCTTTGCCCCAGCCATCCTGAATTATTTGTATAATGAAGTGGAGAATTTTATTCATTAGCAATGCCTCCCTAGAATGTTTTGGAAATAGAACAGTGTGGGGGAGAACCACATATCCCAGGGAACTCTTGTCTACTTTCCTCTGCTAGAAGTGAGGCAGGATGGGGCTGGATGAAAATTCCAGGTCTTTCAGCTGTCCCAGAGTGGCCCAGCATGGCCAGCAAGCCTGGTGTCCCTTCTAACAGAGAAGGAGTCTGATGGTGTGTGTGTTGTGGGGAGGGGAAGGTAAATCAGGAAGTGAGGGTGCATGGGAAGGAGCAGGCCTGTGGATGTCTAGACAGACAGTAATTTATGGCATGTGCTGTATAAAACCCTTTTAGGAAAATCTAGAGGAAAGGCTTACTATTCACATAAGTTCATCCATCCCTTCTTCCATAGTATATAGCACATTTCCCAGGTGACTCTGTAGCTGCATGTGGTCCTTGATAATGACATGTGAGTGGAAGGTACATGTTTCTTCTACCTCATTCACTTAACAGGAATTCCTGGCATGGACTTCTATGCTTTCTCTCCTTGACAACAACTGGAACAACTTTGGGAGTGTGGAGTTGAAAATGTCAGAACTGCTGTTAGTCCAGGTTCCTAAATGACCCTTCAGAGCATACCCACCATCATCAGCCTGAAACTACAACTCGAGAAAAAAAAAAGTGCTTCTGTATTTTTTAAGCCATGAATTGTCATTGACTCTTTTGTAATAGAAGCACAACCTTTCCTCATACAGCCCACAAGAAGTTGCAAATGAAAATTAGATTTTTATCTAACCTTGACAGTATTTAGTGTCTTAAGAAATCGAGGGTCTGTTTGGATCATGAGAGGGTCAATGTCAGATCTGCTTGTGTTAGTTTGAGGCTACCACCTGCTCCACTGTCTGAGACCATAACTGCTGGGTCTAGGCTTCTACTATGGGACTTGTGATCTTGTGGGCTTTAGAATAATTGTCATGAGTTAGTTTCTACTAGAACATTGAGAAATTTACAAGAAATATTATTCCAGAATGAACTCTGAGTCATGTTTGGGGAAGACTTTTAGTCTGTTTAGTTCACTACTGTACTTTAATTGCCTGGAACAGTGCCTGACACATAGTGGACCCTCAATAAATACTTGTAGAATGGAACAAGTGAAAATTCCACAGAAAGAACAGAGGGATGATGAGAGGTTTGCTGAGGTCTAAAGAAGAGGTCATATGGTCTACACTCCACTTTCCACGAGAACTGACCAACATTGCCAGAATGAGTACATACCTGGATGGATTATATCTAGTACAAATTACACAGCCACATGGCAGTGAGGAGAGAAGGGTTCTTTCACAATCAGACTGGAAAAACTTCTATGGAAAATTGTGTACTGGAGGGTTATCACTCTTTAGTGAAATCTTGAAGCTAAGGAGGAGGAGTGCTGCATAGTTAAAGATTAAAAAATCTGGACTTCAATGCACTCTAAATTGCTCCCGGAGATTTCCAGAGATTTCATGGTTAATGAAGCTCATCAGAACTGATAGAAAGAAAAATGTGGTTATGGCTTCCCTGTAGAGCTGCACAGACCCTGGGGCTCAGATCTGAGATGTGAAACTATTGTGGGTTGAATCATGTCCCTCCAAAAGACACATTGAAGTTCTACCCTCTATTGCTTCAGAATGGGACCTCATCTGCAAAGAGGGTTGCAGAATATAATCAGCTGAGTTAAAGTGGGGTCATACTGCAGTAGGTTGTGCCCTTAGTCTGCCATGACTAGTGTCCTTTTAAGAGGAGAAGAGACACACAGGAGAATGTTAGGAGGGAGGTAGAGGTGGGCATGATGCATCCAGAAGGTGAGGAATGCCAAGGATCACCAGCAGCCACCTGAAACCAGCAGAGGCAAGGAAGCAGACTTCCTCTGAGTCTTTATAGAAAGCACAGCTGCACCTTGATTTGAACTTCTAGTCTCCAGATCTGTGAGACAATGTGATTTCTGTTGTTTTAAGCCCCCAATTGGTAGTACTTTGTTCTGACAGCCCGAGGAAACGAGGATGCTGCATGATTCCCACATGTCTGAAGTATCTGCCAGCCTGATAGGCACTAATGGGAAAGGGGTTAGGAATAGAAGAGTATCGTAATGAGGGAACCAGATACAGAGCGAGTAGAGAAGGTTTTTAAAGACATCATGGGATGTGGGGGAGAGGAAGATATTTAGAGAGACTTTTGGCATGCTTTCTGTGTAGTTAGCTGTGCAAAGCCCCTCAGAAGGCCCTGTTAAGAAAACCCGAGGCAGAAAATTCGATTAAAGAGAGTGATTTGTATTTCCTTTGACTGTGACTCCATGCGTGGCTGGTGGAGTCCTTGGATTTAATCAGGTCACACTGTGATTCAACAAAAGCTCCAATGCCAATGGGTTCCCCTTTGCTTTTACACTTGCTACAATCCCCTTACTCTGGTCATGTTGCCAATCCTTTGAAATTCACGTCAAGATCATCCTTTCTGAGTGCCAGGAACTTCTTTTCTGGATGTCTGGCACAGGAAGGTGGCCAATAAATATGTATGAAGTGGTTAAATGCCCGAGAAGCATGTCCAGACTCTCAGTAGAGGTGAGGTGGCCCTGCTCTCTCCTTAAGCTCCTTGCAGCCCCATTTTTACCTCCAGCAGGTGCATATCATGCAGCATTCTACACTCTTATTTACTTGTTTTCCTCTCCTGTAGTTCGCAACCTCTTTGAGGACAGAGAACATCTCATTTGACTTTTTATCCCTGGCAGCTATTAGAGTAGTTAGTAATAGTAAATGTTAGTATTTGTTTAATGAATAATGATAACCCTGGGTTATCATGCATATTTTCTGATGAGGCCAGAGAGGGAGAGGTAACTTGCTGGTTGGAGGGATCTAGTTACTAGCTTCCTGGTGCTTCTAGCCAGTCCTTGGCATGGCCTTGGTTCATTCTTCTCATCAACTTTGGACAATTGTACATCACACCCTTGCTCTCAGCATCCTAGTCTAATGTTATTTATTTTTTCTTTTCTTGGAGTTTTATCTTAGCCCCAAGGGAATGGGCTTTTGGAAGCAATGGATAGGAAGCTCACTTCCCTGTCTTCCGGCATGGTCTGATGCACCAGGAAGGTGGTAGGGAAGAGAGATAAGGACTACTATGGCTCAGGAGAAAGCTTTGTGAGTAATGTCGTAATAATGTTATGAAATAAGCACCATTATTATCTCCATTTTTAGAAGAAGCAGAGGCTCAGAAGATGAATGATGTGTGCAAGCATTGCTTGGTTTATTTTAGGGCAGAGACTCAAACTCAGGTCTGATGAACCCCCAGCTGATGTCCTATTGCTACAGCTCCCCAGTGGCCCACTGTGGGCTGCGCCCTGAGACAGAACTGCCAGAAGAAAGGCTTAAGACGTGGCATCTGTTGTTTGGAGCCACCACAAAACAGCATGGCCCAGGATGGAATCATGGTTGGAGGAGGTGGTCAAGATAGGAGCCAGTGATCTGGTCAAGGTCCAAAGTATGAAGTGAGGAGAGGTTTAGAAGCTGAGGCAGCAGCAAGAAGAGTGGCCAGGAGACCCCTTCTGAGGGTAAGGCAGAAGGTAGGCTACGAAGGTCAGGACAAGCCATTTGCCATGATCAGCAGGAGGAGTGGAAAACTGACTGCAAGGACCTCACACACCCTCTCTTCTTCCTAGAGCTAGGGCAAGGAAACAGCCTGTCTTAACATTGGGGCTTTCAGGAATAGGCCAGACCTTGGGGAGAATAGCTGCTTCCCCGTGCCTTATTAGATCCCAGATGAAACTGGGACTAGGGCCAAAGGGCCAAAGAGGATGAGCCAGGTTTTTTGTTTGTTTGTTTGTTTGTTTTGTTTTTTTTGTACCAGGGATTGAACCCAGGAGCACTTAACCACTAAGCCACATCCCCAGCCCTTTTTTGTATTTTTGTTTAGAGATAGGATCTCACTGAGTTGCTTAGGGCCTTGCTAAGTTGCTGAGGCTGGTTTTGAACTCATGATCCTCCTGTCTCAGTCTCCTGATCCGCTGGGATTACAGGCATGTACCACCACCTGGCTGAGCCAGGTATCTTGGGGAGCATCAAAAGGACTTGAGCTCCATCTCTGCCACTTAAGAGCTATGTGTTCCTCAGACAGCTACTTAACTTCTCTGTGGTTCAGCATCCTCTTCTGTACCTGTAGGTACGTGGTACCTGCTTCTCAGGATTGTAAATGATGTACTCAGTGAAGAGCACTCAGCACTATACCTGGAAAACAGTGGACCTTCCATTCACAACCCTTTTTTAAAAAATGTGTATTTCTTTTAGTTGTAGGTGGACACAGTACCTTTATTTTATTTCTGTGTGGTGCTGAGGATCGAACCCAGTGCCTCAGGTGTGTCAGGTGAGTTCTCTACCACTGAGCCCCAGCCCCAGCCTTTACAATATCCTTTTTTATTATTATTGTCTCATGTCATTGTACACCTGTGATGCAGGAGGTAGGGTATGGATTCTGGGCCAGAACCATCATGTCTGAAAAGTCTCCCTTCTGGACCTAGCCCAGTGTATTACTCTATAAAGTTGGGACAGTGGTGCCTGGTTTGCAGGGTCATGAGAGAAGGAATGCTCAGTAGCTTTGAGGGAGTTCTTGACCCTGGAGATCTGACTCCTGTGCATGGGATCAGGGACTTTCTAGATCAGGGAGTCATGCTGCCAGGAAGGTGGTCAAGGTGAGGCTCCCAGTCCTCACCCAGGATTCAGACGGGAGGTTAGGAAAGAGGTGAAAGGGCTGAGGGCCACCAGTAGGGACTGAAGCTGGAATGGGGCTGGAGATGAGATGGATCAGTGCCCTGGAGCTGGGCAGCCTGGGGATTTGGTGATGGGGATGGAGAGAAGTCAGAAGTGGCTGACTGGGGACTCCGGGAGGGAACCTCCAGGGTACAGACCTACTTCTAAGAGACCTCTTAAGCAGGCTCCTTCCTTCTCTAGCAGCTGACCGGGCCTCCAGTGACTCACTGAGATGCTGGGGATGGGCTTCTTGTGGCCCTGGAGGTAGGATGGGGAAGCTCAAGGCCCAGAAAGGAATCTTGGGGGCTTTAAAGGACTGCATCTTACTCATGCAAATCCAGGCCCAGGCCCACAGGGTCATAGGAGCTGAGGTTCCATGGGGTGGGGCTGTGGGCTACACTCTGCTCCAGGGAACCCAGGGCCCAGCATGTAGGCTTCCATGCTTTCCAGACATAATAGAAAGGGCTTTGTTTCCTCTTAATGTCCCAGTAAAGCTCCTTCTGAAAAATCCTGACCTCGTCTCTGGTCTCTGCAGCACCAAGAGAAAGGAATTCGTGGTTACCCCTGCCAGGAAAGCTTAGGGGATCAGAAGGGGGAGGGAGACCACCTCCATTCCCCTGTCCAGACCCGGTGCTGGGCCCGCCCTCTCCACCAGCTCAGTCCTCTCACCCCATTCTACAGATGAGGGGACTGAAGTGAGGGGAGGTGACCTACCAGGTCCACCTGAGGAGCTCTAGGGGGGTCATCAAGATTGGCCAAATCTGGGAACCTGGGTGAGCCAAGAAGTGCTGAGACAGCAGACTCCCCTTTTTACCGGAAGATCTCCCTACCATCTGTGGGGATTAATCCTCTCGTTTTCAGACATCTGGCTATCAACAGCCACAGAGCAGCAACAGCCGCTGACATTGATGGAATGCTTTGCAGAACCAGGCCCTGTGCTGAGTGCTGTTCTTGGTTATTTCCTTTAATCTCCACACTTGCTTTCTTGTTCCTTTTCATGGATGAGGAAACCAAGACTTCTTGGAATTGTGACATTCCTCATAGGCAGTAGAGTCAGGTGATTTCTGATTGCCTGACTTTACTCGACAATCCCAAGCTCATCGGGTCACCTGAACCAAGCTCTCTCATTATCAAATAACTCTGCCTTCTTCATTACCCTCCGCATCCAGTCCCCTGCCTCTGAGCTAGGATCCAGCCACTGCTCTACCTCTATCACATGGGGGCCCGAACTGCATTTTGCCCCACCCCAAGCAGATGGAGCCCCATTCATGTTTGTGGCTGAATGAACAGAAAAATTAAAGGGCTCTGGCCTTGCTGTGTAGATACCAGCAGCTGGCTGGGTCTGGACATTTGGACTTGTCCAGTGGGATCTCATAGAGAGTCCCTAGGGAGTTAGATTCTGATACAGAGCTAAATGAGATCTGAGCTGGAGAAAGATGCAGTACCCTGAGGACTGGGACCTCTGCATCTCTTTGGGATGTAGATCTACACTGGTCCAGTCACTGGAACGGTGACTGGGAACTTGGCTGGCACAGAATGAATTGACACTTGACTGAGTACAAGGTCTTCAACCTTTGTTCTTCGTGAGGCTTCCCCACCAAAAAAACCTGCCAGGGGCATGACCTGGAAAGGAAGCCACTTCTCAACAGTGTCTGCATCCCGCTATGCGAGGGAGCAGGTCCTTCATTGAGCACTGACTGAGCACTATTTAAATACATCCAGAACTGCGATGACAGAGATGGGCGGCAAAGACTCCGTGACCTGGAGGAGCTGCTGCAAAGTGTGGTGGGGAGCTGATCTTTGGGTAGACCTGTTCACCCAGCACCCTCTGGGGGTACAGTGAGTGTGGTTGGCCTCACAGATTGTGGGCTGGGGACCATGCATCCTGTGTGGCACCGGGTGAGCACGCAGAAAATATTAGTGATGGTGCTACTTAACTGTTCCCTGTAGGTTTTTTGTTTCTTTGCTAGGTCATGTTTTGTGAGGACGGGGATGGTGACTACTCCTTCTCTTTGTCTTCCCAGATGCACAGAAGTCATCCAGGGAAACTTATGGCAAGTCACATAGGAAACTTACAGGCATATCTTCAGCTCCTTCCTGCTCCTCACCCTCACATCCATTCAGTGATCAGGTCCCACTGATTCCAACTCCCAACCTCTCTCGCTTCAGTCTCAACCATTCCTTCTGTCACCTCTTTCCTGAATTCCTGTGCAACTTGCTAATGTGTCACCCTGCTGCTTGACTAAAATGGACTACAAATCACTCTGTGATGTGTAGTCAAAGTGACAATTCTTAGAAGGAGGTTTGGGCATGCCGCTCTCCTACTTAGCAACACCACTCTCAGTGGCCCCATATTGCCTTGTTACATACAGAGAGGTCCTTTCTACAGCCCTTCCGGGTCCTATGTCCAGGAGCCTCCCTATTCCCACCGCTTGCTCCCAGTACTTGCAATCCTGACTGTGTTGCATTCTTCATGCATCTGTGACTTTGCATATGACCCCTGACACTGTGCCTTGTTCTTAGCATGTACTTGCCCACTTCAGCCTGCCCCCTAACTCTGTCCTCTCCTCAGGGCAGGCACTGCTGACACCAGCAAGCCCTTTGAAATCCCCCTTCTGGGCTGGATAGAAACCTCTCCTCTGGGCTTCCAGAGCCCTCTGAGTTTATAAAGCACATTTTCATTCATTCCACAAATATTTATTCCACAGAGCACCTCCTCTGTGCCAGGCATTATTCCAGGTGTTAGAGATACAGCGGTGAGCGAAGCAGCTGAAAGTCCCTGCCATGGAAGTGTGCATGTCCCACAAAACTACCCATAAGGGCTGAGAACCTGTCCCCACTGGAGGTGGGCTCCTGGAGAGCAGGCGAGGCTTCCTCAGTATTCAGCACTAGGTGTTGTTCCTAAGTGTTTTTGGATATTTGGTGCATTTCAGGAGCTATGCTTGATGCTGGGGAGGAAAAGTGAACATAGCAGAAATAAATGTAATCTAGGGGCTCTGAGAGCAGCTAATGCAATGGTCAGAAGCACAGCTCTGGGCCCAGGTGCCCGAGTGCAGGACCTCAGTCTGCCACTTACTGGCAATGCAACCTTGAGCAAGCTACTTAACCTCTCCATGCCTCAGTTTCCCCATCTGAAAAATGGGTTAGAATACTAACTATCCTATAGTGTTGTCAAGAAGATTAAAAGTATCAATATTTGTAAAGTGCTTAGAATAGTGTCTGGCACACAGTAAGTACTTTATAAATAAGTAAATATTTAGCTGGGCATGGTGGTGCATGCCTATAATCCCAGTGGCTCAGGAGGCTGAGGCAGGAGGATCTCAAGTTCAAAACCAGCCTCAGCAACTTAGCAAGGCCCTAAGCAACTTAGTCAGACCCTCTCTCAAAGTAAAAAGAGGTTTGAGGGTATGACTCAGTGTTTAAGCACCCCTGCTTTCAATACATGGTACCAAAAATTTTTTTATTAAACAAAGGAATTATAATACAGAGACTCTGAATGTAAAGAGTATTGGATTCAAATCTAGTACTTCCCTCTGTCAGCAAAGGCAAGTCAGGGAGTCAGGCTGAACCTGTTTCCTCATCTGTGAACTGGAGATAATAATATTTCCCTCTAAGAGGCTACATCTCCTGGGATTCTAAGAGTCCACATCTGTAGGGTAGAACCAGGCTTCTGCAAGGTACTTCTTCTATAGAGGCAAAAATCTGGATCCTGCCTTTGAGGGCCTTGTACTCAGATGCCACTCGCTCCATGAAGCATCCCTTGAATCCTGTGGTTTTGCCCTCACTGAACTCTCATGAATCCCTGGACCTCTTATGGGCTTTTGCTTTAAATTCCAGTTCTGAAACAAGCTGGTTGTGTGGCATTGAACAATCACTTTCCTTCTCTGAATCTCTGTGTGTGTGTGTGTGTGTGTGTGTGTGTGTGTGTGTTAAATCTGTTAAGGGAGATAGAAATCACACTTAACAGAGGATCATTGCTGGAATCAAATGAGACAATGTCTGCAAAGCACTAAAATGCGCCTGGAGTTAGTAGATGTTCAGTAAATGGCAACTCCCTTTCCTCATCTTCATCTTATCACGGTCCCCTGACTGGCCTGCCAGTTCATTGAAGAGTCTGATTTAACTCTGTAGTTCCTGGACATGGCAGATGAGAAAGTCAGCAAAACCCATGGAGGAATGAGTGCCGGGAGGCAAACCCATGGGTGCCTGTGCGGGTGGATGGGATGTTTCTTGGGTCTGCTCAGGAGCATTCCAACCCTTTGCCCCGTGAGATCCTCTTCCACACCCCTCCCACCTTGGGACCTCTGCACAGATGGAATCTTCCTCCTTTCCGTCAGGGTCTGGTCAACCATTCCTGTCTCAGCTCCAGGATCACTTCCTCCAATGCCCATCCCCACCTGCCCCCACACACAGCCAGAGCCAGGTCACCGTCTAAGGTCAGAGCCAAAGTACTTTGAAGAAGTACTAATTGTTTCTACCCCCACTGGGATATAGACCCCTCGGGAGCAGGGAGAGTGCATTTATGTATCCCAAGAGCTCAGCACTGTGCCGTCCAAAGAACAGGCTCTCAACATCTGTTGAAGAAAAGTTGGCCTCTGAGCGAAGAAACCAGCCCTCTTGGTTGGCGGCATGTATACCAGCTCCTTGCTCTTTGCCAGCCCAGCATCTTGACCTGGAACCCTAAGCAAGCTAGGCCCCCCACTTCCTCTCCTGTCCACGAGCAGTAAGGGTACATGGGGGTCCCTGAGGTAAGTGGAGGGAGAGGGGGTGCCAGGCATACCTCTGTCACAATGGTGTCCCTGGTGGTGTTGTAGACCCAGCCGTCCAGGCACGGCTCGGTGGCCCCCTGGGTATCATTGGGCAGGCTGGTGTTGGGCAGATGTACGAAACGGAGGCACTTCTCAGGCTCCCCATTCGGGCCCATGGGTAGTACCCAGGGCCCTGCAGAGGTGTTGGGAGGCGGGCGACAGTGGTGGGCAGGGGTGGTGGCTGTGAAGATCTGCAGCAGGTTGTGGTTGGCCATGCCGAGGATTGGGAGGGCGAGCAAGGTCACATGCAGGTACTGGAAGGGGCCCATGCTGCCCACACGGTCCAGAATCTCGGGGAAGGTCATGGTTCCAGGCAAGACGAGCCAGAACTGTAGGCAAGGCAACAGGTGGGGGGGAGGTGTGTGTGGATGTGTGCACGTGAGCCCGGGGAAGACTGCAGAAGCATGTGAATGAGGACATGCCCAGATGTGTATGTGAGCACGAGTGTGTGGTGCTGTTTGTATGTGTAAGATGTGGGGGCTCAGGTGTGTGCATAGATTCATGTATGGATGTACAAGGATGAGCCAGGTGCATGGAGAGATTGGGGGATATCAGGTGTGGGCATGTGCCCAGGTGTGTGGGCGTAGAGGGGTCTACAGGTACAGGTACATTGAGGCTGGAGCATAAAACGCTCAGCCGGGTGACTCTGTGCGCGTGTGTTGTATGTGTGCACTTGTGAGTGACTGTGTGTGCTCAGCTAGACTGGTCACACAGGCTGCATGTATGGGACAGTGCAGGCCACACAGAAAGGACCAAGAGGACCGGCGTTGGATGTTGGCTATGCAGGATGGATAGTGGGGTTGGGTGGGGACGTCCTGATTGTTTCAGGCAGACACACAAGGCTAGAGGACCCAGGCTGCCTGTTAAGAAGGGCCTCCCCAAGCCTAAGCTCTAAGCCTCCTGACTTTTTGTTGTTCCCTGGGGCTAGGACCTTCCATGTTAGAATATCAGAAAGAACCCAAGTAGGTCCCAGAGGGCACTAGAGACTCTACCAGAAATGGTGGAAAAGTAGGGTCTGGCCTTGCGGGGTAGGGAGGGGTCCTGGGTGTTGGGCTTGAGGGCCCTCCATCCCTTCTCACCTGGTGGCTGGGTCTGGCTTTGGAGGAGCTGGAGGTAGATGGAGACGAGGTCCCTGCTCTGTCCTAGGGTCCGGCAGCTGCTGAGGTTGGACAGCTCAGCTCTAACAAGCGGTGTTTGTGCCTCCCTCAGGGGGGCCTTATATAAGGCATAAGCTGTTTCTGGGCTAATGTTTGACTTTCTTGGGAGGATTAACATCACTGGCAGGGAGAGTGCTATGGACCCACCAAGCCCAGCTCTCCAGAAAGGGCTGCCTCAGCAAAGGCTGATGGGAGTGGGGGGTAGGGGTGGTGGAGGGGGACTGTGTGGCTGAGCGTAGCAGGGGTGCCGGCTGGAAGAGGGCTGGGCAACCCAGGCAGACTCACCTAATAGAGTGTCTGGGAAGGGGTCTGGCCTGAGCCCTGATAGTCCAGGGTCCAGGGTTCCTTGACTCTGATGTTCTGAGAAAGACCAATGGGAGAGCAGCTATTGCCAGTGGGCAGACAGCATTCTCTACCAGATCACCTATTTCTGCCTCCCAGGTAGGTGCATGGGGGTTGCCTCCCAGGAAGTATCAGGACATATCCAGGTAGAAAATGTCCCCGACATCTGTCCTTAGGCCCAGGGCTGCCGTACATTGGCCCCCTGGAACAACTAGGGTCTCCCCTGCTTGAGACTCTGCCACAGGCCACCCCTTGCATCCTACTCTCAATGGACACAAGTGGATGCTTCCTTCTGAGGACCAACTATAGTCTCTATACTTTTTGTTTCTCTGAATATAATTTTAATTATATAATAACATGTTTCTTGCACAAAATGTAGGGTATACAGACAAGCCAAATCAAACCAAACTAAATATACACGGTTTACTGGAGAGTCAACCAGGAAGAGTTTAGGTATGTTCTTCTAGCCCTTTCTTCTGCAAATATTTTAATTTAAGACAAGAAGCCAATTGTAGGGTCAACGAACCCTCACAATAGCCATGTTACTCTTTGGCATAATCAATTAGGAAACGGAGAGGTTAAGTAACTTGCCCAGGGTCCCCCAGTCAGGAAAAGTGGCCGGGCGGGGGCAGCATGGCTCAAAGCCCATTTCTGGTCCTCAGGGCCAATGTTTTCTGTGTCTATGGGGCACTGTGCTATGTTGCTTCTCCCTTAGCAAAGTCACCTCGCCTGGTCTCCATCATCACCCCTGCCTGACTTGTCTTTTCCTATGTCCAGGGACTCCTGGGTGCTGCCCATCCTGCTGGCTCTGGGGCTAGGAAGGGGCACACTTAGGGCTCACCTTCTTGGCTCTCCTTCTCCTCTTCCTGGCCCCCTTGTCCACCAAGGAGGCATCCGGCCCCAGCGCTCAGCCTGGGTTCCTCCTGCTGAAGTGCCCGCAGCTCTTGCCCCCTACTGCAGGGCAGGCTCAGCGGCTAAGCCGTCCTGCCCCTCCTCTCCACTTACCACCTGGGCGCAGCAGTTATTGATGTTCTCCCAGTGGCCTGAGGCAGGGCAAGATCCGGAGTCATCAAAGGAAGATTAAATTATGCTCCAAGGCAGCCAAGGGGTTGTTTTAGGAAGGTTTTCGACTGTGAGGCTTGCAGGGAGTTGGGCTGCAGCTCCCAGCCCCCCCTGTTCTGGGTATTGGCCCTCTTAGAGATTTTCTGGTTCTTAATTGGCCTGGGTTATCCGTCTGTTCCTGACCTAGTGGAATGTTGTTTAAAGGCGCCTGGAGACTTCCCTGAGGCTGCTGGGGTTGAGCCAGAGTATACATATCCCAACTGCCCAGTCAGGGGTGGCCCCATCCGGGCAGCGCCCCCAGGCCCCAACGGATATGATTTGGTTCCTGGTACCTGGATCAAGGCTACTGGGAATTGTGTGATGCACTTGTGTGACCTTGGGGAAAAAAATCACCTCTCCCTTGGCCTCTTGCTTCTCATCATTAGTTAAATGGCTTTTTCAAAAAAGCATCAGAAACCTTTTATTCAAACAATATATTGGGTTCATAAAATCAATATATAAAGCAGACAATAGGGGAGGTGCTCTGGATGAGGTGGGGGAGAAGGTGGCCAGAAGGGTAACCCTTCATCACCTCACTCCCCGCATACTCTTAAATCCTCTGCCCTAGGCTGCCCCTGCCAGATGCATCTCCACTATATTAGGGGACACATCACTTCTTCCATGCTGTGATCCTAAATTGAATATGTTCAAATTGACTTTTGTTTTAAAAAGAATTTATGTATTTGGGAAATCTTACATGCTAAATGCATTTTAATTAGAGATATGGAAATAGATTTTTTTTCTCTTTTTCTTCTCTCCCTCTACCTTTCTTTCTTTTTCTTTTCATCTTTATCTAAACTCTTCCAGGATCTCCTTTAAGCTGAGCTAGGTCCAGGCAGTTTCCCCTGGTTTCTGCCAGATCCCAAGAGGGATGTGTGCTTTGAGCTGGATGGGTCCAAGAAATCATCAAGGCCAATGTCCTCATCTTCCCCATGGGAGATTGAGGTCCATTGAGAAGGGGCACAGGTCTGATTCCCAGTGGCCTTGGCACCTCCACAGTAGACAGCCTTTCTAAGTCTTAAAATCTTGGAGGCAGAGGAATCTTGTTCCCCAGGAGCAGTGGGGGAGCAGGAAGCCTCACTGAACTTTCTGTGGGCCATCTTCTCTCTCTTTTTTTAAAAAATATTTTTTTTTATTGTCGATGGGGACTTTACTTATTTATTTGTATGTGGTGCTGAGAATTGAACTAGTGCCTCACATATGCGAGGCAAGCGCTCTACCGCTGAGCCCCAGCCCCAGCCCTGGCCATCTACTCTTCTACCACTTATTCTTCTATCCATCCATCTCTTCCTTTCCATCCAATATAGATCATGAGGCCCTGTCTGCTTGTTAGTGCTGACAGCAACCCAGAAGCAAAGGAGCACGCAGAGACTGACCTCAACACCACAGGAACGCCCAGCTTTGAGAAACTGGATTGGAGTAGTCTGGAGAAAGTGTCTTTGACACCAGCCTTTGATGACAGTGGGTGGACTGGGGTCAACAGGTAGAATTGGAGAAGGATGTGAGTATAGGATGGGCTGGGGAAACGAGAGACAAGATGGATGAATTAGTTTCGGTAGAATCTCTCCTCTCTCCCAGCTTGGTGGCCTTGGTCTCAGGGGCTGGGCATCTCTGTGACGGCCTGAGGGGTCATGATTTACTGGACTTCTCTGTACCCCTGGGAATAGAAGAGGGAAAGCTCTTAAGGTGTGTGAGACAAATGAGGCACCAGGAATTGACTGGGTCACACTCAGTGGTGCCCAAGTTCACTGGGCAGAGACTGGGTCTCTCTCTCCTTAGGACGATTCCACCTGGCAGGTGGCCTGCTGCTGCCTGCCTGCTCTCCACTTCCTCAAGGGTTCAAGGCAGGCGCTGTATACCTGTGACTCCTGTCCTGCTGTTCAGAATGGCCCCAGCGGGGGATGGTGAAGCATTCAGTAAGTTCCAAAGGGCCAGGAGCGATTCTTCCCTGGTAGCCGAGCAGGGGCCTCTCAGCTCTGGAATCAGTCACGGCCTTATTAGAGACCACAGACTCAGCCCCAGTCCTTGGGCAGCTCCAACAGTATAGGTGGCCTGTGTGGGGAGGCTTCAGGCTGGATCCGGGTAAGAGGAGTCCTCTGCCCTCAAAGTCAAATCCCTGCCTCCTCTCCATGGGCTGATTCTAAAATTGCCTTCATAGGATCCAGGTCATTCAGGGAAGGGGATTCCACAGAGCTGGATGTGAACCTTGACTCCCCTTCCACGAGCTAGCCTTGGGCTGGATAACTTCCTTTCAAGTCTCAATTTTACCAGTAAAAATGGGCATACAGGATGGTGGAGATTTTATATATAAAGTACATAAAGCCTGAGCAGAGAGCCAAGCACATAGTATTTAACCTGAGGGTCTGCTCCGAGGGAAGAGGCCTCAGAAAGGCTGGGCGCTCCTGGAAAAAGAGGAGGACGAAAAGGCTGCTGGAAGAAGGCAGGAGGGTACCCTTTGGTCCCTAGGGTACTGGCTGGATGGACTTTGAGGAGGCTGGACCTCTTGGTACCTCTCTGGGTACCTGGAATATGCTGTGGTCCAGCCGAACCTGCAGGAGCCCATCACTTTCCAGGCAGGCTGTGCCTCAGCTGTCATGGCAGGTGGCAAAGGGCAGGGACACAGGACACTTCCTCGACCCAGAAGGACAGAGGGGCTGTGGTACTGGGACCTTGCAGCTGGGCAAGGCTAGAAATGGCTCTCTGAAGGAATGGCAGGGAGAGTCGCCCCCTTCTGGTTTGTATCGCGAATTGCACGTCTTTCCTCAACATGGCGTGGCTGCTTTGGAGCCCCCTCACCACGCTCCGGAGCCCAGCACAGGGAACAGATTTTTGTGGATCTGGAAGCCCCCGCACACTGGAAAACTGCCCTAAGAACTCGAAGTGGGGGGGAACCCGGGCTGCCGCTCCTTAGCTGCAGGCTGATGGGACAGATGCCACAGTCCCTCTGTCCTCAGCACGGTTTTCTGCTCATCAACTCTCTTAAGCCCAGGGGGTAGACCTCAAAGCCCAGGGAACCAGGTGATGTGATGAGTAGGGTGGGCCAGATGTCGCAACAGCAGGTGGCGGGTCTGCAGAGAACCGCAGAGCGCAGGTCCAGTCTGAAGGGGGCAGGGGCCGCTCAGCGCCAGCTGGTGTTGCCATGGGGATATGCAGGCTCCGGGTTGCCAGATCTTCAGATATTTTAAAAATAGCTTGAAATCTGGACTTTTGTGTGAAAATTTTCCAATTGTGTAGGCGACCCCTCCTCCCACCTTCTGGAATCCCTTTGTCTTCTCTCTTCTTCCACCCATAGGGGACACAGGCTCCATCAAGGGGTTCCTTGTGGAGGAAGGTAGGATTGCCTTGGATTTCTCCTCACACCTCCTTCTCGCTGGCCTTCAGGAATGTATTGATTCTGCAGACATTTATCCCATACCTGCCCTGGGCTGGGCCTTGCACAGAAAGGGCCAAGGGAGCTGGTGAAGCCGGAAGGAAATGGACAAGACAGCCTTGCTCTGGGGCTTCACAGACCCAGGGAGGGAGCCCAGAGCTGATAGGAACCCAGGGAACCCATGCCACGTGTCAGGCACCTGGGGACACCTTCCCACATACCTCTTTCCTCCCTCTATGAGGACACACTTTAGAGCTGTGTGGTTTCCTCCCTGTGATGCCACCCACAGCGGGGCTGAATGGATTAGTACCTCCCTGTGCTTATTCCCCCTCAGCATCTCTATACTCGTCCCCTCGAATGTCCCCTCCTCAGAGAGGCCTTCCGAGACCCCATGAGCTCCAGCAGCACCCCAACTCCAGGAATGCTTTCTCCTCTTCACAGCGGTTACCACTGCCTGAAGTTATGTTCCCTTTTATCACCTGTCCCATTGCTGCTGACTGAAAGGTTGTGAAGGGAGAACCTGGTTCTCACATATTGACTGCTATTAGGGCTCATGGTCGGAGCTTGGTTTCACGTTTAGCAGATGTGGAGGTTTTCTTTTTTGTTTTTGGTACTGGAGATAGAACCCAGGGGTGCTTTACCACCGAGCTACATTCCCAGCCCTTTTTATTTTTTAAGACAGGGACTCACTAAGTTGCTTAGGGCCTCTGTAAATTTGCTGAGGCTGACCTTGAACTTGTGATCCTCCTGTCTCAGCCTCCTGAGTCACTGGGATTACAGGTGATGCCACCATGCCTGGGTAAACTGGAGGTTTCAAACAATGTCTCGAGGTCTTAAGACTCTGGAATCATCTCCCTCAGGTACAATCCTTTTACCTCTGCTGGGCGTATCTGTGGCAGAACCCTCCTTTCTGCCATCCTTCTGGGGCCCTGAACGCCCCGATCCACTTTCAGGAAGCAGTCTTAGCAGAGGTGGTGTTCAGTCCTTGACCCTACTTTCTGGAGCTTGGTGTTCTCAGTTACGAAATGAGAACAATGATAATAGTTCTAATCGTATAAGGCTGTGGTGGGGGTGGGTGCCTGTTGTGTTGGGAGGTGGTAAACTCAAAGCCTGTCATGGGACATGGCGTCCCTGCATCTCTGGCTCCTGGCTGGGAGCTCAGAGCCCATTTGACACTCTCCTCCCCCACAGACTGGTGCAGTTTTTCTGCCTTCTTTGTTTTCTGTCCAGGGCCATTGCACAGACCTGCTCTGTGGTTGGCCCCCTCAGCATAGAAGAGCCAAGGGATGAAGATGGGCTGAGCTGCCAGCAAAAGCAGTATGGAGGAGAAGAGGCCACAGGTGCAGGGGAAGATGCTCGGAGCCTGTGGGAGCCCAGCTCAACTGCCCTGTCCTTGTCCTTCCTTGGGCTTTAAGTTCCCCTCCTGGAGAGCGGGACTGGCAGAAGCAGCTTTACCTTGGTGGTACAGGCACAGTAGGGCTCCTGCTGTGGAGGACTTGGCAGTGGGAACCAGTTTGATGCTAAAGATGCCAACAACTAGATAAATGGCTGCTCTAGTTAGGGGAGGAGCCTGGTCTGGGGCTGATAGTGGGAGAAGAGTCAGTTGGTTTGTGCCCAGGTGCCTTCCAACTGACAGGATGCAGAATTATAGATGAGGTGGGGGTGGATGCTGCCCACCTCAGGGTTCTGGCCTCATCTTAGTTTCATCATCTCTGTTGATGAAATTTAGAGAAGTAAAATTTATCATGTTTGCAGAGAACCCAAAGCTGGGATAGAGGCATCTAAGTAGGAGGACAGAATCAGGATCCACAGCAGTTGGAGCTTTTCATGTCGGGCCTGCTACTTTGTAGCAATGCCACTTCCCTTAAGTCACATAAACTAGCCCCCCCCCTCACCACTTGGGGGGTTGTTGGAAATGGAACCTGGCCTCAGTCATGCAAAGCCATTGTTCTGCCACTGAGCTGCACCCCAGTCTCAGTCACATCAACTTTTTGAATCTTAGTTTCCCCAGCTGCAAAACTGTTGTGAGGGCTAATGATACAACATATGGCGCAACACCCAGATGGCACCTGACACCTGGTCAGCCTTTACTAACTGGTGGCTACTGCTGTGATTAGTGCCAGTGTTCGCTTCTTAAGGACAGGGGACTTGTCTTTCATTTCGGTATCCCCAGTGCCTGGTACTGCGTGGGCACTGAACAAATGTTTGTCAGATGAATGAACAAGATGAATTTGACAGGGATAAATGTCAGTTCCTGGACGGGGATCCAAAGACCCAGCTGCACAAGGCTGCAGTGGGGGAGAGCTTGCTTAGCACCAGCTCATGTGAGAAAAGCTGAGGAACTTACACTGGTGGAAATTCTGGGCAACACAGGGTGGCTGCCAAAAGCAGCCAGGGCAAGCTTGGGTGGTATTCTTAGAGGCCCTGTGCTCAGAAAAAGGGAGGCCTCCGTGGTTAGATCAGCCTCAAAAACCACATTTCATTCTGTATTTCCCCTGTGGGGAGGCCAAACAAGACAAAGCTGCGGGGTGAGGACCGCATATCATGAGATGCGGTGCAAGAAATCGGGGGCTAGAGAAGAAGAATTCACAACAGCCGCCCAGGTGACAATCAGATTTTGCCCCTTCCACTTGGTCTGTAGAATCAATGAACAACTCCAAGCCTCGGTTTTCTCATCTGTAAAATGTGCAAGCCACCACTGGAGGTCACCCAGCTGCTGGACCCCGAGGCCGAGCCTCACTGGACTCAGTCCCTCACCCTTCTCACTGAGCTCCCCGTAGGCGAGCGGTTCGCGCTGGAGCACAGCTGGCAGGAAAGCTGGGGGTGGCCGCTGGCGTCTGTTTCAGTTTTGGGGGTTGCACTGGAATTTCAGGGTGGCCTTCCCTCTCGCTGACCTCCCCGCTTTCCTCCACGTGCGGCCGATCCTATAATCCAGGGCCTTTCCCTGGGTCAGCTTCCCTCTCATTTTCTGCGTCGGATGAAGTGTGCAAATGGCTGGGCTCAGGGTAGCGCGTCCTCCCTCAAACCGCCCTTGCTTGCAGCGCGCCCCCTGGCGGTTCCTCTTCGCCCTCTGGTGGCCGCAGGAGGCACTGCGCTGGTTCAGCGGGCAGTCTTGGAGCAGCCCTAACCAGGGCAAGGTTAGAATCAGACTTTGTGGTAAAATCCTGGACCTCCATCAACAGATGCATGGGAACAGCAGTATGGTACATACATAGATGGAATGCTATTCAGCCTTGCTGACACAGGCTACCATACGGAGGAGCCTTGAAGACAAAGGCAAATGTTGTATAATTTTATTTAAAGGAGGTACCTAGAAAAGGAAAATTCAAATACTCGGAAGTTAGAATGAAGGTTGTCACAGGCTTGGGTTGGAGCTGGGGAGAAGTTATTGACTAGTGGATATAGAATTTGTTTGAGGTCATGAATGTTCAGGAAGTAGTGGTGATGGCTGTCCAGCACTGTGGTAACAACAGTACACATAAACATCATTAAAATGCTAAACTTTTATGTTGTGTGTATTTTATTACAGTGAAAAAGTACAAAAAAAAATCCTGGGTCTTCCACTTAAAAGCTATATGACCTTGGTGGAAGTAACAACTTCTCTGAACCTCTGTTTCCTCATCTGTAAAATGAAGGGCAATAGTGCCTACCTCACCACCACCATCCAACACAAACCACCATTCTCCCTCCCCAGAGGATTGCAGACAACATCCTTGATGGTCTCCCAGCTTTACTTTGTCCTCCCCACGAAGACTTTTTCTTTTTTAATTTTAAAATGAATTTATTTATTTATTTATTGTAACTAGGCATATATGACAGCAGAATGCATTTTGATTAATTGTACATAGTTGCACCATGACTTTTCATTGAATTGGTTCCACGAAGACTTTTTCAATGAAGCAGCCAGAGTATCTAAAAAGCTAAGTCAGATCAAATTATTCTCCTGCTTAAAATTAGCTTAGATCTTGGCTGTGAGATCTCCTCTCCCAGGACTTTCTGCCATCCCTCGCCCATCAAGCTATTGCTCCATGCTCCTTTCTGCTTCCAAGTCTTTGGCCTTGACAGTTCCTCTTCCTTGAACACAGTTCTCTGGGTTCTCCTCATTTCTGAGCTCAAATGTCACCTCCTCTTGCAGGGGACATCACTCCTTACCATCCACTCCAGTGTCGCCTCACCTCCTGGTCTCCTCACTTTTGCCCTTAAGTTTTAGTTTCTTCAGAGCACCTGGCCTTACCTGAAATTATCTTCCTGAAACTGTTTCATTCAATTGGCTGGACTTTGTAGGACACAGAACAGGAAGTAGTTTTATTTTCTCCCACTTGTACTTGCTTTATCTGCTTCTCTTTTCCTTTTCCTCAAAAATGTTTCAGATAGGGTAGCTTTACCCATTTCTTTCAGGTATTAGAGCAATTTTGATTTCAGGCATTAAAAACCCTGATTTTTAAAAAGATGCGCATCAAAGGATTTAGGAGTGATGTGTCATGATATCTTAAGCTTGTTTTCAAGTGTTTCAGCAAGACCTTCTATGTGCCTGGGTTCCACATCCTAGGATTCAAGTAACCTCACACTGAAAACCTTAAAAAAGAATGCACTGGGCTGGGGATGTGGCTCAAGCGGTAGCGCGCTCGCCTGGCATGCATGCGGCCCGGGTTCGATCCTCAGCACCACATACCAACAAAGATGTTGTGTCCGCCGAGAACTAAAAAATAAATATTAAAAATTCTCTCTCTCTCCCCTCTCTCACTCTCTTAAAAAAAAAAGAATGCACGTACACTGCACATGGGTAGACTTTTTCCTTGTCACCCCTTCCTAAACAATATAGTATAGCAACTACCTGCATAGCATTTATATTAGATGAGATGACTTAAAGTATCTGAAAGGGTTGCACTGGTTACGAATAGATACTATGCCATTTTACATAAAGGACCTGAAGATCCATGGATTTTAGGATGTGCCAATCCCTTATGGATACCAAGGGACAACTGTATACATATACATACACACATGCCCAACACTGATTGTTGATAATCTTTGACTCTAATCTTTATTGTACTATTCTTTTACATTTTCTGATTGTTTGAAAATTCTTATAAGTTGTTGGGCAAAAAAGGAAACTTTTTGCCAAGTTAAAAAATATAACCAATTTCTACTAAATAAAAATATTTGTCTCCCATCCAATATAAAGCTTCTAATCGAGTGGGCAGGGGGCCTGGCTTTCTGTGTGGTGGTGGGGCAGTGGGTGTGGATCCTTACTGTCTTGGATTCACCTCTTCTTCCACTTGCTGGTAGCTTCTTCCAGCTCCTCAGGGTCTGGGAGGGGAGGAGAGGTGTAAGGAAAAGGGGAGGTCTGAGCAAGGATATGTTGTTGTGGGTGTATTAGGACGAATACAAATTAAAGCTAAGGAGGAAAAGTGTTTAATTGGAAGCGATTTCCCTCACTCCCTTAGAGTATTAGCTTTAGAACCCTTGTAATTACAAGCTTTCGCTTGTGAAATGCACACCAGTCTTTTCAAAAGCTAAATAAGCCTCTCTCCAGCAGCTTCCCATCCCAGGAAGGTTTCCTGTAAGCCATCTCTTTGAAATGCAACCATCAAGGAAGTTAGTGCCCTATGGCCTAATTTCTCTGGGAGGTAGGAGTCTAACTTCAGCTGGTGCCTGGCCTCAAGTTGCAACTTATATCCTGTCATAAAGATAGGAGAAAGGAATTTTCCCTTTGCATGAAGGCAATTGGCAAACACAGGTGGCGGCTCTAATTACCAGTGCATTTTGGAAGAACCATGTGTGACCGTTGGTGCTGTCAAGTCCTCATCGTTATCTATTTGTTTTGTAACGTGTATGCAGTAGGCACTTTTCTACCTTGGCTGTATGGAAGGGTGAGAGTTCTTTTTGTGTTTGAGAGTTCTTTCTTCGGGGATTGCCTGCCATGCACATCACATTTTGGCTTAATGTTTATTTCCTACTAAAATGGCCATTTCTTTCACTTTTGCAGCAAGAGTTTTCAAGGTTGGCAGAAGATTTTGCCTAATTTATATTTCCCTGCCAGATGCCCTCTTTTCTATACAGAGAGAGGAGGCAGCAGGTCTCCTCCCTTCCGATCCGAGATGGTCGCGGGCCTCTCGGACCATGGAGTCCTCCTCGGGAAGGGCCAGCTGTTCTGCAGTTAGTGAGGCAGCCTCTCCTGGTGGGGTGCTGCAGCCCCGGGGCGACGCTGGCCCTGGGGTGGGCGAGGGCGCCGGCCTGGCTCGACAGCGACGTCGTGTGGCAGCGCGGGGCAGCAGCTGCGGGACTGTGGCTACTTTGTCTGCGCGAGCAAGGAAGCCAGACTGACTGCCGCCCTGGGCTCCTGACCGCAGCCGCCTCTCGGGGAAAGAGGGATCGATGCGGCTCCTGGAGGCTGGATCGGCCGCCTGGGGAGGGGGAAGAAAAATAGGAGCTGTCCCGTAGCATCTCCTGACCCCCAAGGGTGGTGCTACGGACATTCCTGAGCTCCGCTTCATCCTTGGAGTGTGAGGGTGAGGACTAGGACTAGGCGTCCACGGGGCTCACTCCTGGATATTGGAGGGGACAATCAGTTCTTTGCCTCTTCCAGCTTGGGGTGGCTCCTGGCGGCTCTTGACCTGTGGCCGCATCACATCTCTGCCTCTGTGGTCACATGGGCTCTTCTCTGTCAATGCAATCACCCTCGTCACACGTTTATTAAAGACACTTGCCATTGGATTTAGGGCCAACTCAGATACCCAGGATAAGCTCCTCCTTGCAAATCCCTTAATCACATCTGTCACCACCCCTGGTAACGTTGGTGGGCGTAGGGAAGGAGGATTTAGATTCAGGGACTTTCTTGAATGGAGCAAAGTACACAGACCTAAATGTGTGATTCATCCTTTTGTTCAAATTAGCCCTGAGCCTCCATCCATTCTCTGAATTTCCATATCATTCGAGGAAAATCCAAACTCTAGTCTCTGAAACACACATTCCAGATCCTTCCATAAACTCAGATTGCTCTGGAACATTTATTAGTTGATTATTACCGTGCAACACATATCCCTAAACGTAAGATACTTACAACACCGCACGTTTATTTGCTCAGTTTCTTTGGATTAGGAGTCCAGCCAGACTTAGCTGAGTGCCTTGGGCTTCAGGTGTCTCTCTTTGGAGGTTAAAGTCTGGCCAGAGGCTCTGACTGAGTCTTATTTGAAGGCTCTGTTGCAGGCAGCCAATTCCTTGAGGCTGTGGTCAGACTTCAGTCTCTCCCCACTGGGCCTCCTCCTGGCTCCTCCAAAGCCCAGATCCTTGGCCCATTTATTGATTGGGCTATTTGTTTTTTTTGGTGTTAATATTTTTGATTTCTTTATATATACTAGATATTAGTACTCTATCTGATATGCGTGTGGTAAAATTTTTTCTCCCGTTCTGTAGGCTCTCTATTCACCTCTCTGATTGTTTCTTTTGCTGAGAAGAAGTTTTTTATTTGTAATCCATTCTATTTATTGATTCTTGATTTTATTTCTTGTGCTATAGGAGTCTTACTAAGGAAGTTGGTGCCTAACATGACATGATGAAGATTTGGGCCTACTTTTTCTTCTATTTGGCACAGGGTCTCTGGTTTAATTCCTAGGTCCTTGATCCACTTTGAGTTTTGTGTATGGTGAGAGATAGGGGCTTAATTTCATTTTGTTGCATATGGATTTCCATTTTTTCCCAGCACCATTTGTTGAAGAGGCTATATCCTCTCTACAATATATGTTTTTGGTGCCTTTGTCTCAGAAGATGATATACATTCAATCAACAAATGTATGAAAAAATGTTCAACATCTCTAGCAATCAGAGAAATGCAAATCAAAATTACTCTAAGATTTCATCTCATTCCAGTCAGAATGGCAGCTATTAAGAATACAAACAACAATAAGTGAGGATGTGGGGAGAAAGGTACACTCATACACTTCTGGTGGGACTGCAAATGGGTACAACCAATATGCAAAGCAGTATGGAGATTCCTTGCAAAACTTGAAATTTGTCCCAGCTATTCTTTTGACCAGCTATTCCAATCCTTGGTTTATACTTAAAGTACTTAAAAACAGCGTACTATAGTGATGCAGCCACATCAATGTTTATAGCAGCACAATTCATAATAGCTAAATTGTGGAACCAACCTAGATGCCCTGCAGTAGATGAATGGATAAAGAAACTGTGATTACACACACACACACACACACACACACACACACACACACACAATGGAACATTACTCAGCATTAAAAGAGAATAGAATTATGGCATTTTCAGATAAATCGATGGAGTTGGAGAATATTATGCTAAGTGAAGTGAGCCAATCTCCCAAAACCAAATGCTGAATGTTTTCTCTGATATGTGGATGCTGATCCATAATGGGGCTGAGAGGGGAGCTTGGGAGGAATGGAGAAACTTTAGATAGGGCAAAGGGGAGGGAAGGGAAGAGAGGGGGCAGAGGATAGGAAAGACAGTGAAATGAGATGGACATCATTACCCCAAGTACATGTATAAAGACACAAATGGTGTGACTCTACTTTGTGTACAACCGGAGACCTGAAAACTTGTGCTATATATATGTAATATGAATTGCAATGCATCCTGTTGTCACATATAACAAATCAGAATAAATAGATAAATTAAAAAAAAAAAAGCTCAGCAGCAGGCTTCCTCCAGAGTGAGTGATGGAGAGAACTGGGAGGTGAGAGAGACTCAAGATGGAAACCAAACTAATCTTGGAAGTGCTTGCTTAGCACTTTGAATGCTTTCATTTGTTGGACACACATCAATCAGTGCAGCCCACACTTCAGAGGAGAGATTACACGAGAGTTCCAATATCAGGAGGTGGGGATCATCAGAGGATCTTCAAGGCTGCCTACCACAGTTTCCAAAATCTAATAGACGCAAGACACAGGATGCATCAAATTAATTTTAAGGTTAATAGTGGATTTGTTTCCTAATTTATGATAATCAACCCAAATATCTTAAAACTAATGTTTGTGTTCCTGAATCAATAACTAAACCATCATCAAATGCCTCAGCAGGATTTTGAGTTGGATTGAGGTATCCCCTCCTCTTTGTTTTTCTAGAGGGCTTAGAGAGGTAATAATGTTTCCGGGTAAATACAGCAGTAAGACAGCACTGAAACCCAGTTCCACATCTCAGAGGCGCCCTTTCTGCTGGCCACACTGCTTTCTGAGGGCAGAGTCAATTTAATAGGGAATTCTTGCTATGGTTTGAATTTGTCTTCCAAGGGTTCATGTGTGGGAACTTGGTCCCCAGGGTGGTGATGTTGGGAGATGGCACTGAAACTTTAAGATTTGGGGCCTAGTGGAAGGTCTTTAGATTAATTGGGGACATGACCTCAGAAGGGACTCTGGGACCCCAGTGGTACTCAGGCTCACTGTTTGGAATTGTGATCTCTTTCTCCCACACACATGCCTGCTGTTGTGATGCCATCTGCCAAGAGGGTTGAATCAATGCCTGTGCCGGGTCCCTGAAATCTCTAGAACTGTGAGCTAAATAAACCTCTTTTCCTTATAAAGTCTTCCAGTCTCAGGTATTTCCTTATATTACTGCAAAATGGATGAATACAACCTTCGATTGCTCTACCACGCGGCCTGCGCAACGGTTTCATTAATGAGGTTCTAGGCATAAAGTTAGTTAGAAGAGATCGAAATAAAACACACAGACTCAGTTACCTTATTTCTATTGCTAGGCCCGAGACGGCTCCCCTCTCTGGTTCGCTCCTCTAACCGCCCAGCAGGGCAGCAGGGATTACTCAGGGCTAGCAGGAGAGAGAGAGCGAAGCACACCGGGGATCAGCCTTTTATTGGGGAACAAGAGATTCAGGGGAGAATTCCATCCAATGAAGGTTGAGGGGGGGCCCGCACTCCAAGGTCAGGGTCAGTGATTTGGTCCCCGGGGTCAGTGGTCAGGCACACCCCCACACGGATGGGCTCTCTCATCAGGAAAGGGCCGGGAAAGCTTTGACACAGCCAAAGCGCCTCAGACCCTTAACGGGAGCCGCCCAATCACGTGTCAGAATGGCTTCCCACAGATTGCATGCTAGCTCTCAGCTTCCCCACTCAGTTGACTGTGTATTTGTTTCCTAGTCCTGTGGCAACCAAGTATCCCAAACCATGTGGCTTAAAGTATCAGAAAATTATTGTTTTACAGTTGGGAGGTTAGAAATCCAAAATCATGGGGTCAGTAGGGTTGGTTTCTTCTGAGGGTTGTGAGGGAGAATCAGTTCCATGCCTCTCTCCCAGCTGCTAGGGCATTCTTTGGCTTGTATGTATCACTTCCATTGTCGGTCTCCAGGACATTCCTCATGTGTGTCTGTGTCTCCTGGGAGGACACCAGTCATCTTGGGCTAGGGGCCCACTATGTCCCAATATGATCTTATTTTAACTAATCACACCTGCAATACCCCTGTTTCTAACCATGTTCACATCTGAGGTAAGGTTAGGACTTCATTGTATCTTTTTTTTTGGGGGGGGGAGGGGATATTCAACCCATATAAGAACCCCAATGAGCTCACAAGAGTAGGACTTAGAACATTACCTTTGAACTGAGGTTCAAAGAAAGTTAGGAAAAAACTACTCTTCTTTACCTAATAAGAAGGCATTTGAAGTGATTCCTTCAGCTTGATGTTTAAAAAAATACTTTTGATGCTAAGGTTTCCTGGACAGGTTAAAGGATGCCCCAGTTTTAGCCACAGGAGGTATTTAACCTGGCTGCTACATGGAGCAAGCGTTTCATCTGCACCCTGGTGTGGAACAAAGACTTTGAGACTGCAGGGGTATTTCCTTTAATAAGCACATCTGTGACAGAATACTGAGCCGTTGACAGACGAGCAAAAGGGGATGTCCCTGGGACTCCAGGGGAGGGCTTTTCCAGATATCCTTTATTTATTTTTGTGTGGCCTAAAAATTTTTAATGTTGAACCAGGGGCAGTGGTGCATGCCTGTAATCCCAGCAACTTTGGAGGCTGAGGCAGGAAGATCACAAGTTTGAGGCCACCTTCAGCAACTCAGAGAAACACTGCTTCAAAATAAAAAAATAAAAAGGAATGGGGATGTAACCCAGTGGTAAAGCGCCCCTGGGTTAAATAAACAAACAATATATAAGTAAAAAATTTTAATGTTGATACAGTGTTATGAGGGAGAGGAAAACAAATACTATTATATGATATTGGTACCTGATGCAGTTTTTTTCTTAAAAAGGAAATGTAGCCATATTTAAAACAAACATTTTCTTCATTGATGTATTATAATTATACATAATGGTGGGAATTACTAGTGTCGTTCCCCAGGACCTTCCCTTCCTTCCCTTCTCCCTCCCCACTGCTCTGCTTGCTCTGCTGATCTCCCTTCTGCTATTATTTCAAGTACTGCATTATAATTATATTTATGAGTGGGATTTCTTCTGGTATACTCATACTTGGACTTTCCAAAGCATCTTGAAGTTGTACTCAGGTTCTGGGGTTGGGGATGAAAGACTGCCAGCCCCACATGCTTGCAGGGTGCTGGAGAACTGGTTCATCTCATTTTGTTCCAGGCCAGGAACCTACGAACTCCACGGGTGCTTGCAAAGTAACACCACTCAGTGTTAGAAGAAGGCTTCTCACATGGTTTTGTCCATTCTTGAATCAAGAATCATCTTGGGCCAGATATGGTGGTGCACATCTTCAGTGACTCAGAAGATTGAGGCAGGAGGATTACAAATTCAAGACCAGCCTTAGCTGCTTAGTGAGACTCAGCAACTTAGGGAGACTCTATTTCAAAATAAAAGAATAAAAACGACCAGGGACATAGTCAGTGGAAAAGCAATCCTGGCTTCAATTCTCAGTACCAGAAAAAAAAATCATCTGGGTGTTTGGAGGAATTCATCCAGACCAGTCACCTAGATGGTTCCTTACTTTGGGATTCTATTAAGGAAAAAAAGAAGACCCATCGAGAATGGTGAAATGTCTGGTCTGAAATGAGAGCTATACATAAATTCTGAATTTTGCTTTTTCTTCAACTCCCCTAAAATGAACTAGAGGCTTATGTGTCCTCCAAAATTCATATGTTGAAATCCCAACCCCCAGTGGAATGGCATTAGGAGGTGGGGGGCCTTTGCAAGGTGATTAAGTCAAGAGGTGAAGCCCTCATGAGTGGAAACATTATTCTTACAAAAGAAACCTGCAGAGAACTTTCTAGACTATTTCCTACCATATGAAAAATCTGCAATCTTCAACCCCACAAGAAAGTTTACCAGAGCCCAACCATGTGGCACCTGATCTTGGATGTCTAGGCTCTAGAATTATGAGAATAAATCTTTTTTTTTGTTGTTTATAAGCCACCCAGTCTAGGCAATTTGTTACAGCAGCAGAAACGGACTGAGACATCCTTCTCCCTGGTCTAACCCATCAGCAAGTTCTGCTGGCTTTCCCTCTGCAATGGAGGCCAACTTTTTCATGTTCCTCATTCTACTGCTTCCTTTCTAATCCAAGTCACCCTTCCCCTCTCCACTGGACCTCTGCAGTCATCTTCCAACTGTTCTTCTATTCTTGTTCCCTACCATCCATTTTTCCACCAAGATGCCGAGTGGTGTTTAGAAACCTTAATCCGAGCATATGATCCTGCGTCAAAACTGGTTGTTATTTCCCTGGGTTTTGTGCAGAATGGAGGCTGAGACGGCAGATCACCAGTGCTCAGGTGACTGGGCTTGGTAGTGACAGTCTTTGGGAAGATCATCCACCAGAGTCCCAGCCAAAATCACTTGTGAGGATGGCCATTGTCTTATTTTCTATAACATTTCCCCTCAAGTGCCACCACATTTTTTTTTCGATACCCAAGAAATATGTCCTGGATTTCTGCAGCAGCAGCATATGATGAAAGTCTTGTTGGACATTTAATGGTTGTTGGCAAAAAAATGAAGGAATGGTATCGAATTGGTGGTGACTGGAGGTCCAGATGCGGGACAGACTGTCCATTATGTTCACCTCCATGCTCTTGCAGGTCAGCCAATGATAATTGATCTCCCAGTTAAGCATGTTTAAGAGTTAAAATAATAAAAAAACTGAATGAATGATTTTTAACAAATAGAAGATTATTATTTGGGGGGAGAGGATTCTAGGAATTGAACCTAGAGCAACTCTACCTCTGAATTGCATCCCCAGCCTTTTTAAAAAAAATATTTATTTTTTGGTGTAGATGGACACTACACGATGCATTTTATTTTCATGTACTGCTGAGGATCGAACCTGGGTCCTGCCCACGCTAGGGGGGTGCTCTACCACTGAGCCACAATCCCAGCCCCTCCCCAGCCCTTTTTATTTTTCATTTTGAGACCAGATCTCCCTAAGTTGCTAAGGCTGGCCTCAAACTTGTGATCCTGGGCAGTTATGGTCATCAAGTTGGTGTTGAGAGCCACAGCCAAAGAAGTCACCCCATGAGCAGCTCCGTGGAGGAGCCAATCAGCTAGATGTTGCTGGGGCAGCTGTGAGCCAATCATCAGCTGGCAGTCTGAAGGGCAGGGAAACAGCCCAATGAACATCACTGCAGAGGAGCCAATCAGCTAGATGTTGCTGGGGCAGTCTGAAGCTTGCTGGCAGCTGGAAGTTTGCTGGGGCCCCAATGCCGAAGTCTGGCTTGGCACAAATCAGGAGCCACTTGTCAAAAGAAACTAACTTTATTTTTAGAACTACAAACGCCAAACAAAACAGCTCCAGGGAAAAACCCTCAGAGCCCAACTGCCACCACCGGCTTCCACAAGCCTCTCTCCCCCACACCAGCCTCTCAACCTCCCACAATCCTCCTCCTCTTGAGGCCGATTGGCTGGGTTGCGTGGGCAGAGCCAAAGAAGTCACCCAATGAGCAGCTCCGTGGAGGAGCCAATCAGCTAGATGTTGCTGGGGCAGCTGTGAGCCAATCATCAGCTGGCAGTCTGAAGGGCAGGGAAACAGCCCAATGAACATCACCGCAGAGGAGCCAATCAGCTAGATGTTGCTGGGGCAGTCTGAAGCTTGCTGGCAGCTGGAAGTTTGCTGGGGCCCCTTTGGCTGTGGCTCTCAACATCTCCCCCTCTCTGTTTAAACAACAAGCATGTGGCTTATGGACCGTGCCTGCCTTAGGTTGTCCAATACATATGGTCCTTACCCGTCTTCGGATGAGCTGACCTCAGGGCGTCAGCCTCCTGTCTTAGGTTGGTACCATTGTAATTGGATCTTACCCGTCATTGACTACCGGTCCAGTATACAGCCACACCTGTGGAGAGGTCTCAGCGGGGGGGGGGGGGGTGAGGTTCTTTGCCTCACCTCTGTTGACCCTCAAATTTTAGCTGAATGATCATGACAAGCAGAAGGGAGGAAGATATACCAAGTCAATTGACGGCTCCTTTTGGGAAAATTGTACCACCGATGATATCATCAGCAAAAATACCCCAACACTACCACAAGTCGCTGCACCAACAGATAGTTCACAATGCATATAAGTGACACATAGTTCTGTAAGCAGTTCAGTGCAAGTCCTGTAAGCAGTTCAGTGATGGCTATTGCAGAAACTGTAGATTAGTTTTATCTTTGTCTTCACCGGCACAGGGATGAAGATAGGAATTCTGGCAATAATGACTAAAGAAAAAATTAGGTAACATTCCAGAAGACACTAAAAGAAAACAATTTTCTTAATAATTTATATTATCTTCATCGGCACTGGGATGAAGATAGAAATTCTGGCAATAATGGCTAAAGAAAAAATTAGGTAACATTCCAGAAGACACTAAAAGAAAACAATTTTCTTAACAATTTATATTATCTTCATCTGAAGATAGAAATTCTGGCAATAATGGCTAAAGAAAAAATTAGGTAACATTTCAGAAGGCACTAAAAGAAAACAATTTTCTTAACAATTTACATTATAGTGAAGAGAATTATTAAATATAATGAAAACGAAAGGTGAGAGTAAACAAACAGATCTGTTAACCTCCTTTTTTGTTTACATATTAAAACAATTCTTAACAGTTATTTACCCAATTTAAATTAAACCATTTAAATCACGTGAATAAAAAAAAAATATTTGGATCCATCTTTTCATGAGCGCTCATCATATATGATATATGGAAATACATACATTGGACATACGTACATTCAAACATATAACACAAAACACAAGTGTGCACACATAATATAATACATACAACACATAACATAATAGTAAAGGCCTTATAACTTTTTACAGGTAAAATCTCTATTGCAATGTTTAAAAACTCTATAGTCAAAAAAAAATAGAACTGATCAGCAAAACATTAACCTAGGTCTGTATGAGCTCAAAAAAATAAAATAGAACTTCATGATATGGGAAAGGGCAATAATAAAATAGATATTGAAAAAAGCATCCTGGTTCTGTCGCAGATGTAAGGATAGCCAAATTGGAGTTTTGGATATCAGCTATTATGGATTTGAGCTAAATCATCTTCTTTTTGGTCTGTAGAAATCACTTTAGTTAATCTCTCTGGAATCCAAATCAGCTGCTGTTCTCCCTGTGGAAACACAAAAACAGACCCCCGACTCCAGACAATCACTGGGTCAGGATTTTAGTTAATCTCTCTGAAATCCAAATCGGCTGCTGTTCTGGGTCAGAACCTTGGTTAATCTCTCTGGAATCCAAATCGGCTGCTGTTCTTCCTGTGGAAACACACAAACAGACCCCCGATTCCAGACAATTACTGGGTCAGGACCTTTCCATTGTCCTGTTAGAATATCTTTCCAAAGTACCTTAGGCTTATGTACATTTTTTGGACACATATGCCTTTCTGCAGCACTAAGTCCTAATGAATCCAAATTTAAAAAGTTTAGAGTAAAAAGGGTTATTTTAAGTTTATCTTTGGGGAATATATACCCCTTCCCAATTCCATCTTTTTGCTTTAATAAGTACATTTTAATAGTTTGATGAGCTCTTTCAACTATGCCTTGACCCTGTGGATTGTATGGGATTCCTGTTATATGAGTAATGCCAAATGATGAGCAAAATTGTTTAAAAGAAGTAGACGTATAACCAGGGGCATTATCTGTTTTTAACTGTTTTGGAATGCCCACAGTGGCAAAATTTTGTAAGCAATGAGCTATAACATCTTTAGTTTTTTCACCGGCATGAAGGGAGCCCATCAAAAATCCAGAAGAAGTATCAACTGTAACATGCAAATATTTTAATTTTCCAAATTCTGGCAAGTGTGTGACGTCCATCTGCCAAATATGGTTAGGCATCAATCCTCTAGGATTGACTCCAAGATTAACTTGTGGTAAAAAGGTCACACAATTTTGACATTGTTTTATTATTTGTCTAGCTTGTTCCTTAGTTATTTTAAAACGCTTTTGTAAAGTATTAGCATTGACATGGAATCTTTCATGAAAATTTATAGCTTCTTCTAGTATAGAGAAAATATGTATGTCACGTGTAGTTTTATCTGCTAAATCATTGCCCAAACTAAGGGCTCCAGGCAATCCTGTATGTGCCCTGATATGTCCTATAAAGAATGGATCTTTTCTGTTCCAGATTAAACTTTGTATAGTGGAAAACAAAGAGAAAACAGTAGAAGAAGGGGAAATTCTACCAGCATCTTCAAGGGATACTATAGCATTAACTATATACTGGCTATCAGAAAATAAATTAAATACAGAATCTTTAAACATCACAAAAGTTTGTAATACTGCATTAAGCTCTACCTTTTGAGCTGATTGTTTGGGTACTAAAAATGTAAAAGTTTGATCAGGTGTAACTATTGCTGCTGTACCATTATTTGACCCATCAGTGAATATATTTGGAGCATTCATGATAGGTGTTTTTCTTGTCATTTTTGGAAAAATTACAGGATGCAATGACCAAAAAGACAATAAAGGATTAGATGGTAAGTGGTTATCAAATGAAACATTAGATTTGCACATTATTATTGCCCAAGTATTTAACTCATTAGCTAATTCATCAATTTGATTCATAGTATATGGAGTAATAATTTTATGGGGAGAAATTCCAAACACTGCCTTTGCTGTTTTTATTCCTTTGAGTATTAATTGTCCTACAGCCTCAGGATACCTAGTAAGAATAGTGTTAGGAGAATAAGATAAATGTATCCATAATAATGGACCTTCTTGCCAAAATACTCCTGTAGGAATATATTTTGTTGGTAGTACAATAAATAATAAAGGCAAACTTATATCAATTCTATCCAAATGCATATTTTCCATATATGTTTCAATGATTTTTAATGCCTTTCTTGCTTCAGGCGTTAACATTCGGGGTGAATTTGGATCTGATGGACCTTTTAGGATATCAAATAAAGGTCCCAATTCTCCTGTTGGAATACCTAGATAAGGCCTTATCCAATTTATATCTCCTAATAACTTTTGAAAGTCATTAAGTGATTTGAGTTGATCTACTCGTATTTGAATTTTTGGTGGACGGACCATGGTTGAGGATAATAGAACTCCTAAATAATTAATTGGAAAATTTAATTGCACTTTATCTATTGCTATCTCTAGATTATAATTTTTTAATAAGTTTGTAAGTGTGGCATAACATTCTAGCAATGTGTTTTTAGCTTTGTGTGCCAATAACACATCATCCATATAGTGAAATATTTGTAGTTCAGGATTTTGATTTCTAAGTGGCTGGATTACTTTGTTAACATAAATTTGACACATAGTTGGGCTGTTAGCCATCCCTTGAGGGAGTACTTTCCATTCATATCTCTGATCAGGACCTTCATGATTTAGTGCAGGGATAGTAAATGCAAAACGTGGACTATCCTCAGGATGAATTGGAATTGAAAAAAAACAATCTTTAATATCTATAACTAAAACATACCAAGTTTTTGGCAAAGCAGACAATTGAGGAATCCCCGATTGAGCAGGTCCCATAATGACCATTTCATTGTTAATGGCTCTTAAATCTTGCAGTAGTCTCCATTTACCAGATTTCTTTTTGATGACAAAAATGGGAGTATTATGGGGAGATACAGAAGGTTGTATATGTCCTTCCGCTAATTGTTGTTTGACCAGATCATGGGCTACTTGTGTCTTTTCTTTAGTCAAGGGCCACTGAGGAACCCATACTGGTCTTTCTGATTTCCATGTAATTTTTATTGTCTCAGTGGCCCTTTGTGAAAATCCAACCCATGTCTGTCTGTTCCTTGATCTATTTGTATTGGTGCTGCTATACATTGTTCTTGTCTTTCTAATCTTTTTCCTTTCCTAAAACCTTGTCTAGCCATAATAGTGGGTGCATTTTGATTGATATTATTTGTTAATGTCAAACCTAATTGATCTAAGACATCTCGTCCCCATAAATTTACGGGAAGATAATCCAATACATATGGCTGTATAGTTCCTTCACATCCTTCAGGATCCTTCCAATCTAATAGCATTGCACTTCTATCGGGATTAGTCGCCACTCCTAGGCCTCGAAGCGATTGAGTGGCTTGTTGTAATGGCCAATGTTTTGGCCATTCTTGACGAGAGATGATGCTAAGATCTGCACCTGTATCCAGTAGCCCATTAAATTCATGTCCTTGAATATTTAGTTTTAGCATGGGTCGAGAATCTAAATTTAAAGAAAGCATAGCCCAATCTACACCTGTGGAGCCTAATCCCTTGGAACCTCTTTCTACAACATGACTGGAAAATTTATCATGTAGGCTTGGTATTATTAGTAACTGTGCTATTCTATCTCCTGGTGAAATTACTGATATACCCTTTGGAGAACTGGCTATAATTTTTATTTCACCTTCATAATTGGAATCAATTACCCCAGGACTTATCAAAAGTCCTTTTAGAGTAGAAGAGCTGCGTCCCAATAATAAGCCTACTGTTCCTTTGGGAAGAGGTCCTTTTACCCCTGTGGGAATGATTTGAACTCCCATCTCTGGAGTTAGTACTGATTTGGTGGAGGCGCAGGGTTGGCCCTTTAGTCAAGGGCCACTGGGTTCCTCAGTGGCCCTTGACTAAAGAAAAGACACAAGTAGCCCATGATCTGGTCAAACAACAATTAGCGGAAGGACATATACAACCTTCTGTATCTCCCCATAATACTCCCATTTTTGTCATCAAAAAGAAATCTGGTAAATGGAGATTACTGCAAGATTTAAGAGCCATTAACAATGAAATGGTCATTATGGGACCTGCTCAATCGGGGATTCCTCAATTGTCTGCTTTGCCAAAAACTTGGTATGTTTTAGTTATAGATATTAAAGATTGTTTTTTTTCAATTCCAATTCATCCTGAGGATAGTCCACGTTTTGCATTTACTATCCCTGCACTAAATCATGAAGGTCCTGATCAGAGATATGAATGGAAAGTACTCCCTCAAGGGATGGCTAACAGCCCAACTATGTGTCAAATTTATGTTAACAAAGTAATCCAGCCACTTAGAAATCAAAATCCTGAACTACAAATATTTCACTATATGGATGATGTGTTATTGGCACACAAAGCTAAAAACACATTGCTAGAATGTTATGCCACACTTACAAACTTATTAAAAAATTATAATCTAGAGATAGCAATAGATAAAGTGCAATTAAATTTTCCAATTAATTATTTAGGAGTTCTATTATCCTCAACCATGGTCCGTCCACCAAAAATTCAAATACGAGTAGATCAACTCAAATCACTTAATGACTTTCAAAAGTTATTAGGAGACATAAATTGGATAAGGCCTTATCTAGGTATTCCAACAGGAGAATTGGGACCTTTATTTGATATCCTAAAAGGTCCATCAGATCCAAATTCACCCCGAATGTTAACGCCTGAAGCAAGAAAGGCATTAAAAATCATTGAAACATATATGGAAAATATGCATTTGGATAGAATTGATATAAGTTTGCCTTTATTATTTATTGTATTACCAACAAAAAATATTCCTACAGGAGTATTTTGGCAAGAAGGTCCATTATTATGGATACATTTATCTTATTCTCCTAACACTATTCTTACTAGATATCCTGAGGCTGTAGGACAATTAATACTCAAAGGAATAAAAACAGCAAAGGCAGTGTTTGGAATTTCTCCCCATAAAATTATTACTCCATATACTATGAATCAAATTGATGAATTAGCTAATGAGTTAAATACTTGGGCAATAATAATGTGCAAATCTAATGTTTCATTTGATAACCACTTACCATCTAATCCTTTATTGTCTTTTTGGTCATTGCATCCTGTAATTTTTCCAAAAATGACAAGAAAAACACCTATCATGAATGCTCCAAATATATTCACTGATGGGTCAAATAATGGTACAGCAGCAATAGTTACACCTGATCAAACTTTTACATTTTTAGTACCCAAACAATCAGCTCAAAAGGTAGAGCTTAATGCAGTATTACAAACTTTTGTGATGTTTAAAGATTCTGTATTTAATTTATTTTCTGATAGCCAGTATATAGTTAATGCTATAGTATCCCTTGAAGATGCTGGTAGAATTTCCCCTTCTTCTACTGTTTTCTCTTTGTTTTCCACTATACAAAGTTTAATCTGGGACAGAAAAGATCCATTCTTTATAGGACATATCAGGGCACATACAGGATTGCCTGGAGCCCTTAGTTTAGGCAATGATTTAGCAGATAAAACTACACGTGACATACATATTTTCTCTGTACTAGAAGAAGCTATAAATTTTCATGAAAGATTCCATGTCAATGCTAATACTTTACAAAAGCGTTTTAAAATAACTAAGGAACAAGCTAGACAAATAATAAAACAATGTCAAAATTGTGTGACCTTTTTACCACAAGTTAATCTTGGAGTCAATCCTAGAGGATTGATGCCTAACCATATTTGGCAGATGGACGTCACACACTTGCCAGAATTTGGAAAATTAAAATATTTGCATGTTACAATTGATACTTCTTCTGGATTTTTGATGGGCTCCCTTCATGCCGGCGAAAAAACTAAAGATGTTATAGCTCATTGCTTACAAAATTTTGCCACTGTGGGCATTCCAAAACAGTTAAAAACAGATAATGCCCCTGGTTATACGTCTACTTCTTTTAAACAATTTTGCTCATCATTTGGCATTACTCATATAACAGGAATCCCATACAATCCACAGGGTCAAGGCATAGTTGAAAGAGCTCATCAAACTATTAAAATGTACTTATTAAAGCAAAAAGATGGAATTGGGAAGGGGTATATATATTCCCCAAAGATAAACTTAAAATAACGCTTTTTACTCTAAACTTTTTAAATTTGGATTCATCAGGACTTAGTGCTGCAGAAAGGCATATGTGTCCAAAAAATGTACATAAGCCCAAGGTACTTTGGAAAGATATTCTAACAGGACAATGGAAAGGTCCTGACCCAGTAATTGTCTGGAATCGGGGGTCTGTTTGTGTGTTTCCACAGGAAGAACAGCAGCCGATTTGGATTCCAGAGAGATTAACCAAGGTTCTGACCCAGAACAGCAGCCGATTTGGATTTCAGAGAGATTAACCAAGGTTCTGACCCAGTGATTGTCTGGAGTCGGGGGCCTGTTTGTGTGTTTCCACAGGGAGAACAGCAGCTGATTTGGATTCCGGAGAGATTAACTAAAATCCTGACCCAGTGATTGTCTGGAGTCGGGGGTCTGTTTTTGTGTTTCCACAGAGAGAACAGCAGCCGATTTGGATTCCAGAGAGATTAACTAAAGCGATTTCTACAGACCAAAAAGAAGATGATTTAGCTCAAATCCATAATAGCTGATATCCAAAACTCCAATTTGGCTATCCTTACATCTGCGACAGAACCAGGATGCTTTTTTTAATATCTATTTTATTATTGCCCTTTCCCATATCATGAAGTTCTATTTTATTTTTTTGAGCTCATACAGACCTAGGTTAATGTTTTGCTGATCAGTTCTATTTTTTTTGACTATAGAGTTTTTAAACATTGCAATAGAGATTTTACCTGTAAAAAGTTATAAGGCCTTTACTATTGTGTTATGTGTTGTATGTATTATATTATGTGTGCACACTTGTGTTTTGTGTTATATGTTTGAATGTACGTATGTCCAATGTACATATTTCTATATATCATATATGATGAGCGCTCATGAAAAGATGGATCCAAATATTTTTTTTTTTATTCACGTGATTTAAATGGTTTAATTTAAATTGGGTAAATAACTGTTAAGAATTGTTTTAATATGTAAACAAAAAGGAGGTTAACAGATCTGTTTGTTTACTCTCACCTTTAGTTTTCATTATATTTAATAATTCTCTTCACTATAATATAAATTGTTAAGAAAATTGTTTTCTTTTAAGAAAATTGTTTTCTTTTAGTGCCTTCTGGAATGTTACCTAATTTTTTCTTTAGCCATTATTGCCAGAATTTCTATCTTCATCCCAGTGCCGATGAAGATAATATAAATTGTTAAGAAAATTGTTTTCTTTTAGTGTCTTCTGGAATGTTACCTAATTTTTTCTTTAGTCATTATTGCCAGAATTCCTATCTTCATCCCTGTGCCGGTGAAGACAAAGATAAAACTAATCTACAGTTTCTGCAATAGCCATCACTGAACTGCTTACAGAACTTGCACTGAACTGCTTACAGAACTATGTGTCATTTGTATGCATTGTGAACTATCTGTTGGTGCAGCGACTTGTGGTAGTGTTGGGGTATTTTTGCTGATGATATCATCGGTGGTACAATTTTCCCAAAAGGAGCCGTCAATTGACTTGGTATATCTTCCTCCCTTCTGCTTGTCATGATCATTCAGCTAAAATTTGGGGGTCAACAGAGGTGAGGCAAAGAACCTCACCCCCCCCCCCCCGCTGAGACCTCTCCACAGGTGTGGCTGTACTGGACCGGTAGTCAATGACGGGTAAGATCCAATTACAATGGTACCAACCTAAGACAGGAGGCTGACGCCCTGAGGTCAGCTCATCCGAAGACGGGTAAGGACCATATGTATTGGACAACCTAAGGCAGGCACGGTCCATAAGCCACATGCTTGTTGTTTAAACAGAGAGGGGGAGATGTTGAGAGCCACAGCCAAAGGGGCCCCAGCAAACTTCCAGCTGCCAGCAAGCTTCAGACTGCCCCAGCAACATCTAGCTGATTGGCTCCTCTGCAGTGATGTTCATTGGGCTGTTTCCCTGCCCTTCAGACTGCCAGCTGATGATTGGCTCACAGCTGCCCCAGCAACATCTAGCTGATTGGCTCCTCCACGGAGCTGCTCATGGGGTGACTTCTTTGGCTCTGCCCACGCAACCCAGCCAATCGGCCTCAAGAGGAGGAGGATTGTGGGAGGTTGAAAGGCTGGTGTGGGGGAGAGAGGCTTGTGGAAGCCGGTGGTGGCAGTTGGGCTCTGAGGGTTTTTCCCTGGAGCTGTTTTGTTTGGCGTTTGTAGTTCTAAAAATAAAGTTAGTTTCTTTTTGACAAGTGGCTCCTGATTTGTGCCAAGCCAGACTTCGGCATTGTCTTTCTGATTTCCATGTAATTTTTATTGTCTCAGTGGCCCTTTGTGAAAATCCAACCCATGTCTGTCTGTTCCTTGATCTATTTGTATTGGTGCTGCTATACATTGTTCTTGTCTTTCTAATCTTTTTCCTTTCCTAAAACCTTGTCTAGCCATAATAGTGGGTGCATTTTGATTGATATTATTTGTTAATGTCAAACCTAATTGATCTAAGACATCTCGTCCCCATAAATTTACGGGAAGATAATCCAATACATATGGCTGTATAGTTCCTTCACATCCTTCAGGATCCTTCCAATCTAATAGCATTGCACTTCTATCGGGATTAGTCGCCACTCCTAGGCCTCGAAGCGATTGAGTGGCTTGTTGTAATGGCCAATGTTTTGGCCATTCTTGACGAGAGATGATGCTAAGATCTGCACCTGTATCCAGTAGCCCATTAAATTCATGTCCTTGAATATTTAGTTTTAGCATGGGTCGAGAATCTAAATTTAAAGAAAGCATAGCCCAATCTACACCTGTGGAGCCTAATCCCTTGGAACCTCTTTCTACAACATGACTGGAAAATTTATCATGTAGGCTTGGTATTATTAGTAACTGTGCTATTCTATCTCCTGGTGAAATTACTGATATACCCTTTGGAGAACTGGCTATAATTTTTATTTCACCTTCATAATTGGAATCAATTACCCCAGGACTTATCAAAAGTCCTTTTAGAGTAGAAGAGCTGCGTCCCAATAATAAGCCTACTGTTCCTTTGGGAAGAGGTCCTTTTACCCCTGTGGGAATGATTTGAACTCCCATCTCTGGAGTTAGTACTGATTTGGTGGAGGCGCAGATGTCCAACCCTGCGCTCCCTCTGGTTTGTCTGATGAGGGATCTGATGTGCTGGGCACTACCCTGATGGGGTTGCTGGGGTTGCTGGGTTCCTCCAGTGCTCCGTATATTTGTGGTTTGGGGCCCCGGAGCATTGGGGCCCCCTGTCCATTTTTTGGCAACGGAGCCCGATGCCTTTGTCCACGATATTGTGGATAAACACCTTGTCCTTGTTCGTTTTTTGATAATGGAGTACCCTCTATGGTGGTTTGAGGACGGTATTCATTAGCCCAATATAATGGAGTACCCTCTATGGTGGTTTGAGAACGGCATTCATTAGCCCAATGTCTCCCTCTACGGCATCGTGGGCAAATACCCGGTATTCTACTTGTTTGATACCTAGTTTTGTTAAACCCTCCTCCTATGGGGCAATTCCTTTTAAAATGTCCTGTTTGTTGACAATTGTAGCATGTTCTTGGCCTGGCATCTAAAGCCTGTTTTACTGCAGCTGCCACAATTTGCCCTTGTTCATTAATGTCTCTGGCATCCAAAACCTGTTTTACTGCAGCTGCCACAATTTGCCCTTGTTCATTAATGTCTCTGGCATCTAAAGCCTGTTTTACTGCAGCTGCCACAATTTGCCCTTGTTCATTAATGTCTCTGGCATCTAAAGCTTGTTTTACTGCAGCTGCCACAATTTGCCCTTGTTCATTAATGTCTCTACATAATTTAATATATGTGTTTAAATCTTCCTGTTTCCATGGTCTAATGATATCTCTACACCAACGATTCGCTTGGTCATAAGCCAGTTGTTTTATAAATGGCATTGCTTGTTCTGTATTCCCAAAAACTCTGGTAGCTGTTTGAATAAGCCTATCTACAAATTCAGCGTAAGTTTCATTAGCTCCTTGTATTATCTTAGATAATTGACCTTGTAAACCTCCAGGTTCTTGTAAAGACTTCCATGCCCTAACTGCATCTACAGCAATTTGTAAATATACACCAGGATCATATGCAAGTTGTTGCTGCCGATCCTCATAAGGTCCCTTTCCTAACAACATATCTAGATTTCTCTGAGGATAACCAGCTGCTGCATTTCGACTAGCCGTCTCCTTGCAAAATTCCTCATTGGCAACCTTCCATAACAGGTATTGTCCTCCATTTAGCACAGCTTTACACAAACTAGCCCAATCTGCTGGCGTCATGCTTAAGTTGGTAATGGATTCGACCAAGCTTACAGTGAAGGGTGCTTGAGGACCATAGGTTGCTACAGCCTCTTTTAGCTCCTTCACTGATTTGAAATTTAAACCCTGGTAAGTTCGCTGCCCTCCTACCTCAAATACAGGGCATACTTGAGATCCTGTCTCAGGATCCAAACTATCAACTGCGGGGGTTGGGAGTCTCTTAGCATATGGAGGTGGTGCTGTTGATTGGACACTTATGCCCTCTGGTGATAGAGTGCTGTTAGTAGCAGTCTCCTGTAGAGGTGGCGCTGTTGGTTGAACACTTATGCCCTCTGGTGATAGAATGCTATTAGTAGCAGTCTCCTGTAGAGGCGGTGCTGTTGGTTGGACACTTACGCTCTCTAATAAAAGGGTCTTATTAGCAGTCTCCTGTTTTAAATTTTCCCCTGATAGATTTTTCTGCTCTAAACTTTCTTCCTCTGTCTCACTATCTCGAAAGACCTTCTCTTTCACTTGAATCTTTTCCTCTTTCTGACTAACTTGAGAGACTTCCTCTTCTACTTGAATCAATATGTCTTCTTCTTCCTCTACCTCTGTCTGAACTGAAGGCTTTGGACTAAGCAAACTAGATACCAACGTCCACAATGACAATGTGCCAACTGGCAGAGTCCCTGGGTTGTTCTTTTCTATTCTTTTTAAATCTTCACCATGATGGTTCCATTGTGATATATCTAACAGCTCCTCCTTAAAAAGCCATGGGCTATATTCTTGTATTACATCAACGTATGCCCTGACTGCTCTTGATTTTACTGGGAAGCTTCCTTCCTCTAACAATTTACTTAACACTCTTTCGGTTTGTTTTTTACTAATTGCTGATCCCGTATTTCTACTATAATACAACCCAACAAGATGACGCCAAACAAAACCGAGACAGAATCCAATAAAAAGGGAACCACACAAAATCATTATAACAGCCTTTCTATCCTCCTGACATATGCATCCGTCCTTTCTCCCTATCTGTTCCTCAAACGCAAATAGTTTTTCCTCAGATGTGAGTGGTTTTTCTTCCCTCTTACTCATCTCCAGGGACAGGAAAGTTAAAACAAAAACGAAGCAAAACAAAAGAGGAGACTTAGAATGGCTCCCCATCCTCTCGCCCTGCCCTCAGGGGCGAGCAGTTTACTTACCCTCAGTTGCTCCCCGTGCGAGCCACCAAATGCCGAAGTCTGGCTTGGCACAAATCAGGAGCCACTTGTCAAAAAGAAACTAACTTTATTTTTAGAACTACAAACGCCAAACAAAACAGCTCCAGGGAAAAACCCTCAGAGCCCAACTGCCACCACCGGCTTCCACAAGCCTCTCTCCCCCACACCAGCCTTTCAACCTCCCACAATCCTCCTCCTCTTGAGGCCGATTGGCTGGGTTGCGTGGGCAGAGCCAAAGAAGTCACCCCATGAGCAGCTCCGTGGAGGAGCCAATCAGCTAGATGTTGCTGGGGCAGCTGTGAGCCAATCATCAGCTGGCAGTCTGAAGGGCAGGGAAACAGCCCAATGAACATCACTGCAGAGGAGCCAATCAGCTAGATGTTGCTGGGGCAGTCTGAAGCTTGCTGGCAGCTGGAAGTTTGCTGGGGCCCCTTTGGCTGTGGCTCTCAACAAGTTGGTTTGCAAGTTTCCAACATAGTAAACAGTGTACTATTTTTGCCTGTGTATGGAGAGATTGAGGAAATAATTTTTAAAAGCCTATACATAATAAAAGTCATTGTTGCATGGATAAACAAACAAAACAAACCTTCCAATTGCTTCCCTTGACGTTCAAAGCTCTACACAATCTGGCCCTTGTTTAACAGTCAACCTTTATTGTGTTGCTTTAATTCTTATTATTGTCTTTTCCTTCCCCCGACTGGGCCCTTCCTTTTCTCATTAGAACGAGCATCTTTGAGAGCAAGGACCTTATTTTTCTTGATCCCTAGAGATAGAGCCCTGCCTGATACCCTTGGGTGCTCAATCAATGTTTACAATGCAAAAGACAGATGCAGATATTTAGACTAGGGACTGTGGCTATTCTTTGCTCAGTCCTGGTGGAGACTTTTGTGTGTTTCACTAAACAAGGGGTGGGAATCTTGGGTCAGGTGATGGAAGAATGAGCCAGGTTCTATGCATAGCCTGGTGTGTCTGGATATTGTTCTTGTCACACACTGACACCTGGTGGCCCTTTACACACAAAGCTCTCAGCCCTTTTGCAGTTCTCAATGACTAAAGTTCCGGTTCATTCCACTACAGAGCAGTACAACATAGTGTTAAGAGTTTGGGATGGGAAGCCAGCTCTGGGGTGTGTGTCTCTCCCCTTCCAGGTAAGTGGCATGTGGCAGGAGAGTGAATCATTTTGGAACACGATGATGAAGGCGACATCCTAGGGACAGCAGAAGAGGAGCTGGATCACATGACAAAACAGCACATGGGGAAGGACAGCTGAACACTCTTTCGCCCACCCCCTTCCCCGCTGGGGTTCAAAAGGGGAAAGGGGGATGTTATACGCATGACTTCACCCACACTCCATTCTCCAGCAAGTCCTGTGGCTGGGGAGTCACTGGGAAACTCTTTTCTGCAAGAAGGGCTATGAAATACAGCCCCTCCCCTTTTTTTCCTAGTGGCCAAAAATCTATTATGGAAGAATGGGAAAATGCATATTGGAAGTTAACTGTCAGTTTCTGCCACAAATTCTTAAACCAGCTGGGGCTAAATAATCTGAATTACAAATGGACTGATTTTTAATTAGGGCATTGAACGAGGTGATTCAGACCCAAACCCTTGGCCATTAGGCTTAGCTTCATTCTTTGTGCTTAAATGTAATTGATTACACCAAGTAGATTTTTGGATTTTGCAACTCAGAGCCTCGTCTGGTGACATTCTTTTAGAATCTTCTTTGGCTGGTCTCCTATCATTAAGATTTTGCTGAACTGGACTGTTAGCATTATTAGAAAATTTGCTTGTCTTATTAGCATCTTATTATATTTAGCAGGGCCATCTGGAAGTTTCATTTGTCAGGAGACCAGTGGAGAAGTCTGAGTAGTCAGCTCTCTCTTTTTTACATTTGACTGATTAATCACTTTGGAACACATTGTTGACTCCTACCCCTTCCATCGGGCCATTCTTTGTGACCATCAGGGCGGCTTCACTGTTGGAGTTCTGATCTGCCTGATGTATCATCGATGCTGACAAATCCTTCCTGTTCTTTCTATGCTTCCTGCTCTTTCCAGGCTATTCTCTACAGTCACAAATAGAAATAAATGCATATTAATTACTTACAGAGAGGCATCAACTTACCAGAAGAAATGAAAGCCTGAAATATATAAATATTCTTCAAATTAGGTTTGATGGCTCATGCCTGTAACCCCAGCAACACCAGAGGCTGAGCCAGGAGATCACAGGTTTGAGGCCAGCCTCAGTGACTTAGGGACATGTGGCCTCAAAATGAAAAATAAAAAGGGCTGGAGATGCAATTCAGAGGTAGAGTGGCTCTGGCTTCAATTCCTAGTATCCTCTTCCCCGCCCCAATAATAATCTTCTATTTGTTAAAAATCAACAAAAATCATTCATTCAGTTTTTTTGTATTTTAACTTTTTTTGAATCCTTTGAATTAACTTTTCTCTTTTGAATTCTTGCACACTCAACTTTTTTCAATTAACCACCCTTCCCCTTTATTCTTTCCATTCTCCCTCTTCTTATGCTTCTTCTTGAAACTAAATTATTTCATCACTGTAAGAAGGGAGCCCCTATAAACTGGCTCCTTGGTTCTTGCCTTATTTTTTAACAGCATCATGACTGTTGGGCAACAATAAGCTCATCATGGATCTTTCTTGCTTCCAACCTCAACACAAACTTCTTCCAATAAGTCCTGGTTCCTCCAATAAGCCCCTGTTTCTGAGAAGGTAGGTAACACAAATGCTTGTAGTGGGCACTCACTGTTTCAGAGGTCTCAGTCCATAGGCAGCTGGCTCCATTCTTTGGAGCTCAAGTTGAGTCAGAATGGCATGGCTGAAGGGTGAGATAGAGGAAAGAACCTCAGGACATCACACCAGAAAGTGGGGTTAGGGGGAGAGCTACAGCTCCTTTCACCATGGACAAAATATAAATCCCAAAGCAGTCCTCCAATGACCCACTCCTCCTGTCATGCCCCACCTGCCTACAGTTACCACCCAGTTAATTCCTATCGGGGGAATTAATACGCTGATTAGGTTAAGGCTCTCATAACCCAATCATCTCACCTTTAAATTTTCTTGCCTTGTCTCATACTTGAGCTTCTGGGGGAATACCTCATATCTAAACCATAACATTAAACCCCTGCCCCCCAAATCTCATGCCCATCTCACTTCCAAAACTCTCCATAGTCTTAACAGTTCCACGATTGCCCAGAAGCACAAGTCCAAATCTCCTCTGAGACTCAAGGCAAATTCTCAGGGTGAGCCTCTGTAAAAACCAAAAGCATGTTTCATATATCTAATATGTAAAGGTACAGAGTAAACCATTCTAAACCAGAAGGGAGAAATAGGGACATAGAAAAAGGGGATGGGCCCAAAGAAATCCAGCTGGGCATTCAAGTCCTATAGCTCCATGTCCAGCATCTGGGATGTGTGGCTTTGCCCCCATGTCTTTGCCAGTTGTAGCCCACAAGGCCTTTCTCTTGGGTTGTTTTTGCTCTATTCCTGCAGGTTTCCTCAGCAGATGTTCCTTGGTACTGGCATCTCTTAATCTGGGGTCTCTCCTGCAGCTTTGGCTTCCTTCTGACATCTCCACACATCACCCTCTCAGGGGCTGCTCACAGGGACTCTGACTCTGCTGCACTTTGCCTGTCCTCCCTGGACTTCCTTTGCAATCTCAGTGGAAACCTCGATGATCCCCTAACTCCAGAATCCTGTATTCCTGCATAACTGGTACCATGTACTTGCCACCAAGGTCTTGCCACCTCCAGGACCCTGGTTGCAGCAGCCTCTGAGTGCCCAGTGGCTGAGCATGATAAAATAACTTCCTAGGCCCCACCCCTTTACAAGCAGGATGCTACCATGGTCTTTTCTCAAAGGAATTTTTGCTTTTATACATTTTTATTGAGCCTGAGACTGGTGTGCTCTTGCCAATTCTGAGATACCCTCAATCTATTTTTCCTTTTGTTTCTCGGTCAAGTATTTAACAGTCTCTTTAGTGGCTATAATGCTTTCAACCAACTGCAACTTCCTTAGCCACAGTTTTACTCCCACTTTTCAAATATAAGTTTTTCAAATCTTTCTGCTCCTGATTATCACAATAAGCTTGGCTAAAAACTGCCAGCAACACCCCTGCCACCCACTGAAGGCTGTGCTGCTTTGAAAGTTCCTTCATCAGATTAGTTAGTCTGTCTCTTTTAAATTGAGCCTTACACAAAGTCTCAGGACAAGGGGAAAATATAGACAACTTCTTAGCCAGAATATAAAATGAGTTGCCTCTAGTCCAATTTCCAATAGAGCTCTCCTCCTCTGAAATCCTGTGAACCCAGTCTTTACTGTCTGCAGTCCTGTTGGCATGCTGGTCTTCTGAGCTCCCATCAGAATTGCCCATTAAGCTCTGCTTACATCAATTTAAAGTTTTTCCGGATTTAATTTCTGAACTTAAAAAAAAAAGCCTCCAAAAGCTTCTGAACTACATGATCAGGTTAGTCATAGCAATGACCCCACTTTCTTTGCACCAATTTCTGTTTCAGTCAGCTTTTTTTATTGCTGTGACCAAAAGACTTGTCAAGAACAATTTTAAAGGAGGAAAAGTTTCTTTGGCACTCACGATTTTAGGGGTCTCAGTTCATAGACAGCTGGCTCCATTCCTTGAGATAAATCAGAACATCATGGTAGAAGGATGTGGCAGTGGAAAGTAGCTCAGGACATCACACCAGGAAAGAGTGGGGGCGAGGGAGGGAGAGAGATAGAATGCTCAAGATATTTATTTTTTAAGGTTAGGGACTTGCATAGTGTTTATCTTTTGAAATCTATCCATAAAGAAGGTAATTTTTCAAAATATTAGAGGGTTTCTTCAATTTCCCAAAGGGCTTCTCATTCTTTTGCATTGAAAATATTATCTTTAAATACTGTATTTCCTAAAGTAGGCTAATGTAACATTAATTGTTAGATTCTCATTGGCTTTGCCATTGATTTGGTTAATTCTTCAACATAATTTGATTTACAAATTTGCAAGTGAGAAGTATAGTCTTGATAGGTATAATTAATTCAGGAAGAGATGAACACATATGGATTTTATAGTGAACGCCTGTAGAATGCATACATCCATTCAGACTTCTAGAACTTTTATCCCTTCCCTCTTTCCTTCTGAGAAGTCACTCTTAGTCCATGTGTTTCCTAAATTGTTAACTTCATGCCAGACGTCCAGGTTCAAGGCAGTCATGTTTATCTAGCTATAATGTTTTGTTCCTTGGTAGGCATTGGCTAAATCAGAACTAGCAAGATATAATGAAAATTGGGCTAGTGATTTGGGGTCAAAGACTGTCTTCACCTGAGTCTTCAGGGATTTCTAAAAGATGTTGGCAAATGGAGAAGATTATGTTGAGGATGGAGCCAATATCATGGAAGCAAAGCCAAGAATTAGAGAGAGACACTGAAACTTATGTCACCAGGGTTCCTAAGATCTAAAGTTTTATTTTTATGCCCTGTTTTGTGTAGTTTATTATAGGGATTAAGGTAACCTCCCAAAGTCACTTAGGTGGTTCCTCAACATATTATCAGAAATTTGTTTGCATAATTACTACATTATTACAGTACGCCTAGTGGTTATTTAGAGAAGTATAATTAAAAAATATATGTTGTTTAGAATTAATTACATTACATAGCTGGATGTGGTGGTGCATGCCTGAAATCCCAGAGGCTTAGGCGGCTGAGGCAGGAGGATCATAAGTTCAAAGCCAACCTAGCAATTTAGTGATCCCTAAGCAACTCAGGGAGATCTTGTTTTTAATAAAATATAAAAAAAAGGCTGGGGGTGTGGCTTGGTGGTTACTGGCTCTGGGTTCAATCCCCAGTACAAAACCAAACAAACAAAAGGCATTAATTATGTTACAGAAATAATTCTAACAAATGAAATTAAGTATGTTTAAGTATAGTCCTGTTTCTTGAGAGAAGTTTTTAATATTCAATTTTCTTATAGTTTTGATCTATTCAATTTTTCTCTCTTTGTTAATTTGGGTAATTCATAGTTTTCTCAAAAGCTTCCTCTTTAATATAAGGTTAACATGCATAATTTGCATACTGTATCCTTTTTAAATTAAAAAAAAATCTCCTCCTTAGGGCTGGGGTTGTAGCTCAGTGGTGGAGCACTTGCCTCACATGTGTGAGGCACTGAGTTTGATTCTCAGCACCACATAAAAATAAACAAACAAAATAAAGGTATTGTGTCTATCTACAATGTAAAAAATATTCAAACAAATCTCCCTATCTACAATTGTACTTCCCCTTTTTATATTTATATTTTAGTTATAGGTGGACACAATATCTTTATTTTATTTTTATGTGGTGCTGAGGATTGAACCCAGTGCCTCATGTATGCTAGAGAAGTGCTCTACCTCTGATCCACAACCACAGCTCCTAACTTTGTTCAAAAGTTATAGCCCAGATTTTGATTCTGATTTTCATTTGGAACTCCCTAATTTATCTTAATCATACTCAGTAAAAGTTTATCTGTTTTATTTATTTATTTAGAAGAGAGGTAAATAGAGAGCCTACATCCTGGGAACAAATTTTTACCCCTCACACTTCAGATAGAGCCCTAATATCCAGAATATACAAAGAACTCAAAAAATTAAACAATAAAATAACAAATAACCCAATCAACAAATGGGCCAAGGACCTGAACAGACACTTCTCAGAGGAGAACATACAATCAATCAACAAGTACATGAAAAAATTCTCACCATCTCTAGCAGTCAGAGAAATGCAAATCAAAACCACCCTAAGATACTATCTCACTCCAGTAAAATTGGCAGCCATTATGAAGTCAAACAACAATAAGTGTTGACGAGGATGTGGAGAAAAGGGTACACTTGTACATTGCTGGTGGGACTGCAAATTGGTGAGGCCAATTTGGAAAGCAGTATGGAGATTCCTGGGAAAGTTGGGAATGGATCCACCATTTGACCCAGCTATCGCCCTTCTCGGACTATTCCCTGAGGATCTTAAAAGAGCGTACTATAGGGATACTGCCACAACAATGATCATAGCGGCACAATTCACAATAGCTAGACTGTGGAACCAACCTAGATGCCCTTCAATAGATGAATGGATAAAAAAATGTGGCATTTATACACAATGGAGTATTAAGCAGCACTAAAAAATGACAAAATCATGAAATTTGCAGGGAAATGGATGGCATTAGAGCAGATTATGCTAAGCAAAGCTAGCCAATCCTTAAAAAAAAAAAACAAATGCCAAATGTCTTCTTTGATATATTGTCCTTTTTTGTTTTCTAATAAATGCATGAGCACTAGACATTTTCTTCTAAGCTTTGCCTCACCTGAATTCCATAACCATGTTTATTGAGCACTTATTCTATGCCAGGCATAGTCCTAGGCTTTTGGGATACAGAAAACAAACAAACAAACAAACAAAAAACAAAAAAAAAAAAGAAAAAGAAAAAGAAAATCAGGCAAAAATTCCTGCCCTTGTGAAGTTTGCATCATCATCAGGTTTTTTTTAAAAAAAATTGTTTTTAGTTGTAGATGGACACAATACCTTTTATTTATTGATGTATTTTTATGTGGCACTGAGGATCAAATCCAATGTCTCACTCATGTCAGGCAGGCACTCTACCACTGAGCCATGACTCCAGCCCATCATCAGGTTTTTATATGCAACATTCTCATTGCTATCTGGTCCTGAATAGTTAGTAATTTTTATTGTCTTTAATAGCTACATAGGAGTGTTTCTTAACATATCCAGGTGTAGATTTTTCTCATCACTTATCCTAGTTGATTTCTAATTTTATTCCAGTATGCTTGACAAACGTAAATAGAGGGATTTTTGCTGAGATTTCTTCTTTGTCTTTGGACTAAGTCATTTTCTTGTGAATGTTTGAAAAGATGTGCATACTCTGATGAATGTTTGTTAGGAGTGCATTTGGTTAGTCATTAACTGAGGAATAATAATAAATAAAGATGATAACATAAAGTAATTATAATAATGGTTGATACTCATACAACACTTAGGCATTTTTCCATGGTGCCCTAAGCATGTTACCTTTACTTATTTCATCAAATCTAATACATCTTCAACTTTAAAAATGATCAAGTTTTTATTTATCATGTTTTACTGAAAAAATAGTCACATGGAATCTTAACTTTGAAAGTAATGGATTTCATCTTCCATCTAGTGTAGGATGCCTTTCTATTGCAACCCTGACAAATGACCTTGAGTTTCTGTTTAATATCTTTGATGAAGGGCCCCTCATTATTCTGGTTCCACAGGAGGAAGCTTACATGAATGGTCAGTATTCCCTTCCTCCCTCTTTCTCTTCCTTTCCACCACAATTACCTTTTGCAGTTTTTCTTGCTCTTTTCTGTGAGTAAAGTGTGTTTATAAATATATAATGTTTTAAGAGGCCAGTACTCTTATAATGTCCCATAACAATTGCACAATAATGTATTGTGTTTATTTAACCATAAAGGGCATAAAATGCTTAAATAAACACAGTAAGTACAAACAAGTTCTTTTTTTTTGTTCATTTGTTTATCCAGCTATTTCGCCTTACTGAAAATATTTTCATTTCCTCATTGAGTTGTTCTGGGATCTTTGTTGAAAGTCAACCTTATATGTATGGGATTATTTCTGGATTCCTTATTCCATTCTATTGAGCTATTTGTCTTTAAGGGAATACAATACTGTCTTTATTACTGTGGCTTTACAATAGGGCTTGCAATCAGGCAGTGTTAGACCTTTACCTTTGTTGTTCTGTTTAAATAATGGTGGCTTTTATATCCCTTACATTTCCATACACGTTAGAATCAATATGTCAATTTCTAGAAAAATACCTATTAGAATTTTATTTGGGATTTCATTGAGTCAGAGAGTGGATACCTGATCAATTTTAGCTCTCAAAGCCATGGACATCTCTTGCTTATTTAAGTTTCAAATTCTCTCAGTAATGATTTTTTTTCCAGTGTAGGGATCTTCCATCTGTTTTGTAAAATTTAGTACTAAGCATTGCTATTGAAGGAATTTAAAAATTCCATTTCTAATTGTTTGCTGTTGGTATACAGACATACAATAAACTTTGCATATTATTCTTGTACACTGTGACTTTGACAAATTTACCAATGATCGACTGACAGCTGTTTTGTAGATTTTCTAATACACTATCATGCTGGCTATGAATAAACTAGTTTTTCTTCTTTACTTCAAATCATCAGGTTTTTATATGTTTTCTTGCATTATTATACTGTTAAAAAAACGTGTACATGAATTTTCATAATGGTACTATTCACAATAGTTAAAAGGTACAAAAATCCCAGCAGTCCATCAATAGGTGAATGGGTAAACAAGATGCAGTATAGTGGAATATTATTCAACCAGTAAAACAGAACAAAACAAAGGACCAACCCATACTACAACATGGATAATCATTCGGAGACATTGTTCTAAGTGAAAGAAGCCAGACACAAGAGATCACATAGTGTATGACTCAAATTATATGGGTAGGTTAATTCATAGATACTGAAAACAGATTCATGGTTGACAGGATCTGGGGGGGAAAGGGAAGCAGTAAGTGATTGCTGAATTGTCACAGGGTCTCTTTTGTGGGTGGGGAAATGTTTCAGAACTAGATAGAGGAAAGGGGTGTACAATATTGTGAATGTACTTAATGTCAATGAATTGTACACTTTTTAATGGTCAATTTTTTTGTTATGTGACTCTCACCTTATTTAAGAACATAAACAACAATAACAATAACAAAGATGGGAAGAGAGGATAATGATCTAACCCATGTAAAAGGAGAAAGGAGACCAACCCACCTGGAGCCTTCCTCTTGGAGGGAACCTGTCCCTGTGAGGCTGCTGCTCTGAGATCCCAACCCCTCGGCCACCTCAGGGCTGTCTGTGGCTTTATTGGCGCTTATCTGCGCCCATCCCTCTTACCCCTCTAGCACCTCTAGCTGGGCTCCAGCAGACGCCAATACCACATGCTCATTTCACATCTTGTCTAAAACTAGAAACCCGTTTTGATTTTCCTCTTTCTAAATTAATCAATTAATTTAAAAATATTTGTTCCCTTGACATGGAACACGAAGAACCCTCTGCATGAGAAAGTGGAGCTGCTGGTGGAGGTCCGAGGAGAGCTTGCGACCCAGTGGTTTCTCACTTGGCTCAAGAGCCAGCACGACGAAGATGCTGCCTGGAATTTTAATTTGTTTACTCCTAATCATACATTGTTTAATCTATACACACGACTGACTGCTGGTCAAGTACAGAAAGCACTGGGGAAATTGATGTTGAAATACATGTTAATAAGGAGCCTGATAATGATAATACTTTTGCAAGTTTATTTCAAGATGATTTAAACTAGATCTTTATTGAAATTATCTAAACAACATTCACACATAACACATATCCAGATGTCCCAAACAATTTGAAAACCAAGGCTAGGAGAGAAAAAATAGAAATGATTACATCCAATTTGCCTTTTCATTGGTTGGGAATTAGTTCTATCCACACCTGCGATGGAGAGAAAACAGTATTTTAACACTGTCTTCATTCTTATACTCTAGGGACAAAACGTTTGAACTATTAATATAAGTCTAGTGTTATATGTAGTGTCACCATGCAAAAAATTTAGGCATATATTTTTTTTTAAAGAGAGAATGAGAGAGGAGAGAGAAAGAGCGAGAGAATTTTTAATATTTATTTTTTAGTTCTCGGCGGACAGAACATCTTTGTTGGTATGTGGTGCTGAGGATCAAACCTGGGCCGCACTCATGCCAGGCGAGCGCGCTACCGCTTGAGCCACATCCCCAGCCCCAAATTTAGGCATATTTTTAAAAACACTAATTAGCTTAGTCCAGTGAAGGGCAGGTTCTGTCTAACCTTCTCCCATCCTGGAATGAGTAAGGAAGGGAAGGAGTGGAAAAAGGAAACCACCAGTTTTTCCTTCAAGGAGTAGAAAAAGGGAAGTCCCCTTCTCACTCTGAGAAAGAAAATTTCTCCTTATATTATCAATGTTTATAAATTTTCCTCAATTGGTAAAGAATGGAATTTTAAATTTTGCATTTCTTTGATTAGTTTGAAGTTAAGCATCTGCTCATGCTCATTGGCATTTGCATTGTATTTTTCTACTCAATTAGTCTTTAAGTCCATTCTCAATTAAAAAAATTGAGATATCTGTATTTTCTTGTTGATTTATAGATACTCTTTTGATGTTATGTATTACTTTTATTTATTGTGTTTTCTATTTCTCTTTTAAATTTGATTATCATTTATTTATTTTTCATCTAAGATCTGCTACACATATACATACATTTTTATTCGTAGAGGAAATTATAACCAACAGAGGTTATTCTGAGGGAAAGGAATTAGGAGGGTAGGGTCAGGGGGAAATTTCATCTTTTACTTTGTATCTTTCTGTACTGTTAATTTCTAAAATAGCAGATAATATTTTGCTTTGATTTTTTTTATGCTAGTGGGCGTTTATCAGTATTCAGCATATTGGGCCACATCCTCTTCTAAATACTTCTTTGTTAAAAAAACAAAAACAAAAGAATTTGAGGCCCAAAGGAAAGTGTCAGGAATAGGTCTCACTGCTCCTGCTCCATGAGCTCACTCAGTGCTCACTATTTTGATAAAAAAAGGTGCTGTTTGTAGAGACTGTGACTGTTTTGGCTAATTTCCCCATTAAGGAAAAAAAAAAAAAACTTAAATTAATGGAACGGACAAATGCCTGTGTAGAGCGCAAAGTGAAGGAAACTATTCAGGGCTAATCCACAAGAAAGCCAGAAGTAAAGATGAACTTATTTTTAAATTCTCATATAATTATTCAAAAAATGACATTTGCTGGTACATGGGTGGATCTGGAGACTATCATGCTAAGTGAAATAAACCAGTCCCTCCACCCCCCAAACCAAAGGTCAAATATTTTTTCTGATCTGTGGAAGCTAACCTACAATGAGGGTTGGGAAGAGGAAGAATAGAAATTCAGTGCATTAGACCAAGGGGAATGAAGAGAAGGGAGGGGGGGATAGGAAATGGAAAGACAGTGGGATGAATCTGACCCAACTTTCCTGTGTACATATATGAGTCCACCACAGTGAATCTCACCATTGTGTATACCCACAAGATTGGGGTCCTAATTAGAATAAGATATATTCCATACTTGTATAATTATATCAAAATGGATTCTACTGTCATGTTTAACTAAAAAGAACCAATAGAAAAAAAGTTTACATATAATAAAAAAGTACCAGAAATAATACAATGTTGAGGGTGAATTAATCTAACATTTAAATATTAAATATTTAATGAAATTAAAATATTTTCATTAAGCAGGTTAGGTTCAAGCAAACGCCACCTGGAAAGCCTAGTCCAGAAACTCATAGAGGAGATGATTTTCTGAACAACAGGGAACACCAAGTGATCTTCCACTCCAGTTGCAATATTGGTGGCAATATGGTGGCAGTCAGCCAGTGTTATCCAGATTACTGAGTGTTGGCCACATTATCAATTTTCAGAGTTGCTGGGGTGGGAGCACTGACCCAAACCAACAGAAGCTGGACAACAATTTCCTCCAGAACATTGGAAATATCACCCTTTCAGGCAATATTGCCTCTGCTTTTTTTCTCCTGGGGGATACTGGTCTTTTAGTTTTGTTACTGTAGAAATGGCATTGGTGGGATGACCTCCACAGTATCTGCAAAAGTATGGTAGGACTCCATACCACTCAGTGGAATTCCACACCACTGGTGAAATTCCATTCCAGTCAATTAATCACCAGGCCAATCTATTTCTGGAGAACCACCTCCTGCAATAAGAGCTCTCTTCTTCACTAAGGAAAGAGTAACACACAGGACATATGAACAGAGTGTGTGGTTTCTTTAATTTCCAGTTAGAACCACAAACAACTGTAACTGTTTTTCCAGGGCTTATCCAGCCTGTCATCTTGAGAAGTTTGCCAGAATCACTTAAATTGATCTCCCCAGCTAACTCAGCTGAACCCAGCATGGTAGCAGTGAATTGGTCAATATGAGCAACTAACTTGGTTCCAGTAATCTTACCAGTGAATTCAGTGTCTTCTCTTTCAACATCCTAATCACCACAATATTCATTTTGTTCAGAATATGGGTTGTAAGATCACTAAGGGCATGTCTTAGGATAGATTTCTGTGTGAGAAGGATATTATACCTTTTAAAAAAAATTGCTTCACTAAATTAAAAATACAGGCTGTCTCTTCTTGCAGCCCTTGGTTCAGGCACAGTACAAACTACTGTTTGATTATTCATGTCAGTTTTGGGAGCAGATAAGCAAAACTGAATAAACTTGATCTCAGCCTTTTCAGCTCTGGTTATGCCAGAATTTGTCACTGTTTGGATGAGAACCAGTGCTTCCACCAACTCACACTTGTCAATTGTCCCAACTATTTCAGTATCTCTATGATCTGCACCAGCAGCAGTGGCTGGGTCAGTCACTTTTATCACCACAGTGCACTCACTGGGGAAAGCAATATTGAGAGGCAATCTTTCAATTCAATGAAGTGGTTGCTCCATTTAACAGTATCTCTGTGTCCCCCTACCTCCCATTCTACAGAAAGAGACATGTCAGTCAAGATCTCCCTGCCCCATTTCAATACTCCTTTCCAAAGTCTTCCGGAATGACTTGGAAATGATGATTGGATGAATCTCTTTTTGAAGAATTTTGGCACAGGAGTCTAAGAGAGAGCCAGCGTGATGACCATGGATGTGGTAGCATCTCCTGCTTCTGAATCTTGAGCTTAGATAATTCCACCAGCATTTTGGCTTCTGGATGTATTTGTATTTGCTTCAATATGGCAGCACCATCATTTGTAGTGGCCACATCACTTTTCCATTTTGGATTGTTTTATTCATTCCTTTTGGTCTTTTGAGGCTTGTTCGAGCAACATCAACAACCACTTTGGTGGTAGAAATGTTACTGGACTGGCTTATGTGGTTCAGAGAGGCATCTTTCCTGCAGTTGCCAGTAGCCCTAGAGAATGCCAAATTCTCTGGCATAGCAAACTTGGGTAAGTTGTGTGGGAGGGATGGACAGACACAATTCCAGCTAGCCAAGGAGTAAAATTATGCATTCACTTTGATTATTATTTCTTTCCAAAAATAGGCTTTTAAAATTGTCAACAGTTTTAAAAACTGTTAAAATTATTTATTTTATTAAAAAATTTCCCTCAACTTTATTGAGGTATTATTGACATTTAAAAAATTGTATGTATCTGAGGTATACAACTTAAAGAATTGATACCTGTATACATTGTGAAGTATTCACCACAGTTAAGCTAATTAATATATCCATCATCTCACATAATTATTTTTCTTTTTTTGTGGTGAGAATATTTATTATCTACCATCTTAGCAAATTTCAAGTATACAATATAGTATTATTAACTATAGTCACATTTTTATACCTTCTCAATAATTTGTTTATCTCACATAATTGAAACTTTGTACATCTTGACCAATATCTCCCCATATCCCCCTGCCCCAGGACCTGGTTACTACTATTCTAATCTGTTTCTAATGAATTTGATATTTTTAGGTTCCTTGAATAAGTGAAATCATGCAGTATTTTATTCCTTTATTTCACTTTATAATGTCAGACATCATTTAAAAAAAGCAGTTTGTCTGTTTTAGAACTCCTGAAGTCTACTAAACTAAATGTATGAAGTAAAAATTGATAATGATATTAATAATATATTTCACACCCAGACTATTTTTTACTTTATTTCTTGTAAAAAATGCATTTCTTGAACAGTGTGTAAGCTGTAAAATGAAAATGTTTAAAAAATTGTGAGTACATAAAATGTGACATATATTCTGCTGAAGAATAAGGAAAGAATCTGTCTCAAGACCACTCGCTCACTATTCTCTCCAACAGAAACCCCTCCCTTTTCCTGGGAAGGAAATTCAAATTTCATTTATTTTATTTCATATATTTTAGGTGTACAAAATGACTTTTGATATACATATGCATAATAAAATGATTACTACCATCAAGCAAATTAAACAATCCATCATCTTTCTACTTATTATTATTATTTTTTTTTTGTGGTAAGAACACTTAAAATCTAATGTACTCTCCTAGTGCAGTTTCAGTATGTAAACCATTATTTAGCTATAGTTTTCAAGCTGTACTTTAGATCTCTTTTGAGTTATTCATGCTACATAACTGCAATTTTGTACCCTTTGACATACTCCCTGTTTTCTCCTCCTCTTTGATCCTGACTACCACTGTCCTACTTTCTATTTCTATGTTATTTTATACAATGTTTTTCTTTCTGTATCTGACTTACTCCACTTAGTGAAATGGCGTCTAGGTACATCCATGTTGTTACAAATGGCACTGCCTCTGTCTTTCCAAAGGACTAATTATATTTTACATATACACATAAGCATGTATGTATATATATATATCAATATTTCATTATCATATATATATATATATATGTATCAGTATTTCATTATCCCATATCACCATTTCTTCATCCCTTTCCATTCATTGTTGGACACTAAGTTTAGATATGTATCTTGGCTATTGGGAGTACTACTTCCATGATTGTGGGAGTGTAGATATCTCTACAAGCTGCGGATTTCATTTCCTTTATGTATTTACCCAGCAGAGGGATTCCTGAATCATATTGTAGTTCTACTTTTATATTGTTGAGGAACCTCAATACTCTTTTCCCTAATGGCTGTATCAATTTACGTTCCCACTAACAGAGTCTAAGGGTTAGTTCCTTTTGTTCCACACTCTCACGAACACTTGCTATCACCTGTCTTTTCCATAGTAGCCATCCTAACAGGTGTGAGGTGATACCTCCATGTGCTTTTGATTTGCATTTCCCTGAATATAAGTGATGTTGAGAATTTTTCATATACCAGTTGGCCATCTGTACATCTTCTTTGGGAAAAGTGTCTATTTAATTCCTTTGTTCATTTAAAAATGAAGTTATTTACTTATTTTTGCTATAGAGGTGTATGAGTTCTTTATATATTGGATATTAATCCCCTTTCAGGTAGGTATATAATTGCAAATATTTTCTGTGGAGAGCCGCTCTGAACGATTCCTGTCTTGGGTCTTGGAGAGCAGAGGCTGGTGGTGACTTGGACATTGCCCCTTCCGGGAAGTTTGGGGACCCGTCTTCAGACATAGGCGCCGCCCTACAGCCCTTGGTTGGAATTACACTCACGGGTCCCTTGTAACCCCGCCCCTTCTTACCTTTTTTGGTTGGAACTTTCAAAGAAGGGGGGTCCTCCCAGTAAAAGCCCACTTCCCAGTATGCTCCTTGCGCGTGTGCGCGTGCGCGCGCATGCGCTCTCCCCACCCACCGCTCGTGACTCTCCCTGGGTCTCCCACTTGGGGAGCTTGAGGCCGAGACGGGAGCGGCCGACCTGAAGCGTGTTTAAAGGTAAAGCCTGTGTCTGTGTTTTATTTGTGTCCCTTTAGATGAAAAATAACTTCATCTAGGAGAGATTTCCACGACCTGTGTGTGTGTTAATGTCAGTCAACTGTGACAGAATACCTGAGATAACTTAAAGGAGGAAAGGCTTGTTTTGGCTCATGGTTCCCGAGGTTTCAGTCCAGGGTCATCTGGCTCTGTTGTTTCTGGGCCTGTGATGAGCCATGAACGTCATGGCTGTACACTTCTGCCAACTGGGGAATTATTTTAGGATGTACCTGTAAAAGTCCAAGCCATCAGTAGAGAAATATTTAAAATCACAAGGATACCAGATTGAGAAAAAAGTTTGACCTCTAGTTGTTAAACATATTGAAGTTTCACAATGACTTTGTGTTCTTTTTCTGTGTACATCGTTGTATACTTTTTAGTTTGTCTAAAATAGTGTTTACTCACTGTTTCACCCAACTTTTCTATTTTTTATGAAGTCACTTTCATCCTTCAATGCCTGACTCAAAGTTCACTTTTATGGTAGAGCCTTTTGTGAACTTTGTCATCTGCATAGGCACCATTAAGTATTTTTTTTCTAGTACCCATCGAATATGGCGATTTATCCATATATAACCCTCATGACTATTATTTATCTTTCAGTGGTTATAGCATTTGTAAGGACAATGAACTTGTTCTTCATGTTACTCTGTCTCTGAATAGTTCAAGATGTTCTTTGATTGAAAAACTGGGGAATGAAATTATTTCATCACTTTAGTTATTCTCTTACCATGACCTTACTTGGCATGTCTCCTATTCTTGTTTTCTAATTTATTGGAACTCAAAATCATTGAGTTAGCAGTGGTTATATTGGCACTGAAGCAGAACCTCTGTTACTAATTGAGTCAGTTTTTCCATTACTGTCTCTGCTCCACATCCAACCATCAGTTTTGATTTGTGATCCTGGTGCTGGAATAAGCAAAGAAAGTTTCTGTTTTGCTGGTTGGGTCCTGGTAGGCATCACCAGAAAGGAGCTCAGAGGGTTTCCTGACTGCTTTCTGTGGGGTTCCTTCCTGTCTGTTGCTCTTTGGTGACTGTTACCCTAGTGGGGCCTCTTCACACAGTGGCTAAAGTTCTTCTAGCAGTAACTGACTCATGTTTGTATCTTTTCCCAACACGCACAGAGTTAGCCTCATCACCCATTGTCCTCTCTCCTTCAGAGAAACTAGCATGAGGTGTTAGAAATGCTTCTCCTCAGAGATCAGGTCATAGCGACGTTCTTCCATGCTCAGATGAACCAGCACATATGCAAGTGCCCAACTTCAGTAATCCCACATATTTCTTTTAAATTCTCAGCCCTTGGGGTGGTGGAAACTCCTTAAGTTGTTTTCTTTTTCTCTCCTTTTAACTTTCAGATTATTTATAACCTTTAATCTCAAAATTCTTCATGATTTTTCTCTGATTAACCAAGAGAAATAATTTATCTGTCATAGGAAACTAATGAAAAACCAGAGATTTACACTGAACATTGTGCTTTGCTTTATTTTAACTCAATGGTTTCCATGAACTTTAGAAAACAGAATAGAGTGTAACCAAGCAACTGGTTTTGGCTTGTTATTCTCTCAAGTGGAAAATCCCATGTCTTCCACACTTGTATCTTTCTTTTTTCTTAAAATTTAGGTTTTATTTATTGTATATATTTAAGGTGTACTACACAATGTTTTGATGCACATAGTGAAATGATTGCTACAACCAAGCAAAGTAGCATATCCATTACCTTCCATGGTTACTTCTTTCTTTCCTGGGATAAATTCCACTGGGTCATGGTGAAGAACCCTGCAACATGCTATTGGATCCAGTTTGTCGCGACCCCTCGCCAGCAAAGGAAACACGACGCAGGATTCTTTTTCAGCAGTTTACTCAGGACCTTTGAATCATGATGAGAAAACAGGAACAAGCAAGGAAAGAGCGCGAGCGGCCGGTCTGCCCTAGCTTAAGTACCCAGCCTCACCAATGAACTAGCACCACGTGGAGAAGTCTAATAGGTACAGCACAGCGGAAGCAGGCCAGAGCCCAGCCCCACAGCCTTACAAGGAGTTGTTTACTTCTAACAACTCTAACCGCTAAGTCATCAGAAGCAGGAGGCCAGTGCCATTTTCAGGGTGCGGTCGCCGGCTCCCAACACCAGTTTGCCAGCATTTTGTTGAGAATTATTGCACTGATATTCATCAAGGATGTTGACCTGTAACCTTCTTTCTTTTTGTATTCTTGTCTGGCTTTGGTGTAGGTAATGCTGACTTTGTAAAATGAGCTTAGGGCATTCTCTCTTCATAAGTTTTTGGAAAAGTTTGAGATGTTTTGGTATTAGTTCTTTAAATGTTTGTTGAATATAACAGTAAAGGCTTAAGGTCCTGGACTTATTTTTGATGAGATATCTATAAATGTTTTCACTTCAATCTCCTTATTCATTATTGACCTATTCAGACTTCCCATTCTTTCATGATTCAGTCTTGGTAGGTTGTATGTGTCTAGGGATTTATTAATTTCTTTTAGGTTATTCAGTTGGTTGGCATACCATAGTAGTCTCTTATGCTTTCCTTTTGTTTCTCTATTATCAGTTGTAATGTCTCCTCCTTCATATCTGATTTTATTTGAATCTCCTCTCTTTTTATTTGTTTTTAGTCTAGGTAAGAGTTGTCAATTTTGTTTGTCTTTTCAAGAACCAATTCAATATCATCAATCCTTTATATTGTTTTTCTAGTTTCTACTTTATTTATTTGTATTCTGAACTTGTTTATTACTCTTTTTATGAACTCTGCTTAGGTTATTCTCCGTTTTTGAATCCTTTATGTAGAAAGCTAGGATGCTTGTGTGAGAAATTTCCTTTCTCTTCATTAGGCATTTATTGCTAAAAATTTCCCTTAAGAATATCTTTTTTTCTCCATCCCATAAGTTTTGATATTTTGTGTTTCCATTTTATTTCTCTTAAGATTTAAAAATGTTTCTGGTTTAATTCCTTCTTTGACCTGGTTCTTCAGTAGCAAGTTGATTAATTTTTCTTAGGGCCTGCCTCTGCCATCTTGATGTCACTGAACTCCTAACTCAGATATAAAATCAACATATAAAAATCAAGAGTTTTTCTGTACACCAACTAGAAATCCACTAAAGAATAAGGAAAGAAATATCATTCACAATCATCTCATTAAGAGTAAAAAATACAACAAAATTTAAAGTAAATTAAAATAAATCAAACCCTAGGAACAGCTCTAACCAAGGATATAAAAGACCTCTACAATGAGAATTATAGAATTGAGGAAAGAAATTGAAAAAGAAACTAGAGTTGGAAACATCTCTCTCTCCTATTCTTGGACAGGCAGAAATGATATTGTTAAAATGGTCATATTACCAAAAGTAATCTACATATTCAATGTGATTCCCATCAAGATACAATGACATTCTTCACAAAACTAGAAAAAACAGTTCTAAAGTTCTTATGGAAGAATAAAAGACCTAGAATAGCCAATGTAATTCTAAGGGGTGGGGTGGGAGCAATGTTGGAGGTATCCCAATTCCTGACTCCCTATTATACTATAGAGCTATAGTAAGAAAACCTGCATGATATTAGCACAAAAACAGACATGTAGAATGCAATAGACTAGATGACACAGAGACAAACCCACAATGATAGTTATTTGATCCTTGATAAAGGTGCCTAAAGCACAGTTTGGAGAAAAGACAGCCTTTTAAACAGAAGGGTCTGGAAAAACTGAATAGCCGTATATAGAAGAATGAAACTTGATTTCCATTTCTCACTGTGCACAAAGGTCAACTCCAAGTGTGTCAATGACTTTAGAATTAGACTAGAAACTCTGCAACTGATAAAAGAAAACAAAGGGTCAAAGGTCCAACATATAGGTATAGGCATCGACTTCCTCTAAGTACTCCTAAAGCTCAGGAAATAAACCTCAGAAGCAATAAATGGGACAGCATAAAATTTAAAAGCTTCTGCAGAACAAAGGAAACAAAAGTGTGAATGAAAGGTGGAAAAATCTTTTCCAGTCACTTTTTTGAGGATTAATATCCAGAATATAAAAATAACTAAAAAAATGCTACCAGAAAACCATATAACACATCAATAAATGGGCAATCTAAACAGACATTTTGCAAAAGAAGAAATATAAATAAATGGTCAACAAATAAATGAAAAAAATTTCAACATCTCTAGCAATCAGAGAAACACAAATCAAAAGTACACTGAAATTTTATCTCACTCTAGTTAGAATTGCAATCATTAAGATTAAAAGAAACAATACTAGTGAGGATGCAGAGAAAAAGAGAAAATTATGCATTGTTGATTGAATTTTAAATTAGTACATGCATTATGAAGGACAATATGGAGTTTCCTCAAAAGATTAGAACTGGAACCACCGAATGCCCCATCTATACTCCTTGATATTTATACAGAACTAAGGTTAGCATATTATAGTGATACTTGAATACTCATGTTTAGCAGCACAATTCACAAAAGCCAAGTATTGTAGCTTGGGATTGGGGCGCAGTCCACTCTAACACTGAAACAATGCCCACCTGTGATTATCATTTCAGACAAAGGTGGGCCTTTAAAATTAGTTTCAGTAGATGTCAACTTGCTGAGCTAACTACTCTTAGACATGCTAGTCAAGGCCAAAAATTCTTCCAGGAAGCACAGAGAGAAGTAAATGTGAAATGTGGAAACAAAGGTCTCAGAGATGTCTGGCTGGAGAAAATACCACTTAAAAATCAACTTCTGCCCATTGCTAACAAACAAACAAACAAACAAACACAGTTATTTCAGTAATAGTCTAATTGTTCTTCCTGCTGCCTCTCTTTCTCTTTATTCTTCGTAAAGCAGTCAGAGTAATGCTTAAAACATTAAATCATAAACATTGCAGCAGAAATCTTTTGGCATTCCAGTCTGACCAGGCCTTCGTATTTGTGCATCTGGACTCTACCTTCATTTGTCTCACCATCTCCTCTTCCCCACTCCTTTGTTCACACTTTCCTCCTCTGCCTGTGTCATGAAGCTGGTCCTTTCCTTGGAGAATGTCCATCTGCTGTTCCCTTTGCCCCTTGAACTCTTTATCATCTCCCATTCCACAACATCCTCATCATCTTCTTTCATGTCTTGGTTCAAATGCCTCTTCTTCAGAAATTTCCCTGACCAATCTATCTGAAGAAGGTCCATTCCTGGTCTAAGCCACTCTTAGTCCCCTTACCCCATGTGTTTCCTTTATAACATTTATCCCTATCAGACTTTTTAAAAAGCTTTGTTTACCTACTCCTTGACTCACTCTTCCAACTAAAATGTAAGCTACAGGAGAGCAGAAGGCCTGTCTTATTCCTCTATGAAATTATTGCCCTGAATTCCCAGGGAAATAATTTCATGGAGGCTTTCCTCACATGTCGACACATCTATCAGATTATCCTTCATACTGCTCAGTAATCACTGGCCTTAACCATTTGTTTTTCTAGGCCATGTGCTTACTGAAAAAAGAATAATTTGATTATTCAAATTTGTAATGCAAACACAAGTTTGCCTTCATTAACATTCGTTATATGAATTAAGAAAGACACATAAGAAGAAAGAAGAGGGAGGGGGAGGAAAGAGAGAGAGAGAGAGAGAGAGAGAGAGAGAGAGAGAGAGAGAGAGAGAAACTAGGGCTCTCCTAATCTAGGCACATGGGACAAGAAACATAAAGTTTAGGAAGGAAAGGACATGTTGGTTCTTTCATGGTTGAACAGACCCAATAGATGTTGACTATTGAAAGAGTGACCTAAGTATCTGAAAATTCCTGACAGAATTCTTGGAACTCAGAATGAAAGCTAGGGTGTCATATATTACAAGTCCAGTGGCTTCCTATGCTGTGTATGAGGTTGACCTAGATGGTATATTTTGGACCTAAACTGTACACACACACACACACACACACACACACACACACACACATCCAAGCACCCCACACACAGACTGGGTTTTGAACCCAGAACCCAGGGGCACTCTACCACTGAGCTAAATCCCCCATTTTTTTTAAAGACAGGGTCTCACTAAGTTGCTAAGGCTGGCTCAGTTTCTCAGGTCACTCAGATTACAGGTATGCACCACACTGTGCTTGGTGCCTCTGTAAAATTTTTGTGAGAAAATCACAGATATGGTAAACTTTATGAAGCATAATGTATGTGAGGCAGGTGTTAGGAGATGAAAGTACAGGTGTCTCCAAAAGCTCATGTGTGAGATAATGCAAGAGTGTTCTGAGGCAAAATGACTACATTATGAGAACATTCACCTAATCAGTGGATTATAATCCACTGCTATGGATTAACTGGGTGATTGCTGTAGGCAGGTAGGTTGTGGCTAGAGGAAGTAGATCACTGGGGGCATATCTTTGTGGTTTATATATTGTCCCTGGCAAGCAAAGATCTCTTGGCTCCCTGTTGCCATGTCCTGAGCTGCTTTCCTCTGCTATGCCCTTGTGCCATGAAGTTCTGCCTCGCCTTGGGCCCAGAGCTACAGAGAAGGCTATCCATGAACTGAGACCTCTGAAGCTGAGCCAAAATAAACTTTGTTTTAAACTATGTTGTTCTTGTAAGGTCTTTTGGTCATAGATGAAAATTTTTACCCAAAAGAGTTTAAACACTTATTAATTAACTCCAGTGTCTCTAACACACCTTGTAAGATTCTTTGAAATGAGGCCCTGTGAGTTGACTTTTCCTTCTCAGAGATATTTAGAAGTTCTAACCCCAGATACCTGTGAATGAGGTCTTGTTTGGAAATGGGGTCTTTGAAGATGTAGTAAAGTTAAGATGAGCTCATTTTGGGTTAGAGTGTGCCCTAATTCTGTGATGGAGGCAAGGATTTGGTTAATTCATCTGCAACTCAAGGAATCTAAGAATTGTTGGCAACTATTAAAAGCTAGAAATATGCCAGCAATAAAGCCTAGGGGCTTTATTGGAACATGGTCCTGCTGATGCCTTGATTTTGAATATCTAGATCCAAGACATCTGAGAGAATCAGTTTATGTTGTTTTAAACTATGAAGTTAGTGGTGCTTTTTATGTTAGCACTTAGGGAATTAATATAGAATTTAGGGGTGGGAATGCTGTTATAACAATACCAAAAAATGTGGAGGTGGAACTAGAATCCAGTAAGAAGTAGAGGATATGATAGTTGTTTTGAGGAATATAGTAGAAAAAGTCTAGATTCCCTTGGAACAAAATACAGATGTTAAGGTTGGTTCTGATGAAGGCTTGGACAGATGTAAGGAGAATAGAAAAAGCTTCCATCACCATAAATGGAATGTTGGTATCTAGAAATATGAATAACAGAGGTTCTGCTGGTAAGGTATCTGTCCCTTCCGGTTCAGTAATGCAGTGTTCCTGCTGGTAAAATTATTAAAAACGTTGTTGATTCCTCATAGGTGTCAAGGAGATCCACATCATTAGACATTATTCATAAACACTGTTTGGATAACGCCATTTCTATTCCTGTCTTCTGCTGAATGGTTGGTTAATAGATCCATTAGTCACTCATTTATTCTGAACTATTACAAGGCAATACTTTTTATAAAGTGCACAGAAAACTTGGCCAAATTGAGTTCTGCTCTTGGGTCCAAAGTAGAATTTGTAAGTGATAGACTTGGATATTTATCAGAGAAAATTTCCAAGCAATGTGAAACTTGTTTTCTCTTTGCTATTTATGGCAAAATGTGAGAAGAAAGAGGTAAATCCAGGATTGAACAGTTAACCAAAAAGGAACCAGCACTTGATAGAAAAATTCTGAGCTTGTTCACATAGCATGTCTGGAAATAGAACCCAGGATGTGACTGAAAAACCATTTGCTAAAGAGAATAAATATATGACTTGTTGTTATAATCAACCATTCAGCATAAGCCAGGAATAGAGATGGGGTTATCTGGTAGAATTTTTTGATAACCCTCTTGTCAAATGAAGTGAATCTCTCCTGACACTTGTGAGAAATCACAAGTTTTTTTCTTTCTTTCTTTTTTTTTAGTTTTGCCAGCAGGAACACTGTCAGATTAAACTGAAAGGAACAGGAGCAGAAAACAAAAGAGAAATGATTCTTAGTGTAGAGCCACTGATGTGGAAGCCAGGGGTTTGACTGTTATCATGGAGGGCTCAGAGGACAGAGGACTGAGCCCCAGAGAATTATTCTCAGGTCTTAAAACCTAGTAGAACTTACTCTGCTGTATCCCCCATATACTCCCTTCATTCCTATCACCATTTCCTTTGTGTTTTTTAAAAAAAACATTTTAGTCATTGATGGACCTTTATTTTATTTATTTTTTATGCAATGCTAAGGGTTGAACCAGTGCCTCACAGATGCTAGGCAAGTGCTCTTCCACTGAGCTACACCCTCAGCCCCTCAATCTCTTACTTTTGGAATGGGAATATCTACCCTGTGTCTGTTCCACCATTGTATTTTGGAAACAGGTAACTTTTCTCCTAGTTTTTCAGGTTTCTCACCCATTCCTTACTTACATGATTAAATGATAAGATTTGGGACTTTTGAGTTGATGTTTAGTTAAGATTTTGGACTCAGAGTTGATTCTGTAATGGGTTAAGACATTTGAGGATGTCAAGTGGAGTGAATGCACACAGAAAGAATATGAATTTTGGGGTGCCAGAGGGTAGGCTGTTGTGGATGAACTGTGCCATCTAAAGATATATGTTGAATCCTAAACCTTGGGACCTATGAGTGTGGACTTGTTTGGAAACAGGGTCTTTGCAGATGTAATAAAACTAAGAAGTTAATACTGGTTAGAGTGTGCCCCTCTAATGACTGGAGTCCTTATTGGAAGAGAACTTTGGATATAGATATATAGTCAGAACATCATGAGATAATGTAGGTAGAAATTGCAGTGATGCATTTACTAGAAATCCAAGAAATCCAAGAATTTTTAGCGAGGAAGAGGAAATGAGTGATCTTCCCTTAGAGCTTTTAAAGGGAGCATGGCCCTGATGGCTCCTTGGTTTTGAACTTCCAGACTTCAGAATTCTGAAAGAATAAATTTTACATTGTTTAAAGTCATTAAGCTTTAGTACTTTATGACAGCTGTAGGAAACTAATATGGCCTCATTTCCCCCTATCCTTATCTTTGGCTGCTTTCACTTGGAATACCACACTCAAAAATTACTCAGCTTCTACTAGTTTTTGTACCACTCCAAATTCTCTCTCACCCATGAGCCTTTCAGCAATATTATTATCTCATCTGAATAATATTTTTCATTTATTATTGCACAATTAACTCTCAGTACTTCAGTAATTGATAAACAAATTTATGTGTCATCTGAAATGTAACTTTCTCCAGAATGCTGTTTTGATCCCTGTACATTATAGTAGGACTCCTGCTTCACCATCCTTTCACATTCTTTTTATCATGTAGCACAGTGCCTCTTTATTTTGGCATATGTCAATCACAAAGTCAAAACTCCTGGACCATACACAGACTTTCTCATCATAGCTGGTCTGTGTAGAAAGATCTGGTTTCTTTTACTCATTCATGTTTGTGAAAATCCCACTAAGATGAAGGAGCTGCTCCTGAGTGTGGAGGATATTATAACACTCACATGACTTCAGTTTTTTGTCCAGTGTGATACAAATTCACACAAGGACATTTGGGATCATTAGCCCAGTGCCATTAGCAAAAAATGTCATATAGTTGAGGAGGTAAATCTGTCAGCAATGACCAGAGATGTTTTCAGTGAAGTTCTTCAACCCCATGTGAAGAGACATTACCATGGTAGAGGTAGGAGAAAGCCATCTGAAGGATTTGGAATTTCCCTATGCTTCCAGCTTGATTTAGGCTCCTCAGAGAAGGTTAACAGGTCATCCTTGGCAAAGAATGATTTTATGGAGATAGAACACAGTTCCCTACTACTAATTCACACACCCAGCATTAATTCTAATATCTCTTATCTCTCAACGATCCCTTTCCGCAACACTTTAGGAAAGCAGTATTAGTTCAAGCAAATTTTTCAATAGAGTCCCAGAGAATTATTTAAAATGTTTCTTCTAACAATTGACAAACATACTTATTAAACTCTTCTTCTGTGAATGTCCCTGATTTCAGTAGACAACTAGAAAACCAGAAGGGACTTGTAGTTTGATAAACTTGAAGCAAACAAAAGTATATCTGCTGAAGGGTGTACAGCCATTTCCCACTAAAATGGAAATTTTGATACAGATTTGAACTGGTTTTCTTTCTTTTTTAGAAAGAACAAAGGGTAAGTCTTCAGTAACTGTTTCATTATGATTAAAACATTTAGTTAAAACAATCAATTGTGAGTTAAATTAAATCCAGATGGAATGTTTAATGTAAAATATTAATTTTATTAACTGAAGATTTACCTCAATGGACATCTAACTAGGAGTTCAGAATGATTTTAAGTTTCTGGAAATTGGGAAATGGATCTGGGGCAAGGAGTGGAGGCAGGGGAGAATTAGCAGTCCTTCTGATGAAGCAGTTTACATTCTGTCTTATTTTTCATTTATTTAACATACTTTTAGAACACCATCTGTATGCTTGCTAGGAACACAGAGTTAACAGGACATGTTGAATGTTCATAATGGTCTCATAGTTCTTTAAGAGAGGAAGAGTTCAGGTCATGAGGGCAGGATGTACAACTTGCTGTGGAAGAATCAACAAGATGATGTTTGTGGTACTGAGTAAATGGCAAAGTTGGGAAGTCTCAGCTGTAGAGATGAGGTTTCAATCAGGTATCTGAGGATGAGTGGACTCTCAAGAGTTAAAGAAGGGTAGGTGAAATTAAACACTGGGAAAAATAATTTCAGGTGGAATGATAATAAGCACACATCTATGAACAGAGTTGGAGAGGAACATGGGATCATTGTGCAATCACTGCTTTCTTAACGTAGTCAGGTACTAAAGAGGGTGCATAACTGGAGAAGAGATTTTAAAGGAATGAACAAAAGAGTTGACTTTATCCTGCAGATCAGATATTTTCAATCCTCAGTTGCTTAATAAATGCCCATTGAGAAAGTGAAAATGAGATTCTGTTCTGGAAGTGATCATGAGACAGGAGGCTCAAAACTCAGACTTGAAGAATCTTGTGTCATGGATTGGCAGATATTTTCTGGGGCGAATAAGAAATATACCTTTAGATAATAAATAGTTTAAGATTTGTAGCACAAGATGCAAAGTTGAAGCTATTATGTAGGTATTTATATAACAAAAGAAAAAGCAAATTTCCATATTTTTTTGTTCTTTTCCATAATTTATTTCTACAGTAAGTTTTTTTTGACAAGATTAAAATATAGCAACAATTGAGTGCCGGGTTTCTGTTCTCGCAACTAAAAGGCTCAGGGGTCACTCTAGTGAAACTGGGCTAACTGGGCTGCACGAAATAACCACACAAGAGACACAAATACCTTTTTCTTTGGGGTCGCTGTGACAGCTCCTCTGACCTTAAGGGTCCACAGAAAGAGAGAGATTGAGAGCAGTGCTGACCCCTTTTATTGAGGGAAGCTATTCAAATGAGGCAAGGGGTGAGGTTTCGGGGGCGGAGTCTATCTTCATGATGTCCGCTGTCAGCAGGTTGACTGACACCTGGGTAGGCCACACCCAAGGGCACAGTAAGAGGAGGGGACACACACAAGGCACTTCCATGGAAGATTCTATCCTAAACAGGGCAAGGGGTTAGATTGCAAAGGAACAAGTGAGCATAGCTTCACCCTTGGGGCTGTAGCAGGAAACACCCATTTCTGTGACTGAGCGCCTCAGCACCCAGCTGGGGAGGTAACTCAGTCACCCATAAGGTTGGCCTCCCACAATTGAGTATGAGTTTTTGTAATATAAACCTGCCAATGAGAATGGCATTATTTTTCTTTTGAGACATTTCTTTTACTTGAGTTCAAAGTTAGTGCTACCTCTCAAATTGCACATGTTCATTTTTGAATGATGATCCATTATGAACTTGTGCATATTTAATCTTTGCAATTGTCTTTTCACACAGGCAGATACTGCTAAATACTTATATTAATCCATGAGCATATGCATTGTCTGAAAGTAAAGAATTCTATTAGACTGTTCTCTAGATATTAAGTTTCACAGAAGCTCCTCAATTGCAAAACAGCATATTACTGGCACAAAAACAGACACATTGATCAATGGAACAGAATAAAGAGCTCAGAAATGAACCAATGCAGCAACAGTCAACTGATCTTTGACAGATGTGCCAAGAACACACATTAGTAAAAATCATTTCTTTAATAAATAATGATATATAGTTCGTAACTTAGCGGTTCCCCCAAAGCTCATGTCCTGAAGGCTTGTGCTGTAGTAGATGGAGGTATGGAGAGGTGGCTATTGGGATGTGGCTTTAGAAGGTGGGACCTAGCTGAAAGCTATTAGGTCATTGGCAGTGTGTTCCTAAAGGAGATATTGGGATCCCAACTCATTCCTATCACTTTCTGCTTCCTGACCACCAAGAGGTGAGTAGCTTTGTTTCATCATCCACTCTCTGCCATGGTGTATTGCCTTGCTGACATAGCAACAGGACCAAGCAACCATGGTAAAACTGTGAACCATTTTTTTTTGAGAGAGAGAGAGAGAGAGAGAGAGAGAGAGAGAGAGAGAGAGAGAGAGGTTTTTAATATTTATTTTTAGTTTTCGGTGGACACAACGTCTTTATTTTTATGTGGTGCTGAGGTTCAAATCCAGTGCCCCATGCATGCCAGGCAAGTGCGCTACCACTTGAGCCACATCCCCAGCCCATATATTTTATCATTTTGACTTTATTTTCTCAAGTATTTTGTCACAGTGACAGAAAGATGAACAATTCCCCTCAACCATGTTTTGGTACTCATTATCTACCTTCTCAGTATTCCTCTGCCACCCACCTTCCTAACATTTAGTGACTTTTATGTTCTCCACTTCCATGTGATCAACTATTTTTGCTTCCATGAATGAGTTAAACCATGCACTTAATTGTCTATTTATTATTCCACTAATTTTCTGACTTATTTCACACAACATCATTTTCTTGAGTTGCTGCAAATGACAGGAGTTTATCCTTATTATGGCTGAATAATATTCCAGACACTACTTATGTCTTTTTTTCCTCAAGTTTTTTCTTTCTCTTTCCTTCTTTTTTTAAGAGTAACTAAGTGATTTTGGGTTTTGGTTGGTATAGCATAGAGATCCTGGGGAAAAGAACAAAATGGCATTAACACCAATGCTAGTACCTATCTCTTTAGGGTTGTAACTAAGTATGTTATTAATTTCTGTGTTATCAGCTTTTCTTTAGAACATAAATCAAAGCTGTTAACTTAAATTTGAGGTATATACACAATACATACATAATAGTATGAGAAATACTTTATATATGTAGTTATTACATTTTCAATTTTTGGAAAAATATATGTGCTAAGTTTTATTTTGAATGGATGGAACAAGAAGGGATCAGCCTTCAACTACAGTGGGTTATACTGATAGTAAAGCTCTTAAAGTCAAAAGTACTTTCCTCTCCCTGTTTATTTACCACAGGCTACATAGTGTCCTGGGAAAAATGTCAGTCAGAGCCTAAATATCTTAACTTTGGAAGGAACTAATGAGAAAACAAATTGGAAGGTAAGACTTCATCTTTGTTTTAAAAATAGGTAATGTTGATTTTTCTTCCTATCAAAAAGTTTAGATCAGTTATGATAAATATATCTAAACCATTAGATCAATATATCTAAAACATTCATCTCTATAGATTCACCAACTTCTAACAATGGTCCTCATTGATGAGATTCTTGAATGGATGAGATCACATCCAAAGATGAGAAGATCTTTACTGTCCTCTTCCCATAGACTCTTTTTTTTTTTAAAAAATAAATTTTTAGTTGTAAATGGATACAATATTTATTTATTTATTTATTTATTTTTATGTGGTGCTGAGGATTGAACCCAGGGCCTCACATGTGCAAGGCAAGTGCTCTACCACTGAATTACAACTCCATCCCACCATAGACTCTTTTTAAAGGAAGTCCAAGCACTGCAAAAGTTAGTGATTTAGATATATTTTTCATAATCTGTTCTTAACTTTTTTGATAAAAAGAAAAATAGACACCACTTATTTCAAAGAGTGGGAGATTTATGCTACATCCATGAATTTTTTAACATCTTGCTTATTAGGAAAAACTGACAACCCTAATTTTTTTTTTTTTTTAGGTTCTGAGGCACTGAACATTTTCACAGAGTTCTTCTCTAGTTATAGAAACCCTCTTTATGTCCATTACAGCTAGTACAAACTCTGTGTTAGCAGAACAGGTGTTCCAGGGAGAATGGATGGATTCTTTGTCCATTAATACCCAATGTTGGGAATGTGTATTATTCATCACCCTCTCTTCTACATTGCCTTTTATTGTACAATCTACAATTTAATTCTCAGAAAATTTGTAGAGAATGTTAGTTTTCCCTGCACTTTCCAACTAAACAATGATTAAACAATGATTAATCACTCCTGGTGATTAAAACGTCTTCATGTCCAAGTGAATATATCTCCCATTCTTGGGCAATGAACCTGCCTCCAGTTACCCAAGTTGCCTGGCTTCCTCTGGCCCAGGCTGAGGTTGGGGAGAGACACCTCTGGTTTCCTGCTTCAGTGCTGGGTGCCACCTGCTTCTAGGAAACTGGAGGGAGGCAAAAGCCTAGGCCCCCTTGCTGCTGGCCAGGCCCCAGCTGTGTCATTCACCTGCCTCAGGGACATCACTGCTACATTATTTGCAGTGAGCTTCATAGACTACCACATGCCCAGATCCTCTTTTTTTATTGTTCTTTAAGAAAATTCTATTCAAATGATCATCTTTGACATCTTGTTAAATACATGGCTTGTGTATTGGGCATAGTATTGCAGTAAACATGAGCACGCAGATATCTCATTGATAGAATGTTTTCCTTTCCTTTGGATAAATATACCTAGTGGTGGGATTACTACATCACTGGATAATTCTGTTTTTTGTTTTTTGAGGACTCAATATGCCATTTTCCACAAAGGTTATATCAGTTAATATGTCCACCAACTGTGTATAAAATTTATCCCTTCTCTGCATCTTGGCTAGCATTTGTAATTTTTGTCTTTTTGATCATAGCAAATTTAACCAGGGTGAGAGATATCTCCTTGTAGTTTTGATTTGCATTTCCCTGATGACTAGTGAACATTGTTCAACTATGTTGAACATTTTTTTCATATACTTGTTGGCCATTTGTATGTCTTTTTTGAGAATCATCTATTTAGCTCATTTGCCTATTGTAAAATCAGTTTTTCTTTGTTATTGAGTGGCTGACATCCAATCATCTGGATATTAACCCCTTTTCTGATGAATAGTTTCTAAGTATTTTCTCCCATTCCATAGGTTGTCTTGACTGGTTCCTTTGCTGTGCAGAAGCTTCTTGGTTTGATATTATCTTGTCTGGTTTTGCTTTCACTGTCTGTGCATTGCGGGGGTTCTATCCAAAAATTGTTTTTCTAATTTCAATGTCTTGAACTGTTTTTCTTATGTTTTCTTTTAGTGGTTTCATAGTTTCAGCACTTACATTTAGGTTCTTGATCCACTTTGAGTTGATTTTTGTATATGGTGAGAAGTAGTGGTATAGTTTAATTCTTCTATATGTGCATATTCAGTTTTCCCAGCATGATTTGTTGAAGCGATGGTCTTTTCTTCAAGGTATGTTCTTGGTGCATTTGTAAAAAAAAATCAAATGTCTATAAATATGAGAATTAATTTCTGGATTTTCTGTTCTGTTCCACTGCTGTGTGTGTGTTTTTATACAAGTACCATGGTGTTTTAATCACTATGGCTTTGCAATTTGTATCGAGGTCATGTGTTGTATGAATTTCCATTTCATTGTACCTCACCTACCTGGAGAATAAATAATAGTGTTTTTAAATATTTAGTTTTTAGTTTTAGGTGGACACGATATCTGTCTTTATTTTATTTTTATGTGGTGCTGAGGATCGAACCCAGTGCCTCTTGCATGCTAGGCGAGTGCGCTACCACTTGAACCACATCCTCAGCCCCTAAATAATAGATTTAATATTTTTTGTTGTTTTGGCAAATGAAAGTTGGTACTTCATTTTAGTATATATTTCTTTGATCACAAATTTGGACATCTTTTTTTATATTTATTTTTTATGTGGCTTTTTTCCTTTGAAAATTATTTGCTCTTGTTTTTTGCCCATCTTTGTATTGAAGTACAATTTTATTACTAATTATAAATTAAATACATATACACATGCATATATTGAAGTCATCAATCATGTCAATAGTTCTTTAATATAGGATAATATTTACAATATTTCAAGTGGTTTGTTTAAAATGTGAAGCCAGAAAGAATCCAGAGGAAAACAGTAAAATATTACCACCAAAAGAGACATTGTGAAATTTTTTGTGAATTTATTTCCAGAGAGCTCATTAATATTATTTATTACATAATATTTCAATTGATATTGATTTTTGACACCAAAAATTTCATATATTAAGTGTCTATTCATTCAGGAGTATGTTTTTGGATTTATTATGATTTGTGGTGGCATATACTACTACTGTCTGGATCACTGTAATTTTTATAAAATGTAGCACATGTTTTATGATATATGAGCCAGCCCCTTTGTTATTTCTTTTTCTTGTTTTCAAATGTATTTATTTACAGTGACATATAAAATTATGTGTTCATTGTGTACAACATGATGTTTTGAAGTACATAGTCATTGTGTAATGGTTAAATATAGCTAATTAACCCACCCCTTTGTTATTTCTTTTTCTTGTTTTCAAATGTATTTATTTACAGTGACATATAAAATTATGTGTTCATTGTGTACAACATGATGTTTTGAAGTACATAGTCATTGTGTAATGGTTAAATATAGCTAATTAACCCATGCATTACCTCACATGAAATGATAACTATCATTTCTTTGTGGTGATAGTACTTAACCATCTTCTTAGCATTTTTCAAGAATACAATATGCTGTCTTTAACTATATTCACTATGTTGTACAATAGATCTCTTGAATTTATTCCTCTTACTTAATTGTAATTTTGTATCCTTTGATCATCCTCCATCCACTCCCCCACTCAACTGCCCCAGGCTCTAGAGATCACCATCTATTCTATTTTGAGATCACTTTTAGATTTTACATATGAGTGAGTTACACACTATTTGTCATTCTCTGTGTGTACTTAACTTAAAATAATGTCCTCCAGGTCCATTTGTGTTATTGCAAATGGCAGAATTTTCTTCATTTATTTTTAAAAATATCTTTATTTTGTTTATTTATTTTTATGTGGTGCTGAGAATTGAACCCAGTACCTCACATGTGCGAGGCAGGCGCTCTGCCACTGTGCCACAGCCCCAGCCTCTCTTCATTTTTTAAAAAAATATTTATTTTTAGTTTTAGGTGCACAATATCATCATTTTATTTTTATGTGGTGCTGAGGATTGAACCCAGTGCCTCATGCATGCTAGGCGAGCACTTTACCACTTTTTACTTTACCATAAACCCTAGCCCTTCTTAATTTTTATGATTGAGTAGTGTTCCATTTCATGTAATACAAATACACTTTATCTATTCATCTTTTGATGGACACTGAGATGTGCTACAATAAACATGGAAGTGCAGGTATCTTTTTAGCATACAAACTCTCTCTCTTTTGTATGTATACCAAGTAATGGGACTGCTGGATCGTGGAAACAAAACTTCTTTTTTCTGTTATTAATTTCAAGATGAATTTCAAACTATTTTTGCAATGTCTCCCCCCAAACCAACAATTGTTTGGTGAAATTACATAAACTCACGAATACTTTGATAATATCTTGTATATTTAGTGATTGTAGGTGGCATCCATTTGTTCATTTTATTTTTGGCTAGTTTTGTCGGTATAATGAACAATCTAGACTCCCCCCCCATTTTGCTCTTCTTTGGATTACTCTTGGGAACTCCTTAAAACTGTTTCTGCTATGGGAACATGGTGGAACATGGAGACCACTGAAATTCCCACAATCATTAATGAGATCATTTAATTTAGTAAAGTAAGCTGGTTTCTGGTGTTTTTATCAGTGCATTATTGCTATACATAATAGTGGGGTTCATTTTAAAACATTTATAAGTGCATATGACATAATTTGCTCCATTTCAATCACTAGTATTTCCCCTTTCATGCACCTCCTCTATCCCCCTGGTCCCCTTTCTCTACTGGTCTTTTATTTATTTTTTGATTTTAATTGGTACATTTTAATTATACATAAAAGTGGAATTCATTGTTTGTTTCTTGTCTAGGGACAGATTACAAAACTATTAGAAGACATATTAAGATTATACTCTTGTGTTACTCCTGCTGTGCTCTTGCTTTCTGTCTGAAGATAAGGGATTTTTATTTCACTGAATTCAAGAAGGCTTTACTAAAAATGTATTCAGGAGGCTTTAAAAATCAGGAGGAGTCCCAGGGAGAGTATCACATGCCCACTTGGACATGAAATTGCAAGGCCTACCTCCTCCATGATTGATATGAAAAGTGTAATTGGGAGGGGCATGAGAGGATTAGATGAACTCTAGATAGGGCAAAAGGGAGGGAGGGGAAGGGATAGGACATGAGGGTAGGAAAGTTGGTGGAATGAGATGGACATCATTTCCCTAAGTACATGTATGAAGACCAAATGGTGTGACTCTACTTTGTGTACAACCAGAGATATGAAAAATTGTGCTCTGAATGCATAATATGAATTGTAATGCATTCTGCTGTCATACATAACAGATTAAAAAAATGTAATTAGCCAGAGGCATGCGGTTAGTCCTATTCTAAAAAACCTGTTCATACCATTGGAACTGATGTTCAGATTCATCATGGATATGGTCAGGACAGCTTTGTGTCTGAACCATTCCTTAAGGATATAGTCACAGTCAGAACCTAAGTCCTGCCAAGAGTTTGCCATTTCAAACCTTCATATTAACTGCAAAGAATCTTTGGCTTTTAATGGTATTCTTGTGGCATCAGGAAGGTAAGATGATGTAATTCCTAAGGAATGAGGGAAATACTTTCTTTCCTCAAACCTTGGTCTCTCTCACCTTGGGGCAAAAATGTGTTGACCAGAATGAAAACTCCTGCCAGGAAGGAGAACAGTTTCTGGTTTGTTCAAAGACCCATGTAATTCAGAGTCCAAAGGGAAACAAATCTGGCTGTGAGCATGATGGCTCCAAAGAGAACCTGGAACAGGAAGATATTGCTCCCCAGGTGCTGCAGGTTGAGTACGAGGCCATAAAAGGATACAGCATTTGAAAATCCGAAGTGAAAGGAGAAGAGACATCTAATAACATTTAGAGCCTAAGGAACATTCCCTAAGATTTTGAAGGAGACTCCTACATGATGATTATATTGGCCCAAGATGGTGTGTGGTCAATGATAATTATAGAATAGAATAATAGAACAATAGTTTTTTAGGCAGTGATCTTAAATTACCATAAATTATTTTGGAACATAATGTTCCACAGTAAGATTGTTTATTTTATCTCTGTTTTTATTCTTTTTATAAATGTAGACATCTACTTTTATAAAATTTCTTCTTAGCAATACCTCTGTACATGTCCCAGAGATTTTTTTAAAAAAATATTTATTTTTAGGTGTAGGTGGACACAACACAATGCCTTTATTTTTTTATGTGGTGCTGAGGATTGAACCCAAGTCCCGTCTGTGCTAGGTGAGTGTTCTACCGCTGAGCCACCATCCGAGCCCCACCAGAGATTTTTTAATGTTGTATCACTATTCTTGTTTGTTCTAGGAATTTTTAAAGTTTCTCCTCTCATTTTGTCTATGACCCATTCCTTTTAAAAGTAGAATTGTTTATTCTCCATGTGTTTATGTGATCTGTATATTTTTCTTGTTGTTTATTTCTAATTTAATTCTATTATGATCTGATAAGATGTAAGAAATATACTGATTATTTGGGTTTGCCAAGACTTGCTTTATGACTTAAAGTTTGGTTTATTTTGGAGAAGGTTCTGTGAGTTATTGAGAAGAATGAGAATTCAACTGTTATTGGATGAAATAGCCTATAACTGTCTGTTACATGCATTTTATTTATGGTAATATTTAGGTAGGAATACTGCTGTTTTTTTCTGTGACCAAACACCTGACTATAACAATTTAGAGGAGAAAAAATTTATTTAGTCTCATGATTTCAGAGGTTCAGTCAGCTGTCTCCATTGCTCTGGGCCCAAGATGAGGCAGAAGAATGGCATGGCAGTGGAATATTGCCTACCTCATCATAATCAGAAAGCACAGAGAAAGAAAGAGGGGCCATGGGGACAAAATATAATCTGCAAGGTCACACCCTCTGAGATCTACTTTATCCAGTCATGCCCCATCTGCCTGTAGTTACCACCCAGTTAGTCCAATCACATTATTAATTATCAATTTAGCTGGATATGGTGACATATATCTGTAATCCTACAACTTGGGAGACTGAGGCAAGAGGATGGAGAGTTCAAAGCCAGCTTCAGCAAAAGAGAGGTGCTAAGCAACTCAGTGAGACCCTGTCTCTAAATAAAATACAAAAAAGGCCTGGAATGTGACTCAGTGGTCGAGTGCCCCTGAATTCAATTCATCAAGTGAATTAATCCAATTATTGGGTTACAGCTCTCATAATTAAATCATTCTGCCTCTGAACATTAACACAGGAGGGTTTGGGGACACCTCATCCTCAAGCCATAACATTTCTATTGATTTTATATCTAGATGACCTATCTATCGGTGAGATGGATGTGTTGAAAATACCAGTATTATTGCAGTCAGGTCTTGCCCAGGGACTGTGTGGAGCTCAGCTCTTCTAGACTTAATGTCAAGAAGAGTTTGTTTTATGTAATTAGGTGCATCAACATTTATTTTGGGCATAAATATTGCTATTATTATATTTTTTCATTGGGTTGGTTCCTTTACAAGTATGTAGAAATCTTCCTTGTCTCTTCTGATTTTTGCATGAAATATCTTTGTAATACATGAGCATAGTGATTACTATCTGTTTTTGGACTTTGATTGCATAGAATATCATTTTCCATCCTTCCACTATCAGCCCATGGCTGTCTTTGTCTATAAGATGAATCTTGCAAACAGCATATAGCTGGGTCTTGTTTTGTAATACATTCTGTTAATCTACATCTTTTAATTAAAATGAGACCATTGTGTTTAATATTTATGAAGAGGTGACTATTATTTTCTGCAATTTGATTTGTTTCACGTATTTCACTCAGTCTCAAATTTCATTTACTTAATTTCTCCCTAGCGAGTGTGATCCATTCAGGAGCTTTGTAGTTTGTGTGTGAGTTCTCTTGTGTATAGTATTTCCTTAAGCAATTTCTGTAGTGCTGGCTTAGGGATCATGAATTCTTTTATTTTATACTTATCTTGGATTTTTTTCTTTTTATTTCATTGTGAAAGAGTGGATATAGCAATCTTGACTGGAAATTATTTTATTTCAGGGTTTGGATTTTCTAATGCCAAGCCCTCCTGGATTTTAGAGTCTAAGCTGTCATAATTTATCCTTATTGGTTTACCTCTAAATGTGACTTTTCATTATTCTTTGGTAACTTTTAAAATTCTTTCCTTCATCTGTATTTTTAAAAATATTTTACTTATAATATGTCATGGAGAGATCTCTTCTGATCCCACCTATTTGGGGCTGTGCATGCCTACAATATCTGGATATTCATCTCATACCTAAAGTTTAAAAAATTTTCTGTTTTTATTTCGCCAAAGGTTATCAATGCTATTAGACTGAATGTATCCTCATTGAGTAATGGGCCTTAAATTTACTCTCATAATTATGTCCTAGAGTTCTTATATATTCTTATTGTCGTTTCATAGTTTTTCTTAAGTACTGTCTGAATGATCACCTTATCTCTAAGAGTTGAGATTATGCCTTCTGCATGCTCTAACATAATAAAAAGGCTTTCATTTCAACTGAATTTTTTATTCAACTTATTATGCCTGTTATTTCCAAGATTTTTTCTTGTTTTTTCCCAATATCTAACTTTTTGTTGAATTTCTCATTCATATTCTGTAATGCCTTCCTTAGCTCATTCAGTTTTCCTGACTTTTCTTGGAATTCAGTCTTCTTTTTAAAAGTTATTATTTTGATTTATTTATCCAGAATTTCATATATTTCAATATCTTTGGAGTCAATCCTAGGGAGTTATAAACCTTTGAGGGTTTCATTTTACCATAATTTTTCTGATTTCCTATTTTGAGACTTGTGCATCTGTTGAGATGGATTTTTCTTCCACTTTTATGTGAGGACATTTTTAGGGTACAAAATTTTCTTGGTGTAGTGTTTTTGGATACCAGGTTGTTATAAATAGTTGAATACATTTCCAAGTGTATTTCATAGTACAGTTTTCCTGCTAATTGTTTTGCAATGTATTTTATTGTACTTTGATAGCATATATTGTGTTGGAGCTTGAGAATTCCACTTTCTATGAGATCTCATAAAAGTGGGGTCCTTCTGGTAAGTCAGGCAATTGTGTTAAATATATTAGTGCATAAGGGGTATATCTTCTGTGATTTTTTTTCTAGACTTGCTAATTCTGTGTATATTAAAAGGGTCTGGGAGCAATCTATGTTAAAGCCCTTTATAGATATGGTGTCCACAGTTTTTGTGCTATTTCTCTCTGCTGTTTCTATAAATACAGATGTTCATGAGTGATCCATGAACCCTCCTAGTCATTCCTACTTGTGACCTGGTTGTCAGTTTGGGGTTTTTGTCTCCTATTGTTTGTGATATAGTGTTGCTGAAGTTTGAGTGGATTAGGTTGTATATAGATCAAGGTGTGCTGTCTCCTAGATGGATTGGGGGTGTATCTCAGCAGCATAATATCTACCCCATGAAGTTAAAGTGTTATACCAGATTTCTAGCATCTCACAGAAAAAGAAAAATATCAGCAGCAGCAGTAGCAAAAAGTATAGAGCACTAAAATACCCAGGTCCTAAATATAACATCTTCAATACTAATAGCCACAAAATCAGGAATGGTGGGGTCATAACTTAGCAACAGCAACAATGACAAACAGCTATGAGCTAGACATAGCACTAAAATTAAACACCAGGTGTCAACTATGACTTCCACAATAGTAATAACTGTGACAACATGAATGGTGGGGGCATAAATTATATAAAATAGTTTTAAATAACGGTAAAAATTCAATCCATTAAGAAAAAAATGGGAAAAAGGGCAAAGAAAGACTAAAATATTATAAAAAAGAAAGAAAGCAGAAGAGAGGTATAAAGTGATGGTCATAAAGAAGGAGGAAAAAATTTAAAAAATTAAAATTAAGTTGAGAGAAAGAGAAAGAAGGAGAGGGAGAGAAAGAAGAGAATTTTGAATATTAGAGGGAGAAGATAGGAGGGAGAACAGCAATAGCAAAAACTCACTAACCCCCCAAAACAAATTATAAAATAAAAATATGATAAAATATGAAATATGTATATACATACACATATATTCATACATATGTATGTATCCATATGAAGAACTCTGAAAATACAACTAGAAGAACACAAAAATTCTTAACAAAAATAAAAGAATTGTCTTCACTGTGGTGGTTGAAACTGGACAAGGATGGATATTTACTACTTATGCCAGACTGTCCTTCCTTCCATTTCTTCCAGGGGTATGAACCTCTTATAGCAAAGGTTGGGGGATTATTAAACCTTTCCTTCTTTTGTATTGATTGCTACACCTAGAACCAAATATGGAGTGGCCTGACTCAAAGTTAGTTGAAATGACTCTTAGTTTCTTGCTCATCAGTACAAGGTAGGTTGGAAAGAGAAATATCACTTGACTAGGAGAGGGATGATGCAAATTTCTAAATGGAAAGTTTCCACAGTTTGGATCTATCCATGATTGGAACTTTTTCATATTCTGGAGAGATAAGATCAACAAACCCATAGGGCCAGGCAGATGCCAGTTTCTTCTGGTTGTCCCAATCCCAGACACTTCTTGACAATTTTACTCATAGGGTAACCAACTTCCCTCGGTGGAGGGGGCACAACAGGTCATAGCACACTCCACCACCTAGGACTATGGCCTTACAAGACTCAATCCTTGAATATAATCATGCCTGCCTGTTTGTTTCCTGAATCTCTTCAGCTGATTGAGTGAGCATCACACTCCAAGGGAAAGTAAGTTGCCATCCCCGCTGTATCTTTGAGCTGATTCTCCTAGATAAAATCTTCTGTGTGCCTGTTTCAATGGCATGCATTCTAGGCCATATGGTAGATGCCAGCCAGGATGCTGTGTCAATCTTTTCTATTGGTTCCTGTAGCAAAGGTGTTCCCCACATCAAGTGTGACTTCCATGAGTTGGCTTCCCACTTTGGCTCTCTCCTCTCAACTTGAGAAATACAGAGACAGAGCACTTTTCAATCATCAACTCCAAGTATAGATCCAGAATAAGCTAAGTTCAGACTTCCTTTCTATTCTATTGGTGTCTCCATGACATTTTTTTCTGCTGCTTCTTTCTTTATACCTCTCTCATCTTTGGTGACCCAGAGCTGTAGCCACCACTAGCTTGGCACTAAAGTACATTTTCATATCCTACATTTGAAACATCAGTATTTCTGGGCCTCTTTGTGTCTCTGACTGTTCAGTATTGAATTTTACTGAAATCCATTAAACATCTACCTCACTGAGAAGCATTATTATTCAGTTTTATTCAGCCATAAAGAAGAATGAAATTATGTTATTTGCAGGTAAATGGGTTGACTTGGTCAGCATAATGCAAGTGAAATAAGCCAGACTCAGAAAGTCAAAGACTGAATATTTTCTTTCATATGTGGAAGGTAGAGAGAAAAAAGGAATAAAATAGAAGGAGCTCATGAAAATAGAAGGGTGAACAGTAAAGCAGAGGATGGTAGAGAAAGGTGGGGGAGGAAAGGATGCCAAGGAGTTACTGGATATTGAAATTAACTGAATTATGCTATGTGTATGTATGAACAAACCACAATGAATCCCACTTTTATATATAATCATAGTGCACTAATTAAGAAAGTAACATGTATAAGAGAGACCAGACGAGTAGAGGAGGATATTAGGAGGGTGGGGAAAGAGGAGATACTGGGAAATGAAATTTCACAAATTATGTTATGTGCATTTTTGAGTATGTCACAATGATCCTCACTCTTATATATTATTATTCTGCACTCATGAAAGTATGATAACATTTTTGATTTTTTCTATTACAATTATTTCATGATAATTTTGTGCCTAGTATGCAAAAATGGTGACTGCAAATTGCCAATCTCCATTCAGACTTCCTTTCTATTTCATTTCTTGCATCTTGAATGGCAAAATGGGTGTTAATGGGGTTAGGACCAGTATTGGGACCATATAGATACCCAGTGACACCACCCTTATGTTCTCATGTTGGCTTCCCTTGGATAGAATGTGGAGACTCTTCATACCTGGAGGGCAAGAGGAGGACAAGCAAGGGTATAGACACAGCCAGGTGTAGTGTGTACCACTTTTGAATGGCAAAAGCCAGTCCTCCAAGGAAGATTTGCCCAATATTGTAGGAGACATCATCAGGACTATTCTCACAGACTTCCTTTGGGATGTTGTCCATCTGACACTGGAAGAAAACATGTACATAATTGATATTTCAGCAAAGGGTAATTTCAGTCAATTCAGACATGGAGAAAATGAAAGTCTCAAATTATTGACTTACTGAGACAAAAAGAATGTATCATAATAGTCGTGACACTCAACCCAGCCCAGAAGCGTAATATGCAGTAAATGAGGAAGGTGGGGGCGAAAGCTGCTGCGGTGTCAACGATGCCCAGCTGGAGTAAGCACCACAGGTAGACCACCTTCCACCCAAACCTAAGAAAGATCAGAACAGGTTAGCTTATTTCAGAACAAAAATAATATGTGGAAAACAAGAAAAGATAAAATAACTTGAGATTTAGGGTAAAATGTTTAATAAGTAGGACATTGTACTGTGGTCTAGCGGAATCATAATACTAGTCAACAACAAAAATCACAGACGTAAGCATCCCTGCTAATCTGAGAGTGATGCCATAATGCACAGCAAAGCACATGGCATAAGAGGACTTTGAAGCCATGTGGACATGATGAAACAATCATTGGAAAAATGAGAAATGAAAATCCAATAAGTACAATAAATAAATTCTCAAAATAAATCAGGTAGAGTACAGGTCCTTTTTAGGGAGATACTCTCATGATGGCTACATGACTTTATACTCTTGCCCAAAGCCATGTAACACAAAGATTGTGTTCTGTTGTAAACTATGGACTTTAGTCAATACCATATAAATATCGGTCTATCAGTTATGATGAACATATTACGCTAATGTAAGATTTTAATATTATGTGGGTTGTTTGTGGGAGGGTGTATTGGGGACTGTCTGTACTTTGGACTCAATATTTCTGTAAACTTAAAACTGACGTAAAAAATTAAAGCTTATTGCCAGGCATGGTGGTTCATATCTGTAATTATAATGACTCAGGAGGTTGAGATTCAAGGTCAGCCTCAACTTAGCAAGATCCTGTCTCAAAACAACATTTTTTTAACAGGATGGAATTCTTAGTGGTGGACTGCCCATGGGTTCAATTCTTAACACCACAAAAATCTTATACATCTAAAACATTCCCCAAATCCAACTACATCTTTCTGTCTCCATGGTCTCCCTTAATTAGCACTCTTATCATCTTTCTTCTGGACTATTTCAATCGCCTTCCGGATGGTCTTGTTACTACTCAGTGGAGAAATAGGCATTTAAAAGGCAAAGTTATAAAATCCCTCTTAAAATTAACGGTTGGAACATGCAACAAGAGTAACTTGAGGAGGGGGCCTGGGGTTGTAGCTCAGTGGTAGAGTGCTTGCCTTGCATGTGTGAGGTCCTGGGTTCGATCCTCAGCACCACATAAATAAATAAAAAAATAAAGATATTGTGTCCATCTACAACTAAAAAAATAAAAAAGAGTAACTTGGGTGGAGACATCACTAAATAGGGAGTCATGGAAGAGAGTTTTCAGGAAGTAAACATTTGAATCTGAGTACTTAGAAGTTGGGTTGAACAGTGTACAGGGAAATGCATTCTAGGCAGAAAGAACAGCAAATATAAATGTCATGTGGCAGAATCCAGCTAGATGTTCTGAAGACTAGCAGAGAATGGAGAAGGGGGTAGGCAAGATGAGGAAGAGAGGCAGGGGCCAAATCTCAGACTGGCAAGACTTGAGAGGAAACTCAGGGTTTTATTCTATGTGTGATAGAATACCACTGGGTGTTACCTGGGGAAGAACAATTTTAAGCCTGAGAAGACACAGGTCAACATAGGGTATGGATGGAATGTGTTATCAACAACAGTCAAATGCTAGCTGCAAATGTGAGCTACAAATGCTCTAAAGTGTTCTAAGAAACTGGGTGGTTATTTGTCAAAAATGCAGAGGTCCCTTCATTTGATATGGGGGTTGAACTTCATAACATCTGACTACTAAGAAGCAGGGGGAGGTGAGGGTGAGTAGAAGGAAGTTGGATAATGGCACCAAAGCACAAGTGGATGGCAGTAATAAATTCTAATGTTCTACAGCAAAGCAGGTGACTATAGTTCACAATAATCTATAGTGTATTTTATGAATCACTAGAAGAGAGGAGCTTGAACACTGCAAACCAAAATAATCATAAGGAGACGGAAATGTTCATTACCCGAATTTTATCAGTATATATTATATATATAATGAAATATCACACTGTACTTCATAGTATAATTACTGCGTGTTTATAAATTTTTAAAAAATGTTCAAGGAGATGGAAATGTTAACCACACTGTCTTGATCATTACACACTGTATGTATTCAATGTATATAAATACATCAAATTTATGCCCTCCAGACATTTGTCAACTAAAATAATTAATACCAACTATGTTTCTTTACTGTCTTCTATCATTTCCTACTTTAGATCTGATAGGGCCATCTTACAAATCTCTGTCATGAGCATTGAAGTCAATCTTCTTACATCTGGTCTCCTGGCTGCTACTATTGCCTTCTATCAAATTATACTCATAATCCAGTAGTCACATCCCCACCATTGTTAAATATCTTATTAAGCATTTCTTTGAGCTTTACATAATACACAAATATGCAGATCTCAAATGTTTACAAGTTTAATTATTTTCACAAAACCACTGTACTTATGTGACCAGTCTTCAATCAATATAACATCACTCTCATGAAGAAGCTCCATGACTCTCTCCTGGACACCATTCCAACCCAAAATATGTAATATCATAAAACTTAACACCATATATTAATATGTATGCTTTGATCTTTATAAAAATTGAAATCATGTATTATGTAGTTCTGTGTCATGTAATGGTTCCCCTGTTATTTTTTTAATATTTTGTTTCAGGTATAGTTGGACACAATACCTTTATTTTATTTTTATGTGGTGCTGCGGATCAAACCCAGCACCCCACATGTGCCAGGCAAGCGCTCTATTGCGGAGCCACAACCCCAGCCCTCCCCTGTGTTATTACATGTGACAATAGTTTGTTCTTTCCCATGGCTCAATAGAAATTTATATGAATTTTATTCTACTGTTTATGGATATTAACTTGAATCTATGCTCAAAGAAAACTTAATTATTCATGTTTCATTCAACTATTTTGTTAATTCATTCTGCAATACAAATTGGTAGCACAGAGGCCTAAAAAATGGGGGAAAATAAATTCTTTGACCCAGAAATTTATATAGGCAACAATTAACTATTGTATGCTCAAAGTCACAATGTTAAACTAAGACTACTAGGTGGCTTTGAACATCTGCATTACCATCTGCGATCTTGTGGGAGACATGCTTGGGTGGGAGACATGCTTGTGTGAGAGCCATGGTTGATTGCCTTCTCTAAAATCTCTGCCAGGAAGCTAGAAGCCAAAAACTTCTCACATCCACATTACATCCTCCTAAGTTCTTAATAATTATTACCTTTTCTGGTCACAGACATTACGTATTAAAGTCATTTCACAAGGACCAGCATTCAGGTTAAAGTTCCAGTGATTTACTATCCCATTAGGCCCACGGTGCTACTCAACCCTCAGATTTTATAATAGTGATTACCCTCTGTATGTGTGCCTACAATGCATGTATGAAATGATGACCAGTATAAAAATATCTATTCTCATTTATGTTACAGGGTCTAGGTGGTTTAGAATATTGCCAAGAACAGGAACATACTTGTAAACATGCAAATACCTTCTCCCTCAACTCTCCTTTCTCTCCCTTTGTTGAACTAACTATTACTCATACACCTCACATTCTGGATTTTCTCTGCAAATTTTCCCTGAAACTGATATGATTGACATTGCCTTTCCTGTCTTTCTTAATGCAGCAAAATGAGTTTTTCACAACAAATTGTAGCATCTGATTTATGTACCAAGCACTAATATTTGATTGTAGTTTCCTGAAGTCAGAAAGTGAGGCCACTACACAGTTCAATGCAAACACACAGAGCTCAAGTAAGATTTCTTTTCTTTTATTTATTTTTTTAGTTGTAGATGGACATGATACCTTGATTTTATTTTTATGTGGTGCTGAGGATGCAAGGAAGTGCTCTACCACTGAGCTATAACTCCAGCCCAAGATTTATTAAATAAAGGAATAAATACTTACTGAAAACTTAATCTGACAAACAGTCCAAAAGAAAGTGAGGTGACACCTGTCTGAAAGAAGGCTATATATCAGACTTCCCAACAGTGACCCAGTCATAAACAGAGTTTGAACCATTGGTTTTAATGACTGGGATTCACAAACCAGGTCCCACTGGAAGAGAATCAAAAAAAGCACAGTGGAGTTTGAGGTTTTAAGCCTTTAAAAATCTTTGCACTCAGTGGAAAAGGAGCACAAATTCCCAGATATGATGTATGTGATCCTCTGCTTTGTGATCCTGCCCGATCTCCAGCTTCACCGACAGTCACTCTCCCCTGGTCGCCCTTCCTCCACTTATTTCAGCCCTTCAAGTGCACTTGCCTCTCTCTTGCCTCATAACTTTCCAATATTCTGCATTTTTTCTACATGTCTTTATTCATTTTTACCTTCAGGCCACCAACTCTCTTTATTCCATTAACTTATACACATTCTTTTGCTACTACAATTTAAAACATATAAAAACACATTTTTAAGAAATTTCAGATACCAAAAATTTGAAAGCTTATTTTTTTTCCTCATCATCTAAGTGACTTAGGGTCCTGCCTTTGACTTTTCTTAGCAGTCCATACTTCAACTACTACAATATCTCTCATCCTTGGCCACACATTGAATCACTTAAAGAACATCAAAAACACTAGTGTTTGGATCCTATGCCCAGAGATTCTGATTTATTTGCTCTCAGAGTCAGTTTTTCAGCACTGAGAACCACCGACTTAGTATAACATTTGATCACTTTTAAAATTATAGATCTTTCTCATTAGATTAAAGGATAATTATAGGTATATGTTTTGCTTGTTCAATTCATTAACTCCAATACTGTATGTTCTCAACAGCATTGTAGTGTAGATAAGCAATTGCTACCTGCATAAGAAAGGGAGAAAGTGTTGACTACAGCACACATCTGGGGACAAAATGTATAAAGCAAGTTCCTTCTTGCTATTAACACCAAATAAGCAGATGATTTAAATGAGGCTTCTTACCTCAGTTATGATGGTGGAGGGGAAGTAGCTTCTGTCATACACCCAGCCATCCACACAGGGCTCCGTGTCTGCCTCAGCTGTGTTGGTGACAGTTTCATTCAAGTGAAGGAGCTGCCACTGGGGATAGAGGAAGCGACGACACTTTTCTGGTTTTAGATTTGGATCTAGGGGAATGGAGATCCTCTAAGGGCATCTTGGCTGAGGATCCCAGTGTCATTACCAGAGACAATGTCATTGTCAAGACTCTGGACCCAGTAGCGATGATCAGGAATTGCTGCAGTGAAGTTCTCCAGTATAAAAATGAGGGTATGTTAGGAGGTTGGTAATACAAAAGAGAACTAGCTGAAAGATTTCGAATCTCCCCAGGCCTCTGGCTTGATCCAGGAGCTCATCAAAGGACATTGAGGCTGAACAGGAGATCATCTAGAGGAATCACTTTATGGAGGTAAATTCAGAAGGAGAAAATGCTTCCTTTCACCAAGACCTGTAATGTGTTGATCCTCATTCAACTTTCTCCTGATGGGCTGTGACTCACTGCTGCCTAATAATGGAAGGATTTCCTCAGAGTCTCCGGGTTTAGACTGACAGATAGTTTTGTAAGGGTCCAGCGTAACGTCGGAGTAAGAGACCACAAGAGACTGTCTTATGCAAAAGCAGAAGGGTGGGTTTATTTGGAGACCAGCATGCTGGGACCCGAGCTCTCTATAGCAAAGAGAGATAGAGCCCTGAGAACCGCTTGAGCAGAGCTTATATACTTTCCCTGGAGAGGGCAGGGAGAGAAGTTACATTTTGTAGTTTGGCAGTTGGAGACAGCTCTTTTTGGGAACAAGATTAGCAGACAGTCCATAGTTGGGGACAGCACATTCTGGGAACAAGATTAGCAAACAATTCTTAAGATTTCAACAGTGTTTTGTTAAGCATATAGAGAAACGGAGTGACAAGTACTTATTTTATTAACCTTTCAGTTTCAATAAAGTTACAGAAATATTTGGCAAAGAGACTTATACTTACTGACAACTGAACCTGCTTAAAAGATACTCTTTGAATGATTCTGATCTTTGAGCTTTCTGAGAAGTCAACAGTGGACTTGTAGTGGGTGTAATCTCCTTATGACCCTAAATATACCTTTCCATGATCTGTCCTTTTCATAAAAGGAATGTTGGAATCTCAAAAGTAAAAAGCTTTATGATATCACTGTGTAAAGAACAGATCATGGCTTTTTATTGGTTAGGACTGAATTTTCACTGAAAGTTACTAAAAAATATTCTTGGTTAAAATAAAGGAAAGTAGAATATTGAATATAAATGCTGACTGTTGGTATCTTGAATTTTGCTTAAATTTAAATAGTGACATGATTTTAAAATTTTTGAAATAGGATAATAAGAATAAGGGACAGGGAAGAAGGAAACAGTACTTTTATGCCATAGTTTATTTAATCAGATTTATTGATTCATTCAAATAGCATTTTGGATTAACTTTTATATCTATATATTTGTATGCTTACTTATAAATTTGCAAACAAAATATGAGTTTGCAGTTGCAAGGTCTTCTGTTCCAGTTAATCGAGAGATGAATACATACGCAATCTCACAGAAAATGTTCAATGATTCCTTGGTAGATATCATGAGGACAGGGGAGTCATCCCTCTAGAATGAACTTTTGAACTTTTGAAGGAGGATTCCTGAGAAAATGAATTAAAAAGACAGTTTCCAAACAGGACAATAAGTGCATAATCACAGTAAAAAATTGTGACCTAACTGTGTACCTGCAAGATATTCAAAAGATGAAGAACATGCAGGGCAATAATGGGAGGAGATGGACTGATTGAATAAAACCAAAACAAGGAACCAGACAAAGTATCTGGAATTAAATCTGCAGACTAGAGCTTTTGTTCTTGAACTTGAAATCCATTATATGTGAAACACCTTAAAATGCAGATTTCTGTTCCAGGTTTCAGAGATTCTTTTAGGAAATGACTTTTTGAAAATTTAAATGAAATGTTCTTTAAGCAATACATAAGGGACATTAAAAATGTACATAATTTTGGGTACTATGTGATGTTTTAATACATGTATACATTGTGTAATATATTTATTTTTATTAGGTATTTGGGATTGAGTTTAGGGGCACTTGACAACTGAGCCACATCCCCAGGCTTATTTTTGTGTTTTATTTAGAGACAGGGTCTCACTGATTGCTTCATGTCTTCCTGTTGCTGAGGCTGGCTTTGAACTCGTGATCCTCCTACCTCAGGCTCCAAGCCACTGGGATTACAAGCATGTGCCACCAGGCCTGGCTACATTGTGTAATATATATATTACGTCAAACATCTATTTCCTTAAGCTTTTATGATTTCTTTCATTGTAAAAACTATTAAAATTCTTTCTTCTTTTAAAAATATACAGTAGTATTGTGATCTAGAGTCTCCCTACTGTATAATGGCACACTAGAAATTCTTGCTTCTTTTTTTTTGTTTTTTGTTTTATTAATTTTTTAAATTTGTTTTAATTATTTATACATGACAGTACAATGACTTTGATATATCATACATTTGAATCAGATGGGATATAATTTCTCATTTTTCTGAGTGTACAGTTTGCAGAATCATATTGGTTATGCATCACATATATACTCACAGTAATAATAATGTCTGTTTCATTCTACTATCTTTCCTATCCCCCCAACCCCTCCCCTCCCCTCCCATCACTTCTCTCTACCTAATCTAAGGTAACACTATTCTTGTTTTTTCCTTACATCTTCATACATGTATTTTGTATAACGATGAGGGTCTCCTTCCATCATCCATGCAATTCCCCTTCTTCCTCCCTTTCCCTCCCACCTCTCTTCCCTATCTAGAGGTAATATTCTTCCCATGCTCTTCCTCCCTACCCAATTTTGAGTCACCCCCCTTATATCAGAGAAAACATTAGACATTTGTTTTTTTTTTTGGGGATTGGCTAACTTCACTTAGCATAATCTGCTCTAATGCCATCCATTTCCCTGCAAATACCATGACCTTATTATTTTTTAGTGATGAGTAATATTCCATTGTGTATAAATGCCACATTTTTTTATCCATTTATACATTGAAGGGCATCTAGGTTGGCTCCACAGTCTAGCTATTGTGAATTGTGCTGCTATAAACATTGATGTGGCTAGAAATTCTTGCTTCTATTCTACTCTTGTGTTGCACCCATTGATCAGCCTTTGCCATCTGTCCTCTATATTCTCCCTATCTTTGGCAACAACTCTTATACTCTCAATTTTTAAGATTTTACATATGAATGATACGTAGTACTCTTCCTCTGTGCCTGGTTTATTTCATGTAACTTAATGACCTCTAGCTCTACCCATCTATGTTGTTGCAAATAATAGCATTTCATTCTTTTTTTTCATTCCACTAGCTTCTAGGCATTGAAAAAACTTAAAATGTTTTTATTAGTGCATTATAGTTATATGTACCAGTGGAGTTCATTTTGACACATTTATATATGCATGAAATCTATGTGGGTTTGTCTTTATGTCTTCTATTCTGTTCCATTGGTGTTTTAGTTAGCCTTTTTGTTGCTGTGACTAAAAGGTCTGACATGATCAATTTTACAAAAGGAAAATTTGTTTTGGGCTCACAGTTTTAGAGGTATCAATCCATGGACAGCATGATCTATTCCACAGGGCTCAGGGTGAGGCAGAACATCTTGGTAGAAGAGTGTGGTGGAGGGAAGCAGCTCACATGATAACCAGAAAGCAGAGAGAGACTCCACTTGCCAGATAGAAAATATATACCCCCATAGATGCCCCCAATAACCCACCTCCTCCAGCCACACCCTACCTGCTTTCAGTTCCTACTCAGTTTATCCCATCACGGGATTAATCCACTGATTGTATTAAGGCTCTCATAATTACTTCTCTGCTAAAGGTGCTTACATTTTCTCATACATGAGCTTTTGAGGGACACTAATATTTAAACCGTAATATTCCTTCCATGCCCCCCCCAAAGTTCATGCTCATCTCACTATGCAAAATACATTTAGTCTATTTCAGAGTCCCCATTGTTGCAAAACTACAAGATTGCCCAAAAGTTGAAGTCCAAACTTTGTTGAGACTCAGGGCAAGCTTGCATCATAAGCTCCTGTAAAAGTCAAAAGCTATTTATAAATATCCAACATATAAAAATACAGAGTTCAGGAAGACTGAAATGTAGCTGGGTGAACAAGTATAGTTCTATGTTTGGCATCCAGGGAACATGGCATGATGTGTTATGCTGATACCAAGACCCTCAAATAACTCTCAGACCACACATTGCCATTCCAATTAAGACTTTATTGCTGGCTGGTGGTGGATATTCTACTCTCTAAAAGTGAGATGGTTAGAGTGGCCCACCGCCTTCAGTTTGGCCTCATATTTAAGCCAAAAAAATCACAAAATGCATGTTAGGGGATTTAGCCAATGCAAGCAAGCCAAGTTACAGAAGCAGGAGATTGCAGTTAGGCAGCGGGATGCATAGCCAGTCAGAATAAGCCCAGTTACCCCTAGTTACAGAAATAGTTTTTCAGATCTTTCTGTTCTGCTTTCTGCTCCTGATTATCACAATAAATTTATTTTTTATTAGTTGTTCAAAACATTACAAAGCTCTTGACATATCATATTTCATACATTTGATTCAAGTGGATTATGAACTCCCATTTTTACCCTGTATACAGATTGCAGAATCACATCGGTTACACATCCACTTTTTTACCTACTGCCATACTAGTATATGTTGTATTCTGCTGCCCTTCCTATTCTCTACTATCCCCCCTCCCCTCCCCTCCCCTCCCCTCCCCTCCCCTCCCATCTTCTCTCTCTACCCCATCTACTATAATTCATTTCTCTCTCTTGTTTTTTCCCTTTCCCTTCACTTCCTCTTATATGTAATTTTGTATAACAATGAGGGTCTCCTTCCATTTTCATGCAATTTCCCTTCTCTCTCCCTTTCCGTCCCACCTCTCATTCCTGTTTAATGGTGATCCTTTTCTCATGCTCTTCCTCCCTGCTCTGTTCTTAGTTTCCCTCCTTATGTCAAAGAAGACATTTGGCATTTGTTTTTCAGGGATTGGCTGGCTTCACTTAGCATAATCTGCTCTAATGCCATCCATTTCCCTACAAATGCCATGATTTTGTCATTTTTTAGTGCTGAGTAATACTCCATTGTGTATAAATGCCACATTTTTTTTTATCCATTCATCTATTGAAGGGCATCTAGGTTGGTTCCACAGACTAGCTATTGTGAATTGTGCTGCTATGAACTGTATGTAGCTGTATCCCTATAATACGCTCTTTTAAGGTCTTTGGGGAATAGCCCAAGAAGGGGAATAGCTAGGTCAAATGGTGGTTCCATTTTTAGCTTTCTGAGGTATCTCCATACTGCTTTCTAAATTGGCCGCACCAATTTGCAGTCCCACCAGCAGTGTACAAGTGTACCCTTTTCTCCACATCCTCACCAGCACTTGTTATTGTTTGACTTCATAATGGCTGCCAGTCTTACTGGAGTGAGATGGTATCTTAGGGTGGTTTTGATTTGCATTTCTATGACTGCTAGAGATGGTGAGCATTTTTTTGTGTACTTGTTGATTGATTGTATGTTTTCCTCTGAGAAGTGTCTGTTCAGGTCCTTGGCCCTTTTGTTGATTGGGTTATTTATCTTATTGTTTAATTTTTTGAGTTCTTTGTATACTCTGGATATTAGGGTTCTATCTGAAGTGTGAGGAGTAAAAATTTGTTCCCAGGATGTAGGCTCCCTATTTACCTCTCTTATTGTTTCTCTTGCTGAGAAAAAACTTTTTAGTTTGAGTAAGTCCCATTTGTTGATCATTGTTTTTAATTCTTGTGCTATGGGTGTACTATTAAGGAATTTGGAGCCTGACCCCATGAGATGTAGATTAGAGCCAACTTTTTCTTCTATCAGACACAGAGTCTCTGATTTGATATCAAGCTCCTTGATCCATTTTGACTTAACTTTTGTGCATGGTGAGAGAAAGGGATTCAGATTCATTTTGTTGTATATGGATTTCCAGTTTTCCCAGCATCATTTGTTGAAGATGCTATTTTTTCTCCATTGCATGCTTTTAGCACCTTAGTCAAATATAAGATAGTTGTAATTTTGTGAATTGGTCTGTGTGTCCTCTATTCTGTACCATTGGTCCACCTGCCTGTTTTGGTACCAGTACCATGTTGTTTTTGTTACTATTGCTCTGTAGTACAGTTTGAAGTCTGGTATCCCTATACTGCCTGTGTCACTCTTCCTGCTTAGAATTCCTTTTGCTATTTTGGGTCTTTTATTTTTCCATATGAATTTCATGATTGCTTTATCTATTTCTACAAGAAATGCCATTGGGATTTTGATTGGCATTGCATTAAACCTATAGAGTACTTTTGGTAATATTGCCATTTTGATGATGTTAGTTCTGCCTATCCATGAACATGGTATATTTTTCCATCTTCTAAGATCTTCTTCTATTTCTCTCTTTAGGGTTCTGTAGTTTTAATTGTATAAATCTTTCACCTCTTTTGTTAGGTTGATTCCCAAGTATTTTATTTTTTTTGAGGATATTGTGAATGGAGTGTTTTTCCTCATTTCCACTTCAGAAATTTTGTCGCTGATATACAGGAATGCCTTTGATTTATGCGTGTTGATTTTATATCCTGCCACTTTGCTGAATTCATTTATTACTTCTAATAGTTTCTTTGTAGACCCTTTTGGGTCTTCTAGGTATAGAATCATATCATCCACAAATAGTGATAATTTAAGTTCTTCTTTTCCTATTTTTATGCCTTTAATTTCTTTCGTCTGTCTAATTGCCAGTATTTCGAGAACTATATTGAATAGAAGTGGTGATAGAGGGCATCCCTGCCTTGTTCCAGATTTTAGAGGGAATGCCTTCAATTTTTCTCCATTCAGAATGATGCTAGCCTGAGGCTTAGCATAGATAGGTTTTACAATGTTGAGGTAAGTTTCTGTTACCCCTAGTTTTTCTAGTGTTTTGAACATAAAGGGATGCTGTACTTTGTCGAATGCTCTTTCTGCATCTATCAAGATGATCATATGTTTCTTATCTTTAAGTCTATTGATGTGGTGAATAACATTTATTGATTTCCGTATATTGAACCATCCTTGCATCCCAGGGATGAATCCAACTTGATCATGGTGCACAATTTTTTTGATGTGTTTTTGTATTCGATTTGCCAGAATTTTATTGAGGATTTTTGCATCTAGGTTCATTAGATATTGGTCTGTAGTTTTCTTTCTTTGAAGGGTCTCTTCTGGTTTTAGGATCAGGGTGCTGTTGGCCTCATAGAATGAATTTGGAAGAGCTCCGTCTTTTTCTATTTCCTGAAATACCTTGAAAAGTATTGGTATTAATTCTTCTTTAAAGGTTTTGTAAAACCCCGCTGTATACCCATCCGGTCCTGGGCTTTTCTTGTTTGGTAGTCTTTTGATTTCTTCTTCTATTTCATCCATTGATATTGGTCTGTTCAAATTGTGCATATCCTCCTGACTCAGTCTGGGCAAACCATATGATTCAAGAAATTTTTGATGTCTTCACTATCTTCTATTTTATTGGAATATAGGGTTTCAAAATAATTTCTAATTATCTTCTGTATTTCTGTAGCATCTGTTGTTATATTGCCTTTTTCATCCCGCATGTTAGTAATTTGAGTTCTCGCTCTTCTTCTCCTCATTAGCATGGCTAAGGGTCTGTCAATCTTATTTATTTTTTCAAAGAACCAACTTTTAGTTTTGTCAATTTTTTTAGTAGTTTCTTTTGTTTCAATTTCGTTGATTTCTGCTCTAACTTTAATTATTTCTTGCCTTCTTCTACATTTGCTGTTGTTTTGCTCTTCCTTTTCTAGGGCTTTGAGATGAAGTGTGTGCTCATTTATTTGTTGGTTTTTTCTTTTTTTGAGGAATGACCTCCAGGCAATGAATGTCCCTCTTAAAACTGCTTTCATTGTGTCCCATAGATTCCAATATGTTGTGTCTGTATTTTCATTTATCTCTAAGAATTTTTTTATTTCCTCCTTTATGTCTTCTGTAACCCATTGATCATTCAGTAACATATTGTTTATTTTCTATGTGATGTAGGATTTTTTCTTCCTTCTTTTTCATTGATTTCTAGTTTTATTCCATAATGATCAGATAAAATGCATGGTATTATCTCCACCCCTTTATATTTACTGAGGGTTGCCCTATGGCATAATATATGGTATATTTTTGAGAAGGATTCATGTGCTGCTGAGAAAAAAGTATATCCACTTGATGATGGTTGATATATTCTATATATGTCAGTTAAGTCTAGGTTATTGATTGTGTTATTGAGTTCTATAGTTTCTTTATTCAACTTTTGTTTGGAGGATCTGTCCAATGGTGAGAGAGGTGTGTTGAAGTCACCCATAATTATTGTGTTGTGGTCTATTTGATTCTTGAACTTGAGGAGAGTTTGTTTTATGAACATTGTAGCACCATTATTTGGTGCATAAATATTGATAATTGTTATGTCTTGTTGGTGAATGGTTCCTTTTAACAGTATATAATGTCCTTCCTCATCCGTTTTGATTACCTTAGTCTTGAAGTCGATTTTATTTGATATGAGGATGGCCACCTCTACTTGCTTACGAGGACCATGTGCATGGTATGTTTTTTCCCAACCTTTCACCTTCAGCCTGTGTATGTGTTTTCCAATCAGACGTGTCTCCTGGAGGCAGCATATTGTTGGATTTGTTTTTTTAATCCGTGTTACCAGCCTATGTCGCTTTATTGGTGAGTTTAAGCCATTAACATTTAGAGTTACTATTGATATATGGTTTGTACTTCCAGCCATGTTTGATTATTTATCTTTTTTTGTTTACTTTAATTTGGTTTGTTTCTCCATGATTAGCTTTCCCCCTGCCCTCTAGCTTTACTGAGTTACTTCCCACTGTTGGTTTTGGTTATTGTTTTTCATTTCTTCCTTGTGTAGTGTTTTGCTCAAGATTCTTTGCAATGCTGGTTTTCTGGCTGCAAATTCTTTTAACTTTTGTTCATCATGAAAGATTTTTATTTTGTTGTTGTACCTGAAGCTTAATTTTGCTGGATACAAAATTCTTGGTTGGCATCCATTGTCTTTCAGTGTTTGAAATACGTTTTTCCAGGATCTTCTCGCTTTCAGCGTCTGTGATGAAAAATCCATTGTTACCCTTATTGGTTTACCCCTGAATGTAATCTGCCTACTTTCTCTTGTAGCTTTTAGCATTTTCTCTTTGTTCTGTATATTGGATATCTTCATAACAATGTGTCTTGGTGTTGGTCTACTATGATTTTGTATGCTTGGTGTCCTGTATGCATCTACAATTTGTACATTCGTTTTCTTTTTTTATATCTGGAAAGTTTTCTAAAATTATTTTCATTCAACAGGTTGCTCATTCCCTTGGTTTGGACCTCTATACCTTCCTCTATCCCGATGACTCTTAAGTTTGTTTTTTTATGTTATCCCATATGTCTTGGGTGTTTTTCTCGTGATTTTTTACCAGCCTTTCTGAGTTGGCTAGACTCTTTTCAAGATGATATATTTTGTCTTCATTATCTGATGTTCTGGCTTCTACTTGCTCCACTGTGTTAGTGATACTCTCATTTGAGTTTTTAATTTGGTTTATAGTTTCCTTCATTTCTAGAATTATTGATTTTTTTTAATAATCTCTATCTCCTGATAAAGATGCTTATTTCCTTCTTTCATCTGTTTATATAATTCATTTTCAATGTGTTCTTTCATTGTTTGAATTTGCTGTCTCATGTCCTCTTTAAGATTCCATTCCATCTGTCTAAGGTATTCCTTGATTTCTTTATTTGACCATTTTTCTGATGTCTCTACGTCCTCCTGTATATTTAGGCTGTCCTGCATTTTTTGTACTCCTTTTCTTACTTGCTTTTTTATGCTGCTCATGTTACTTCTTGTTCTGTTTGACTGCTGAGTTACTGTTTACTCTTATAAATTTATTTGGTTTTGTGTGTCTCTGGAGTCTCTCTTTTGTGATGGGAGACTATGACTAGAGATGATGAGTTTTGTTGCACTTTAATGCAGATTCATTCGTTTCCTAAACCGTGTACTGATTCTGATGGCATATAGCAGTCTGCGATTGGTCTTGGGACTTATATTTAGGTCGAATGATGTGATGGTATTGAGGTTGGTATATCTTGGCAACCTTGGAAGGTTGGTCTACTGATGAGGGATATTAACAGGAGATTGGTCTGGAGTGTTTGGGGATAGCTAGGGTCTTGGTAGCACTATATAACGCCTCGGAACATTTACCTATACATATTTAGTAAATTACACATAAACAGCGTCGTGAGGAAAGGTATTAGAAGGGAAGGGAAGAAGTCACTAAAGAGAATGAGAGTAAACAGGTAGAATTCAAGGAAAGGGGAATAAGGAAATTGAAAAGAAATGAAAATACAAAAGAAAAAAGTAGAAAATAAAAAAGAAAAAATTAAAAAAAAATCAAAAAAATAAAAATAAAAAAATAAAAATAAATAAAAATGAAAATAAAAAACAATTTAAAAAACCCCCAAATAATTTAAAAAAAAATTTAAAAAGTGCAGTCTTAGAGTTCAATTAACTTCTCTTCCAGTAGGTGGAGCTGTGCCCACTGGGCCAAGCTTCTCCTCTCAATACTCGGGAACCAATTACTCTGCAGCAGCTGCTTCTCCCCGACTGGGCAGGTCTCCAATCCTGAGTGCCTAGAGCCCTTTCTTGTGTCTAGACACTTCCCCACTTTTCCTCCAGCCAGGCCCTGCTCATCGGTGACGCTCACCACAATACTGGCTACACGCCAGGTCTGTTGCTCCCGGAAGCCCTATTTTCTTGAACGACTGGGCACACTCTCCCTGTTTGCCAGTCCCTCAGACCCTAATGTTGTGGAGCTTGGGGCTGAGAACCCTCAGCGTATTTTGCTAGTCCTCCAGTAACTACAACCCTGGTAGCTGGTGCAAGAGACCTCAGTTGTCAGCGCTGGTGGGAGCGGTAGCCAGGAGTCCCACGCTGCGGGTCCCGCGCTGCTGTTCCCTCAATCTGATTATTGCGCTCACAGGAGAGCTGGGAGGGGCCCTTAAGGTTTCCCCGCTGTGTGGAGGGGGGGCTAGGGGGTTACACACCTTCCGCCTCTGGTTTCAATGAAGTTATCTCCTCCACCACATTCTGGTGACGTCAGTTCTCTGCCATGGTGATATCCCATGCGAATGGCGGCAGTTTGTTTCCTTTGCTGGGTGACCACTGCAACGGGTGGGTCCTGACTAGTTCTCCCAAGCCCTGTCTCAATCCTTTGGCCACTGCCTATGGAGGCTCAGTTGGTATTAACCTCTGCAGGATCAGGAAAAGTCCTCAAGTTGTTTCAGTGGGATCAGGATCGTTTAGTGCTGAGTCACAGCGGTTTGTCTGCAAGACGAAGGCAAACGGGAGCCTGAATTCAGCCGCTCCAGGCTCGGTGTGTGTTCTCAGAGGTGCAGATTGTTCGCCCCAGATCCGTATCAGCTCAGCATTGCCTAGTGCTCCTGAGCAAACAACATTTCGACGGTTTAAGACTCCCTATGCCCATGCAGCTGAAGAGGTCAGAGACTTGATCTCTCTGCACCCGCCGCCATGTTGGATCTAAGTAAGCCCATCAGTTTTAAAATTAGTCTCACAGAAAGCCTCAGGACATGGGCAAAATGCAGACAACTTCTCAGCCAGAACATAACACAAATGGCCTCTACTTCAAATTCCAATAAATTCCTCTTTCTCTGAACCTTCTTGAGCCCTGTCTTTACTATGTTCCTACTGGCATTCTGGTGCTCTGAGTTCCCACCAGAATCAGCCACTAAGCTCTGCATACAATAATCTTAAACATTTCCAGCTTGCACTGTCAAACATCTCAAAATTCCTCTCCCCAATTTTAAAAAGCTCCCAAAGCTTCTGAAATACACAGCGAAGACCCCATTCCTCAGTACTAATTTCTGTTTTAGTTGGCTTTTTTGCTGCTGTGACTAAAAGACCTGACAAGAACAACTTTAGCAGAGGAAAAGTTTGTTTGAGGCTCACAGTTTCAGAGGTCTCAATCCAAAGACAGCAGGCTCTATTCCTAAGTCCACAGAATATCATCGAGAAAGAGTGTGGTGAAGGGAAGCAGCTCACATGATAATCAGAAAGGAGAGACACTTCACTTCCAGATACAAAATATACACCCCAAAGGCATGCTCCCAATTATACACCTCCTCCAGCTACAACCCATCAAGCTTCAGTTTCCACTCAGTTAATCCCATCAGAAGATTAATACACTGATTGTGTTAAGGCTGTCGTAAATTAATCATTTCTCTTCTAAACATTTTTGCATTGTCTCACACATGAGCTTTTGGGGGACACCTAATATCTAAACCATAATAATTGGTCTTCATGTCTGGTTTTTGACCCCAATGTCCCTTCATGATAAAAATTCTCAACAAAGTAGGTATAGATTGAACTTATCCAAACAAATAAGGTTCAAATGTACAAGCCAACTACTCTAATCAGACTAAATCAGGAAAAGTTGAAAGCTTTTCATCTAAGCCATGGAGAAATAAAAGGATGTCCAATTCCAACACTTTTATTTAACATAAAATTCAAATTCATAGTCATGGAAATAAAGAGCATATAAGTTGGAAAGAAAAACTGAAAATGTTCCTTTTTGTGAGCACATAAACTAGTATACAGCAAAACCAAAAGTCTCCACCAAAACACTCTTAGAACTGGTAAACCAATTCTGTTTTGTTTTGGTACTGAGGATAGAACCCAGAGGCACTTAAGCATTAAACCACATACCCCTTCTGTTTTTAAAAAAAATTTTATTTTGAAACAGGGTTTCAATAAGATTATTATGGCTTTGCTAACTTGCTAAGGCTGGCTTTGAAGTTGTGATTCCCCTGACTCAATCTCCCAAGTTTCTGGTTGCATAGGCTCTCTTGTCTAGTGAGGAAGTCCACAAAAGAGGGTAGAGTAGAGTTTGGCTGTGAAGTTGTTAATCAAGACTCCAGAGACCAAGCAGGAAATAGGTCTGATTTTATTGTGTAGTTGTCACGTATATATACTCAGACAGTAGTTAAGCAGATTATAGGCACCACCAATACAATTTCTTGCCAACTGTCCTTGCAGAAACCAATAGAGGAGTGGGCTGTGGAGCAAGCACAAGGACTGTAACACGTGGCCTCATGCCCAGGGCTGGGCCTACAGGGTAAGCAGTCTGCCACTCACATGCATAGCATGAGTTTAATTATTGGAATTATGAGAGAAGAGCTTAGGTAAAGTTCCTTCCCAATTAGCAACATCCGAAAGTGGGGGTCTAGTGATCAAATCAAATTACCTGATGGGAGACTTCACTGTTAGCAGGGAGCACCACACACAATCGAATCATCATCTTATGCCCAGGGATGGGGTTGCTGCCGCAGTCTGGCTGGGCACAAAATCACGAGCCACTCACAGCCTTGTAGATTCAAACAGCAATTCTTTATTCCCGAACTTACACTGGCCCTCTACAAACACGTTCTGGGGAAATCCACATTCTGTCCGCCAAATTCACTACTCCACCAGGCTCTAATCAGCAGGATACGCCCTATTCCCAGCAGGAATAAACCTGGAACCGCCCTAAACCCAAGGAGCGGGATACTCCCTAAAACCTGATCTGCCCTAATCCAGTAGGATCCTCCTTAAACCTGGATCCACCCTGGTCCTTGAGCAGGGTCACCTTTCTCAAACATATATGCAATGTTAAGTCCATTTCCACGAGTCCTTCCTCTAAGCAACATGAGGTACGCTGGCAAGAAAATTTTGATGCGTCATTCCTACTTGGCAATGGCTCTCAGAAGGTTGCCACCAGGCAAAGGAGTCAATCTGGTGGCTTGGTCAATAAGACCTTTAAGATCACCCCAGGTTACTTTATGTGAGGTCCGTTGCATTGTTGAGTTATTTACTTGTGAGGTTTCTTACCCAGAGTTAGTTCTTTCATCTTCTTGGTTGGTGCTTTTGGGCATCTAGGACTTTTATTGAGGAGAAGCCATGTCAAGAGGCTGAGTCTTGATGTCTTCGTGATGTCTGCTGTCATCTGCTGTCAGCTGATTGACTGACATATAGGAAGGCCACACCCAAATGCAGAGCAAGAGAAGGGGACAGTTTCCATGGAACATTCTATCCTAAACAGGGCAAGGGGGTAATAACACAAAGGAACAGGTGAGCATAGCTCGACCCATGGGGCTGCAGGAAGGCATGCCTATGCATGAAGACACATTTTGTCACATTTTGCGACTTCCAATATCAGGGCAGCCATCCAGGGCCACTTTGATATGGCCAGATCACGGGAAGTAACCGACAGAGCCTCAACTGATTAGAGAAGGAAAATGCTGGTCACATAGCAAGATGGCCTCCCACAGAGGGAACTTGGTATAGTTTCTCTCTCTGTTTTGTAGCATGGTCTTTAATTCCTTGTGTGTTCTTTCTATGATACCTTGAATCTGAGAGTTATAGAGGATCCCAGTTAAGTGCTAAATGCCAATTATTGCAAACTGCTTGAAATGTCTTGCTAGTATAGGCTGATCCATGGGAACACCCGTAATTCCAAAACATTTAAGTAAATGGGAGATGATCTTTTCTTGTGGTTTCTCCTGTGGAGGCTGTGGCCATTACACAGCCTGAATAGATATCAATGACTACATGAGTATATTTTAAATTTCCTAAAGGAGCATAATGGGCGACATCCTTTTGCCATAAAGCATTAGATTTTAACTCTTGGGGATTCACTCTAGCAGGTTGTAAAGGGCCAATGGGGAGAAAAAGTGCTCATTTTTTGGAGTCTCTGACTAGCTGTCTGCAAGCCTTCTTAGTCCCACTTTTATGCAACTGCCATGGTTGAGGCCAACAGAGAGGCTTGAACTGCTTGTGTCCCTATATCCTGGGTGGCCAAAATTCAGTCATCCAGTTTGGTGCTTCATACTGATGCCACTGCTGCTCCTTGTACCTTATTTAATTCATCCCAGATTAATTCCTTGGCTATGGCTGCTCTAGTTCCTTTTTGAGACGCCTTCCCTTCTACCACCTTGTTTACTCTGTCAATAAACTGTGGCACCTCCTCAGTGGCTTTCTGCCTTAAGTCCTGTATATGAACTGTCCCTCCCCCAGCTGGTAGCTTCCTCCAGGCTCTTAGAGCACAGAGCCGCACCTGACTGAAATAATTTGGTGGGCCTGTAGGTTGTACTGCAGAGGAACTGTAGATTCCTGCTCCCTGCAAGCATTCAGCTGGGAGGTTAACATTCGTAGTGTGGTTATGACCCCACTGCTGTACACATTCATCATAGAAAAGTGCCTTCCATTTCAAAAATGTTGTGGGCTCAAAAATGTCTCTAGCTAGGTCTTTTCAGTCTTGAGGGCAATTAAGTTCAAGACTAAGTGATTCAAGCATTTGCTCAGCAAATGGCCCTTGGAGTCCATCCTCTTTTACTGCCTTCTTTAACTCCTTCAGGGTACCCATTGCATGTGGATACCAAGTGGCAGGGCACTGTGATGTTGGGGCTGTGTTGACTGGGAAGGCTTGTATTCCTTTACCCCACTTTTTCTTCCTTCCTTCCTTCCTCCCTCCCTCCCTCCCTCCCTTCCCCCCCCCTCTCTCTTTCAGATTGAACCCAGGGCATTGCACTTGAAGGAAAGCACTCTACCAACTGAGCTATATCTCCAGTTTTTATGCCACTTTTCATCTCTTACCTTACATAGATCCTCAAAAGGATCTTTGGCCTCCTGGAATCGGTTTCTGGGAGATCCCGGCTTGGGCCTGTCCAGCGGCCTGATCATTTCTAACTGTCATAGCCGCTGGGTGGCTTTAGCATTGCCTCATCAGGAGGCAGTTGCCATTGGCTCCTGGAAGGATATAATCTTTGCCTGTCAGTAGAAGGTGCACTTGCATCATTTGTGGTCACCTCCCCCTGCACTATGAAGGCTGGAGATACTGTTTCCTCTCTCCTTTCTGCACCTGTTGTGGTTGCTTGCTTTGAAGTAGATTTTGCCCTTACTTTCCTGTGCCTGCTGCAGTTGCTTGCTTTGAAGTAGATACTTGCCCCTGCTTTTTCCACTTGTCTGTCTCTCACAGCCTCATCTTTCCTCAGGGCCATCATTATATGGCAAGGGTCTATTGTAGGGCTCCCTAAACTGTGATGAAGGGCTCCCTAAACTGTGATGAAGGGCTGTCACAATAGGAAAAAATATAATGGTAAAGTATACCCCTGTCTCATTTCAGATTGCTGTGCATTTGCCATTATCTTGTCCCATATCGTAGGATCAAAAACATCAGTAGCACTCATGCATAGGTTTGTGTTTATCATAACTTCCCAGAACTTCTGGGCTTCTCTCTTATTCAGGATTAAAACCCTAGTATCTAAGAGAGTGCATAGCACTTGCAGCTGTGAGTCTTTGGTGGAACTTTGTAGGTTCCCCATTTCCCCTCCCTCACTGCTCTGTGAGGGGCCATACCCTTTCTTATAGGTTTTTACATCAGGTCCCCACTTGGGGCCAGCTGCATGGGCTCTCTCATCCAGTGAGGAGGTTCATGGAACAGGATAGAAGAGTGTAGCTGAGAAATCACTAATCAAGACCTCCAGAGACCAAGCAGGAAGCAGGTTTGATTTTATTGCACAGTTATCATGTATATATACCCAGGCAGTAGATAAGCAGATTACAGGCAGCCACCAATACAATTTCTTGCCAACTGTCCTTGCAGTGACCTAGTTGAGAAGTGGGCCGTGGAGCAAGCACAGGGACTGCAACACTTGGCCTAATGCCCAGGGCTGTGCTTATGGGGTAAGCAGTCCGCTGCTCACAGCCTAGCATGAGGGGAATAGTCTGTCACTCAGACACCCTTAATGTATGCCATGTATGCAGTACTCCATGCACTTGTCCCCACAGCTGGTGATAAACTAATTCTGTAATGTGACATGACACATAATATATATTATATTATATATAATATATATCATGTTATATATATTATATAACAATATATTATTATGTGGTATGCCTGGTGCTGGAAGTGTTTCTGTGCCAGGGCATAGGATGTCCAGTTGCTATGGTAACATTCTGCCTAAGGAGGCTCTGTGCAAGTCTTATCACCTTCAACCATGACCTCAGGCACATAGCTCCCTGGGAATACAGTAATTTTCATGCTAGACAGGCATAATGTTTTATTACTTCTGAGCCTGCCCATTTAACAGTAACTTTAAACAATGGACCTTCTTCAGCACTACACAAAGCTCCTAACATTGCACATTGTAACTGTGGAAAAGCTCCATAGATGTTTCTAGTTTTGTAACTTTCCTGAATATAAAGACATATATAAATAATAATTGCTGGTATAAGTCTTGAGATCTGCTTCTCCATCAGAGAGCAATCTGCATATGCAGGTCTTTGTTTTTTAATCCCCTTTTGCCCCTTGACAGAACTATGAGTTTGGGTGAACCAGTCATGGCATATATAATCAGTGGCATTCCTATATGCCAATAGCAAACTCTCTGAAAAGGAAATTTAAAAATTAATCTCATTTATGATAGCTACAAAACACAACATACTTAGTGATAAATAAAACAAAAGATGTAAAAATCTCTTCAGTGAAAAGTATTCAAAAACAAATAAATAAAATGAGCCAGATGTGGTGGTACAGATCTGACAATCTCAGCTACTTAGAAGTTTGAGGCAGGAAGATTGCAAGTTCCAGGCTAGCTTTAGCACTTGAGCAAGATGCTGTTTCAAATATAAAAGAGTTGGGAATGTAGCTCATTTGTATGGCACTTGTCTAGCATGCATAATAGATTCAATTCCCAGTGCTGAAAAAAAGGAAAAAAAGAGAGATAGAGATAGAGAGATAGAGAAAGTGGGGGGGGGAGAGAGAGAGAGAGAGAGAGAGAGAGAGAGAGAGAGAGAGAGGAGAGAGAGAGAGAGGGAAAGAGAAGGAGGAAGAGGGGGAGGAGAAAGAGAAAGAAATTAAAGAGGACATACACAAACACACAAATGAAAAAATATTCTTTGTTTAGGAATTGAAAGAATTGATATTGTTAAAATGTTCATATTTTTCTAAAATACATTAATTATATCTCAGCAGGTTTTATAGTCTTACCTAGTTCTTCAACCAACTCCCAAATCTAAAATTCAAAGTCCCCACTAAAAGTCAATTACATGAGATATGGGTAAGACACAAAACCTGAGGCCAGTAGGTCTTCAGTTATGAACTTGTGTAACCAGACAAGTTATGTGCTTCCACAATACCAAAATGAGCCTGGCATAGGACACATATTTCCATTCCAAAGAGAAGAAATTGGAAAAACAAAAAAGGTACATGTTTTCCTGTAGTCCAAAATGTAGTGAGTTCAGTCCACAAGATCTAATGTTTTGAGAACAATTCTTTGTGACTTGATGCTCTCTGTGTTCTAGGTTCACTGGAATGGCAATGTCACCCCAAACTAGCTCTACAGGTTAGTTCAGGGGCTTTATGGAAAGTCTCCACCCCCAGACTTCTCTTGGTTTTGAATTATGTCTGTAGCTCCAGATGTTTTGTCCTTTGAAATGGATGGAGACATCTGTATCCCCATCCTATGTTTTCTTTGTAGTGGAGATAGTGTGATGTGGATACTGCCAAAGTTTGCTGCCTACACTCTTTAGAATGGTGACCACTATGACCTCAGCTGCACTGGGTTCACTTGAAGTGCACTTAGGGGATCCAAGAAGTATGGTAACAAAGTGAAGGTAGTGAAGACTGTGATGTTTTTTGGTGCTACACAGGGTGCAGCAGTCACTTGTGGCTTCTCCATTAAAACCATTCTGCTCCATGAGGCCCTTGCACTCTGGGTCTATGATGAGAATGTCATAACTGATTTCTGAATTTCCTTTAGGAGTTATTCCATTGTCCTGAAGGATAGCACAGGGGTTTATTGATACTGTTACCAAACCCTAATCTTATACTGCCTACAATACCCAGCTGAATTTCTATCTTCCCAAATATATTTATCTTACAAGCCTGGCTAATCTTATTTGGCCACATAATTAGTATTCTCTCTTGGGTTGTCTATCTCATTCTGGTTCTGTTTTACTTCAAAATTCTGTCTTTACTCATTACTCTTTTCTTGAATTTTACTGTAAATAGTGAAGGGAAGCCAAGCCACTCCTTTGATTAGAGATTTACTTAATCATATATTTAGTTTCATCTCTTGTAAGTTCTAATTTCCACAAAAATAGAATATAGAACAGTTCATCTGAGTTGTCACTTCATAATAAAGATCATATTTTGAATAATATCCAATATATTTTTGCTCATTTTCATCTGAGACCCAATCAGAATAGCCTTTACTGTCATATTCCTGCCAACATTATGTTCAGATTTACTTTTGTATTTACTAGGAATATTTAGTATTTCTTTACAACTCTCCTGTTTTGCTTTCTGGGATCTGGCCAGATATCCTTTAATAGTCCACTTAGAGCAATGTGTTTTTTTACCTAACATACACCTCACATTTCTTCCAACCTCTATCCATTAGTCATTTGCAAAGCCACATCCACAAATTTATGTAGTTGTTATAACAACACCCTAGTTCTGGTCTCAAAATCTTTATTGGGCAGAATTCTCTAGAAGAACAGAACTGACAGTGTTTCCCTGTCTTAATCTTGTACTGCCCGCATGACCTAACTGAATTTCTCTACTTTACCTAAACTTGCTTATCTTTTGGGGAAAGATGCCTGAAATCCAGACGTCCCTATTTAGGTAGAATAGCCAAAGATGTTTGGATCTAAGATGGCTTCCAGAGTGATAACCAAACAACTTATAATTTTATTATAATTCTCTCTGTTTATTATAATTCTCCAGTGCCACAACTATTGACAATTGCTATGATATACAGAACAAACAAACAAACAGAGCCCCATGAAAGAAGCAGAAAGAGGTTACCCCAAATTTCCAAGAATTTTCTATTCATTTCCAGGAAGGACATGAATATTCCTCCCCCCAATTAGTCTATCCTTCTTCCTTATTTCACACACACATCTATCTATCTATCTATCTATGTATATATATATACATAAATATATATATGTATATATATATATATATATATAATAGGTAAATACGATGTCTTTATTTTACTTTATGTTGTGTGAGGATCGAACCCAGTGCCTCACTCATGCTAGGTGTGCTCTCTACCTCTTAGCCATGACCCCAGTTCCCTCCTTGTTTCTTTTATCTTCTTTGTATAATCTCTTGACTCCTAAGGGTTAAGAAGTTTTCAGAAACTTATTTACCCCTTCTACTGTTTTGGCCAAGAACAAAAATCTCCTTTGCTGCCTAGTTGGCACTTAGTATTATTGGTCCCACAATTCCAAGAAGGAACAAGGATCCAGTTTGGGGTTATAATTTGATAACAAATTTGGTGCCAAGATGATATGTCATTTGATCAGCCATGCTCCAAGTTGGAGAACCATTTTTTTTAATAAATAATATAGATACACACCAAAAGTGAAGAAACAGGGGTTGATTTTTTTTCTGGTTTCTGATATCCAGTGTAAGTATGTTAAATTCCAGGTTGTATGGGCAATGACCAAACAGACTCCATTTTGCCCTGAGACTCCACATCATGTGCTTCTCCCATGGAAAGCCCCAACTCTGTACCCGTCAACATTTGCTTAGTATAGCATGTTTGGCAAAATAAAATGGAAATTCTTATACAATGTAAAACTGTTCTCTCTTTGGTCTTCATTTTTCTCGGATTATGTACCCTGTCAGAGATACATAATGTCTGGACATTAGTAACCATTCTTTAACTTGTACACAACTAGGGGTGTTTTGGCCCACTTCCTTTTCTGCTTATGATCTCATAATGTTTGTGTATGGTTTTGAATCATAGCAACAGACACTTATGATTTGATATGGTTTTGGACTATAAAAGTTGTACTCAAACCCCAGGAGGGTGTTGAAGGGTGTAGACTTGCAGCCTATTACTTGGCCTGCCAGCTGGTGGATTTGGACTGCCAGCTGGTGAATAAAGCTTTCTTTTCCTGCTTTAAGATTGACTCAGTGATTTATTGCAATCTTGCCTTAAGAAGAAGTAAGGCAAAGATGCTTGCCCCAAAAGACATAGACTGTCAAAGATGCCTGACCCTTGGGGTTGTGTACTTCTGGGAGGTTGAAACATATTGCTGCTATGAGACCAGCTCCTCATTTTTCAAGGTGCCATCTGGGAGATTAAAAGACATCACTGCAAACCCTAGGCACCTGGCAGTGGTGTGGGAGCCAGTGGCACTAGGAGAACCTTACTTCAACTTTTCTGACCTCAGGATCTGAGTTTGGCTTCATATATCTCTGGCTATCATTTAAAAAAAATATATTCAGGAAACTTTCTTGTAATCTATCTGTGCTAGTCATCTTTTGTCACTGTAATCAAAATATCCAAAAAGAACAACTTAGAAGAGAAAAAGTTTATTTTGGCTCATGGTTTCATAGGTCTCAGGTCACAGTCAGCTGACTCAATTGCTCTGGGTCTGTGATGAAACAGAACATCATGGATTAAGGTTATGGCAGTGGAAAGCTGTTCAGTTCATGGCAGCCAGGAAGGGAAGAGGCGGGGGGGGGGGGAGGGGGAGAGGGAGAGGGAGAGAGAGGGAGAGAGAGAGAGAGAGAGAGAGAGAGATTACAGCCAAGGACACAATGTCATTCCTGTCCCCCAGACAGCTGCTTCCTCCAGCCATGCCCCACTTGCCTACAATTACCATCAACAATCTTTTAAAATTATTAATCTAACAAATGGATTAACCCACTGAAAAGATTATAGCTCTCATAATCTAATAATTTGCACCCGTGAACATGGTTACATTCTCCATGATATGAGCGTACTGTGGGACACCCCATATCTAAATTATAACACTGTCTGATCTTCCAGATCAGCTTTTACTTTTCACTGTATTCCACAACTGGTCCATATACGTCAATATCATTCCTCCCCTTTTGCCCATTCTACTCTTTCTTGCTTCCCAGGCTCTATCTTTGTCCCTTTAATTAAGGATCTTAGTTCCTGAGGGGAACAATCTGGGAGACTATATTTGCCTGTGTGTGCTTGCTCTGACTGGAAAATAGTTCTCTGGTAAGGTTAATTTGTGCACACACCCATTGTGTTTATCCTCCTTGTGCATTCTTCTGGGTCAAATATTGGCTCATTCTCATCCTTGATAAAAGTTTGTGTTTAGAACTTTCTTCCTATTGTTTCCTCCCTCTCACTCTGGGAAAAATTTCTTCAGTCATACTATCTAGTATGGAATTTTAGCCCACAGATTCCAACTCAGAAATGCCCTTCTGCCTCCTTTCTTTTTATCATAAAGAGGTTAAGACAAAGATCCCTAGGATCTGAGAACTGCCTGCCCACATGTACAAGGTTTCATTCCAGGTGTTCAAGGCTAACTCAATGTAGATGAACCAATAAATGTATATGTCACTGTTTTAGTCAGATTTTTCACTGCTGTGACTTAAAGACCCAAGAAGAACAATTATAGGGGAGAAAGAGTTTAGTTTGGGGCTCACAATTTCATCCAAAAGTTTATTTAGGATCTCAATCTATAGACAGTAGGCTCCATTCTGCAGGGCTCAGGTGAGGCCGAACATCATGGTTTCAGAGGTCTCAGGTCACAGTCAGCTGACTCAATGGTGGAGAGAAGCAGCTCACACAATGATCAGAAAGGTGAGAGGGAGGGAGGAAGGGCGAGACAGAAACTCTACTTGCCAGATACCAAATGTATATACCTCAAAGACATGCCCCCTATGACCCACTTCCTTCAACCACACCCTACCTGCCTGCAGTTCTCACTTAGTTAATCCCATCACATGATTGATTTACTGATAGTGTTAAGGCTTTTATAACCAGATCATTTCTTCTTTAAACCTTCCTGCATTCTGTCACTCATGAGTTTTGGGGGACAGCTCACATTCAAACCATAACATTCACATATATAGAATCAAGGATAACAATCATGATTGGGCTGGGGTTGTGGCTCAGTGGTAGAGCACTTGCCTAGCATGTGTGATGCACTGGGTTTGATTCTCAGCACCAGATACAAATAAATAAAAATGAAGTCCATTGACAATTAAAAAATGTTAAAAATTACATGATCATCTCAACAGATGCAGAAAAATCCTTTGACAAAATTCAAAATGCCTTCATAATAAAACATGAGTAAACTGGGTTTAGAAGGATTATGTTTCAACATAATGAAGTCTACATAGAAAAAAGTCTATAGTCTGTATCTTACTGTTTGGGGAAAAACTGCAAACATTTCTTTTAAATAAGAAATGAGATAAGAGTGTCTACTCTCACCACTCTTATTCATTGTAGTGAGAGAAAGAAGTGAAAGGGATGCAAATAAGACATTTGGCATTTGTTTTTTAGGGATTGGCTAGCTTCAGTTAGCATAATCTGCTCTAATGCCATTTATTTTCCTGCAAATGCCATGATTTTGTCATTTTTAGTGCTGCGTAATACTCCATTGTGTATAAATGCCACATTTTCTTATCCATTCATCTATTGAAGGGCATTTAGGTTGGTTCCACAGTCTAGCTATTGTGAATTGTGCTGCTAGGATAGGAAAGGTAGCAGAATACAACAGTCACTAGAATGGCAATATGTAAAAACGTGGATGTGTAACTGATGTGATTCTGCAATCTGTATATGGGGTAAAAATGGGAGTTCATAACCCACTTGAATCAAATGTATGAAATATGAAATGTCAAGAGCTTTGTAATGTTTTGAACAACCAATTAAAACAACAACAACAACAACAACAACAACAACAAAAAGAAAGGGATACAAATAGAAAAGGAGGAAGTCAAGTTATTCCTGTTTGTAGATGATATAATACCATGCCTAGAAAACTCTAAAAAGTCTCTTAGAACTGATAAATAAATTTAGCAAAGTAAGCAGGATACAAAATTCACATAAAAACGAGCAGTTTTCCAATATACCAATAATGACCCTGTTGGCATAACTAAAGCAATCTTCCTTTCCCCATCCCCACTTTATGAATACTGTTCTTATTCTCAAGAGATGGAGTCGTGCTGGTTTCTGTTCTCTTCTCTGTTCTCAAGAAACAGTACCTTGCCTTCCACAAGATCAGGTGATGTTTGCTATGCCAATAGAAAGGGCTAAACTCACCCATAACCAGCAGCCATGATTCTGGCCTATAAAAGGTGTGCTGTGTGATCAGTCCTGTGCCACTTTTCTTTCAGACCTTGCTGAGAAAGAAATCAGGAAAAGAGTCCCATTCACATATCCTCAAAAAATAAAAACAAAATACCTAGGAGTAGAGATAACCAAGGAGGTTAAAGAACTCTATAAATATAACACTGAAGAATGAAATTGAAGGAGATGGAAAGACTTATATTCATGGATCAGCAGAATTAATATTGTTTAAGTGATCATACCACCTAAAGCTATCTACACATTCAATGCAATCCCCATCAAAATACCAATGACATTCCTCAAAGAATTAGAAAAACCTTAAAAGTCTTATGTAAGCACCAAAACAATTTGAATAGCCGAAGAAATCCTGAGAAAAAAGAATAATGTGGAAGGAATCATAATACCTAATTTCAAAATATACTATAAAGCCATTGTAAGAAAAAAGCATGGCACTGGCATAAAAATCAACACAGACCAGTGGAATAGTACAGACAACCCATGCATCTGTAGCCATTTATTTATTGCCAAAATTGTGAAAATCATATATTGGTGAATATACAGCCTCTTTTTTGGTACCAGGGACTGAACCCAGGGTTTCTTAACCATTCAGCAATATCCCAGCCCTTCTTATTTTTTTTTTTAAATTTTGAGACATGGTCTTGCTAAGTTACATGGGCCTCCCTAAATTGTTGAGGCTGCCCTCGAACTTGAGATCCTCCTGCCTTAGTCCCTCAAGCTGCTGGGATTACAGGCATGTGCCATCATGCCCAGAAAAGACAGCCTATCAAAGAAAACTGTGCTGGGATATCTGGACATCCAGTGGTAAAATATCGCAATTAGATCCCTATCTCTAATCCTCTATAAAAATCCACTCAAAATGAAAAACCTCAATTCAAGACCTGAAAGTACATACCTACCAGAGGAAAGAAAGCATACAGAACACTTCAAGATATTAATATAGGGCTGGGGATGTGGCTCAAGTGGTAGCGCGCTCGCCTGGCATGCGTGCAGCCCGGGTTCGATCCTCAGCACCACATGCCAACAAAGATGTTGTGTCCGCCGAGAACTAAAAAATAAATATTAAAAAATTCTCTCTCTCTCTCTCTCTCTCTCTCTCCTCTCTCACTCTCTTTAAAAAAGATATTAATATAGGCAATAATTATATTAATAAGATTCCAATTGATCAGGAATTAATAGCAAGAATTGACAAATAGGATTATATCAAATTAAAAAGAAAATGCTCAACGAAGGCAACAACCAACAGAGTGAAGACACAGCCTATAAAATGGGAGAAAATCTTTGCCAGTTATTCATCTGAGAGAATACTCACATCCAGAATACATAAAGAATTCAAAAATCCAACACCAAATGAACAATAATCCAGTCAATACATGGGCATATGAGCTATCAGACACTGCTCAAAAGACGAATTATAAATGGCCAATGAATATGTGCAACATCATTAGCCATCAGGGAAACGCAAATTAAAACTACATTGAGATTTCATCTCACCCTAGTCAGAATGCTGGTGAGGATGTGGGGATAAAGGAATACTTACACAGTGTTCACAAAGCTATAAATTAGTACAGTCATGGAAAAAGTATGGTGGTTCCTCAAAAAAGAAAAAATAGAACATATGACCTAGGTATACCCCTTCTATATCAAGGGTATTTCTTTGAAATACAAAAAGAATCAGGATAAAAAAGAGATGCCTGTAAATTCTTTTTTTTGTATGTGCTATTCACAAGAGGCAAGTTATGGAACCAACCTAGATATATGCCCACCAATGAGTGGATAAATAATATGCAGTATAAATACAGAATGGAATATCACTCTTTAATGAAGAAGAAAATCATGCCATTTTCAGGAAAATGAATGGAACTGGAATAATCATATTAAGAGAAATAAGGCAGACTCCCAAAGACAAGTATCATGTGTTTTTTTCTCATATGTGGAAACTAATAAAAAAGAAATGACCTGGAAGAAGGAGAGGAACTTTTATGGAAAAGGAAGGGGACAAAGGGGAGGCAGGCAGGAAGAGATTGTAGGGTGTGTGTGGCCACTTCTGAGCTATAGAGCTTCTTCTCTCAGCCTTGAGCCAAGGAGATTTTGGGCTGGTTGCACACTATTTGGTGGTTCCTCCCACTTGATGGATTGCATGATGCATGTTTCTTCTACCTTCCCTGGGCCAAGACGTGCTTTCTCATAGCCCTGGAACTGAGCGTTACCCATAGGGGCTTGGATAGCCCACACCCTGCCTTATTTGGTGAAGAACATTCTATGGAATAAATAAATTCCCTTTAAAGGAAAGGCAGGGTCTTGGGCTCTCTCTCTCCCTCCCCTTCCAGTGTCGAAGCAGGATGCTTAAGTTCACAGAGCCATTCTGCCCTCGATTTAAGAATTATTTCTGTGTTGTGTCATTTTTCGTTGTATCTCTCAGCCAGCACATTTCATGGAGGGAAACCCAAAATTCATAGCTCGAGTGGATGTGGGTGAGTGGTATAAGAATTGGCAGTAGGAAGGGTGAATACAATAAGAACATGTTGTAAGCATGTATAAAAATGTCTCAAGCAAATCCACCAATTTGTACAATTACTATGTACTAATTTAATTAATGAATGAATTAACATCTCTAAGGTAAATTGTTTCAGAATTCCTAGGAATATTTTTGACTGGAGTTCCTGTATCCACTTCACTTTTGGCAGGTATTTTTCTTTATCTATCTAGGTCTCTCTCTCTCTCTCTCTTCAAAGCAAGAGTATCAAATTATTTTATTATAAAATTTAACACCATTTACACCATAATTCACTTTTCTAAAAAACACAAACACAAGAAAAGAACAAATGCATCCAAGGCTCACCAGCCCTTGGAGGACAGAAGAAGCCCTGGACAGGGAACCTGCAAACATTTTTCCTTATACCTGATGTCTCCGCGTCCTTGTTCACTCTAGGCTTCCACCTTCTGTCAACTCTGACAAGGGGAGGAAACTAGCTAGAAAAGTCACGGACAAGAAGGTCACAACCACCTTTAAGGCTATCTAATGCTAAGCCTTCTACATAATTAGTCTGGAACTTTGAGAAAGATATTGGATGAGTACTGTCAAAAACCTACTCCCCACTGTTTTACTGTCATTATTCTCTGAATTATCTTTGGGACTGATTATGTTCTTTCATGGTAGCTTCTGTTTATCCCAGAGCGCAAACCCTAAAATCCATGTGCAGTCTCCATATTCAAGTATAAAGTTGCTTGAGAACCACCCCGTAGCTGTAGTGTTCATACTCTGTAGTGCGTACTGGGTGTCACACCCTTGGACAAGTAGGTCCAGTGGCAGCCCAACACAGGGGACACACACAGTGTTCCCACTGCCAAACTTGTTCCTGTTCTGTCTGGACACTGCCCCACAGCCAAGGTAGAAATCTTGAGTTCAGTGGCCTCCCCAGCCGAATGAAGTCATGCTGTCTTGGATCAGGGATCCATTTCTTCACCATTAATTAAATGGAGTTTTCAAAAGGTGCCAGGAATATTCTTAGGAATATGTCTTGGGATGGGGCTGGCAGGTCCTGGCTCTCTGACTCAGGATGGGGTGCTGGCACAGATTCTTTTTTCTGGGCAGCCAGGAATTCATGAATCGCTCCTTCAATCTGTGGCCTGAAGAGGTGGTTAGTTTTGGATCCACCACCTGAGCAATAATCCTGTCTACTGCTGCTTCTAGCATCCCCTACAGAACCAGGCTCTGCCTCAGCCCATTTTGGAACTGGTTCTTGTTGATTGCAGGATTCCATTCCTGCTTGTCCAGATGTGTCCACACGAAATTATCCACTTTTGCCTCAAGTTTTGGTAAGGTGGTTTGGAGTCCACGTAGCCAGGCAGTTGCTGCAAAAGCTGTCAAACAGGCCACAGCTCATGAGCGGCTCCATAATGAGCATTGCTGGGTGGCAGCGAGAGGAGGTTGCTAGGGCCGCCCCCACTGACCTGTGCAGCTCCTGCTCTGGGACTGGGGGTCTGCGTTGTGCGCATTGTGGGCAGGAGGCAGAGAGGCCCACAGAGGCAGCGGCGACAGCGATGTCACTGGAGATGGCAGCGATGGTAATTGAGCTCATTAACATGTTATGGTGTTTTGGGTGAATTTGCTTTGGGTTCCTCGTGCTTATTTGACTGGCATGCTTGAGCTAAAATACTTCTTGGGAGCTTCTTTAAAATAATTCTTCAACTGAAATTGCAAAATTAGCTTGTAAAAGTTTTTAGCCCTTTACCTACCTATTTCTCTCTCCCTTCTGCTTTTTTTTTCTATTCACTGAGGAAAATGGGTGGGGACGTTGAATATTCCTAAATTGGTTTCTTACATGATAAACTAGAGGCCTTGAGTAACAACAGCAACAACAACAACAACAACAACAATAAAATATGTATGAACGTCTGTCTGGATATATATAAATTTTGATGCAATGGGAAATATTTTGAAATTTAAAGGATGTTCTTTCTATAACCCCCAAACCTGTAACAAATCAAAACAGGAAAGAAAGCTCAAGAGAGGCATCCCAAGAATGGGTGGGTATAGGAAGTGTCATTTGCCTTATTCACTGAAGGGTTATATTTGATTAGAAAGTATGTAAGATTAAAAAGATTTACCAACTCGGTAGTTGTCCAAAGTATGACCTTCTGACTCATCCATGACAGGCATGAAATTTTTCTTCTTCATAGGGGCCACCCCAAATAGGCCATTTTCTCAGCTCCTTCACACCAGAAATTCCCAAGGGAGGTGTCACCTCTATCCAGGACAGTTCAAAGCAATGATTAATTCCCTGCTTTCCTCTCCTCCTTGGGTTAACTTTTAAAATAGAGAAAGGCATGATCTCAGGGTTGCCCAACTGAAAGGTTAATAAAATAGGTACTTGTCACTCCGTTTTTCTATATGCTTAACAAAACACTGTTGAAATCTTAAGAACTGTTTGCTAATCTTGTTCTCAGAATGTGCTGTCCCCAACTGTGAACTGTTTGTTAATCTTGTTCCCAGAATGAGCTGTCCCCAACTGCCAAACTACAAAATGTAACTTCTCTCCCTGCCCTCTCCAAGGAAAGTATATAAGCTCTGCTTAAGCTGTTCTCAGAGCTCTATCTCTCTTTTCTCTAGTGAGCTCTGAGCCTCAGCATGCTGGTCCGTAAATAAATCCTTTTGCTGTTGCATGAGGCAGTCTCTTGGTGGTCTCTTCTTCCGACGTTTCGCCGGTCCCTTACACAACAAGCCTCCCCTTTCAACCTAGTGGCTTTCACTGGGCTTTTGCTCATGTAGCCCAATTAATGGTGCTTTCTGTTACATTCCACACCTTTGAAATGAGTCATACCATTGCAAGTCTAAGCCACAAATATCCAAGTCACAGTGGGATCTCATCTAAGTGCTTCAGAGCAGCAGTTGAAGTGATTGAGCAACATGATCTGTGCTGAGCCAGCCACAGGCACCAACTGATCCACTAGTTCAGGCCATGGGGATCATAGACTAGACCCACCTTGAAATCCACACATACTAGTCTTGTTAAACTGATACCGAGTCCCTCAATAACTCTCAGACCACACATTGTCTTTCCAATTAAGCCTTTATTGCTGGCCAGTGGCAGACACTCTACTCTCTAAAAGTAAGATAATCAGAGTGGCGCACCATCTTCAGTTTGGCCTCATATTTAAGCCAAAAAACCACAAAAGGGACATTAGGGGGTTTAGCCAATGCAAGAAAACCAAGTTACAGAAGTGGGAGATTGCAGTCAGGTGGCAGGAGGCTTAGCAAATCAGAATAAGCCCAGTTACCCTAGTTACAGAATCAAGAGCCCAATTACCCCTAGTAACAGAAACAGGAGATTGTGCGTTTCCACAACAAAAGGAAAAACAACTTGCCTCAGTCATGACCTTTCTAGTTGGAATGGCTGTTTCACAAAATGGAGTTACTAAACAACATGAAGTCACTATAGTCAAGACTTCTGTCTCATCACAGTCTCAATCCCCATCAGAAAGGCGGATCTGCTCATTTTAAGCGGAGTGTTTTCAGCTTCCCTCCACATTGCACACTGGACTTCCCACTGCATAGAATTCTTAGCAGACTTGGGCCAAACTCACTTCATTTGGGGTGGGAGCCCATTGATCAGTGAAAAGAGGAGGCCATTCAATCTTGAGATACAAAATTTCAGGGGCGTCTGATCCACCAAGAAGTAAGCTTAGATGATGGGACTCTAAATAAAGAGGGCTTCCTTGTCAGGAACAGTGAATGAATCATTGCTTTGAACTGTCCTGGAGAGTGGTGACACCTCCCTTGGGAATTTCTGGTGTGAAGGTGCTGAGAAAATGGCCTATTTGGGGTGGCCCCTATGAAGAGAAAAAATTCCATGCCTGTCATGGAGCTTTTCAGTTTAATAGCGTGGAAAATAAATACCAGGAGTAATAAATGGGACAGCATCAAATTTAAAAAGTTCTGCACAACAAAAAACAAAAACAAAACAAAAAACCAAAACCAACCCAAAACAAACAAATAAAACCCCCAAACCAAAAACCAAACCAAAAACAACAACAACAACAGCACCACCACAGAAGTGTGAAGAGAGAACTCACAGAATGGTGGAAAAGTCTTTTCCAATCACTCTTTTGACAGGAGACTAATATCTATGATATAAAAAGACCTAAAAAAATGCAACTGAAACCATACAACCCATCAATAAATGGTTAAACTAAATAGACAATTTGCAATAGAAGAAATACAAATAAATGGTCAACAAATAAATGAAAAATTTTCAATACCTGTAGCAATCAGGGAAATGTATATCAAAAGTACACTGAAATTTCATCTTATTCCAGTTAGAATAGCAATCATTAAGATTACAAGAAATAATACTATTGAGGATGCAGAGAAAAAGGAAAACTATGCACTCTTGATGGAACTTTAAATTAGTACAAGCATTGTGAATGTTCCTCAAAAGACTAGGAATGGAACCACCATATGATCAGCTATACTACTTGATATTTATCCAGAAGAAGTAAAGTTAGCAGATTATAGTGATACTTGAATACTCATGTTTTAGCAGCATAACTCACAAAAGCTTGGGATTGAGGCACAGTCCCCTCCACCACAGAAAAGATATTCATATATGATTTTCATTTCAGACAAAGGTGGAATTTCAAAATTAATTTCAGTTGATGTCGACTTACTGAGCTAACTACTCTTGGACATGCTAGTCAAGTCCAAAAATTCTTTCAGGAAGCATAGAGAGAAGTAAATGTGAAATGTGGAAACAAAGGTCTCAGAGATGTCCAGCTGGAGAAAATACCACTTAAGCATCAACTTCTGCGCATTGCTAACAAATAAACAAGCACAGTTATTTCAGTAATAGTCTAGATGTTCTTCCTGTTGACTCTCTTGTGGGAAGTCATTCCCGCACGTGATTGGGCACCTCCTGGATTGGGTGTGAGGTGTTCTGGCCAAACTGTGTCGGAGCTATCCTCGCCCTCTCCAGGTGTGAGAGCCTGTCCGTGTGGGGGTGTGACTGACCACTGACCCTGAGGCCAATCACTGACACTGACCTTGGAATGCTGCCCCCCTCGACCTTCATTGGATGGAATTTTCCCCTGAATTTCTTGTTCCCCAATAAAAGGCTACTCCCTGGCGTGCTCTCTCTCTCTCTCCTGCTAGCCCTGAGTAAGCCTTGCTGCCCCACTGGGTGGTTTGAGGTGAGAGCCAGAGAGGTGAGAGCCATCTCGGACCTGGTCATAGAAAAAGGTAATTGAGTCTGTGTGTTTTATTTTGATCTCACTAGTTAACTTCTATGCCACGAACCTCTTTAATGAAACCAGTGTGCTGGTTGCCTGGTGGAATTGGCGCCTAACGAGGGGGCATTCTAGCTTAATTAGATTGAGTGGGAGTGGCTATAAAGATAAAGGAATTGGTGACAATTTTGGATCACAAAAGTACCTGGAGGTACTGAAGGAATGAGATGTTAAATTAATTAAAATGGGAAATTCAACTTCTACAGATAAGGAGATGTATCTGACTATTCTAGACACCATAATAATCAGAAAGGAAAACAGATAAAGAAAACTCAGTTATTATAATTCTTAAAGGTTGTAGGCAAGTTTTGCCCTTGGTTTTGTGAACAAGAATCCCCAAATTTACTTACTTGGGAGAAACTAGGGAGGAAATTACAAAAAGTTTGTCTTTCTAATGAATTACCTGGAGGCATAGAAAATATACAGAAATCTTGGACAGCTCTGGAAATTTATCTTTTTGAATATATGGGACAGAGTTGGTGGCCCCACGAAGATCTATTGAAAGGCATTCAGAGAGCTATTAGGTCTATTCAAATGGAAAATCCGCCTGAGGCTTAGTTAATTTCTTTTCCCTTGAGCCGTTTAAAAACAAAAGCCCTAGGGGCTAAACTGAAAGTTAGGAATGTGACCTTAAACTTGCATGATCAGGCTAGCCTGCAGGGAGATTACAGAGAGGAAAATCATAGAGAAGAAACCTCCGCAGTCATAGAAGGTCCTCTGGAAGAGATAGACGATCCTCCCGGAGAGGAAAATCCGGAAGAGATTCTTAGAGAGGCACAGAGTCCTTCTCCACCACGTGGCTTAGAAGCCCAATTTCAAAATGGTGACAGCAGAGATTCTACCCACGAGTCCCAGTCTGAGGGAGAAGAATCAGACATTGAAATTCAGGACTTACAGAGAAATTTTAACAGGCTGCGTTTAACACCCCTTACCCAGGCTATTAGAATTCGGCCATTATCTGCTAAAAGGACAAAATTTAGTGGGTACTCTGAATTAACAATGACTTTTCTTACCCCGTTCCAGCGAGGTATTAAGAAGGCACAGGAAGCAGGGGAAGATATTAGCAGTTTTCAACTTTTCCCAGTTTTTGAACAAGTTAATGAACAGGACCAGAGAGTTCAAGTTCATGCTGTAATCCCATTTAAAACTATTAAAGAATTGAAAAGTGCTTGTGAGATGTATGGTCCAAATACGCCTTTTGTACAGAACTTAATTGATAATATTTCCTCACAATCACTCCCACCTAGTGATTGGATTTCATTAGCCAGATCTTGTTTGAGTGAAGGGGATTTCTTACTTTGGCATTCCTATTGGTCTGATTTTTGTACTGAACAAGCAGAAAAAAATAGAAAACACAATTTACAGACCCCAATAGAGATGTTTTTAGGAACGGGTGTATTTGCTGATTTGGAAAGACAGTTAAATTATGAATTTGTGGTGTATGATCAGATAAGTGACTGTGCTAAACGTGCCTGGAAACAAATAGTCTCCAAGGACCAGTCCAATTTAGTTCTTACCAGAGTCCAGCAGGGTGCGAGTGAACCGTATTCAGATTTTGTAGCTCGAATGTATCAGACAGCAAATAGGTCTATCGGAGACCCGGAAGCGTGCAAGTTTATTGATAAGCAATTGGCGTTTGAAAATGCAAATAAATATTGTCAGGATGTTCTTGGACCACACTGTAAAAAAGGAACAGTTTCTGAGTTTATCCGCTTGTGTTCTGAGATAGATTCCACTCATTTGCAGACAGTAACCTTAGCTGCGGCACTGAAAGAAACCCTAAAGTCACAGGAATTAGTATGGAAACCCCAAGAAAGATCCTATCTCTGCAGGAGAAATAATCATTTTGCGTGCGAATGTCACATGCGAAATTTTAAGTTCAGGGCTCCATCTACTGTTGATATTAGATATTGCAGGACTCAACCCCACGTGGCGGATTAAGATGGCGTGGATCAGCCCGCCTTCTCGCTGTCATTTCCTCCTAGCAGGAGAACAAAAAACTTCCAGTGGGCCCCTCCCTGGGCCGAGCAAAAATACGGAGAATTCAAGGAGGGGTCGCACAGTGTGACGTCAGTGGCGCCGACCAGGACGGCGGGCAATTTTTACTGGAACGTAGATCACAGACAGTTTCCTTAGGACCCTCAATGACAATTGAATTGAATCCTGAATCAGGGCCAAAACAAATCCCTACTAGGATTTTTGGGTCGCTTCCTGATAATACTATAGGTTTAATTTTGGGACCTAATAATTTAAAAGGAGCCATTGAGGTAATACCTGGTGTGATAGATTCAAATTTTAAAGGACAATTAAATGTTACTGTAAGGTCTGATTATGCCCTAAGGCTTACTCCAAAGGACGCATTTGCCCAATTGATTTTATTGCCCTGTGATTCGGATAAACACCTGAAAGTAAATTCAGTTTCTAAACCGCCAGACAGAGTGTACTGGTCGAAATTAGTTCGACAAGAACGCCCTTTATTGGAACATAAAATTCATCATAAAAATTTCAAAGGAATTCTTGATACAGGGGCTTAAATTTCTGTCTTTTCTAGTAGATTCTGGCCTAGGAATTGGCCCTTACATGTAGCACCAGCTAACCTAGAGGTAATTGGACAAATTTCACAGCCTGCTCAAAGTGAAAATTATCTCCCTTGGGAAGATTCTGATGGGAACAGTGGAGTTTTTAAAACTTATGTGTTAGAGTCTTTACCAGCAAACCTATGGGGAAGGGATATTTTAGCAAAAATGGGATTGTTATTAGTTACTCCAAATTCTGTAAGGTCAATTGAGGAAGCTAATCAGAGGTATTTTCTTGGAGATGATAAAGAGACCTTTCAGGGAGAGTATCTGTTTACAAACCAGTTTCCACGACAAAGATTAGTAAATGCTCCAAGCCAAAATTTTTACTAGGGGCCCTGAATGTTTCCCCCGATCCTAAAGAAAGCTGAAAAAATTAACTGGCTCACAGAGGAGCCTCTATGGATTTCTCAGTGGCCCATCTCAGGGGAAAAACTTAAAATAATTCATAGGTTAGTTGAGGAATAACTTCAGTCTGGTCATATAGAACCAACACACAGTCCTTGGAACACACCTATTTTTGTTATTAAGAAAAGTCAAGAAATTGGAGATTTCTACAGGATTTAAGGGCGATAAATCATGCAATTCAGCCTATGGGATCATTACAGCCAGGACTTCCTTCCCCCACAGCCATCCCTTTAAACTATATCTTGATGGTAATAGATTTAAAAGATTGTTTTTTCTCTATAAGGTTACATCCTAGAGATTGTGAAAAATTTGCCTTCACTGTCCCAGCAATTAATTTTAAGGAACATGTTAAAAGATATTGCTGGGAAAGTACTCCCCCAGGGAATGCGTAATAGTCCTAAATTATGCCAAAAATATGTAGATCAGGCGATAGATCCTATAAGAAATAGCTTTCCTGATGCGTATATTATTCATTTTATGGATGATATATTATTGGCTCATGCTAATCCAGAGGTACTTTCAGAAATTTTTACTCAGTTAGAGGCTTCACTTACAGCAATGGGTTTATGCATTGCTCCTCAAAAAATTCAAAAGATGCCTCCCTTTCAATATCTAGGTCAGATAATTCAAGGACACACAATCTGTCCTCAAAATCTTCAGATAAGAGTTAAGGAGTTACATACCCTTAATGATTTTCAAAAGCTATTAGGAGATATTAATTGGCTGAGGCTATTCTTAAAACTAACTACTTCTGAGTTAAGTCCTTTATTTTAGATATTACAAGGAAATCCTTCTCCAATCTCTCCATGTCAGCTGACCTTAGAGGCTAGAACAGCCTTAAAAAGTGCCGCAGTCTGGCTGGGCACAAAATCACGAGCCACTCAAGCAGGAACAAACTTTATTTTTGAAACTACCGCCAATGCCCTGTATGCTCCTGGGACGATTGCCGACTGACCCACGTGGCGTTCTCCCAGACACCAACAGGAAGTCCCTCCTCCGGAATTCCCTCCTACTTCAGTCCCCCAACCAATGGGAACTCTCCAGGAGTCCCATAGCAGGCCGAGGTGGACAGTAGGAGTCCAATATCCATATGAATGCAGATCTTAACATAATCACATCATCTCAATGGCTTGCTGGTGTCACCTTTCAACCAAAAATGCCATGCATTATATTACTTGGCTGTGGCTCTTAGCATCTCTCCCCTTCTGTTTAATTAAGCAACAAGCAATATGGCTAGGGACCGGGCCTGTTAGGTTTGTCCAATTCAACATATGGTTCTTACCTGTCATCGGATGAACTGACCTCTAGGTGTCAGCCTCCTGTCTTAGGTTGATACCACTGCAATTGGATCATACCCGTCACTGACTACTGGTCCAGAATATAGCCATACTTGTGGATAGGCCTATGCACCAGTGTGGGGGGGGTGAGGTTCTTTGCCTCACCTCTTTTGGCCCCCAAATTTGGCCTTGTGCTGGTGGGGGGGTGAGGTTCTTTGCCTCACCTCTGTTGGCCCCCAAATTAGACCATCACTAGTAGAAGGGAGGAGGATATAGAAATGCCACGACACCAAGCCAATTGACAGCTCCTTAGGAAAAATTGTATCACTGGTGACACATCAGCAAAGATACGCCAGCACTACCATCATTCACTGCATCAACAGATAGATCACAATGCATACAAGTGACACATAGTCCTGGCAAGATCTGCAAGCAGTTCAAAGCAGAGGAATCTATCAATATGTCCATTTCCTCCCCAAATAAATCGACTCCTTGAATGAGCATTACTTGTTGAGTTATTCATTGATGCATCAGTTTATACAGTTTGTTGGGATAACTATCGAAGAAACTGTAGTTTGGTTTCATCTTTGTCTTTACTGGCACTGGTATGAAGATAGGAATTCTGACAATGATGCTAAAAAATTATGTAACATTCCAACAGGTACTAAGAAAACAATTTTTTGAACAATTTACATTTTCCTGAACAGAATTTTTAAATATAGTGAAAAGGAAAGGTGAAAGTAAACAAACAGATCTGTTAACCTGCTTATTTGTACACATATTAAAAAATTTCTCAACAGCTGTTTACCCAATTTAACTTAAACCATAAAAATCACGTGAATAATAAAAAAAATTCGGATCCATTTATTCATGAGCACTCCTCATACATGATATATGGACATACGCACATGCAGACATACAACACAAAACAGAAGTGTGCACACATAACATACAACACATAAAACAATTGTAAAGGCCTTGTAGCTTTACCTAGGTGAAATCTCCATTGCAATGTTTAAAAACTCAACAGTCAAAAAATAAAACTGATCAGAAAAACATTAACCTAGGTCTGTATGAGCTCAAAAATAAAATAGAACTTTATGATGTGGGAAAAAGCAATAATAAAATAGATATTAAAAAAAGCATCCTGGTTAATCACTGTCACAGTTGTAAGAATAGCCAAGCTGGAGTTCTGGATATCAGCTGTTACGGATTTGAGTCTTTTTGGTCTGTAGAAATTGTTTTGATTAGTCTCTCTGGAATCCAAATCAGCTGCTATCCTCCCTGTGGAAACACACAAACAGAACCCTGACTCCAGAAAATCACTGGGTCAGGACCTTTCCATTGTCCTGTTAGAATATCCTTCCAAAGTACCTTAGGCTTATGTACATTTTTTGGATACAAATGTCTTTCCGCAGCACTAAGTCCTGATGAATCCAAATTCAAAAAGTTTAGAGTAAAAAGGGTTATTTTAAGTTTGTCTTTGGGGGATATATACCCCTTTCCAATTCCCTCCTTTTGTTTTAATAAGTACATTTTAATAGTTTGATGAGCTCTTTCATCTATGCCTTGTCCCTGTGGATTGTATGGAATTCCTGTTATGTGAGTAATGCCAAATGATGAGCAAAATTGTTTAAAAGAGGTAGAAGTATAACCAGGACCATTATCTGTTTTTAACTGTTTTGGAATGCCCACAGTGGCAAAATTTTGTAAGCAATGAGCTCTAACATCTTTAGTTTTTTTCTCCGGCATGAAGGGAGCCCATCAAAAATCCAGAAGAAGTATCAACTGTAACATGCAAATATTTTAATTTTCCAAATTCTGGCAAGTGTGTGATGTCCATCTGCCAAATACGGTTAGGTATCAATCCTCTAGGATTGACTCCAAGACTAACTTGTGGTAAAAATGTCACACAATTTTGACATTGTTTTATTATATGTCTGGCTAGTTCTTTAGTTATTTTTAAAACGCTTTTGTAAAGTATTAGCATTGACATGGAATCTTTTATGAAAATTTGTAGCTTCTTCTAGCATAGAAAAAATATGTATGTCATGTATAGTTTTATCTGCTAAATCATTGCCCAAACTAAGGGCTCCAGGCAAACCTGTATGTGCCCTGATATGTCCTATAAGGAATGGATCTTTTCTGTCCCAGATTAGACTTTGTATAGTGGAAAACAAAGAAAAATTAGTAGAGGAAGGGGAGATTCTACCATCATCTTCAAGGGATACTATAGCATTAACTATATACTGACTATCAGAAAATAAATTAAATACAGAATCTTTAAACATCACAAAAGTTTGTAATACTGCATTAAGCTCTACCTTTTGAGCTGATTGTTTGGGTACTAAAAATGTAAAAGTTTGATCAGGTGTAACTATTGCTGCTGCACCATTATTTGACCCATCAGTGAATATATTTGGAGCATTCATGATAGGTGTTTTTCTTGTCATTTTTGGAAAAACTACAGGATGCAAAGACCAAAAAGACAGCAAAAGATTAGATGGTAAGTGATTATCAAATGAAACATTAGATTTACACATGATTATTGTCCTAGTATTTAACTCATTAGCTAACTCATCAATTTGATCCATAGTATATGGAGTAATAATTTTATTGGGAGAAATTCCAAACACTGCCTTTGCTGCTTTTATTCCTTTGAGTATTAATTGTCCTACAGCCTCAGGATACCTAGTAAGAATAGTGTTAGGAGAATAAGATAAATGTATCCACAATAATGGACCTTCTTGCCAAAATACTCCTGAAGGAATATTTTTTGTTGGTAGTACAATAAATAATAAAGGCAAACTTATATCAATTCTATCCAAATGCATATTTTCCATATATGTTTCAATGATTTTTAATGCTTTTCTTGCTTCAGGCGTTAACATGCGGGGTGAATTTGGATCTGATGGACCTTTTAGGATATCAAATGAAGGTCCTAGCTTTTCTGTTGGTATGCCTAAATAAGGCCTTATCCAATTTATGTCTCCCAATAACTTTTGAAAGTTGTTAAGTGATTTGAGTTGATCTACTCGTATTTGAATTTTTGGTGGATGGACCATGGTTGAGGATAATAGAAATCCTAAATAATTAATTGGAAGATTTAATTGTACTTTATCTATTGCTATCTCTAGATTATAATTTTTTAATAAGTTTGTAAGTGTGGCATAACATTCTAGCAATGTGTTTTTATCTTTATATGCCAATAACACATCATCCATATAGTGAAATATTTGTAGTTCAGGATTTTGATTTCTAAGTGGCTGGATTGCTTTGTTAACATAAATTTGACACATAGTTGGACTATTAGCCATCCCTTGAGGGAGTACTTTCCATTCATATCTCTGATCAGGACCTTCATGATTTAGTGCAGTGATAGTAAATGCAAAATGTGGACTATCTTCAGGATGAATTGGAATTGAAAAAAAAACAATATTTAATATCTATAGCTTAAACATACCAGGTTTTTGGTAAAGCAGACAATTGGGGAACCCCTGATTGAGCGGGTCCCATAATAACCATCTCATTATTAATGGCTCTTAAATCTTGCAATAATCTCCATTTACCAGGTTTCTTTTTAATGACAAAAATGGGATTATTGGAGGGGAGGGGGGGATAGTAGAGGATAGGAAAGGTAGTAGAATACAACAGTTACTAATAGGGCATTATGTAAAATTGTGGATGTGTAACCGATGTGATTCTGCAATCTGCATTGGGGTAAAAATTGGGAGTTCATAATCCACATGAATCTAATGTATGAAATATGATATGTCAAGAGCTTTGTAATGTTGTGAACAACCAATTAAAAAATGGGAGTACTATGGGGAGATACGGAAGGTTGTATATGTCCCTCCGCTGATTGTTGTTTGACCAGGTCATGGGCTACTTGTATCTTTTCTTTAGTCAGGGGCCACTGAGGAACCTACAATGGTCTTTCTGATTTCCAAGTAATTTTGATTGTCTCAGTGGTCCTTTCTGAGAACCCAATCCATGTCTATTTATTCCTTGTTCTATTTGAATTAGTGCTGTCATACCTTGTTCTTGTTCTCTTAATCTTTTTTCTTCCCTAAAGCCTTGTCTAGCCTTAATAGTGGGAGCATTAGGATTGATGTTATTTATTAATGTCAAACCTAATTGATCTAGGACATCTCGTCCCCATAAATTTATGGGAAGATGATCCAATACATAGGGCTGTATAGTTCCTTCACATCCTTCAGGATCCTTCCAATCTAATACCATTGCACTTCTATGGGGATTAGTTGTCACTCCTAGGCCTCGAATCGTTTGAATGGCTTGTTGTAATGGCCAATTTTTTGGCCATTCTTGATTAGATATGATGCTAAGGTCAGTACCTGTGTCCAGTAGCCCATTAAATTCAAGTCCTTGAATATTTAGTTTTTAGCATTGGGCAAGAATTTAAATTTAAAGACAGCATAGCCTAATCCACACCTGTGGAGCCTAATCCCCTGGAACCTCTTTCTACAGAACGACTGGAAGATTCATCATGCAGGCTGGGTATTATTAATAACTGTGCTATTCTATCTCCTGGTGTAGTTACTGATATACCTCTTGGAGAACTAGCTATAATTTTTATTTCATCTTCATAATCGGGATCTATTACTCCAGGACTTATCATAAGTCCTTTTAGTGTAGAAGAACTGTGTCCCAATAATAAGCCTACTGTTCCTTGGGGAAGAGGTCCTTTTACTCCTGTGGGAATGATTTGAAGTCCCATCTCTGGAGTTAGTACTGCTCTGACGGAGGCGCACATGTCCAACCCTGCGCTCCCTCTAGTTTGCCTGATGAGGGATTTAATGGATAATGTGTCCTGGGCACTACCCTGATGGTGTTGCTGGGTTCCTCCATTGCCCCGTATATTTGTGGTTGTGGGCCCCAGAGCATTGGAGCGTTTTTTGGTAATGGAGCCCAATGCCTTTCTCCACGATATCGTGGGTAAACACTTGGTCCTTGTCCATTTTTTGATAACGGAGTACCCTCAATGGTGGTTTGAGAATGGCATTCATTAGCCCAATGTCTCCCTCTATGGTATCGTGGGCAAATACCTGGTATTCTATTCCTTTGATACCTAGCTTTGTTAAACTCTCCTCCTATGGGGCAACTCCTTTTAAAATGTCCTGTTTGTTCACAATTGTAGCATGTTTTTGTCCTGGCATCTAAAGCCTGTTGTACTGCTGCCAAGACTTGTCCTTGATCATTAATGTCTCTACATAATTTAATATATGTGTTTAAATCTTCATGTCTCCATGGTCTAATGACCTCTCTGCAGCAACGATTTCCTTGGTCATAAGCCAGTTGTTTTATAAATGGTATTGCTTGTTCTGTATCCCCCAAAATTCTGGAAGCTGTTTGAATAAGCCTGTCTACAAATTCAGCATAAGGTTCATTAGTTCCTTGTATTACCTTAGATAATTGTCCTTGTAAATCTCCATGTCCCTGTAAAGTTTTCCATGCCCTAACCGCATCTACAGTAGTTTGTGTGTATATGCCAGGATCATATTTAATTTGTTGCCCTTGACCCTCATAAAGTCCTTTTCCTAACAATATATCTAGATTTCTTTGAGGGTAACCAGCTGCTGCATTTCGCCTAGCTGTCTCCATGCAAAATTCCTCATTGGCAACCTTCCATAACAAATATTGTCCTCCATTTAGCACAGATTGACACACGTTAGCCCAATCTGCTGGCGTCATGTCCATGTTGGTAATGGATTTGACCATGCTCACAGTGAAGGGTGCTTGTGGGCCATAGGTTGTTACAGCTTCCTTTAATTGCTTCACTGTTTTGAAATCTAAAGCATGGTGAATTCGTTGCCCTCCTGCCTGCTCAAGTACAGGGCATGCTAATCTTTGGGGTCCTGCCGCAGGATTTCGTTCATCAACTACGGGAGTTGAGGGCCACTCAGCTGTAGATGGAGCTGTTGGTTGAATTACGCCCTCTGGTGATAGAATGGAGTTAGTAGCAGCCTCCTGTTGTAGGTCCCCCCCGATGATTGTTTGTCTTTTAAGCTTTCTTCCGTTAAATTTTCCTCTGTCTGACTAGCTCGAGAGACCTTCTCTTTTGCTTGACCTAACATGTTTTCTACCATAGTCTGGACCTCTAACAATTTACTTAACAGTCTTTCGGTTTGTTTTTTATTAATTTCTAATCTAATATAAAGGTAACGCAACCCAGTAAGATAGCATAAAATAATCCGAAACAGAATGAAACAAAAACGGAACAAAAATCGTTGTATCAATTTTCTCTTTCTCAGGGCTGAATAACTTCAAATCTTGAGCCAACCATTTTCCCCAGTTTGCCAGACAAAGTTCTAGGGACAGACAGCTTGGAACAAAAACAAAATAAATCAAAACAAGAACACATTGTTTTTTGAAATGGTCACCCATTCTCTCCCCTTCCCTCAGGGGCGAACAATTTTACTCACCTGCAAGCTTCAGGCGTCCCCCGCATGGGCCACCAATTGTCGCAGTCTGTCTGGGCACAAAATCACGAGCCACTCAAGCAGAAACAAACTTTATTTTTGAAGCTGCCGCCAATGCCCTGTACGCTCCCGGGATGATTGCCGACCGACCTACGCGGCATTCTCCCAAACCCCCACAGAACATCCCTCCTCTGGAATTCCCTCCTAGCACACTTCCCCAACCAATGGGAACCCTCCAGGAGTCCCGTAACAGGGCGAGGTGGACAGCAGGAGTCCAATATCCATATGAATGCAGATCTTAACATAATCATATCATCTCAATGGCTCGCTGGCATCACCTTTCAACCAAAAATGCCATGCATCATATTACTTGTCTGTGGCTCTTAGCAAAAAAGGGTTGAAAATGCAATTAAAAATGCACAATTTACTAGAGTTGATCCTAAAGAAATAGTGTATTTATTAATATTTCCAACTGAGCATATCCCAACAGGAGCCATATGGCAAAGATTAGGAGTTATTGAGTGGATTTATTTATCCCACTCCCCTCAAAAGACATTAATTCCTTTTCATGACTCTATTGCTCAATTAGTAATTAAAGGTAGAACTAGGATTTTATAATTAATTGGATCTGAGCCTGATATTATAATTATTCCATTTTCTGTTCAACAGAGTAATTGTCTTTTTCAAACTTGTAGCTTATGACAGATAGCTCTTGCTGATTTTCCTAGCCAGATAGATAGCCATTACCCTCGTGATAAGATTATCCAATTTGCATCATTAATGTCACTTATTTTTCCAAAGATTGTGCATGTACGCCCTATAGATGAAGCTTTCTCGTTGTTCACTGATGGTTTAAGCTCAGGTTAAGCAGGTTTTTATAGTTGTGTTCACACAGAGGTAATGCAAACTTCATACACTTCTGTCCAAAGAGCAGAGCTTAAAGCTCTGATTTGTGCCTTAAATTACTTTTCAAATGAGCCTATTACTATTTATTCTGACAGCTTATATGCAGTTGGAGTTACCAAAAATATTGAAACTTCAGTTATTGTGTATACATCATCACAAGAGTTATTTGAATTATTTCATAATTTAAAGAAGGCAGTGCTAATGCGAAAATACCCATGTTTCATAGGACACATATGAGCTCATACTAATCTTCCAGGACCTTTAATTTCAGGCAATGACCAAATTGATAAATTAGTAGCTTTTTGTCAACAGATGTCTTCATATAACTGTGAACAAGCTTCCCATTCCTTGCATCATCAAAATGCTTCTAGCTTACGTAAAAAATTTAATATTACCAGAGAACAAGCTCGTCAAAATGTAAGCCAATGCCCTAAGTGTGTTATTCACACTCCATCTCCACCATCAGGGGTAAATCCCCGTGGATTAAAACCAAATCAAATATGGCAAATGAATGTAATTCATATTCCTCTATTTGGTAAGCAATGTTATGTGCATGTCATAGTGGACAGCACGTACTAAGGAAAATACTTAATATGTAATTTCTCATTGCCTAGCAGCTTTTTCTGTGTTAGGATGCCCTATGCAGATTAAAACAGATAATGCACCATCTTATGTAAGTTCTTCTTTTCAACAATTTTGCCAAGAGTTTCAAATTAATCATAAAACAGGAATTCCTTATAACCCCTAAGGTCAAGCCATTGTGGAACGAGCTCATTTATCTATTAAGCTTCAATTACAAAAATTAAAAGGGAGGAATAGGGTTATGACTCCCCAAAATAGCCTCAATCATGCTTTGTTCATTTTAAATTTTTTAAACTGTGACGCAGAAGGTCACACAGCCACTGAGAGGCAAATGTCTCTCTTAGTAACAGGCCCTTTAGGCAGAGTTTTGTGGAAAGATTTACAGACTGGTCAATGAAAAGGCCCAGACCCAGTGATTATGTGGGGCAGAGGTCATGCTTATATTTTTCCAGAAGGTGCTTTTCGTCCTATCTGGGTGCCTGAACACGCAATCAGACATGGAAGAGATAGAACCAAGATTCAAGCGACTAAAGATTGACCCGGAGAAGCCCCCATCCAAAAGGAAGGGATATCAGAAAAAGACGAGGAAAAACCAGACTGACCCAGCCGAAAAGCTGATTTCATGGGAAGATGTAAAGAAGCTAACAACACAGGCTTCCCAAATAATTCAACTTCTAGGAAAGAATAGGACCCCAGTCTTGATGGTAGCAACAGTAATTGCCCTGCTGGGCTGTCATGTAAAGGGGAATCAGATAGACACTTACTGGACATATTTCCCAGATCCACCCCTGGTACACCCAGCTGTGTGGACTGGAGAATCTATTCCAGTGTTTACTAATGACTCATTCATGATGGGAGGATTTACAGATACTCATATTACTCCCAATCATGTGACTAGATTTAATTCTTCTGGCTACAGTGCCCAATTACCTTTGTGTTGGTCCCATAATAAACATGCTGGCTGTCTGAAAGTATCATTCGAGAAAAAGACAGTGATTGGTAGACCTATACTGAGAAATAATTCTATTTATGGAGACTTAAAACCTTATACTAGATCATTAATTAAGATGGGACTTTCACATAACAAGCCAGTCATTTCTGCAAAACCTCCACGGATACCCCACTGTCCAAATAGTTCTACAATTGAGATTGGCACCTTTCCTAGATGGATGGATTGTGTAAATACTTTTCCTGTACAACATAAGGTGTCTAAAGATAGTGGGTATATTTTAGACTGGTCTCCAAAAATTGATAAGAGACAATTACGAAAAAATTCTGTTACGACACCTGCAGGATTTGTTAGTAATATTTTGACTTACAGTGAGGGTGGTATTCAAAAGGATGTTTGGTGCTTAATTGCTGCCTCAGAATTTTTATATTTTACAGACAAGCCTTTACCAAAATTTGTTGGCAAGAAATGTAAGGAGGGATCGTGCTATGGATTATGAGCCTGAGTCTAATCTCTTTATGTTTTAATTATTGGAAATATAAAATTTAAATGGATAGATGACAGATATATTGTTACATGTAACAAATGTAACCTAACCAATTGTATTACTAGGTATAATGGAGGAAAAGGAGTGCTGATATTTCATCAGCCCTCTTTTGTTTTATTACCTGCTAATATTTCAGAGCCATGGCATACTGATACTGGTTTATAAGTTTTGCAGCAAATTAATGCCCAAGTAGCAAGACCTAAACGGCTATTGGAATTATAATTGTTGGTGTTTTTGCGTTAGTCTCTTTCATTGCCTCCATTGTTTCTGCATCTCTGACATTGTCTCAAAATATTCAGCATGCAAAATTTCTTAATAATTTAGCTCAAAATACTTCCAAGGCTCTGCATAATCAAGTAAATATTGATAAAAGGATTGAGACTGAATTAAACTCCTTAGAGGTGACTGTTATAGAATTATAGACATAGGTAATGAACTTTCAGCTTTACAATTTAAAGAAAGACTTAAATGCCATGCAAATTATAAATATGTTTGTGTTACAGCTGCCAAGTACAGTGCTTCTCTCTGGGATTGGAAGAAAGTTAAAAAGCATTTTTTTAGGTATTTGGCAAAATAATAATAATATTTTGGATCTTCTGGAACTTCATCACCATATCCAAGACATTCAAAATAATAGAGCTGATTTTTAGGATCCTTCTTCTTTTGCTAACCAAATATTGAAGGAGTTAAATGGATTTAACCCTGGAAATTTTCTTAAACACTCAGCCTGGTACATTATTGGATTGTTCTCTTTGCTCTCAATTCTCTTTTGTGTTGTAATTATAGGATGGCGAGTCTTCGGAACAAGAATGCAGAAACTCGAAAGAGTGAACCACCGCCTCATTTTTTTTAATGTTCTGTTTTATTTATTTTTTTTCTTTTTTTTATTGGTTGTTCACAACATTACAAAGCTCTTGACATATCATATTTATACATTAGATTGTAGTGGGTTATGAACTCTCAATTTTACCCCAAATGCAGATTGCAGAATCACGTCAGTTACACATCCACAATTTTACATAATGCCCTATTAGTAATTGTTGTATTCTGCTACCTTTCCTACCCCCTATTATCCCCCCTCCCCTTCCCTCACATCTTCTCTCTACCCCATCTACTGTAATTCATTTCTCTCCTTCTTTATTTTCCCATTCCCCTCACAACCTCCTATATGTAATTTTGTATAGCAATGAGGGTCTCCCTTCATTTCCATGCAATTTCCCTTTTCTCTCCCTTTCCCACCCATCTCATGTCTCTGTTTAATGTTAATCTTTTCTTCCTGCTCTTCCTCCTTGCTCTGTTCATAGTTGTTCTCATTATATCAAAGAAGTCATTTGGTATTTGTTTTTTAGGGATTGGCTAGCTTCACTAAGCATAATCTGCTCTAGTGCCATCCATTTCCCTGCAAATTCCATGATTTTGTCATTTTTAAGTGCTGTGTAATATTCCATGGTGTATAAATGCCACATTTTTTTTATCCATTCATCTATTGAACGGCATCTGGGTTGGTTCCACAGTCTAGCTATTGTGAATTGTGCTGCTATGAACATCGATGTGGCAGTATCCCTGTAGTACGCTCTTTTGAGGTCTTCAGGGAATAGTCCAAGAAGGGCAATAGCAGGGTCAAATGGTGGTTCCATTCCCAGCTTTCCCAGAAATCTCCATACTGCTTTCCAAATTGGCCGCACCAATTTGCAGTCCCACCAGCAATGTACAAGTGTACCCTTTTCTCCACATCCTCGCCAGCACTTGTTGTTGTTTGACTTTATAGTGGCTGCCAATCTTACTGGAGTGAGATGGTATCTTAGGGTGGTTTTGATTTGCATTTCTCTGACTGCTAGAGATGGTGAGCATTTTTTCATGTACTTGTTGATTGATTGTATATTCTCCTGTGAGAAGTGTCTGTTCAGGTCCTTGGCCCATTTGTTGATTGGGTTATTTTTTATCTTATTGTCTAATTTTTTTGAGTTCTTTGTATACTCTGGGTATTAGGGCTCTATCTGAAGTGTGAGGAGTAAAAATTTGTTCCCAGGATGTAGGCTCCCTATTTACCTCTCTTATTGTTTCTCTTGCTGAGAAAAAACTTTATAGTTTGAGTAAGTCCCATTTGTTGATTCTAGTTATTAACTCTTGTGCTATGGGTGTCCGATTAAGGAATTTGGAGCCCGACCCCACAATATGTAGATCGGAGCCAACTTTTTCTTCTATCATACGCAGAGTCTTTGATTTGATATCAAGCTCCTTGATCCATTTTGAGTTAACTTTTGTGCATGGCGAGAGAAAGGGATTCAGATTCATTTTGTTGCATATGGATTTCCAGTTTTCCCAGCACCATTTGTTGAAGATGCTATCCTTCCTCCATTGCATGCTTTTAGCCCCTTTATCAAATATAAGATCGTTGTAACTTTGTGGATTAGTCTCTGTGTCCTCTATTCTATACCATTGGTCCACGCGCCTGTTTTGGTACCAGTACCGTGCTGTTTTTGTCACTATTGCTCTGTAATATAGTTTGAAATCTGGTATCGCTATACTGCCTGATTCACACTTCCTGCTTAGAATTGCTTTTGCTATTCTGGGTCTTTTATTTTTCCATATGAATTTCATGATTGCTTTCTCTATTTCTTCAAGAAATGCTGTTGGGATTTTGATTGGCATTGCATTAAACCTATAGAGAACTTTTGGTAATATCGCCATTTTGATAATGTTAGTTCTGCCTATCCATGAACATGGTATATTTTTTCATCTTCTAAGATCTTCTTCTACTTCTCTCTTTAGGGCTCTGTAGTTTTCATTATATAAATCTTTCACCTCTTTTGTTAGGTTGATTCCCAAGTATTTTATTTTTTTCAAGGATATTGTGAATGGAGTGTTTTTCCTCATTTCCGTTTCAGAAGTTTTGTCGCTGATATACAGAAATGCCTTTGATTTATGCGTGTTGATTTTATATCCTGCCACTTTGCTGAATTCATTTATTAGTTCTAGTAGTTTCTTTGTAGACCCTTTTGGGTCTTCTAGGTATAGAATCATGTCTTCCGCAAATAGTGATAATTTAAGTTCTTCTTTTCCTATTTTTATGCCTTTAATTTCTTTTGTCTGTCTAATTGCTCTGGCCAGTGTCTCAAGAATTATATCAAACAGAAGTGGTGAGAGAGGGCATCCATGTCTTGTTCCAGATTTTAGAGGGGATGCCTTCAATTTTTCTCCATTCAGAATGATGCTAGCCTGAGGCTTAGCATAGATTGCTTTTACAATGTTGAGGTATGTTCCTGTTATCCCTAGTTTTTCTCGAGTTTTGAACATAAAGGGATGCTGTACTTTGTCCAATGCTTTCTCTACGTCTATTGAGATGATCATATGGTTCTTATTTTTAAGTCTATTGATGTGGTGAATAACATTTATTGATTTCCGTATATTGAACCAGCCTTGCATCCCAGGGATGAATCCTACTTGATCATGGTGCACAAGTTTTTTGATATGTTTTTGAATCTGATTCGCCAGAATTTTATTGAGGATTTTTGCATCTAGATTCATTAGAGATATTGGTCTGTAGTTTTCTTTCTTTGAGGTATCTTTGTCTGGTTTCAGAATCAGGGTGATGTTGGCCTCATAGAATGAATTTGGAAGAGCTCCCTCTTTTTCTATTTCCTGAAATAACTTGAAAAGTATTGGTATTAATTCTTCTTTAAAGGTTTTGTAAAACTCCGCTGTACATCCATCCGGTCCTGGGCTTTTCTTGGTTGGTAGTCTTTTGATGGCTTCTTCGGTTTCATCCATTGATATTGGTCTGTTCAAATTGTGTGTATCCTCCTGACTCAGTCTGGGAAAATCATATGACTTAAGAAATTTATCGATGTCTTCACTATCTTCTATTTTATTGGAATATAGGTTTTCAAAATAATTTCTAATTGTCTTCTGTATTTCTGTATCATCTGTTGTGATATTGCCTTTTTCATCCAATATGTTAGTAATTTGAGTTCTCTCTCTTCTTCTCTTCGTTAGCATGGCTAAAGGTCTGTCGATCTTATTTATTTTTTCGAAAAAACAACTTTTAGTTTTGTTAATTTTTTCAATAGTTTCTTTTGTTTCTATTTCATTCATTTCTGCTCTGATTTTAATTATTTCTTGCCTTCTGCTACATTTGCTGTTGTTTTGCTCTTCCTTTTCTAGGGCTTTGAGATGAAGTGTGAGCTCATTTGTTTGTTGCTTTTTTCTTTTTTTGAAGAATGACCTCCAGGCGATGAATTTCCCTCTTAAAACTGCTTTCATTGTGTCCCATAGATTCCGATATGTTGTGTCTGTATTTTCATTTATCTCTAAGAATATTTTTATTTCCTCCTTTATGTCTTCTGTAACCCATTGATCATTCAGTAACATATTGTTCATTTTCCATGTGATGTAGGATTTTTCCTTCCTTCTTTTAAATTGATTTCCAGTTTCATTCCATTATGATCAGATAAAATGCATGGTATTATCTCCACTTTTTTACATTTACTGAGGGTTGCCCCATGGCATAATATATGGTCTGTTTTTGAGAAGGATCCATGTGCTGCTGAGAAAAAAGTATATCTATTTGATGATGGTTGATATATTCTATATATGTCAGTTAAGTCTAGGTTATTGATTGTGGTATTGAGTTCTATAGTTTCCTTATTCAACTTTTGTTTGGAGGATCTGTCCAATGGTGAGAGAGGTGTGTTGAAGTCACCCATAATTATTGTGTTGTGGTCTACTTGATTCTTGAACTTGAGGATAATTTGTTTTATGAATGTCGCAGCACCATTATTTGGTGCATAAATATTGATAATTGTTATGTCTTGTTGGTGAATGGTTCCTTTTAACAGTATATAATGTCCTTCCTTATCCGTTTTGATTAACTTAGTCTTGAAGTCGATTTTATTCGATATGAGGATGGACACCCCTGCTTGCTTACGAGGACCGTGTGCGTGGTATATTTTTCCCATCCTTTCACCTTCAGCCTGTGTATGTCTTTTCCAGTCAGATGTGTCTCCTGGAGGCAGCATATTGTTGGATTTGTTTTTTAAATCCATGATACCAGCCTATGTCGCTTTATTGGAGAGTTTATGCCATTAACATTTAGAGTAACTATTGATATATGGTTTGTACTTCCAGCCATGTTTGATTATTTATCCTTTTTTTTAAAAAAAATTAGTTTGTTTCTCCATGATTATCTTTCTCCTCGCCCTCTGTCTTTACCAAGGCACTTCCAACTGATGGTTTTGGTTATTGTTTTTCATTTCTTCCTCGTGTAGTGTTTTGCTCAAAATTCTTTGCAATGCTGGTTTTCTGGCTGCAAATTCTTTTAACTTTTGTTTATCATGAAAGATTTTTATTTCATTGTCATACCTGAAACTTAATTTTGCTGGATACAGAATTCTTGGTTGGCATCCATTGTCTTTCAGTGTTTGAAATACATTGTTCCATGACCTTTTTGTTTTCAGCGTCTGTGATGAAAAATCCATTGTTAACCTTATTGGTTTACCCCTGAATGTAATCTGCCTCTTTTCTCTTGTAGCTTTTAATATTTTCTCTTTGTTCTGTATATTGGATATCTTCATAACAATGTGTCTTGGCGGTGGTCTACTGTTATTTTGTGTGCTCAGTGTCCTGTATGCATCTTCAATTTGTATATCTGTTTTCTTTTTTATTTCTGGAAAGTTTTCTGTAATTATTTCATTCAGCAAGTACTCATTCCCTTGGTTTGAAACTCTGTACCATCTTCTATCCCGATGACTCATAAGTTTGGTTTTTTTATGTTATCCCATAACTCTTGCATGTTTTTCTCGTGATTTTTTACCAGCCTTTTTGAGTTGGCTAGACTCTTTTCAAGATGATATATTTTGTCTTCATTATCTGAGGTTCTGGTTTCTACTTGCTCCACTCTGTTAGTGATACTCTCAATTGAGTTTTTAATTTGGTTTATCATTTCCTTCATTTCTAGAATTATTGTTTGATTATCTTTTATAATCTCTATCTCCTGATAAAGATGCTTAACTTCTTCTTTCATCTATTTATATAATTCATTCTCAATGTGTTCTTTCACTGCTTGAATTTGCTATCTCATGTCCTCTTTAAGGTTGCATTCCATCTGTCTAAGGTGTTCCTTGAGTTCTTTATATGACCATTTTTCTGATGACTCTAGGTCCTCCTGAATATTTAGGCTGTCTTGCATTGTTTGTACTTCTTTTCTTCCTTGGTTTTTTAAGCTGCTCATGTTACTTCTTGTTCTGTTTGACTGCTAAGTTACTCTTTACTCCTATAAATTTATTTGATGCTTGGGAGGAAAGGTATTAGAAGGGAAGGGAAGAAGTCACTAAGGCGAATGAGAGTAAGCAGGTAGAATTCAAAAAAGGGGGAATAAGAAAATTGAAAATAAATGAAAAGACAAAAGAAGAAAAAAATATGAAATAAAAAAAGAAAAAAAATTTTTAAACATAATAATAATAAAAAAATAAAAATTAAAATTAGAAGAAAAAAATTGAAAAAAATTTAAAAAACAACAAGAAAGAAAAATGAAAATGAAAGAAAAAACCCAAATCAAAAAAAAAAGAGAAAAAAAAACTAATAAATGCAGTCTTAGAGTTTGATTAACTTCTCTTCCAGTAGGTGGCGCTGTGCCCTCCAGGTCAAGTTTCTCCTGTCAATATGCAGAGAATTGTGTAGCAGCTCTTCCTCCCAGACTGGGTGAGTCTCCAATCCTGAGTGCCTAGGTCCTCCTCTTGTGTCTAGTCACTTCCCCACTTTTCCTTTAGCCAGGCCCCCTCATGGGTGCTGCTCACCACAATACTGGCTACACACCAGGTCTGCTGCTCCCAGGAACCCTGTTTTCAAGAACGACTGGGCACACTCTCTCTGTCTGCCATTCCCTCAGACCTGGAGCTTGGGGCTGAGAATCCTCAGCGAATTTTACTTGCCCTCCAGTAGCCACGCCCCCGGTAGCTGGTGCAAGAGACCTCAGGTGTCAGCACTGGTGGGAGCGGTAGCTGGGCGTTCTGCGCCGCGGGTCCCATGCCACGTCTGATTCCCTCGGTCTGGTATCGCGCTCACGGGAGAGCTGGGAGGGGCCCTTACGGGAGAGCTGGAAGGGGCCCTTAAGGTTTCCCCAATGTGTGGAGAGGGAAGGCTAGGGGATTATACACCTTTAGCCGCAGGTTTCAATGAAGTTATCTCCTCCGCCGCAGTCTGGTGACGTCAGTTCTCTGCCATGGTGGTATCTCTTGCAAATGGCGACAGTTCATTTCCCTTTGCTGGGTGACCAATGCAACAGGTGGGTCCTTACTGTCTCTCCCAAGCCCCGTTTCAAACCTGTGGCCACTACCTATGAAGGACCTATGAAGGCTCGGTAGGCATTTACCTCCAAAGGATCAGAAGGGCTGACCAGTTGTTTCAGCTGGATGGATTAGTGCTGAGTCACAGCTGTTTGTCTGCAGGAAGCAGGCAAACAGGAGCTTGAATTCAGCCGATCTGGGCTCCGTGTGTGTTCTGAGAGGTCCAGACTGATCGCCCCAGATCCATGTCAGCTCAGCATTGCCTAGTGATCCTGAGCAAACCGAATTTAGATTGTTTACGACTCCCTATGCCCGCACAGCTGGAGAGGTCAGAGACTTGATCTCTCCGCGTCAGCCACCATGTTGGAATCCCCACCGCCTCATTTTTAAGAGAAAAAAGGGAGAATATGTGGGAAGCCATTCTCGCATGTGATTGGGCACCTCCTGGATTGGGTGTGAGGCATTCTGGCCAAACTATGTCGGAGCTATCCCCACCCTCTCTAGGTGTGACAGCCTGTCTGTGTGGGGGTGTGACTGACCACTGACCCTGAGGCCAATCACTGACCCTGACCTTGGAATGCTGCTCCCTCGACCTTCATTGGATGGAATTTTCCCCTGAATTTCTTGTTCCCCAATAAAAGGCCACTCCCTGGTTGTTCTCTCTCTCTGTCCTGCTAGCCCTGAGTAAGCCTTGCTGCCCCACTGGGTGGTTCGAGGTGAGAGCCAGAGAGGTGAGAGCCGTCTCGGACCTGGTCATAGAAAAAGGTAATTGAGTCTGTGTGTTTTATTTTGATCTCACTACTTAACTTCTGTGCCATGAACCTCTTTAATGAAACCAGCGTGCTGGTCGCCTGGTGGACTCTCTTTCTCTTTATTCTTCGTAAAGCAGTCAGAGTAATGCTTAAAACATTAAATCATAAACATTGCAGCAGAAATCTTTTGGCATTCCAGTCTGACCAGGCCTTCGTATTTGTGCATCTGGACTCTACCTTCATTTGTCTCACCATCTCCTCTTCCCCACTCCTTTGTTCACACTTTCCTCCTCTGCCTGTGTCATGAAGCTGGTCCTTTCCTTGGAGAATGTCCATGTGCTGTTCCCTTTTCCCCTTGAACCCTTGATCATCTCCCATTCCACAATATCCTCACCATCATCTTTCATGTCTTGGTTCAAATGCCTCTTCTTCAGAAACTTCCCTGACCAATCTATCTGAAGAAGGTCCATGCCTGATCCAAGCCGCTCTTAGTCTCATTAGCCTATGTATTTTCTTTAGAGTATTTATCACTATCAGACTTTTTCTTTGTTCTTTGTTTACCTGCTTCTTGACTGACTCATCCAACTAAAATATAATCTACAGGAGAGCAGAAAACCCATATTATTCCTTTCTGAATTCCCAGGGCAATAATTTCAGGGAGTCTTTACATGTACATATGTATATCCAATTATTTTCATACTGCTCAGTGATAATTGACCTTAACCATTTGTTTTTCTGGGCCACAAGCTCACTGGAAGAAAAATAATTTGATTATTCAAATTTATAATCCAAGCACAAGTTTGTCTTCAATAACATTTGTTATATGAGTTAAGAAAGAGGTATAAGGAAGAAAGAAGAGGGAGGGAGAGGGACAGAGAGAGACATGGAGGGAGGGAGGGAGAGAGAGAAGGGGAGAGAGAGAGAGAGAGAGAGAGAGAGAGAGAGAGAGAGAGAGAGAGAGAGCGAGAGCGAGAGAGAGCGAGAGAGAGAGAGAGAGAGAGCGCTATGTCCTAATCTGCTTTTCTCTGCAATGTCCTTCTTCCATGATGTTCTGCCTCACCCTGGGCACAAAGCTACAAAGTAGAATGTCCAAAAACCATGACCTGTGAAACTGTAAGCCAAAATCAACCTTTCCTCCCCTACATTGTTCTATAAGGTCTTTTGGTCATAGATAAAAAATATGACCCAAACAAGTTTAAGTACTTAAAATATTAATTAACTACAATGTCCCTAACACACCTTGTAAGGTTGTTTGCAATGAGGTCCTGTGAGTTGACTTTTCCTTCTCAGAGATATTAGAAGTTCTAACCTCAGGTACCTGTGAAGGAGGCCTTGTTTGGAAATAGGGTATTTGAAGATGTAGTAAAGTTAAAATGGGCTCATACTGGGTTGGTTTGTGCCCTAGTTCATGTAATAATGGAGGCAGGGGCTTGGGTAATGAATGCATCTACAACCTAAGGAAGCCAAGAATTGTTGGCAATCATAAAGTGTTAGGAATATGCCAGCAATGATCATTTATTTCCTAGAGGATTTATTGGAACATGGAGCAGAATATGCATTGATTTTAGATATCTAGTTCCAAGATATCTGAGAGAAGCAGTTTATGTTGTTTTAAGCTATGAAGTTAGTGGTGCTCTTTATGTTAGCACTTAGGGAATTAATATTTAGTATTGAGAATGCTGTTATAAGAAATGCCTAAAAATGAGGAAGTGGAACTGGAATTCAAGGAGAAGTAGAGGATGTAAGAGTTTTGTGGTATATAGTAGAAAAAGTCTAAATTCCCTTGGAGAGAAAAAAACAGATATTAAAGCTTATTCCAATGAAGTCTCAGACAGACATAGGATAACACAGAAAGCTTCCATCTCCATAACCAGAATGTTGGTATCTAGAATATGAATAGTAAAAGTGCTGATGGTGAGGTATCTCTCCCTTAAAGTTCAGTCATGCAGTGTTCCTGCTGGTGAAATTATCAAAAACCATGTTGCTGGGAGGATCACAAATTCAAAACCAGCCTCAGCAAACGCAAGGTGCTAAGTAGCTCAGTGAGACCCTGTCTCTAAATAAAATACAAAATGGGGCTGGAGATGTGGTTCAGTGGTTTAGGTCCCCTGAGTTCAAACCCAAGTACTCCCCCTCAAAACAAGAAAAAAAAGAAACACTCCCCACCTAGCCCAAACTTTGTTTGTTCTCCATAGGTATCAAGGAGATCCATATCTCTGTTTAGATAATGTCTTTTCTATTTCTGGCTTCTGCTGAATGGTTAATAGATCCATTAGTCACAATTGTTCTGAACTATTACAAGGCAATCCTTTTTATAAAGTGGCAGAAAAACTTTTATCCAAAATGGAACCAACACTTTATATTTAGAAAAATTCTGAGCTTGTTCAGATGTTCAGATAGCATGTTCTGGAAAGAGAACCCAGGATGTGGCTGAACAGCCATTTGCTAAAGAGAATAAATATGTGACTTGTTGATAGAATCAACCATTCAGCACAAGCCAGGCATAGAGATGGGGTTATCTGGTAGGATTTGTGGATAACCCTCTTGTCTAATTGAGTAAATCTCCTTGACACCTGTGGAAAAAACACAAGGTTTTTTTGGGGAATTTTACCAGCAGGAATACTGTCAGGTTGGAAAGGAACAGGAACAGAAAACAAAAGAGAAATGATCTTTGGCTGCTTTTCCTCAGAATACTAAACTTAAAAATTACTGAACTTCTATCAGTTTTTGAACTGCTCCACCTTCTCTCTCAAATGCAGAGCCACTGATGTGAAAGCCAGGGGTTTGACTGTGATAATGGAGGGCTCAGTGGACAGAGGACTGAGTCCCAGAGCATTATTCTCAAGTCTTAAAATATAGTAGAATTTGTTCTGCTGTATCCCAAATATACCTGATGCTAGTAATCCTTCATTTCTCTCATTCCCTTCCTTGGGTTTTTAAAAAATATTTTAGTTGTTGATGAACCTTTATTTAACTTACATATATGTAGTTATGAGAATTGAATCCCATGTCTCATACAGGCTAAGGAAATGCTATACCACTGAGCTACAACCCCAGTCCCTCAATCTCTTCCTTTTGGAATGAGAATATCTACCCTGTATCTGTTCCGCCATTGTATTTAGAAAGCAGATAACTTTTTCCCTGGGTTTTCAGGTTTCTCACCCATTCCTAATATAGATGATTAAATGATAAGTTTTGGGACTTTTTGAGTTGATGATTAGTTAAAATTTTGGACTTAGAGTTGATTCTGTAATGGGTTAAGATTTTGGGGGTGAATTAACATGGGAAGAGTGAGTTTTGGGATGCCAGAGGGTTGGCTCCTATGAGTTCCACCATGTCACCTAAAGGTATATGATGAATCCTAAACCTTGGGACCCATGAATGTGACCTTATTTGGAAACAGGGTCTTTGCAGATGTAATCAAGAAGTTAATACTGATCAGAGTGTGCCCCTCCAATGACTGGTGTCCTTATTGGAAGAGAGCTTTGGACACTGATATGATGGAGGTAGAGATTTGAGTTTTTTTTAATTAGCCAAAGAAATCCAAGATTTTTCAGCTATGAAGAGGAATTGAGTGATCCTCCCTTAAGAGCTTTTAAAGGGAGCATAGCCATGATGAATCCCTGGCTTTGAACTTCTGGACTCCAAAATTCTGAAAGAATAAATTTACATTTTTAAATTCACTAAGCTTGTAGTACTTTATGACAGCCGTAGGAAACTAATATGGCACCATTTCTTTCTATCCTTATCTTTGGCTGCTTTTCCTCAGAATACTAAACTTAAAAATTACTGAACTTCTATCAGTTTTTGAACTTCTCCAGCTTCTCTCTCACCTACTAGGTTTTAAGCAATATTCTAATCTCATCTGAATAGTATTTTTTATTAATTATTACATGATCAAGTCTCAGTACTTCAACAGAGGGTGCATAACTGGAGAAGAGATTTCAAAAGAATGATCTTGCAGATCAGATGTTTTCATTACTCAGTTGCTTAATAACTGCACATTGAGGAAGTGAAAGTGAGATTCTTTTCTGGAAGTGGTCTTGAGACAGGAGCTCAAAACTGACTTGAAGAATCTTATATAATGGATTAGCAAATGTTTCCTGTAAAGTATAAGACATGTACATTTAGATAATAAACAGTTTAAGATTTGTAGCCCAAGGTGCAAAGTTGAAGCTATTTTGTAAGTATTTACATAACAAAACAAAGGTTTCAATGACAGGTAAGGTAACTCAACTCCTGGGGCTGTAGAAAGGCAAGCCTATGCATGAAGACACATTTTGCAACATTTTTATGACTTCCAGGATCAGGGCCACTGTCTAGAGCCACTTAAAAAAAATTTTTATAGTTATAGATGGACAGAATGCCTTTATTTTATTTGTTAATTTTTATGTGGTGCTGAGGATCAAACCCAGTGCCTCACACATGCTAGGCAAGTGCTTTGCCACAGCTACAGCCCCGGCCCTCTAGGGCCACATTAATGTGGCCAGATCATGGGAAATGACTGACAGAGCCCCAGCCAATCAGGAAGGAAAATGCTGGTCACATGGCATAGCAGCCTCCCACAGTGATCCATAATGAACTTGTGCATATTTAATCTTTGCAATTGTCTTTTCATGAAGGCAGGTACTGCTAAATACTGATATTAATCCATTACCATATGCATTGCCTGGAAGTAATTTAAAGAATTCTATTAGACAGTTCTTTAAATATCAAGTTACACAGAAGCTCCTCAATTGCAAAATAGCATATTACTGGCACAAAAACAGACACAATGATCAATGGAACAGAATAAAGAGCTCAGAAATAAACCAATGCATCAACAATCAGCTGATCTTTGACAAATGTGCCAAGAACACACATTAATAAAATTCATTTCTTCAATAAATGATAAGAAAATTAGACATCTACATGTAGAGGAATGAAACCAGATCTCTATCTCCTGTCACACACAAAAATCAACTCAAAATGAAACAAGAAATAAATGTAATACCTAAGACTAGGAAGTTTATAGAGAAAAACATACATGAAATACTTAGGTATGATGGACGGGAGAAGAAATTTTTGGATATGATCCCCAAAGCACAGGCAACAAAAGCAAAACTAGACAAATGGCATTGCATCAAACTATAAAGTTTCAGCACAGCAAATGGAACAATCTGTCAACAGACTGAAGACAACCTACAGAATGGGAGAAAGTCTTTTCAAGCTATACACTGGACAAGGGGCTGATATCTATACCACAGAAGGAACTCAAACAACTCAAGAGTAAAACAAACAAACAAACAAACAAGTAGTACAAAACTGATAGAAAACTGGCAATAGATTTTATTATGGTTTGGGTGTTGTCTGTCTCCCAGAGGTTCATCTGTTAGGAACTTGGTTGTAGTAGTGGGAGGTTTTGGACCCTTTAAGGACTGAGTAGAAGGTCCTTAGCCCACTGGGGCCCTGTCCCTGGAAGTACTATGAAAAATTGTGCTCTATATGTGTAATAAGAATTGTAATAAGAATTGTAATAAGAATTGTAATATATGTAATAAGAATTGTACATCTCCCAGTTAACAATATTTATAATATTAACAATATTTCAAAATTATTCATATTATTTGTTTAAAATATGAATCCAGAAAGAATCCAGAGGAAAGCAATAAAATATTACTACCAAAAGAGTCATTGCAAAATTTTTTGTGAATTTATTTCCAGAGAGCTCATTAATATTATTTATTACATAATATTTCAATTGATAAGTGATTTTTGGTGCCCTAAATTTCATATATTAAGTGTCTATTCATTCAGGAATATGTTTTTGGAATTACTATGATTTATGGTGGCATATGCTGCTACTGTCTGGATAACTGTAATTTTATAAAATGTAGCACACATTTCATGATATATGAGCCAGCCCTTTTGTTACTCCTTTTTCTTTTCTTGTGTTCAAATTTATTTATTTACAGTGACATATAAAATTATATGTGTTTATTATGTACAATATGATGTTTTGAAGTACATAGTCATTGTGTAATAGTTAAATATAGCTAATTAACCCATGCATTACCTCACATGAAATGATAACTGTCATTTGTTTGTGGTGATAGCACTTAACCATCTTCTTAGCATTTTTCAAGAGTACAATATGCTGTCTTTAACTATAGTCACTATGTTGTACAACAGATCTCTTGAATTTAGTTTTCTTACCTAATTGTAATTTTGTGACCTTTGATCATCCTTCATCTACTACCATTACCCAATTGCCCCAGTCTCTAGAGATCACCATTCTGTTCTGAGATCAATATTTCCAGGTTTTACATATGAGTGAGTTACACAGTATTTGTTATTCTCTGTGTGTACTTCACTTAACATAAGGTCCTCCAGGTCCATTTGTATTATTGCAAATGGCAGAATTTTCTTCATTTTTATGATTGAGTAGTGTTTCATTTCAGTAATACAATACACTTTCTTTATCCATTCACCTTTTGATGGACACTGAGGAGTGCTACATTTAACATGAAAATGTAGGTATCTCTTTGGCATACAAACTCTATCTATCTCTTTTGGATGTATATTAAGTAATGGGATTTCCTGGATTACAGAAACAAAGTTCCTTTTTCTATTGCTCATTTCAAGAATAATTTGAAACTATTTTTACAATGTTTTAGGACAAACCAATTGGTGAAATTACATGAACTCATGAATTATTTTGAAAAAAATTTGTGTATTTAGTGATTGTAGTTGGCATCCATTTGTCCATTATATTTTTGGCTGGTTTTATAGATGTAAGAAATAATCTTGACTTTTCCCCCCTTACTTTGCTCTTCTTTGGATCAACTCTTGGGGACTTCTTAAAACTGTGTTACTTTTGCGGAAGTATCTTCCTGCTTTACTTTTCTTGAATATTTTGTGCTGGAAAGAAGAAATAATAAAAGGAACAGAGATGTAGGATAAATGCACAGACCCTGCATGCTACATAACAAGCTTTGTAACAAGCTCTTCTTTTAAAATTTTTTTCTTTTCTTTTTTTAGTTTTGATGGACACAGTACCTTTATTTTATTTATTTATTTTATGTGGTGCTGAAGATCAGATCCAGTGCCTCATACGTGTGAGGCAAGTGCTCTGCCACGGAGTCACAACTCCAACCCACAAGCTCTTTTTGATAGCTTTGTATCCAAGACTCCCTAGACACCATTGTGCCTTGATACCTAAGAATACCTGAGAAGACAGTGTTGAGTATTGCTACTCTTACCCTTGTCTTTTTAGACATTTGACCAATGACATCTTTGGAAAATTCAAAGGGAAAATGGAAATTTCTAGGGGTATTTTTCCTCATTTCAAATTCTGTCATCCCATTTCCTCAGTTTCTCTCTCCCCCAAATTTCTACTACCCATGGCAATTGGATCCACTTCATTTCAATACATTATCATTTTTGTAAGTAAGGTTGTTCTGTTTTAGTCTCATAATCCTTTCTGACTGAAGCAGTAATCAAGTTTGTATCTTTGATGCAAACTTATTTATTTCCTCCCCATTACATATCCAGCACTGGTTGGACTGATGCCTGATAATACCATGGTATGAGAATTAAGTATTTGAGCCTTCACATATTTATAGGAAAACACCAGCAGTGTGCTTCCCATAAGGGTAGAGAATGTGTGCCATTCGCAATAGGACTAATTTTGACCTTTTCACTGCTAAAGGACTAGTGCTAGATGGTCTATGCGATCTAGTCTCAAGAGGAGTGATACAGCTTTGTGGGTAGAGGAGAGCTGCCAGTCAATAAAAGACATGGGGTCAAGCAGAAATAGTTTAGATCTGAGCCTATGTGAAGGACAGATGGCTGCAAATGGTCATTTGTTTCCTCATCACTGAGCTATAGAACAAAGCCACTTCCTATTTAGAAGAAGACCAGGGCATCTGCTTACTTATTTTCCACATCCTGGAGGGTGTTAACAAGAGGTTGATTCCTGGTTTCTGGAAGGGGCAAGATAACAAGGCCAGCAAGGAGGGTGATGACTCCATAGATGATCCAGGGCAGATGGAGAGAATACCCCAGGAAGGTCATCAGGAGAGGAGCCAGTATTGCCCCTGTTCTCTGGAATACTGTAATGATGCCTTCCAGTGTTGACCTTAGGATGAAAATAGCAATACAAAGAAAATCTTGTAGAAATCTGTATATACATATATGTTCTCACTTGTCAACTCCATTTTATTTTGGGAGATAATACAGCAGAGTATAATGCTTTGGCAACCAGCTTTTAATTGTGGCATTGACTTCTATTGATTCCTAATTAATCAGTTTCATTATTATTAAAATAAGAATATCCATAGCACCGACCCTGTAGAGTGGCTCTTAAGACTAAACAAAATGCTGCAGAAAAGGATGTGGTACATTGTGGGGCATAAAGTTTGTTTTAAATAATTGTGGGTTATTAGTTGCTTTTAAAGTTTACATTACAATTCATGTCTTGGATACATAAATAGTCTCAGTTTTCTCCCTGCAGTAAGTGTCAATTAGTTCAGAAAGTCCTGTCTAGAAAGCAGACAGAAAGTCGTTTAGCTCTTGTACCTGAATACAGTGGGGAGGAGCTCAATTTGGTGGAGAGCAGAACCAGTGCCGGCAGCAGAAACAGCTCCAATTCCCAAAGTTGCTAAAACCACACGCAGAGTCTGCATTTCTGGAGAGAAGAGACCAGGGAGAATAAAAAAATCTTGGTTGAAGAAATCTGTCTTTCCCTAACTAATTGTGAGGTGATTCTGATGTAGGGTTTGCAGGTGAGAAACAAATGACAGACAAAATGCAACGCCTCAGAGATGACGGAGAGGTTGATGAGCTGCTGAATGCTGGGCTGAAACACTGAACCAAAGGATCTAAATCTCTTGCTTCAATTTTCTTTGAACATTTGAGTATTGCTCATAATGGTGGGAATAGAGAAATCAGGAAATATTTGTTTTTATTTACTCTGTCAATTTTTTTTTCAGGGCTTTTTTCTGGAGGGCCTAGAACTATATGTGAACGAAAACTGAGGAGTTTATGACCTGTGTCTTGAACAGCTTAGAACTAAGAGTATGGGAGCAATGTGTGATGTGGGGTAGGTCCTCCTCCACACAGTGACAAAGGGATTGGACAATGTGAAGAGAGGCAAAAAATTAGGAAACAATTCAGGATTTTAAAGCCTTACATTAGGAATCCTATTCAGAAATGAATAGTGTCATATTGGGAATTAATCACATACTTTTGAATAACTGAATTGACTAAGGTTAAATGGTTTATTTTTAATTCAGTAAAATATTCTAAATAGGACTTTAAAAAATAGAGATTGTTCTCCTGTTGGGGGTAAGAGTGAAGACTTCTAGTCTGAAATCCTAGAAAATATGTGTCTGCTATGTGAACGTGGTGGAGCATGGAGACCATGGAAAGTAAGTTGGCTAGCTTCTTAATCTGTTTCTAGTGTTTTTATTAGTGCATTATTACTGCACATAATAGTGGGGTTCATTTTGATTCATTCATAAGTGTATATGACATAACTTGCTCCATTTCAATCCCTAAACTTCACCTTTCAGTCACCTTCTCCATCCCTCTGATCCCTTTCTCTACTTTATTGGTCTTTTATTTATTTTTTGATTTTAATTGGTACATTTTAATTATACATAAAAGTGGAATTCATTATTTGTTTCTTGCCTAGGGACAAATTAAAAAACTATTAGAAGACATTAAGATTATACTCTTGCTTTATTCCTCCTGTGCTCTTGCTTTCTGCCTGAAGACACAGGATTTTTATTTCATTGAATTCAAGAAGGCTTTCCTAAAAATATATTGAGTTTGAGAGGCTTTAAAAACCAGGAAGAGTCCCAGGGAGAGTATCACATGCCCACTTGGAGATGTAATTGCAAGGCCTACCACCTCCATGATTGTTATGAAAAGTGTAATTGGGAGGGGCATGGGAGGATTAGATGAACTCTAGATAGAGCAAAGGGGTGGGAGGGAAAGGGAAAGGACATGAGGGTAGGAAAGTTGGTGGAATGAGATGGACATCATTTCTCTAAGTACATGTATAAAGACACAAATGGTGTGACTCTTTGTGTACAACCAGAGATATGAAAAATTGTGCTCTATGTGTGTAATATGAATTGTAATGCATTCTGCTGTCATATATAAGAAATTTAAAAAAGTGTAATTAGCCAGAGGCATGTGGTTAGTTCCTCTTCTAAAGAAATTCTTCATACCATTGGAACTGATGTTCAGATTCATCATGGATGTGGTCAGGACAGCTTTGTGTCTGAACAATTCCATAAGGATATAGTCACAGTCAGAATCTAAGTCCTGCTAAGAGTTTGCCAATTCAAACCTTCATATTAACTGCAAAGAATCTTTGGCTTTTAATGATATTCTTGTGGCATCAGGAAGGTAAGATAATGTAATTCCTAAGGAAATTTCCCAAACCTTGTTCTCTCTCACTTTGGGGCATAAATGTGTTGACCAGAATGAAAACTCCTGCCAGGAAGGAGAACAGTGTCTGGTTTGTCTGACGACCCATGTATTTCAGAGTCCAAAGGGAAATGAATCTGGCTGTGAGCATGATGGCTCCAAAGAGAACCTGGAACAGGAAGATATGGCTCCCCATTTGCTGAAGGTTGAGTATGAGGCCATAAAAGGATACAGCATTTGAAAATCTGAAGTGAAAGGAGAAGAGACATTTAATAACATTTAGAGCCTAAGGAACATTCCCTAAGATTTTGAAGAGGACTCCTACAACTGATGATAATATCGGCCCAAGATGGAGTGTGGTAATGATAATTATAGAATAGAATAATGGAACAATTGTTTTTTAGGCAGTGATCTTAAATTACCATAAATTATTGTGGAACATTATATTCCACAGTAAGATTGTTTATTTGGTATCTGTTTTTTTCTTTTTGTAAATGTAGGCCTCTACTTCTGTAAAATCTCTTCTTATCAATACCTCAATATATGTCCCAGAGATTTTTTAATGTTGTATTACTATTCTTGTTTGATTAGGAATTTTTAGTTTCTCCTCTCATTTCATCTATGACCCATTCCTTTTCAAAAGATAATTGTTTATTCCCCATGTGTTTATGTGATTTGTATATTTTTCTTGTTGATTATTTTTAATTTAATTCCATTATGATCTGATAAGATGTAAGAAAATATACTGATCATTTGTGTTTGCAAAGACTTGCTTTATGACGTAAAGTTTGGTTTATTTTGGAGAAGGTTTGTGAGCTATTGAGAAGAGAGTGAACTGTTATTGGATGAAATAGCCTATAACTGTCAGATACATTTTATTTATGGTATTCTTTAGATCATAAGTGTTATTTTTTTTTCTGTGACCAAAACCCTGACTAGGACAATTTAGAGGAGAAAAAGTTTACTTAGTCCCATGGTTTCAGAGGTTCAATCCATGGTCAGCTGTCTCCATTGCTCTGGGCCCAAGAGCAGAAAGAGCAGCATGGCAGTGGAATATTGGTTACCTCATCATAGTCAGAAAACACAGAAAAAGAAAGAGGAGCCAGGGGGACAAGATATAATCTCCAAAGTCACATTCTCATAAATCTACTTCCTCCAGCCATGGTCCATCTGCCTATAGTTACCCCAGTTAGTCCATTCAAATTATTGATTAATTATTAATCCAGTTGGGTGTGGTGGCACATGCCTGTAATCTCAGCAGCTCTGGAGACTGAGGCAAGAGTATTACAACTTCAAAGCCAGACTCAGCAAAAGAGAAGCTATTGATTTTATATTTGGATTACTTATCTGTCAATGAGAGGATATGTTGAAATCACTAGTATTATTGCATTTAGGTTTATCTTAGGTAAACTGTCATGAAGAGTTTGTTTTATGTACTTAGGTACACCAATATGTATTTTTGAAATAAATATTGATATTATTATAATTCTTATTGGATTGTTCCCTTTATAAGTAGGTAATAGCCTTCTTTATCTTTTCTGATTGATTACTGAGAAGCAGTATTCCATTGCTTCAATTCTAAGCCACAGATAAATTGGAAAGTGCAGCCTTTTTCTGCTTTACCATATTTGTTCCTCATGGTTAATATTTTTGAGAGAAAAAATGTAGTTGCATCTTCAATATTTTAAAGTTACTAAGCACCAAATGGAACTTACCTGAAAAAGCTAAAGCAGCAGGTTGTCATAATCACTTTGGGTGCATGGAACAATTGAAAAATTGATGGTTTGATCTGGACTGCATCCAACTCCTTCTGTATGGTGGATTTCACATACTGAAACAACAAAAACAACAGGCATTTATAATGTGTCAGCAATGGGCAGGTATAGTGGTAAGTACTAGAGGATGAGATAAGTATGTTCACCATCCTTGAAATCTCTGCCTCATGGGGAATGTGGATGTTAAGTGATCTATCTCTTGTAGGGAGAGCTACGAAAACTGTGGGGAGAAATAGGAACTATATATGAATAAAGCCAGTTTAAATACTGAGCTTATGAGAGGGAAAAAGCATTGGCCAAAAGATTTGCACTGTAAATCAAAAACAATGAAAGGTACATGTTTAAGGGTTTAAAGTTTCTTTTCTGTTGACTGGAAATGAGACTTGTCCCTCCAGTGATAGAATTAGAGTTTATCTCTGAAAATCAATAGAATTTATGAAAGCTAGGTCCACTTTATGGTTTGGTGTTGAGTAAACATTTTCTAGGATTATAGGCATGCAGCCTTCACTCATGATTGAATTTACAGAGTTAAAGGGAAGAAAAGAGCAGGGGATCTATTATGGAGTGTGATTTGTACCCTGTTGAGAGCCATTGCCAAGTAGGAATGACGCATCAAAATTTCCTTGCCAGCGTATCCCATGTTGCTTAGAGGAAGGACTCATGGAAATGGACTTGCCTTGGACATTTGAAGTGACATTGCATTTATATTTGAGAAAGGTGACCCTGCTCAAGGACCAAGGTGGATCCGGGTTTAAGGAGGATCCTACTGGATTAGGACGGATCAGGTTTTAGGGAGCATCCCGCTCCTTGGGTTTAGGGCGGTTTCAGGTTTAAGGTGTACCCTGCTAGGAATCAGGCACGCCCAATTCTTGAGTTCCCGTCGGGTTCTCGTGGGATTCAGAAAGTATTTGGGATTCAAAGCCTGGTGGAGTATGTGAATTTTGCGGCAGAACATGGATTTCCCCAGAATGTGTTTGTAGAGAGCCGGTGTGAGTTCGGGAATAAAGAATTGCTGTTTGAATTTACAAAGCTGTGAGTGGCTCGTGATTTTGTGCCCAGCCAGACTGTGGCATTGACCAGATGTTATAGCAGATAAAATTTGGTGAAATGACAGGTGAAATATAATAGTTGCAAAGACATTTGGTTTTAGAGTTAGAACTTTTTATCTCTGCCACTACTATGTTACTTAATATTTTTGGGAAAGTTGGTCAACAGGTACTTAGTTACAGTTAGATAGGAGAAATCAATTCTGGCATCTATTGTACAGCAGGGTGTCTATTGATAATGTAACACATATGTATTTCAAGAAAAGCTAGAATAAAGAATTTTTAATGTTCTTGCTACAAGGAATAAATATGCTTACTCTGAGGTGAACATTACATAATGAATTTGTGCATAAGAATGCCACATAATATCCCCAAATATATAAATTTATTGTGCATCAGTTAAAAAGTGAAAGTAGCTGCTCTTTTTCTTACAGGGGTCATCTAAAGTTTACTCAATGTCATACATGTAAATATCAAATGTATTCAATACAAGAGAAGTCTCTTAATAATTTTCAAAATAATAATATTTTATTTCTGATAATAAAGCCATACTGAGTTGGGCACTGTGGAATGTGCCTGTAATCCCAGCTGCTCAGGAGGCTGAGGCAGCAAGATCACAAGTTCAAAGCCAGCTTCAGCCACTTAGTGAGACCCTAAGCAACTTAGCATGTTAAGTGCCCTGGGTTCAATCCCCAGTACTAAACAAACAACCCCTCCAAAAGCAAATAGAGGAATAGTTTTGAGAATTCAGGAAAATATGGCTGAAAATAAGGCCTAATTTAGAGATATGGTCCAGCATATGAGAGAATAGTATTTTAATAATTAATTATAACTTTAATTGACATAATAATTTTACATATTTATGGAGTACAATGTATGTTTTGTATACATGGAAAAATTCAATAATTAACATACACATCACCTCAGGTGCAAAGTTTCTCAAGATCTCAGGAAGATCCAAATTCAGAGAACTGCTCCTGCCCACCATGCTTGTATCATCACATGGAGCTATACCCTGACCCCCAGAACCTTAACACTTAAATGAGGCCCAAGTGTGGATGAGACTACTAATGTGTTGTTCTCTAATCCTAGAACCTGTATTTGTAAATACATGAAACTAAAGAGACAACACTTGTCCCAAACTTATCCAACATATACTGATGATACAAGCATAGAATAACTACTGTAGGCATTCCTGTTCAAAAAGGAGATTTGAGACAAAAAATATTCCATAGCAATTATGAAATCAAGCTAGGCAAAGGTTAGAAATTCTGCAAGTAGGTCTCAAGGCTTGGAAAATTGAAACAATTTGGCTCTCACTCACAACCTCTTGCATCTTGGCTCCAACTGAATTTTCTTTTCTTTCATGAAGGATACAAACATATTTGCCTCTAAAATGTGTTCCCAGCTAACTTCTCAGTGGTAGCATTTTGGGGAGCCTTTCTCATTTGATACTATTTCTGTTCCCTTCAGTCAAGTTGGCAATGTTTTTTTTTCTGACAAATATCGCTAAAAAATATTGTGGACTTGCTATGAATTCACTGGGGTTTGCAAAAAAAAATTTGTAACACACAATTGACATAAGTTCTTCTCTACTTTGGATTCCTGAAATGGCTGAGAGAAAATACATCTAAGTATCCCAGAAGTCCTATTGTTTGATTGAGATTTGATCTTTCTTTTTAATGTTTTATTTGTCCTAGTATTATAATATTTAGTTATATTATCTCCTATCAAGTTTGAAGCCCTTGGTTTAATTTCTAGCAGTAAAAACAATTATAATGGACTTCAAGCACATGCTATAATAAAATAAGACTTTTGGGGACATTGAGCATGTGTCAATTTATTTAGTGGATCAGAAGGATGGAATAATGTTGTAGTCAGAGAAGCTATTCTTTGTGTTTTTCTTTATCAACATTTTATCCTATAGGGCATTTGCTTTCTTTCAGGGCTAATGTGCGAGAGTCTATCAGTTGTCCCTCCAACAAGCAGTTTGTATGATGCCTGAAATGTTTTTTAGCTTCTTTTTTTATCAGTTAACCCCTAATATTTTTTGGCCCATTAAAGTTAATGTGATTACTTTCTCACTGTTCTCTCAAAAATTCTTTTGATGTGACTTGCCATAACACCCTTTTTGTAATTGCCTCTTAATTTTGGGGTCCTATATTAAAATGTAAGTACTCAAAGGCAAAGATTCTGTTTCATTTCCATTAATATATATTAGCATGCTGGCACACAATAGATGCCTAAGTATTTTTAAATGAGTTAATGAGAGTATTCTTGAATGAGCCACATAAGAATGTGGCTCCTAGTCATGAGGAAGGAAACTTCGAGGTGGGAGGGAGAGTTTTCCCAGAGGTGCAATGTTAGCACTTTCTAATGAGAACAATATTTAATATCAACAGAAGTGGGGGAGAACTTTTTTATATTTTACTGTCATGCCTGTATTTTGTAGAAGAGCATATGAGTCATATTTGTTGCACACTAAATATTTATTGAGTTACTGAATAAATGGATGGAATTAAAGTAATAATTTTAATGCTATCTTTTGCATGTTCAATTACTCTATTATTGGCTTTCTGATTTCCCTTAAAATGGATCATGTTTATTTAAATAATGAGAAATGAATTAGTGTTGAATTAGTGAACTTCCATCAGCAAATTGCAACATCTATGTCCAAATACATGACGAAAGCAAAGATACATTTTTTCAATGCTGCCTCTCTACAAGGATGAATCCATGGAGAACCAGGACAGAGATGTTAAGATCTCACTCACAGAATTCCCATTTAGGGCCTGTAGTCACCCCAGGGACACAGAGATGCAGCCTAGTGTGATTATGAGGTCATGTCATTTCATCCCAGTCCCCCTTCCAGATCACCTCTATGGTCAGGGTCTCTTCAGCATTCTTTATTCCATTTATGTGTGCAACTCTTCTAAGTTCCTTTACACCCTTTTCTAGATGATTTCTGACAGTCAGCCACCGGAAGGACTCCACCAGCTTCCTGATTAATGAAGACAAGGAAGGTACAGTAAATGCTCAACTACTTATTTTCTATACAACCTTTAATTTGAGATTTCTTTACCCTTTCATTTATACATACTTTCTTATATGGCAGTGTAATTTCTAACCAAATTTTCCTCTTCAACTGGCCTGGGCTTTCACTAAGATAAGGGACATATCTGGCCATTAGTGTGTTAAAATAATTATAGAGATCAATAAACAAGAATCAAATGGCATAAATCATTCATTTGCACTTCAATTTTTGTTTTGATATATAATTCAAATATCATAAATTAATGTTTTTATAGAGCCCTATTCAGTGAGCATCAGACCCAATGGTAAAAACTAAAAGCTTTTTCTCTCATCAGAAAAAAGGCAGGTGTGTTCACTTTCACCACTTATTATCAACATAGTACTGAAAGTTACAGACTGATTAATTAGGCAAGGAAAAGAAATAAAAGGCATCTAAGTAAAAAAGGTAGAAGTACAATTATCTGTTTGCAGATTATATGGTCTTCCATGTGAAAAATCCTGAAGATTCCAGAAAAAAGCTATTTTAAATAGTGAATAGGAAATGCAGCAAAATAGCAGAATACAAAGTCAACATAGAATGTCAGTTGCATTTATATACAATAACAGTGAACAACGTGAAGAGAAAATTACAAACAATTCCATTTACAATATCAACAATCAGAATAAAATATTACAAGTTAACCAAGGACTTATAAAACAAAAACTGCAAAAAGTGGCTGAAAACAAGAAAGAAAAGATAAAACTAATGGCTATTCATCTCATGTTTATGGATTATAAGTCATTATGATAGCAATACTATAGAAAGTGATCTACAAATTTAATGCTCTCCCTTTCAGAACACTAATGATGATTTTTGTAGCAATAGAAAAACATATTCTAAAATTTGTATGATATCTCAAAGGACTGTGAATGGCCAAAATATTCTTGAAAATGGGTAGAGTTATAGGACGCACACTTTCTGATTTCAAAATTTACTATAAAGCATCAGTAATCAAAACAACATGGTACAGGCATACATAAAGACATACTAGTAAGATAGGGTAGAGAACCTTGAAACAAATATTCACATGTATGGGCAAATGATTTTTGACAAGAATGTAAAGACAGTTCAATGGGGAGTGGTCAGAAATGACAGTCTTTTAAACAATGAGGCCGGGAAAACTTGATATCTACATAAAGAAGAATGAAGATGGATTATTGCCTAATGCCATATAGAAAAATTAACTCAAATTGAATGAAAGACCTAAATGTGAAACCCAATACTAAAACAAAATTATAACAAAACAGGACAAATACTCATGGCATTGTCTTTGGGCATGATATCTTGGATAGGACGTCAAAAGCACAGGATACACCACCAAAATGGGAAGCAAATTTGACCATGAAAAAGTATTAAAGTTTTGTACCAAAAGAAATTCTCATCATATTTAAAAAGGTAATATAAAGGATGAGTAAGATACTTAGGGATTATATATTTGAAAGGGATTAAAATTCAGAATATATATAGAGGACACCCAAAAGTCAGTAGCAACAACAAAAATCAAACAATTCAAAAAAGGGCCAAAATTGGAGTAGGCATTTATCCAAAGGATGTATACAAGTACTTGAAAAGATATTTATTTGTATACATTTTTTCCAGATGTGGAAATCTTTGTCAAGAAATGAAGAAAGGGGCTGGGATTGTGGCTCAGCATTAGAGTGCTCGCCTACCATGGGTGGGACCCAGGTTCGATTCTCAGCACCACATAAAAATAAAGGCATTGTGTTGTGTCCATCTACAAAAAAGATTTTTTTTTCTCTCTCTCTCTCTCCTTTAAAAAAATAAATGAAGAAAGAGCCTACAGAATTGCCTTAGAAAGTAAATGATTGAATGTTTTCTTTCATATGTGGAAGCTATGGAGGAAAGAGGAATAAAATAATGAGCTAATGAAATAAAAGCATGAAGACAGATCCTAGAGATGGGAGAAGAATCTTTGCCAGTTACTCTTTCAACATGGCATTAATATAAGAAATATATAAAGAACTCAAAAAACTTAAAAAAACCTCAACAAATAGCCAAATCAAACTTTGGACAAAAGAACTAAATAGACATTTCTCAAAAGAAGAAATACAAACTGGCAATTAAATATGTGAAAAAATGTTCAACATCCTTAACAACTATGGACTTGCAAATCAAAACTGTACTGAGATTTCATTTCACCCCAGTAAGATTGTCAAGCATCAGGAATATAATAATAAACACTTGCAATGTCATGGGGAGAAAGGAATATGTTTGTTATGTTTAGAAAAAAGAATAGGAAAAAGTGTTGTGGGCTCATCATGGAGAGCTCTGGAGTAGTCTGAAACAAAAGACTAGATACATGGATATATAAGTAGACCTAAAAGAACTTAGTGGTGAATGACAAAAAGTTAAGAAACAGATTGGTCAAAGAACATGATGCATTTTATTTGTTATGCTTTAGATATGATGTCCCCCAAAAGCTGACATGTGAGACAAAGAAGGTTTGGAGGAGAAATGATTGGGTTATAGCTTTAAACTAATCAATAAATTAATCCCTGATGGAATCAACTGAATAATAATTGGAGGCAAGTGGGTGTGGCTGGAGGAAGTGGTCCATGGGGAGTGTGGCTATGGGGTATATATTTTTTATCTGGAGAGTGGAGTATCTCTATGCTTTCTGATCATCATGTGAGCCACGTGCCTCCATCACACTCTCCTTCCATGATGTTTTGCCTCACCTTGAACCCTGAGGGATGAATCTAGCCTTCTATGGACTAAGAACTCTAAAACTGTAAGCGCGCAAATAAACTTTTCCTCCTCTACAATTTTTCTGGTGGGTCTTTTAGTCACAGTGAAAATGACTAAAAGTGAAATGCAGTGAAAAAGTTGACTAAAATAATGTTCACCATTGGTGGGACTGCAAATTGGTAAAATCACTTTGGAAAGCATTACGGAGATTCCTCAACAGACTAGGAATGGAAACGCCATATGATCAGCTGTTCAGTCTTCACATATACTATAATGATACATGCATTTCAATGTTTATACCAGGGCAATTCACAATAGCCAAGTTATGCAACCATTGTTGGTGTCCATCAACAGATGAACAGATGAAGAAAACATGGAACATATACACAAAGGAGTTTTATTTAGCCATAAAGAAGAATGAAATTATGTTATTTGCAGGTAAATGGACAGCATAATGCTAAGTGATATAAGCCAGGCTCAGAAAGTCAAAGACTGAATGTTTTCTCTCATATGTGGAAGGTAGAGAGATAAAAGGAATAAAATGAAAGGAGCTCATGAGAATAGAAGGGTGAACAGTATTGTAAAGGACGAGTTTAGGGTGAGGGAGGAAGAGATGCCAAGGAGAAATACTGGGTATGGAAATTAACCAAATTGTGCTATGTGTATGTATGAACAAATCACAATGAATCCCACTTTTATATATAATCATAGTGCACCAATTAAGAAAGTAAACATGTAGAAGAGAGACCAGACGAGTAGAGGAAGACATTCAGAGGGAGGTAGGAGGGCAGGGGAAAGAGAGGCTCTGGGAAATGAATTTTATGTTATGTGCATTTTTGAGTATGTCACAATGATCCCCACTCTTATGTATCATTATTCTGCACTCATGAAAGTATAATAAAATTTTTGATTTTTTTCTATTGCAATTATTTCATGATAATTTTGTGCCTAGTATGCAAAAATGGTGACTGCAAATTGCCAATCTCCATTTAAACTTCCTTTCTATTTCATCTCTTCCATCTTGAATGGCAAAATGGGTGTTAATGGGGACATGGCTTAGGACCAGTATTGGGAACATATAAATTCCCAGTGACACAACTCTTATGTTCTCATGTTGGCCTCCCTTGGAAAGAATGTGGAGACTGTTCATACCTGAAGGGCAAGAGGAGGACAAGCAAGGGTATGGACACAACTAGGTGGAGTGTGTACCACTTTCGAATGGCAAAAGCCAGTCTTCTGAGGAACATCTGCCCGATACTGTAGGAAGACATCATCAGGACTATTCCCACAGACTTCCTTTGGGATGTTGACCATTCTGACACTGGAAGAAAACATGTACATAATTGATTTAACGGTCAATTCAGGCATGGAGAAAATGAAGGTCTCAAATTATCGACTTACTAAGAGAAAAAGCATTTGCCATAATAGTCGTGACACACAACCCAGCCCAGAAGCGTAATATGCAGTAAATGAGGAAGGTGGGGGCAAAGGCTGCCACGGTGTCAACGATGCCCAGCTGGAGTAAGCACCACAGGTAGACCACCTTCCGCCCAAACCTAAGAAAGATTGGAAAACAGCTAAGCTTATTTCAGAACAAAAATAATATGGAGAAAACAACAAAAGAAAATAACTTGAGATTTAGTGTAAATGTTTAACAAGTAGGACATTATACTTGAGGTCTGGTAGAATCATAATACTAGTCAACAACGAAAATTACAGATGTAAGCATCCCTGTCGGTTCATCTTCAAGTGATGCCAGAATGAGCATGAAAGCACATGGCATAAGAGGACCTTGATGCCATGTGGAGCCATATCAAGAAGAGAAAATATGGGAGGTGTCCAAAGGTCTTAGGAAATGTGTTTCAGAAGGCAACTTGGCAACCATTCTCTTTACTACAGGAAGTGATAAGAGGTCCACAGAGGAGAGAAAGAGGAGAGATAGAGAATAAGAAACAGAAGGGCAGATTACACAAAAATAATGAGAAATATTTGTGTCATGGAGCTGCAGGGAATGGGCTCATTGTGGAGTTAACTTGGACAAAGTTCCATGAGCTGATACAAAATTTTCAGCAATATTAATTGTTATGGTTTAGATGTGGTGTCCCTCAAAAGTTCATTTGTGAGACAATGTAAGGAGGTTCAGAGGAGAAATGACCTAATTAAAATAATCCCTGGTAGGATTAACTGGGTGATAACGGGAGGCAGGCAGAGTGTGGCTGGAGGAAGTGGTTTATTATGGGCATGGCTATGGAGTATATATATTTTTATCTGGTGAGTGGAGTCTCTCTCTGCTTTCTGATCACCATGTGAGCTGCTTCCCTGAGCCACACTCTTCGGCGATGATATTCTGCCTCATGTCAAGCCCTGAGGAATGGAGCCTGCTTTCTATGAAATAAGACCTCTGAAACCATGAGCCTTCAAATATACTTTTACTTCCCTACAGTTGTTCTGGTTCAGTCCTTTAATCACAGCAGCAAAAAAGCTGACTAAAACATTAATATATGGACAAAAATTCAGTTTTGAATATTTGTGTATAATATTTGTTACTTTAGCAGTCTAAGTCATAAAAATCTTATGAAATATGTTACCTTCTGTAACAAATGTAGGTTCATGCAACATACATTGTTACTAAACTTGTATGATAGAATTCAGAATAGAACTGTCTTTTTACAAGCCATGATTGAGGACATGATGAAACATGGAAAACTGAGAAATGAAAACACAATAAGTAAAATAAATAAATTCTCATGGTAATGGTTACTGGAGCGTCAGAAGCAGATATGACCAGGTAGAGCACAGAGAATTTTTAGGGAGATACTCAGAGGGTGCCTACTTGATGTTATACTTTTGCCCAAACAACTAAAGCCAGGTAACACAAAGGTTCTGTAACCTATGGTAACCTATGTACTTTTGTCAATACCATATAAATATTGGTCTATCAGTTATAATGAATATATTACACTAATGTAAGATGTTAATAATATGTGAGTTTGTTTGTGGGAGGGGTTATTGGGAACTCTCTGTACTTCACACTCAATATTTCTTTATACCAAAAACTGGTGTAAAAAAATTAAAGCTTATTGCCAGGCATGGTGGTTCCTGGCTGTAATTCCAGTGACTCAAGAGGCTGAGGTTAAAGGTCAGCCTCAAGTTAGCAAGACCCTGTCTCAAAAAAACCATTTTTTTTTAAAAAGGCTGGAATCCTCAGTGGTGGAGTGCTCCTGGGTTCAATTCCAAGTACCACAAAAATTAAAGCTTATTATGAAAAAAATTTTCAGAGTAAAGAGGACATACGTTGCAGTGTTAATATTAGAATTAGATGTGGTTTTAGGAATGCTGTGGGAATCAAAATAACTAGCACTGGAAAAGAGAATAGGAAAAAGTGTTGTGGGCTCATTATGGAGAGCTTCAGAGTAGTTTGAAACAAAAGACTAGATACATGGATATACAAATAGACATAAAAGAACTTAGTGGTGAATCAATAAAAAGTAAGAAAGAGATTGGCCAAAGAACGTGGTATATTTTATATAGATTTAAATACCAGCATACTCAAACCTATTACATATTTTCTGGCATGTACACATGTAAATAGTACACACATGAAACATTTCTCTGTGGTGAAGGATGGGAATGAAGACTAATGGGAATTCATGAACATGAATGGGGATACACAGGGAAAAGAGTCTTTGCCAAAGCCATTAAAGATATTGTAGATGGGTAGAAAGAAAAGACCTATCTTAGGGTAAAAGTAAATGCTATTAAAAAAGGTATAAAGACATAGATGGATATTGCATTGAACATAATAAATAAATTTGGGTGTGTTTGAAATCTGAAAAAGAAAGATATCAAGACTGGAAAACTTGAGTGATCTTGTGAGAGAACAACACGCATTCAGTTACAGTGATATAGAATGGCACACATGATGAGTTATTACTATAGGCAGGTTTAAACTACTTGATTTCACAGGGCTGTATTGATATTTCTTTACTGTCCTCACTCCTCTCACTATACAAATATTCTTATGCTAGCAAATTTCAAGTTGTCCACATCCTTGAACTCTTCTGTGACCTAAATGTTCACATATACAGCTGGCTACCTGAGTCTCCACATGTATGTCCATTATGGTTTAGACGTGAGCTGTTCCCCCCAAAGTTGGTATGTGTGAGATAATGCAAGAAAGTTCAGAGGTGAAATGATTGGATTATGAGAGTATTACTTAATCAGTACATTAATCCAGTTGAATGAATTAACTGGGTGGTAACCACAGTTGAGGAGGGTAAGCCTGGGAGAGATAGGTCCCTTTGGAGTTTATATTTTGTCCTGGTGAGGCAAGCTCTCTTTCTCTGCTTTCTGGTGCTATGTTCCTGGCTGAGGACCATATTTCACAATACACTTTAGTATATATTATGAATCACCAGAAAAGAGGAGCTTGAATGTTGCAAACCAAAATAATAATAATGAGATGGAAATGTTCATTATTCTGATTTTCTCAGTATATATTGTATGCATTTATATTTATCAGTATATATTGTATACAGGGAGATGGAAATGTTCATTAACCTCATTTTATTAATAAATATCACATAGTACTTCAATTATAATTATTATGTGTTTATAATTTTTTTAAATGCTTAAGGTGATCGAAATGTTAACCACAATGTTTTGATCATTACACACTATTTGTATGTATTCAATGTATATAAATACATCAAATTTATGCACTCCATAAATTTTTACAACTAAAATAATTAATATAATGTTTCTTTACTATCTTCAATAATTTCCTATTTTCCTAGATCTGATAGGGCCATCTTACAAATCTCTGTTATGAGTACTGAAATCAATCCTCTTAAACTTATCTCCTGGCTGCTACTACTGCCTTCTATCAAATTATACTCATAATCCAGTAGTCACATCCCCACCATTGTTAAATCTCTTATTAAGCATTTCTTTGAGCTTTACATAACACACAAATATGCAGATCTCAAATGTTTACAAGTTTAATTATTTCCACAAAACCACTGTACCTTTGTAATCAGTCCTCAATCAATAGAACATCATTTTTAAGAAACCCTTCTCAGACTCTTTCCTGGACACCATTCCCACCAAACATATCTAATATCATGAGCTTTATCACCATATATTAGTCTGTATGCTTGGATCTTTTTAAAAGTTGAAATTATGTATTATGTAGTTCTGTGTCATGTAATGTTTTCCCCATGTTATTGCATATGGCAATAGTTTGTTCTTTCTCATGGCTCAATAGGAATTTATATAAATATACTATATTTTTAATTCTACTGTTTATAGATATTAATGTGAATGTATGCTCAAAAAACCTACCTATTCGTTCAACTGTTTTGTTAATTCTTTCTACAATTCAGATTGGTAGTACAGAGGCCTGAAAATTAGAGGAAATAAATTTGCTGACTCAGAAATCTGTACAGGCAACAATTAACTGTGTCAGGCACTAAGTTATAATTTTAAACTAAGACTACTAGGTGGCTTTGAACATCTGCATTCCCATCAATGTTCTTGTGGGAGACATGCTTGGGTGAGAGCCATGGTTGATTGCCTTCTCTAGAAGCTCTGCCAGGATGCGAGAAGCCACAAATTTCTCATCTCCAAGTTGCATCCTCCTAAATTCTTAATAATTACCTTTACTGGTTACAAACATTACCTATTAAAGTCATTTCACAAGGACCATCATCCAGGTTAAAGGTCCAGTGATTTACCATCTTATCAGGCCCACGGTGCTACTCAACTCTCAGATTTTATAATGGTGATTATTCTCTGTATGTGTGCCTAGACTGCATGTGTGAAATGATGAACAGTATAAAAATATCTGTACTCATTTATAGGGTCTAGGTGGTTCAGAATATTGCCAAGACCAGGAACATACTTTTAAACATGCAACTCTCTTTCCTCTCCCTTTGTTGAATTAACTCTTACTCATACACCTCACATTCTGCATTGGCTCTGCAAATTACTTCCTGAAACTGATATGATTTACATGACCTTTTCTATTCTCCTTAATGTAGCACAGTGAATTTCTCACAACAAATTGTAACTTCCAGTTTATGTATCAAGCACTAGTATTTGATTGTAGTTTCCTAGAGTCAGAAAGTGAGGCCAGTACACAATTCAGAACAAAGCCGACAGAGCTCAGCAAGATTTCTTAAATAAAGGAATGAATACTTACTGAAAACTTAATCTGACCAACAGTCCAAAAGAAAGTGAGGTGACACTCACTTGTCTGAAAGAAGGCTATATATCAGACTTCCCAACAGTGACCCAGTCATAAACAGAGTTTGAACCATTGGTTTTAATGACTGGGATTCACAAACCAGGTCCCACTGGAAGAGAATCAAAAAAGCACAGTGGAGTTTTAGATTTTAAGTCTTTAAAATCTTTGCCCTCCGTGGAAAAACTTCCACATATGATGTATGTGATCCTCTGCTTTGTGGATCCTGCCCCGATCCCCAGCTTCGCCAACAGTCACTCTCCCCTGGTCGCCCGTCCTCCACTTATTTCAGCCCTTCAAGTGCACTTGCCTCTCTCTTGCCTCATAACTTTCCAATATTCTGCACCTTTTTTTCTACATGTCTTTATTCATTTTTACCTTCAGGTCACCAATTCCCTTTATTCTATTAACTTATACACATTCTTTGGCTACTACAATTTAAAACATATAAAAACACATTTTAAGAAATTTCAGATACCAAAAATATGAAAGTTTATTTTTTTTCATCATCTAAGTGACTTAGGGTCCTGCCTTTGATTTTCTTAGCAGTCCATACTTCAATTACTACAGTATCTCTCATCCTTGGCCACACATTGAATACTTAAAGAAAATAAAAAACACGAGTGCTTGCCTGTGCCCAGAGATTCTGATTTATTTGCTCAGTGTCAGTTTTTCAGCAAGTATTGAGAACCACTGACTTAGTAAAATATTTGATCACTTTTAAAATCATAGATATTCTTCACTAGATTAAATGATAATTATAGGTTAAATTCATTAACTCCAATACTATATATTCTCAACAGCATTGTAGTGTAGATAAGCAATTGCTACCTGCAGAAGGAAGGAAGAAAGTTTTAATTACAGTACACATCTTGGGACTAAATGTATAAAGCAAGTCCCTTCTTGGTATTACCTCCAAACTCTTTGATCATACAAACAGTATATTTGGATGAAGCACCTTACCTCAGTTATGATGGTGGAGGGGAAATAGCTTCTGTCATATACTCAGCCATTGACACAGGGCTCCGTGTCTGCCTCAGTTGTATTGGTGACAGTTTCATTCAGGTGAAGGAGCTGCCACTGGGGATGGATGAAGCGATGGCACTTCTCTGGTTTTAAGTTTGAGTCCAGTGGAATGGAAATCCTCAGGAGGGCATCTTGGCTGAGGGTCCCAGTGTCATTACCAGAGATAGTGTCATTGTCCAGAATCTGAACCCAGCAGCGATGATCAGGAATTGCAGCAGTGAAGTTCTCCAGTACAAAATGAGGGTATGTTAGGATGTTGGTGATACAAAAGAAAACTAGCTGAAAGATTTGGAATCTTCCCAGGCCTCCAGCTTGATCCAAGAGCTCATCAAAGGACATTGAGGCTGAACAGGGGATCACCTAAAGGAATAAATTTATGGAGGTAGATTCAGAAAGAGAAAATGCTTCCTTTCACCAAGACCTATAATGTGGTGTTGATCCCCATTCAATTTTCTCCTTGAGGGGTTCTGTCTACTGCTGCAAAATAATGGAAAGATCTCCTCAGAGTCTTTGGGTTTAGATAGGGAGACAAATTCAGTAAAGTTACAGAAATATTTGGCAAAGAGAATTCTACTTGCAGACAACTGAACCTGCTTAAAAGATTACTCTGTGAATGATTCTGATCTTTGAGTTTTCTGAGAAGTCAACAGTGGACTTTCAGTGGGTGTAATCTCCACATGACCCTAAATATAGCTTTCCATGATCTGTCCTTTTCAGAAAAGGAATACTGAAATCTCAAATGTAAACATGTTTATGATATTAATGTATAAACAGACCATTGCTTTTTCTTGGTTAGAACTGAATTTTTGCTAAGTTACTGAAAAATATCTTTGGTTATAATAAAGGAAAGTGGAATATTGAATGTAAAGGCTAACTGTGGGTATCTGAGATTCTGATTCAGTTTAAATAGTGACAGTGATTTTGAAGTTTTTGAAATAGGGAAATAAGAAATAAGGTGCAGGGAAGAAGGAAACAGTACTTTTATGCCATAGTTTATTTAATCAGATTTATTGATTCATTGAAATAGCATTTTGGGCTAACTTTTAGACCTGGGCTCCCAGGTGGTGGTGGTGGTGGGGTGGACTCAAGTCTATTGGCTCCTATGAAGGTTGGCAAGGCCGATCCAGGCAAGGCCTGAGCTTTGGTGGGGGGTCTGCCAGTGGGTGGAGGTAGTCCTGGGTTGGGCATGAGCTTTGGTGGGGCTCTGTCAATGTCGGGATGGACTCAGACCTACCCTGGGCCCTGGTTCCTGTGCAGGTTGGTGAGGCAAATCTGACTTGAGTGTACCATTCTTTCCAGCATTTATTATTATTTGCATTCTTGATGATTGTAATTATAAATTGAGTAAAATAAAATCTCAATGTTGCTTTGATTTCTATTCTCCTTTTTGCAAGAGATGTTGAACATTTTTTTTTCATGTATTTGTTGGCCTTTTATATTTCTTCTTTTGAAAAACATGTGTTTAGTTCTTTTATCCACTTATTGATTGGGATTTTTCCTTTGTGATAAGTTTTTTGAGTTCTTTATATATTTTGGACATTAATCCCTTGTCTGAGGAGTAGCTGGCAAACATTTTCTCCCATTCTATAGGCTCTCTTTTTATGCTCTTAATTGTTCCTTTTTTGCATAAATTTTTAATTTGATGCCATCCTACTTATTGATTCTTAGATTTATTTTTTGAGTCTTAGAGGTTTTGTCAAGGAAATTGGTGCCTGCTTCAGTATAGGAGTGTTGACTTTATATTTTCCTCTAGCAGTTGCAGTGTCTGGTCTAATTCCTAGGCATCTGATACACTTTGAGTTGACTTTTGTCAGGGTGAAAAGTAGGAATCTAGTTTCACTATTCTACATATAGATATCCAGTTTCCCCAGCAGTGTTTGTTGAAAAGATCATCATTTCTTTAACCTATGTTTTTTGCACCTTTTTGAGTATCAGATGATTGTATATCTTTGTGGTTTTGGTTTTATATCTTCTATTCTGTTCTATTGTTTTTTTTTTGTTAACTTTTTTTGCTAATGTGACTAAAAGACCTGATAAGAACAATTTTATAAGAGGAAATTTTGTGTTTTGGGGGCGGGGAGCTCAACATCATGGTGGAAAAGTGTGGTAGAGGGAAGCAGCTCATATGATAATCAGGAAGCAGAGAGAGACTCCACTTGCCAGATACAAAATATATACCCCAAAGACACACCCCCAATGACCCACCTCCTGAAGCCGCATCCTACCTGCTCCAGTTTGCTTTTATTGTTTCACACGTGAGTTTTTTGGGGACACCTAATATCTAAATTATGCCATTCCATCCCTGGCCCTCAAAAGCTCATTCTTATCTCACAATGTAAAATACATTTAGTCTATTTCTAAGAGTCTCCACAGTCACAAAAGTTGAAGAGTTCCCAAAAGCCCAAGTCCAAAATCTCTTGATAGTCAGGACAAACTTGCATCATGAGCTCCTGTAAAAATCAAAACTGATGTATAAGTATCCAATATATAAATGTACAGAGAATTCAGCATGACTGAAATTTTGCTTAGCAAACAAGTTCTGTAGTTCCACACCTGGCATCTGGAGCACATGGCGTGATGTTCTGTCCAAAGGGCTTGTTCAGTTCCGCTCTTGTGGCCTTGTTGGTTGCAGCCCAAGTGGCCTTTCTGTTGGTTTGACTCGCCTTGATTGCTGCAGGCTTCTTCAGTGAATGTTTCATGGTATTGGCATTCCTTATACTTGAGGGTGTCCATTGCAGCTTTGGCTTCCTTTTTATATCTCTATGCATTGCATACAGTGGGTGTCTGGAGAGACTCTGACCCTGCTCAAAATTTTCCTTCCACCCATACCTTTCTTTGAAATCTTGGTGGAAGCCTCCATGACTCCTGAACTCCAGTCTGTTGCATTTCTGCAGAACACAGTGATGGACACCAAGGTCTGTCACCATCTTGAGCAGTAGTCAAGCCTCCAGGGACCCTGGTTGGAGCAGCCTATGAGTGCCTGAGTAGCTAAGCATGTTGAAAAAACTTCCTAGGCCTCCTTTTTCAAGAAAGGCACCCCACTGGTCTCTCCTCAAGAGAATTTTCACTTTTACTTCCTTGAGTCTGAGATGGATATGACCTTGCCAATTTCTGAGATGTATTCAAGCCATCTTTCTTATTGTCTCTGGAAATAGTCTAGCATTTCTTTAGTGGATATAATGTCTTCAACAATGACAACTTTCTTAGGCCATTTCACCCCTGCCTTAAAAATTCAAGGTTTTCAAATCTTTCTGTTCTGCTTTCTGATCCTATCACAATAATTTCATCTGAAAACTTCCAGTAACATCCATGCCATTTCCTGAATACTATGCTGCCTAGACATTTCTTCTACCAGCTAAAGGAATCCTCACTTTAAAATCAGCCTAATAGTCTCAGGGCATGAGCAAAATGCAGACAACTTCTCAGCCAGAACACAACACAAATGGCCTCTATTCCAAACTCCCATAAAGTCTTCTTTTTCTGAACCCTCTTAAGCCCTGTCTTTACTGTCAATGGTCCTATTGACATTCTGGTCATCTGAACTCTCACTAGAATTAGCCATTAATCTCTGCTTACAACAATCTAAAACAGTTCCTGCTTGCAATGCTAAACATCTCAAAATTCTTCCCTTAAATTCCAAAAAGGTCCAAAAGCTTCTGAACCACATGGTCACAGCAAAGACTCCACTTCTCAGTACCAAATTCTGTGTTATTCAGCTAGAGACCTGACAAGAACAATTTTGAAAGAGAAAAAGTTTTTTTGGGGGCTTATAGTTTCAGAGGTCTCAATCCAAAGACAGCAGGCTCCATTCCTCAGGGTTCAAAGTGAGGGAGAATATCATGGTAAAAGAGTGGGGTGGAAGTAAATAGATCACATGATAATAAGAAAGCAGAGAGACTCCACTTGCCAGATACACAATATATACCCCCAAAGCATGCCTCCCAATGACACACCTCCTCCAGCCACACTCCACCCAGCTTCAATTTCCACTCAGTAATCCCATTAGGATATTAATTCACTGACTATGTAAAGGCTCTCAATATACAATCATTTTTCCTCTAAACATTGTTGCATTATCTCACAATGAGCTTTGGGGAGCCAATAATATCTAAACCATACCAATTGGTCTTCTTGCCTGTTTTTTGATGCCAATATCTCTTCATAATAAAAACTCTCAACAAAGTAGGTATATCTTGAACTTACCCCAACACAATAAGGTCCATGTGTACAAACCAACTACTTAGATCAGACTGAATTAGAAAAAGTTGAAACTTTTTCTCTAAGACATGAAGAAATAAAAGGCTGTCCAATTCCAACACTTTTATTTAACATAGTATTCAAATTTATAGTCATAAAAATAAGGAGCATATAAATTGGAAAGAAAAATTCAAAATGTGCCTGTTTATAAGAATGTAAACTAATATATAGCAAAACCTAAAGTCTCCACCAAAAGACTCTTAGAATTGATAACCCAATTTTGTGTTTTGTTTTGTTTTGGTACTGGGGATAGAACCCAGGGGCACTTAACCACTAAGCTTCAAACTCAGACTGTTTTTATTTAAAATTTTATTTTGAGACAGGGTTTCACTAAGTTGATTAGGGCTTTGCTAAGTTGCTGAGACTGGCTTTGAACTTGTGATCCTACTGACTCAGCCTCCCAAGTTGCTTGTGATAAAGCAGTTCTGTAAAGTGATATTATTTTATACACACACACACACACACACACACACACACACACAGTGGTGACAGAGAATGGGAAAGCAGTGACTGAGATTGGGGGTCTCTGATGACCTCATGGCTGGGGCATGCCTGATTTCTGGGAATGTTTCTGTGCCAGAACATAGGATTCCCAGTTGCTACGGTAATAGCCTGCCTAAGGAGGATTTGTGCAAGAGTCTTGTCAGCTTCAACCTTGATCTCAGGCACATATTTCCCTGGGAATAGATGAATTCTCATGCCATATAACCACAATGTTTCACTAACTCTGCCACTCCTGAGCCTGCCTGTTTAACAGTAACTGTAAACAAAGGGCCTTCTTGAGTGCTACACAAATCTTCTAACATTGCACATTGCAACTGTGGATTACAATTATGGACAAGCTGTATAGATGTTTCTAGTTCTGTAACATTTCTGAATACAAAAATAATGCTTGCATAGTCTTTAACCTGATAACGAGACATATATAAATAAAGATTGCTTGTGTAAGTCTTGAGATCTGCTTCTCCATCAGAGAGCAGCACTCCACCTAACCCCAGATTTATCTTCAGAATCTGCATCTTTATTTTTGTAATTGCTCTTTGCCCCTTGCCAGATCCATGAGTTTTAGTATACTGTGGCATATAAAACCAGTGACATTTCTATATGCCAATAGCAAACTCTCTGAAAATGAAATTTAAAAAAATCTCTTATTATAATATTTTTTGTAGTTATTATAATAATTTTTATAGCTATTATAATAGCTACAAAACACAAAACAGGAATAAATTCAACCAAAAATCTCTACAGTGAAAACTATTCAAAAATGAATAAATGAAATGAACCAGATGTACACACTTGGCAATCTCAGCTACTCAGAAGTCTGAGGTAGGCTGATTGCAAACTCAAGGCCAGTGTCAGCACTTGAGCAAGACCCTGCTTCAAATACAAAAGATTTGGGAATGTAGCTCAGTTGTATGGTAACTGTCTAGCATGCACAATAAGTTGAATCCCCAGTGCTAGAAAAAAAAAGATAAATGGGGGTGGGGAGAGAGAGAGAGAGAGAGAGAGAGAGAGAGAGAGAGAGAGAGAGAGAGAGAGAGAGAGAGAGAGAAAGAAAAAGAAGAAGAAGAAGAAGAAGAAGAAAGAAAGAAATTAAAGAGGACACATACAAACACACAAATGAAAAACAAGTTCCTTGTTATGAATTAGAAGAATGATATTGTTAAAATATTCATATTATTCTAAAATATATTAATTCCATCTCAGCAGCTTCCACAGTCTTACCTAGTTCTGGAATCAACTCCTAAATCTGACATTCAAAGTTCCCACTAAAAATCAATTACACGAGATGTGTGTAAGATACAAATCCTGAGGCAAATAAGTCTTCAGTTGTGAACTTGTATAACCAAACAAGTCATGTGCTTCCAAAATACCACAATGGAACTGGCATAGGACACACATTTCCATTCCAAAGGGAAGAAATTGGAAAAACAAAAGGGCTACATGTTCCCCTGTAGTACAAAAAGCAGTGAGTTCAGTCCATGAGATCTGAAGTTTTGAGAACAATTCTCATTGACTTGATGTTTTCTGTCCTCTAGGTTCATTGGAATGGCAATGTCACCACAGGTTAGCTCTGCAGGTTGCCTCAGGCACTTTCTGGCAAGTCTCCACCCCCAAACTTCTCTTGGGCTTGGATTATGTCTTGGTAGCTCCAGACATATTTGTCCTTGGAAATGGATGAGACATCCATATCCCCATTGCAAGTACTCTTTGAATTGGAGATAGTGTGACATGGTTACTGTCAAAGTTTACTGCCTATGTCCTCTAGAATGATGATCACTGTAACTTCTGCTGCACTGGATCCATTTGAATTGCACCCAGAAGCATGGTAACAGAGTGAAGGAAGTGCAGGCTGTGATGTGTGGTGGTGCTACACAGAGTGCAGCAGTCACTTGTGGCTTCTCCGTTCTGTTCCATGAGGCCCTTGCACTCTGGGCCTATGATGAGAATGTCAGACCTGATTTCTGAATTTTCTCAGGAGTTATTCCATTATTCTGAAGGATAGCACATGGGTTTATTGATAATGTTACCCCACCCTAATCTTATACTGCCTACAATACCCAGCCGAATTCCTACCTCCCCAAATTTACTTACCTTACATGGCCTGTTAATCTTATCAAATATTTATTTTGCCACACCATTTGTATTCTCTCTTCAGTTGTCTATCTCAGAAAGAAAAAAGAAAGGAACCATTAAAGAAGCATAAATGGGGGCTGGGGTTGTGACTCAGTGGTAAATTGCTCACCTAGCATATGTGAGGCCCTGGGTTCAATCCTTAGCACCACATAAAAATAAATAAAAAATAAAGGTGTTTATTCCAACTACAACTAAAAAATAAACATTAAAAAAGAAGCATAAATAGGTGACTCCCAAATTTCTAGGAAATTTCTACCCCTTTCCAGGAAGGACACAAATATTTCTCTTCTTTATTAGCCAATCCTTTCTCCTTGTTCATTTACTTTGATGTTCAGGTGTTGAAAAGTTGATCCAGAAGCTTATTTTACACATCTCCTATTTTGGCTAAGAACAAAAATCTGCTTTTCTGCTTAGTTGACACTTAGTATTATTTGTTCCATAATTCCAAGAAGGAAAAAGACCCAGTCTGGGGTTAAAATTTGGTAACATATTTGGTTTCAAGATGATACATCATATGATCAACAAGATATTTCTGCTATGAGACCAACCCCTACTCCCCCCGGCCTCAGGGTGCCATCTGGAAAATTGAAAGACATCATAACAAACCCAGGGCACCTGAGAGTGATTTGGAAGCCAGTAACACTATAAGCCTTCTTTCAACTTTTCTGACCTCAGGATCCGAGCTTAGTTTCATATATTTCTGGTTATCATGTTTATCTACATATTCTGTTTTAAATGTGGTGTTTTCTTTTTGCTCTATTCAGGAAACTTTCTTAATCTATATGTATTAATCTTTTTTTTGTCACTGTGACCAAAATATCCAACAAGAAAAACTTAGAGGATAACTCAGTTCACAGTCAGCTGACTCAGTTGCTCTGGGTCGTGATGAAGCAGAACATAATGGAGTAAGGGTATGGCAGAGGAAAGCTGTTCAGCTCATGGCAGCCAGGAAGGAGAGAAGGAGAGGGAGAGAGGAAGAGAGAGAGATGTTAGAGCCAAGGACACAATGTCATTCCCCACTTCCTTACTTCCTCCAGCCATGCCTCACCTGCCTACAATCAGCATCAACATCTGTTTTAATTTTTAATCCATCAAATGAATTAATCTACTGAGTAGGTTATACTCCCATAATCTAATCATTTCACCTCTGAGCCTGGCTACATTCTCCATCATATGAGCTCATTAGGGGACACCCAATATCTAAGCCACAATACTATCTGATCCTCCAGATCAGCCTTTCTGTGTACTGTTTTCCACAACTTATATACTTCAAAATAATTTCTCCTCTTTTACTGATTCTACTCTCTCTTTTTGCCCAGGCTCTGTCTTTGTCCCTTCCATGAAGGACCTTAGTTCCCTGGGGGGAAGAATCTGGGAGACTCCTTTTGCCTGTATCTGCTTGCTCTGACCTTAATTGCAGTACTCTGGAAAAGAAGGGAAGGAGTGAGTTTTTATATAGTTTGTTGAAAAAAAAATGGGATATTCTAACCCAAAAGAAAGAAAACCTTGTTACAATGCTTAAAAGTATGCTGAAATTGTGGGGGAACTCCATAAAGAAGGTGCAGCTGACACAGTTTTTAGAACTTGTTATTGAAATGGGAGGAAGGAAGCACGGGTTTAAAAATCTGGGAGAGACTTGGTAAAGAGGTGCTTATTAGGAATGTGGCCAAAGATTTGGACAAGATTTCTGTGGAAATTCTCCTTTATGGTCTTTAATATGAGATTGTCTCAATCCATCTCAGGACAGCATAAATTGGTCAGCTTCGGATCTGATTTTTGCCTTTAAGAATACAGTTAATGGTTTTAAATACCTAACAAAAAAGTCTTCAGCCAATCACACCTCTCCCTCCCTCATCAGATCTATCTAAATTTGTAAAGTTAGCACCACTTCAGCAGGATCCCTCGACTATAAGGTCAGCTGGAGAGAACATTGGAGATTTCAGTTATTTCTTTGAATGAGCTGATTGGAACAATCCTAAACAGCTACTTAGATCATATGAAGCATTCCTTTTAAATGTCTTAAGGAGCTTAAGTCTGCCTGATCTATGTGTGGGCAAGGTTCTCTTTGTTCTGAGTTTGTTAGAAACTCTTACTAATGAAGTCTTACTGACTAATTATTGGATTATGCTGGCTAAAGCTTGTCTTTCAGGTGGTATTTAATGTAGAAATCTAATTGGATGGAGTTTAGTGCAGAACACATGAAAGAAATCGAGCTCATGGGGATTGATGTTACTCTGGAGATGTTCACTGGAATCAGACAATTTGCTGATTTGTGGCATCAGTTAAATTTTGGTTTACAAACATGCTAAAAGGGCATGAAGAGAGTTGCCTATTAAAGGAGAGAAAAATGAACATCTCTCAGATCTGCAAAGGACTTGATGAGCTTTACACAGATTTTGTTCTTTGATTATACCAAGCTGTAAATCACTTAATAGAAGACCCTGATGCTGATGAATTATTAGTTAAATAGTTGGCTTTTGAAAATGCTAATAAGACCTGCAAAGGGGCAGTCTACCCTCATAGAAAGAAAGGGACAGTCTCATATTTTATCCACCTCTGTGCAGATATAAAAATTGCAAATTCTCAAAGCATAGTAATGGCTGTAGCATTGAAAGAAAAATTTCAGTCTCCCTGGAAGACTAAAAATTCCAAAAGGGAGTGTTTAAACTCTGGCAAGCTTGGAGAGGAGGCCAGAGATTGCAGGCAAAAGCCAGGATAAGGAAATAAACCAGGGCTGAGTCTGCATTGTTGTGGTGGCAAGAATTGGGTCAGTGAATGCAAATTACAGTCATATGTGAAAGGAGGATCTTTGATCCTTCAGTTGGGAAATGGGAAAAGGGGCCTACCCAGGGCCCCTCAGACAATGGGGTATCATTTCAGAGCTGCCATACATTACAGCCTAGCCTCATGTCTCTTCATCTGAGACCTTTACAGGGCCACAAGTGGGAGCATGGCATTGGACCTCTGTTCCATCATCAAATATGTGTATTAACTTGGAGATGGGGCCTCAGGCCATTCCTATGGGAATTTGTGGCCCTTTGCCCTCTGGCACAGTGGGACTTATATTGGGAAAAAGTAGTTTGACTATGAAAGGATTTCAAGTTGATCAATTCAGATTTTACCAGAGAGATAAAATTATAACTCAAATAGTTCCATTGTTCAAGTACATCCAGAGATTATTACCATAGCTCAAATTCTTCTTTTGCCTTATTATTCAAATTAATAGCTAATTTACACTAATGTAAAGCACTTACAAACAGATGGGTGTAAATGTAAAGAAAAAATTTACCAGATAAACCAATAGGTGATAAAGATCTGGGTTGTCAGACAGGGCATACTGGACTCAATTGGTTAAGCAAGAGCAGTCCCATCTGGATTTTAAAATAAATTGAATGATAATTAAGGGTGTGATTGATACAGGATCAGATGTGTCTGTTATTTTCACAAGGCCTTGACCTAAAAGATGGTATTACACAGGGCCCCTGCTGACTTAGAAGGCAGGGTCATATTTCTAAACCTGAAGATAGTGCTCAGTATCTTTAATGGCAGGATGCTGAAAGTAACAAAGGCTCTTTCAAACATTATATCCTTGAGATATATCCTCCAGTAAATTTATGGAGCTGTGATGTAGTAAGCAGCATGGGAGTTTTACTGATGTGTCCTACCACAATGGTTACTTCTCAAATGCTTAATCAAGGATCTAGCCCCATTAGGGGGTTGGGAAAAAAACCAACAAGGAAGTTATTTACCTGTGGCACAATCCTTTTGACAAGGATGATATGGATTGGAGTATTTACCTAATCCATATTTTTGGTAGGGGCATTAATTTTTTTCTCTGTCCCAGAAGATAGCAGAAAAAATTAATTGGCTGTCAGATGATTGTGTCTGGGTTGATCAATGGCCCCTTATAAGGGTGAAACTTCAAGTGGTTCTTATGCTAATGTAAGAACAGCTTCAAGTTGGTCATATTGAACCTACTTTTAGCCCATGAAATACTCATTTTTGTAATAAAGAAAAAAATCTGCTAAATGAAGATTGTTACAAGATCTCAGAAAAATTAATTGGACAATGGAGTTAATGGGTGCTTTGCAGCCTGCACTTTTTTTTATCCTGCAATTATTTCTTTTAATTATCATTTAATAATTATAGACTTAAAAGGTTGTTTTTTCACCATACCTTTACGCCCAGCCGTTTGTAAGAGCTTTGCATTAGTGTTCCAGTTATTAATTTTAAGTAGCCAGTTAAAAGATATTGTTGGAAGGTTTTGCCACAGGGAATGGCCAATAGTACTACTTTATGTCAGACTTCTGTAGCTCAAGACATTGCTCCAGTGAAAGAGTAATATTATTAATATTATTATTAATATGAATGACATACTTTTGGCACATCCTAATTCAGATATGCTTTTAAAAAATGTTTGCTCCCTTAGAAACCTCACTTATCACAGAGAGTTTATGCATAGCAACTGAAAAAGTACAAAAGGCTACTACTCATTTTCAGTATTTAGGCAGCTTAATTGAAGGATGCATGATTCATTCACAGAATTTACAAATCAGAACTGATGTTTTACATAACCTTAATGATTTTCAAAATTTGTTTGGGGACATCAATTGCCTGAGGGCCAGTCTAAAATTATCCACTGTAGATTTATTACCTTTGTGGCACTATTTTCAGTGCAACAAAAAAAATTGGCTTTTGCAATCTTCAAATTCTTGGCAAGTAGCTTTTGATAATTTTCCTGGCCAAGTAGAAAATCATTATCTTCATGATAAGATTATTTAATTGGCTACTTTAGCCTTATTTATTTATTTTTACCATACAATTTATTTTTATTTTTTTTAGTCATACATGACAGCAGAATGTGTTTTGACATATAATATATACATGGAATGTACATACCATCAATCATATTGTCTATCCTATTCTGCTTCCCTTTCTATCCTCCCTACTCCTCCCTTCCTCTCCCATCACTTCTCTCTATACAATCTAATGTGACACACTTTTTTTTTCTTTTTCTCATTACAACATCATATATGTATTCTGTGAGGTTCTCCTTCCATCTTCCGTGCAACTCCCCTTCTCCCTCTTTTCCCCTCCCAACTCTCTTCCCTATTTAGTGGTAGTCTTCTTTTCATGCTCTTCCTCCCTGTCCCATTTTGAGTCACCCCCTCCCCCTTATATCCGAGAAGACATTTGGCATTTGTTTTTTAGGGATTGGCTAACTTCACTTAGCATAATCTGCTCTAATGCCATCCATTTGCCTGCAAATGCCATGATCTTGTTATTTTTTAGTGCTGAGTAATATTTCATTGTGTATAAATGCCACATTTTTTAATCCATTCATCTATTGAAGGACATCTAGGTTGGTTCCACATTCTATCTATTGTGAATTGTGCTGCTATAAACATTGATGTGGCTGTGTCCCTGTAGTATGCTCTTTTTAGGTCTTTTGGGTATAGTCTGAGAAGGGGAATAGCTGGGTCAAATGGTGGTTCCATTCCCAGCTTTCCAAGAAATCTCCATACTGCTTTCCAAATTGGCTGCACCAATTTGCAGTCCCACCAGCAATGTATGAGTGTACCTTTTTCCCCACATCCTCGCCAGCACTTGTTGTTGTTTGACTTCATAATGGCTGCCATTCTTATTGGAGTGAGATGGTAACTTAGAGTAGTTTTAATTTGCATTTCTCTGATTGCTAGAGATGGTGAGCATTTTTTCATGTATTTGTTGATTCATTGTATATCCTCTTCTGAGAAGTTTCTGTTCAAGTCCTTGGCCCATTTGTTGATTGGGTTATTTGCTTTTTTGTTGTTTAACTTTTTTAGTTCTTTGTATACTCTAGAGATTAGAGCTCTATCTGATGTTTGAGGGGTAAAAATTTGTTCCTAGGATGTAGGCTCCCTATTCACCTCACATATTATTTCTCTTGCTGAGAAAAACCTTTTAGTTTGAATTCATCCCATTTGTTGATTCTTGATTTTAACTCTTGTGCTATAGGTGTCTTATTAAGAAATTTGGGGCCTGCCCCTACATGATGGAGATTAGGGCCAACTTTATCTTCTATTAGACACAGAGTCTCTGGTCTGATTCCTAGCTCCTTGATCCATTTTGAGTTGACTTTTGTGCATGGTGAGAGAAAGGGATTCAATTTCATTTTGTTGCATATGGATTTCCAGTTTTCCCAGCACCATTTGTTGAAGATGCTATCCTTTCTCCATTGCATGGTTTTAGCACCTTTGTCTAATATAAGGTAGTTGTAATTTTGTGGATTGTCTCTGTGTCCTCTATTTTGTACTACTGGTCTACCAGCCTGTTTTGGTGCCAGTACCATGCTGTTTTTGTTACTATTGCTTTATAGTACAGTTTAAAATCTAGAATCACGATACCACCAATTTAATTCTTTCTGCTTAGAATTCTGTTAGCTATTCTGGGTCTCTTGTTTTTCCAGGTGAATTTCATGATTGCTTTTTCTATTTCTGCAAGAAATGTCATTGGGATTTTGATGGGAATTGCATTGAATCTGTAAAGTGCTTTTGGTAATATGGCCATCTTAATAATATTAATTTTACCAATCCATGAGCAAGATAAATCCTTCCATCTTCTAAGGTCTTCTTCTATTTCTTTCTTCAGGGTTCTGTAGTTTTCATTGTATAGCTCTTTCACCTCTTTTGTTGATTCCCAGGTATTTTTTTTTTTTGAGGATATTGTGAATGGAGTAGTTGTCCTCATTTTCTTTTCAGAGAATTTGTCACTGATATACAGGAATGCCTTTGATTTATTCGTTTTGATTTTATATCCTGCCACTTAAATTAAATACAGAATCTTTAAACATCACAAAAGCTTGTAATACTGCATTAAGCTCTACCTTTTGAGATGATTGTTTGGGTACTAAAAATGTAAAAGTTTGATCAGGTGTAACTATTGCTGCTGTACCATTATTTGACCCATCAGTGAATATATTTGGAGCATTCATGATAGGTGTTTTTCTTGTCATTTTTGGAAAAATTACAGGATGCGATGACCAAAAAGACAATAAAGGATTAGATGGTAAGTGGTTATCAAATGAAACATTAGATTTGCACTTGATTATTGCCCAAGTATTTAACTCATTAGCTAATTCATCAATTTGATTCATAGTATATGGAGTAATAATTTTATTGGGAGAAATTCCAAACACTGCCTTTGCTGTTTTTATTCCTTTGAGTATTAATTGTCCTACAGCCTCAGGATACCTAGTAAGAATAGTGTTAGGAGAATAAGATAAATGTATCCATAATAATGGACCTTCTTGCCAAAATACTCCTGTAGGAATATTTTTTGTTGGTAGTAAAATAAATAATAAAGGCAAACTTATATCAATTCTATCCAAATGCATATTTTCCATATATGTTTCAATGATTTTTAATGCCTTTCTTGCTTCAGGCGTTAACATTCGGGGTGAATTTGGATCTGATGGACCTTTTAGGATGTCAAATAAAGGTCCCAATTCTCCTGTTGGAATACCTCGATAAGGCCTTATCCAATTTATGTCTCCTAATAACTTTTGAAAGTCATTAAGTGATTTGAGTTGATGTACTCGTATTTGAATTTTTGGTGGATGGACCATGGTTGAGGATAATAGAACTCCTAAATAATTAATTGGAAAATTTAATTGTACTTTATCCATTGCTATCTTTAGATTATAATTTTTTAATAAGTTTGTAAGTGTGGCATAACATTCTAGCAATGTGTTTTTAGCTTTGTGTGCTAATAATATATCATCCATATAGTGAAATATTTGTAGCTCAGGATTTTGATTTCTAAGTGGCTGGATTACTTTGTTAACATAAATTTGACACATAGTTGGGGTGTTAGCCATCCCTTGAGGGAGTACTTTCCATTCATATCTCTGATCAGGACCTTCGTGATTTAGTGTAGGGATAGTAAATGCAAAACGTGGACTATCCTCAGGATGAATTGGAATTGAAAAAAAAAACAATCTTTAATATCTATAACTAAAACATACCAAGTTTTTGGCAAAGCAGACAACTGAGGAATCCCCGATTGAGAAGGTCCCATAATGACCATTTCATTATTAATGGCTCTTAAATCTTGCAATAATCTCCATTTACCAGATTTTTTTTTGATGACAAAAATGGGAGTATTATGGGGAGATACAGAAGGTTGTATATGTCCTTCCACTAATTGTTGTTTGACCAGATCATGGGCTACTTGTATCTTTTTTTTAGTTAAGGGCCACTGAGGAACCTATACTGGTCTTTCTGATTTCTATGTAATTTTTATTGTCTCAGTGGCCCTTTGTGAAAATCCAACCCATGTCTGTCTGTTCCTTGATTTATTTGTATTGGTGCTGCTATACCTTGTTCTTGTTTTTCTAATCTTTTTCCTTTCCTAAAACCTTGTCTAGCCATAATAGTGGGTGCATTTTGATTGATATTATTTGTTAATGTCAAACCTAATTGATCTAAGCCATCTCGTCCCCATAAATTTACAGGAAGATGATCCAATACATATGGCTGTATAGTTCCTTCACATCCTTCAGAATCCTTCCAATCTAATACCATTGCACTTCTATGGGGCTTAGTCGCCACTCCTAGGCCTCGAAGCGTTTGAGTGGCTTGTTGTAATGGCCAATGTTTTGGCCATTCTTGACGAGAGATTATGCTAAGGTCTGCACCTGTATCCAGTAGCCCATTAAATTCATGTCCTTGAATATTTAGTTTTAGCATGGGGCGAGAATCTAAATTTAAAGAAAGCATCCCCAATCTACACCTGTGGAGCCTAATCCCTTGGAACCTCTTTCTATAGCATGACTGGAAAATTTATCATGTAGGCTTGGTATTATTAGTAACTGTGCTATTCTATCTCTTGGTGAAATTATTGATATACCCTTTGGAGAACTGGCTATAATTTTTATTTCACCTTCATAATCAGGATCAATTACCCCAGGACTTATCAAAAGTCCTTTTAGAGTAGAAGAGCTGCGTCTCAATAATGAGCCTACTGTTCCTTTGGGAAGAGGTCCTTTTACCCCTGTGGGAATGATTTGAACTCCCATCTCTGGAGTTAGTACTGATTTGGCAGAGGCGCAGATGTCCAACCCAGCGGTCCCTCTGGTTTGTCTGATGAGGCATCTGATTTCCTGGGCACTACCCTGGTGGGGTTGCTGGGGTTGCTGGGTTCCTCCAGTGCTCCATATATTTGTGGTTTGGGGCCCTGGAGCATTGGGGCCCCCTGTCCATTTTTTGGCAATGGAGACCGATGCCTTTGTCCACGATATTGTGGATAATCACCTTGTCCTTGTTCATTTTTTGATAATGGAGTACACTCTATGGTGGTTTGAGAATGGCATTCATTAGCCCAATATAATGGAGTACGCTCTATGGTGGTTTGAGAACGGCATTCATTAGCCCAATGTCTCCCTCTACGGCAACGTTGGCAAATACCCGGTATTCTGCTCCTTTGATACCTAGTTTTGTTAAACCCTCCTCCTATGGGGCAATTCCTTTTAAAATGTCCTGTTTGTTGACAATTGTAGCATGTTCTTGGCCTGGCATCTAAAGCCTGTTTTACTGCAGCTGCCATGACTTGCTCTTGTTCATTAATGTCTCTACATAATTTAATATATGTGTTTAAATCTTCCTGTTTCCATGGTCTAATGATATCTCTGCACCAACGATTCGCTTGGTTCATAAGCTAATTGTTTTATTAATGGCATTGCTTGTTCTGTATTCCCTAAAACTCTGGAGCTGTTTGAATAAGCCTATCTACAAATTCAGCATAAGGTTCATTAGCTCCTTGTATTATCTTAGATAATTGACCTTGTAAACCTCCATGTCCTTGTAAAGTCTTCCATGCCTTAACTGCATCTACAGCAATTTGTAAATATACACCAGGATCATACGCAATTTGTTGCTGCCGATCCTCATAAGGTCCCTTTCCTAACAACATATCTAGATTTCTCTGAGGATAACCAGCTGCTGCATTTCGCCTAGCCGTCTCCTTGCAAAATTCCTCATTGGCAACCTTCCATAACAGGTATTGTCCTCCAGTTAGCACAGCTTTACAAACATTAGCCCAATCTGCTGGCGTCATGTTTAAGTTGGTAATGGATTCGACCAAGCTTACAGTGAAGAGTGCTTGAGGACCATAGGTTGTTACAGCTCTTTTAGCTCCTTCACTGATTTGAAATTTAAACCCTGGTGAATTCGCTGCTCTCCTACCTCAAATACAGGACATACTTGAGATCCTGTCTCAGGATCCCAACTATCAACTGTGGGGGTTGGAAGTCTCCTAGCATATAGAGGTGGTGCTGTTGATTGGACACTTATGCCCTCTGGTGATAGAATGCTGTTAGTAGCAGTCTCCTGTAGAGGTGGTGCTGTTGGTTGGACACTTACACCCTCTGATAGAAAGGTGTTATTAGCAGTCTCCTGTTGTAACTTTTCCCCTGATGGCTTTTTCTGCTCTAAACTTCCTTCCTCTGTCTCACTGGCTCGAAAGACCTTCTCTTGTACTTGAATCTTTTCCTCTTTCTGATTAACTTGAGAGACCTTCTCTTTTACTTGAATCAATATGTCTTCTCCTTCCTCTACCTTTGTCTGAACTGAAGGCTTTGGTCTAAGCAAACCAGATATGTTCGTCCACAATGGCAATGTGCCAACTGGCAGTGTCCCTGGGTTGTTCTTTTCTATTTTAAAATCTTCACCATGATGGTTCCATTGTGATATATCTAACAACTCCTCCTTAAAAAGCCATGGGCTACATTTTTGTATTATATCAACGTATGCCCTGACTGCTCTTGATTTTACTGGGAAGCCTCCTTGCTCTAACAATTTACTTAACACTCTTTCGGTTTGTTTTTTACTAATTGCTGATCCCGTATTTCTACTATAATACAACCCAACAAGATAACACCAAACCAAACCGAGATAGAATCCAATAAAAATGGAACAACAAAAATTATTATAGCCTTTCTATCCTCCTGACATGTGCATCCGTCCTTTCTCCCTATCTGTTCCTCAGACTCAAATAGTTTTTCCTCAGATGTGAGTGGTTTTTCTTCCCTCGCACTCATCTCCAGGGACAGGCAACTTAAAACAAAAATGAAGCAAAACAAAGAGGAAACTTAGAATGGCTACCCATCCTCTCGCCCTGCCCTCAGGGGCGAGCAGTTTACTTACCCTCATTCGTTCCCCGTGCGAGCCACCAAATGCCGCAGTCTGGCTGGGCACAATTCAGGAGCCACTTGTCAAAAGGAACTAACTTTATTTTTAGAACTACAAACGCCAAGCAAAACAGCTCCTCAGGAAAAAAAACCCCTCAGAGCCCAACTGCCACCACCGGCTTCCACAAGCCTCTCCCCCACCCAAACCTCCCCACCTCCCACAATCCTCCTGCTCTTGAGGCCGATTGGCTGGGTCGTGTGGGTGGAGCCAAAGAAGTCCCCCAATGAGCAGCTCCGTGGTCTGAAAGGGCAGGAAAACAGCCCAATGAGCAGCTCCGTGAAGGAGCCAATCAGCTAGATGTTGCTGGGGCCACTGTGAGCCAATCATCAGCTGGCAGTCTGAAGGGCAGGGAAACAGCCCAATGAACATCACCGCAGAGGAGCCAGTCAGCTAGATTGGCTGCTGTGAGCCAATCATCAGCCGGCAGCTGGAAGTTTGTTGGCAGCTGGAAGTTTGCTGGGGCCCCTTTGGCTGTGGCTCTCAAAACTCACATTTCTTTCTAGCTTTCTGAAACTGTTGTTAATGGTTTTCCCTTTATATATTTATATTGTTCTTGTATAGCTCCAAAATCCCTCTTTTGCAGAGAAAGACAATGTTAACAGTTCTCAATATCAACAGTACTTCATCTAAGCACAAGTTTTTATTATTTATACATTTATAGTTAGAATCTAAGTCTACAGATATTGGTTTTAATTATTATTTAAAAATATAGTCATTAGTTTCATAAAAGGCATACCATATCTGGTGGCATATAGAAAACTGAATTTCAGATGAAGGATATTATACTTAGAGGGAAAGGAGTGAGGGTATGAGGTTAAACTAACTTAGCAACTTTGGAGAACTCTAACCAATAGACTTTATGGAAGAATTTATAGACTCAACCTCCTATCTGTATTTATATAGCTACCCTATATATAGATAGTACAAGTTAGGGGTTGAAAGTGGGATAGAGGGAATACGAATGAAGAAAAGAAAAAAACAAGGTAGAAAAGAGAAAAAAAGAGAGAAGGAAAAAGAAAGTAAGAAAGAAATAAGGAAAAAATGGGGGGAAGGTGGGGTATATGCAATTCCTCTATATTATATTATTTTGGTGATTCGGTTGTTCATGCACAGTTCTTGGATTCACATATGTTGAGGTTGTGAAAGAGAAAGAAGAAAAGAGAGAAAGAGAAAAAAGTCTCTCAGAACTCTGTTTTCCTTTCTTCCAGTAGGTGGAATTGTCTATTCCTAGTTTGAGCCTCTGTGTTCAGGGTGGTGGATATAGCCAGCGTGAAAGGATATGAGCTTCCACCTGTATCCTCCCTACTCTAGTCTCTGAGGTGGAAACTAGGTGCCTGTACAGTTGTTGTTTTGCATTGATAGCTACACTCCCCAAAAGCTTGTGGGAAATATTTTGAGTTATCACAGCTAAGGGTGTGGGAGTTGGAAACCAGGTACATGGATCAGCTGCAGAACCATGCTGGTAGCCACGCCCCCTTTGATGGGATTTAAGGGTTGATGGGCTTCCTTCGGACTAGTGAGGGGCAGGGTCAAGCTTCCTCTTCCTGTCTGGCTTGGCGCCAGACCTCCTCCCCCTCGGGTCTGGCTTGGCACTGGGCCTCCTCCTCTGGCCTTGCCTTATTTATTTTCCAAAGATTTTATGTACTCAGCCAGTAGCTGGGGCAATCAGTGTTTACTTGCTGGCTCCAGCTCAGGGAAAGCTCATTTCTATAGCCATGCTCATTGTAAAGTGGTGCAGACTCCCTATACTTCTGCATAGCAAGCAGAGATTCAAGCTCTTATTTGTGCCTTACTTCATTTTTCTAATGAGCCAATTAATATCTTCAGTGAAAGTGTCCATACAGTAAGAGTTTAATTCTGATTTTATCATGGTGATGAAGATATGTTTGGTAGACAAAATTAACTGATTTTGTTCAAGTAAATTTTTGAGTGAATAAAAGAATGTTAAGGGCTTATCTCTAATTATTTTTTATGGGTGACTAGATAAATATGAGTTCAGTTAATAAAGACATCAAGAAAATGAAGCAATAATAAGGTCCAGGGCCGGAAAAGAAGATAAAATCATTGATTCTCTTGAAATATTCTAAATATATATTTTTTATTAATTTAAAAATTTATTTTAATTAATTATACATGACAGTAGAATTAACTTTGATGTATCATATATAATGGGGTATAATTTCTCATTCTTCTGGATATATATCCCACCAGTCATACAGTTACATATGCACATAGGGTAATAATGTCTAATTCATTCTACTATCCTTCCTCCCCCCCACTCTCCCCTCCCTTAACTCCCTTCCATTGAATCTAAAGTAACTCTATTTTTTCCCTAGTGTCCTCCCTCCCATCCCCCATTGTGAACTAGCATCCTTGAATTAGAGGAAACATGGGCTTTTGGTTTTTTGAGATTGGCTTATTTCATTTAGCATGATATTCTCTAGCTCCATCCATTTACTGGCAAACACAATCATTTCATTTTTTTAAAGGCTGAGTAATATTCCATTGTGTGTGTGTGTGTGTGTGTGTGTGTGTGTGTGTATCACATTTGAAAAACTCATTCATCTGTTGAAAGGAACCTAGTTTGGTTCGGTAGTCTAGCTATTGTGAATTGAGGTGCTATAAAAATTGATGTGGTGGAATCATAGTAATATGCTAATTTTAAGTCATTTGGGTATTAACTTAGAAATGGTATAGATGGGTCAATTGGTGGTTCCACTTCAAGTTTTTTGAGGAATCTTCATACCACTTTTCATAATGGTTTCATCAGTTTGCCTTTCCATCAGCAATGTATGAGTGTACCTTTTTCTCCATATCCTCACCAACACTTATTATTGCTTGTATTCTTGATAATTGCCATTCTGACTAGATTGAGATGAAATCTGAGGGTAGTTTTTATTTGAATTTCTTTAGTTGCTAAAGATGTTGAACATTCTTTCATATATTTGTTAATTGATTGTATTTCTTCTGTGAAGTGTCTGTTCTGTTTCTTAGCCCATTATAGACTGGGTTTTATTTTTGGTGTTAAGTTTTTTGAGTCCTTTATATATCCTAGAGATTAATGATCTATCTGAGGTGCATGTGGTAAAGAATTTTTTCCATTCTCTATGCTCTCTCATCCATTATTTTGTTTTCTTTGTTGAGAAGAAGCTTTTTAGTTTGAATCCATCCCATTTATTTATTCTTGATTTTACTTCTTGTGCTTTAGGAGTCTTGTTAAGGAAGTTAGATCCTAAGCTGACATGGTGAAGATTTGGGTCTATTTTTTCTTCTATTAGGCACAGGGTCTCTGTTCTAGTGCCTAAGTCTTTAATACTCTTTGAGTTGAGTTTCATTCAGGGAAAGAGATAGGGGTTTAATTTTATTTTGTTATATGTGGATATCCAATTTTCCCAGCAGCATTTATTGAATAGGCTCTCTTTTCTCCAGTGAATCTTTTTCATTCCTTTGTCTAATATGAGATAACTATTTGTGTGGGTTTGTCTCTGTGTCTTCGATTCTGTACTATTGGTCTATGTATTTGTTTTGGTGCCAATACCACACTATTTTTGTTACTATGGCTCTGTAGAATAGCTTAAGATCTGGTATTGTGAGGTCTCCTGCTATTCTCTTCTTGCTAAGGACTCCTTTTGCTATTCTGTTTTTTTTAATTTTTCAAATGTATTTCATGATTGTTTTTTCTATTTCTATGAATAATGTAATTGGGACTTTATCTTGAATTGCATTAAATCTTGTTTAATGCTTTTGGTAGTGTGGCAATTTTGACAATATTAATTCTACCTATCCAGAAGCTTGGGAGGTATTTCATCTTCTAAATTCTTCTTCAATTTATTTCTTTAGTGTTCTATAATTTTCATTGTAAAGGTCTTTTACCTCTTTTGTTAGATTGATTCCCAATTGTTTTATTTTAATTTTTGAAGCTATTGTGAATGGGGCAGTTTTCCCAATTTCTCTTTCAGTATATTTTTCACTGATGTATAGGAATGCATTTGATTTATGGGTGTTGATTTTATAACCTGCCACTTTGCTGAATTAATTTATGACTTTTAGGTGGGATTTTTTGGCTCTTCTAAACAGAATGATGTCATCAGCAAATAGTGTTACTTTGAGTTCTTCTATGCCTATTCATATACCTTTAATTTCTTCTTTCTAGTTTCTGTGGCTAGAATTTCAAGGACAATATTAAATATAAGTGGTGCAAGAGGGCATCACTTTTGTGTTCCAATTTTTAGAAGGGATGCTTCCAATTTTTCTCCATTTAAAATTATGTTGACCTTGTGTTTAGTATGGATAGATTTTATAATATTGAGGTATATTCCTACTATCTCTAGTTATTCTAGTGTTTTGAACATGAAGCAGTGCTGTATTCTGTCAAATACCTTTGTGCATCCATTGAGGTGAACATATGATTCTTGTTTTTAAGTCTACTGATGTGATGAATTACATTTATTGATTTCCATATGTTGAACCAACCTTGCATCCATGGGATAAACCCTACTTGATTATGGTGCAATGTTGCATTCCTCATGACTAAAACACTCACGGTCACTCCAGGTGAACTGGGCTGCATGAAATAATCATACAAGAGACAGAGTTGCCTTTTTCTTTGGGGTCCTGTGATGGCTCCTCTGACCTGAGGGTGTCACAGAAAGAGAGCAAACGAGCATGTGCTGACCCCTTTTATTGAGGAGATGCCATTCAAATGAGGCAAGGGGTCAGGTTTTAAGGGGTTGAGTCTAGCTTCATGATGACTGCTGTCAGCAGGTTGACTGAAATCTAGGAAGGCCACACCAAAAGGCAGAGCAAGAGAAGGAGAAACACAAAGGGAGTTTCTATGGAACATTCTATTCTAAACAGGTCAAAGGGGTTGGATTACATAGGAATAGGTGAGTGTAGCTCAACCCTATGGTGACATGCCTACATCTGAAGACATGCCCTCAACTTCCTGAGCTGGGACATCACCCAAGTCACTAGTAGTGATTGGTCAGAGCCTCTTGCTTCAGGATGGAAGGAGCGGGTCATTCAGAGTGGCTCCCCACAGTGCACTATCTTTTTAATATTTTGTTGTATGTTATTTGTCAGAATTTTATTGAGAATTTTTGCATCTATGTTCATCAGGTATATTGGTCTGAAGTTTTATTTCTTTGATGTGACTTTGTCTGGTTTTAATATTAGGGTGATACTGGCCTCATATAATTGGTTTGGAAGGGTTACTTCCTCTTTTATTTCAAGGAATACTTTGAGGAGTTTTGGTGTTAATTTTTCTTTGAAGGTCTGGTAGACCTCAGCTGAGAATCCATCTGGCCCTGGGCTTTTCTTGATTGGTAGGATTTTAATGACATTTTTCTATTTCATTACTTGTAATTGATCTCTTTAAATCATGTATGTCCTTTTGATTCAGTTTGGGTAAGTAATATGTCTCTAGAAATTTGTCAATGTCTTCAAGTTTTGCTATTTTACTGGAATATACATTTTAAAAATAGTTTCTAATTATCTTCTGTATTTCAGGAGTGTCTGTCATGATATTTCCTTTTTCATCACATATTTTAGTAATTTGAGTTTTCTCTCTTTTTATTTTTATTAGCATGGCTAGAGTTTTATCAATTTTATTTATTGTCTCAAAGAACAAAGTTTTGTATTATCGTTTTTTAAAATTGTTTCTTTTGTTTCAATTTCATTGATTTTAGTTCTGATTTTTATTATTTTCCATCTTCTACTAGTTTCGGTGTTGGTTTGTTCTTTTTCTAGAGCTTTGAGTTGTAATATTATGTCATTTGTTTGTTGACTTTTTCTTCTTTTAATAAATAAGCTCAATGAAATAAACTTTCTTCTTAGCACTGCCTTCATAGTGTCTCAGAGATTTTGATATGTTGTATTGGTATTCTCATTTATCTCTATTTAAAAAAAATTTCATCCATGATTTCTTCTGTTGTCCATTCATTATTCAATAGCATGTTATATACACTCCAGGAGTTAGAGTAACTTGTATTTTTATTCTATCACTGATTTTTAATTTTATTTCATAATGATCTGATAGTATGCAGGGTGTTATCTTTATTTTTTAAAATTTGCTAAGAGTTGCTTTATGGCATAAAATGTGGCCTATTTTAGAAAAAGATCCATGTGCTTCTGAGAAGAAAGTATTTTCACTCACTGATGGATGAAATATTCTATATATATTTGTTAAGTCTAAATTATTGATTGTATTATTTAGATCTAGAGTTTCTTTGTTTAGTTTTGCCTGGAAGGTCTATCCAGTATTGAGAGAGGTATGTTAAAGTCACCCAGTATTATTGTTTTGTGGTTGAGTTGATTCTTGAAGTTGAGAAGTGTTGTTTGATATACATAGATGCTCCGTTGTTTGGGGTATAAATACTTATGATTGTTATGTCTTATTGAAGTATATAGTTCCCTTAAGGAGTATGCAATGTCCTTTTTTATCCCTTTTGATTAACTTTGGCAGAAAGTTCAGTTTATCTCATATGAGGATAGAAACTCCTGATTGTTTTTGTGATCTGTGTGATTAATATGTTTTCCCCATCCTTTCACCTTCAGTCTGTGGATGTATTTGCCTATGAGGCAAGTCTCTTGGAGAGAGCATATTGTTAGGTCTTGTTTTTTAATCCAATCTGCCAGTCTATGTCTTTTGATTGATGAATTTAGGCCATTAACATTCAAGGTTATTATTGAGATATAATTTGTGTTCCTGGCCATTTTGGTTTATTTCTGGTTTTTAAATTGGTTTATTTTCTCCTTTGTTTAACCATTTCTTTAGATTTGTTCCTCTATTTGCTGGTTATCACTTCGTTCCCATGGAATATTTTGTGGAAAATAATCTATAGTGCAGGGTTGCTAGTTGTGAATTTTTTTAACTTTTGTTTATCATGGAAGGTTTTTATTTCATCTTCAAATCTGAAACTTAATTTTGCTGGATATAAAATTCTTAGTCGGCATCAATTCTTTCAGAGCCTGATATATAGTATTCCAAGACCTCCTAGCTTTGAGGTTCTGGACTGAGAAATTAGTTGAGATCTGAATTGGTTTTTCCCTATATGTAATTTGATTTTTTTCTTTCATGGCCATTAAGATTTATCTTTATTCTATGTATTAGTTATTCTCACTTTAATGTGTCTTGGTGTATGTCTGCTGTACATGGATTCTGTAAGCTTCTTGTATTTGAGTTCCATTTTATTCTTTAGATTTGGGAGATTTTCTGCTATTATATCATTGAAAAATAGTGTATTCTTTTGGTTTGTGTCTCTGCTCCTTTACCTATCCCAATAACTCTTAAATTTGGTCTTTCCATGTTATCCCATAATTCTTGGATGTTCTGTTTGAAAGGCCAAGGTTCATGGTTGGAGATTAAAATGCACACACACAGACAGCAGTGACAAAGATGAAGCACTTTACTGCAAGCTGGTTCTAGCTTATATAGAAAGTTCTGACTCAAAATTCCTTTCTTACAGGAAGCTCCCAGGGCCAATCATAGTAAAGGTCAGGTCATCACCTTACTGTGCACGCACGTTCGCCCTGCATAAGATTCATGGGGGGCACGAACTGTCCACATGTATGGAAGATGGGAGGGCCAATTAGAAGGTTTTCAAAACAACTTGTTATCCGCCCACTGGCAACTTGCCTGCCACCATGTTGCATTAGGGGCTCCTTATCTGAAAGGCCCTGGGGAGTTCTAGCTGCCCACTGGCAATTTGCCCACCACCATGTTTGAAAGGCCTGGGGAGTTCTCAGGGAGACTCCCAACATTGTTCATAGTTTTTTACTTTCTTCTCTGCATGGTCAACTCTGTTTTCAAGATTTTATATTTTGTCTTCATTGCCTGAGGTTCTGTCTTCCAAGTTGTCTAGTCTGTTGGCGATGCTTTCTATTGAATTTATAATTTGGTTTATTGATTCTTCATTTTGAGGATTTCTGTTTATTTCCCCCACTATCTCTAACTCTTTATTGAAGTGATCTTTCATTTCCTGTGTCTTTTTCTTTGATTTTATTCCTTATGCTATTCTTTAATTCACAGATCAGTTTAACTATGTACATTCTAAACTCCTTTTCTGACTTTTTTTATTGTGTTGTCATTGGATTCTGTCATTGTAGCATCTTGGTTTGTTTGGGGTACTTTATTCCCTTGTATATTCATGTTGTTTGTGTGTTTGTCCATCTAGCTATATGGACCTAGGACAGCACAAATTCTACCTCATAGACCTCTAGTGTCACTGAAGTTCCAGCATCTTGTCTTTAAGGGGGGAGACCAACTCAACAGCACCCAATGCAAACAATACACAGCTACAAACCCACTAGATTCTATCAAGAATTCCACAGTTCTCACAACACACAGAAACAAGTTTAATTACTGTCCACACTATACACAGCAAATTTGCCAAAATGTTCGCAATCCCAAATGTTGAACAAAGAGAGAACAGAAGTGGTACAGGACATGATGCTTATGAGGGAGCAGAAGAAAAGCCAGAAGCAAAAATCTGTAGTAAGAGTGGAAGAAGAATTGACAGAGACTGACCACTAAGGGAGAAAAGAGAGAGAATCCAGGAAAACAGACAAGCAAGAGGAAAAATATATACAACAAAAAATTAAAAATATAAGAATACACAACAAAACTGCAAAATACCATTCATACACCACAGTTCTCAACAAAGTGATGCATGAAATATACCAGGTTCCCAAATCAGTAGAAATGCTAGAGAAGAGAAAAAAATCAAATCAACACAAAACAACAACAAAAACAAAATTCAATGGAAAACTGAACAACTGAACAGTTGTTCAGAGTTCAAAATTTTCTCAGTCCTATCTCTGATTTATGGGATTGCCTGGCCCACACAGACCCAGTCCCTATAACAACAATCTGGGATCAGATACCCCAGGCTTGGCCAAGTTGCAGTTCCAAGATCTCAATGCTGTTCCAATTAGCAGAGAGATCCCCAGAGATGCACTCACATAGAGGAGAGACACTGAAAAGAAGACGGAAGATGGAGTCATCAGCACTTTCAACAGGAAGACTCCAGGTGCAGCCAACCCTGCAGCCATTTCAACACTGGACCTCTAGGTCCTAGCTGATGTCCCCAAACAGAGGTAGCTGGCCTTGAGATGACAAAGGTGGCAAACTGGCCGCACCCTGACCCCCTAGACCTGGCAGGTATCCCAAGATGGAGGTGGCTGCATGTAACCAAACTTGCAGACACTCTGGCAGCAGACCTCTGGATGGTGGCAGCAGTGGGTCTGCAGCAGCAGTGGCACCCAGAGAACAAGTTGGTGGCAGCAGCACCCAGAGAACAAGTTGGTGGCAGCAGCACCTGTGATAGTGGCACCCAGGGAGAAGAGCTCCAGGTGACAATAGCAGCAGCTGTGAGGGACAGTGGCATAGGTGGTAGCTGGGTGGTAAAAAGACCTTCAGGCACCAGGCAGCTGCATGAAGAAAAGACCAAGTGGGGGCAGTGTGATGAGATGGCAGTGGTATAGGTGACAGCCTTAGATATTTATTTTTGTCACAAACATGCATTCACAGACAAGGATATGTGCACACACACTAATAATATTGAAGTATAATTATTTATGCACCTCTCTCTTACCCACTGAATTATAAGTTCCTTGAAAATTGTCTTGTACTTACCACATTTCTGCTATTAGAACAGAAAAGAGGCTCATGAATACTATCTGAATAAATGAGCAAGCCAGTTAAAATGTGAGGATACCACTGGATGTACCCTCTGTCCTCCATCACCGTCACACTCCCACCACTCTAAGCAACTTTCTTTCAGTGGTAATTGGTGATATGATTTTAAAAGTCAATTTATTTTCATTTTCTTATATTTATTAGTGTGTATTAACTATACAGAATAATGGGTTTTATTGTGACACTTTTACACATGCTTATAACACACTGATCTCCCGGACTCCCTTCCAACTCCCTAGCAGGCCTTCTACTTACATGTCATTTTTTTCTTTCTTGATTCCACATGAGAGAAACATGTGATGCTTGCTTTAGCCTGACTTATTTTGATTAACATAATGATTTTTAATGCCATCAATTTTCCTACAGATGACATAATTTTATTGTTCCTTATGGGTGAATAATACTCCATTTTATAACTATAATGCATTTTTGATGCATTAATCTATTGATGGGCATCTAGGCTGATTCCATGCCTTGGCTGTTTTGAGTAGTGCAGTAATAACACGGGTGTGCATGTATCTCCTTTGTATGCTGGCTTTATTTCCTGCAAATATACCCAGAAGCGTTATGGCTGAATCATACAGTAGTTCTGTTTTTAGTTTTTGAGGAATCTTCATAGTGGCTATACATTTCCCCCAACAGTGTGTAAGAGTTCCTTTTAGCAGCACCCTTACCAATATGTTCTTTTCTTTTTTATTTGTTTTTATTAGTTGTACATGAAAGTAGAATATTTTGATATATTATACATATATGGAGTATAGCGTCTCATTCTTCTGGTTGGACATGATGTAGAATTACATTGGTCCTGTAATCATATGTGCACACAGGAAAGTAATGTCCAGTTCATTCTACTATCTTTCCTATTCCCATTCCTCCTCCCCTTCATTCATTACCCTCTGTACAATCCAAAATACTTCTATTCTTCCCTACTCCTTCCCTTATTGTGAGTTAGCATCTGCATATGTGAGAACATTTGGCATTTTTTTGGGAACTGGCTTATTTCATTTGGCATGATAATCTCCAGCTTCATTCATTTACTAGCAAATGCCATGATTTCATTTTTCTTTATGGCTGGATAGTATTCCTTTGTGTATATGTAGCACATTTTTTATTAATTTATCTGTTGAATAATATTCATTATCTGTTTGGTTCTATAGTTATTGTGAGTTGTACTGTTATAAACATTGATGTGGCTGCATCACTGTAGTTTTGATAATAGTCATTCTGATTGTGGTGAGATGCAATCTCACTGCAGTTTTGATGTGAATTTCTCTGATGCCTAAAGATACTGAGCATTTGTTTACATTTTTATTGATCATTTGTAAATCTTCTTTTGAGAAGTGTCTGTTCAGCTCACTTACCCATGTATTGACTAGGTTGTTTGTTCTTTTGCTGTTATATTTTATTTTATTTTTATTAGATCTTTATGATATACATAGTAGTTGAGTGGTGTTGTCTTTTTTGAGCTTTTATATATTCAGAATATTAATCCTCTGTTAGATGAATAGCTGGCAAAGATTTTCTCCCATCCTTTTGGCTGTCTTCCCTATGTTGATTCATTTCCTTTGATGTGCAGAAGACTTTTAATTTGATGTAATCCCATTTGTCAATTCTTGCCATTATCTCCTGAGTTTTTTTCAGGAAATCACTGCTTATACCAATATCTTGAAGCATTGACCATATATTTTTCTCCAATAATTTCAAAGTGTCAGGTCTTATTTTAAGACCTTTGATCCATTTTGCATTGATTTCTGTACTGGAAAAAAGACAGGAATATAGTTTTAAAATTTACAGGAAGAATTCCAGTTTCCCCAGAACCATTTGTTGAAGAGGATTCTTTCTCCAGCATGTTTTCAGTAACATTGATGTAAATTAGAAAATTATAGATGCATAGGAGTATTTCTGGACCCTTGATTCTATTCTGTTGGTCTACATGACTACTCTTGTACCAATACCATGTTGTTTTTGTTTTAATAGTTTTATAATAAATTTTGTGATACTTCCATCTTTATTCTTTATGCTCAGATTTGCTTTGGCAATTTAGTCTTCCATATGAATGTTAGGATTGTGTTTTTAGTTCTATGGAGAATGTTATTGGTAATTTGAAGGGCCTTGCATTGTCTCTGTTCATGGCTTTTGGCAGTATGAGCCATTTTAACATTAATTCTGCCAACCCATAAACATGAGAGGTCTTTACATCTTCCAGAGTTGCCTTCAATTCTTTCATTCAGTTTTCTGTAATTTTCTTGTAGACATCTTTTACCCTCTTGGTTAAGTTTACTACTGTGTATAGTTTTAAGCTACTGTGAATGGAATTGTTTTCCTGATTTCTTTTTCAGTGGGTTTGTTATTGGAGTACAGAAAAGCTATTTAAAAAAATATGTTTATTTGTGTCCTGCTGCTTGGTTGAATTTTCTTAACAGGTCTAAGTCTTCTGGTGGAGTCTTCATGTTCTTCTAAGCATAGAAGCATATCATCTTCAAACAGGGACAAATTTGACATTGTACTTTTGTATTCATATCCCTTTTATTTCTTTTTCTTGTAAGATTGCTCTGGCTAAGTTCTCCAGTACTGTATTGAATATACATGGTGAGAGTGAATACCCTTGTCTCCTTCTGATTTTAGGGGAAATTCTTTCATTTTTTTCAGCATTTATTAAAATATTGGCTGCACATTTACCATATATAGCCATTAATGATATATTACATTTATTGATTTGCCTATGTTGAACCAACTTTGCATCACTGGAATGAAGCCAACTTTTTTGTGGTCATGATGTGTGATATTTGATGTGAACCCGAATTTTATTTGCAAGATTTTTTTGAGGATTTTAACATGAATGTTCAGCAAGGATATTAGTTTGTAAAGTTATTTTTGATTGCTGTGTCTTTATCAGATTTTGACTTCACATAATGAATTTAGAATAGTTCCTCCCCTTTCTATTTTATGGAATATCTTGAGGAGCATTGGTACTACCTCTTTAAAAGTCTGGTAGAATTCAGCTGAATGCATCTGGTTTGGAGCTTTTCTTTCTTGGGAGTTTTTTTGTTTTTAAATATTGACTCATTTCTTTATTTGTTATTAATCTCTTTAGTCTTTTTGTATCCAAGGCAAAATATCCAAGACACAGTGTCATCTCCTCTCACTGCTTCTGATCAGGAAAAAAGAAATGAAAACACAATTTGTGCTGAGGCATCCTTTGGAACAAAATAATCCACCAGTTCAGGCCATGATGATCACAGACCTAGACCACCTTGAATCCACACATAGTAGTCTCTATCCCCATGATAGAGGTAGAACTGCTTATTTAAGTGGAGCATCTTCAGCTTCCCTCCACATTGCACACTGGACTTCCTACTGCATAAAGTTCTCAGTAGATCTGGGTCATGCTCACTTCACTGGGCTGAAACTGGCATTTGGGGTACGAGCCCATTGACTAGTGAGAAGAAGATGCTATGAGATCTTCTGATACAAAATTTTAGGGACTTCTGATCAGCCAAGCAGTAAGTTCAGATGATGGGACCCTTCCTAAGAGAGCTCTCTGATGGGGCACCTTATGAATATGCTGGGAAATGAGAATCTCTTCCCCACTAGTGGCATGCTACAGAAATCCCAGGACTCCTATCTGCTTCAATTGTTTGTTTGCAAGGCTCCAGATGCAAATAGACAATGATGCGCTTGTGGAGATTGCCAGGATTCTCTCTATTCCACTGTGGGGTACTTCCCCTCTTCCTACCAAGAAGCAGAGCACTCAGTGTTGGGGTGCTCCATTTCCCTTACAGAAATATTTCTGGGGGTTTCCTGGTCACTGATTTTTTTTTTACTGCTGCCCTCTAGTTATTTTTAAAATAGTCTTCTACTGCAATATGAAGCCACAACTCCTGTTGTTTTAGCTCAATCTCATGGAGATGCAGGTGAATGCTATGAGCCTCTAATACACCATCTTTCCTTCAAGAACCTGCCCAGTTTCCAGTTATATTATTTGAGCTCAAGCAGAAAGTTACTAAAATGTAGGACCATACTTCATGTGTTAATCATCTTTTCATCACTTTGACCAGAATACCTGACAAGAACAGCATAGAGAGGAAAAAATGCTTATTTGGGGCTTACCATTTCAGAGATATAATACATGGTTGGCCAATTTGATTGCTCTGTCCCTGATATAGGGCATACCATTGTAGCAGAAAAACCAGGCAAAGAAATATTCTTAGCTCTGGCAGCCAGGAAACAGAGAGAGGGAGAGAGGTGGGGGTTAGGGGGGTGTGCACTAGGAGCCAAGGAGAAGATGTGATCCCCAAGTGCAGGCCCCAGTGATCTATGTGTTCCAGCCAAGGCCTATCTGCCTAAGTTACCTCCCAGTAGCCACTCATATTATAAATCCATCATATAAATTAACCCACTGATGAGGTTAGAGCACTCATAAACTAATCATAGCAGCTCTGAATATTCCTGCATTGCATAACATATGAACTTTTGTGGGGTATCTTGCATCTAAAACGTAACACTTTACTGAATTAATTTTACTTGGAATGATTTTCCTCTCACCATCTCTCCTAGAAAAATTAAACCCTTCAATCAGTACTGCAAACTACCTATTCTGTAAAAAAAAATCATAAAACATGTAACAGCATTACTCTGTATTTTTTTCCTCAGAGAATTTGGAGATCAATGTTCAAAGTTGACTGAAATTTATTTTCTGTGACAAGAATTTTCATAAAGTACAACAATAACAGATTTAATTGCAGAAAGCAGATCTATAAAAATATTTCTATCATTGATTTAAAGAAACCAGTCACCTAAATAACCTGATGATTAGGGGATATTAGTTCCATGGACTTGCCACAGAAGTGAAGAGGGGACCATTAAAGAGAAAAAGAGGTCAGGATCAACACCTTTTTCTGTGTCACAGTGAAAGAGGATAGAACAATTTTTTCTTTGAACTTATCCAGATAAGTTCACTTTGCCTTTAGTTGGGGAGAGACATAGAGACACCATGGCCTTTCAGGATCTCCTTTATGAAGTTGGTGGTCTGGGGAGGTTCCAGATAATTCAGATGGCTTTTCTTCTTACCTACAATGCCATGGCACAGACTCATATTATATTGGAAAATTTCACTGCAGTCATCCTTGGTCATCGCTGCTGGGTCTAACTCCTTGACAATGATGCTATCTCCAACAAGGAAACTGGGACCCTTAGCCAAGAAGCCCTCCTGAGGATCTCCATCCCACTAGATTCAAACCTGAGGCCAGAGAAATGTCATTGCTTTATCCACCCACAATGGCAGCTTCTTCATCTGAATAGAACCTTCTCAAACATGAGTGAAGTGACTGGGTATATGACCAGAGTTTGTTCCTCTCCACCACCGTGACTGAGGTAACAGGCTTAATTTTCCACTTGTGAGTGCTTGACATGTAGAAACAAAGAAAATAATGAACATGTTTTGAGATTTTAATTGCTGTGTGGATGCTGGTTCTTCTTTTTTTTCCCCAAAAGCTATTGGTTCTTTATGCAATATGGGACACATACGTAGTGTAATGATAAATAATAAATAGGAATCCAGCTCTGTCCTCTGAAGGTGATTGCACATCTGCTATGTTTCTGCCTGTGGATAACGGAGGTGTCTATATTGCTCTGTTCAGAGCAAAAGAAACAAATTTCTTTTTTCCCTTATATTTTTGCAAGAACTGCCTAAATCGGAGCCGCTGCCCGTGCCTGCAAGGTAGGCAGACCTGCGACTGACCGGCAGAACAGGCCCAGTGGCCCGCCGGCATGGTAGACACATCACCCCAGTTGGAGGAAGGGCCCAGCTGCTGCCCGCAAGGTAGGCAGACCGAGCAACCTGGAGAAGGGGCCCAGCGGCCCACCGGCCTAGCTGAAAGATCACCCCAATTGGAGGAGGGGCACAGCTGCTGCCTGCACCTGCAAGGTAGGCAGACCTGCAACCTGGAGAACAGGCCCAGCGGCCCACCTGCATGATAGATCACCTCAATTGGAGGAGGAGCACAGCCGCCACTTGTGCCTGCAAGGGAGACTTTGCAACTATACAAGAGCAATATAAATATATAGGGGGAAGATTCAATAACACAACAGTTTCACCAAGCAGAAAGAAACGTGAGCAGTATGAAAAGACAAGGAAAGAAAGGACCACAAGCAATGCAGTTAAACTCAACTTTAGAAGAGGTAATATCTGCACCAGATGGAATGTCAGATAAAGAATTCAGGATGTACATGCTTCAGATGATCTGGAGTCTCAAGGAAGACATTAGACAGCAAAATCAGACAATGAAAGATCACTTTGACAATGAATTACATAAACAAATCCAAGAAGCAAAAGATCAACTATACAGGGAGATAAGGGTATACAAAACAAACAGAAATCCTAGAAATGCAGGAAGCAATAAACCAACTTAAAAACTCAAATGAGAATACTACCAGCAGAGTAGAACACTTAGAAGACAGAACATCAGACAATGAAGACAAAGTATTTCAACTTGAACATAGACAGCTCAGCAAGACTGTTAAGAAACCATGAGCAGAACATCCAAGAAATATGGGATAACATAAAGAGACCAAACTTAAGAGTCATTGGGATACAGGAAGGTATAGAGGTCCAAACCAAAGGAATGAGCAATCCATTCAATGAAATAATATGAGAAAACTTCCCAGACTTGAAGAATGAGACAGAATCCCAAATCCTAGAAGCCTACAGGATGCCAAATGTGCAAAATCATAAGAGATTCACACCTAGACACATTATAATGAAGATGCTCAACATACAGAATAAGGAGAGAATTTTAAAAGCTACAAGAGAAAGGAAGCAGATGACATTTAGGGGTAAGCCAGTCAGGATAACAGCTGATCTTTCAGCACAGACTCTGAAAGCTAGAAGATCCTGGAATAACATATTTCAAACGCTGAAAGAAAGTGGGTTCCAACAAAGAATTGTGTATCCAGTGAAATTAAGGTGCAGGATGGAAGATGAAATTAAAATATTCCACGATAAACAAAAGTTAAAATAACTTGCAGCTAGAAAACCAGCTCTTCAAAACATCCTTGGCAAAGCATTACAGAAAGAGGAAATGGAAAATAACAATGAAAACCAACAGTGTGTGGTATTACAGTAAAGGGAAAAAATAATCAAAGAGGAAAAACAAACTACGTTAAGTAACATAAATAAATAAATATGGCTGGAAGAACAATCCATATCTCAATAATAACCCTAATGTTAATGGCTTAAACTCACCAATTAAGAGACACAGGCTAGTAGAATGGATCAAAAAAAAAAAAAGATCCAACAATATGCTGCCTATAGGAGACGCATTTGATAGGAAAAGACATACAAAGACTGAAGGTGAAAGGTTGGGAAAAATCATATCACTCATATGGACTTCAGAAACAATTAGGAGTGTCCATACTCATATCAAATAAAATAGATTTCAAGCCAAAGTTAATCAAAAGGGATAAAATGGGACACTACATACTGCTCAAGGGAACCATACACCAACAAGACATAACAATCATAAATATATATGCCCCAAACAATGGTGCAGCTATGTTCATCAACAAACTCTTCTCAAGTTCAAGAGTCTAATAGACCACAACACAATAATTATGGGAGACTTCAACACACCTCTTTCACCACTGGACAGATATTCCAAACAAAAGTTGAATAAAGAAACTATAGAACTCAGTAATACAATTAATAACCAAGACTTAATTGACATATATAGAATATACCACTCAACATCAAGCAGTTACACTTTTTTCTCAGCAGCACATGGATCCTTCTCAAAAGTAGATCATATATTATGTTACAGGGAAACTCTTAGACATTATAAAGGAGTAGAGATAATACCATGCATCTTATCTGATCATAATGGAATGAAACTGGAAATCAACGATAAAAGAAGGAAGGAAAAATCATGCATCACTTGGAGAATGAACAATAGGTTACTGAATGATCAAAGGGTTATAGAAGACATCAAGGAGGAAATTGAAAAATTCTTAGAGATAAACGAAAACACAGACACAACATATTAGAATCTATGGGACACAATGAAACCAGTTCTAAGAGGAAAATTCATTGCTTGGAGTTCATTCCTTAAAAAAAGAAAAAAACCAACAAATAAATGATCTCACACTTCATCTCAAAATTCTAGAAAAAGAAGAGCAAAACAACAGCAAAAGAAGTATAAGGCAAGAAAGAATTAAAATCAGAGCTGAAATTAATGAAATCGAAAGAAAAGAAACAATTGAGAAAATTGACAAAACTAAAAGTTGGTTCTTTGAAAAAATAAATAAGATCAACAGACCCTTAGCCATGCTAACGAAGAAGAGAAACTCAAATTACTAGCATATGGGATGAAAAAGGCAATATAACAACAGACACTTCAGAAATACAGAAGATAATTAGAAATTATTTTGAATCTTTATACTCCAATAAAATAGAAGATAGTGAAGGCATCAATAAATTTCTTAAGTCATATGATCTGACCAGATTGAGTTAGGAGGATATAGACAACCTAAATAGACCAATATCAATTGAGGAAATAGATGAAGCCATCAAAAGACTACCAACTAAGAAAAGCCCAGGACCAGATGGGTATACAGCAGAGTTTTACAAAACATTTAAAGAAGAACTAATACCAATACTTTTCAAGTTATTTCAGGAAGTAGAAAAAGAGGGAGAACTTCCAAATTCATTCTAGGAGGCCAACATCACCCTGATTCCTAAACCAGACAAAGACATTTCAAAGAAAGAAAACTACAGACCAATATTTCTAATGAACCTAGATGCAAAAATCCTCAATAAAATTCTGGTGAATCGGATACAAAAACATATCAAAAAAATTGTGCACCATTATCATGTAGGATTCATCTCTGGGATGCAAGACTGGTTCAATATACAGAAATCAATAAATGTTATTCACCACAAAAATAGACTTAAAGATAAGAACCATATGATCGTCTCGATAGATGCAGAAAAAGTGTTCGACAAAGTACAGCATCCCATTATGTTCAAAACTATAGAAAAACTAGGGATTACAGGAACATACCTCAATATTGTAAAAGCTATCTATGCTAAGCCTCAGGCTACCATCATTCTGAACGGAGAAAAATTGAAGGCATTCCCTCTAAAATCTGGAACAAGACAGGGATGCCCTCTCTCACCACTTCTGTTCAACATAGTTCTTGAAACACTGGCCAGAGCAATTAGACAGACGAAAGAAATTAAAGGCATAAAAATAGGAAAAGAAGAACTTAAATTATCACTATTTGTAGGTGACATGATTCTATACCTAGCAGACCCAAAAGGGTCTACAAAGGAACTATTAGAGCTAATAAATGAATTCAGAAAAGTGGCAGGATATAAAATCAACATGCATAAATCAAAGGCATTCCTGTATATCAGCGACAAATCCTCTGAAATGGAAATGAGGACAACCACTCCATTCACAATATCCTTGAAAAAAATAAAATACTTGGGAATCAACCTAACAAAAGAGGTGAAAGACTTATACAATGAAAACTACAGAATCCTAAAGAGAGAAATAGAAGAAGATCTTAGAAGATGGAAAAATATACCCTGTTCATGGATAGGCAGAACTAACGTCATCAAAATGGCAATATTACCAAAAGTTCTCTATAGGTTTAATGCAATGCCAATCAAAATACCAATGGCATTTGTTGTAGAAATAGGTAAAGCAATTATGAAATTCATATGGAAAAATAAAAGATCCAGAATAGCAAAATCAACTCTAAGCAGGAAGTGTGAATCAGGCGGTATAGCGATACCAGACTTCAAACTATACTACAGAGCAATAGTAACAAAAACAACATGGTAGTGGTACCAAAACAGGCGCGTGGACCAATGGTACAGAATAGAGGACATAGAAACCAATTGACAAAATTACAACTATCTTATATTTGATAAAGGGGCTAAAAGCATGCAATGGAGGAAGGATAGCATCTTCAACAAATGGTGCTGGGAAAACTGGAAATCCATATGCAACAAAATGAAACTGAATCCCTTTCTCTCGCCATGCACAAAAGTTAACTCAAAATGGATCAAGGAGCTTGATATCAAATCAGAGACACTGCGTCTGATAGAAGAAAAAGTTGGCTATGATCTACATACTGTGGGGTCAGGCTCCAAATTCCTCAATAGGACAACCATAGCACAAGAGTTAATAATTAGAATCAACAAATGGGAATTACTCAAACTAAAAAGTTTTTTCTCAGCAAGAAAAACAATAAGAGAGGTAAATAGGGAGCCTACATCCTGCGAACAAATCTTTAGTCCTCACACTTCAGATAGAGCCCTAATATCCAGAGTATACAAAGAACTCAAAAAATTAAACAATACGAAAATAAACAACCCAATCAACAAATGGGCCAAGGACCTGAACAGACACTTCTCAGAGGAGGACATACAATCAATCAACAAGTACATGAAAAAATGCTCACCATCTCTAGCAGTCAGAGAAATGCAAATCAAAACCATCCTAAGATACCATCTTACTCCAGTAAGATTGGCAGCCATTATGAAGTCAAACAACAACAAGTGCTGGCGAGGATGTGGGGAAAAGGGTACACTTGTACATTGCTGGTGGGACTGCAAATTGGTGTGGCCAATTTGGAAAGCAGTATGGAGATTTCTTGGAAAACTGGGAATGGCACCACCATTTCACCCAGCTATTCTCCTTCTCGGTCTATTCCCTAAAGACCTAAAAGAGCATACTACAGGGACACTGCTACATTGATGTTTATGGCAGCACAATTCACAATAGCAAGGCTGTGGAACCAACCTAGATGCCCTTCAATAGACGAATGGATAAAAAAATGTGGCATTTATACACAATGGAGTATTACTCTGCATTACAAAATGACAAAATCATAGAATTTGCAGGGAAATGGATGGCATTAGAGCAGATTATGCTAAGTGAAGTTAGCCAATTCCTAAAAAACAAATGACAAATGTCTTCTTTGATATAAGGAGAGTTACTAAGAACAGAGTAGGGAGGAAGAGCATGAGAAGAAGGTTAACATTAAACAGGGATGAGAGGTGGGAGGGAAAGGGAGAGAGAAGGAAAATTGCATGGAAATGGAAGCAGACCCTCATGGTTTTACAAAATTACATACAAGGGGAAGTGAGGGGAAAGGGAAAAATAATACAATTGGGAGAAATGAATTACAGTAGATGGGGTAGAGAGAGAAGATGGGAGGGGAGGGGAGGGGAGGGGGGATAGTAGAGGATAGGAAAGGCAGCAGAATATAAGAGACACTAGTATGGCAATATGTAAATCAATGGATGTGTAACCGATGTGATTTTGCAATCTGTATATGGGGGTAAAAATGGGAGTTCATAATCCACTTGAATCAAAGTGTGAAATATGATATGTCAAGAACTATGTAATGTTTTGAACAACCAACAATAAAAATTAAAAAAATAAATAAACACGAATCCAATATCATGGCACTTTTATTCTTGTGATGATTATAGTTTAAGGAAGTAAATCATGTGTCTTGTTAAAAATGTCATGTTAGTCAGTAATTCCCTGCCATGAATGCCAATTAGAGGCATCTGGTAGGTTGATCAAAACCTACATATCAAGAATGAAATCCTAGAGTAATCATGTGGGAAGGTGTGCAGTGGTATTCAAGATTAAGTAAATTCTTCAGTAAATTAATCACTTTTCACACATGCTGAAAAGTTCTCAAATTTGGCACCATCATTCAAGGACTTGAGTGAAGTTCATTGTAATCCACAGGTGTAAGGTAGTCTTCCTAGATAAACATTTGTTTAATCTGAGGATTAAACAAATGTATGTATGGTAGAATTCAAATGTTTTTGAAAAGGGAAGTTGTAGAAGAAGATAGGGGCCTATTATCATGAAAACTGCAGGTCTGTTATGCTGGTTTCCTTGTCTTCCAGTGGGATCTGGTATGTGAATCTCAGTCACTGAATTCAGTGTCTAAATTCTTCTTCATGGGTGGAATGTTAATTGTAAACATTGTATGTGGCTATTTGTGAGACAAGTGAGTGCCTGTAGTTCACAGCTCTCTCCTACCAGTGGCTACTCTTATTAGCTTATGAATTATTCATCCATTATGAAACACTTATTGCAAACTACACTGTCCTGGGAATATCTTTGTTCCTAGGGATCTACAAACAAAAATGCAAAATTTAATTCAGTGTGGTGAGACCTAATTTTAAAAGTTTGAGTCTTGTGTGCAGGACAGCACCATAAGATGTGGAAGTGTTTTGCCAAAGGGTATGGAAAGAAGATGCAACATCATGGGGTTTGAATGTCACAAAGAGTGACAAAGTGTTTCTCTGGGGACACAGATGAAGATGTGTCACCACATCAGATCCAGCCTGCTAGAATATGCCGCTTTGGAAAAGAAAGAACACTGTCAGTATTGCCCAAGGGCATTGTGCTCAGTCCCTCCTGGATACTGCACCAAATCCTTTTGGTGCCAAGAGAATGCTCATTGTGCTTGTGTGGACAATGCAGTATGGCTTGACTGTCCCATTCCTCCAGTAGAGTCCACAGTGACATGTCATTTGTGGTGTGTGGGAGGTCTTGCCTGTCACCTTCAATTTTGCTTTTGCCAGAACAACTTTTTAAGGGCGACTTTCAACCATGTAGGGTAATTAATTTCATGACATTTAGTGTTGCAATTTGTGGTACAACAATTTTGATCCTGTACCTTTACATGTGTGCTTTGAAATGATAGACAATGATCGCCCTCATACTTTATTGCCAATTAACTTAGTTTTTGAGGATATGAAGTAGTCTCCTTTAACTTTAATTGCCTTGTACTAATAACTACTATGAAGAATTTCTTTTTTAAAGTAATTATAAGTAGTTATTAAATATGAAGACTATACTTGGCATTTCAATAGTCCCTATTTCATGTATCTAATTAGATCTTTATCATATGCTGAGGTTATAGACATCTTTTATTTTTAATCCAATGAATGAAATTTGACTTAGGTTCATTTCTAAGTATGTACAATAAATAAGGTTGCAATATTCAAAATAAAAAAATGTTTTCCACAGTGGCACCTTATTGAGTATAATAAGCAAGTACTTCTGTGTCTAGATTCATTTCTTATGAACCTCAAGAATCCTTTGTCTATATTTTGCCTAATTTTTTATTCCTTGCTTATGTTAATAAATACTATTAAAATAGAACTTCAATTTATTTATGTACTGATTTTATGAAATGCTATGCTGATAAATTCATAAATGAAGAACAATTTTATAAATAAAGAACAAGTTAATGAATAAAGAATACTAGGAATTATCATTTGAGGAGCTAAAAAATAAAATAAATAAAAGTTGATTGAAAACAATCATTTTGTGCAAAGAACTTTCAGAGTACCACACATTTTACCCACATATGCACTATGGGAGTATCAGAAGGAGAACAGGGAGAGTAATGGGCTGAGAAATTATTTGAAAAAGTTTTGCAATATACAAATATTAGTAGTTCTAGAAGATTAGTTTTAGATCCCTAATTTTTTTTATATCACAACCATATCATCTACAAGTAAGGATAGTTTAACTTCTTGTTTTTGCTTCTTCTGCCTTTGACTATTTTCTCCACAGTACTAGGATCTACCTTTCAATGCTAAATGAAACATGTGAGAACTGACATCCTGATTTTCTTGATGATTTTCAGTGAATGTACTGTGCTTTTCAGTCCTGTGTATGCCATTAACTATATAGAGTTCTGATAGATTCCCTTAATAAGTTTCAGGAAGTTCCCTTTCATTTCTAGTTTTCTGAGTGCTTTGCTTATGAAAGATTTTGAATTTGATATCTGATCTCTGGAGAATAATGTGTCTTAATTGATTCTGAAGGTCTAGCAAAATACCTGATACTGGGTAATTTATAAATAGTAGAATTGTGTTTCTCACAGATCTAGAGACTGGAAAGTCCAAGGTCAAGGCATCAGCTTATTGGATAACTAATAGGGTCTTGCTGTATGCTGTCTTCACACAGAAGAGGAAGACTAAAATGTATTCTTATTTTGTGGAATAGTCAATATCTCATTCAAATGGAAAAAATATATAAGAATATTCTCTAAGGAAGCTGAGACATCAGAAATATTAGAAAATTAGTCACATAAATAAATATTTTACATGTGCTCAAAAATAGAAGAGATCATGAAAATAGAGATGAAGAAAGTTAGTAAAAAATGTATGGTAAGTGAGACTATCAATAATAAGATAGGAATTGTAAAGCAGGAACCAAACAGAAATCTGCAAGAGAAAAGTATAATAACTGAGTAAAAATGAACCCATGAACTTAAATGAGAATCAGTAGGAATCATCAAGTCTGATGAGCCAAAAAATAAAATTAAATAATAATTAAAAAAACTAGATTGAAGGAAGATGCTAGCATGCAAAGGATGTATGGAGCACCACGCAGTGCACCCACATATGCACTATGGGAGTCTCAGAAGGAGAAAAGAGAGAGTAGTGGGCTGAGACATTATTTGAAGAAATCTCACAATATACAAATCCAATTGTCCCAATAAAATCTAAGCAGGTAAACTCAAAGGCCGTCACTATGATATATTACAATAAAAATGTTAAATTCAAAGAGTGAACTAGAATGAAGCAAGAAAGAAGAGCATTCTCACATACAATGGCTCCTCAATAGAATATTAGATGACTTTTTTTTCCTCAGAAAACATGGAAGCATCCTAGCCTTCTCTTCTCAATAAGAGTCATTCTACTGTGTTAGCTGTGCATCTGTAAATTCATGATTTACAAAATGAGACAGTTGGGTTTGTGTATCTAAATTTACATATAATTCAAATGTGCTTTCTCTTTCTCTCCTTTTGTGTACTTAGCATTATGTTTCTGAGATACATACATATTCCTATTAGTACTTTTAGTTCACATTTCTAATTGTCACATAATGCTCTACAATGGAGATCCATAACAGTGTTTCTGAGCTGCTTTTTGGTAATGGACAACTGGATTACCACCGAATGCTCGCTGTCCCAAAACTAAGGAAATGGTCAATTTTTATGTGTTTTTCCTGTGAGAAAGTACATGTTGTATTTTTACATATCTGTTTTGTTGCCCAAGGCCAAAAATCCAAACTCAGCAGATAGAGACTCTTACCCCAACCCATCAGCAACTTTGATGTACCACTTCACAGATGTTCCTATTATATCATGTTAACCATAACCTAGGCAGTTCTAGAATCCCAAGGGCTGATTTTAACAATTTATACATGATGTTGACTTTCCACTATGCTAGTGTATGGTACAGTGCAAGAGATCTTTATGTTTGTTAATATTTCTAACACTGTAACACATCTTATATAGCTTGAATTGGTGCCAAACTACTGGTAAAAATTGAAGAAGAAGTTTTGTTCATACAATATCTATTTACAAAGAAGGAGAGTTGATTTGAGCATATCAGCTGTTAGTTCTTTATGGATATTTCATAGGTGTGAAGTATTTTCTTTGTGCGAATTTTTGCCACAGTTGTTATTGTTCCCGCAATCTCATATTTCCCTTTTCCATAGGTTTGGGAGGAGGTTACTTCTCCAGCTGGCTGTCACTGACACCTGTGCTGGCTTTGCTCCCACTTTCCTGGTTTAGTGCTCACTACGTCTCCTGGCTGGCATGTCCACCATGGCCATCCTGACAAATGCTATTCTTCTCAGTAAGTCAGTACTGACTCTTGGACATTTATTGAGCTTTGACTTTGACCTTGATATTCTACCTTTGCTTGAATAATTATTCAGTGATGTTTTCTCTCAGTTGCAGAATGGACAAGTCCCAAATATCAAACTATGGGAACAACAATGACAGTCTGTGCTGCTACTTTTGGAAACATCATGTTGGGAAGCCTGGCTTTTGCTATTCTCATACTCTCCAGCTGGTCATGTCTATATCTATGTTCTTCATATTTATTTCCTCAAGGTATGAGCTCCTTTTGCTCTTTCTCTTACTGGATTGTGGGATGGGAATGTACATGGCGTCAGGACATAAAAATTTATTTTGTCTTGATTCTACACCTGAGGATATGCTCTCAGAACAGGTATCCATGTGTGATTTGAGAAGCAGGGTAAGTAGGACTGTCAGATGAAATTGAGAACACTGAATAATATTTCTTTTTTTAGCAGCTAGGAGAGTTAATTGGAGAAACATATGCTTAGAAGGTGCAGCGTGGACAGAACAAAAGCTTCAGCCCTGGTATCTGAGGGAGTCTTGGCTAATATGCCTTTCTAAGTTGTTTGTCTATGTGTAATTTGAACAGCAGGGAAAGTAGAACTGTCAGGTGAAATTTAGGAAATTGAATAATCTTTCAATTTACAATAACTAATAAATATTTTTGGAAAATTATATCCCAAGTATTGCAAGAGATATATGAAAATTACTCACTGTTTATGTGAATTTCTCTTAACTGTTATATACTGTATTTACTAATTAGGTAAAATATAAAATATCCCATTATATTAATATCACAGATATACAACAATAATTTTTAAAAATTTTTTATTTGTTTTAATTAGTTATACATGAGAGTAAAATGCATTTATGTGTAAAAAATGTGAGTATGTAACAGATGTGATTCTGCAAGCTGTATTTGGGGTAAAAATGGGAGTTCAAAACCCAATTGAGTCAAATGTATGAAAGATGATATATCATGAGCTCTGTAATGTTTTGAACAATCAATAAAAAAAAGAATATAAAAAATGCATTTATGCACTTTTGGTATATTATACATAGATAGGTTATAATTTATCATTTTTCTGATTGTACATATGTATAATCACATTGGTCATGCAGTCATATATATATGTAAGTTAATAATGTATATTTTATTCTAGTATTCTTCCTATCTCTGTATCCCTTCCCCTTCCTTCACTCCCCTCTACCAAATTTAAGATAACTTTATTCTTCTCTAGTGTCTCCTACCTTATTGTTAATTAGCATCTGCATATCAGAGAAAACATTTGGCCTTTGGTTTTTGAAGATTGGCTTATTTTGCTTAGCATGATATTCTCCAATTCTATCCATTTACCAGAAAATGCCATAATTTATTCTTTATTATGCTGGGTAATATTCCATTAAATATATTTATACCACATTTTCAGGCTGGGGATATAGCTCAGTTGGAAGAGTGTTTGCCCTACATACATAATGCCCTGTGTTCAACCCCCAGCACCACAATATATGTGTGTATGTGTATGTGTGTGTGTGTGTGTGTGTGTGTGTGTGTGTGTGTGTGTGTGTGTGTGAGAGAGAGAGAGAGAGAGAGAGAGAGAGAGAGAGAGAGAGAGAGACATTTTCTAATGAAGGACACCAGGATTGGTTTCATAGTTTAGCTATTGTGAACTGAGCTTCTATAAACATTGATGTGGCTGTATCACTGTAGTATGCTGATTTTAGGTCCTTCGATATAGACCTAGGTGTAGGATAGCTGAGTCAAATGGGGGTTCCATTTTAAGTTTTCTGAGGAATATAAATACTGCTTTCCTTAGTGGTTGTACTAATTTTCAGTCCCACCAGCAGTGTATGAGTATACTTTCCCTCCACATCCTCACCAACATATTATTGTATTCTTGATGATTGCCATTCTGACTGGAGTAGTTTTGGTTTGCATTCCTTTAATTGCTAGAGATGTTGAACATTTTTTCATATATTTGTTGATTGATTGTATTTTTTTAGTTTTATTGATTTTATTTTTTTAAATACACAATAGCAGAATGCATTACAATTCTTATTACACATAGAGTACAATTTTTAATATATTTGTATATAGAGTATGTTCACACCAATTTATGTCTCTATACATGTACTTTGTTTTTTTTGCATTACAATTCTTATTACATATATACTACAATTTTTGATATCTCTGTTTATATATAAAGTATGTTGACATCCAATTCGAGTTTTTTTAATTGATTTTATTTTTTAAATACATGACAGCTGAATGTATTACAATTCTTATTACACATATACAGCACAATTCTTCATCTTTGTATAAAGTATGTTTGCACCAATTCATGTCTTTATACATGTACTTGTTTTTTGCAATTCAATTCTTATTACACACATATACACAATTACACAACTATATTACAAAATTTTTCATGTCTCTGTTTGTATATAAAGTAGGTTGATACCCAATTCATGTCTTCATACATGTACTTTGGATAATGATGTTCATCACATTTCACCATCCTTGCTAATCCCCTGCCTCCTCCCTTTCCCTTCCTTCCCTCATCCCTATCTAGAATTTATCTACTCATCCCATGTTCTCCCTCCCTACCCCATTATGAGTCAGTCTCTTTATATCAGAGAAAACATTTGGCATTTTTTTGGGGATTGGGTAACTTCACTTAGCATTATCCTCTCCAACACCATCCATTTACCTGCAAATGCCATGATTTTATTGTCTTTTATTGCTGAGTAAAAATCCATTGTGAATATATGCCACATTTTTTTAATCCATTCATCCACTGAAGGGCATCTAGGTTGGCTCCACAGTTTAGCTATTGTGAATTGTGCTGCTATAAACATTGATGTGGCAATGTCCCTATAGTATTCTGTTTTTAAGTCCTTTGGGTATAGTCCGAGGAGAGGGGTAGCAGGGTCAAATGATGGTTCCATTCCCAGCTTTCCCAGGAATCTCCATACTGCTTTCCATAATGGCTGCACCAATTTGTAGTCCCACCAGCAGTGTATGAGTGTACCTTTATTCCCACATCCTCACCAACACTCATTGTTGTTTATCTTCATAATAGCTGCCATTCTGACTGGAGTGAGATGATATTTTAGAGTAGTTTTGATTTGCATTTTTCTGATTGCTAGAGATGATGAGCATTTTTTCATATATTTGTTGATTGATTTTATATCCTCTCTGAGAAGTGTCTGTCCAGGTCTTTGGCCCATTTATTGATTGGGTTATTTGTTTTTTTTATTTTTGGTGCTTAAAAAGTTAATAACAAGAATCAACAAATGGGACTTACTTAAACTAAAAAGTTTTTTCTCAGCAAGAGAAACAATAAAAGAGGTAAATAGGGAGCCTACATCATGGGAACAAATTTTTACTCCTCACACTTCAGATAGAGCCCTAATATCCAGAGTATACAAAGAACTCAAAAAATTAAACAATAAGATAACAAATAACCCAATCAACAAATGGGCCAAGGAACTGAACAGACACTTCTCAGAGGAGGATATACAATCAATCAACAAGTACATGAAAAAATGCTCACCATCTCTAGCAGTCAGAGAAATGCAAATCAAAACCACCCTAAGATACCATCTCACTCCAGTAAGATTGGCAGCCACTATGAAGTCAAATAACAACAAGTGCTGGCGAGATGTGGAGAAAAGGGTACACTTGTACATTGTTGGTGGGACTGCAAATTGGTGTGGCCAATTTGGAAAGCAGTATGGAGATTCCTGGGAAAGCTGGGAATGGAACCACCATTTGACCCAGCTATTGCCCTTCTTGGACTATTCCCTAAACACCTTAAAAGAGCATACTACAGGGCTACTGCCACATTGATGTTCATAGCAGCACAATTCACAATAGCTAGACTGTGGAACCAACCCAGATGCCCTTCAATAGATGAATGGATAAAAAAAATGTGGCATCTATACACAATGGAGTACTACGCAGCAATAAAAAATGACAAAATCATAGAATTTACAGGGAAATGGATGGCAGTAGAGCAGATTATGCTTAGTGAAGCTAGCAAATCCCTAAAAAACAAATACCAAAAGTCTTCTTTGATATAATGAGAGCAACTATGAACAGAGCAGGGAGGAAGAGCAGGAAGAAAAGTTTAACATTAAACAGAGACATGAGATGGGAGGGAAATGGAGAGAAAAGGGAAATTGCATGGAAATGAAGGGAGACCCTCATTGCTATACAAAATTACATATAAGAGGTTGTGAGGGGAATGGGAAAATAAAGAAGGAGAGAAATGAATTACAGTAGATGGGGTAGAGAGAGAAGATGTGAGGGAAGGGGAGGGGGGATAATAGGGGGTAGGAAAGGTAGCAGAATACAACAATTACTAATAGGGCATTATGTAAATTTGTGGATGTGTAACCGACGTGATTCTGCAATCTGCATTTGGGGTAAAAATTGGGAGTTCATAACCCACTTCAATCTAATGTATGAAAAATGATATGTCAAGAGCTTTGTAATGTTGTGACCAACCAATAAAAAAAGAAAAAGTAACCAGGAACAGAATATACAATAGTGGGAGCACAAATATGGGAATTTGAATGGAAGACGTTTTTGAGATGCAGGCCAGTAATGTGGAGAAACTCTTTGGGAAACAATAACAGAAAAAATTCCTTGGAAATGAGTTGGACATTCAGATATAGTATGTATTCAGAATCCCGAATAGACAGGATTAACAGAGAATCTCTTCACAACAAATTATAATTAAAAGACCTAAAATATAAAGCAAGAATAGAATTTTAAAATCCTCAAGAGAAAAACACCATGTCACTTTCAATTTCTTAGCACAAAAGCTAATATCCATGACGGCTTGAAACAATGTTAAATAAAATAACTATTAACCAAGATTGTTATATCCCAAGAAAAGCTACCATTCAGAATTTTTTAAAAAACCATTCAAGATAAGCAGAGAATAACATAACTACCAAGAGAAAACTACAAAAATACTTAAATACTGAACATAGAAGAAATCAGAAACAATATTCAGAACTCAAAAATGGACAAATCTCATTTAATAAACAGCTAAGAAAATGAAAAATAAGACCAAATTAAACATTAGAAAAAAGACAGAAGTTAATAAACATCTCTCTAAAATAACATTGAATGTAAGTAATCTCAACTCTCTAAGTAATAAAAGACATGGATTGGAAGAATGAATTACAAGACAAGAATCATTTATATATTGTTTGCAAGAGACTCATCTTACAGAAAAAACAGCAACATTCTTAAGGAGAAAGTATAAAAAATTATATTTCATTCATATTGAGCCCCCAAACAATTAAGAGTAGCAATGCTCATATACAACAAATTAGACTTTAAGCAAAAATTATCAGATGCAAAAGAAGGCCTCTTCATACAGGTAAAGTTAACAATCCAACAATAATATATTAAATATTAAATATTTGTGCTCCAGATTCCAGTGTACCTGAATATATAAAACAGGCACTACTAGTCTAGAAGAATCAGATAGACTCCAATAAAAATACTGTGTGGTTTCAAAACACCTCTCTGTCTCCAGTAGATAGGTGACCTGGACATCAACTCAGCAAACCCTCTTTAAATCTAAAAAATATTATAAGTCAAATGACCCTAACAGACATCAGTAGAATATGTCATCCATTGGTTTCTTCTCTCTTTCTTTTTGCCAAATTAATATTCTCCCCAAATACTCTATGCACACTCTTTGAAATGGTTCATATTTTAGACCACAAAGCATCTCTTACAAAATACAAAAAAATACAATCCCTTCATCTTAGTAGATCATAATGGAAAAAAATTAGAAATTAATACCAAGAAAAACTACAGAAAGAAGTAGATATTGAATATTACACTGCCAAATGATAAATGGGTCAAAGGAGAAATTCAGGGGAAAATGTAAATGATTCCTAGAATCAAATAAGAATAGATATACAAAATATCAGTTCATCTGGGACACTATGAAGGCAGTTCTAGGAGTAAAGTTTATTGTATGTTCTACAATAGAAAATCTGAAAGATTTTAAACAATCCAATGATGCATCATAAGGCACTGGAAAAACAAGAACAAACAAATTCCAAAACCTATAGAGAAAGGAAATATTATCAGAGCCAATTCAATAAAAAATAAAAAGTATTGATAAAAGAAACATTGATACTTAAAAAAATAAACAAAATGATAAATCCTTAGCCAAGCTAGCCAAAAGAAAGAGAGAAGACACTAAATTAATAAAATTAAAGGGAAAACAAAGATATTACCAAAAACATCACAGAAATCCAGTAGAGATCATTAGGTACAATTTTTAAAATTTATAGCCTAGGAAATTGAAATCTAGAAGAAATGAATACATTTCTATTCACATATGACCAGTCAAAGTTTAACTGAGAGGATACATAAAACCCAAACAGATCAATAACCGCTAAAGATATTGAGGTAATAGTAACAATCTTTCCAGCAAAGAAACATTCAGAACCAGATGGGTTTTCAAATTAATTCTACTAAACCTTCAAAAGAAATAATGCAAGCTTCTCAAATTATTTCATCAAAAAGAAAGGGGAGAAACACTACCATGTTTATTCTGTGAAGTATATATCACCATGATAAAAAACCACAGAACTCATCAAAAACTGAAAATTACAGGCCAATATCCCAGATAAACATAGAAGCAATAATACTCAAAATATATTAGCAAATTGAATTTAACAACATATTCAGAAGATTGTTCTCATGAACAAGTTGACTTCATTCCCAGAATGAAAGGATAGTTCACATATGCAAATCAATAAATGTAATCTACCACATAGAATTAAGTACAATCACCTCAATAGATGCAGAGAAAGTCTTGCATCTATTCAAAACATTGAAGAGATTATTGATAGAAGAAATTTACCTCAACACTACAAAGACTATATATGAAAAATCCAAAACCAAAGTCATACTCAATGGAGAAAAATAAAAATCATTTTCTCTAACATCAGGATCAAGGAAGGATGGCCCTCTTACAACTCCTATTTGCTATATCTTTTGAAACTCTATCCAGAGCAATTAGGCAAAAGAAGGAAATAATAAGAATGCAAACAGGAAAGGAAGTAATCAAATTATCACTCTTTGCAGATGATATAATACTGTATTTGGAAGATGCAAAAACTTCAATTGAAAACTTCTAGAGCTAATAAAAATTAAGCTAGATTGTAGAAAAATAAATCAACATTTTAAAAATCAACAACTTTCTTAAACACTAATAATAAATTTGTTAAAAAAGATCAGGTAAACAACTCCATTTGATATAGGTTCAAAAACAAAGCAAAATGAAAAAACAAACAAGCAAACCAATACTTAGAATAGACTGAGTGCAGTAGTGCATGTCTATATTCCCAGTGTTTTGGGAGGCTGAAATAGGATGATCACAAGTTATAGGTCAGCCTGGGTAACTTAGTGAGACCCTATCTCAAAAGAAAATAAAAAGTGATAGGAATAATGTTCAGTGGTAGATCATGCCTAAGTAAAATCTCTATTATTCCCCCCACCAAAACAAACAACTAAACAAAAACAACAACAACAAAACCTAACATCTGAAGAATGAATGAAACTTGATCTCTGTTGTTCATCCTGCACAAAATTCAACTCAAAATGGATCAAAGACCCTAGAATTAGACCAAAAATTGTGCAGATGACAGATGAAAACATTCAGTCAACACTCCAAACTATTGATGTAGGCATAGACTTCCTTAATAAGACTCATAAAGCTCATGGAATGAAACCAAAAATCAATAAGTGGGATGGCATCAAATTAAAAAGTTTCTGAACAGCAATGAAACAATTGAACGTGAAGATAGAGCCCACAGAATGGGAGAAAATCTTTGCCACATACTCTTTTAACGGGGAACTAATAACCAGAATATGTAAAACAACTTAGAAACACACACACACACACACACACACACACACACACACACACACACACACAGAAGTGCCTAAATGGACAAGTGATATAAGCAAATATTTCTCAAGTTAAAACTACAATTGCCAACAAATATATTGTAAAATTTTCCATGTTTTTAGCCATCAGGGAATTGAACATCAAAAATACACAAGGGTTTCATCTTAGTCCAGTTAGAAAGGCAAACATCAAGAATGAAAATAACAATAAGTGGTGGCAAGGGTTTCTGGGAAGAGTTCATTTATACATTGTTGGTGGGACTGCAAATTAGTATAGTTATGGAAATTAGCACAACTATGGAAATTAGCTTGGAGATTTCTCAAACACTAGGAATGGAACCACCATATGATCCAGCTATTGCAACTCCTTGGTATTTATTCAAAATTATTAAAATCAGCATTTTACATGACACATACATACCAGTATTCATTGCCATGCAATTCACACTTGCCAAGTTATGAAATAAGTCTAGTATCCATCAATAGATGAATGTATAAAGAAAATGTGGTTTATATACACAATGAAGCTTTACTCACTAATAGAGAATAAAATTATATTACCACAGTCTGGCTGGGCCAAATAACCGGGAGGTGACAAGCAACTTGAAGGTTGAAGTGGGAACTGCTTTATTGTAAGGAAAACTCAGCAAGAACTGAGCGGGAACTCAAGGTAGTGGGCACCCAAGGTAGCAGGAGCTGCCTTATTGCAAAACAGCAGAGGTATATATACCTAACTGATTACACACAGCTTGACTCAATTAGCATCATCTATATACAGCAGTCAACCAATAAGGAATCCCCACCAACTTAATGGCTAGGTGGTGTTGCCTCACAAACCACTCCTCCTGGCAAACTGCCAGGCGCCATCTTGACTTGATTTGTGGTCCCCAACATTACATAATTTTTTTGGTAAAGGGATAAAACTTGGAAAAGTCATATTATGTTAAATAACAACATCAGAAAGTCAATGTCATGTTTTCTCTCAGATGTGGAAGATAAAGAGAGAAAAAGGGCAAAATCCAAGGGAAATATGAAAATAGAAAGCAGACCAGTACAGGAAAGGAAAGGTACTTGTGGGAAGGAGGAAGGAAGGTACTATGAAGTAAAATTGACAAAATTATACTTTTCTGTTTTATGCATGTATGAATATTTTTTGTTTATTCTCTTTAGTTATAAATGACAATAGAATGTATTTTGACATGTCATAAATACATGAAGTACAACTTCCCATTTTTAATTTTTTAATATTTATTTTTTAGTTGTAGTTAGACACAATACCTTTATTTTATTTATTTTTATGTAGTGCTGAGGATCGAATCCAGGGCCTTGCAGTGCTAGGTGCACACTCTACCACTAAGCCATAACCCCAGCCCCTAACTTCCCATTTTTGTGCTTGTACATGAAGTGGAGTTACAATGGTAGTGTGTTCATATATTAACATGGGGTAATTATGTCTGATTCATTCTACTGTATTTCCCATACCAACCTCCTCACATTCACTCCATTCTTCTCTAATACAGTGAACCTTCACTCCTTCTTCCTCACCATTTATTGTGAGTCAGAATACACATATCAGAGAGAACATTTGGCCTTTGTTTTTTTTTGGGGGGGGATTTGCTTATTTCACTTAGTATGATATTCCTCAGTTCCATACACTTACCAGCAAATGCCATAATTTCATTCTTCTTTATGGAAGAGTAATATTTCATTATGTATATGTACCATATTTCTTTATCCATCCATCTATTGAAGGTTACCTAGATTAGTTCCATAGCTTGGCTATTGTGAATTAAGGTGCTATGAAGACTGGTGTGGCCATATCACTATAGTATACTGGTTTTAAGTTCATTGGGTATATGCCAGGGAGTGGGATAACTGGATTCAATGGTGATTCCATTCCAAGTTTTCTGAGGAATCTCCATACTGATTTTATTTGGTTTCACCAATTTGCAGTTCCACCACCAATATATGAGTGTACTTTTTCTCCCACATCCTCACCAATGTTTATTGTTACTTGAATTCTTCATAAGTGCCATTCTTACTTGTGTGAGATAAAAATCTTAGAGTAATTTTGATTTGCATTTTTCTAACTGCTAGTGATGTTGAACATTTTTTCATATATTTGTTGACCATTTATATTTTTTCTTCTGTGAAGTGTTTGTTCAGTTCCTTAGTCCATTTATACATTGGATTATTTGTTTTCTTGGTGTTAAGTTTTTTGAGTTCTTTATATATCCTGGAGATAAAGTCTCCTATCTGAGGGGCAGATGACAAAGATTTTATCCCATTTTGTAGGCTCTTTCTTCATGTTCTTATTGTTCTCTTTGCTGTGAAGCAGTATTTAGTTTGATATGATCCCATTTATTGATTCTTGATCTTGCTTCTTGTGCTTTAGGAGTCTTGCTGAGGAATTCAGTTCCTAAGCCAACATGATTAATATTTGGGCCACAGTTAATCAGAAGGGACAAAGAAGGACATTTCATAGTGCTTAAAAGAATTATACAGGGGCTGGGTTTGTGGCTCAGCGGTAGAGTGCTCACTTAGCACGAGTAAGGCCCTGAGTTCGATCTTCAGCACCACATAAAAATAAATAAATAAAATAAAAGTATTGTGTCCAACACAACTAAAAAATAAATATTTATAAAAAAAGAATTATACATAACCAATGTATATACATAACTATTGGTCTATCAGTGTGTTTTGGTGCCAATACTATGCTGTTTTTGTTACTATTGCTTTGTAGTATAGTTTAAAGACTGGTATAGTGATGCTACCTGCTTCATGCTTCCTGCTAAGAATTGCTTTAGCTATTCTGGGTCTCTTATTTTTCCAGATAAATTTTATAATTGCTTTTTCTATTTCTATGAGGAATGTCATTGGGATTTTGATTGGAATTACATTAAATCTGTATAGTGCTTTTGGTAGTATGGTCATTTTGATAATATTAATTCTGCATATCCAAGAGCAAGGTAGATCTTTCCAACTTCTAAGGTCTTTTATGACTTATTTATTTAGGGTTCTGTAATTTTCATTATATATATCTTTCACCTCTTTAATTAAGTTGATTCCCAAGTATTTTACTTTATTTTTTTTTCTTTTGAGGCTATTGTAATTTGGGTAGTTTTTCTTGTTTCCCTTTATGAGAATTGTCACTGATATACAGAAATGCCTTTGATCTATGGGTGTTGATTTTATATCCTGCTACTCTGGTGAATTCAATTACTAGTTCTAGAGGTTTTCTCATGGAACTTTTACTATGTTCTAGGTATAGAATCATATCATCAGCAAATAGTGCCAGGTTGAGTTCTTTTCCTATGTGAATTACTTTAATTTCTTTCATCTGTCTAATTAATCTGGGCAGTGTTTTAAGAACTATGTTAAATACAACTAGTGAAAGAGGGAATCCCTCTCTTGTTCCAGTTTTTAGAGGGAATGTCTTCAATTTTTCTCCATTTAGAGTGATATTGGCCTGGGGTTTAGCATAGATAGCCTTTATGATGTGGAGATATTTTCCTGCTATCCCTAGTTTTTCTAGTATTTTGAACATGAAGTGGTGCTATATTTTATTAAATGCTTTTTCTGTATCTATTGAGATGATCATGTGATTCTTATCTTTAATTCTACTGATGTGATGAATTATTTATTGATTTATGTTGAACCAACCTTGCATCCCTTGGATGAACCCCACTTGATCATGGTATATGATCTTTTTGATATGTTTTTTATATTTTATTTGCCAGAATTTTATTGAGAATTTTGCTTCTATATTCATTAGAGATATTGGTCTGAAGTTTTTTTTTTCTTTGATGTGTCTTTACCTGGTTTTGGAATCAGGGTGATATTGACCTCATTAAATAAGTTTGGAAGTGCTGCCTTTTTTCTATTTCCTAAAAAATTGAAGTGTGTTGATATTAGTACTTCCTTAAAGGTCTTGTAGAACTCGACTGTGCATCCATCCAGTCCTGGGCTTTTCTTGGTTGGAAGAATTTTGATGGCTTCTGCTATTTTGTCGCTTGAAATTGATCTGTTTAAATTGTGTATATCATCCTGATTCAATTTGGGCAAATTATATGACTGTAGAAATTTGTCAATGCCTTCAATATTTTCTATTTTATTGGAGTACAGCTTTTCAAAATAATTTCTAATTATATTCTGTATTTCTGTAGAGTCTGTTGTGATGTTTTCTTTTTCATCATGTATGTGTGATTTGAATTTTCTCTCTCCTTCTCTTCATCAGCCTGGCTGATGGTCTGTCAATTTTATGTATTTTTTCAAAGAACCAACTTTTTGTTCTGTCAATTTTTCCATTGTGTCTTTTGTTTCAATTTCATCTCTGATTTTAATTATTTCTTGTCTTCTATTGATTTTGGTGTTGATTTTCTCTTCTTTTTCTAGGGCTTTGAGATGCCACGTTGTCATTTATTTATTGACTTTTTCTTCTCTTAAGGAACAAACCCCATGCAATGAACTTTCCTCTTAGAACTGCTTTCATAGTGTCCCATAGCATAGCAACATCAAGATCCCTTTCCTTGGATCCTAGCTGTTCCATGTCTTACACCCATCTATAAACTTGTGCCCTTCACCTTTCTTTATCTGATGCTCACCCTCAGGAGCATTTTTCTCATCTGACAATTGAATTTACCTAGTGTCTGGTAACTGTACAGGAGGCAACTGCCATGACCTGCATAGCTGTTAATTCAGAAACTGGTGAGGAGTGATGGGGGATATGTAAAACACAAACACACATAGAGGAAGCTGAGGCTGGGTGGTAATTCACCCTCTGAGGAAGGATGAATGACTCAGAGCTAGCTCAGCATAGTTACTATATAGGTTTTAACACCAAAAGCATTTTCTGTGAGAAGGTTTTGAAGAAAACAAGCAGGCTGAAGGACGAAGCCCAATTATAATTGTTTTTGCACTTATAATTCTCTACTTCTGGCATCTGGTGAACTCATGATCAAGATTGATAATACTGTGCCTTGCAGAGGACTTCCTTTAAGCAGGACATCACCATAGCAACTGGGCAGTCTTAACCTGTGCCTTTGCACAGGAAGTTTCCTGCTACAAGGAAATCAGAGATCATAATTCAAACCACCTCTTCCAACAGGATTCTCAAACATGCATTCCCAAAAATAATACAACAGTTACTTCAGTGAACATCCACTGGGGATTAATTGAAAATCTGAAATTATTACTCAATGAAGTAATACTAGTTTTAAAGTAATCATTAATCCTTCTCAGTGAGGAATTTTTGTGCAAACAGAAAATAAAGGATGACATATCCAAGGTCTTTTCACAGTGTATCCAAAAGAGATGTAAATTAAAAACTGATTATATTGTTATCCTTTACATTGATAACAGGATTTAACATTAACCCACATTAATTCTTTGACCATTGGAGTAATAACAATCAAACAAGAATAAGCCAAGTAGAAAATGAGACAATACTGAAAATACCCAAGGTATTCTGTCAAAAATAATACTGCATTTTTGGTTAATAACAGAGATTATCCCCTACTCAAACAGCCTAAAGGATAATCGGCAGTCATTCACAGTGTGTCTTCATTTAATTCATCAGTGTGGTCCATACAAGAGGAGTTGAAGAATTCTTAAGTACACAATAGATTCTCAGAAATAAGCCAAACATTAGTTTCATGGAGGCTAATGCTGTTGTTGCCATCTAATTTTAAAAATTTTCAAGGTCCCAAGTAATGCTTTATTCTACTCTTTATGAAATGTGTTTTTGGCATTTTATTAACAATAAAAATGAGAAAAAAGAAGCTCATATTCATATGTTATGGGCAATAATATGCCCTTGAACTCCTGACCTGTTCTCATAATATAGCCCCAAACACTTGGGATGTGTGCACTTTGTTCAGAAAAATTACCTTCATTCTTTATAGCAATGACATAATATTCATCAGATTCATCAATTATGTTCATTTTGCTATCATTGTTTTGTTCTTGATGGAAAATGTATTCTCAAAATCAGAACTTTTCCCACAATACTAACATTTTCTTCTTGAACCTTTGTGAGAATCATCTTTAACATTCATTTTTAGTAATAATATTTCCAAGGCAATTTAGGCATTTAACAATCTGCATATCGAAACTCTTCCAGCCTGTACTCCTCATATAATTTAAGGAAGTGGCTCTGTTCAGTGGTGGTGCTTTTGGGAAATGATGGGATTATGAGAGCTCAGATATCTTCACTGGTTGTTTAATGGATTGCTTCAAAGTGTTGGAACTTGTAGGCATGTGAGATGTCCCACCCACATCCCATGTGGGCAGTGGGAATGAGTTTTTTCTCAGTGAAATGGGCTGGCTGAGCAATAAAAGCTAAGAGAAATAGAATGTTGAAAAAACCACAGAACACAGAAAGTAATTTCAAAATCAGGGGCCAGATGGGCAAGCTCATTGGACGGCTTGCACTTCTAGACAAATGGAGCCTGAACCTGCTTTATTTATATTGGGAAACATCATAGAGATTATATATAATATTCTTCTCTAAAAATGATTAAAAGTGAGCTGTTCAGTTCGTAACAGGTTATGCCTGTCTCCACAGCTACTGTGAGGAAACTTCCTAGCAGAGCTGAGAGAACTGTTATGTGCATCAGGCAATCTATTGCCATGGGAAGGCCATGGATAGTTACTAATGCCAGGCCTAACTCTCCCTGACTTCATGCTGAGAAATGCCCATGTATTTCATGGATGTCTTCCCACATATTTCCCCTTTTTACTTTGCAAATGTAAATGATGAGTCATTATTTCAAGTTTCCAGATTCTTGTTTGGAGGGTGTGACAACCTATTATCACAATACAAAAGAGAATTAGTAGCAAACATATCATTCCAATAATATACCATGAAGAATATTTCAGCATGTTTCCAGGATTAAAGCCTTTCAATTCTTGAAGTATTTGATCCACTAGAGAGATAAAATCCATAATATTGATTTTGCTTTTTTGAGTATACTGGATGTGGCAATAACTCCATAAGATCCAGGCTATTATTATAGCTATGCCAAATAACCATTAGGTGATTTTTAACCTTTTCCCAATCCCATTGGGAAGCAGTATATTTGGCTTCAGTGACATAGACATATTTATAGTCAGATGGCACTTAAGCCTTTCCTTAAACTTGAGAGTGGAAAGCTCATTATTAATGACAGTAGCTTCTAAGGCATTCAATTTAGTTTCAATCTTTTCATCAGTATTTATCTGATTATGGAAGGCTTTGGAATTATTTTGAGCCAAATTATTAAGAAAATTTGCATGTTAAATATTTTGAGATATAGCCAGTGAGGATGTAGCAGTAGAAGTGATGAATGAAATTAAAGCAGCCACTCTGAGAATTATGAGACCAAGAGCTCACTTGGGTTTTGTTAACTGAGAATGTATCTGTTTTAAAAGTTGAAAACCAGCATCAGCATACCATGGTTCTGAAATGTTTGCTGGCAGTAAGACAAAGGAGGGTTGGTGAAGAATTAGTGTTCCTTTTCTTCTGTTAAATCTAGTGTTGCAATGAGTTAGATTGCATTTTTTTTAGTTTTATTGATTTTATTTTTTTAAGTACATGACAGTGGAATGCATTACAATTCTTATTACACATATAGAGCACATTTTTCATATCTTCGTATATAAAGTATATTCATGCCTTTACACATGTATTTTGTGTTTTTTTTGCATTACAAGTCTTATAATACATATATACTACAATTTCTCATATCTCTGTTTGTATATAAAGTATATTGACACTCAATTCGAGTCTTTATACATGTACTTTGGATAATAATGTCCATCACATTCCAATGTCCTTGCTAATCCCCTGCCCACTTCCTTTACCTCCTACTCCTCTTCCCTATCTAGAATTTATCTAATCCTCCCATGCTCCCCCTCCCTATCCCACTATGAGTCAGCCTCCTTATATTAGAGAAAATACTTGGCATTTGTTTTTTTGGGATTGGCTAACTTCGCTTAGCATTATCTTCTCCAACACCATCCATTTACCTGCAAATGCCATAATTATATTTTCTTTTATTGCTGAGAAAAATTCCATTGTATATATATGCCACATTTTTTTAACCATTCATCAACTAAAGGGCATCTAAGTTAGCTCCACAGTTTAGCTATTGTGAATTGTGCTGCTATAAACATTGATGTGGCTGGGTTCCTGTAGTATGCTGTATTTAAGTCCTTTGGGTATAGTCTGAGGAGAAGGATAGCTGGGTGAAATGGTGGTTTCATTCCCAGAGTTCCAAGGAATATCCATATTGCTTTTTATATTGGCTGTACCAATTTACAGTCCCACCAGCAATGTATGAGTGTACCTTTATCCCCACATCCTCGTCAACACTTATTGTTGTTTGTCTGTATAATAGCTGCCATCCTGATGGGAGTGAGATAATATCTTAGGGTAGTTTTGATTTGCATTTTTCTGATTGCTAGAGATGATTAGCATTTTTTCATATATTTGTTGATTGATTGTACATTCTCTTCTGAGAAATGTCTGTTCAGGTCCTTGGCCCATTGTTGATTAGGTTATTTGTTTTTTTAGTGCTTAGCTTTTTGAGTTCTGTATATATCCTAGAGATTAGTGCTCTATCTGATGTGTGAGGGGTCAAGATTTGCTCCCAGGATGTAGGCTCTCTATTCACCTCACAGATTGTTTCTTTTGCTGAGAAGAAACTTTTTAATTTGAGTCCATCTCATTTATTGATTCTTGGTTTTAATTCTTGCAACTATAGGAGTCTTATTAAGAAAATTGGGGCCTAATCCCATATGATGATGATTATGGTCTACTTTTTCTTCTATTAGATGCAGAATCTCTGGTTTAATTCCTAGGTCTTTGATTCATTTTGAGTTCAGTTTTGTGCATGGTGAGATACAGAGATTTAATTTCATTTTGTTGCATATAGATTTCCAGTTTTCCCAGCACCATTTGTTGAAGATTCTATATTTTTTCCAGCGCAAGTTTTTGGTACCTCTGTCTAATATAATTGTAATTTTGTGGCTTATTCTCTGTGTCTTCTATTCTGTACCATTTGTCTACCAGTCTGTTTTGGTGCCAATACCATGCTGTTATTGTTACTATTGCTCTGTAGTATAGTTTAAGGTCTGGTATAGCAATGCAACCTGCTTCACTCTTCCTGCTAAGGACTGCTTAGCTATTCTGGGTCTCTTATTTTTCCAGATTAATTTTATGATTGCTTTTTCTATTTCTATGAGAAATGCCATTGGGATTTTGATCGGAATTGCATTAAATCTGTATAGTGTTTTTGGTAGTATGTTCATTTTGATAATATTAATTCTGCCTATCCAAGAGCAAGGTGGATTTTTCCATTTTCTAAAGTCTTCTTTGATTTCTCTCTTCGGGGTTCTGTAGTTTTCATTGTATTGAATTTTCACCTCTTTTGTTAAGTTGATTCCCAAGTATCTTGTTTTTTTTTGAGGTTATTATGAATGGGGTAGTTTTCCTCATTTCCTTCTCAGAGGCTTTGTTACTGATATAAAGAAATGCCTTTGATTTATGGGTGTTGATTTTATATCCTGCTACTTTGCTGAATTTATTTACTAGTTCTAGAAGTTTTCTGGTGGAGTTTTTTGGGTCTTCTAGGTATAGAATCATATCATCAGCAAATAGTGCTAACTTAAGTTCTTGTTTTCCTATATATTTCCCTTTAATTTCTTTCATCTGTCTAATTGCTCTGGCCAGTATTTCAAGAACTATGTTGAATAGAATTAGTGAAAGAGGGCATCCCTGTCTTTTTCCAGCTTTTAGAGGGAATGCCTTCAATTTTCTCTGTTTGGGATGACTTGGCCTGAGGCTTAGCATAGATAGCCTTTATGATGTTTAGATACATTCCTGTTATCCATAGTTTTTCTAGTGTTTTGAAAATGAAGTGGTGCTGCATTTTGTCAAATGCTTTTTCTGTGTCAATTGAGATGATCATATGATTCTTATCATTAAGTCTATTGATGTGATGAATTATATTTATTCATTTCTATATGTTGAACCAGCCTTGCATCCCTTGGGTGAATCCCACTTGATCATGGCACATGATCTTTTTGATATATTTTTTCCCTTTTATTTATTTATTTTTTGCATTAGAATAGTTAATACACCATTATACAATAATCTACCATATCTCTGATTATATATAAGATATGTTGACACCAAATTTACATCTTCATATATGTATTTTGTATAATGATGAGTATCTCCTTTCACCATCCATGCTATTCCCCTTCTCCCCCCTTTTCCCTCTCACCTCTATTCCCTATCTAGAGGTAATCTTTCTCCTTTGCTCTCCCTCCCAACCCCATTTTGAGTCACCCCCCTTATATCAGAGAAGACATGCAGCATTTGTTTTTTTGGGATTGGCTAAATTCACTTAGCATAATCTTCTCTAATGCCATCCATTTCCCTGCAAATGTCATGATCTTATTCTTTTTTATTGCTGAGTAATATTTCATGGTGTATAAATACCAAGTTATTTTATCCATGCATCCACTGAAGGATATCTAGGTTGGCTCCACAGTTTAGCTATTGTGAATTGTGCTGTTATAAACATTGATGTGGCTGTGTCCCTGTAATATGCTGTTTTTATGTCCTTTGGGTATAGTCCAAGAAGAGGAATAGCTGGGTCAAATGGTGGTTTCATTTCCAGTTTTCCGAGGAATCTCCATACTGCTTTCTAAATTGGCTGCACCAATTTGCAATCCCACCAGCAGTGTATGAGTGTACCTTTTCACTGCATCCTTGTCAGCACTTGTTGTTGTTTGACTTCATAATGGCTGCCACTCTTACTGGAGTGAGATGGTATCTTAGAGTAGTTTTAATTTACATTTCTCTGATTTCTAGAGATGGTGAACATTTTTTCATATAATGTTGATTGATTGTATATCCTCTTCTGAGACGTGTCTGTTCAGGTCCTTTGTCCATTTATTGACTGGGTTATTTGTATTTTTGGTGTTTAGCTTTTTGAGTTTTTTGTATACCCTAGAGACTAGAGCTCTATTTGATTGTGTGAGGGGTAAAAATTTGTTTTCAAATTTTGTAGGCTCCCTATTCACCTCACTTATTATTTCTTTTGTGAGAAAAAACTTTTTAGTTTGAATCCATCCCATTTGTTGATTCTTGGTTTTAACTCTTGTGCTATAGTAGTCTTATTAAGGAAGTTGCGTCCTATCCCCACGTGATGGAGATTAGGGCCTACTTTTTTTCTATTAGATGCAGAGTCTCTGTTTTAATATCTAGATCTTTGATCCATTTTGAGTTAACTTTTGTGCATGGTGAGAGATAGGGATTCAATTTCATTTTGTTGTATATGGATTTCCAGTTTTCCCAGCAGCATTTGTTGAAGATGCTATCCTTTCTCCAGTGCGTGGTTTTGGCACCTTTGTCTAATATAAGGTAGTTATAATTTTGTGGGTTAGTCTCTGTGTCTTCTATTCTGTACCATTGGTCTACTAACCTGTTTTGATGACAGTACCATGCTGTTTTTGTTACTATTGCTCTATAGTATAGTTTAAGGTCTGGTATAGAGATACCACCTGTTTCACTCTTCCTGCTAAGGACTGATTTAGCTATTCTGAGTCTCTTATTTTTCCAGGTGAATTTCATGATTGCTTTTTCTATTTCTATGAGGAATGCCATTGGGATTTTGATCGGAATTGTATTGAACCTGTATATTGCTTTTGGTAGTATGGTCATTTTAATAATATTAATTCTGCCTATCCATGAGCAAAGTAGATCTTTCCATCTTCTAAGGTCTTTTTCTATTTCTCTCTTTAGGGTTCTATAGTTTTCATGTAAATATCTTTCACCTATTTTGTTATGTTGATTCCCAGTATTTTTTTTTTGAGGATATTGTGAATGGGGTAGTTTTCCTCATTTCATTTTCAGAGGATTTGCCTCTGATATACAAAAATGATTTTGATTTATGGGTGTTGATTTTATATCCTGCAACTTTGCTGAATTCATTTTTTAGTTTGAGAAGTTTCTTGGTAGAGTTGTTTGGGTCTTCTAGGAATTGAATCATATCATCAGGAAATAGTGCTAATTTAAGTTCTTCTTTTCCTATAGTTATTCCTTTAATTTCTTTCATCAGTCTAATTGCTCTGGACAATGTTTCAAGAACTATGTTAAATAGAAGTGGTGAGAGAATGCATCCTGTCTTGTTTCAGATTTTCTTCGTTTAGAATGATGCTGGCCTGAGGCTGAGTGTAGATAGCTTTTACAATGTTGAGGTAAGTTCATGTTATCCCTAATTTTTCTAGTGTTTTGAACATAAAGGGATGCTGTATTTTGTCAAATGCTTTTTTTTGTGTCTATCAAGATGATCATATGATTCTTATCTTTAAGTCTGTTGATGTGATGAACTATATTTATTGACTTTCTGTATGTTGCATCCCGGGGATGAATCCCACTTGATCATGGTGCATGATCTTTTTGATATGTTTTTGTATCTGATTTGCCAGAATTTTATTGAGGATTTTTGCATATATGTTTATTAGAGATATTGGTCTGAAGTTTTCTTTCTTTTAAGTGTCTTTGTCTGGTTTTGGAATCAGGGTGATATTGGCCTTGTAGAATGAATTTGGAAGTACTCCTGTTTTTTCTATTTCCTGAAATAAGTTGAAGAGTATTGGTATTAGTTCTTCTTTAAAGACCTTGTAAACTCAGCTGTATGTCTGGTCCAGGGCTTTTCTTGATTGGTAATCTTATGATGGCTTCTTGTATTTCCTCACTTGATATTGGTCTGTTTAAGTGTGTATGTCTTCTTGACTCAATCTGGGTAGGTCATATGACTTTAGGAATTTATTGATGCCTGCACTAACTTCTATTTTATTGAGTATAAGGTTTCAAAATAATTTCTATTTATCTTCTGTATTTCTGTAGTATCTGTTGTGATATTGCCTTTTTCATCCCGTATGCTAGTAATTTGGATTCTCTCTCTCCTTCTCTTTGTTAGCATGGCTAAGGGTCTTTAAATCTTATTTATTTTTTAAAAGAACCAACGTTGAGCGTTGTCAATTTTTTCCCAATTGTTTCTTTTGTTTCAATTTCATTGATTTCAGCTCTTATTTTAATTATTTCCTGCCTTCTACTGCATTTGCTGCTAATTTGTTCTTTTTCTAGGGCTTTGAGATGTAGTGTGAGGTCATTTATTTGTTTGCTTTTTCTTCTTTTAAGAAATGAACTCCATGCAATGAATTTTCCTCTTAGTACTACTTTCATAGTGTCCTAGAGATTTCAATATGTGTGTCTGTGTTCTCTTTTACCTCTAAGAATTTTTAAATTTGCTCCTTGGTGTCTTTTGTAACACATTGTTTATTCACTAGCATATTGTTCAGTCTCCATGTGTTGCAGGATTTTTTCTTCCTTATTTTATCGTTGATTTACAATTTCATTCCATTAAGATTGGATAAAATGCATGGTAGTATCTCTACTCCTTTGTATTTGCTAATAGTTGCCCTGTGGTATAATATATGGTCTATTTTTAAGAAGGATCCATGTTCTGCTTAGAAGAAAGTGTATCCACTTGATGTTGGTTGATATGTTCTATATATGTCAATTAAGTCTAAGTTATTAATTGTTTTATTGAGTTCTATAGTTTATTTATTCAGTTTTTGCTTGGAAGATCTGTCCAGTGGTGAGAGAGGTTTGTTAAAATCTCTTGTGATTATTGTGTTGAGATGTATTTGACTCTTGAACTTGAGAAGAGTTTCTTTGATGAACATACCTGAACCATTGTTTGGGGCATATATATTAATGATTGTTATGTCTTGTTGGTGTATGGTTTCCTTGATTAGTATATAGTGTTCTTCTTTATCCCCTTTCCTGCGTTCTACTGCATTTGCTGCATTGGCTTGAAGTCTATTTTATTTGGTTTGAGTATGGACACCCCTGCTTGCTTCTGAGGTCCATATGAGTAGTATGATTTTTCTCAACCTTTCACCTTCAGTCTGTATGTCTTTTCCTATCAGATGAGTCTCCTGTATGCAGCATATTGTTGGATCTTTTTTATTAATTCAGTTTACTAGCCTATGTCTTTTGATTAGTGAGTTTAAGCCATTAACATTTAGGGTTACTATTGAGATATGGTTTGTATTTCCAGCAATATTTGTTTATTTTTGTTATTTAACTTGATTTGTTTTTTCTCTTTGATTAGTTTTTTAATTTATTTTACTACTTTTCACTGTTGGTTTTCATTATTATTTTTCATTTCCTCTTTATGTAGTGTTTTGCCAAGGATGTTTTGAAATGCTGGTTTTCTAGCTGCAAATTCTTTTAACTTTTGTTTATCGTGGAAAGTTTTTATTTCATCTTCAAACCTGAAGCTTAATTTTGTTGGATACAAGATTCTTGCTTGGATTCTATTATCTTTCAGTGTTTGAAATATGTTGTTCCAGGATCTTCTAGCTTTCAGGGTCTGTGTTGAAAAATCTGCTGTTATCTTAACTGGTTTACCCTTATATGTCATCTCTTTCCTTTCTCTTGTGGCTTTTAAAATTCTCTCCTTCTTCTGTATGTTGGGCACTTTATTATCATGTGCCTTGGTGTGGATTTGTTGTGATTTTGTACATTAAGCCTCCTGTAGGCTTCTTGAATTTGGATTTCCAATTTATTCTTCATGTTTTGAAAGTTTTCTGATAATATTTTATTGAATAGTTTGTTCATTCATTTGGTTTGGACCTCTATGCCTTTCTCTATCCCAATAACTCTTAAATTTGGTCTTTTTATGCTATCCCATATTTCTTGAATGTTCTTCTCATGATTTCTTACCATTTTCACTGTGTGGTCTATGTTCTTTTCAAGATGATATATTTTACCTTTATTGTCTGATGTCCTGTCTTCTAAATAGTATACTATGTTGGTGTTGCTTTCATTTGAGTTTTTAATTTGGCTTATTATTTCTTTCATTTTAAGGATTTCTGTTTTTTTTAGAACCTCTAGCTCCCTGTTGAGGTGATCTTTTGCTGTCTGTATTTGTTTATGTATCCTCTTTCTCTGTCATTTTTTTCCTGCTGTAGCTGCTAGTGCTTCTAATGATGTGTTGTCTTGATTTGTTTGTAGTACTTTTCTTCCCTTATCTTTTCATGTTGCTCATGTGTCTTCCTTTCCAGTTCTGTGGATCTAGTGTGTTATTGTTTTTACCCTATAGATTTGTAATGCTCTTGTAGGGTTCCAAGATCTCTCCTTGTGGGGAAGGACAATGTTAACAGATCTCTATATCAACAATACATCACCTATGAACAAATTGTTGTTATTAAGACATTAACAGTTTAGTTTCAATGTCCAGAAATGTTGGATTAAATTATTATTTAAAACATAATCAGTAGTTTCATAAAAAGGTTTACAGTTTCCAGTGGTGAAAAATGAACTGGGGGTCAGGCACAGGATGATATTCTGTGGAGGAAAGATGTGAGGGTATAGATTTAATATATCTTAGGAAATGTGAAGGAGAAATCTAATAAAGAGGGTTTGTAGCAGGGGAATAGACAGGAAGTAATTTAGGGTAGACAAGTATGTGGGAAGACAGTAGAGTACATAAAACAAACACACATATGCATTTATAAAAATACAAGATGTAAAAACTGTAAAATTTTGAGGATAAAAGAAGAAAGAGACAAAAAAGGAAAAGAAAGAATGAAAGAAATAGAGAAGAAAAAGAAAAAACCAGTTTATTCAACTCTTCTATATTATATTATATTATTGAGGTGACTCAGTCCTTAAAGTGCTATCTCATGCAAAGTCTTGGTTTTACATATGTTGGAGATGTGAGGGCCAGAGGATTGAAGGATAGAAGTGAAAGAAGAAGAAAATAGTCTTAGAGATCTATTTCTTTCCTGCTTCTCTTCTCATTAATTAGGTGGGGTTGTCTGTTTTAAGCTGATGTCTCTAACCTCAGGATGGTGTAAATAACCAGGGTGAGAATACTGAACCTGGTGTAGAGTGTCTGGAAGCTGGGAGTGCTGCCCACAAGTCCCAGCAGGAAAACTGAACCTCATGAGTCTCTTTTTGTGACAACTCAACTGGCTTGAATCCTCTGTATTGTCTTCCTCTGTTGCCTGGAGATTTCCCAGATCCTGGTCTCTTTATTATGCTCCAGACTTTTTCTCTCTTATCAGATCCCAACTGCAGGACCTATCACCCCCAGGCTCACACCAGGTGGGCAGACCCTGGTTGCACCATACTCTTGTCCAGCTGGGAGCTGTTTATGTGTTGGGTGGTCACTGTGCCAAGTTATTGCCTCTGTGGAGGAGACAGTAGTTGGAAACCAGGTACCTGCTCAAATGAAGATTTGATCTGATAGCCATGCACACCAAAAATGGCAAGGAAGCTTTTCCAAGATGGAGTCAGTCTACTTCCAGCACTGGGGAGTCTGGTGAAGTTGGGGGAGCTGGGTGATGGCCTTGTGCTGTGGATATGTTGCAGCTGAGTGACCTGTGTGGGAACAGAGTGCAGTCTGGAGTTCTGCAGAGGTGCTGATATGTGATTATGCTAAGCTGCTTGTGAGCCATGCATGAGCTAGAACTGTGGGCTTTGGGTCTGGAGTCCAGAGACCTACTTGAATGCAGAGGCTCTGATTTCTGCATGGGTAGTCAGAGCGCTGGTGATTTCTGTGAAAATCCACTGTATAGGGGTGTTCTCACACTCTCTGAGATGTTGTATTCCGTCTAAGTGAGACCTTGTGGAGAAGCTGCCTGCCTGTTTTCTTGGTTTCTTGCCACAGAGCAGCCATAAACAGGATCTCCTCTATTCCACCATCTTGGATCTCCATCTTAACAAGTCTTAACCCTGGCCTCCTGTAACTGTGACCAGCTGCAGTAAGCGTGGGATTATGATGAGGGGCAGTGGCCACAGGCCCATGGTGTGGCTAGCACAGAATCTCAGGAGCTGCATGCCCTCGCCTGACTCTCGCTCATCTCCTAGATTGCATTTCTTTACAGGCTACAAAATATTTATCATCCTTTTTCTCAATTTTTACATTTCCAGTAATTAAAGCATAAGGAGATTGAACACAGGCCCACAAGCCATAGCAGGACCCCTCTTTGAAATTCCTCCCTACAAAGTCAGGCATAGGGCTATCTGTATAATGTCGAAAATCTGAGGCTGCAATTAAGCACCAAAGATCTTTTTGGATACTGCCTTTGCTGGAGGTTAGAATATTACCAACAAAACCTCCAAAGGTCATGGCATCCTTACACAATTGTCTTTTGTCAATTCTTGGAGACCAGTCAAAAATATATCCACTATTTCTAGAAAGTTTATATTGTACTGGAAAAACATTTCTACATTTCATAAATTTAGGAAAAGTGCCAAATTCTCTTGAAGAATGATTAGGACAATAAGGTATTGGTGGATGTTCTGTGGAAATGACTGGCTGGTTATGAGAAAGTCCCATTTTAATAACTGTTTGGACATATGGCTTTGAGGCCCAGGGGCCAGTATAATTGGCTGGTCTAGTTCCTCCATATTCTGTCTTTTCCTTGACATCCATCATGCTTATAATTAGACCAACATATAGGCAGCTGGCCACTGAATTATTAAATCCAGTATAATTAAATTCAGTCACATGGATGAGTGATTATGAGTATCTGTAAAATGACCTATCATAAGAGTATCATTAATAAGTACTAGAATGGATTCTCCAGTCCACACTGTTGGGTGTACTAAAGGTGGATCTGGAAAATATGTCCAATAAGTTTCTCCATGGACCTGATAGCTCAACAGAGGTAACACGGTCACAAACATTGTGGCTGAAGACTTAGTTTCTCCTTGTTGTTGAACCATCTGTTCAGCTTTTAGCATTAGATTCTTTAGTTGTTTCCATGATGATACTTTTGACATTAGGTCTCTTTGGGCCTTCTTCATCCTTTCCCTCCTTTCAAGCTTCCTCTTCCTGATGGGGATTATGGCTGACATCTCTGGATCTATCTTTAGTCATCTGAATTCTAGTTCTAGGTCTTCCATGACTGATGGCATGTTCAGGTACCCAAATAGGAGGAAAGTCACCTTCTGGAAAAAGAAAAGAATGACCTCTACCCCACATTATCACCAGATATGGTCCTTTTCATTGTACTGTTTGTAAATCTTTCCACCAAACTTGGCCCAAGGGACCTGTTGCAGTGGAATACACAAGTCTCTTAGCTGCAGTGTGACCTCAGAGTCACAATTTAAAAAGTTGAAAACAAAAAAGTGTGACTAAGGTTATTTCATGGAGTATTATTTTCCCCTTTTTGTTTTTGTTAGTGTAGCTTAATAAATGAGCTCATTCCACAATGGCTTGACCTTGAGGTTTATAAGGAATACCTGTTTTATGATCAATACAAAATTGATGGCAAAACTGCTAAAAAGATGAACTAGTATAAGCCGGAGCAGTATAAGCTGTACTAGTATAAGTATACTAGTGTAAGCTTATTAGTATAAGTATACTAGTGTCAGATATCCTTTACTTTAATCTGTAAGAACATCCTAATGCTGCAAGAGCAGCTAGGAATTGAGAAATAACATGTTGAGTATTTTCTTTTACACAGCCAATGGGAAGACTAAATCTAGAATAAGTATCAACCATGACATGAACATAACAATGTTTGCTAAATTTACATCCATTTGCCATAATGGATTTGGTCCTAAACACAGGGATTAACCCCAGTTGGTGAAGATGGAATATATATAACACATTGTGGACATTGATAAACAATTTGACAAGCTTGTTCTTTATGGACATAGGCAAAGAACATGTATGTAAAAATTAAGGGTTACTTCAGTGTGTCTTTACATCTTTAATAAACCAGTGTCCTACCTGAGATGAGTTTGTATCCTCCAATACATAGCATATTTCAATATGGGAGGCTATGACTTCCCTTTGGGACATTGTAAGTTCTTGGCCATGGGCTTCTTAACATAAAAAATACAACAACAGATCCCGTGATGAGCCATTCTCATCTTATAACTTCTCCTGAAGTTATAAGATAATTTCATATTCTCTTACATTTCTGGAAAATGGCCCAGACCATGGCAATAAGATCAACAAAATTGAAGTCTGAATTTGTGGTAAGGCAAAGGCCCTTTAGGCTGTGGGGCAGTTATACAGGCAAATTAAGAGTATCCATACCATAGGAGCACACATACCTGACCATTATATCAGGAAATACCTAAAGAAGCAATTGATTGTTTTCTCCTGAGGTTTATTCTGTGTTGATATAAGGACAAGAAATGGGCACAAACTTTTAGAAACAAACTTTAACAGAGGAAATTTTTAAGCACTCTGTGCATTTACAGTGCACAATCCAAGCTGCTTCCATAAATTCTATGATACTGTGTGGGCTGGTGCTGAACCAGTGACTTTTATATGAGCTCTTGCTTTTCCACTTCCTCAAGTTGCATTGTCAGGTTGGGTATCAGAGATCATCTATTTTTTGAGTAGGTGTGAGTAGATTCTTAAGGGTCCTTATTGATTCTTTTATTGATTCATTTGTTTTTTATAGGTATGTTGTTTAATTTTCATGTATTTGTACAATTTCTAAATCTTTTCTGTGTGATTGTTAACAACATTTTAAACTTTGAGTTGTAATTGTTCATATTTTTGGGATAGAGTGTGGTATTCCATTACATACTTGTTATTGATTTGTAATTTCATTCTATTGAGGTCAGAGAAGATATATGATAACATTTTCTAAAATCCTCTTTGTGACTTAACACAGAGTTTATCCTGAAGAATTTTCCATGCACTTATGAGAAGAACACATATTCTGCTTTTTTTAAAAATTTAAATGTTCTTTAGATTCTGTTAGGTCCATTTGGCCTTTAGTATAGTATAATTCCTAAGTCTTTACAATAATATTTTTGTCTGGAAGATCTATTGGTGAAACTGGGGTACTGGAATCCCCAACTACTACTGTATTGATGTCTACCCTTCCTTCTAGATTTAATAATGTTATTTTTATATAATTGGGTGTTCTGTCATTCAATGCATATATATTTACAATTGTTATTTTTGCTTATGGAATTGACCACTATATAGTCACTTGTCCTTTGTCTCTTTTTACAATTTTTGACTTAAGGTCTACTTTATCTGATACATGTAAGCTCACTGTTGGTTTGTATTAGCCTCTATGTGTCTTTACCAGTGAGGTTAGTTAATTGTAGGTAGTGAATAATTAGGTCATGTTTTTATTAATTCACATTTAATACAGCTAGTTTAAATATTTTAATTGGGGATATTAATCTATTTATTTTCAAGATTATTACTGACAAGAAAGGACTTTGTGATTTTGGTGATTTTTCTTTTCTGGTTGTTGTGGTGGTTGTTTTATTATTATTATTTTTAATTCTTTGTTCTGTCTTCCTCTCTTATTGTTCAATTTTGTGATTTGGTAGGTTTTTGTATTGATATTACCTGATTTTTTCTGTTTCTCTTTTGAGTTTATGCTTTTCTGAATTATACTTTTGCATGTTCATGGTGTTGGTTATTATCCTTTGTCTCTTGATGTTGGATTTTTTGAAGCATTTCTTCTAAGGCCAGTATGGTGGTGAGTAGATCCCTCAGCTTTTGCTTGTGCTGTAAAGTCCTTATATGTCCTTCATTCTAGAAGCCAGCTTTGCTGTGTATAGTTTTCTGTTAAGAAGTGTTTTGTTTTTGAGGATTTTCAATATATCATGACATTCTTTTCTGATATGTAAGGTCTTTTCCAAGAAATCTGCTAGTCTAATGGGGATTCCCTTATGTGTGCTGTTTTCTCATTTGAGTTTTTAATTTGGTTTATTAAAAGGATATACATAGGAAAAGAAGAACTCAAATTGGGACTGTATGCTGATGACATAATTCCATACCTAGAAGACCCTAAAATTTCCACCAGAAAACTTCTAGAACTAGTAAATAAATTCAGCAAAGTAACAGGATATAGGTCAACAACATAAATCAAAGGCATTTTTGTATATTAGTGACAAATCTTCTGAAAGGGAAATGAGGAAAACTACCCCATTTACAATAGCCTCAAAAAGAAATAAAATAATTGGAAATCAACTTAACAAAAGAGGTAAAAGGACTAAATAATGAAAATTACAGAATCCTAAAGAAAGAAGTCAAAGAAGACCTTAGAAGATGGAAAGATATACCTTGCTCTTGGATAGGCAGAATTAATATTAAAATGACCATACTAAACAAGCACTACACAGATTTAATGCAAACTTATCAAAATCCCAAATGGCATACTTCATAGAAAGAGAAAAAGCTGTCATGAAGTTTATCTGGAAAAATGAGAGACCCAGAATAACTAAAGCAATTCTTAACAGGAAGAGTGAAACAGGTGGCATCACTATATCAGACCTTAAACTATACTACAGACAATATTAACATAAACAGCATGGTACTGGCACCAAAACAGACTGGTAGACCAACAGTAGAGAATAGAGGTCACAGAGACTAAACCATAAAATTACAATTATCTTATATCAGACAAAGGCTCCAAAAACATGCATTGGAAGAAAGACAGCCTCTTCAACAAATGGTGCTGGGAAAACTGGAGATCCATACGCAACAAAATGAAATTAAACCCCTATCTCTCAGCATACACAAAACTCAACTCAAAATGGATCAAGGACTTAGGAATAAAATCAGAGACCCTGCATCTAATAGAAGAAAAAGTGAGCCCTAAATTCAATGTAGGATTAGGCCCCAACTTCCTTAATAAGACTCCTATAGTGCAAGAATTAAAACCAAGAATCGATAAATGGGATGGACTCAAACTAAAAAGTTTCTTCTCAGAAAAAGCAATAATCTGTGAGGTGATTAGAGAGCCTACATTTTGGGAGCAAATCTTTACTCCCCACACATCAGATAGAACACTAATCTCTAGGGTATATAAATAACTCAAAAATCTGACCACCAAAAAGACAAATAACCCAATCAATAAATGGGCCAAGGACCTGAAGAGACACTTCTCAGAAGATGATGTACAATCAATCAACAAACACATGAAAAAATGTTCATCACTAGTAATTAGAGAAATGCAAATCAAAACCCCTCTAATATTTCATCTCACTCCAGTCAGAATGGCAGCTATTTTGAAGACAAACAACAATAAGTGTTGGCAAGGATGTGAGGAAAAAGGTACACTCATACACTGCTGGTGGGGCTGCAAATTGGTGCAGCCAATATGGAAAACAGTATGGAGATTTCTTGGAAAATTGGATGGAACCACCATTTGACCCATCTGTCCCTCTCCTTGGTCAATACCCAAAGGACCTAGAAACAGCATACTACAGGGACACAGCCACATCAATGTTTATAGCAGCACAATTTACAATAGCTAAACTGTGGAACCAACCCAGATGCCCTTCCATAGATGAATGGATTAAAAAATGTTGCAAATATACATAATAAAATATTACTCACTAATAAAAGAGAATAAAATTATGGCATGTGCAGGTAAATGGATGGGTTTAGGGAGGATAATTTTAAGTGAACTCAGAGAAGCCCCCCCAAAAAATAACAAATGCCAAATGTTTTCTCTGATACAAGGAGACTGATTCATAGAGGAGTAGGGAGGGGGAGCATGGGAGGAATAGATGAACTCTAGATAGGGCAGAGGTGGGAAGCAAGGAAGGGGGAATAGGGAATGTGATGGGCATTATTATCCAAAGTACATGTATAGAGGCACAAATTGGTGTGAATATACTTTCTTATACAACCAGAGATATGAAAACTTGTGCTGTATATGTGTACTATGAATTGTAATGCATTCCACTCATATATAAATAAAAAATAATTTAAAAATAAATAAAAATAAAAACAAATAAAGGTATTGTGTCCATCACAACTAAAAATATTTAACAAACTCAAATAGATATAATGGTTATGCAGTTTCCAGATATTTTATTTATCATATAAAAGCTTCAAAGAAATTAGTTAAAATGTGCTCAAATAACATGCTTAAGGAATAAAAGTAAGATAGTGACTCATGAAAATTCCTATAAAGATGTAGGTATTCTAAAATATAGCCATATGAAAATTTGGGAGTTGAAATAGAAAATAACTGCTGCATAAATTGATTAAAGCTCACAGCTGCACATTTGATTTGGCTGAAAAAAGAATTGATGTATGTGAACATAGAATAATTCAGGTTATGAAACAGGAAGAATGGGAAAAAGAATGAAAGAAAAATGAAAAGAGCAGATAAAGCAGACACAGGGATCATCGTGGAAGAGACTGATACTTGAATGCTTTACATAAAGTTCAGGGTACAGGAATGTCAACTCTCATAACATCTGTTTGAAAATGAATGCCCCCATGATCTGCTTCTTCCAGCCAAACCCTATCTGCTTAAGTTACCACCCAGTAGCCACTATTAATCCATCAAATTATTTAACTCACTGATTAGTTTTGAGCACTCATAAGCTAATCATAACCCCTCTGAACACTCCTGCATTGCCTAACATATGGATTTATCTTCCACCTAAACCATAACACCTTACTGCATTATTTTACTTGGGATGCTTTTCATGATTTCTGTCAGTCAAGACTTAGTACTAAACAAACCAAAAATTTCTTCTCTCCATCTCTCCTAGAAAAATCAAACACTTCAATGGAGTATTGCAAACCACATATTCACTAAAAAATCACATCACAAGTGGAAGAGTTACTCCAGTTTGTTTGCAGAGTATTTGCAGATCAATGTCCAATATTAACTGCAGTTCAATGCCCACAACAAGAATTTTCACAAAGTAGATCATTAACAGATTTAACTAGGAAGCATCTCAGCAAAACCTCTCTCAGAGATTTAAAGAAAACAGCCACCCAAATAACCTGAGGATGACTAGGGGATATTAGCTTTGTGGACTTGCCACAGAGGTGAAGAGAAGATGATAACACTGGTCAGGGTCAAAACCCTTTTCTGTGTCACAGTGAGAGAGGATAGAACACATTGTTCTTCGAACTCTTCTAGATACAACCACTTTGCCTTCATTTGGTGAGGGTCATTCAGCCACCATGGCCTTTCAGGACCTCCTGGATAAAGTTGGTGGTCTGGGAAGGTTCCAGATAATTCAGATGGCTTTTCTTCTTACCTACAATGCCATGGCACAGACTCATGTTTTATTGGAGAATTTCACTGCAGTCATCCTTGGTCATCGCTGCTGGGTCCATATACTTGATAATGCCACTGTCTCTGACAATGACACTGGGACCCTCAGCCAAGAAGCCCTCCTGAGGGTCTCCATCCCACTAGACTCAAACCTGAGACCAGACAAATGTCATCGCTTCATCCACCCACAATGGCAGCTCCTTCATATGAATGGAACCTTCTCAAACATGAGTGAGGTGGACACGGAGCCCTGCAAGGATGGCTGGGTATATGACCGGAGCTTGTTCCTCTCCACCACCGTGACTGAGGTAAAAGGCTTGATTTTTCACTCATAAAACTAATTGACCTGGGTGTGTGGAAACAATGAAAATAATGAACATGCTTTGAGCCTTTAATTGCTGTGTGGGTGTTGGTTCTTCTTTTTTTTTTTTCAGAAACTACTGTTTTTTTTTATGCAATTCAGGGCATATACTTAGTGTAATGATAAAAAACAAATAGGAGCCTATTGTCATGGCACTGTGAAGCAAGCAAGTCATGTGTCTTGTTAAAATTGTGATATTTAGCCAGTAACACACTATCTTGATTGCCAATTGGATATGGAGGTGGGTTGATCAAAACTTGCATACCCAGACTGAACTCCTATCATATGAGAAGATTTGCAGTAAAATTTTCAGAGTCCTTGAATGATGGTGGACTGTGGCCAAATTAGAGGACTTCTTAGTTAAAAGTGATCATTAATGTAACCCACAGGTGTAAGGTAGTCTTCCTAGATAAACATTTATTAAACTGAGGAATGGATGGTAGAATTCAAGTGTTTTTGAAAAGAGAAGCTGTTGAAGAAGACAGGGACCTATTATTAAGAAAACTGCAGGTCTGTGAAGGTGTTTTTTTATGCTGGTTTCCTTGTCTTCCAGTGGGACCTGGTATGTGAATCGCAGTCACTGAATTCAGTGTCTAAGTTCTTCTTCATGGCTGGAATGTTGGTTGGAAACATTGTATATGGCTATTTGTCAGACAGGTGAGTGTCTCTGGTTCACAGATCTCTCTACCCCTGGGTACAATCATCAACTTATGAATCATTTATGCATATGAAAAATTATTACAAATTACACTGTCCTGGGTGTACCTTTGTTCCCAGGGATCTACAAACACAAATGTAAAATGTCACTCAGTGTGGTGAGTGCTGTTTTAATCAGACTGAATCCTGTGTGTAGGAAATCAGTATAAGATTTGGAGGTGTTTTACCAGAGGGTTTGGAGAGAAGATGCCACAACATGCGGTTTGAAAGATCACAAACAATTAACAATGGGGACACAGAGGTGGATATGTTACCACATTGGATCCAACGTACTTGAATATGCAGGTAGGAAAAAGACATTGTCAGTGTCACTCAGGGGCATCATGAAAATAAAATCTCAGTAGGAAAACTCAAAGGACTCCACTCTGCTACATTATCCTAAAAATGTTTAAGAGTAAAAGAGTGAAGTCCCAATGAAGCAAGAAAAATGCTTTTTCACATAAAATGGATCTTCAATGGAATATTGGGTGATTTTTCTTCAGAATACATGGAAGCATCCCAATCTTTGCTTCTCAATAAGGGTCATTATAGTATGTTGCCTATGCATCTATAAATTCATGTTTTACAAAATGAGACAGTTGGGTTTATGGATCTTAATTTTCATGTAACTTAAATGTGTTGTTTCCTTTTCTTCTTTTGTGTACTTACCACTGTGTTTTTGGGATACATACATATTCCTATTTGTACTTTTAGTTCACATTTCTAATTGCTACATAGTGCTCCACAGTGGAGATCCATAACAGTGTTCCTGAGCCACCTTTGGGAAATGGGCAACCAGATTACCACCCAATGCTCGCCCTCCCAAACCTAAGAAAAGGTCAACTTTATATGTTCTTTTGCTGTGATAAATACATGTTATATTTTTACAAATATGTTTTGTTTCCCAAGGCCAACAAATCCAAACTCAGCAGATAGGGACTCTTACCCAACCCATCAGCAACGTTGATGTTCTGCTTCATAGCTGTTCCTATTACATCATGTTAGCCATAACCTGTGCAGTTCTAGAGTCTCAAGTGCTGATTTTAATATTTTTTACACAACGTTGACTCTCCACTATCATAAGTGTATGCCTCAGTGCAAGAAATATTATGAGGTATTAATATTTCTAACACTGAAGTATGTCTTGTATAGCTTGAATTGGTGTTGAACTACTGGTAACAATTGAAGAAGTAGTTTTGAGGACAAGCTATCTATTTTAAAAGAAGAAGAGTTGATTTAAGAAGATCAGCTGGTGGTCCTTTATGAATATTTCATAGGTGTGAAGTGTTTTCTTTGTGCGAACTTTTACCACAGTTGTTATTGTTCCCACAATCTCATCTTTCCCTTCTCCATAGGGTTGGGAGGAGGTTACTTCTGACATGGTGTCTTCTTCAGCTGGCCGTTGCTGACACCTGTGCTACCTTTGCTCCTACATTCCTGGTTTACTGCTCACTACGCTTCCTGGCTGGCATGTCCACCACGACCATTGTGACAAATAGTATTCTTCTCAGTAAGTCAGCACTGACTCTCGGACATTTACTGAGATTTGACTTTGACCTTGATATTCTACCTTTGCTTGAAGTAATTATTCAGTGATGTTTTCTTTCAGTTGTAGAATGGACAAGCCGCAAATACCAAGCTATGGGAACAACAATGGCAGTGTGTGCTACTAGTTTCGGGAATATCCTACTGGGAAGCCTGGCTTTTGCTATTCGAAACTGGCATACTCTTCAGCTGGTTGTGTCCATACCGATGTTCTTCTTATTTATTTCCTCAAGGTATGAGCTCCCTTTTGTCTTTCTCTTCTAAAACCATGATATGGTAATGTATATGGCATCAGGACATAAAAATTTATTTCTTCTTGGTTCTACATGAGGATGTGCTCTCAGAACAAGTGTCTTGGTACAATTTGAGAAGCAGGGCAAGTAGGATGGTCAGATGAAATTGAGGACATTGAAAATCTTTCAATTCATGATAACTAGTAACTATTTTTTTGTAAAATATTATCCCAAGCTTTGCAAGTGTTATACTGAAAATTATTTACTGTTTGTGTGAATTTCTCTTTAACTGTTATATACTGTTTTTACTAATAGGTAAAATATAAGATATCCTATTATATTTACATCAGAGTAAAATATAAGATATCCTATTATATTTACATCATAGATAAGCAATAAATAATGTTTTAGGCATGGATACAGTTTTTAAAATATGATACACTCTTTGGAATTTAAGTCAACTATGCTTACTCTAGTTATATTTACTAAAACAAGAACCACAAATACAAAATAGCAATGAATCCATACATGAAGTTCTGAGTCTTTCAGCTCATCCTTGACGTAAGCCTCATTTTGTAATGTGTAGAAAGAATTATTGCAAACATATTTTCCTTTGGAGATTGGTAACTCAGAAGGATCCAGAGTGTCAGAGCAGGTCCTCAAGAGTTTGCAGTGACAAACTGAGGTAGATGAAGGAGGGGAAGAGCAGGGAGCAACTTAGTGAACTAATAACCAGGAGAAAACAAAAATGAGTCGTTTTCAGGACAGAAAGAGAAATAATAAAGGCAGTGGAAGAGTCAGGAATGCAATCACTCAGTGGCAAGAAGGGAAGCATTTCTCAAGAAGCCAAAAGTCTTTCTACCACCTAGCTCAAGAAAAACAGACACTGATCAATATATCCACAATCAGAACAGATAATAAATTCAGGAAAGCTGAGCTGTGTTTACTCAGGAGAATGTTTTAGATGTGTCTGCCTGGAGAGTGAACCACCACTCCCTGAAAAGGTCTTGGAGCCTTCCAGCAGAGGTGTTTGGATCAGGGAAGCCCTGACAGCTTAAAGGAACTTGTTAATTACCCTTCCTGACCCCCCCCCGTTGGGAATACCTGAATTTTATCCTTGTTTTTAAGATAGCATTTCCTGTTTTATTTGCCTATTTCTCCCTCTTTTTTTCCATTTTTGTCTTTCACTTGGTACACATGCATTTTGAATATCTGTGAGTGTCTATACTGAGAGCCGATTTGGGCAAAAAAGAGAGAATACTCTTCTATGAGAATACAGTGTGGGGTTAAACTCAGAGTGACTAGTCAATCAGTCTGCAGAGTGGAGAAGAAAGTGCCACAGTCTGGCTGGGCACGATTCAGGAGCCACTTGTCAAAAGAAACGAACTTTATTTTTATAACCACACAGGACAAACAAAACAGCTCCTCAGGAAAAATCCTCAGAGCCCAACTGCCACCACCGGCTTCCCACAAGCCTCTCACACACGCCAAGCCTCTCCCACTCCCACAATCCTCCTGCTCTTGAGGCCAATTGGCTGGGTCGCGTGGGCAGATCCAAAGAAGTCCCCCAATGAGCAGCTCCGTGGTCTGAAAGGGCAGGGAAACAGCCCATTGAGTATCACCGCAGAGGAGCCAATCAGCTAGATGTTGCTGGAGCCGGTGTGAGCCAATCATCAGCTGGCAGTCTGAAAGGGTGGGGAAACAGCTCAATGAGCATCTCCAATGAGCATCACCACAGAGGAGCCAGTCAGCTAGATGTTGCTGGGGCCTCTGTGAGCCAATAATCAGCCGGCAGTTGGAAGTTTGCTGGCAGCTGGAAGTTTGCTGGGGCCTCTTTGACTGTGGCTCTCAACATCTCCCCCTCTCTGTTTAAATAACAAGCATGTGGCTTAGGGACCGTGCCTGCCTTAGGTTGTCCAATACTACATATGGTCCTTACCCGTCTTCGGATGAGTTGACCTCAAGGCGTCAGCCTCCTGTCTTAGGTTGGTACCATTGTAATTGGATCTTACCCGTCACTGACTATTGGTCCAGTATACAGCCACACCTGTGGAGAGGTACCAGCGGGGGGTGAGGTTCTTTGCCTCACCTCTGTTGGCCCCCCAAATTTTAGCTGAACGATCATGACAAGCAGTAGGGAGGAAGATACACCAAGCCAATTGACGGCTCCTTTTGGAAAATTTGTACCACCGATGACATCATCAGCAAAAATACCCCAACACTACCACAAGTCGCTGCACCAACAGATAGTTCACAATGAATACAAGTGAGTTCACAATGCATACAAGTGACACATAGTCTAGGCAAGTTCTGCAAGCAGTTCAGTGTTGGCTATTGCAGAAGCTGTAGATTGGTTTTATCTTTGTCTTCACTGGCACTGGGATGAAGATAGGAATTCTGGCAATAATGGGTAAAGAAAAAATTATGTAACATTCCAGAAGGCACTAAAAGAAAACAATTTTCTTAACAATTTACATTATCTTGAAGAGAATTATTAAATATAATGAAAAGGAAAGGTGAAAGTAAACAAACAGATCTGTTAACCTTCTTTTTTGTTCACATATTAAAACAATCCTCAACAGTTGTTTACCCAATTTAAATAAAACCATTTAAATCACGTGAGTAAAAAAAAATATTTGGATCCATTTTTTCATGAGAGCTCATCATATATGATATATGGACATATGTACATTCAAACATATAACACAAAACACAAGTGTGCACACATAATACATACAACACATAATAGTAAAGGCCTTATAACTTTTTACAGATGAAATCTCCATTGCAATGTTTAAAAACTCTATAGTCAAAAAATAGAACTGATCAGCAAAACATTAACCTAGGTCTGTATGAGCTCAAAAAACAGAATAGAACTTCATGATATGGGAAAGGGCAATAATAAAATAGGTATTGAAAAATGCATCCTGGTTCTGTCGCAGATGTAAGGATAGCCAAACTGGAGTTTGGGATATCAGCTGTTATGAATTTGAGCCAAATCATCTTCTTTTTGATCTGTAGAAATCGCTTTAGTTAATCTCTTTGGAATCCAAATTAGCTGCTATTCTCCCTGTGGAAACACACAAACAGGCCCCAGACTCCAGACAATCACTGGGTCAGGACTTTAGTTAATCTCTTCAGAATCCAAATTGGCTGCTGTTCTTCCTGTGGAAACACACAAACAGACCCTCGACTCCAGACAGTTACTGAGTCAGGACCTTTCCATTGTCCTGTTAGAATATCTTTCCAAAGTACCTTGGGCTTATGTACATTTTTTGTACACATATGCCTTTCCGCAGCACTAAGTCCTGATGAATCCAAATTTAAAAAGTTTAGAGTAAAAAGGGTTATTTTAAGTTTATCTTTGGGGAATATATACCCCTTCCCAATTCCGTCTTCTTGCTTTAATAAGTACATTTTAATAGTTTGATGAGCTCTTTCAACTATGCCATGTCCCTATGGATTGTATGGGATTTCTGTTATATGAGTAATGCCAAGTGATGAGCAAAATTGTTTAAATGAGGTAGAAGTATAACCAGGGGCTTTATCTGTTTTTAACTGTTTTGGAACACTCACAGTGGCAAAATTTTATAAGCAATGAGCTATAACATCTTTAGTTTTTTCTCCAGCATGAAGGGAGCCCATTAAAAATCCAGAAGAAGTATCAAGTGTAACATGCAAATATTTTAATTTTCCAAATTCTGGCAAGTGTGTGACGTCCATCTGCCAAATATGGTTAGTATCAATCCTCTAGGATTGATTCCAAGATTAACTTGTGGTAAAAAGGTCACACAATTTTGACATTGTTTTATTATTTGTCTAGCTTGTTCCTTAGTTATTTTAAAATGCTTTTGTAAAGTATTAGCATTGACCTGGAACCTTTTATGTAAATTTATAGCTTCTTCTAGTGTAGAGAAAATATGTATGTCATATGTAGTTTTATCTGCTAAATCATTGCCCAAACAAAGGGCTCCAGGCAATTCTGTATGTGCCCTGATATGTCCTATAAAGAATGGATCTTTTCTGTCCCAGATTAGACTTTGTATAGTGGAAAACAAAGAGAAAACAGTAGAAGAAGGGGAAATCCTACCAGCATCTTCAAGGGATACTATAGCATTAACTATATACTGACTATCGGAAAATAAATTAAATACAGAATCTTTAAACATCACAAAAGCTTGTAATACTGCATTAAGCTCTACCTTTTGAGCTGATTGTTTGGGTACTAAAAATGTAAAAGTTTGATCAGGTGTAACTATTGCTGCTGTACCATTATTTGACCCATCAGTGAATATATTTGGAGCATTCATGATAGGTGTTTTTCTTGTCATTTTTGGAAAAATTACAGGATGCGATGACCAAAAAGACAATAAAGGATTAGATGGTAAGTGGTTATCAAATGAAACATTAGATTTGCACATGATTATTGCCCAAGTATTTAACTCATTAGCTAATTCATCAATTTGATTCATAGTATATAGAGTAATAATTTTATTGGGAGAAATTCCAAACACTGCCTTTGCTGCTTTTATTCCTTTGAGTATTAATTGTCCTACAGCCTCAGGATACCTAGTAAGAATAGTGTTAGGAGAATAAGATAAATGTATCCATAATAATGGACCTTCTTGCCAAAATACTCCTGTAGGAATATTTTTTGTTGGTAGTACAATAAATAATAAAGGTAAACTTATATCAATTCTATCCAAATGCATATTTTCCATATATGTTTCAATGATTTTTAATGCCTTTCTTGCTTCAGGTGTTAACATTCGGGGTGAATTTAGATCTGATGGACCTTTTAGGATATCAAATAAAGGTCCCAACTCTCCTGTTTGTATACCTAGATAAGGCCTTATCCAATTTATGTCTCCTAATAACTTTTGAAAGTTGTTAAGTGATTTGAGTTGATCTACTCGTATTTGAATTTTTGGTGGATGGACCATGGTTGAGGATAATAGAACTCCTAAATAATTAATTGGAAAATTTAATTGTAATTTATCTATTGCTATTTCTAGATTATAATTTTTTAATAAGTTTGTAAGTGTGGCATAACATTCTAGCAATGTGTTTTTAGCCTTGTGTGCTAATAATACATCATCCATATAGTGAAATATTTGTAGTTCAGGATTTTGATTTCTAAGTGGCTGGATTACTTTGTTAACATAAATTGACACATAGTTGGGGTGTTAGCCATCCCTTGAGGGAGTACTTTCCATTCATATCTCTGATCAGGACCTTCATGATTCAGTGCAGGGATAGTAAATGCAAAACGTGGACTATCCTCAGGATGAATTGGAATTGAAAAAAAACAATCTTTAATATCTATAACTAAAACATACTAAGTTTTTGGCAAAGCAGACAACTGAGGAATCCCCGATTGAGCAGGTCCCATAATAACCATTTCATTATTAATGGCTCTTAAATCTTGCAATAATCTCCATTTACCAGATTTTTTTAAATTTTTTATTTTTTTTATTGGTTGTTCACAACATTACAAAGCTTTTGACATATCATATTTCATACATTAGATTGAAGTGGGTTATGAACTCCCAATTTTACCCCAAATGCAGATTGCAGAATCACCTTTTGATGACAAAAATTGGAGTATTATGGGGAGATATAGAAGGTTGTATATGTCCTTCTGCTAATTGTTGTTTGACCAGATCATGGGCTACTTGTATCTTTTCTTTAATCAGGGGCCACTGAGTAACCCATACTGGTCTTTCTGATTTCCAAGTAATTTTGATTGTCTCAGTGGCCCTTTCTGAAAATCCAACCCATGTCTGTCTGTTCCTTGATCTATTTGTATTGGTGCTGCTATACCTTGTTCTTGTTTTTCTAATCTTTTTCCTTTCCTAAAACCTTGTCTAGTCATAATATGGGTGCATTTTGGTTGATGTTATTTGTTAATGTCAAACCTAATTGATCTAGGACATCTCGTCCCCATAAATTTATGGGAAGATGATCCAATACATATGGCTGTATAGTTCCTTCACATCCTTCAGGATCCTTCCAATCTAATACCATTGCACTTCTATTGGGATTAGTCGCCACTCCTAGGCCTTGAAGCGTTTGAGTGGCTTGTTGTAATGGCCAATGTTTTGGCCATTCTTGACAAGAGATGATGCTAAGGTCTGCACCTGTATCCAGTAGCCCATTAAATTCATGTCCTTGAATATTTAGTTTTAGCATGGGGTGAGAATCTAAATTTAAAGAAAGCATAGCCCAATCTACACCTGTGGAACCTAATCCCTTGGAACCTCTTTCTACAGCACGACTGGAAAATTTATCATGTAGGCTTGGTATTATTAGTAACTGTGCTATTCTATCTCCTGGTGAAATTACTGATATACCCTTTGGAGAACTGGCTATAATTTTTATTTCACCTTCATAATCAGGATCAATTACCCCAGGACTTATCATAAGTACTTTTAGAGTAGAAGAGCTGCATCCTAATAATGAGCCTACTGTTCCTTTGGCAAGAGGTCCTCTCACCCTTGTGGGAATGATTTGAACTCCCATCTCTGGAGTTAGTACTGATCTGGCGGAGGTGCAGACGTCCAACCCTGCGCTCCCTCTGGTTTGTCTGATGAGGGATCTGATGGACAATGTGTCCTGGGCACTACCCTGATGGGGTTGCTGGGTTCCTCCAGTGCTCCATATATTTGTGGTTTTGGGCCCCGGAGCATAGGGCCCCCTGTCCATTTTTTGGCAATGGAGCCCGATGCCTTTCTCTATGATATTGTGGATAAACACTTGGTCCTTGTTCATTTTTGATAATGGAGTACCCTCTATGGTGGTTTGAGAACGGCATTCATTAGCCCAATGTCTCTCTCTATGGCATCGTGGGCAAATACCCGGTATTCTACTCCTTTGATACCTAGTTTTGTTAAACCCTCCTCCTATGGGGCAATTCCTTTTAAAATGTCTTGTTTGTTCACAATTGTAGCATGTTCTTGGCTTGGCATCTAAAGCCTGTTTTACTGCAGCTGCCACAATTTGCCCTTGTTAATTAATGTCTCTGGCATCTAAAGCCTATTTTACTGCAGCTGCCACGACTTGCTCTTGTTCATTAATGTCTACATAATTTAATATATGTGTTTAAATCTTCATGTTTCTATGGTCTAATGATATCTTGCACCAACAATTCGCTTGGTCATAAGCCAGTTGTTTTTGGCCTGGCAGCTAAAGCCTATTGTACTGCTGCCAAGACTTGCCCTTGTTCATTAATGTCTCTACATAATTTAATATATGTGTTTAAATCTTCGTGTCTCCATGGTCTAATGACCTCTCTGCAGCAACAATTTGCTTGGTCATAAGCCACTTGTTTTATAAATGGCATTGCTTTTTCTGTATTCCCAAAAACTCTGGTAGCTGTTTGAGTAAGCCTATCTACAAATTCAGCATAAGGTTCATTAGCTCCTTGTGTTACCTTAGATAATTGACCTTGTAAACCTTCATGTCCTTGTAAAGTCTTCCATGCCCTAACCGCCTCTATAGCAATTTGTGCATATACGCCAGGATCATATGCAATTTGTTGCTGCTGATCCTCATAAGGTCCCTTTCCTAACAACATATCTAGATTTCTCTGAGGATAGCTCCTTGTGTTACCTTAGATAATTGACCTTGTAAACCTTCATGTCCTTGTAAAGTCTTCCATGCCCTAACCGCCTCTATAGCAATTTGTGCATATACGCCAGGATCATATGCAATTTGTTGCTGCTGATCCTCATAAGGTCCCTTTCCTAACAACATATCTAGATTTCTCTGAGGATAACCAGCTGCTGCATTTCGCCTAGCCGTCTCCTTGCAAAATTCCTCATTGGCAACCTTCCATAACAGGCATTGACCTCCAGTTAGCACAGCTTTACACATATTAGCCCAATCTGCTGGCGTCATGTTCAAGTTGTTAATGGATTCGACCAAGCTTACAGTGATGGGTGCTTGAGGACCATAGGTTGTTACAGCCTCTTTTAGCTGCTTCATTGTTTTGAAATTTAAAGCATGGTAAATTCCCTGCCCTCCTACCTCAAATACAGGGCATGTTAATACTTGAGATCCTGTCTCATGATCCCAACTATTAACTGCGGGGGTTGGGAGCCTCCTAGCATATAGAGGTGGTGCTGTTGGTTGGACACTTACACCCTATGATAGAAAGGTGTTAGTAGCAGTCTCCTGTTGTAACTTTTCACCTGATGGCTTTTTCTGCTCTAAACTTCCTTCTTCTGTCTGACTAGCTTGAAAGACCTTCTCTTTTTCTTGAATCTTTTCCTATTTCTGACTAACTTGAGAGACCTTCTCTTTTACTTGAATCAATATGTCTTCTCCTTCCTCTACCTTTGTCTGAATTGAAGGCTTTGGACTAAGCAAACCAGATATGAATGTCCACAATGGCAATGTGCTAACTGGCAGAGTCCCTGGGTTGTTCTTTTCTATTCTTTTAAAATCTTCACCATGATGGTTCCATTGTGATATATCTAACAACTCCTCCTTAAAAAGCCATGGGCTACATTTTTGTATTGTATCAACATATGCCCTGACTGCTCTTGATTTTACTGGGATGCCTCCTTGCTGTAACAATTTACTTAACACTCTTTCGGTTTGTTTTTTACTAATTTCTGATCCCGTATTTCTACTATAATAGAACCCAACAAGATGACGCCAAACAAAACCGAGACAGAATGAAATAAAAATGGAACAACACAAAATTATTATAGCCTTTCTATCCTCCTGACATGTGCATCCGTCCTTTATCCCTATCTGTTCCTCAGACGTAAATAGTTTTTCCTCAGATGTGAGCGGTTTTTCTTCCGTCTCACTCATCTCCAGGGACAGGCAACTTAAAACAAAAATGAAGCAAAACAAAAGAGGAATCTTAAAATGGTACCCATACTCTTGCCCTGTCCTCAGGGGCGAGCAGTTTACTTACCCTCAGCCGCTCCCCCGTGCGAGCCACCAAATGCCGCAGTGTAGCTGGGCACAATTCAGGAGCCACTTGTCAAAAGAAATGAACTTTATTTTTAGAACCACACAGGCCAAACAAAACAGCTCCTCAGGAAAAACCCTCAGAGCCCAACTGCCACCACCAACTTCCCCCAAGCCTCTCTCACACATGCCAAGCCTCTCCCACTCCCACAATACACCTGCTCTTGAGGCCGATTGGACTTCCCTTTGAAATTGACAGTATAATCTCTGAGTGAAAAGTATGACTGATGGGAGAAGACTGGAATAGATTATGATGAGACATAAAGTCCCATATCCTCAAGCTTCGGAGAGGCTGGATGATAGAGTGATGTTTCTACACACCTTTTCTTAGCACATGTGCAGTAACTCTTGGAAAGAGGGATGTAATTTAATTCAGGTCAGTCTATAAACAAAGCAAGTGGAGGAGCTGGTCAGGAGACCTGGCAGACCTACATTCCCACCTGCAGACAGAACAACAAAACCATTTGGAGAGTGAAAACTCTCTCACCCCTCTGCTACCCCTCAGCAAGGGGGTCAAGCAAGAAGCTAGCTCAATTCAGCATACAGACTAACCTAACAAGTTTGGCAGGTTAGCTCAGTCCTGAAAACTACAAAGGGTGTGAAGTCTGTATAATAGAGATTTTCTTTTTAAAAATTTTATTGTTTTTTTTTAGTTATATATGACATTAAAATCCAGTTTGATGTAATTATGCTAGCATAGGATATATCTTATTCTATTTAGGCTTCTATTCTAGTGTATGCACCTGATGGTGGGATTCACTGTGACATTTTCATATATATACAGGGAAAATTATGTCAGGTCCATCCAATGTCTTTCCTCTTTCTATCTGCCTTGCTTTCCCTCCAATCCCCATTGTGAAATCTACTGAACCTCTATTCTTTCCCCTTCCTGTTATTTTGGGTTAGCTTCTCCATATTAGAGAAAACATTTGACCTTTGGCTTTTGGGGATTGGCTTATTTCACTTCTTATGGTCTCCAAATCCATCCATTTACTGGCAAATATCATAAAGTCATTTTTCTTTCTCACATTTGGTGGTTTCTAAAATTAAAACACTGAATACAAAATTCTCATTTCAAAAATTCAAAAGAAGCAATCCAAACACTTTTATGAAAATTATTGTCTTACCTTATTGATACACAACATAATCTCTCATACTCAACTTTGTCCTCCTTGCCAATCTTCACTTGAGACCCATTCTGCACCCATTATACTCTCCCCATTTTAACTCTTGTCTTCTATCCCTTCCTATACTTTCTTTCTTTTTTATTTTTCTTCATTTTTGTTCCATCTTCAAATTCAATTTAGTCTACAGTTATTAACATGTGATCTTTAGAGCTTGTTCTGTATTACTTGTTGCACACGTTCCTCCTGGGTTAATAGAGTTATAGAGATCATTTTTAATTGCATATATAATATGTGTTGATATATGGGTAACCCTTACGCTACCACTGTTACTTATGGCATCTTTCCTTTCAAAGAGGCATTGGAAGTTGAAATTAACATTTTGATTATGCTGACGTGATGTGTTGAAGCTAGGCTATCCACCCAGCACAGGGCTTATTATAAAGAGATAACTACACTAAAGGAATCCTATTGCCAGGGGAACCAATGTCAGGCTGGGGGAAAAACCCAGGCTGCAACGTGTCCTGCCCCAGAAATATTCAGAATCAAATTGGTAGGAAAATTGGTTTTATTCAAAGCCAGCTTTGAAGGAAGATAGAAGAAACTGATTGCTTCTTTGAACTCTTTAAAGGCCAGCAAAGATGTTAAAGGATGAGTTGAAATGGATCAGGAGTCTGAACAGGTGGGCATGACTGAATGTAGGAAGGCCATATTCAAGATTGCAGAGTGGGGCTGGGTTGTGGCTCAGTGGTACAGCACTTGCCTAGCACACGGGAGGCCCTGGGTTTGATCCTCAGCACCACATAAAAATAAGTAAGTAAAATGGAAGTATTGTGTCCAACTACAACTAAAAAATAAATATTTTTTTAAAAAGAGTGCAGAGTGTATAAGAATTGTAGAGAATGGCTTATCTAGCCCTATGTACAATTCTTGGAAATCCCCTGGGACTGACAGAAATCCCAGAGATCCCAGAGATCCCAGAGATCCCAGCAGAGATCAGCATTTATCTGGCCTTAGGTGTGTCTGATCTAATCTCTCCAAAGCAGTTACTATTATAGAGCTTGGGCCTTCCAAGGGAACTGCTTAAACATGAAGACCCCCTACCCCTTCAAACCAAATTCTTGTGATCAAGTTAGTAAGATTTCAAATATGTAAGTCAGAGTAAGCAGAATGACATTATTGAAGGGATAGGAAAAGGGGACACTCTCAAGGTAGAGAGTTGGTCCTCTGACACAGGAAAGGGACAACATGACTGTTCTGCACTCCAGTTTTATTGGGTATCCAAGAGAAGTTTCTAGAAAATCCTATCCTGGTCTATCACTTGATGATTAATGGGCAGCACATGATATCAGACTTCGAAGTTCCCACTGCCATGACAATTCCAAGTTACCTTGGCCCATGCTGACCAGTTCTGATTGGATTCTTTTTTTTAAAAAAAATATTTACTTGTTCTAATTTGTTATACGTGACAGCAAAATGATTTTCAATTCATAGTACACATATGAAGCACAATTTTCATTTCTCTGGTTTTATACAAAATAGCCTCACACCATTTGTGTTTTCAAAAATGTACCTAAGGTAATGATGCCCATCTCATTCCACAATCTTTCCTACCTCCATACCTCCCCCTTCCCCTTCTTCCCTTTGTCATATGCAAAGTTCCTTCATTCTTCCTATGCTCCCCCTGATCCTCATTATGGATCAGCATCCACTTATCAGAGAAAACATTTAGCCTTTGGTTTTCTTGGATTGGCTAAATTTACTTAGTATGATATTCTCCAATTCCATCCATTAACCTGCAAATGCCATGATTTTATTCTCTTTTAATGCTGAGTAATATTCCATTGTGTATATATGCCAGTATCTTTATCCTTTCATCTATTGAAGGGCATATAGGTTGACTCCACAATTTAGCTACTGTGAATTGTGCTACTATAAACATTGTTGTGGGTGTGTCACTGTAGTATGCTGTTTTAAAATTCTTTGTGTACATTCCAAGTTTTCTCAAAAATCTCCATACTTTCCAGATTGGTTGCATCTATTTGTAGTCTCATCAGCAATGTATGGATGTGTCTTTTCCCCCACATCCTCACCAACATTTATTGTTGCTTTTATTCTTAATAACTGTTATTATGACTGGAGTGAGATGAAATCTTAGAGTAGTTTTGATTTGCACTTCTAATTGCTAGAGGTGTTGAACATTTTTTTCATATACTTTATAGATTGATTGTATATCATCTTCTGAGAAGTATCTGTTCAATTCCAATTCTTTAGCCCATTTATTGATTGGGTTATTTGCTGCTTTGCTGTTTTTTGAGTTCTTCATATATTCTGGAGATTAGTGCTCTACCTGATGTCTATGTGGTAAAAATTTGCTCCCGTTCTGTAGGCTCTCTATTCACTTCACTGATTTTTTTGCTGAGAAGTAGCTTTTCAGTTTGAATCCATACAATTTACTGAGTCTTGTTTTTATTTCTTGTGCTTTAGGAGTCTTGCTAGGGAAGTTAGGGCCTAATCCAACATGATGAAGATTTGGGCCTATACCGGTATATACTCTAATAAGTCCAGGGTCTCTGGTCTATTTTCTAGGTCCTTGATCCACTTTGTGTTGAGTTTTGTACATGGTGAGTGATAGGGGCTCAATTTCATTTTGCTGCATATGGATTTCCAGTTTTCCCGGCATAATTTGTTAAATTATTGAGAAATACTTTCTCCAATACATGTTTTTGGTGCCTTTCACTAGTATGAGATATTGTATTTATGTGGGTTTGTCTCTGTGTCCTCTATTCTGTACCATTGGTCTACAAGTCTATTTTTATGTCAATACCATGGTTTTTTTTTATTTTTTTATTTTTTATTTTTTTACTATTGTTCTGTAGTATACTTTAAGGTCTGGTATTCTGATTCCATCTGTTTCACTCTTCTTGCTAAAGATTGTTTTATCTATTCTGGGTCTTTTATTTTTCCAGATGAATTTCATGATTTCCTTTTCTATTTCTATGAGGAATGCCATTGGGATTTTGATCAGAATTTGATTAAATCTATATAGTGTTTTGGTAGCATGGTAATTTTGACAATATTAATTCTACCTATCCTAGAACAAGGCAGATCTTTCTCTTTTATAAGGTCTTTTTTAATATCTTTCTTTAGCATTTAGTAGTTTTCATTGTAGAGTTTTTTCTTCTTTTTCATTGATTTCCAAGTGTTTGAATTTTTTCTGAGGCTATTGTAAATGGGATAGATTTCCAAGTCTCTTTCAGAGGTTTCATCTCTGATGTACAGAAATGCTTTTGATTTATGGGTATTGATACTTTGATAAATTCATTTATTAGTTGTAGAAATTTTCTGTGGAAGTTTTTGGATCCTCTAAGTATATATTCATGTCACCATACATAGTGAGTTTGAATTCTTCTTTTTACTATTTGTGTCCTTTTAATTTATTTGTATAATTTTTAAGTAGACTGGCAGACTGGATTTTTTAAAAGACTCAACAATATGCTACATTCCAGGGACTCACAGCACAAGACATTCATGGACTGAAGGTGAAAGTTTGGGAAAAAACATACATTGCTGTGTAAGGAAGCAGGCATTTCCTCACTTATATCAAATAAAGTAGACTTCAAGCCAAAGTTAATCAAAAGGGATAAAGAAGAATATTTTGTACTGATTAATGAAACCGTACACCAACAAGAGATAACAATTATAAATATATATGCCCCAAACAATGTGGTATCTACATTCATTAAACAATTTCAAGAGTCAAATAAACCATAACACAATACTACCCTGTATTCTATCAGATCATAGTGAAACATAATTAGAAATCAATTATAAAATAAAAAATAAAAAATACTCAAACACCTGGAGACTAAATAATATGCTATTGAGTGAACAATGGATTGCAGAAGACATCACAGAGGAGATTCAAAAATTATTAGAGGTAAATGAGAACACTGGTACAATATATATACATCTCTGGGACACCATGAAGGCAGTACTGAGAGGAAAGTTGATTGCATAGAGTTTATTTCTTCAAAGAAGAAAAAATCAACAAATGAATGACCTGACATTACATCTTAAAGCACTAGAAATGAAGAACAAATCAACACTAGAAGTAATAGAAGACAGGAAATATTTAAAATTAGAGCTGATATCAATAAAATTAAAACCAAAGAAATAAAAAAGTTGACAAAATAAGAAGTTGGTTCTTTAAAAAACAAATAAAATTGTTAAACACTTAGCCATGCTAAAGAAGAGAAGGAAAGAGAAAACACAAATTTCTAAAATGTGTGATGAAATAGGAAATATGATGAACACTACTGAAGTACAGAAGATAATTAGAAATTATTTTGAAACTTTGTACTCCAATAAAATAGAAAATATAAGAGACATTAAAAAAAATTTCTAGAGTCGTATGATTGACCTAAACTGAATCAGGATGATGTATACAATTTAAACAGATTAATTTTGAGCAATGAAATAGAAGATGCCATCAAAAGTCTACCAACCTAAAAAAGCCCAGGATCATACGGATTCACCACTGAGGTCTACAAGACCTTCAAAGAATAACTAATTTCAACACTCCTCAAGTTATTCCATGAAATAGAAAAAGAAGGAATACTTCTGAACTCATTCTATGAGGCCAATATTACTCTGATTCCAAAACCAGATCAAGACATCAAAGAAAGAAAACTTCAGACCAATATCTCTAATGAACATAGATGCAAAAATTCTCAATAAAATTCTTGCAAATTGAATACAAAAACATTAAAAAGATAGTGCACCATGATCAGGTAGGATTTATCCTAGGGATGCAAGTTTGGCTCAACATATGAAAATTGATAAATATAATTCATCACATCAATAAATTTAAAGATAAGAATCATGTGATCATCTCAATAGATGCAAAAAATGAGAAAATACAGCACCACTTCAAGTTCAAAACACTAGAAAACTAGGGATAATAGGAATAGCTCAACATTGTAAAAGCTACCTATACTAAATCCAAGGGAAACAACATTCTAAATGGAGAAAAATTGAAAGCATTTCCTCTTACAACTGGAACAAAATAGGGATGCCTTCTTTCACCATTTCTATTTAACATAGTCCTTGAAACACTAATTGGATACTTAATGATACATTCTTACAGATTTTAGGGTAGAAGGAACTAATCTATCTCCAGGGTTTCAGGATCTGGTGAAAAAAGTCTCCCCCTTCAAGGTAAATTGGGTTCCTCTCATTGACATAATCTTGGGGCTGCATTTCTCCTGCAGTTAACATCTTGGAAATGAAAGGTAGTTAAAACCTTGGAAATGAAAGGTAGTTAAAATCTTGGAAATGAAAGGTAATTTGCTGAGGAATGTGGCATATCCTGTCTACTAAGGCCAGATAGTGCTATAGGTAGTTGCTTCTTGGAAAAGAAAGCAAGTCAGGGTGAGCACAGTGGGCCTTTTTATAGAATATTCTCTTAACCTCAAGTTCCCACCATTTTCATTTGTCTATCTCCTGACAGTACTACCAGACAAAGCTCCAGAGTTTGGAGCAGAGATAAACTCCAACCACCAGGACTTGCCATTTAAAAGTCTATGTCATTTCCACCCTGGGAGAGCATTGACCTAATCTATCCAGACAAAATGCCACTGACAGTACTCCCTCCCAATTTGGTTCTACCTTATACTGGTGAGAAGAGAAGCTGAGAGCTATTTCAACCAGTTTTGGTTCCAGGACAATCTAGCTGGAAGCTTGGTGAGCAACACAAAAAAGGAAGTGTTTATCTATTCCTTGCTCTAAGGGGGAGAGAGTCCAGGAAGTAATGGAAAGAAGGTCAGTCTGTCATAGGCAGAGAACATCTATCCTTGTCAAATTTTGACCCTCTCCACAGAGAATATTCTTTCAAGTTTCATGAAAATGTTTCTCTCTGTGTGTGTTTATTTGCTGACAGTTTTATGAGTATACACACACATATATTTGCTTCTTTTTCCTTTTTCATGTTCATCATTTAAAAAAAATGTACATTTGTTATTTTCCTCTGTTTTATTTTTTGAGGATTAAGGTTTGTATTTGTTTTGTTCAGTCTTTCTTTTAATGTTTTGTTTCATGGTTACTCTTTTCCTTTCTTCTTCATCTTATAGCTAGATGCTCTTGCTCTATGTTATTTTTTCTCTTTTCTGTTTTTCTTTTTCACTTTTTTTTTTACCCCTCACATGCTATCTCATTTCCTTCTCTCGACTTAATGTACTGGTTATTCCAACTTTCTTCTTGTTCCATTTTATTTCTTTTTAATAAAATGTATTCTTATCACCATTTAGAACTATCTAGTTTAAATAATTTCCTGCTACTCTTACTGTTGTGTTTCTTAATAGGATGGATTTCACAGACAACACCTACTCTGTACTTTAACAGTACTTTAATACACAGAGTAAAGAAGATGAAACCCTCAATCTGATAATCAGGTCCTAAGTAGGAATGGCTGGGCACAGGGACTCAGGTGCCATTCCTTGTATTACTCCTCCTAAGAAAAAAATACAGAGAAATAACACTAAAACTGTGGACACCCCACATAAAAGGTTCTCAATATAATTTTCCCATACTTTTAAAGAATACACAGAATTGTTAAATCTAGCAAAAAACTCATGGAAGTGTAAACCACGAACCCTACTGTATTCAACACCATTGCCATCTATAGAGTATCTCACTCTCATGAGACCTATGGAAAAGTGTAATTCTGAAGCCACGACACAATGCACTCCATATAAAAGTATACAAATTATACCACTAAGAACTAGTAGGGATGCTCTTCTACAAAACTCACCTGGAAGTACATGGAACAATTAAAAACAACCTGATATTACAGAATCCTTTTTTCAGGAAAATGATGTGCCTTAAAAAGGCAAATGCATAAGAGCAGAAGAGAAATCTATTCCAATAGATGCAAAAATCCAACACAGGAATACAAGAAATACCACAAAAATAGGATAGATAACAAGACACTCTTAAAGTTAGTAACTCACCAGCAAATGATTCCAAAGATATTGAAGTGAACAAAATACTATGTAAATAATTCAAAAGGATAATTATAAAAATGATCAAGGAATTATGTAAGAACACAGAAAAATAACTGAGTGAGTGGAGTAAGGCAGTACAAGATATGAATGGCAAATTTAGCAAAGAGATAGAAATATTTAGAAAGAACCAAACCAAAATCTTGAAATGAAAGGCACCATAAATCATATAAAACATTCAGATGAAAGTCTCCCCAAAGGAGTTGACTATGTAGATGACAGAATCTCAGAGCTGGAAGAGAAACTGTGTGGCTTCAAATATTCAGATAGATTTAAGGAAAATAAAAAGGAACCATGAACAGAATATACAAGAATTCTGAGACATTAACAGAACAAATTTAAGACTTATTTGAATTGGGGAGTGTTTTGAGATGCAGGCTAATGACATGGAGAAACTCTTAAGGGAAACATTAACAGAAGAATTAAAAAATCTTGGAAATGAGTTGGAAATTCAGTTACAGGATGCATTCAGAACCCCAAGTAGACAGGATCAAAATAGAATCTCTCCACAACATGTTATAATTAAAAGGCCTAAAATATAAAGAAAGCATAGAATTTCCAAATCCTCAAGAGAAAAAAAAAATAAGATCACTTCCAATTTCTTAGCATAAAAGCTAATATCCAGAATGACTGTGAACAATGTTAACTAAAATACCGCTTCACCAAGATTGTGATATCCTAAGAAAGCTATTATTCAGAATTTTTAAAAAATAAAATCTTTCAAGATAAGCAGAAAATAATTCATAACTACCAAGAGAGAACTACAAAAATACTTAAATAGTACACACAGAAGTCAGAAAAAAACTCATGAGCTCACAAATGGACAAATCTCATTTAAAGAACAGCTAAGAAAATGAGAAGTAAAATCAAATTAAATATTAGAAAAAATGGCAAAAATTAATAAACACCTCTGTACGTTACCATTGAATGTAAGAGGTCTCAACTTTCTAAGTAAAAGACATATGTTGTCAGGATGATTTACCAGACAAGACCCATCTATATGTTGTTGGCAAGAGACTAATTTTATATGAAAAGACAGAAACATGCTTAAAGAGAAAGCATGAAAAAGTATATTCCATTCAAATTGAGCCCCCAAAGAAATCAATCTAGAAATGCTCATATCCAACAAATCAGACTTCAAACAAAAATTATCAGAAGAGAAAGAAGGTTACTTCAAACAGGTCAAATTAATCCAATAAAAGATGTAATGATAGTAAATATTTATGCCAGTGCACCTCAGTATAAAAATCAGACACTACTAGACTTCAAGAATCAGACAGACCCTAATATAAAAAAATACTGGGTGATTTTAACACACCTCTCTTTCCAATCGATAAATCTCGGACATCAACTCAACAAAGCCTCTTTAGACCTAAAAAATATTGTATAAGTAGAATGGACTTACCAGACATCAATAGAATATTTCATCCAACAACACCCAAATTAATTTTCTCCTCAAGTACTCAATGTACTTTCTATAAAATATTCCGTATTTTAGGCTACAGAGTCACTCTTAAAAATACAAAAATACCAATATAATTACTTCATCTTTTGCTGAGGGCCATTACCAAGTAGGAATGACGCATCGAAATTTCCTTGCCAAGCGTACCCCATGCTGCTTAGAGGACATTCAATGGGACATTGCATGCATGCTTTAATAAGGTGACCTTGCTCAAGGACCAAGGCGGATCCGGGTTTAGAGCTGATCAGGTTTGAGGAAGTAACCGGCTCCTTGAGTTTAAGGCGTTGCCAGTTTAAGATAATGGGTTTTAGGGAAGTTGGCGGTTGAAGATTATTGCTGGGATTAGGGTGTTCCTGCTGCTTGTTCCCGTTGAGTTCTCGTGAGATTAAAATGGGATTTGGAGATAGCCTCGTGGAGTAGGTGGATTGTGCGGGAGACGCAGAACGCGATTGCCCCTGGACCTGTGTGGAGGCGATGTGAGAGCTGGAATAAAGAATTGCTGTTTGAACCTACAAAGCTGTGTGGTGGCTCGTGATTCTGGTGCCAAGCCGAGACCTTGGCATTTGGCAATCTTTATTACATCATAGTGGAATAAAATTAGAAATAAACACCAAGAAAAGCTACAGAAAATATGAAAACACACAGATAGTAAATACTACACTGTCAAATGATAAGTGGGTCATAGAAGAAAACAAGGAGGAAATTTAAAGATTCCTAGAATGAAATGAGAATAGATATAAAGAATATCAGATTATCTGGGACAATATGAAGGGAGTTATAAGACAAAGTTTATAGCTCTAAGTGCCTAAAAAAGAACATCTGAAAGATCCCAAACAATCCAATGATGCATCACACAGTACTGGAAAAACAAGAACAAACCCATTGCTAAACCCATAGAAGAAAGAAAATACTATCAGAGCCAATCCAATAAAAAAGAAAATAAAAAGTATTGATGAGATTAATCCTTGATTCTTTGAAAAGATAAACAAAATGATAAACGCTTAGCCAAGCTTGCCAAAATAAAGAAAATAGACACCAATTAATAAAATCAGACAGAAAAAGAAGATATTACCAAAGACATCACATAAATACAGAGGATCATTAGGTACAATTTTGAAAATTTATACTCCAAGTAATTGAAAAATCTAGAAAAAATGGATGCATTTTTAGACACATATAACCTGCCACAATTGAATCAAGAGCATACATAAAACCCAAACAGATCAATAACAACTAAAATACGAGGCAGTAGGAAAAATATTGCCAACAAAGAAAAGTTTAGGACCACATGGGAATTCATATGAAATCTACTAGACTTTTTTTTTTTTAAAAAAAAGTAATGCCAAGCACCTCAAATTATTTCATAAAGTATATACAGATGAAACACTACCAAGTTTATTCTATGAAGTCAGTGTCACCCTGAAAACAAAACCAAAGAACAACACACAAATGAATGAAAATTACAGACCAATATTCCAGATAAACATAGAAACAATAATCTTCAAAACGTATTAGCAAAGTGAATTCAAGAACACATTCAGAATGTTGTACTCATGAACAAGTTGACTTCATTTCAGGAATTAAATGATGGTTTATATAGGCAAATCAATAAGTGTAATCTACTACAGAGAATCAAGGACAGTCATCTCAATAGATGAAGATCAATCTTTGACAAAATTCAGCACCCATTTATGATAAAACATTAACTAAATTATTGATAGAAGAAATTTACTTCAACACCACAAAGCCTATATATGAATAATCCAAATGCAAAGTCATACTGAATGAAGAAAAATAGAAAGCATTTTCTCTAAAATAAAGAACAAGGCAAGCATGGTCACTCCCATAACTCCTATTTGATATAGCTCTTGAAACTCTATCCAGATCAGTTAGGCAAGAGAAGGAAATAATAGGAATGCACACAGGAAAGGAAATAGTCGAATTTTCACTGTCTGAAGATTAATATAATGCTGTATTTGAAAGATTCAAAACTTCAACTGAAAACATCTAGATCTAATAAAAGAATTTAGTGAAATTGCTGGAAAATAAATCAGCATTTAGAAAATCAATAACTTTCCTAAGCACTAATAATGACTTTGTTAAAGAGATCAGGAAAACAAATCCATTTGCTATAGGCTCAAAAACAAAGGAAAATGAAAAAACAATCCTTAGAAATAGGCTGGGTGCAGTAGTGCATGTCTATAATCTCAGTGAGTTGAGTGTCTGAAATAGGTAGTCAAAGGTAATTGGTCAGCCTGGGCACCTTAGTGAGACCCTGTCTCAAAAGAAAATAAAAAATGATAGGGATAATGTTCAGTTGTAGATCGTGCCTAAGTAAAATCTCTATTATTCCCCCGACGAAAACAAACAACTAAGCAAGAACAACAACAAAACCCAATATCTGAAGAATGAATGAAACTAGATTTCTATTCTTCACCCTTCACAAAGTTCAACTCAAAATGGATCAAAGACTCTAGAATTAGACCAAAATTTAGGTGGAATGCCTTGAGGGAGGGTTTAAGCTTTGGTAGGATTCAGGTTCTTCTCTGAATGCCAATTGGTCTGGAGATTTAAAAACAGTAAGCCTCCAGGGTCCAGCAACTGCTGTTCTAAGCTGGGAGACTGTACCCCTTCATTTGTGTGTTGCAAAGAGCAAATTCTTAGTCCAGGTTGTCACCTTCAGAATCACATTTTCTTGTCTTGGGTTCAGTTTCCAAACTCAATCACTCTTTCTCTGGCCCTTCTGAATTCCTGGACAGACAGGTCTCTCCCAGCCAGTACTGCAAGCATCCAGATCAGAAGGCAAGGGGTAGAGCCAGGAGGGTTTCTACAACCAATTGTCCTCTGTGTAAATCTCTGTTCATGTGTGATTTTCTCCTGGTGACTTAAGCACGCTCTATGTTGTGTAGTATGGTTTACTGGGCCTATATTTTGGGCTAAACTCATGTTTGCAAAGAACCGTCATCTACATCTCCTACAGTTTTATTAAGGAAGTCACTGCCTGTACCTGAATGTTGCAATGTGAACCCTATAGTTTATTCTTTCAATTGCAACATTGCTGGTTTAATTCCTAGGTCTTTGATCCATTTTGAGTTGCCTTTTGTGCAGGGTGAGAGATAGAAATCTAATTTTATTCTTCTACATATGGATATCTAATTTTCCCAGCAAAATGTGTTTAAAATGTTGTCTTTTCTCCAATGTATGTTTTGACAACGTTGGCAAGAATCGGATGTATCTGCATGGATTTGTCTCTGTGTCTTCTATTCTTTTCCATTGGCCTTCATGTGTGATTTAACAATTTGGTTGGCTTGAGTTAGAGTGAAAAATCAGTACAAAGCATGAGATGTGCATTTGAATAATTTTTTCACAGTTTGTAGGTTATAACTTTTGAAACAGATACAAAGGTATGTTTTAAAATTTTCTAATTGGATATAACTTTTCTATAGACAACCAGGATCAAATTACTTCTATGTCCATTAGATGATAGAAAATAATTAAAATACAAAACAGTGAAATAAAAAAATAAAAAAAAAACAAACTCATAGGATTAATGAAACAAAGAGTTGATTTTTGGAAAAAATAAAGAATACTGATAAATCATTATCTAAACTAATTATAAAGAAAGAGGAAAGAACCATATAAAGAAAATTATTGCTACATGGGGACATATAACCACAGACATTTCTGAAATACAGAGGACCATTAAGGACTATTTTAAATACTTATTTTCCTGTAAATTGGAAAATCTAGATGGTATTGACAAATTTGTAAAAACATGTGACTTACCCAGACTTGAGCTAAAGTGTATAGAAAAGCTAAGTGGATCAATAAAAAGCAACAAGATTGAAGCAACAATAAAAACCTTTGTGACAAAGAAAATTCTGGTACTAGTTGGAGTTTTGGTTGCATTCTATAAGATCTTTAAAGAAGAAACCTTCTCAAGACTCTCTAATTTGTTTCATGAGATAAAAAACTGGGTAATATTTACAAATTTATTCCATGAAGAGAGTAACACCCTGATACCCAAACCAGATAATGACAAATCAAGGAATGAAAACTGAAGACCAACATGCTTGCTGTATCTTATAGCAGATAAAGTGGAATGAAAGCTAAAATTAATCAGAAGAGACCAAGAAGATTATTTCATACTGCTTAAGGAATCCACAGATTCAATGCCATCCCCATCACAATGCCAATGAAATTCTTCACTGAAATGGGAAACAGTTCATTTGGAATTAAATTCATTTGGAAAAATAAAAGATGTAGAATGGCCCAAAATTTTTAGCAATAAGCACAATGATGTAGGCATCACAATGTTCTTCAAATTATATTACAGAGGTATAGAAACAAGATAAGCATGGAACTGGCATAGAAATAGACATGAGGATCAATTAAGCAGAACAGAAGACACAGAGAAAAATCCACATAAATACATTCATGATCCTTGTCAATGGTGCTGAAAACATAGAGTGGAGAAGATAGTCTTTTGAAGAAATGGTGCTGGGAAAGGTGGATATTCATATGTAGAAGAATGGAATTATATCCCTACCTCTCATCCAACATAATAGTCAAGTCAAAGTAGCTCAAGGACATAGAAGTTAGTACAGAAACTCAGCAACTGTTAGAAGAAAACATTAGTTCAATATTACAACATATTGGTGCAGGTATTGATCCTACAGCATAAGAAATAAAACAAAGAACTAATAAGTGGGATGGTATGGAATTTTAAAAACAAATTGCAGAGCAAGGAAACAAGAACATGAAGAGAGATCCTACTGAATGGGAGAAAATATTTGCCAACTGTTCTTCCTACAGGGAGTTGATATTCATAATACATAAAGAACCCACAAAACCTTAAAATCAGAAAAACACATAATCAATAAATGTGCAAAACAAATTAGACATATTTCTCAAAAGAAGAAATACAAATATATAAAAAGTTTAATATCCTTAGTAATCATGGAAATGCAAATCAACACTACACTGGGATTTCATCTCACCCCAGTGAGAATGGCATTCATCAGTATACAAATAGCAATAAATGCTGATGAGAATGAGGGGGAGAGGTACACTTGTACAATGTTGGTGTAACTGTAAATTCCTACAACCACTGTGGACACCAGTATGAAGATCACTCAGAAGACTAGAAAAAGAATCACCATGTGACTCAGATATTCCACTCCTCTCTATCTATCCACAAAAACTAAAATCAGCATTTTATAGTGATACATACCCATCTTTATGGCAACATAATTCACAATACCCAAGTTATGGAACCATCCTTGATGTCCATCAACAGATAAGTGGATAAAGAAAATGTAATATATAGGGCTGGGGATGTGGCTCAAGCGGTAGTGCGCTCGCCTGGCATGCGTGCGGCCCGGGTTCGATCCTCAGCACCACATACCAACAAAGATGTTGTGTCTGCCGAGAACTAAAAAAAAAAATATATTAAAAATTCTCTCTCTCTCACTCTCTCTCCTCTCTCACTCTCTCTAAAAAAGAAAATGTAATATATATATATTACATTTATATATTATATATATTATGTATATATATAATATATATACACACACACACACACACACACACACACACATATACAAAGTGGATACAAAGTGGAGTTTTACTTGAACAAAAAATGAAATTAAGTCATTTTCTGGTAAATAGATGGATCTGAAGCACATCAACTAAGTGAAATACATCAAACTTTAGAAGATCAATGGTCAAATGTTCTCTCTCATATGCAGAAATGAGAGAGAAAAAAAATAAAAAAGGGCTATCACATGAGCCCCATAGAGTAGTGACAGGAAATGTAAATGTAATGAAAGGGGAGGTATGTACTTGGAAATAAAATCAACTAAATTATGGTATTGCCATGAAAAAAGGTACCACAATGAATCAATTTTTATATACAATTAAAACCACTAATTAAAATATAACAGAAGAGAGACCAGTGGAGGAGAGGAAAGGGATCATGGTGAGGGAGTAGGGAATGGAGAAGGGCAGATACTGGGGAATAAGATAGATAAATTATGCTGTGTGCACCTATGTATATGTCACAATGAATCCCAGTATTATATATACAGTTATAATATGTTAATAATTTTTTTAAACTAAGTTTTAGTTTGACTCTGCCACTTCCAATTTTAGGGACTTGAGAAAATTAATATTATTTCTAGAAAAATTTGTGGTAACAATCACTGTTATGCTCTCTCTCTTTAATTTAAAAAATTGAAATATATAGTGACTATGAAGATGCTTGATGAAAACTAAATGTATTCAATAAACATGAAATGACAAAACAATAAAACATTTTCCATCACATCAGGAAGCACTTGAAGATTAGATAGCCACAACTATGCCATGTAGTTTGTGTATATCTTTCAAATTAAAATGCCCAACAGAGAATTTTGGGGTGATTTTCAACTTTGGAGGTGATAATGGATGAGAGAAAGAACGTATTTCCATCCATAGCTATTTAATGAAGGAAGAGCACTGTTTATCATGTTGAAAATGAAGGCTGCCTGGACAACTTACATAATTTTTTCCACAGATCATCTTCCTTTCCTGTCTTTAGAAAGCCTAAGACAGGCTTTGATGTTCCTCCTCCCAAGAGGCTGACTCAGTGGAAGAGGCCTATTTGGTGAGAAGTGACTCTAAGAGATGATTACAGATTAAGAGAATGAGATAAATTCAGATAGACAAGAGAGTGTACCCTGTGGTGCACTCATCCATGATGTCATTCATCCTCATAACAAATCTGAAAACTGGTGACATTGCTGTTCCCATTACATAGATGAGAGTGTCCAGGCAGACTGAGCTGTTTGTGTATCAGATTCCATCAGAGTGGCAGGAGCAGAAGTGCTTCCAGTCTGCATGGGACCTTCAGTAAGCAAAAATATTTTAGGGTGCTTATTTTAGGAAAAGAACCCTTTATAAATCAGCATTTCTTTTGCCCTTACAAAGAACTTGGAGAAGGTCTGAACAGCCAAGTGTCCCTCATGCTCCAGTGCTATGGGTGCCATAGTCAAGGTGTGTCCAACCAACAAGGCTGCTAATAGGAAGGACTCCATGTATGCCATCCCAGCTGTGCAGGTGTACTGCATGCAGGCATCATTTCCCATTTGCCTAGTTATGGTACCAGGCAACAAGACAGTGTGTTTCTTGGCTTAATTGAGTAACTGGTAGGTATTAGATTGAAGGAGAATGAAGGTGATGTGGTAAATACCATGTGAGAGTTGACTACACTTCCATTGTCTTTGATCAGGTGGATGTCAGAGTCAGCTCGGTGGCTGATTATCAACAACAAACCCGAGGAGGGCTTACAGGAACTTAAAAAAGCTGCACGGGTGAATGGAATGAAGACTTCTGCAGATGACCTAACCATAGAGGTGAGCAGTATGGGAGGTGCTTATGAGACAGGGAAGACACACTGTTAATAGGTGTCCAAAGATGCAATGTGGTGTAATTGAAAAGATTGGGCACAGAGATTTTATTCAGAGGAGGCAAAGAGTTCCAATATTTTCTTCCTTTTGGAACTCATAATTAATTCATTCAACTGCCTCCACAGGATTTTATTCTTTTTATCTTCATAATGTGATGTTTTGAAGCCTACAGGGTTAAGTTAAGTCTTGGGAATGGTTAAGTCTAGCCAATTAAATCAATTAAGTAAACTAATTAATAAAAGTCTCAATAAACCAACATGTTAGTTAGCTTTTGGTGTCAGTGACCAAAATACTTGACAAGAATGATTTTGCCCAGGAACATTTTACTTTGTGCTGACAGTTTCAGGTCCCAGTCCATCGTTAGTTGACTCTATAGGTCTGGTCCAGAGGTGAGATGTAGTATTTTTTTTGCAGAAGGCATTGCAGAGGAAGGCTGACTTCATGGTAATCAGGAAACCAAAATAGAGGAGAAGGAAACAAAAATAAAACATATAATCCCCAAGATGTTTCCCTAGTGACCCACTGCCTCCATCCACACCCCACTTGCCTATGGTAAACCACTTTGCAATCCTTCAAATTTTAAATCCTTCAAAAGGATTATTCACTGACTATGTTATGATACTATTAATCTAATCATTTCACCTCCACCAATACAGTGGAACATTGGTGGGGGAGGGGGGAATTCCTCATATCCAAATCATAACAACCAACAATAATTTAAATGTCACAAGTCAAAAGTGCATTTGATATATATAATCTGATACACACACACACACACACACGTAAATACATACACACACACACACACACAGTACCTGGTGGAGTGTAGGTTGTTGTGGGAGGCTACCACATTATGTAACCAGTGTTTTCCCCTCCTGATCAGTTCGAGGCACTGTTTGTCAACCCTGGAGATCTAGCTATTTCTAAGTGGCTGAAGATGGTAGCCCCCGATCTTGAGGGTAGTAAAAATGTAAAAATGCATCCAAATGTGTCTTCATGCATGGGCATGCCTTTCTGCAGAGGTTGAGTTACCTTACCTGTCCTTGTAACCTTTCCCCTCTTGACCTTTATTGGATGGAAATTTCTAAAGAATCTAGAGTCCCCCCAATGAAAGACCACTCGGAAACGTGCTTGCTGTCTCTCTCAAGCCTCTTGTGATATTCCTCCCTCTCCTGTTTGGGGAGCTTGAGGCCGAGGGCAGAGGAGCTGTCCTGGGGCTTGAATTTAAAGGTAAATTGTGGTCTGTGTTTTATTTGATGCCTTAGGAAATTCACTTGAGCAACCTCTAGTTTAACTGCCTGTGCTGGTCATGTTTTGGTGGGAACTATGGCTCACTGCAGCTTCCTAACATGCTGAAAGAATATCATGCAGTAACCCACAGGAAATGATCAAAAATCAAAGTTTATTTCTGGAGAAAGTGTATTCTAATTTCACCCTGGTAAAGTTGAATAATCCATTCAAATTTTGAATCCTTCAAAAGGATTATTCACTGACTATGTTATGATACGATTAATCTAATCATATAATCAATTTTATTTGCTCCCTCATCTGGCTTTATTTATTTATTTATTTGTTAACTTTAATTTTTGGAATTGAACCTCTTTGTGTTTTACCACTGAACTACATTTCCAGTCTTTTTATTTCGAGACAGGGTCCTAAGTTGTTGAGGCTAGCCTTAAAATTGTGATGCTCCTGCCTTAGCCTTCTGATTTGCTGGGATTACACGCATGCACCATCATGCTCAACCTATTCACTCATCTGTTGATGAACACCCGAGGTGGTTTCATATCTTGGCTCTTGTAAATAATGATACTATAGACATGTGAATGCAGATAGACATCTTCTTGACACACTGATTTCATTTCCTTTGATATACACCCCGAATATAGCAATTCTATTTTTACTTCTTTGAAGAAACTTCATACTATTTCCCATAATGATTGTACTAATTTGTTTCTATAAACAGTGTGAAAAGTTTCCCTGTTGTTCACATTCTCATTAACACTTGTAATCCTTTGTGTTTTTTTTTTGATAGTAGCCTTTCCAAATAGGGACAAGTAAATATATCACTATATATATATATTTTTTGTTGCTAGGGATTGAACTCAAGGTTTCTCCATCACTAAGCTATATCCCCAGTATCTCCTCCACTTTCTTATTTTGAGAGAGGGGAATCACTCAATTGGCCAAGCTGGGCTCAAATTTACAATTCTCCTGCCTCAGCCTCCCAAGTAGCTGGGCTTACAAGCATATGCCACCATGTTCTGCTTCATTGCAGGACTGATGTGCATTTTACTGTGTGTTTAGTGATATTGAGCATTTTTTAAACCTATTGCCCATTCACAGGTCTTCTTTTGAGAGGTGTCTGTTCAGATCTTTTGCCCATTTTAAAAAAAATTGATGGCTCCCACTACTGCTCATAAGGATCCTTGTGTGTAAGTGTTGGGGAGGGGGATGCTGGAGCCTAGGAATCTGTATTTTGAGCTGTTCCAGGTGATTTTGAATATTGTGTTCCCATCTTAATATTTGATTATTTTTATTACTTTTTGGAATTTTCATTCATTTTTGGTTATTGAATCATTTGAGTTCCTCATACATCTTGGAGAACAACGACTTGTCAGAAGCATAGTTGACAAATATCTTCTTCCCTGTGTATTTTGTTTCCTCCATATGTTCCTTGCTTCGTTTATGTGCAGAATTTTTTGTCTAATCCCACTTGTCAATTTTGACTTTTGTTCCCTTCTGAGGTCCCATCTAAAAAATCCTTGCCAACACCACAGTTGTGTATTTTTATTCCAAGTTTTCTTCTGGTAGTGTAATGGTTTGGGGGACTTCCATTTAAGTCTGCAGTCTATTTTGGATCAATTTCCCTATGCAGTAAAGACATGAGTCTGCCTTCTTTCTTCAGCATGTCAATATCCATTTTATCTCCAGCACCATTATTAAAGAAAATGTTTCTTCTCCAGTTTGTATACTCAGGACTTTTGTTGAAAATCAGTTCCATGGACATGTGTAGATTTGTTTCTGGGCTCTCTGTTCTATTCCACTGGTCTGGGTTTGTTTTCTTCCTATACCATGCTATTTTGAATACTCTGATTTGGTAGTATATTTTGAAGTAAGACAGCATGATGCCTACATCTTTGTTTCTAGATTTTTGTGTTTGTTAGGTTTTGATTTTGTTTCATTATTTTTATTACTCAAGATTATTTGATTGTTCAAGATTTTTAATGGTTTCAAAATATTTTGGATATATATTTGGGAAAACATTTCTGCTTCTGTGAAAAAAACCATTGTATTTTGATAGAGATTGCATTGAATCTATGGCTAGTTTTGAACAATAGGTATATTGTAACAATGTTAATTCTTCTAATTCATGAACCCAGGATATGCATCTGTTTATTTGTGTCTTCTTCAATTTGTTTCACAAATGTTTTATAATTTTCATTATACCTTTATAGTCAAATTTATTCCTAGGTACTTTTTCTGTAGCTTTTGTAAATGCAGTTACTTTCTTGAATTCTTTCTTCACACATTATTATTATTTATAGAAATCATACTGATTTTTTCATGTTGACTTTGTATCACACATATTTACTGAATTTGGTTATGAGTTCTACTAGTTTTTTGATGGACTCATTAGCATTTTCTCTCTATAAGCTCATGTCATCTGCAAGCAGAGTAATTTAACTTCTTTTTCTCCAATTTGAATGCATTTTATTCCTTTCTCTGTTCTGATTACCTGAATATTTCCAATATTACATAGAAAAGAAGTGGTAGATTGTCATCTTTGTGTTGTTCTAGACATTAAAAAGAAGGCTTTAGGCTCCCCTGATGCCCATCAGTGTCATGTTAGCCATGGGATTTTCACAAATGGGCTTTATTGTGTTGAGATATGATCCTTGAATACCTAATTTGATGAGAGCTTTTATGATGAGAGGATGCTGAATTTCATCTGATGCTTTTCCTGTACCTCCGTATTACTGATTTTACTGTGTTCTGTAAATTGTTTTTTGTGTTTCTGTTTCTTTTGTATTGAAATGTGGACATGTGTGAAGGAAGACACAATGACAAAATGGTATGTAAAAAAATGCTTAGCATCACTAAGCATCAGGGAAGTAGAAATCCAAACCACATTGAGATATTACCTTATACTTGTTAGGAGAGCTATTATTAGGTCAAGGATAGCTAAATGATGAGATTGTGGAGGAAAAAAACCCTGTACACACTTCTGATAATATGTAAATTGATGCCACCATTATGGATAACAATATGGAAATTCCTCAAAAATTTGCATAGAATTATTTGATCCAGCAGTCCCACAACTTGGTATATATCCAAAGGAATTCAAATTTGGATCTTGAGGATATCTCTGCATTCTCATATTCATTGTGGAAATACATCAGACAAATAAGTCCTAGAAATCCACTGTATGACATTCTGACAGTAATAAACAATACTATATTATGTACTTCAAAATGTCCAAGAATGTAGATCTTGTTCTAACTATTCTTATAAAAATGAATACACAGGGGGAAAAGAAATTTTGAAGGGACTTAGTATATTGATGTATAGGTTTTGGTGACAACTTCACAGGTATGCAGTTACTTCCGAAATCATCAAGATGCATTGTTAAATAAGGCAAGATTTTTCAATATTGATTATACATTAAAAAGTAATTTGAGAAGCAGAAAATAGTTATCACCATTGTCTATCAATGAACAAGTTCATAAACAATGTACCAATGCTAAATTTATTTGTTTTATTACTCAAGTGGCACTAGAATGTCAGTTCTTTCAGCTTCCAAATGCATTCTGCCCTGGATCTGTGTGTTTTGCCCTCTTTCCCCATAACTATTTTTCCTTTCTTGCACTTCCTTTCTGAGCATGTTCCATAACTCCCTGTGACAAATTCTTTGACAGATATGGGACAGAAGCATTTCCAGCTCCTGTCTTCAGAAAGATCACCCATCCTCACCAGATCAGTGGGCTTGATGCAGCCTTTGAGCATTCAAGTAATGCGGCAAAGTGAATCCCAAAGATGGAAACCTAACCTCAATGTAGAGATGGAGGCTTTGAATGCATCTTGAAAATTGTAGTGTCTGAAATGTGTCTTCGAGGTTAGGATAGAACCATCCAGGTTTCAACAGTCAGGGATATAGTTATTTGCAGTTGAGTGAAGTCCCAATGACTTCAGAAGGGCAAGGTCACTGGTGTTCTGGTAAATGTTTAACTCCAACATTCAAAGATTTGAAAAAATCCTAGAGTCCAGAATTATAGCAATTATTAATTTCTGTGGTTTGTTAAATTCCACCAGAGTCAAATTCAAGCTAACTTCATGATGTCAACAGGTCCATTAATCATTAAAAATTTAACAAAATGCTCTTGTAAATCAGAATAAACTGACTTCAAGGCACCAATGTTGGCACTCATGGAGAACTGAGACATTTTCAGGCTTTTCTCCAAATCATTGTGTGATGATTGGCATAGAAAGGAAGTTACAAAGAAAGATACATTCATAAAATGTGAAGAACCAGCATATCGCCATTTGAATAGGTGCTGCTTCTTCCCCAAGTAAGGGTTACCAGGAAGGACACACTTGTAAAGGCCCCAATGTCAGCTAGCATTGCCCACCTAAATATCTCTGGAAGCTCCACTCATTTCTGTAAGCTCATCAAAAATTTGTAACTGGTACCAAATTAAGCCAGCATACCCTGATGTTTGACTTTGAAATTGAAAGAGTTTGAAGGCCACTCTCAGGCATTGTAGCTCTCATGTGAGACAGATTTAAGGTCTTCTTGAAGTCAATTCTTATTAATATCACGAGAACAATGGCCAGTGGTCATGAGTTTATGTGTTTGCTGCAGAGGGTATCACAACAGATGCCTCTTTAACACAAGCATAAATCCTGTTTCCACTACTGAAGCTAGGGCTGAAAGCTGTCGGGCCATTCCCAGTGGTGTAGAACTCCCCAGTCATGGGAGTAGGTCCAATTCTCTGAATTCCCTTCTTCAAGAAAGTTTTCTGATGACGTTTATAGTATTATCACATTTGTAGAGGAGACATGGCAATGGAATTAATATCTCCAAATAACTAGTAAATTAATAAGTACAAGAGTTCTGGTAGAAGTAGTTTGTTATGTATATTTATAAATTAGTACTAAATAGCCTAGAAAATGATTTTGAGAAGGGCTTGTTTTCCTACTTCTCCTGATCCTGATTCTTTTATTTCTTCTTCTTTTCAATGACAAAGAAATTGAGGTAAAGTGATAGCAGTCACCTTGCCCAGGGTACACAACAAGCAATTGGCAAGTCCAGTGTAGCACTTCAGTATAAAACTGAGTCTGACTTTAAATCAATTTAAACCAATATCATCCCTGATTCTGACTCAAGTTTAATTCTAGGTTTCTCTTTCATGGGGACACACCATGCAAGTTATTTTATAAAAAAGGGTGACTCAAAAACTAAAAAATAAAAATAAAAAATATGTTTCCAGGAAAAAATTCATCTTCCTGAGACAGAAGAATTGTTTTCTCATCATTAGTAACTAATGGAGAAAAAACTCTACTACCTACACTTCTATAGCCATCTAGTATGATTGGGGCTTTGGATTGTAGGATTGTAGCCTAACCCATCATTTGGTTTCCTTCCTCATATAAATCTCTAACATACAATCTCTTTTTCAATGCTGTATAATCCTCTCCAGTTTCCTGCTAATGTGTCTTCATTGCACAAGTTCCCTGAGGTTCTGTGAACTACTGAGTTCGCCTAGCACACTGCTTTTATACCTTCTATTATTTCAATTTCTATATTTTCCACTAGATAATGAAATTATTGAACTTGCTCTCTTTGTTTGCTTGGTGCTTCCTCAATACCCATCATTTTCTGACAATGGAACAATTTGTTGTCTCTGTTATTAACTGAAGGCTGTGAAATCCGCCATGAAGGAGGAGCTGAAGGCAACACAGACAAAACCTACTCTGTGCGACTTGTTCCACACACCCAACCTGTGTAAACGGATCTGTCTCCTGTCCTTGTTGAGGTAGGCTTCACATCATGCTTACAGAAATACTGGAGAAAGAATTTATTCCTTCCTTCAAAGTGTACAATATGTGGTGAGCACAGCTTTGGAGATAAAAGATGAGGAAGACATAAAGAGCACCACGATGGCTGTGGACAGTCAGAGGGTCATGTAAAGACTGACACAGAACCATTGCACAGTGAGGAGTCCTGTTTATCATATCACACAGCGAGGCTCACACCAGAGACTGATGCTGCAAACTCCAACTATGAACAGACATTGTCTCTGATTTTCTTCATTGCTTGCTTTCATTGTTTGCTTTAATGGAGGTAAAATTTCAAAGAGTGAATTGCATAAATATATGTAACTCACTGCATATTTACATATGTAAAGATATTTCCAACACTCAGATCAAGAGCTGAAAAAAACTCTAAAATCCTAAAGACCCTTTAAGGATTGTGTTGTATTTCCACAATATTCCTCACATGCTCCCAAACTAAACATCCCTGATGGCCTCCAGCATCATACATTTGCTTTAGTGCAGTTAATAATTAAAAAAATAATCACCCATAGGCACATATTCCAAAAAAGAGATATGCCTGTATGTTTTTAACACCAACAAATGACTGATCCAGTATTACCATTATCTAAAGGATATAAGTGCTAACCCTTGTGGCATGTGTCTTTCCTGTGTGTTTGCTACAGATTTGCAATAATGCTGCCTACTTTTGGCTTGAATCTCCACCTCCAGCACCTGGGGATCAATGTTTTCCTGGTACAGGTTCTCCTTGGTGTAGTCAAACTCCCAGCCAATTGTGTTTCAGTTTGGGCACTGAAACATAGGGGCCGTCGTATAAGCATATTTTTTTTCATGTCCATGATGGGAATCACTTTGCTGGCCATCGTATTTGTGCCTTCAGGTGAGAAAAGAGCACAGGGTGAAAAAGGAAATATATTCCCCACTTCCCTCAGGATTTTTCAGTTTGCACCTCTAGGAATCAGAAAAATTGGGTTCTAAGTTCTTCGTGACACAAGTTGGGCTTTTAGGACAGATTTTGCCATTAGATTGCTATGAAAACAGCCAAAGGTCAGTAAAGTTTGTTCAGATGCCTGCTTCTCTTCATTATGATCAATAAGTACCTGGAACATGGTGCCACTGAGTTCAGAGTTTCTCTAGGTCAGCAATACAACATTTACCCATTGCAAACATAAAAAGTCTGGACTTACCATCATGAGCTATTATAACCACACTGCACTATCACTTCCTCTGCCTGGCTCTGTCTTATTACTTCACCTTCAGTGACAATTTATTCCTGAACTCTGTGTGTCTATACATTAGTCTCATGGTAGGTAAACAAAAATACAACCCTGGAGTGGAGAGTTGTTTTGACTTAAGGAAATAAAACCCCTTGTGTTCAAGTGAAAAGAGGTGTATAGCAGCAACAACATATCCATCACCATGCTTTGCTGAACTCCTTTGTTGTAATGTGTTTTACAAAATCCCACATTGGTGGGTTCCACTCCTCAGTCTCTCTCACTATCTTTTTTTAGTACCAGGAATGTACCACAGTGGCAGTTAACAACTGAGCCACATCCCCCGCCTGTACTATTTTTAGACAGGGTCTTGCTAAATTGCTTAGGGTCTTGCTAAGTTGCTAAAGCTGGCTTTGAATTCTCAATCCTCCTGTCTTAGCCTCCAGAAAAGATGAGATCATAGTTGTGTGTCATCACGCCCAACTATAGGCTCCATTTCTCTTGAATGTGAACAATAATATCAGTTTGCTGCTCTGCAAGAAAACCTTCTCCAAGATTTCAAGCTCTCATGAGATTTTCTTCTTAGAGTAGGTAACTGACTGTATGAAAGTTTCCTTCAGTGGTTTCCAAAGTGTGACATGTTTCCATAAGAGAAGTCCTTATTCTTGAGTCTTGATGCATTTTACTAGATCTGGCTACTCTCCAGGTTGTCCATTAATATAGTATTCTTGTTCTTTTATAACAGTCTTTTATAATATTCACTCCATGTCACTACTGGGTATGGATCATGGTTTTAAACGCCTTGGGTGCCTGGGTCTGACACTCCTCAGTAATTCCCACATCACAGTCCTATCTTCCACAGAAATGATACAAGAGACACTGGAAAGAAAAAGAACGAGTTCCTCCTGCATCCAGCATTCTCTCTCCTTCTTTGACAAATCTTGGAGAGGCAAGGAGAATTAATAAAATTATTGAAAACATTTTTATTCACCATAATTTAAAATATTCAGATAATAACTTATTTTGGTCACAAATTTCACTCCTGTGCAGTTTTTCCACAGTATATTTTACACTATGAATATCTCCAATAAGGGTGTTTTCCACTTGGATTTGGGGGATACCAATACCTTCATCTAAGATCCTGACTCTCCTAGATCATCTTCTTTCCAGAAATGCAGACTGTGCGTATGATTCTGACAACTTTGGGAGGAGGAATTTGTTTTGCCTCTGTTACCTGTTCTTTGACCCAGGCAAATGAACTGCTCCCCACGGTCATCAGGTACAAAATCTCACAGGTTCTCTATCAGGGTAAAAAGGGCTTGTTTCCAAATCATTGACTTTTCAAGCAAAGAAAACACAAATAATCAATGGTGATGATAACAATTACAGCCACAGTTTACTCAAAGTTAGCTTTTTGCTAGGTACTTTTATGCGTGATAATATACCACCAACGTACATCTCATGTATTCTTTGGAGTCACCTAAATTTGAGATGCTATTATGCAACTGACAATATCCAAGTTATGGATCCAGCCCAGGTGTCCATGAACAGATGAGTGCATAAGGAGAATGTGGTAAATATACACAATGGAGTTTTATGCAGGCATAAAGAGAAGAAAATTATGTAATTTGCAGGTAAATGGATGGAATTTGAGAAGACCATGCAGAGTAAAATAAGCCAGACTCAGGAACTCAAGGGTTGAATGTTTTCTCATATATGAAAGCTAGAAAGAAAAAAGTGGGGAACCATGAATTTTCAATATAATTGAAGGAAACTTCTAGAATAGAGGATGGGAAAGAGGCAGGATAGAGGAGGAACTATAAAATGAACTTGACAAAATTATGTTCATATACAAATGTATGCAATAATTTGTATAATTGAAAAGTAGCAATAAAATAAAGTAAATGAATAAGAAAATAAAACAAATGAGCAATAAAGCAAAATATTAAATAAATGAATAATAGATTTCTAAATGATAAAACGTGTCTTAATAGACGGTGAACTTGAGAAAATTTGCTAGCAAACCAACAAAAATTTCAAAAGCAAGAGCACATCATCAAACTTCTCATGACAAAACATACTCCTTTAGGTCTCCCATAATTAATGCATGAAGGTGACACAAACCCATGTGCATTCTCAACAGATTTATTATGCCTTGTTTTTTATGCTCCAAGGGCAACAGCTTTTGGAATCATTGGAGTTTGCGGTAGTTTGGGGGCAGCTGTGGCTCCCCTGTTGATGACCCTGGAGACATATGCTGAACCCTTGCCCTGGATCATCTATGGAGCCTCCTGCATCTTTATTAGCCTTGTTGTCTTCCTCCTTCCAGAAACCAGGAATCATCAACTGCCTGACTCCCTCCAAGATATAGAAAATGGGTGAGTGAACCCTTTCATGGTTCCTTAGAGGAGTTATGTACCATAAATCTGAGATGAGAAGACAGATTCCACTGGAGCCATATATCTCTGGAAATTATAGACTTACTCTCTTTCCATGTGGTCAGTACCATTGGTTTAGTAAAAGGAATATCCTTTAACCAGTGATCTCAGATGTTCCCCTGAAGATTTCTAGATCATGCCATCGATTTTTCCTCAAACTTCCCCAGTAGGTTTAGTAGTAAATGCAACACAATTAGATCTACTCAGTCCTTGCTGCTACAGTGTAACTGAAGGTATTTCACAAAAATGCACATATACAAATGACAAATCTCACTCTCTATGTCCTACTATCCGGTAGCCCAATGACTGCTGGTAGCTGTCTGGCACTGTCATTTCTTATAGGCTTGAGCTCTTCCCTGGTCACTGAAGAACCCAGGGGTGATCATTATAAGATTAGGGCCCTTCCATAGCTGACAGTACATTTTAGGGCAGGAGTCTTGTTGTGTTGCCTGTGAGATTCAGACCATCTTGTTTTCACTAGGAATGAAAGTATTCACAAAATAAAAGAATGCAATGGTCAATAAAGGAATTTTAAAATGATAAATGATTGGGAAAGATTTTTTAAAATTTTGTGTGCTTCCCTGATTTTCCCAAAGACTCTTTTGGAGAATTACATGGTACCCAAGGATGACAGTAGAAACCATCAAGCTGCCTTCCAAATACTAAACGAATATTTGACTTTTAGTTCACAAGTTTTACTGAAATACATGGGCAGGTGTCTTTTTTTTTTAACCAAGGTTGATGGGGAAAAGATCAGCTTGCTGTAAAGAATGCAGGAGATACCTGCTTTTTCCATGCCCTTTCTTGTTTGTATTTCTTTCATCATGTATTTTTTTCATATCTGTTCTAGTGGGAAAGGCTCAAGAAAAACAGAGCAGGAAGATACCTCCATCAAAGTGACACACTTCTAAGGAATTTCACAAATTGGATACTAATCAAAAAGCAAGAAAAAGGAAGAAATATAAAGGTTACTCCAAGATACCAGCAAAAATTAAAATAAATAGAAGCAAAAGAAATAACAATTCCCATTTATAATGGTGAAGCTAAATTATTGTATACAAGATACTTTATGAACCATAAGAAGTTGAAAGAAACTGTAATTCTTTGAAATATATGAGAGAATATTTGTATAGTGTAGACACCTAAAATGTTTCTGAATAGGGAGATGGAATTAGCTTTAAAAAATTTTTCTTTCTGAATTTATAGAAAGAGTATTCTATGGAATAATTACAATGAAGAACCTGACACCCTTGAAAAAACTTGAAACTTAGTAGTTCCAAATACATATAAAAATTAATACCGGTATGTGAGTCAGCTTTCTGTCTCAATAACAAAATACTTGAGTTAAATCAAGGGAATAACTAAAATCAAGGAAGATTTTTACTGGCAAATGGTTTCAGAATTTTATTTCCATGTTTGCTTTGCTCTGTTGCCTTGGGTCTATGGAAATGGAAAGTATTATATTGGGGAGTCCATGGTGGAACAACCTGCTTACCTCATTGAAGACAAGAAGAAGAGAGGAAGTTATGAGGATCCCAATACTTCCTTCAAGGTCATGCTCCCACTGATTTAAATCACTTCAACCAGGTACAAATTTCTGAACTATTTATCACCTTCCAATCATATACTACCAGCTGGTAATAAAGCATTTAACAGATAACTTATTGGAGCACACTTCAGATCTAAGCTTTAACATTCTGCCCCCATGCCCAAAATTCCATGTGTATCCCATATTGCAAAATGCACTGAGTTAATTTCCAAAGACTCCCTTCGTCTTAACCATTCTAGCATCTCCAAGACCAAAGTCTCCCCTAAAAATCAGGGCACACTCTTAGCTGTGACTCCCTGTTTAAAAAGATATATTCTTCCAACAGATAATGTGGGACAGAGGCAGGAGACATATTCCCATTCCAAAGGGGGTAAATAGGTACATAGAAGGGACCAAAATTCATCAGAGTATAGATTAAATCCTGTAATTCCATGTATAGTATTTCAGACACAGGGTGTGATGTGAGATCAAAAGGACTGGAGCAGACCCACCCTTGTGGACTAGTTGGCTGTAGCTCATAAGGCCACGCTCTTGGGCTGGATCAGGTCACTGATGGCACCTCCCATGGCAAGTGTTCTGTACTTCTGGACCCTCTAACTTCTCCACAGCAGCTTCACCTTCACTCTCAACAGTTTCACACATTATTATATCAAGGGATTTTTGCAGGGCTTCCAACCCCACCACACATCACCTGGCCTCCCAGACCTTCCTTTGAAATCTCAGTGGAAGCCTCTGTGACCCACAACTCTTCCCTTCTGCAAGCCTGTGAAACCAGCATCACCTGGTTGATGCCAAGTTTTGCTGCTAATAGGAGTTACACCTGAATGGACTTCAGCCAAGACTGCATATGCTTCTGAGTGCCTTCCCAGCTGATACCAGGAAACAAATCTCAGGACAGCAATTGTCTTGGTGGTCTTGCTGATGAGGGCACTTTGGGGCTTCCTTCTCAAAGCAGACTTTGAAACGAGTTTATATTTTTTATATCCTTGAGCCTGGAATTGATCGGGCCTTGTCAATTCCTGAGAAGTCCAAAGGCACCTTTCCTACTATACTTGGTTTCTTTGGAATGTCTCTAATCTCTTGATCAACTGCTGTCTCCTTGGCCACTATTAATATGCTCCTTTGCTTGCCAAACTGCATGTTTTCATTTCTATGCTGATTTAAACTTACTTCTTCTCATTGTAAACATGACTGAAGCAGCCAGCAATACCCATGAAAATGTTTGAAATTTGTGCTGCCTTGAAGTTTCCTCCATCATAGCAATTAGTCCATGATCTTTATTGAGCCTCTCAAATTTTCAGGGCATGGACAAAATGTAAATAATTTATCTTTTTTTAGAACATAAGACGTATACCCCTTGACCAATTTCAAAGACAGTTCTCATTTCTATCCAAAAAACTCATCAGCATAGCCATTGCTGTCCACAGTTCTATCTGTATTCTGATCTTCTAAGCCCCATTGGAGTCACCTGTTAAGATTGTTTTTGAAAGTCTAGGGATTCTGAAACCCATTTCCCCAAAGTTTTTCAAACTCTTTCCACAAACTTATTATAAAAGTTTCTGAACCATGTCACCTGGTATAGATACAACAACATGTACTCTTATTAGTACCAAATTCCTGTGATTGTCATCTTCAATAATGAGATCAGTAGTTCCTAACACAAATTCCTCTTGAAAATTTTCCCTGAAGGAGCTTTTCCTACTGAATAGAAACCAGATGGAGAGCAATTGAGCACCACCTTCCTGCTCCCAATTGCTAGGGAAGGACCTGTCCCTCCCTGCTTTCTGCCTTCTTGTTCTGCCATATGAACTCTTCTTCTGGCATGTGGTTTCACTCTGAAGCCATATGCACGAAGGGACACAAACTGAGGGACACTCACCAGAGTTGAAATCATTCAGTTGGAGTTCTCATTCTCCAAATCCATGAGATAAATAAAACTCTTTTCCTTTTTTTTAGAGAGAGAGAGAGAGAGAGAGAGAGAGAGAGAGAGAGAGAGAATTTTTTAATATTTATTTTCCAGTTCTCGGCGGACATAACATCTTTAGTTTTTGTATGTGGTGCTGAGGATCGAACCTGGGCCACACGCATGCCAGACGAGTGTCCTACCGCTTGAGCCACATCCCCAGCCTCAAACTCTTTTCCTTATAAGTCATGCAGCCTCAGGCATTTGTGACATCAATGGGAAAGAACCAATACATTTTCATGTCCCAAGGCCCAAATTATATACCATCACCCTTAACAGGTAATACATTCCAAAGGGTTTCATCTTCCACAAAGCAGTAACAAGGCTTTCTTTTACTTGGACTGGGAAGTGTTTGAAAATCCCAAACCACTGAGTTAACACTTTACTACACAAAACTAGATCCTGAATATTGTTTTTCTATTTTGGGCTGAAACTACATAAGGTTAGAAAATGCTATAAGTTTCACTCTGATTTTATCATGGTGATGAAGATACATTTGGAAGACAGAATTAACTGATTTTGTCTGACTAGGGATTGTTTAATTTTTCAATGAATAAAAGAAAGAATTAAGGGCTCAACTCAAAGTATTTTATGAGGGTGACTACAAAGATTGGAGTTTAATTAACAAAGATATCAAGAAAATCCCCAAGTAAGGGAAGGTATATCAAATTCCTCAAGTAAGGGAAAGTGTATCAAAAGAAGATGAAATTATTGATTCCCTAAAAGTGTTCTAGATACTATTAACATCTATTTTTGTGCTCCCTTTCCTCCATACTTTTTGGTAAAGTCACAATTTCAAGAGGCCAATCGTAGTCTCTTTACTAAGCTTATAACAGAAGATCCCAGTATGACAGGTATAGACAGTATAGATAATGAGCTAGGTTACCTTATTTATGTGGTGAAATGAATAGTATCCAGTTGCCAGTTTTTTGTTGTCCTCCAACAAACCACAAAGAATACTATCAAAGGGACAAAGTAAATATAAAATGAGATACCCCAAAGGTGAGCATAAAATTTTAGTCTGTAACTAAATGATTTTATATCATGAAGTTCTATTCTGAGGAAATCAGGGCAAGAAGATTCATATTTCAGTAGAACTCTAGAAGCAAAGATAAAAGGTCTCTGGACAGGCTTTAACAGTGTGACACTGCTTAACATGTGCATTCACTATGCACAATGGTCTCTATAATTTTATGATATTCATAACTGTGGTTGTTAGTGAGATAATGTTTAACTGTATTTCAATATTTCAGAGTGGAGTGGCAGGCATCATTAGATTATTTCATCAGCCACAGAGATTTGCCTTATACCCAGAGGCTTAAATAATTCTGTGAACAGCAGGTAAACACTTTTAAGTTTTTAGTTAACACCTTCTTCAAAGATACTACCTGTTTACAAAGCCCTCTCACATTGGGTTTTTTATATGGCAACACCCAACTCTATTCTTAGAAGCCCCCAGTTTTCTAGTGAACAAAGGATGCCATTGGTGCCCCTTATCATTAGGCTCCTCTGCTGCCATTACTTTCATGACCACTATAGTGCCGCATTCCCCCATTGTGGCATTCTCAACCATTTTATAAAAACTACATGGCAATGTTGGGTAACACGTGGTATTTGGTTGTGCATTCATCTCACTAACACTCTTTTATTTATGATATTTTCACATCGGGAACATCCCTCACAATCACTAGAAGTAAATCCACATGCAGAGACAATTATTTTTATAATTCATTCAGCTGTATCAATCACCACCATTTTTATGTTTATTATTCCAAAAGGACCCATCCACAAAGTTGTATCATCCCATTGTCCAATCTGAAAATTATTTCCAAATCCACTTAAAGTGAATTTCACCATCATGTATATCCACAAGACACTAATCTTACAAAAAACAAACAAACAAACAAAAACTATAAGTAAATAGCAGAAAGATGAGTAGAATAGAGGGAAGGGAACAGGCAGAGGGAGGAGGGGAGGGAAAAGGGAAGTAGTGGGGACTGAATTAGAACAAATTATATTGCATACTGTTAAAATTATGTCAAAATGAATCCTAATTTTATATTTAATTTAAAAGAACCAATAAAAGGTGGGGTGTGTTGGTGCATGCCTGTAATCCCAGCATCTTGGGAGGCTGAAGCAGGAGGCTCTCAAGTTCAAAGCCAGCCTCAGCAAAAGTGAGGCACTAAGCAACTCAGTAAGACTCTGTCTCTAGATAAAATACGAATAATGGCTGGGGATGTTGCTCAGTGGTTAGTGCCCCTGAATTCAATTCCTAGTACCAAAATGGAGAAAAATAAATAAATTAAAAAAAATTTTTCGGGTTGGGTATGTGGCTCAAGTGGTAGCGCGCTCGCCTGGCATGCGTGTGGCTAGGGTTCGATCCTCAGCACCACATACAAAGATGTTGTGTCCGCCAAAAAACTAAAAAAAAAATTATTGAAAAAAATTTTCTATTACAACATTGATATCTTCTAAAACTACAGTGAAATTGTTCCACAATATTCAAAATACCAAAAGATTACTTTGGTTGTTTTTTTAAAAGCTAAATTTGTTATATATGACTGTCAGGAGCTGGCAGACCTTCAATTCCTGATGCCCTTGGGTACTGATCAATTATAGCCTTCTGTCTGGCACTATAGTGCCAGGTCTCCCAGTAACTTGGGCTTTACCCCAGCTCAGATAGCAAGGCATGGCTCCAGGTGTAGGGATCACTTGCGGGCGTTGAGCTATACTCACCTATTCCTTTGTAATCCTACTCCCTTTGCCCTGTTTGGAAGAGAATGTTCCATGGAAACTCCCTTTGTGTGTTTCCCCTTCTCTTGCTCTGCCTTTGGGCATGGCCTTCCTAGATGTCAGTCAACCTCCTGACAGCAGACATCATGAAGCTAGACTCAACCCCCTGAAACCTGACCCCTTGCCTCATTTGAGTGGCTTCTCCCCAGTAAAATGGTTCAGCACATGCTCCTCTTTCTCTCTCTTTTCAGAAACCCATAAAGTCAGAGGAGCCATCATAGGACCCAAATAAAAAGATATTTCTCTGTCTATGAGTGATTATTTTGTGCCAGCCCAGTTCATCTGCAGTGACCTTGAGTGTTTAGTTATGAGATGCAACATATAACAGCAGAATGCATTTAAATTCCTATTACAGATATACAGCAGAATTTTTCATATTTTTGATGGTATACAATGTAGATTCACATGATCCATGTCTTCATACATGTACTTAGAGTAATGATTTCCATCTTATTCCACCATCTTTCTACTCCTATGACTCCTCACTTTCTTCCCTCCTCTTTTCCCTATCTGGAATTCATCTAATTCTCCCATGATCCACCCAACCCCATTATAAATAAGCATCCTTAAATTTGAGAAAGCACTCTGCATTTGTTTTTTTGGGGATTGGCTAACTTCACTTAGCATTATATTCTCAACTCTATCCATTTACCTGAAAATGGCCACTTTAGTCTCTTTTAATGCTGAATAATATTCCATTGTGCATACATACCACATTTTATTTATCCATTCATCTACTGAAGGGCATCTAGGTTGGTTCCACAGTTTAGCTATTGTGAGTTGTGCTACTATAAACATTGATGTGGCTGTGTCCCTGCAGTATGCTGTTTGTAAGTCCTTTGGGTGTAGACTGAGGAGTGGAATAGCTGGGTCAAATGGTGGTTCCATTCCCGGTTTTCCAAGGAATCTCCATACTGCTTTCCATATTGGCTGCATCAATTTTCAGTCCCATCAGCAATGTATGAGTGTGCCTTTCCCCTCACATCCTTGCCAGCACTTATTGTTGTTTGTATTCTTAATAGCTGCCATCTGACTGGAGCAAGATGAAATCTTAGTTTTGATTTGCATTTCTCTAATTGCTACAGATGTTGAACTTTTTTTTAGGTATTTGTTGATTAATTGTATATCATCTTCTGAGAAGTGCTTAAGTATCTTGGCCCATTTATTGTTTGGGTTATTTGTTTTTTTGGTGTTAAGTTTTTTGAGTTCTTTATATATCCTAGAGATTAGTGCTCTATCTGATGTGCTTGTGGTAAAAATTTCCTCCCATTCTCTAGGCTCTATTCACCTCACTGATTGTTTCTATTGCTGAGAAAAGATTGTTAGTTTGAATTCTTCCCATTTATTGATTCTTCATTTTAATTCTTGCAGTAAAGGAGTCTTATTAAGGAAGTCCATGCCTAAGCCAGCATGATGTAGATTTAGGCCTAATTTTTCTCTGGTTTAATTCTTAGGTCATTTATACACTTTGAGGTGAGTTTTATGCATGGTGAGTGATAGGGGTTTAATTTTATTTTGTTGCATAAGGATTTCCAATTTTCCCAGCATCATTTCTTGAAGAGGCTATCTTTACTCCAGTGCATGTTTTTGGAGCCTTTGTCTAATATAAGATAACTATAGTTATGTGGGTTTGTTTCTGTGTCCTCTATTCTGTACTATTGGTCTACAAGTCTATTTTGGTTCCAATACTATGCTATTTTTGTTACTATTGCTCTGTAATATAGTTTAAGGTCTGGTATAATGATGTCACCTTATTTACTCTTTTTGCTAAGGATTGCTTTAGCTTTTCTGGGTCTCTTATTTTTTCAGATGAATTTAATGATTAATTTTTCTATTTCTATGAGGATTATCATTGGGAATTTGATTGAAATTCCATCAAATCTGCATAGTGTTTTGGTAGTATGGTCATTTTTACAATATTAATTCTGCATATTTAAGAATAAGGTAGATCTTTCCATCTTCTAAGGACTTCTTTAATTTCTTTCTTTAGGATTCTGTAGTTTTCATTGTAGAGGTATTTTACCTCTTTTGTTAAGTTGATTCCCAAGTATTTTATTTTATTGAGGCTATTGTAAATGGGGTAGTTTTCCTCATTTCTCTTTCAGAGGATTCATCACTGATGTACAGAAATCCCCTTGATTTATAGGTGTTGATTTTGTATCCTGGTATTTTGTGGAATTCATCTACTAGTTCTAGAAATTTTCTGGCAGAATTTTTGGTTCTTCTAGGTTCAGAATCATATCATTCATAATGCTAATAGAATTAATTTGAGTTCTTCTTTTCCTAGCCATATCTTCTTAATTTCTTTCACCTTTCTAATTTCTCTAGCCAGTGTTTCAAGTAGTACATTAGATAGAAGTGGTGAAAGTAGTCATCCCTGTCTTCTTCCACTTTTTAGAGGGGATGCTTTCAATTTTTTTTTTGATTTAGAATGATGTTGGCCTGTGGCTTAGCATAGATAGCTTTTATGATGTTGAGATATATTCCTGTTATCCCTAGTTTTTCTAGTGTTTTTAATATGAAGGGATACTGTATTTTGTCAAATGTTTTTTTCTGTGTCTACTGAGATGATCATATGATTCTTATTTTTACTTCTATTGATGTGATGAATTACATTTATTGATTTCTGTATTTTGAACCAAGCTTGCATCCCTGGGATGAACCTCACTTGATAATGGTGCACTATATTTTTGACATATTTTGTATTTGATGGGCTAGAATTTCTTTCTTTGTTTGTTTTTTATTAGTTGTTCAAAACATTACAATGCTCTTGACATATCATATTTCGTACATTTGATTCAAGTGGGTTATGAACTCCCATTTTTACCCTGTATACAGATTGCAGAATCACATCGGTTACACATCCACGTTTATACATACTGCCATACTAGTGTCTGTTGTATTTTGCTGCCTTTCCTATCCCCTACTATCCCTCCTCCCCTCCCCTCCCCTCCCCTCCCCTCCCATCTTCTCTCCCTACCCCACCTACTGTAATTCATTTCTCTCCCTTGTTTTTTCTAACCCCAGCCCGCTTTTTGAGAGAGAGAGAGAGAGAGAGAGAGAGAGAGAGAGAGAGAGAGAGAGAGAGAATTTTTAAATATTTATTATTTAGCTTTTGGTGGACACAATATCTTTCTTTGTATGTGGTGCTGAGGATCGAACCTGGGCCGCACGCATGCCAGGCAAGTGCGCTACCACTTGAGCCACATCTCCAGTCCAAGTCTATGTCTTTTGATTCGTGAGTTTAGGCCATTAACATTCAGGGTTATTTTTGAGACATAATTTGTATTCCCAGCCATTTTTTGTTTTTTGGTATTTAACGTGACTTGTTTTCTCCTCTGATTAGATTTTCCTTCAGTGTAATTCCTTTCTCTGCTGATTTTCATCATTGTTTTTCATTTCCTCTTCTTGAAATACTTTGTTGAGGATGTTCTGTAGTGCAGGCTTTCTATTGTAAATTCTTGTAACTTTTGTTTATCGTGGAACGTTTTTATTTTCTCCTCAAATCTAAAGTTTAATTTTGATGGATATAAGATTCTTGGTTGGTATCCATTTTCTTTCAGAACTTGGTATATATTTTCCACAATCTCCTGGCTTTGAGGGTCTGGGTTGAAAAATCTGCTGAGATATGAATTGGTCTTTCCTGATATGTGATCTGATTTCTTTCTCTTACAGCTTTTAAGATTCTATTATTATTCTGTATGCTAGGCATTTTCATTATAATGTACCTTGGTGTAGATCTGTTGTAATTTTGTACATTTGGTTTTCTGTAAGCCTCTGAATTTGGTTTTCCAATTTGTTCTTCATATTTGAGAAAATTTCTTATATTATCTCATTTAAGAGATTGTTCATTCCTTTGGTTTGAAAATCTGTGCCTTCCCCTATCCCAATAACTCCCAGATTTGGTCTTTTGTTGCTGTTCCATGATTCTTGGATGTAGTTCATGGTTTTTAATAATTTGAGTTTTCTCTCTCTTTCTATTTGTTAGGTTGGCTAAGGTTTTATCAATTTAATTGATAAGGACAAAGTTTTTCTTTTATTGATTTTTTGGATATTTTTTGGTTTTGATTTCAGCTCTGATTTTAATTATTTCTTGTCTTCTACTGCTTTTGATGTTGATTTATTGTAGGGCTTTGAGATATAATGTTAAGTTATTTATTTGTTGACTTTCTATACTTTTAAGGAATGAAGACTATTAGGACTGATTTCATAGTGTCCTGTAAATTTTGATATATTGTATCACTATTCTAAATTTTATCCTTGATTTCTTCTGCTATCTGTTTGTCATTCTATAACATATTATCTTATTTCCATGTGTTAAGTAGCTTCTATTTTTTTATTTTATCATTGATTTCTAACTTTATTTTATTATGATGGGATCATATGCAAAGAATTACCTTTATTTTTTATATTTGCTAAGAGTTGCTGTATGGCCTATAAAATGGTCTATTTTAGAGAAGAATATGTGTTCTGCTGAGAAGAAAGTGATTCAGCCTTTGATGGATGAAATATTTTATGTATGTTTGTTAAGTCTAAATTTTAGATTGTATTTTGCCATTCTATAGATTTTTAATTTAGTTTTTGTTTTGATGATCTATCCAGTGGTGAGAAAGGTATGTTAAAAGCCACCCAGTATTATTGTGTTTTAGTCTACTTGATTCTTAAAATTGAGAATGATTTTTTGATGTACATTGATGCTCCATTATTTGGGGCATAAATATTTATTATTACATTTTGTTGATGTATAATTCCTTTAAGTTGTATGAAATGTTCTTCTTTGTCCCTTCTAGTTAAGTTTGGCAAAGTTCACTTTATCTCTTATGAGCATATAAATCCTTTCTTGTCATGAGATTCATGTGTATGATGTGTTTTCCCCCATGTTTTTATGTTCAATTCATGAGTATCATGAAGACAGCACATTGTTCGGTCTTGTTTTTTAATCCAATCTGGTCGTCTATGTCTTTTGATTGATGAGTTTATGCCATTAACATTCATTAATATTATTGAGGTGATTTTTACTATCTGTCATGTTGATTTATTTCTGCTTTTGACTTTGAATTAGTTTCTTCATTGATTCACTGTTCTTTTAGTGTACTTCCTCCATTTGCTGGTTTTCATTTTTATTTTTGATTTTTTCTTCATGACCTCTCTTATTTAGTATGTTTTGTAGTGCTCTGAGAGCCTGGAGGAAGTTACCAGCTGGGGGAAGGACAATTTCTATACAGGGCATAAGGCAGAAAGACACTGAGGAGGTGCCACAGTTTATTAAAGAGTAAACAAGGTGGTAGAAGGGAAGGTGTCTCATGAAAGAGATAGGGCAACCCTAACCAAGGAAATGATCTGGGATGGACTAAATATGGAACATAGAGAAGCAATGGTAAAAGTACAAAATGCCATACTGGATGACTGGATTTTGGCCACGCAGGATATAGGGACACAAGCAACTCAAGCCTCTCTGCTGGCCTCAGCCATGGCAGTTGCATAAAAGCAGGACTAAGGAGGTTTGAAAACAACTAGTCAGAGACTGCAAAAAAGTGCACCCTTTTTCCCATTGTCCCTTTACAACCTGCTGGAGTGAACCCCCAAGAGTTAAAATCTAGTGCTTTATGGCAAATGGATGTCACTCATTATGCACCTTTTGAAAAAATATGTATATTAAAGTAATCATTAATATCTATTCAGGCTGTGTAACAGCCACAGCCTCCACAAGAAAAACCACCAAAAAGGTCTTCTCCCATCTACTTAAATATTTTGGAATTGTGGATGTTCCCATGTCTATTAAATCTGACAATGGACCAGCCTATACTAGCAAGACATTTCAAGCAGTTTGCAATGATTGGTACATACAGCACTTAACTGGGATCCCCTACATCCTTTAGACTCAAGGCATCTTAGAAAGAACACACAAGGAATTTAAAGACCATGCTACAAAATAGAGAGGGGAAACTATACCAAGTCCCCTTATGATGCCTTGAACAAAACCTTATTTGCCTTAAATTTTCTTTCAATTTAAAAATTTTCTACAGAAATAGCAGCTCATAAGCATTGGGCCCCACTCATGGGACCCTCCCATGTACCTATGGTCTCATGAAAGGATCCCATAACAAATGCATGGGATGGTCCAGGGCCCTTCCTAACCATGGGTGGAGGATTTACATATGTTAACAGGAGCCTCACTCCATCTGGGTGCCTGCCAGGAAGTCAAGCCCTGGACACTCAGAACCACCAACCAAGATGAAGGAACTAACTCTGGAGGAGAAACCTCACAAGAAAAGAATTCAACAATGCAAATGGACTCACATAAAGTAACCTGGAGTAACCTTAAAGGTCTTGTTGACTAAGCCACCAGATTAGTCCCTTTGCCTGGTGGCAACCCCATCCTTGGGCCTATGATGATGGTCATAGTGTGTGCAATGCTCACTGCTAACAGTGGAGCCTCCCATTAGTTAAATTGGGCTTTGGTCACTAAGCCACCACTTTTTTAGCAGTGGCCAATTGGGAAGGAGCACTACCCAAGCCCTTTTACAATAATTCCAACATTTTTGATCATGAATTATTCATCCAGGAGGTAAGTGTACCCTGGAATCCCAGCATTTCCATACCTACTCTTCCCATTTGTTTCTCCATAGTTGATAATAAGACCTACCATCAGGACAGTCTTCTTGGTTTGCTCTTGCCCATGAAACTAGTGTAGATAACTATAACACATCATATGTTGGCCTGTCTGTCTCTGACTTTAGAGTTTTAGTTAATGCTACCTGTAGCCATAGACTCCCCCATGGAAAATGCAAGAAACTCTTGCTACCATCATGCCCAACAATGCCTTTTGGAAAGCCCCCACTCAGATAATGATAGCATCCCATGGAATCAATGTGTCACTGCCATACCTTATCTCCTTGATAAGAGGAATTTTTCCAGGGAAGAACAACATCTATTGCACCTGGGCAGGCACATAAGGGAATGTAACTTATGTGCCTCCCACCTCCATCATATGGCTACTACAGTACCTACTACATGGAACAAGCTGTCACTAACAGTTAAGCAGGAAACAAATATGGCATGATGGATATAATGCCAGTATTGCTAGCTGCTAGACCCATCAAATGGGCAGCAGTTGGCTGGATGAATGAGGCTATATTGAGTTCAGACCCTGACCATGGATTTGCCTTTATGCCAAGTTATACCATACCTACTATGCACAAGCTTGTGTTATACCACCCTTTGCCATGCTAATAATCAATGATACTGATGACATAAATATCACTCATACAGAGATCCCTTGTGCAGTCAATATATCCTGCTGGCTCACAAATTGTCTAACCCCTGATATGAAAGCTAAACATATATTTATCCTCAGCATGCTGCCAGCCACATTTGGCTCAAATGAATATGTCCAGAGAATGGTGGAGTCCATGGGACATGGAGATGAAAAATTTCTTCTGAATAAGATCCAACACTGGATAAGGTGTGCAGTTAGCTTGGTCATCACTGAAATTATTGCCCTGGTAGCTGCCATTACCACCACAGCCACTACTACTTCTTTGCTCACTCAGAGTATCCAGACTACTCAGACTGTAAACAGTTTGTCTGCTGCCATGACATAAATCTTTGTTGCTCAAAATGACTTAAATAAACTGTCCTGAGATACTATTTTAGACATTCAGCAAGAACTAGACCTCCACCAGAAAAAAAACCAGATATTCTGTATATCTTGCAAAGGCTCACTTGGACCCTGAATTCCATAGTATTTGTGTCACTCCCAATATGCTGTATCTGAAAATGTAACCTTACATTTCTCCAATTTTTCTCAGTATATTAAGGGCACATGGGATGCAAACTATGTTATGACTATGTATGAACTTACTAAGGCAATTGTCAAAATCAATGAGACTAAGGTGTTTATCTTCACAACCTCTTCCTTCTTCTAGGGATTGACTAAACATTGGAAAAACCTGATAGCCAAATTAACTAATTCTTATAATGCTATTACTGGCCCTACTCTTTATAATAATGATTTCTTTTCTTGTATTGTAGATGCTTACATAACCATGTAAAGGCCAGAGGGGGGAGATTTAGGAACAAGTCATAGAGTATTGCATATGTGGCATAAGTTAAGGGTGTGTGAGTCGTAGGCCACTCTCCTTGTGCTAGGCATGTGAGTGGCAGGCTGCTTACCCCATAGGCACAGCCCTGGGCATGAGGCCATCTGTTGCAGTCCTTGCATTTACTCCATGGCCCACTCCTTGATTGGTTGCTGCAAGGATGGTTAGCAGAAATTGCATTGGTCACTGCCTGTATTCTGCTTGGCTACTACCTGGGTGTATATACATGACACTGTGCAATAAAATCAGACCTGCTTCCTGCTTGGTCTCCAGAGGTCTTGGTTAGCAATTCTGCAGCCACACTCTTCTCTACCCTGTACTGTGGACCTCCTTGCTGGATGAGAGAGAGTCCATGCAACAGAGATCATCGTGGAAGAGGCTGACAGTTGAATGCTTCCCATAAAATTCTATAGGAATGTCAGCTCTCAAAACTTCTGTTTTAAAATGAATGCCCCCAGTGATCCACTTCTTTCAGCCAAGCCCTATCTGCCTAAGTTACCACCCAGTAGCCACTCACTATTAATCCATCAAATGACTGAACCCAGTGGTGAGGTTAGGGCACTCGTAAACTCATCACAGTCCCTTTGAACCTTCCTTCATTGTCTAACATATAAACTTTTCTGGGGTATCTTGCATCCAAACCATAACACTTCACTGCATTAATTTAATTTGGGTGATTTTTTTACAACCTCTGTCAATCAAGATTTAGTACTAATCAAACCAAAAATCTTCTCTTTCCATCTCTCCTAGAAAAATCAAACACTTCAATGAGTATTGCAAACTACATGTTCTCTAAAAAACAAAAACAAAAACAAAAAAACCCCAAAAAACAAAAACCAAAATCATAAGCATGTAGCAGAGTTACTTTGGTTTGTTTTCAGAGTATTTGTAAATCAATGTCCAATATTAACTGTAGTTCATTGCCCATGACAAGAATTTTCACAAAGTAGATCATTAACATATTTCATTGCAGGAGGCACTTCAGCAAAATCTCTCTCTCAGTGATTGAAAGAAAATAGCCACCCAAATAATCTGAGGATGACTAGGGGATATTAGCTTCGTGGAATTGCCACAGAGGTGAAGAGGGGGCCATTAATAAGAAGGTGAGGGTTGGGGATGTGGCTCAAGCGGTAGCGCGCTCGCCTGGCATGCGTGCAGCCCGGGTTAGATCCTCAGCACCACATACCAACAAAGATGTTGTGTCCGCCAAATACTAAAAAATAAACATTAAAATTCTCTCTCTCTCTCAGAGAATTTTTTTAATATTTATTTTCTAGTTCTCGGCGGACACAACATCTTTGTTGGTATGTGGTGCTGAGGATCGAACCCGGGCCGCACGCATGCCAGGCGAGCGCGCTACCGCTTGAGCCACATCCCCAACCCTCACTCTCTCTTTAAAAAAAAAAAGAAGAAAGTGAGGTCAGGGTCAACAGCCTGTGCTGTGTCACAGTGAGAGAGGATAGAAAACATTGTACTTTGAACTCATCTAGATACAACCACTTTGCCTTCATTTGGTGAGGGTCATTCAGCCACCATGGCCTTTCAGGACCTCCTGGATCAAGTTGGTGGTCTGGGAAGGTTCCAGATAATTCAGATGGCTTTTCTTCTTACCTACAATGCCCTGGCACAGACTCATGTTTTATTGGAGAATTTCACTGCAGTCATCCTTGGTCATCGCTGCTGGGTCCATATACTCGATAATGCCACTGTCTCTGACAATGACACTGGGACCCTCAGCCAAGAAGCCCTCCTGAGGGTCTCCATCCCACTAGACTCAAGCCTGAGGCCAGACAAATGTCATCGCTTCATCCGCCCACAATGGCAGCTCCTTCATATGAATGGAACCTTCTCAAACATGAGTGAGGTGGACACGGAGCCCTGCAAGGATGGCTGGGTATATGACCGGAGCTTGTTCCTCTCCACCACCGTGACTGAGGTAAAAGGCTTGATTTTCCACTCATAAGTATTTGACTTGGATGTGTGGAAACTGAAAATAATGAACATGCTTTCAGCCTTTAATTGCTGTGTGGGTGTTGGTTCTTCTTTTCTTTTTTTCAGAAACTACTGATTTTTTAAAAACAATTCAGGGAACATACTTAGTGTAATGATAAAAAATAAATAGGAGCCTACTGTCATGGCACTTTGATTTTTGTGAATATCACAGTTTAAGCATGTAAATTATGTGTCTTGTTAAAAATGTGATGCTAAGTCAGTAACACCCTGCCTTGATTGCCAGTTAGATATGTATGGTTGGTTGATCAAAACCTGAGTACACAGAATGAACTTCTAGAGTAATCATGTGGGAAAGTGTGCAGTGGTATTCAAGATTCAGTAAATTCTTCAAGGTCTTTGAGTGATGGTGGTCTGTGGCCAGATTTGAGAACTTCTCAGTATGGGTTAAAGTGATCATTAATGGAACCCATAGGTATAAGGCAGTCTTCCTAGATTTTACACAGAGAACAGGATGATATAATTGAAGTGTTTTTGAAAACAGAAGCTACAAAAAGAAGACAGGGGCCTGACATAAAGAAAACCATAGGTCATGTGAAGGTGTTTTGTTATGCTGGTTTCTTTGTCTTCCAGTGGGATCTGGTATGTGAATCTCAGTCACTGAATTCAGTATCTAAATTCTTTTTCATGGCTGGAATGTTGATTGGAAACATTGTATGTGGCTATTTGTCAGACAGGTGAGTGTCTCTGGTTCACAGATTTCTCTACCCCTGGGTACCATCATCAGCTTATGAATCATTTATGCATATGAAAAATTATTACAAATTACACTGTCCTGGGTGTACCTTTGTTCCCAGGGATCTAAAAACACAAATGCAAAATATCATTCAGTGTGATGAATACTGTTTATAAATGACTTGAGTCCTGGGTGTAGAAAATCAGCATGAGATTTGGAGGTGTTTTACCAGAGGCTTTGAAGAGAAGATACCACAATATGGGTCTGAAAGATCGCAAACAGTTAACAATGAGGACACAGAGGTGGATATGTCACCATATCAGATCCAGGAAGACGTGTCACCACATCAGATTCAGCCTGCTTAAATATCTACACAGGAAAAAGACATTGTCAGTGTCATGCCAGGGCATCATGAAAATAAAATCTCAGTAGGTAAACTCAAAGGACTCCACTATGCTACATTATCCTAAAAATGTTTAAGAGTAAAAAGAGTGAAGTTCCAATGAAGCAAGGAAAAGTGCTTTTTCACATAAAATGGATCTTCAATGGAATATTGGGTGATTTTTCTTCAGAATACATGGAAGCATCCCAACCTTTTCTTCTCAATAAGGGTCATTATAGTATGTTACTTATACATCCGTAAATTCATATTTTACAAAATGAGACAGTTGGGTTTATGCACTTAATTTACATGTAATTTAAATGTGTTGTGCCCTTCTCTCCATTGTGTACTTAATACTCTGTTTTTGGGATACATACATATTCCTATTTGTACTTTTAGTTCACATTTCTAATTGCTACATAGTGCTCCACAGTGGAGATCCACAACAGTGTTCCTGAGCCACCTTTGGGAAATGGGCAACCAGATTACCACCCAATGCTCGCCCTCCCAAACCTAAGAAAAGGTCAACTTTATATGTTCTTTTGCTGTGATAAATACATGTTATATTTTTACAAATATATTTTGTTTCCCAAGTCAACAAATCCAAACTTAGCAGATAGGGACTCTTACGTAACCCATTAGCAACGTTGATGTACTGCTTCATAGCTGTTCCTATTACATCATGTTAGCCACAACCTGTGCAGTTCTAGAGTCTCAAGCGCTGATTTTAATATTTTATACACAACGTTGACTCTCCACTATCATAAGTGTATGCCTCAGTGCAAGAAATATTTATGAGGTATTAATATTCCTAACACTGAAGTATGTCTTGTATAGCTTGAATTGGTGTTGAACTACTGGTAACAATTGAAGAAGTAGTTTTGAGGACAAACTATCTATTTTAAAAGAAGGAGAGTTGATTTGAGAATATCAGCTGCTGGTCCTTTATGAATATTTTATAGGTGTGAAGTGTTTTCTTTGTGCTAATTTTTACCACAGTTGTTATTGTTCCCACAATCTCATCTTTCCCTTCTCCATAGGTTTGGGAGGAGGTTACTTCTGACATGGTGTCTTCTCCAGCTGGCCCTTGCTGACACCTGTGCTGCCTTTGCTCCAACCTTTGTAGTTTACTGTCCTCTACGCTTCCTGGCTGGCATATCCACCACGACCATCGTGGCAAATGTTATTCTTCTCAGTAAGTCAGCACTGACTCTTGGACTTTTACTGAGATTTGACTTTTACCTTGATATTCTACCTTTGCTTGAAGTAATTATTCAGTGATGTTTTCTTTCAGTTGTAGAATGGACAAGTCCCAAATACCAAGCTATGGGAACAACAATGGCAGTCTGTGCTGCTAGTTTCGGGAATATCCTACTGGGAAGCCTGGCTTTTGCTATTCGAAACTGGCATACTCTTCAGCTGGTTGTGTCCATACCAATGTTCTTCTTATTTATTTCCTCAAGGTATGAGCTCCCTTTTGTCTTTCTCTTCTAAAACTATGGTATGGTAATATTCATGGCATTGGAACATAAAAATTTATTTCTTCTTGGTTCTATATGAGGATGTGCTCTCAGAACAAGTGTTTTGGTACAATTTGAGAAGCAGGGCGAGTAGGATGGTCAGATGAAATTGAGGACATTGAAAATCTTTCAATTCATGATAACTAGTAACTATTTTGTAAAATATTATCCCAAGCTTTGTAAGTGATATACTGAAAATTATTCATTGTTTATGTGAATTTCTCTTTAACTGTTATATACTGTATTTACTAATAGGTAAAATACAAGATATCCTGTTATATTCATATCATAGATAAATAACAAATAATGTTGTAGGCATGGGATTCAGTTTTTAAAATATGATACACTATTTGGAATTCAAGTCAACTATGCTTACTCTAATTATGTTTACTAAAACAAGAACCATGAAAACAAAATATCAATGAATCCATACCTGAAGTTCTGGGACTTTCAGCTCATCCTTGACGTAAGCCTCATTTTGTAATGTGTAGAAAGAATTATTGCAAACATATTTTCCTTTGGAGATTGGTAACTCAGAAGGATCCAGAGTGTCAGAGCAGGTCCTCAAGAGTTTGCAGTGACAAACTGAGGTAGATGAAGGAGGGGAAAGAGCAGGGAGCAACTTAGTGAACTAATAACCAGGAGAAAACAAAAATGAGTCGTTTTCAGGACAGAAAGAGGAATAATAAAGGCAGTGGAAGAGTCAGGAATGCAATCACTCAGTGGCAAGAAGGGAAGCATTTCTCAAGAAGCCAAAAGTCTTTCTACCACCTAGCTCAAGAAAAACAGACACTGACCAATATATCTACAATCAGAACAGATAATAAATTCAGGAAAGCTGAGCTGTGTTTACTCAGGAGAATATTCTAGATGTGTCTTCCTGGAGAGTGAACCACCACTCCCCGAAAAGGTCTTGGAGCCTTCCAGCAGAGGTGTTAGGATCAGGGAAGCCCTGACAGCTTAAAGGAACTTGTTAATTACCCTTCCTGACCCCCCGGTTGGGAATACCTGAATTTTATCCTTGTTTTTAAGATAGCATTTCCTGTTTTATTTGTCTTCTTTCTCCCCCTTTTTTCTTCATTTTTGTCTTTCACTTGGTACACATGCATTTTGAATATCTGTGAGTATCCATATTGAGAGCCGATTTGGGCAAAAAAGAGAGAATACTCTTCTATGAGAATACAGTGTGGGGTTAAACTCAGAGTGACTAGTCAATCAATCTGCAGAGTGGAGAAGAACGAAGAGGACTTCCCTTTGAAATTGACAGTATCATCTCTGAGTGAAAAAGTGTGACTGATGGGAGGGACTGGAATAGATTAAGATGAGACATAAAGTCCCATGTCTTCAATCCTAGGAGAGGCTGGATGATAGAGTGATGTTTCTACACACCTTTTTCTAGCACATGTTCAATAACTCTTGGAAAGAGGGATGGAATTTAATTCAGGTCAGTCTATAGACAAAGCAAGTGGAGGAGCTGGTCAGGAGACCTTGCAGACCTACATTCCCACCTGCAGATACAACAACAAAACCATTTGGAGAGTGAAAACTGTCACATGCCTCCCCCACCCTCTAACAAGGTGGCCAGGCAAGGAGCTAGCTGAATTCAGCATACAGACTAACCTAACAAGTTTGGCAGGTTAGCTCAGTTAAAAACTACAAAGGGTGTGAAGTCTGAATCATATAGATTTTCTTTTTGAAAAATTTATTGGCTCTTTTTAGTTATATGTGACTGCAGAATCCATTTTGATGTAATTATGCTAGCATGGGATATATCTTATTCTATTTAGGATCCCATTCTAGTGTATGCATATGATGGTGGGATTCACTGTGATGTTTTCATATATTATAGGGAAAATTATGTCAGGTCCATCCAATGTCTTTCCTCTTTCTATCTCCCTTGCTTTCCCTCCAATCCCCATTGTGAAATCTAATGAACCTCTATTTTCCCCTTCCTGTTATTTTGGATTAGTCTCCCCATATTAGAGAAAGCATTTGACCTCTGGCTTTTGGGGGTAGGCTTATTTCACTTATGATAATCTCCAGATTCATCCATTTACTGGCAAATGTCATAAAGTCATTCTTCTTTCTCACATTTTGGCAGTTTCTAAAATTAAAACACTGAATACAAAATACTCATTTCAAAAATGCAAAAGAAGCAATCCAGACACCTTTATGAAAATTATTGCCTTACCTTATTGATATTAACTAATACCTATATACAACACAATCTCTCATACACAACTTTGTTCTTCTTGCCAATCTTCATGAAAGCCCCATCCTGCACCCATTATACTCTCCCCATTTTAACTCTTGTCTTCTATCCCTTCCCATACTTTCTTTCTTCTTTTCTTTTTCTTCTTTTTTGTACATCGTCAAATTCCACTTAGTCTACAATTGTTACCATGTAATCTTAGAGCTTATTGTGTATTACTTGTTGCACACGTTCCTCCTGGGTTAATAGAGTTATAGAGATCATTTTTAATTGCATATATAATGTGTGTTGATATATGGGTAACCCTTACGCTACCACTGTTACTTATGGCACCTTTCCTTTCAAAGAGGCATTGGAAGTTGGAATTAATATTTTGATTATGCTGACGTGATGTGTTGAAGCTAGGCTATCCACCCAGCACAGCGCTTATTATAAAGAGATAACTACACTAAAGGAATCCTATTGCCAGGGGAACCAATGACAGGCTGGGGGAAAAACCCAGGCTGCATCATGTCCTGCCCCAGAAATATTCAGAATCAAATTGGTAGGAAAGTTGGGTTTTATTCAAAGCCAGCTTTGAAGGAAGATAGAAGAAACTGACTATTTCAAAAGTTTCATCTTTGAACTCTCTAAAGGTCAGCAAAGATGTTAAAGGATGAGTTGAAATGGGTCAGGATATTGAAGAGGTGGGCATGACTAAATTGGGGACTGAATGTAGAAAGGCTGTATTCAAGAGTGCAGAGTGTATAAGAATTGTAGAGAATGGGTTACCCAGTCCCATGTACAATTCTTGGAAATCCCCTGAGACTGACTCCCAGCAGAGATCAGCATTTTTCTGGCCTTATGTGTGTGTCATCTAATCTCTCCAAAGCAGGTACTATTATAGAGCTTGGGCCTTCCAATAAACTGGGGAAACATGAAGACCCCCCCCCTTTAAACCCAATTCTTGTGGTCAAGTTAGGACAATTTCAGATATGTCACTCAGAGTAGGAGGAATGGCATTATTGACGGGATAGGAAAAGGGGACACTCTCAAGAGTGAGACTAGTTCGTCTGACACAGAAAATGGACAACATGCCTCTCTTGCACTCCAGATTTATTTGGTGGGTATCTCAGAGAAGTTTCCAGCAAATCCCACTCTGGAACACCACTTGATGGTTGACTGACAGCACATGATATCAGACTTCGAAGTTCCACTGCCATGACATTTCTAGGTCACCTTGGCCCATGCTGACCAGTTCTATTTGGATTCTTTTTTTAAAAAAAATATTTATTTGCTCTAATTTGTTATACATGACAGCAGAATGCATTTTGATTCATAGTACATATGAAGCACAATTTTTTATTTTTCTGGTTGTACACAAAATAGCCTCACACCATTCATGGCTTCATAAATGTACCTAAGGTAATGATGCCCATCTCATTCCACAATCTTTCCTTCCTCCATGCCTCCTTCCTGCCTCTTTTTCTCTTTACCATATGCAAAGTTCCTCCATTTCTCCCATGCTCCCCCTAATCCTATTATGGATCAGCATCCACTTATCAGAGAAAACAATCAGCCTTTGGTTTTCTTGGATTGGCTAAATTCATTTAGCATGATATTCTCCAATTCCATCCGTTAACCTGCAAATGCCATGATTTTATTCTCTTTTAATGCTGAGTAATATTCCATTGTGTATATATACCAGTATATTTACCCTTTCATCTATTGAAGGGCATCTAGGTTGATTCCACAATTTAGCTACTGTGAATTGTGCTACTATAAACATTGTTGTGGGTGTGCCACTGTAGTATGCTGTTTTTAAGTTTTTTTTTTTTTTGGTAGAAAACAAGAGTGGGATAGCTGGGTCAAATGGGGGTTCTATTCTAAGTTTTCTGAGAAATCTCCATACTGCTTTCCAGATTGGTTGCACCAATTTGCAGTCCCACCAGCAGTGTATGAGTGTGTTTTTTTCCCCACATCTTTGACAATATTTTTTGTTGCTTTTATTCTTAATAACTGTTATTCTGTCTGGAGTGAGATGAAATCTTAGTTTTGATTTGCATTTATCTAATTGCTAGAGGTGTTGAATATTTTTTTCGTCCACTTGTTGATTGATTGTATATCATCTTCAGAGAAGTATCTGTTCAGTTCCAGTTCCTTAGCCCATTTGTTGATTGGGTTATTTGCTTTTTTGGTGTTTTTTGAGTTCTTTATAAATTCTGGAGATTAATGCTCTATCTGATGGGCATGTGGTAAAAATTTGCTTCCATTCTGTAGGCACAGATCTATTCACTTCACTGATTGATTCTTTTGCTGAGAAGAAGCTTTTTCAGTTTTAATCCATTCCATTTACTGATTCTTGATTTTATTTCTTATGCTTTAGTAGTCTTGTTAGGGAAGTTAGGGCCTAATCCAACATGACGAAATTTCATCCTACTTTTTATTTTATTAGGTCCAGAGTCTCTGGTCTAATTCCTAGGTCCTTGATCCACTTTGAGTTGAGTTTTGTACATGGTGAGTGATAGAGGCTCAATTTCATTTTGCTGCATATGGATTTCCAGGTTTCCTAGCACTATTTGTTAAAGAGTCTATACTTTCTCCAACATGTTTTTGGTGCTTCCACTAGTATGAGATAATTGTATTTATGTGGGTTTGTCTCTGTGCCCTCTATGCTGTACCATTGGACTACAAGTCTATTTTGCTGTCAATAACATGTTTTTTTTTAAACTATTGCTCTGTAGTATACTGTAAGGCCTGGTATTTTGAGTTCACCTGCTTCACTCTTCTTGCTAAAGATTGTTTAGCTATTCTGTGTCTCTTATTTTTCCAGATGAATCTCATGATTGCCTTTTCTATTTCTATGAGGAATGTCATTGGGATTTTGATTGGAATTGCATTAAATCTGTATAGTGCCTTTGGTAGTATGGTCATTTTGACAATATTAATTCTGCCTATCCTAGAACAAGGCAGATCTATTTTCTAAGGTCTTATTTAATTTAACTCTTTAGCATTCTGTAATTTTCATTGTAGAGCTCTTTCATCTCTTTCATTGATTCCCATGTGTTTTAATTTTTTTCTGAGGCTATAGTAATTGGGGTAGATTTCCGAGTTTTTATTTCAGGGATTTCATCTCTGATGTACAGAAATGTTTTTGATTTATGGGTGTTGACTTTATATCCGGCTACTTTACTAAATACATTTATTAGTTGTAGAAATTTTCTGGTGGAATTTTTTGGATCCTCTATGTATAAAATCATTTCACCATAAATAGTGAGTTTGAGTTTTTCTTTTCCTATCCGTATCCCGTAAATTTATTTCATCGGTCCAATTTTTAAGTAGACTGGCAGATTGGATTTTTTAAAAGACCCAACAATATGCTGCCTTCCAGGGACTCATAGCACAAGACATCCATGGACTGAAGGTTAAAGTTTAGGAAAAAAAAACATAGTACTCACATGGACTGTGTGAGCAAGCAGGCGTTTCCACCCTCTTATCAAATAAAATAGACTTCAAGCCAAAGCTAATCAAAAGGGATAAAGAAGAATATTTCGTACTGATTAATGAAATCATACACTCACAATATATAATAAATATATAGTCCCCAAACAATGAAGCATCTGTATTCATCAAACAATTTCAAGAGTCAAATAGACCACAACACAATACCACCCTGCATTCTATCAGATCATAGTGAAATATAATTAGAAATCAATGATAAAATAGAAGCTACTCAAACACCTGGAGACTAAATAATATGCTATTGAATGAACAATGGATTGCAGAAGACATCAGAGAGGAGATTCAAAAATTCTTAGAGGTAAATGAGAACACTGGTACAACATATCTAAATCTCTCTGGGATACTATGAAGGCAATACTGAGAGGAAAGTTGATTGCATGAAGTTTATTTGTTCAAGGAAGAAAAAGACAACAAATGAATGAACTGACATTACATCTCAAAGCCCTAGAAAATGAAGAATAAATCAATACCAAGAAGTAATAGAAGACAGGAAATATTTAAAATCAGAGCTGAAATCAATGAAATTGAAACAAAAGAAATAATTGAAAAAGTTCTCAGAATAAGAAGTTGGTTCTTTGAAAAAAAATTGATAAACTCTTAGCCATGCTAATGAAGAGAAGGATAGAGAAAACTCAAATTACTAAAATGTGTAATGAAGAAAGAAATATCATGATGAACACTACAGAAGTACAGAAGATAATTAGAAATTATTTTGAAACTTTGTACTCCAATAAAATAGAAAATAGAAGAGACATCAACAAATTTCTAGAGTTGTATGATTGACCTAAACTGAATCAGGATGATGTACACAATTTAAACAGATTAATTTTGAGCAATGAAATAGAAGATGCCATCAAAAGTCTACCAACCTAAAAAAGCTCAGGACCATACAGATTCACAACTGAGTTCTACAAGACTTTCAAATAAGAACTAATTTCAACATTCCTCAATTATTCCATGAAATAGAAAAAGAAAGAACACTTCAGAACTCATTATATATTACCCTGATTCCAAAACCAGATAAAGACATATCAAAAAAAGAAAGCTTCAGATAAGCATCTCTAATAAACATAGATGCAAAAATTCTCAATATAATTCTTGCAAATTGGATACAAAAACATCAAAAAGATAGTGCACCATGATCAAGTGGGATTTATTCTAGGGGATGCAAGTTTTCAACATACAAAAATCAATAAATGTAATTCATCACGACAATAAACTAAAAGATAAGAATCATATGATCATCTCAATAGATGCAGAAAAAACACTGAGAAAATACAGCACCTCTTCATGTTCAAAACAGTAAAAAAAACTAGGGATAATAGGAACATAGCTCAATATTGTAAAAGCTGTCTATACGAAGGGAAACATCATTCTAAATGGAGAAAAATTGAAAGCATTCCCTCTTTCACCACTTCTGTTTAACATAGTCCTTGAAACTCTATTTGGATACTTAATGATACATTATTAGAGTTTTTAGGGTAGAAGGAACTAATCTTATCTCCAGGGTTTCAGGATCCGGTTTAAAAAAAGTCTCCCCTTCAGGGTAAATTTGGTTCCTCTCATTGATATTATCTTGGGCCTGCATTTCTCCTGCAGTTAACATCTTGGCCATAGTACAAGAGTTAATAACAAGAATCAACAAATGGGACTTACTTAAACTAAAAAGATTTTTCTCAGCAACAGAAACAATAAGAGAGGTAAATAGGGAGCCTACATCATGGGAACAAATTTTTACTCCTCACACTTCAGATAGATCCCTAATATCCAGAGTATACAAAGAACTCAAAAAATTAGACAGTAAGATAACAAACAACAACAAGTGCTGGTGAGGATGTGGGGAAAAGGGTACACTTGTATATTGCTGGTGGGACTGCAAATTGGTGTGGCCAATTTGGAAAGCAGTATGGAGATTCCTGGGAAAGCTAGGAATGGAACCACCATTTGACCCAGCTATTGCCCTTCTCAGACTATTCCCTGAAGACCTCAAAAGAGTGTACTACAGGGATACTGCCACATTGATGTTCATAGCAGCACAATTCACAATAGCTAGACTGTGGAACCAACCCAGATGCCCTTCAATAGATGAATGGATAAAAAATGTGGCATTTATACACCATGGAGTATTACAAAGAACTAAAAAATGACAAAATCATGGAATTTGCAGGGAGATGGATGGCACTAGAGCAGATTATGCTTAGTGAAGCTAGCCAATCCCTAAAAAACAAATACCAAATGTCGTCTTTGATATAATGAGAGCAACTAAGAACAGAGCAGGGAGGAAGAGCAGGAAGAAAAGATTAACATTAAACAGAGACATGAGGTGGGAGGGAAAGGGAGAGAAAAGGGAAACTGCATGGAAATGGAGGGAGACCCCCATTGCTATACAAAATTACATATAAGAGGTTGTGAGGGGAATGGGAAAGTAAACAAGGAGAGAAACAAATTACAGTAGATAGGGTAGAGAGAGAAGATGGGAGGGGAGGGGGGGTAGTAGAGGATAGTAGCAGAATACAACAGTTACTAATATGGCATCATGTAAAAATGTGGATGTGTAACCGATGTGATTCTGCAATCTGTATATGGGGTAAAAATGGGAGTCCATAACCCACTTGAATCTAATGTATAAAATATGATATGTCAAGAGCTTTGTAAGGTTTTGAACAACCAATAAAAAAATAAAAAAAAAAGAAATGAAAGGTAGTTAAAATCTTGGAAATAAAAGGTAGTTTGCTGAGGAATGTGACATATCCTGTCCACTTTGGCCAGATAGTGCTACAGGTAATTGCTTCTTGGAAAAGAAAGTATGTCAAGTTCCCACCATTTTCATCAGTCTGTCCCCTAACAATACCACCAGACAAAGCTCCAAAATTTGGAGCAGAGATAAACTCCAATCACCAGAAATTCCCATTTTAAACTCTATAATCTCCACCCTGGGAATACCACTGACAGTTCTCCCTCCCTCACTGACAGTGCTACTTTAGACTGGTGAGAAGAAAAGCTGAGAGCTATTTCAACCAGTTTTGGTTCCAGGACAATCTAGCTGGAAGCTTGGTGAGCAACACAAAAAAGGAAGTGTTTATCTATTCCTTGCTCTATCTAAGGGGGCGAGAGTCCAGGAATTAATGGAAAGAAGGTCAGTCTGTCATAGGCAGAGAACATCTATCCTTGTCAAATTTGACCCTCTCCACAGAGAATATTCTTTCAAGTTTCATGAAAATGTTTCTCTCTGTGTGTGTGTGCATGTGTGTGTGTGTGTGTGTGTGTGTTTATTTGCTGATAGTTTTATGAATAAACACACACACACATATTTGCTTCTTTTTCCTTTTTCATGTTTATCATTTTAAAAAAATGTACATTTGTTATTTTCCTCTGTTTTATTTTTTGAGGATTAAGGTTTGTGTTTGTTTTGTTCAGTCTTTCTTTTTATGTTTCTGTTGCATTGTTACTCTTTCCTTTTTCTTTATCTAATAGCCAGATGATCTTGCTCTATGTTATTTTTTGTTCTCTTTTCTATGTTTTTCTTTTACACCTACTTTAGCCCTCACATGCTATCTTGTTTCCTTCTCTCTGTTTATGTACTGATTATTCCAAACTTTCTTCTTGTTCCATTTTAATTCCTTTAAATAAAATTTATTCTTATCACCATTTAGAACTATTTAGTTCACAAAAATTTCACCCCTGCTACTCTTACTGTTATGTTTATTAGTAGTATGGATTTCACAGATAACACTTACTCTTTACTTTAATACAAAGAGTAAAGGAGGTGAAATCCTCAATCTGATAATTAGGTCCTAAGTAGGAATGGCTGGAGGTAGGGACTCAGGTGCCACTCCTGAATTACTGCTCCCTAAGCACAAACACAGAAAATAACACAAAGACTGTGGACAAAGCATCTCAATATAATTTTCCTATACCCTTTTAGAATACACAGAGTTGTTAAATCAAGAAAAAAACTCATGGGGATGTAAACCATGAACCCTGCTATATACAACCAATTGCCATCTATAGAAGGATGTCACTCTCGTGAGACCTACAGAAAAGTGTAATTCTGAAGCCACTAATCAATGCACTTGATATAAAGTACACAAATTACACTACTATAGAACTAGTAGGGATACTCTACTGCAAATCTCAACTGGAAGTACATGGAACAGTTCACAACAAATGGATATTACAGAACCCCCTTTCAGGAGAATGCTGTGCCTTAAAAAGGCAAATGCATAGGAGTAGAAGGAAAATCTACTCCAATAGATGAAAAAAATCCAACATAGGAATACAAGAAATACCAAAAAACAGGATAACACGACACCCTTAAAGTTAGTAATTCACCAGCAAGTTATCCCAATGATACTAAAGTGAACAAAATACCATATAAATAATTCAAAAGAATAATTATAAAAATGATCAACAAATTATGCAAGAACACAGAAAAATAACTGAATGAATTGAGGAAGGCATTAAAAGATATGAATGATAAATTTAGCAAAGAGATAGAGATATTTAGAAAGAACCAAACCAAAATCTTGGAAATGAAAGGCACCATAAATCATATAAAACATTCATATGAAAGTCTCCCCAATGGAGTTGATTATGTAGATGACAGAATCTCAGAGTTGGAAGAAAAAATGTCTCGCCTCAAACACTCAGATAGTATTAAAAATAAAATGGAACCATGAACAGAATGTACAAGAATTCTGAGATGTTACCAGAGCAAATTTAAGACTTCTTTGAATTGGGGAGTGTTTTGAGATGCACGCTAATGACATGGAGAAACCCTTAAAGGAAACATTAATAGAAGAATTTCCAAATCTTGGAAATGAGTTGGACATTCAGATACAGAATGCATTCAGAATCCCAAATAGACAGGATCAAAATAGAATCTCTCCACAACATGTTATAATTAAAAGGCCTAAAATATAAAGAAAGAATAAAATTTTCAAATCCTCAAGAAAAAATCATCAGGTCACTTTCAATTTCTTAGCATAAAAGCTAATATCCAGAATGACTTTGAACAATGTTAAATAAAATACCTGTTCACCAAGATTGTGATATCTTAAGAAAGCTATTATTCAGAATTTAAAAAAATTAAAATCTTTCAAGATAAGCAAAAAATAATCCATAATTTCCAAGAGAGAACTACAAAAATACTTAAATGGTACACAAACAGAAGTCAGACACAAACTTAGGAGCTCAAAATGGACAAATCTCATTTAAAGAACAACAAAGAAAATGAGAAATAATATCAAATTACATATAGAAAAAATGGCAAAAGTTAATAAACACCTCTGTACAATACCATTGAATGTAAGAGGTCTCAACTTTCTAAGTAAAAGATAAATATTGTCAGGATGATTTACAAGACCCATCTATATGTTGTTGTCAAGAGACTCATTTTATAGGAAAAGATAGCAGTATGCTTAAAGAGAAAGCATGAAAAAGTATATTTTATTCAAATTGAGTCCCTAAACAAGTCAAAGTAGCAATGCTCATATCCAGCAAATCAGACTTCAAACAAAAATTATCAGAAGAGAAAGCAGGTAACTTCAAACAGGTCAAATTAATCCAATAAAAAAGATATAATTATAATAAATATTTATGCCCCAAATTCCAGTGTGCCTCACTATAAAAAAACAGACACTACTAGACTTTAAGAATCAGATAGACCCTAATATTAAAAAAAAATAATGGGCGATTTCAACACACTTCTCTCTCCAATAGATAGATCATCTGGACATCAACTCAGGAAAGCCTCTTTAGACCTAAAAAATAATGATATATTTTAGGTCTAAAGTAGAGTGGACTTACCAGACATCAATAGAATATTTCATACAACAACACACAAATTAATTTTTCCTCAAGTGCTCAATGTACTTTCTATAAAATATTTCATGTTTTAGGCCACAGAGTCACTCTTAAAAATACAAAAATATCAATTATAATTACTTCATCTTATTACATTATAGTGGAATAAAATTATAAATAAATACCAAGAAAAACTACAGAAACTATGGAAACACACAGATAGTAAATACTACACTGTCAAATGATAAATGGATCATAGAAGAAAACAAGGGGAAATTTAAAGATTCCTAGAATGAAATGAGAATAGATATAAAGAATATCAGATCATCTGGGACAATATGAAGGGAATTATAAGACAAAGTTTATAACTCTAAGTGCCTAAAAAAGAACATCTGAAAGATCCCAAACAATCCAATGATGCATCACATAGTACTGGAAAAACAAGAACAAACCCATTGCTAAACCCATAGAAGAAAGAAAATACTATTAGAGCCAATCCAATAAAAAAGAAAATAAAAAGTATTGATGAGATTAATCCTTGATTCTTTGAAAAGATAAACAAAATGATAAACCCTTAGCCAAGCTAGACAAAATAAAGAAAATAGACACCAATTAATAAAATCATACAGAAAAAGAAGATATAACCAAAGACATCACATAAATACAGAGGATCATTAGGTACAATTCTGAAAATTTATACTCCAAGTAATTGAAAAATCTAGAAAAAATGGATGCATTTTTAGACACATATAACCTGCCACAATTGAATCAAGAGCATACATAAAACCCAAACAGATCAATAACAACTAAAATACGAGGCAGTAGGAAAAATATTGCCAACAAAGAAAAGTTTAGGACCACATGGGAATTCATATGAAATCTACTAGACTTTTTTTTTTAAAAAGAATGCCATGCACCTCAAATTATTTCATAAAGTAGATACAGGTGAAACACTACCAAGTTTATTCTATGAAGTCAATGTCACCCTGAAAACAAAACCAAAGAACAACACACAAATGAATGAAAATTACAGACCAATATTCCAGATAAACATAGAAACAATAATCTTCAAAACGTATTAGCAAAGTGAATTCAAGAACACATTCAGAAGGTTGTACTCATGAACAAGTTGACTTCATTTCAGGAATTAAATGATGGTTCATATAGGCAAATCAATAAGTTTAATCTACCACAGAGAATCAAGGACAGTCATCTCAATAGATGAAGATCAATATTTGACAAAATTCAGCATCCATTCATGATAAAACACTGACTAAAGTATTGATAGAAGAAATTTACCTCAACACCACAAAGCCTACATATAAATAATCCAAATGCAAAATTATACTGAGTGGAGAAAAATAGAAAGCATTTTCTCTAAAATAAAGAAGAAGGCAAGGGTGGCCACTCTCATAACTCTTATTTGATATAGCTCTTGAAACTATTCAGGTCAGTTAAGAAAAAGAAGGAAATAATAGAAATGCAAACAGGAAAAGAAGTGGTCGAATTTTCATTTTCTGAAGATTAACACAATGCTGTATTTTGAAGATTCAAAAACTTCACTTGAAAACATCTAGATCTAATAAAAGAATTCAGTGAAGCTGCTGGAAAATAAATCAGTATTTAGAAAATCAATAACTTTCCTAAACACTAATAGTGACGTTGTTAAAAGAGATCAGGAAAACAAATCCATTTGCTATAGGCTCAAAAACAAAGCAAAATGAATAAACAATTCTTAGAATTAGGCTGAGTGTAGTAGTGCATATTTATAATCTCAGTTGATTTGGGAGTCTGAAATAGAATAGTTAAAGGTTATAGGTCAGCCTGGGCAACTTAGTGAGACCCTGTCTCAAAAGAAAATAAAAAATGATAGGGATGATGTTCAGTGGTAGTAAAATCTCTATTATTCCCCCCACCAAAACAAACAACTAAACAACAACAATAAAACCCAATATCTGAAGAATTAATAGAATTAGATTTCTATTCTTCATCCTGCACAAAATTCAACTCAAAATGGATCAAAGACCCTACAATTAGAACAAAAATTGGCAGATGATAGATGAAAACCTATGGTTAACCCTCAATCTATTGATATAGGCATAGATTTTCTTAATAAGATTCATGAAGCTCATCAAATGAAACCAAAAAACAATAAGTGGGATGGCATCCAATTAAAAAGCACCTGAACAGCAAAATAAACAATTTAACATGAATAAAGAGTCCACAGAATGGGAGAAAATCTTTGCTGTATCTTCTAATAGGGGACAAATATCCAGAATGTATAAAAAGCCTAGAAAACAATAAAACAAAACAAACAAACAAACCAAAAATAGTGACTAAATGGGCCAGTGATATAAAAAAATATTTCTCAAAGTATAAATACAAATGGCCAACATATATATTTAAATTTTTTGTACACCTTTAGACATCAGGGAAATGAACATCAAAAATACATAGGGATTTCATCTTAGTTCAATTCAAAATGCAAACATCAAGAATGAAAATAATGATAAGCACTGGAAATTATTTCTGTCAATGGGTGCATTTATATATTGTTGTTGGGTCTACAATGACTATGGTCATACAATGACTATGGAAATTAGTATTGAGATTCTTCAAAAACTAGAAATTAAACCACAATATGATTCAGCTCTCACAAGTCATTGGATTTACCCAAAATTACTAAAATCAGCATTCTACATGATACATGCCTATCAGTATTCATTGCCATGAAATTCACAATAGCCAAGTTATTAAACCAGTCAACTGATGAGTGTATAAAGAAAATGTGGTTTATATACACAATGAAGCTTCACTCAACTCATAAAGAGTAAAATTATGTCATTTTTTGGTAAGTGGATGAAACTGGGAAACATCATGCTATGTTAAATATGCCAACCTCAGAAAGTCAAGTGTCATGATTTCTCTTAGATGTGGAAGATAAAGACCATAAAAAGGAAAAATGCTGGGGAAATATGAAAATAGAAGACAGACCAGTACATTAAAGAAAAGGGACCTATGGCTTAGAGGAAGGAAGGTATTAGCCTGTAAAATTGAACGAGAGTCATCTCAATTATACTGTTATGTTTTATGGATGTATGAGCATGTTTTTATTCTTTTTAGTTATATGTGACAGTAGAATGTATTTTGACATATCATTCATATATGTAGTACAAATATAATTTTTGTGGTTGTACATGATGTGGAGTTACACATGTAGTGAATTCATATATGCACATAGAAAAAGTATGTCTGATTCATTCTACTGTTTTTCCCATTCCCATCTATCCCCATTCCTCCCTCCCCACCACCAATTATGTGTCACTATTCACATACCAGACAGAACATTTGGACTTTGGTTCCTTCAGAACTGGCATATTTCATTAGCATCATGGTCCCCAGTTCCATCCATTTACCAGAAACTGCCATAATTTTATTCTTCTTTATGTGTAATATTCCATTTTGTGTATTTACCACATTTTCTTTATGCATTCATCTATTAAAGGGTACCCAAGGTGGTTCCATAGCTGAGCTACTGTGAATTGAGGTGCTTTGAAAATTGATGTGGCCATGTCTCTATAGCATGCTTATTTTTCCTCTGAGTATATTCCAAGGAGTGGGATAACTGGGTCAAATGGTGGCTCCATTCCAAGATTTTGGAGAAATTTTCTATACTGCTGTTCAGAGTGGTGGCAACAATTTTCAGCCCTACCAGCTATGTAGGAGTGTACCTTTATTCTCACATTCTTGCCAATATTTATTGTTATTTGTATAAATGATAATTGTCATTCTGACTAGAGTAAGATAAAATCTCAATGAAGTTTTGTTTTGTATCTTTTTAATTGCTAGAGATGTTGTGCACTTTTTAATATATTTTTTGAGCATTCATGTTTTTTCTTCTGTCAAGCATCTATTCACTTCTGTAACACATTTATTGATTGGGTTGTAACTTTATTTTTTCTCTGGTGTTAAGTTTTTTGAGTTCTTTATATATCCTGGAGATTAATGCAATATCTGAGGTGCAGATATTCAAAGATTTTTCTCCAACTCTGTAGTGTCTCCCTTCATGTTATTGATTGTTTCCTTTTCTGTGAAGAATTGTTTAGTTTGACAGAGAAAAATTGAAGGCATTCTCTCTAAAATCTGGAACAAGACAGGGATGCCCTCTCTCACCATTTCTATTCAACATAGTTCTTGAAACACTGGTCAGAGCAATTAGACAGATGAAAGAAATTAAAGGAATAAGTGTATGAAAAGAAGAACTTAAACTAGCACTATTTGCTGATGATATGATTCTATACCTAGAAGACCCAAAACACTTCACCAGAAAATTTCTAGAACTAGTAAATGAATTCAGCAAAGTAGCAGAATATAAAATCAACACTCATAAATAAAAGGTATTTCTGTATATCAGTGACAAATCCTCTGAGAAGAAAATAAGGAAAACTACCCCATTCACAATATCCTCAAAAAAAAAAAGATACTTGGGAATCAACTTAACAAAAGAGGTGAAGAATCTATACAATGAAAACTACAGAACCCTAAAGAGAGAAATCAAAGAAGACCGTAGAAGATGGAAAGATCTACTTTGATCATGGATAGGCAGAATTAATATTATCAAATGACCATACTACCAAAAGCACTATACAGGTTTAATGCAATTCTGATCAAAATCCCAATGACATTCCTCATAGAAATATAAAAGGCAATCAGGAAATTCATCTGGAAAAATAAGAGACTCAGAATGGCTAAAGCAATTCTAAGCAGGAAGAGTGAAGCAGGTGGTATCGCTATACCAGACCTTAAACTGTACTATAGAGCAATAGTAACAAAAACAGCATGGTATTGGCACCAAAACAGGCTGGTAGACAAATGGTATAGAATAGAGGGCACAGAGAATAACACACAAAATCACAATTATCTTATATTAGACAAAGGTGCCAAAAACATGCACTGGAGAAAATATAGCCTCTTCAACAAATGGTGCTGGGAAAACTGGAAATCCATATGCAACAAAATGAAATCAAACCCCTATCTCTCACTATGAACAAAACTTAACTCAAAATGGATCAAGGACCTAGGAATTAAACAAGAGACTCTGCATCTAATAGAAGAAAAAATAGGCCCTAATCTTTATTATGTGGGATTAGGCCCCACTTCCTTAATAAGACTCCTATAGCACAAGAATTAAAACCAAGAATCAACAAATAGGTTGTGTTCAAACTAAAAAGTTTTTTTCTCAGCAAAAGAAATAATCTGTGAGGTGAACAGATTATTATTATTATTAGCCTACATGCTGGGAGCAAATTTTTATTCCTCACACATCAGATAGAGCACTAATCTCTAGGGTATATAAAGAACTCAAGAAGCCAAGCACCAAAAAAAAAAACAACAACAAATAACCCAATCAATAAATGGGCCAAGGACCTGAACAGACATTTCTCAGAAGAGGATATAAATTCAATCAACAAATATATGAAAAAATGCTCATAATCTCTAGCAATCAGGGAAATGCAAATCAAAACTCCTCTAAGATATTATCTCACTTCATGCAGAATGGCAGCTATTATGAAGACAAACAATAATAAGTGTTAGCAAGGATGTGGGGAAAAATGTACACTCATACATTGCTGGTGGGACTGCAAATTGGTGCAGCCAATATGGAAAGCAGTATAGAAATTCCTTGGAAATCTGGGAATGGAACCACCATTTGACCCAGCTATTCCTCTTCTCGGACTATACCCAAAGGACTTAAAAACAGCATACTACAGGGACACAGCTACATCAATGTTTATAGAAGCACAATTCAAAAGAGCTAAACTATTGATCCAATTTAGATGTCCTTCAGTGGATGAATGGATAAAAATTGGCATTTATACACAATGGAATATTAATCAGCATTAAAAAATAACAAAATCATGGCATTTGCAGATAAATGGATGGCGTTGGAGAAAAAAATGCTAAGTGAAGTCAGTCCCCCCCCCCAATGCCAAATGTTTCTCTGATATAAGGGGGGGGAAGGGTGAATCATAGTGGGGTAGGGAGGGAGAGCATGGGAGGATTAGATTAATTCGAGATAGGGAAGAGAGGTGGGAGGGAAAGGGAGGGTGAAGGGGATTAGCAAAGATGGTGGAAGGTGATGGTCATCATTATACAAAGTACATGTATGTAGACTTGAATTGGGTGTCAACATACCTTATATACAATCAGAGATATGAAAAATTGTTATATATGTGTATTAAGAATTGTAATGCAAAAAAGTGCATGTAATGGCATAAATTGATGTGAACATACTTTATATACAGAGATATGTAAAATTGTGCTCTACATGTGTAATAAGAATTGTAATGCATTCCACTGTTGTTGTGTATTTAAAAAAATAATAAAATCAATAAAAATTGTTTAGTTTGATACAGTCCCATTTGTTGATTCTTGATTTTACTTCTTGTGCTTTAGTAGTCTAGTTGAGGGAATTGGTTTCTAAGCTGACATGATAAATACTGGGACCCACATTTTTCTTCTAGAAAATGCAGGGGTATAATTTCATTTTATTACATATGGATATTCAGTTTTCCCAGCACCATTTATTGAAGAGGCAATCTTTTTTTCCAATGATGGTGCCTTTGTATAGTATGAGATAACTGTTTTTATGTGTGCTTATTTCTGTATCTTCTATTTTGTACCACCGGTCTTCATGACTGTTTTGGTGTCAATACTATGCTATAGCTCTATAGTATAATGTAATGTCTGATATCATGATGCTTCTTGCTTCATTTATCTTGCTGAGAATGACTTTGGTATTCTAGGGCTCTAATTTTTTCAAATTAATTTCATTACTGTTGTCTCTATTGCATAAAGAATGTCATTGGACCCTAATATAAATGGGATTAAATTTGTATAGAACTTTTGTTAGTGTGACCATTTTGACAGCATAAATCTGAGTCAAGAATATGAAAGAGTTCTTTATCTTCTATGCCTTCTTCAATTTCTTTCTTTATTGTCCTATAGTTTTAATTTAAGAGGTCTTTTGGCTCTTTGTTCAATTGATTCCTAAATATTTTTTTGAGGTTAATATGAATTGGATAGTTTTCTTTTTTCAGTTGATTCATCATTGATGTATAGGAACACAACTGACTTATGGGTGTTAATTTTATATCTTGGTACATTGCTGAATTCATTTGCTAGTTCTAGAAGTTTTCTGGTGGAGTGCTTTGGGTCTCCTAAATATAGAATAATGTCATCTCTACACAGTCATAATTTGGTTCTTCTTTTCCTATTTGTACCCATTTAATGTGTTTCTTCTGTTTTATTGATCTGGCTAGAGCTTCCAGGATGATGTTGAATAATAGTGGTGAAGGAGGGCATCCCTGTCTTGTCCCAGTTTTTAGAGGGAATGCTTTCAATTTCTCTCCGTTTAGAATGATGTTGGCCTTGGGTTTAACATAGGTAAGTTTTACAATGTCATCGTAAAACTATCCCTAGTTTTTTTAGTGTTTTGAAAATGAATGGATGTGGCATTTTGTCAAATAATTTTTCTGTATCCATTGAGATAATCATGTAATTATTGTCTTTAATTTATTGATGTGATGAATTATGTTTATTGATTACCATGTATTGAACCAAATTTGCATCCCTGGGATAAACCCCACTTTATCATGTTACACTATCTTTTTCAATTTTTTTATTTGTTTTAATTAGATATGCACAAGAGAGAATGCACTTTGATACATCATACATAATGGAGTATAATTTCTTATTCTTCTTCTTGTACATAATGGGAAATCACACCAGTTGTATAGTTAGATATGTACATAGGGTAATAATATTTGATTCATTCTACTAATCTTTCTACCCCCATACCCCCTCCCCTCCTTTAAATCCCCTCTATCTAAAATAACTTTATACTTCTCTAGTCCCCACCCCCATGGTGAATTTTAATTCACATATCCAAGAAAACCTTTAGTTTTTTTTGGGGGGGTGGGGTGGGGGAAGATTGGCTTATTTCACTTAGCATGATATTCTGCAGCTCTATCCATTCAATGGCAAATGACATAATTTCATTTTTCTTTAAGGCTGATTAATATTCCATTATATATATATATATATATATATATATATATATATATATATACTGATTGTTTCTATGTTGAGCTTGTGAATGGAGCTGCTGTAAACATTGATGAAGCTGCGTCATTCTAATATGATGATTTAGTATTATGCAGCACTAAAAAATGACAAAATCATGAAATTTGCAGGAAAATGGATGGCATTAGAGCAGATTATGCTAACTGAATCTAGCCAATCCCTAAAAAACAAATGCCAAATGCCTTCTTTGATATAATGAGAACAACTAAGAACAGAGCAGGGAGGAAGAGCAGGAGGAAAAGATCAACTTTAAACAGAGACATGAGGTGGGAGGGAAAGGGAGAGAAAAGGGAAATTGCATGGAAATGGAAGGAGACCCTCATTGTTATACAAAATCACATATAAGATGTTGTGAGGGGGAAGGGAAGTAAGAAAAAACAAGAGAAAGAATTAAATTACAATAGATGGGGTAGAGAGAGAAGATGGGAGGGGAGGGGAGGGGGGATTGTAGAGGATAGGAAAGGTAGCAGAATACAACAGTTACTAATATGACATCATTTGAAAATGTGGATGTGTAACCGATGTGATTCTGCAATCTGTATTTGGGGTAAAAATGGGAGTTCATAACCCATTTGAATGGAATGTATGACATATGATATGACAAGAGTTTTGTAATGTTTTGAATAACCAATATAAATAAATAAATAAATGAATAAATAAATGAATGAATAAATAAATAAAAGAATAAAAGGAAAAAATGCTAGGAATAAGGAGGAAAATCAAATATGTATATATGTTCATGAACCATTAAAGTCACAATTAAACAGAGGAAAAAAATGAAAGTAAGAAACAAACAAACAAACACATAAATAAAGAAAGAAAAAAGAAAGAAAAGAATAATGAAAGGTTTTAAAAAGTTAAAGAATTGAACTTCAAAATATTCTCAGGTTTTGTTCTCAGCAATTTTAGGTGGTCATCTGGAGTGTTATATTCCACCCTCCAAATTGCTGGAGTGAGAGAGGTAATCCCATAGGTGGAATGCCTGGAGAGAGGGTTTAAGCTTAGGTAGGTTTCGGGCTCTTCACTGAATGCCAATTGGTCCAGAGATTTAAACAGTACACCTCCAGTGTCCAGCAATGGCTGCTCTATCTGGGAGACTGTAACCCAGGGAACTCCCTTGGGTTCCACTTGTGTGTTGCAGGGAGGAAATTCTTAGTACAGTATGTCACCTTCAGACAATGCATTTTCTTGTCTTGGTCTCAGTTTCCAAATTCAATCACTCTTGCCCCTGCCCTTCTAAGTTCCTAGACAGATAGGTCTCTCCCAGCCCTGCAAGCAGCCAGTTCTGCAAGCAGCCAGTCCTGCAAGCAGCCAGATCAGAAGGTGAGGGGTAGAGCCAGGTGGGTTTCCCCAACCAGTTGTCCTCTGTGTAAACCTCTCTCCATGTGTGATTTTTCTCATGGACACTTAAGCACACACTGTGTTGTGTAGTATGTGTTTACTGGGCCAAACTCATGTTAGCCAAGAACTGAAACCTACAGCTTTATTAAAGAAGTCACTGCCTGCTCTTGAATGTTGCAATGTGAACCCTAATTTATTCTCTCAGTTGCAACATTGCTGGTCTTATTCCTAGGTCTTTGATCCGTTTTGAGTTGCATTTGTTCAGGGTGAGAGATAGAAATCTAATTTTATTCTTCTACATAAGGATATCCGATTTTCCCAGAAAAATGTGTTTAAAGTGTTGTCTTTTCTCCAGTGTATGTTTTTGACAACTTTGGCAATAATCAGATGTGTCTGCATGGGTTTATCTCTGTGTCTTCTATTTTTTTTTCCATTGGCCTTTATGATTGATTTAACAAGTTTGGTTGGCTTGAGTTAGAGTCAAAATCAGTATAAAGCCTTAGATTTGCGTTTGCATAATATTCTCACAGTTTGTTGGTTCTAACATTTGAAACAGATACAAAAGTATGTTTCAATAATTTCTAATTGGTTATAACTTTTCTGTGTTCATATATGTATATACCACCAGTGAAACTCCCCATCATGTACAACTAGAAGAAATGGATCCAAAGTAGTATAAGTTACACTCTATGTATTTATAATGTCAAAATACACTCTTCTTTTATGTATATGTCAAAAGAACTAAGTTTTTAAAACTTCATCAACAAATAATCTTAACTTCTCTATGATAATTTATGTAATAGCTGACTGATAATAATGAATACCTAATATCTCCACCATATAACTATTCCACTGCAGTTTTCTTTTGTGCTCTAACTTTACTGTAACCATTTGAACCTCTGTATTTTCTCCCTTACCCACCATCTTCCTTTCTTCCTTCATTGACTTCTCATTTTTTTCTATTTTCTTTTTTTGTATCATATTTTAGATTCTAATGGAATATACAATTATGAATGTGTAGCCCTCTCATGCTCTTCTCTTTTGCCATTCATAGACATTCTTCAGGAAGGAGCAGAGTCATAGAGATCATTAGAAATTACATTTTTAGTAGATGTGGACATATGGCTTACTTTAAATCTATCACTCTTATTTTCTGCTTTCAAAGTTGCTTTACAAGTTAAAATTAACAATGGAATTTTTCTGAGCTTATATGCTAAAGCTAAGATATATCTGCAGGTTAAGAGTTATTACAAAAAGATAACTACTTACCAAAATATCCTCCATATCAAAGAGGAAGAGGAGTTTATCTCAACAGATGCACAAGTCTAGGACTTCTGAACATGCGAGGAATAATGCCATCAAGTCTCCATCCAAATTTGCATTTCCCAAATTAAAAAAAAACCCACACATATTTAAAAGGATGAAATTCCAGAAGGAGATAATAAAATGATTATTAAAATGATTAATGAGTTAAACGAAGATCTAAGGAACAGAGTGAGAGAAAATTCAGGAGGTGAAAAACCATTTCAGTGGGAGATTGACTAAGAAAAACCACCCAACCAGAACTCCTGGAAATTAAAAACACAATAAATAGAATAAAAATTAATTTGGAAGAATCAACAACAGATTAGATTTTGTATAAACAGAGTTTCAGGCCTTGAAGAGAGTTTATATGAACTTGAATACTTATAGGCACTAAAATAAAAATAAAATCACTATCAGAATATACAAGAACTATGGGAAAGCATTACGAGACCAAACTGACTTTGTAAATTTGACGATAAATAGATGGATCTGAGATTATCATGCTAAGTTAAATAAGCCAATCCCCCAAACTGCAAAGTCAAATGTCTCTTTGATGTGCGGATGGAAACATGCAACAAGGAAAGAAGAATAAAAGTTCAGTTAGACAAAGGGGAATAAAGGAAAGGGAGAGGAGATAGGAATCTGAAAGACAGTAGAATGAATTGGACATAATTTTCCCATGTTCATATATGAATACATGACCAGTGAAACTCCACATCATGTACAACAAAAAGGATGAGTTCTTGATTAGAATAATTATATTATATGTATATATAATATGTCAAAATATATTCTAATGTCATGTATACTTTAAAAGAACAAAGGAAAAGAACATCTCTGGAATTGAAAAGGGAATGGTGATACAAGCTAATGGTACTAAGAACTTTTCAGTTGAATAATAGAATAAAATTTTTAAAACTTTAAGTATTTGGTGAACATGTAGGAGTCATATAGAACTAAACATATACAATAGCAAAAAAATCTCTCTGACACATCATAATCAAAATGCCTAATATAGTGAATAAGAATAGAATTTTAAAACTGCAAGGAAAAATGTCAGAGCCAGGCACAGTGGTACACCTCTAATCCCAGTGGCTCAAGAGGCCGATACTTCAATTCTAGCTTTAGCAACTTATCAAGGCACTAAGCAACTCAGTGAGACCCTGCCTCTAAAAAATTACAAATAATGGCTGAGAATGTGGCTCAGTGGTTAAGTGCCTCTGAGTTCAATCCCCAGTAGAGAGAGAGAGAGAGAGAGAGAGAGAGAGAGAGAGAGAGAGAGAGAGAGAGAACATGTTGGCACACATTAGAGGTAAACCAGTGCAGACAACTCCTCAGTTCTTCACACCATTTTAAATCCAGGAAGGCATAGAATGAGGTAATCTAATCTCTGAAAGAAAATTTCCAACCAAGATCACTATATGCAGCAAAACCATCCTTTAGAATCAAATAAAAAATAAAAACTTCCAAAAATGAGAATATACTAAAAGAATTCATGAGTACAAGGTAGCACTACATAAAATACTTAAAAAATACTACCCATAGAAGAATTTAAAAATAATCTCAACTTGCTTCTAATGTGGGCTGCCATTTTTCTCTTTCAGCTTTTAAAATTCTATCTTTGTTCTGTATATTAGATGGTTAATTATGATGTGTCTTGGGAAGGATTTTTTTCATCTTATTTGGGGTTGTAAATTCCTCTTGTATTTGGATTTCCACCTCATTCCTACAGTTTGGAAAACTTTTTGATATAGTTTCACTGAAAATTTTATACATTTCTTTAGTTTATGTCTTGGTGCCTTGTACACAAAGGAAAACTTAGATTTGAGTTCTTAATGCTATCTCTGATTTCTTGTATATTCTGGTCATGATTTGTTACCTTTTATTTATTGTTGACTTTGCTTTTAAAATTGTATACTTCATCTTTGATATTAGAAAATTTGCCTTGTGTGTGGTCTAATATATTGGTGATGTTTTCAGCTGAATTTTTATTTGATTTATTATTTCTGTTCCAGAATTTGTTCTTTTCAAAAATTTCTGTTTATTTCAATATTATATCATTTCTGGTATATTATCTCTTAGTTCATTTCATAGTTATGCCTTTAGTACACTGAAAAATTTAATTAGCAGCTGTTTTAATCAGCTTATTTTGTTACTGTGAACTCAAGACCCATCAAGAAAAATATTAGAGGAGGAAAACTTGATTTGGGGGCCAACGGTTTCAGAGGTCTTAATCAATAGACAGCAGGCTCCCATCCTCAGTGCTCAAGGTGAGACTACTCATCATTGCAAAGGTAAGCAGTTCACATGATGAACAAAAGGCAGAGAGAGTGGTCTCCACTTGCCAGATACAAATATATACCCCCAAACCATGTCCTCAATTCCCACCTCAGCCAGCTACAACCCACCACTGCAGTTACCACTCAGTCAATACCTATCAAGGGATTGATTCATTGGTTCGTTAAGACTCTCACAACCCTATCATTTCTCCTCAGAACCTTCTTTCATTTTCTCATACATAAGATTTTGGGGAACACCTCACATCCAAATAATACATAAACTTTCTAAATTCTTTTTCTGGCATTTCCTCCATTATGATATCAGCGGGATTAGTTGTATTGTGAGGTATTTGGAATGACTTGATTCATTGCTTTCCATATTGTTAGTATTCCTTAAGGGATATTTATCTCTTTTACTTTTATATAAAGGACATTTTCTTGTTATGCTGTGGGTTGGGTGAATGCCTTGAGTTCCACATTTTCACTCAATTTAAATTTCCTACTATGTCTAATCTCTAAGAGGACACTGAGAGGAGAGAGATTAATTTCAAGTAGTTACAACCACTTCAGAACAATTTCATACTAATAAATCTTTTAAAAACTACTTATAAATGTTCTCCAGAAATCCACTAGTCTGAGTGGTAAATGGGGGTGATTTTACTTAATTGGTTGATAAATTAGTTAATAAGAAAATAAAAATGTTTTGAAACTGTATTTGGCTTCGAACCTTTGTGGGGGGTCTTATCCTGCACGCTAAATTCTCATGCCCCTAGGATTGAGTAGATGAAGTTCTTGGGTAGGCATGGGGATTTCCAACATCACTGAAGAGTTCTACCCATAGGTCATGGTAGCAGACCACTATGGGTAGATGGTGAATGGAAAGATTTCTGTAGCCCCCCTCCACTGATCACCAAATATGAACTTTAAATTCTCCATCCCTAAGTGTATCCTGCCCACCTGTTTAATTTTCCTGTCCTTTTCAACTGATCATTCACACCACAGGGCCCAAAGGGAGAATAGGTTGTACTCTCCTCTGTTTCTGTCCTGAATTCCCTGGTTCTGCTATTCACTATGATCATGTTGGGATCATGATTTTGCAGGCGAACTTGAGATAACACAGTAAGCACTGGCTGAGACAAAAGTGGACGTTTTTGTAAAGAACTCTCAAGTTCCTACAGGAACAAGATTCAGCCTAAACTCCTACAGTTAGATCTCCATTTCTGTTCTTCATTTACATATTGAGAAACATGGAGCACATTTAAACACCAGTTCACTCAGGGGTGTTTGTGTCTGCCAAGTCTAGACTGCCTTTTAAAGGTGTTTATGTGTCCAATTTGTTCACTGTGTTTCTCTTTCCCTTTGTGTGGTCCCTCCCTTTGTGGTGGTGCAGGCTCTGGTATGTTTCCTTATATCCTTCGTTCACAACACCAGAATTTCTGGGCTTCTCTGAATCTCTGACAGACAAATACTGATTTTTAATGATTTCCTTCATACACCCACCTTGTAATTAAGAAGTACCACTGTTTCCTCAATTCCAAACATCAGAGCAAGTGGGAAGTGCCTCCTTCCTCTTCCCACCATTTGGGAGCCTCTGAACAACACACTGTTGGACAAGGACTGGATATGAGAAAAAATCAAGAGAAATATTAAAAATTCTTAGAAACAAACAAGAATAATGATACAACATACCAGATCTAAGAAAAAATATTATGTAGTAAGTGCCTACATTTAAGGTAGAAATATCCTAAATAAAAAATCTGATATTAGATCTCAAGGCCAAAGGCAATGAGGATCAAACTACTTCTATGTTCATTAGGTGATAGTAAATAATCAAAATACAAACCAATGAAATAAAAAAATGAACCCCTCCCCCAAACTCACAGAATTAATATAACAAAGAGTTAATTCTTGGAAAAAATAAATAAGACTGTTAAACTCTTAGCCAAACTAATTATAAGAAAAAAAGAAGGAACCATCTAAAGAAAATTAGTGCTACATGGACAATATAACCACAGACATTTCTGAAATACAAAGGACCATTAAGGAAAATTAAAAACTTATTTTCTTATAAATTGGAGAATCCAGATGGTATTTAAATATTTGTAAAAACATGTGACTTACACAAATGATAGCCAAAGGGTATAGAAAAGCTAAGTGGATAAAAAAAGCAGTAATATTGAATTAACAATAAAAACCTTTGTGACAAAGAAAATTCTGGTACTAGTTGGATATTTGGCTGCATTCTATAAGACCTTTAAAGAAGAAAACTTCTCAAGACTCTCTAACTTGTTTCATGAGATAAAAAGGGGATAATATTTACAACTTTATTCTATGAAAGCAGAAACATTCTGATACCAAAACCAGATAATGAAAAATAAAGGAACAAAAACTGCAGGCCAACATCCTTGCAGTGTCTCATGGCAGATAAAAAGGTCTGAAAGGCAAAATTAATCAGAAGAGACAAAGAAGACTAGTTCATACTGCTTAAGGAATCTACAGATTCAGTGCTATCCCCATCAAAATGCCAATGAAATTCTTCACAGAACTGGGAAAACAGTCCTAAAATTCATTTGGAAGAATAAAAGATGTAGAATAGCCAAAACTTTTGAGCAATAAGCACAATGCTAGAGGCATCAAAATGTCCTTCAAATTATATTACAGAGCTATAGTAACAAGACCAGTATGGAACTGGCATACAAGTAGACATGAGGACCAATTAAGCAGAATAGAAGACACAGAGAAAAATCTGCAAAGATACACTCATGATCCTTGTCAATGGTGCTGAAAACATATAGTGGAGAAGATATTCTTTTGAAGAAATGGTGCTGGGAAAGCTGAATATTCATATGTAGAAGAATGAAATTATATCCTTACCTCTCATCTGACATAGTCAAGTGGCTCAAGGACATAGAATTTAGAACCGAAACTCAGAAACTGCTAGAAGAAAACATTAGTTCAACATTCCAATATATTAGTGCAGGTATTGATCATACAGCATAAAAAATAAAACAAAGAATAAGTTGGATGGTATGAAATTTTAAAAACAAATTGCAGAGCACAGGAAACAAGAACATGAAGAGAGATTCTGCTGAATAAGAGAAAATATTTGCCAACTGCTCTTCCTACAGGGAATTAATATTCATAATACATAAAGAACCCACAAAAACCTTAAAATCAGAAAAACACATGATAAATAAATGAGCAAAACAAATAAGACCTATTTCTCAAAAGAAGAAATACAAGTACATAAAAAGTTCAATATTCTTAGCAATCATGGAAATGCAAATCAATGCTACACTGGGATTTCATCTCACCCCAGTTAGAATGGCATTCATCAGTATACAAATAACAATAAATGATGATGAGAATGAGGGGGAGAGGTATACTTGTACAATGTTGGTGTAACTGTAAATTCCTACCACCACTGTGGACACCAGTATGAAGATCACTCAGAAGACTAGAAAAAGAATCACCATGTGACTCAGATATTCCACTCCTCTCTATCTATCCACAAAAACTAAAATCAGCATTCTATAGTGATACATACCCATCTTTATGGCAACACAATTCACAATACCCAAGTTATGGAACCATCCTTGATGTCCATCAACAGATAAGAGGATAAAGAAATGTGATACATATACAAAGTGGAGTTTTACTTGAACAACAACAACAAAAAAAAATGAAATTAAGTCATTTTCTGGGAAATGGATGGATCTGGAGCACATCAAGCTAAGTGAAATAAACCATCCTTAGATCAATGGTCAAATGTTCTTTCTCATATGCAGAAATGGGAGAGGAAAAAAGAAATAAAAAAGGGATCCACAAAAATTTAAAAGAGACCAATAGAGTAGTGAAAGGAAATGTAAAAGTAAACAAGGAGATGTATGTAGTTGGAAATAAAATCAACCAAATTATGATATTGCCATGATAAAAGGTACCACAGTGATTCCATTTTATATATATATAATTTAAATCACTAATTAAAATATAATAGAAGAGGGACCAGTGGAGGAGAGGAAGGGGATCATGGTGAGGGAGTAGGGAATAGAGAAGGGGAGATACTGGGGAATAAGGTAGATCAAATTATGCTGTGTGCATCTATGAATGCCAGTATCATATATAGTTGTAATAGATTAATAAAAATTTTTAAAACTAAGTTTTAATTTGATTCTGTTATTTCTTATTTTAGGGACCTGATAAAATTAGTATGATTTTTAGTACAATTTGTGGTAACAACCACTGTTATGCTCTCTCTATGTACTTTTTTAAAAATTAAAATACTTAGGGACTATGAAGATGCTTGATGAAAACTAAATGTATTTAATAAACATGAAATGACAAAACAATAAAACATTTTCCATCACATCAAGAAGCACTTGAAGATTAGATAGCCACAACTATGTCATGTAGCTTTGTGTATAGCTTTCAAAGAAAAATGCCCAACAGAGAATATTTGGGGGATTTGCAACTTTGGAGGTGATAAAGGATGAGAGAAAGAACTATTTATTTTTAGTTTTTGGCAGATACAAAATCCTTGATTGTATGTGGTGCTGAGGATCGAACCTGGGCCGCATGCATGCCAGGCGAGCCCGCCATTGCTTGAGCCATATCCCCAGCCCCTTAAGATAGGCTTTGATGTTCCTCCTCCCAAAAAGCTGGCTCAGTGGAGGAGGCCCATTTGGTGAGGAATGACTCTCAGACAGATGATTACAGATTGAGAGGGTGAGATGATTTCTGGCAGACAAGAGGGTGTACCCTGTGGTGCACTCATCCATGATGTCATTCATGATTATAATAAATCTGAAAACTGGTGACGTTGCTGTTCCCATTACATAGATGAGAGTGTCCAGGCAGACTGAGCTGTTTGTGTATCAGATTCCACCACAGTGGCAGAAGTAGGAGTGCTTTCAGTCTGCATGGGACCTTCAGTAAGCAAAAATATTTTGGGGGTGCTTATTTTAGGAAAAGAACCCTTTATAAATCGGCATTTCTTTTGCCCTTACAAAGAACTTGGATAAGGTCTGAACAGCCAAGTGTCCCTTGTGCTCCAGTGCTATGGGTGCCATAGTCAAGGTGTGTCCAACCAACAAGGCTGCTAATAGGAAGGACTCCATGTGTGCCATCCCAGCTGTGCAGGTGTACTGCATGCAGGCATCATTTCCCATTTGCCCAGTTATGGTACCAGGCAACATGACAGTGTGTTTCTTGGCTTAATTGAGTAATGGTAGGTATTAGATTGAAGGAGAATGAAGGTGATGTGGTAAATACCATGTGAGAGTTGACTACACTTCCATTGTCTTTGATCAGGTGGATGTCAGAGTCAGCTCGGTGGCTGATTACCAACAACAAACCCGAGGAGGGCTTACAGGAACTTAAAAAAGCTGCACGGGTGAATGGAATGAAGACTTCTGCAGATGCCCTAACCATAGAGGTGAGCAGTATGGGAGGTGCTTATGAGACAGGGAAGACACACTGTTAATAGGTGTCCAAAGATGCAATGTGGTGTAATTGAAAAGATTGGGCACAGAGATTTTATTCAGAGGAGGCAAAGAGTTCCAATTTTTTCTTCCTTTGGAACTCATAATTAATTCACACAACTGCCTCCACAGGATTTTATTCTTTTTATTTGACTAGTTTTTAATTTGACAGATAACACTGTATGTTTTTATCTTTACAATGTAATGTTTTGAGGCCTACAAGGTGGAATGGTTAAGTCTAGCCAATTAAATCAATTAAGTAAACTAATTAATAAAAGTCTCAATAAACCAACATGTTAGTTAGCTTTTGGTGTCAGTGACCAAGATACCTGAGAAGAATGATTTTGCCCAGGAACATTTTACTTTGTGCTCACAGTTTTGGAGGTCCCAGTCCATCGTCATTTGACTCTATAACTCCAGAAGTTAGATGAAGCATTTTTTGCAGAGTGCATTGTAGAGAAAGGCTGTGCACTTCATGGTAATCAGGAAACCAAAATAGAGGAGAAGGAAACAGAAACAAACACAAAATCCCCACGGTGTTTCCCTAGTGACCCACTTCTCCATCTACACCCCACCTGCCTATGGTAAACCACTTTTCAACCCATTCAAATTTTTGAATCCTTCAAAAGGATTAATTCACTATGTATGATACTCATAATCTAATCATTTCACCTCCCCCAATAACAGTGGAACGTTGGGGGAGACCCCTCATATCCAAACCATAACAACCAATAATAAATTTAAATGTTACAAGTCAAAAGTGCATTAAATATATATAATCTACTGTATATATACACACACAATACCTGGTGGAGTGTAGGTTGTTACCATAAAGATCATGTTGATGAGAACTATGGCTCCCTGCAGCTGCCTAACATGTTGAAAGAATATCATGCAGTATCCCACAGGAAATGATCAAAATTCAAAATGTATTTCTGTAGAAAGTATATTGTGCTTTCACTCTGGTAAAGTTAAATAATCTTTAGTTGTGATATAATCAATTTTATTTACACACTCATCTTTATTTATTTATTAACTTTAATTTTGGGAATTGAACCTCCTGGTGTTTTACCACTGAACTACATTTTCAGTCTTTTTTTTTTTTTTGGAAAATTTTTTTTTTATTGTTGGTCTTTCAAAACATATTTCGAGACAGGGTCCTACTAAGTTATTGAGGCTAGCCTTAAACTTGTGATGCTCCTGCCTCAGCCTCCTGATTTGCTGGGATTACACGCATGCACCATCAAGCCCAACCTATTCACTTGAGTTGGTTCCATAACTTGGCTCTTTTATATACACTGAATATAGCAATTCTATTTTTACTTATTGAAGAAACTTCACATTATTTCCCATGATTGTACTAATTTGAATTTCTATAAATAGTGTGCAAAGGTTCTCTGTTGTTCACATTCTCATTAACACTTGTAATCCTTCATAGTTTTTTTTAAATTATAGCCTTTCCAAGTGGGAAGAAGTAAATATATCATTGTAATATTTTTTCTTTTGCTAGGGATTGATCCCAGGATTGCTCCATCACTGAGCTACATCCCCAGTATCTCCTCCACTTTCTTATTTGGGGAGAGGGGAATCACTCAATATCCAAAGCTGGGCTCAAATTTATAATCTCCTACCTCAGTCTCCCAAGTAGCTGGGCTTACAAACACATGCCACCATGTTCTGCTTCATTGTAGAACTGATGTGCATTTACTGTGTGCTTAGTGATATTGAGTATTTATTTTTTACCTATTGCCCATTCACAGGTCTTCCTTTGAGAGGTGTCTGTTCAGATCTTTTGCCCATTTTTTTAAATCAATGGTTCCCACTACTGCTCATAAAGATCCCTGTGTGTAAGTGTTAGGGAGGTGGATGCTGCAGCCTAGGAATCTGTATTTTGAAGTGTTCCAGGTGGGATTCTGAAGATTTTCTTCCTATCTTAATTTCAGATTTTTTGGTAATTTAATTAATTTTTGGTTATTGAGTCATTTGAGTTTCTCATACATCTTGGAGAACAATGACTTATTAGAGCATAGTTGACAAATATCTTCCTCCCTGTGTATTTTTTTCTTCCATATGTTCCTTGCTTCCTTTTTGTGCAGAATTTTTTTCTAATCCTTCTTGTCAATTTTGACTTGTTTCTTTTTGTGGTCTCATCTAAAAATTCTTTCCCAAACCACAGTCATGTAGTTTTATTACAAGTTTTCTTCTGGTAGTGTAATTGTTTGGGGGACTTCCATTTAAGTCTGCAGTCTATTTTGGATCAGTTTCCCTATGTAGTAAAGACATGGGTCTGACTCTTTTTCCAGCATGTCAAATGGGTTTTATTGTGTTGAGATATGATCCTTGAATACCTAACTTGTTGAGAGATTTTATGATGAAAGGATGCTGAATTTCATCTGATGCTTTTCCTGTACGTCCTTAATACAGATTTTACTGTGTTCTGTAAGTTGTTTTTTGTGTTTCTGTTTCTTTAGTCTTGAAATGTAGACATGTGTGAAGGAAGACACAATGACAAAATGGTATGTAAAAATGCTTAGCATCACTAAGCATCAGGGAAGTAGAAATCAAAACCACATTGAGATATTACCTGTACCTGTTAGGAGAGCTTTAATTAGATTAAGGACAACTAATAATGAGAATGTGGATAAAAAAAGAACCCTTGTACACACTGCTGATAATAATGTAAATTGATGCCACCATTGTGGATAACAATATGGAAATTCCTCAAAAATTTGCATATAATTATTTGATCCAGCAATCCCACAACTTGGTATATATCCAAAGGAATTCAAATTTGGATCTCGAGGAGATCTCTGAATTCCCATATTCATTTTGGAAATACATCAGATAAGTAAGTTCTAGAAATCCACTGTATGGCATTCTGACAATAATAAACAATACTATATTATGTACTTCAAAGTCCAAGAGGTCAGATCTTGTCCTAACTGTTCTTATCAAAATAAATAACAAAAATGAATACACAGGGGAGGAAGAATTTTGAAGGGGCTCAGTATATTGATAGGTTTTGGTGACAACTTCACAGGTATGCAGTTACTTCCAAAATCATTAAGATGCATTGTTAAATATGGGCAGATTTAACAATATTGATTATATATTAAAAAGAAATTTGACAAGCAGAAAATAGTTATCATCATCTTCTATCTATGAACAAGTTCACAAACATTGTCCCAAAGCTCAAATGATTTGTTTTATTACTCAACTGGCACTGGAATGTCAGTTCTTTCAGCTTCAAAATGCATCCTGCCTCGGGTCTCTGTTTTGCCCTCTTTCCCCATAGCATTTTTCCTTTCTTGCACTTCCTTTCTGAGATGTTCCATAACTCCCTGTGACAAATTCTTTGACAGATATGGGACAGAAGCATTTCCAGCTCCTGTCTTCAGAAAGATCACCCATCCTCACCAGGTCAGTGGGCTTGATGCAGTCTTTGAGCAGTCAAGTAATGCGGCAAAGTGAATCCCAAAGATGGAAACTTAACCTCAATGTAGAGATGGAGGCTTTGAATGCATCTTGAAAATTTTAGTGTCTGAAATGTGTCTTTGAGATTAGGGTAGAACCATCGAGGTTTCAACAGTCAGGTTACATGTTTATTTGCATTTGAGTAGAGTCCAAATGACTTCAGAAGGGCAAAGTGACTGGTGCCCTGGTAAATGTTTAACTCCAACATTCAAAGATTTGAAAAAATCCTAGAGTCCAGAATTGTAGCAATTATTAATTTCTGTGGATTGCTAAATTCCACCAGAGTCAAATTCAAGCTAATCTTATGATGTCAACAGGCTTTTAATCATTAAAAATTTAACAAAGAGCTATTATAAATCAGTATGAACTGACTTCAAGGCACCTGTGTTGGCACACATGGAAAACTGAGACAATTTCAGGATTTTCCCCAAATCATGGTGTGATTATGGGCATAGAAAGGAAGTTACAAAGAAAGATATATTCATAAAATGTGAAGAACCAGCATATCCCCATTTGAATAGGTGCTGCTTCTTCCCCAAATAAGGGTTACCAGGAAGGACAACTTGTAAAGGCCCCAATGTCAGCTAGCATTACCCACCTAATATCTCTGGAAGCTCCACTCATTTCTGTAAGCTCATCAAACATTTGTAACTGGTACCAAATTAAGCCAGTATGCCCTGATGTTTGACTTTGATATTGGAAGGGTTTGAAGACCACTCTCAGGCATTGCAGCCCTCATCTGAGACAGATTTAAGGTCTTCTTGCAGTCAACTCTTATTAATATCACGAGAACAATGGCCAGTGGTCATGGGTTTATGTGTTTGGTGCAGAGGGTATCACCACAGATGCCTCTCTAACACAAGCATAAATCCTGTTTCCACTACTGAAGCTAGGGCTGAAAGCTGTCGGGCCATTCCCAGTGGTGTAGAACTCCCCAGTCACGGGAGTAGGTCCAATTCTCTGAATTGCCTTCTTCACAAAAGTTTTCTGATGACGTTTATAGTATTATCACATTTGTAGAGGAGACATGGCAATGGAATTAATATCTCCAAATAACTAGTAAATTAATAAGTATAAGAGTTCTGGTAGAAGTAGTTTGTTATGTATATTTATAAATTACTACTAAATATCCTGGAAAATGTTTGTGAGAAGGGCGTTTTCCCCCTACTTTTCCTGATCCTGACTCTTTTATTTCATCTTTTCAATGACAAAGAAATTGAGGTAAAGTGATAGCAGTCACCTTGCCCATGGTACACAAAAGCAATTGGCAAGTCCAGTGTAGCACTTCAGTATAAAACTGAGTCTGACTTTAAATCAATTTAAACCAATATCATCCCTGATTCTGACTCAAGTTTAATTCTAGGTTTCTCTTTCATGGGGACACACCATGCAAGTTATTTTATAAAAAAGGGTGACTCAAAAACTAAAAAATAAAAAAAAAATAAGTTTCCAGGAAAAAATTCATCTTCCTGAGACAGAAGAATTGTTTTCTCATCATTAGTAACTAATGGAGAAAAAACTCTACTACCTACACTTCTATAGCCATCTAGTATGATTGGGGCTTTGGATTGTAGGATTGTAGCCTAACCCATCATTTGGTTTCCTTCCTCATATAAATCTCTAACATACAATCTCTTTTTCAATGCTGTATAATCCTCTCCAGTTTCCTGCTAATGTGTCTTCATTGCACAAGTTCCCTGAGGTTCTGTGAACTACTGAGTTCGCCTAGCACACTGCTTTTATACCTTCTATTATTTCAATTTCTATATTTTCCACTAGATAATGAAATTATTGAACTTGCTCTCTTTGTTTGCTTGGTGCTTCCTCAATACCCATCATTTTCTGACAATGGAACAATTTGTTGTCTCTGTTATTAACTGAAGGCTGTGAGATCCGCCATGAAGGAGGAGCTGAAGGCAACACAGACAAAACCTACTCTGTGCGACTTGTTCCACACACCCAACCTGTGTAAACGGATCTGTCTCCTGTCCTTGTTGAGGTAGGCTTCACATCATGCTTACAGAAATACTGGAGAAAGAATTTATTCCTTCCTTCAAAGTGTACAATATGTGGTGAGCACAGCTTTGGAGATAAAAGATGAGGAAGACATAAAGAGCACCACGATGGCTGTGGACAGTCAGAGGGTCATGTAAAGACTGACACAGAACCATTGCACAGTGAGGAGTCCTGTTTATCATATCACACAGCGAGGCTCACACCAGAGACTGATGCTGCAAACTCCAACTATGAACAGACGTTGTCTCTGATTTTCTTCATTGCTTGCTTTCATTGTTTGCTTTAATGGAGGTAAAATTTCAAAGAGTGAATTGCATAAATATATGTAATTCACTGTATATTTACACATGTAAAGATATTTCCAACACTCAGATCAAGAGCTGAAAAAAACTCTAAAATCCTAAAGACCCTTTAAGGATTGTATTGTATTTCCACAATATTCCTCACGTGCTCCCAAACTAAACATCCCTGATGGCCTCCAGCATCATATATTTGTTTTAGTACAGTTAATAATTAAAATAATCACCCATAGGCACATATTCCAAAGAAGAGATATGCCTGTATGTTTCAACACCAACAAATGACTGAGCCAGTATTACCATTATCTAAAGGATATAAGTGCTAACCCTTGTGGCATGTGTCTTTCCTGTGTGTTTGCTACAGATTTGCAACAATGCTGCCTACTTTTGGCTTGATTCTCCACCTCCAGCACCTGGGGATCAATGTTTTCCTGGTCCATGTTCTCCTTGGTGTAGTCAACCTCCCAGCCAATTGTGTTTCACTTTGGGCACTGAAACATAGGGGCCGTCGTATAAGCATATTTTTTTTCATGTCCATGATGGGAATCACTTTGCTGGCCATCATATTTGTGCCTGCAGGTGAGGAAAGAGCACAGGGTGAAAAAGGAAATATGTTACCCACTTCCCTCAGGATTTTTCAGGTAGCCCCTACAGGAATCAGAAAAACTGGATTCTAAGTTCTCCCTTACACAAGTTGGGCATTTAGGACAGATTCTGCCATTAGGTTGCTAGGAAGACAGCCAAAAGTCAGTAAAGTTTGTTCAGATGCCTGCTTCTCTTCATTATTGTCAGTTAAGTACCTGGAACGTGGTGCCACTGAGTTCTGAGTTTCTCTAGGTCAGCAATACAACATTTACCCATTGGCGAATCACATTTTCTTGCAAATATGAAGGGTCTAGACTTACCATCATGAGCCGCACTGTACTATCACTTCCTCTGGCTGGCTCTGTCTTATTACTTCACCTTCAGTGACAATTTATTCCCGAACTCTGTGTGTCTATACATGAGTCTCATGGTAGGTCACCAGAATGCAACCTTAGATTGGAGAGTTGTCTTGACTTAAAGAAATAAAACTCCTTGTGTTCAAGTAGAGAAGAGGTGTACAGCAGCACCAATATATCCATCATCATGCATTGCTGAACTCCTTGTGTTGTAATGTGTTTTACAAATCCCACAATAGTGGGCTCTCCTCCTCCTCCTCCTCCTCCTCCTCCTCCTCCTCCTCCTCCTCCTCCTTCTCCTCCTTCTTCTTCTTTTTTTTCTCTCTCTCTGGTACGAACCAGGAGCTGACTGTAGTGGCACTTAACAACTGAGCCACATCCCCAGCCTGTTTTATTTTTAGACAGGATCTTGCTAAATGGCTTAGGGTCTTGCTAAGTTGCTAAAGCTGGCTTTGAACTCTCCATCCTTCTGTCTTAGCCTCCAGAGAAAATAAGATCACAGGTGTGTGCCATCACACCCATGTATAGTCTCCACTTCTCTTGAATGTGGACAATGACGTCAGTTTGCTGCTCTGCAAGAAAACCTTCTCCAAGATTTCAAGCTCTCATGAGATTTTCTTCTTAGAATAGGTAACTGAATCTATGAAAGTTTCGTTCAGTGGTTTCCAAAGTGTGACATGTTTTCCGTAAGAGAAGTCCTTTTTCTTGAATCTTGATAAATTTTACTAGATCAGGCTATTCTGCAGCTTGTCCATTAATATAGTATTCTTGTTCTTTTATAACTGTGTTTTATAAAAGAGCAAGACACTCTTCAGTAATTCTGACACCCTTCAGTAATTCCTATATAACTGTCCTATCTGCCACATAAATGGTACAAGAGACACTTGAAAGAAAAAGAATGTGAGTTCCTTCTACATTCAGCATCCTCTCTCCTTATTTAGCAAACTTGGGAAGGCAAGGAGAATAAATGAAATTATTGCAAACATTTTATTCACCATAATTTAAAACATTCAGGTAAGTCCCTTAGGTTGGTCACAAACTTCACCTCTGTGCAGTTTATCTATAGTATATTTTACACTGTGAATATCTCCAATAAGGGTGTTTTCCATTTGGATTTGGGGGATGCCAATACCTTCATCTAAGATCCTGACTCTCCTGGATCATCTTTCCAGAAATGCAGACTGTGCGTATGATTCTGACAACTTTGGGAGGAGGAATTTGTTTTGCCTCTGTTACCTGTTCTTTGACCCAGGCAAATGAACTGCTCCCCACGGTCATCAGGTACAAAATCTCACAGGTTCTCTATCAGGGTAAAAAGGGCCTGTTTCCAAATCATTGACTTTTCAAGCAAAGAAAACACAAATAATCAATGGTGATGATAACAATTACAGCCACAGTTTACTCAAAGTTAGCTTTTTGCTAGGTACTTTTATGTGTGATAATATACCACCAACATACATCTCATGTATTCTTTGGAGTCACCTAAATTTGAGATGCTATTATGCAACTGACAATATCCAAGTTATGGATCCAGCCCAGGTGTCCATGAACAGATGAGTGCATAAGAAGAATGTGGTAAATATACACAATGGAGTTTTATGCAGGCATAAAGAGAAGAAAATTATGTAATTTGCAGGTAAATGGATGGAATTTGAGAAGACCATGCAGAGTAAAATAAGCCAGACTCAGGAACTCAAGGGTTGAATGTTTTCTCATATATGAAAGCTAGAAAGAAAAAAGTGGGGAACCATGAATTTTCAATATAATTGAAGGAAACTTCTAGAATAGAGGATGGGAAAGAGGCAGGATAGAGGAGGAACTATAAAATGAACTTGACAAAATTATGTTCATATACAAATGTATGCAATAATTTGTATAATTGAAAAGTAGCAATAAAATAAAGTAAATGAATAAGAAAATAAAACAAATGAGCAATAAAGCAAAATATTAAATAAATGAATAATAGATTTCTAAATGATAAAACGTGTCTTAATGGACTGTGAACTTGAGAAAATTTGCTAGCAAACCAACAAAAATTTCAAAAGCAAGAGCACATCATCAAACTTCTCATGACAAAACATACCCCTTTAGGTCTCCCATAATTAATGCATGAAGGTGACACAAACCCATGTGCATTCTCAACAGATTTATTATGCCTTGTTGTTTATGCTCCAAGGGCAACAGCTTTTGGAATCATTGGAGTTTGCGGTAGTTTGGGGGCAGCTGTGGCTCCCCTGTTGATGACCCTGGAGACATATGCTGAACCCTTGCCCTGGATCATCTATGGAGCCTCCTGCTTTTTTGCTGGCCTTGTTGTCTTCCTCCTTCCAGAAACCAGGAATCATCAACTGCCTGATTCCCTCCAAGATATAGAAAGTGGGTGAGTGAACCCTTTCATGGTCCCTTAGAAGAGTTATGTACCATAGATCTGAGATGAGAAGACAGATTCCACTGGAGCCATATATCTCTGGAAATTATAGACTTACTCTCTTTCCATGTGGTCAGTACCATTGGTTTAGTAAAAGGAATATCCTTTAACCAGTGATCTCAGATGTTCCCCTGAAGATTTCTAGATCATGCCATCGATTTTTCCTCAAACTGCCCCAGTAGGTTTAGTAGTAAATACATCACAATTAGATCTACTCAGTCCTTGCTGCTACAGTGTAACTGAAGGTATTTCACAAACATGCACATATACAAATGACAAATCTCACTCTCTATGTCCTACTATCCGGTAGCCCAATGACAGCTGGTAGCTTTCTGGCACTGTCATTTCTTATAGGCTTGAGCTCTTCCCTGGTCACTGAAGAACCCAGGGGTGATCATTACAAGACTAGGGTCCCTTCCATAGCTGACAGTACATTTTAGGGGAGGAGTCTTGTTGTGTTGCCTGTGAGATTCAGACTATCTTGTTTTCATCAGGAATGAAAGTGTTCAGAAAAGAGAAAAATGCAATGGTAAATAAAGGAATTTAAAAATGATGAATGATTGGAAAGATTTTTAAATTTTTTTGTACTTCCCTGGTTTTTCCAAAGACTTCTGTGGAGAATGACATGGTGGCCAAAGATGGAATAGAAACCATCAAACCTGCCTTCCAAATATTATAGTAATATTTGACTTTTACTTCACAATATTTACTGAAATCCATGGGCGGGTGTCATTTTTTTTTTTACCAAGGATGGTGGGGAAAGGATCAGCTTGCTGTAAAGAATGCAGGAGATAATGCTTTCTCCATGTCCTTTCTTGTTTGTATTTCTTTCATCATGTATTTTTTTCATATCTGTTCTAGTGGGAAAGGCTCAAGAAAAACAGAGCAGGAAGATACCTCCATCAAAGTGACACACTTCTAAGGAATTTCACAAATGGGATACTGATCAAGAGCAAGAAAAAGAAGAAATATAAAGATTACTCCAAGACATCAGCAAAAAATTAAAATAAATAGAAGCAACAGAAAATTCCCATTTATAATGGTGAATCTAAATTATTGTATACAAGATACTTTATGAATCACAAGAAGTTGAAAGAAACTACAGTACTTTGAAATACATGAGAGAATATTTATATAGTGTAGATACCTAAAATGTTTCTGAATAGGGAGATGGAATTAGCTTTAAAACATTTTTCTTTCTGAATTTATAGAAAGAGTATTCTTACTTAAGAATACTCTTAAGAGTATAATTACAATGAAGAATCCAACACTCTTGAAAAGACTTGAATCTTAGTAGTTCCAAATACATGTAAATACCAGTATGTGAGTCAGCTTTCTGTCTGAGCAACAAAATAAATTGAGTTAAATGACTTAATTCAAGGAAAAATTTATATTGGAAATGGTTTCAGAAGTTTCTTTCCATGTTTGCTTTGCCTTGTTGCCTTGGGTCTATGGAAATGGAAAGTATTATATTGGGGAGTCCCTGGTGGAAAAAACTTGCTCATCTAATTGAAGACAAGAAGAGAAAGGAAGATATGAGCATCTCAATATCTTCTTCAAGGTCACACCCCCACTGATTTAAATCACTTCAACTAGGTACAAATTTTTGAAATATTTACCACCTTCCAATCACACCACCAGCTGGTGGCCAAGCATATAACACATAATTATTTGGGGCACACTTCAGATCTAAGCTTTACCATTCTGCCCCCATGCCCCAAATTTCATGTCTATCCCATAATGCAAAATGCACTGAGATCAAAGATCCAAAGGCTCCCTTCGTCTTAACAGTTTTAGCATCTCCAGGATCAAAGTCTCTCCTAAAAATCAGGGCACATTCTTAGCTTTGAGTCCCTATTTAAAAAGTTATATACTTCCAACATACAATGTGGGACATAGTCAGGTGACACGTTCCTATTCCAAAGGTGGGAAATAGGTGCATAGAAGGGACCAAAATTCATCAGGGTATAGATTAAATCCTGTGATTCCATGTCCAGTATTTCAGACACAGGGTGTAATTTGAGCTCAAAAGAACTGGAGCAGACCCAGCCTTGTGGACTGCTCATAAGGCGACTCTCTTGGGCTGGATCAGGTCACTGATGGCACCTTCCCTTGGCAAGTGTTCTGTACTTCTGGACCCTCCAACTTCTTGGAGTCTCCACAGCAGCTTCACCTTCACTCTCACAGTTTAACACATCATTATATTAAAAGATGTTTACAGGGCTTCCAACCCCACCACAATCTATGTGTTTTTATTTTTTATTTATTTTTTTATTGGTTGTTCAAAACCTTACAAAGCTCTTGACATATCATACTTCGAACAATAGTTTCAAGTGAGTTATGAACTCCCATTTTTACCCCAAATATATATTGCAGAATCACATAGGTTACACATTCACATTTTTACATAATGCCATACTAGTGACTGATGTATTCTGCTACCTTTCCTATCCTCTACTATCGCCCCTCCCCTCCCCACCATCTTCTCTCTCTACCCCATCTACTGTAATTCATTTCTCTCCTTGTTTATTTTCCCATTCCCCTCACAACCTCTTATATGTAATTTTGTATAACAATGAGTGTCTCACTCCATTTCCATGCAATTTCCCTTTTCACTCCCTTTCCCTCCCACCTCATGTCTCTGTTTAATGTTAATCTTTTCTTCCTCCCTGCTCTGTTCTTATTTACTCTCATTATATCAAAGAAGACATTTGGTATTTGTTTTTTAGGGATTGGCTAGCTTCACTAAGCATAATCTGCTCTAATGCCATCCATTTCCCTGCAAATTCCATGATTTTGTCATTTTTTAGTGCTGCATAATACTCCATGGTGTATAAATGCCACATTTTTTTAATCCATTCATCCATTGAAGGGCATCTGGGTTGGTTCCACAGTGTAGCTATTGTGAATTGTGCTGCTGTGAACATCGATGTGGCAGTGTCCCTGTAGTATGCTCTTTTAAGGTCTTCAGGGAATAGACCAAGAAGGGCAATAGCTGGGTCAAATGGTGGTTCCATTCCTAGCTTTCCCAGGAATCTCCATACTGCTTTCCAAATTGGTCGAACCAATTTGCAGTCCCACCAGCAATGTATAATAGTACCCTTTTCCCCATATCCTCTCCAGCACTTGTTATTGTTTGACTTCATAATGGCTGCCAATCTTACTGGAGTGAGATGGTATCTTAGGGTAGTTTTGATTTGCATTTCTCTGATTGCTAGAGATGGTGAGCATTTTTTCATGTATTTGTTGATTGATTGTATGTCCTCCTCTGAGAAGTGTCTGTTCAGGTCCTTGGCCCATTTGTTGATTGGGTTATTTGTTGTCTTATTGTCTAATTTTTTGAGTTCTTTGTAAACTCTGGATATTAAGGCTCTATCTGAAGTGTGAGGTGTAAAAATTTGTTCCCATGATGTAGGCTCCCGATTTACTTCTCTTATTGTTTCTCTTGCTGTGAAAAAACTTTTTAGTTTAAGTAAGTCCCATTTGTTGATTCTTGCTATTAACTCTTGTGCTATGGGTGTCCTGTTAAGGAATTTGGAGCCTGTTCCCACAATATGTAGATCGTAGCCAACTTTTTCTTCTATCATACGCAGAGTCTCTGATTTGATATCAAGGTCCTTGATCCATTTTGAGCTAATTTTTGTGCATGGTGAGAGGAGGGGATTCAGTTTCATTTTGTTGCATATGGATTTCCAGTTTTCCTAACACCATTTGTTGAAAATGCTATCCTTCCTCCATTGCATGCTTTTAGCCCCTTTATCGAATATAAGATAGTTGTAACTTTGTGGATTAGTCTCTGTATCCTCTCTTCTGTACCATTGGTCCACCCGCCTGTTTTGGTACCAGTACCATGCTGTTTTTGTTACTATTGCTCTGTAGTATAGTTTGAAATCTGGTATTGCTATACCACCTGATTCACACTTCCTGCTTAGAATTGCTTTTGCTATTCTGGGTCTTTTATTTTTCCATATGAATTTCATGATTGCTTTATCTATTTCTACAATCAATGTCATTGGAATTTTGATTGGCATTGCATTAAACCTATAGAGGACTTTTGGTAATATCGCCATTCTGATGATGTTACTTCTGCCTATCCATGAACAGGGTATATCTTTCCATCTTCTAAGATCTTCTTCTACTTCTCTTTTTAGTGATCTGTAGTTTTCATTGTATAAATCTTTCACCTCTTTTGTTAGGTTGATTCCCAAGTATTTTATTTTATTTTTGAGGATATTGTGAATGGAGTGGTTTTCCTTATTTCCATTTCAGAGGTTTTGTTGCTGATATACAGAAATGCCTTTGATTTGTGCGTGTTGATTTTATATCTTGCCACTTTGCTGAATTCATTTATTAGTTCTAGTAGTTTTTTTGTAGACCCTTTTGGGTCTTCTAGGTATAGAATCATGTCATCTGCAAATAGTGATAATTTAAGTTCTTCCTTTCCAGTTTTTATGCCTTTAATTTCTTTCTTTTGTCTAATTGCTCTGGCCAGTGTTTCGAGAACTATATTGAATAGAAGTGGTGATAGAGGGCATCCCTGTCTTGTTCCTGATTTTAAGGGGAATGCCTTCAATTTTTCTCCGTTCAGAATGATGCTAGCCTGGGGCTTAGCGTAAACAGCTTTTACAATATCAAGGTAAGTTCCTGTTATCCCTAGTTTTTCTAATGTTTTGAACATAAAGGGATGCTGTACTTTGTCAAATGCTTTTTCTGCGTCTATCGAGATGATCATATGGTTCTTATCTTTAAGTCTATTGATATGGTGAATAACATTTATTGATTTCCATATATTGAACCATCCCTGCATCCCAGGGATGAATCCTACTTGATCATGGTGCACAATTTTTTTTGATGTGTCTTTGTATCCGATTCGCCAGAATTTTATTGAGGATTTTTGCATCTAGGGTCATCAGAGATATTGGTCTGTAGTTTTCTTTCTTTGATGTGTCTTTGTCTGGTTTCAGAATCAATGTGATGTTGGCCTCATAGAATGAATTTGGAAGGACTCCCTCTTTTTCTATTTCCTGAAATAACTTGAAAAGTATTGGTATTAATTCTTCTTTAAAGGTTTTGTAAAACTCGGCTGTATACCCATCCGGTCCTGGGCTTTTTTTGGTTGGTAGTCTTTTGATTACTTCTTTAATTTCATCCATTGATATTGGTCTGTTCAAATCGTGTGTTTCCTCCTGACTCAGTCTGGGCAAATCATATGTCTTAAGAAATTTATCGATGTCTTCACTATTTTCTATTTTATTGGAATATAGGTTTTCAAAATAATTTCTAATTGTCTTCTGTATTTCTGTGGCGTCTGTTGTGATATTGCCTTTTTCATCCCTTATGTTAGTAATTTGAGTTCTCTCTCTTCTTCTCTTTGTTAGCATGGCTAAAGGTTTGTCAATCTTGTTTATTTTTTCAAAGAACCAACTTTTAGTTTTGTTAATTTTTTCGATAGTTTCTTTTGTTTCAATTTCATTGATTTCCGCTCTGATTTTAATTATTTCTTGCTTTCTGCTGCATTTGCTATTGTTTTGCTCTTCCTTTTCTAGGGCTTTGAGATGAAGTGTGAGCTCATTTATTTGTTGGTTTTTCCTTTTTTTGAGGAATGACCTCCAGGCGATGAATTTCCCTCTTAAAACTGCTTTCATTGTGTCCCATAGATTCTGATAGGTTGTGTCTGCATTTTCATTTATCTCTAAGAATTTTTTGATTTCCTCCTTTATGTCTTCTGTAACCCTTTGATCATTCAGTAACATATTGTTCATTTTCCATGTGATATTGGATTTTCCCTTCCTTCTTTTATCATTAATTTCCAGTTTCAATCCATTATGATCAGATAAAATGCATGGTATTATCTCCACCCCTTTATATTTACTGAGGGTTGCCCTATGGCATAATATATTGTCTGTTTTTGAGAAGGATCCATGTGCTGCTGAGAAAAAAGTATATCCATTCGATGATGGTTGGTATATTCTATATATGTCAGTTAAGTCTAGGTTATTGATTGTGGTATTGAGGTCTATAGTTTCTTTATTCAACTTTTGCTTGGAGGATCTGTCCAATGGTGAGAGAGGTGTGTTGAAGTCACCCATAATTATTGTGTTGGTCTATTTGATTCTTAAACTTGAGGAGAATTTGTTTTATAAACTTCGAAGCGCCATTATTTGGTGCATAAATATTGATAATTGTTATGTCTTGTTGTTTAATGGTTCCTTTTAACAGTATATAATGTCCTTCCTTATCCCTTTGGATTAACTTAGTCTTGAAGTCGATTTTATTCGATATGAGGATGGCCACCCCTGCCTGCTTGCGAGGAGCGTGTGCGTGGTATATTTTTTCCCAACCTTTCCCCTTCAGCCTGTGTATGTCTTTTCCAGTCAGGTGAGTCTCCTAGAGGCAGCATATTGTTGGATTTGTTTTTTTGATCCATGTTACCAGCCTATGTCGCTTTATTGGAGTGTTTAAACCATTAATGTTTAGAGTTACTATTGATATATGGTTTGTACTTCCAGCCATGTTTGATTATTTATCTCGTTTTTTTTTTAATTGCATTTGTTTCACCATGATTAGTTTTCCCCCCTCTGTCTGTCTTTACTGAGGTACTTCCCACTGTTGGCTTTGGTTATTGTTTTCCATTTCTTCCTCGTGAAGTGTTTTGCTCAAGATGCTTTGCAATGCTGGTTTTCTGGCTGCAAATTCTTTTAGTTTTTGTTTATCGTGAAAGATTTTTATTTCATTGTCGTATCTGAAGCTTAATTTTGCTGGGTACAGAATTCTTGGTTGGCATCCATTGTCTTTCAGTGTTTGAAATATGTTGTTCCAGGATCTTCTCGCTTTCAGCGTCTGAGTTGAGAAGTCCGTTGTTAACCTTATTGGTTTACCCCTGAATGTAATCTTTCTCTTTTCTCTTGTAGCTTTTAATATTTTCTCTTTGTTCTGTATATTGGATATCTTCATAACAATGTGTCTTGGCGTTGGTCTACTGTGATTTTGTATGTTCGGTGTCCTGTATGCATCTACAATTTGTATATCTGTTTCCTTTTTTATTTCTGGAAAGTTTTCTGTAATTATTTCATCTAGTAGATTACTCATTCCCCTTGTTTGAATCTCTATCCCTTCCTCTATCCCAATGACTCTTAAATTTGTTTTTTTTATATTATCACATATCTCTTGTATGCTTCTCTCATGATTTTTAACCAGCCTATCTGAGATGGCTAGACTCTTTTCCAGATGATATATTTTGTCTTCATTATCTGACGTTCTAGCTTCTACTTGCTCCACTCTATTAATGATACTCTCATTTGAGTTTTTAATTTGGTTTATAGTTTCCTTCATTTCTAAGATTATGGTTTGATTCTTTTTTATAGTCTCTATCTCCTGATAAAGATGCTTAACTTCTTCCTTTATCTGTTTGTGTAATACATTCTCAATGTGTTCTTTCGCTGCTTGAATTTGCTGTCTTGTATCCTCTTTAAGGTTCCGTTCCATCTGTCTCAGGTGTTCCATGAGTTCTTTATATGACCATTTTTCTAGTGACTCTATATCCTCCTGAATATTTAGGCTGCCCTGCATTGTTTGCACTCCTTTTCTTCCTTGCTTTTTCATGCTGTTCATATTGTTTCTTGTTCTGTTTGACTGCTGAGTTACTGTTTACTCCTATAAATATATTTGAAGCTTGGGAGGAAAGATATTAGAAGGGATGGGTAGAAGTCACTAAAGAGAATAAGAGTAAGCAGGTAGAATTCAAGGAAGGGGGAATAAGAAAATTGAAAAGAAATGTAAAGACAGGAGAAAAGAAGGATAGAAAAAATAGAAGATTAAAAGGGATTTAAAGAAAAATAATAATGGTAGAAATGGAAAATAAAATTAAAAAAATAGAATAAAATAAAATAATATGGATTAAAAAACATTTAAAAAGACAGCAAAAAAAAATTTATAAATGCAGTCCTAGAATTCGATTAACTGCTCTTCCAGTGGATGGAGCTATGCCCACCGGGCCAAGTTTCTCCTCTCAGTAGGCGGGAGTCAATCACTGTGCAGCGGTTCTTCCTCCCGGATTGGGCGGGTCTCCATTCCTGCTGTTCGCCGTGTGGGCGGGGCCTTTTGCAGAGCTGGTCAGGGGTCGTTTGCAGCACTGGGTTGGCAGGTGGAAGGTGGTCGTCCGCAGCTCCAAACCGCCAGAGGAGGTTCACAGAGTCGGGCCGGCATGGCCGGGCAGGCAGCGCCTGCTCCCCCACTCACTGCAAGGGTGTAGGCAGCAGCCGCTTGGCGGTAGCCAGCGGGGGTTCACAGAGCCGGTCTGCGGGGGCCCAGGCAGGCAGGGCCGGCTCCCAAGTTCACTGCACCATGTGAGCGGCGGCCGGCTGCGGTTCACCAAGCCAGCCCGGCGGGGGGGGGTGTGTGTGCCAGGCAGGCAGCCAGCAACGGCTCCCAAGTTTGCTGCTACGTGTGGGCGGTTCACAAAGCCGGGCTGCGGGGGTCCAGGCAGGCAGCTCCTGCTCCTAAACTCGCTACAGCATGTGGCCTGCGGCCGGCTGCGATTCACAGAGCCAGCTCGTGGGGCCCAGGCAGGCAGCTCCTGCTCCTAAACTCGCTGCAGTGTGTGGGCGGCGGTTGGCTTGGGTTCACAGAGCCTGCCCGCGGGGGTCTAGGCAGGCAGCAATCGTTCCCATGAATGCTGCAGCGTGTGGGCAGCGGTCGGCTGCGGTTCACAGAGCCCGCCTGCCGGGGTCCAGGCGGTCAGTGTCCACTCCTATGTTCACTGCAATGTGTAGGCAGCGGCCATTTGGCGGCCCCGGCGGGACTGTGCCCCTGCTCTGGGTTGCCGAGATTCAGTATTCTGTGACAAGCTGACTCCTCCTATTAAACTTACTAGTTCCAGGAAGGTCTCCTTTCAGAGGAATTTTGCTTGAAGTTTCTCAGCAGGACGCATATGGGTGTATTAATGAGTCTCTCTGATCCCCTTACCATGGAGGCATTGTATGTGCTGCCTCTTCGCTGGCAGCCATGTTCTTCTCCAATCTATGTGTTTTTATTAGTGAGTTTATGCCATTAACATTCAGGGTTATTTTTGAGACATGATTTGTATTGCCAGGCACTTTTGTTTATTTTTGGTATTTAACTTGATTTGGCTTCTCCTTTGATTTACTTTTTCTTTAGTGTAATACATCCCTTTGCTGATTTTCATTGTTGTTTTTCATTTTCTCTTCATAGAATATTGTGCTGGGGATGTTCTGTAGTGCAGGCTTTTCTAGTTGTAAATTCTTTAGCTTTTGTTTATCATGAAAAGTTTTTATTTACTCCTCAAATCTAAAGCTAAATTTTGCTGGGTACAAGATTCTTGGTTGGCATGCATTTTCTCTCAGAGCTTGGAATATATTGTTCCATGATTTCCTGGATTTGAGAGTCTTTGTTGAAAAATCTGCTGAGATATGAATTGGTTTCCCATATATGTGATCTGATTCCCCTCTCTTTTGGCCTTCAAGATTCTATTTTTATTCTGTATGCTAGAAATTTTCATTATAATGTGCATTGGTATAGATCTATTATAATTTTGTCCATTTTATGTCACATAAGCCTCAATTTTCCAATTCATTCTTTATGTTGGAAAATTTTCTGATATTATCTCACTGAAGAGAATGTGCATTCCTTTGGTTTGAAACTCTGTGCCTTCCTCTATCCCAATAACTTTTAGATTTGGTCTTTTGATGCTATCCCATAATTCTTGGATGTTATAATAATAGCTTCTGATCATCTTCACTGTGTGGTCAACTATTTTTTAGATTGTATGCTTCGTCTTCATTACCTGACATGTGTCTTCCAAGTGATATAGTCTGTTGGTGAGGCATTCTATTGAGTTTTTAAATTTGGTTTATTGTTTCTTTCATTTCAAGGATTTTTAAATTTTTTTCAGAATCTATAGCTCTTTCTTGAATTAATTTTTGCTACCTATTTTTGCTCCCTTATCTCTTTGTTGGTGTGATCAGTAGATATATGTATTTGCTTCCTTATCTGTTTATTGGTGTCATCAATGGTTACCTGTATTTGCTCTCTTACCTCATTGTTGGAGTGATCAATTTTTGCCTGTATTTGCTTACTTAGGTCATTCATTAATTCACAGATCATTTTAATTATGAACAGTCACCTTCTGTGACATTTCATCAACTGACAATGGGTCTGCTACTGTAGTAAACTGGCTTGTTTGGGGCAATTTCCTCCCTTGTTTTTTCATGTTGTCTATGTGTCTTCCTTTCTTGCAATGTGGATCTCAGATAATATGGTTTCTACCATATAATCTTGTAGTATTTGTGAAGATAATCTGTACCTCACCTTGGTGTTAGTCTTCCAGACCCTTCCGGTGTCCCAGGGTGTATGCTACTGTAACTAAAAGTGATGGCGGCAATAGCAGAGGTCACTTGAGATGGTAGTGGAAGTGCCCCAAGATGGATGCAATATCTTTCTGAGTTGGGGCTTAAAAGCAGGCTTTGGGATGCCTGCTTCAAGATATAGCTGCTTCTAGGCTCTGTCTGTTGTCACACGGTAGAGGCTACTGTGTGGGTAAAGCTCTAGAGATGGCTGCAGTGGCCTAAGATTAAAGTGGGTTAGGCCTGGGCTCCCAGGTGTCAGGGGGCATGCCTGGGCCTTCCCTGGGCCTGGGCTCTCATAGGTCAGGAAAGGCAGTCCTGGACCAAGGCTTGAGATCTGGAGGGTGTCTCTGGTTGCTGTTTTTGTCAACTTTTTTTTTTTTTGCCACTGACAGGAACAACAGTAGAGGAGAAAAAGGTTATTTGGGACTTAAGATTTTGGATATTGCAGTCTACAGATGGCCAACTTCTTTACTTTGAGCCTAGGCAGAACATTATGGTGTAAGGGCACAGCAGAGAAAGAAAGCAGTTTAGAACATGGCACCAGGAGAGCCGCCACCCGCGCCTGCAAGGTAGGCAGATCTGCAACCTGGGAAACAGGCCCAGTGGCCTGCCAGTGTGGTAGACAGATCACCCCTATTGGAGGAGGGGCCCAGCCATTGCCCGCAAGGTAGGCAGACCACGCGACCCCGAGAAGGGGCCCAGGGCCCGCTGGAGTGATGGACAGATCACCCCAATTGGAGGAGGAGCACAGCCACCACCCGGCCTGCAAGGGAGACTTTGCAACTATACAAGAGCAATATAAATATATAGGGGGAAAATTCAATAACACATCAGTTTCACCAAGCAAAAAAAAAACCATGAGCAGAATGAAAAGACAAGGAAAGAAAGGATCACAAGCAATGCAGGTCAACTCAACTTTAGAAGAGGTAATATCTGAAGCAGATGGAATGTCAGATAAAGAATTCAGGATATACATGCTTCAGATGATCTGGAGTCTCAAGGAAGACATTAGACAGCAAAATCAGACAATGACAGATCACTTAGACAATGAATTACATGAGCAAATCCAAGAAGCAAAAGATCAAATTTACAGGGAGATAGTGGTTATAAAAAACAAACAAACAGAAATCCTAGAAATGCAGGAAGCAATAAACCAACTTAAAAACTCAAATGAGAATACTACCAGCAGAGTAGAACACTTACAAGATAGAACATCAGACAATGAAGACAAAGTATTTAAGCTTGAAAAGAACATAGACAGCTCAGCAAGACTGTTAAGAAACCATGAGCAGAATATCCAAGAAATATAGGATAACATAAAGAGACCAAACGTAAGAATCATTGGGATACAGGAAGGTATAGAGGTCCAAAACAAAGGAATGAGCAATCTGTTCAAAGAAATAATATGATAAAACTTCCCAGACTTGAAGAATGAGATAGCATCCCAAATCCTAGAAGCCTACAGGATGCTGAATGTGCAAAATCATAAGAGATCCAAACTTAGACATATTATAATGAAGACGCCCAACATACAGAATAAGGAGAGAATTTTAAAAGCTACAAGAGAAAGGAAGCAGATTACACTTAGGGGTAAACCAATGAGGATAACAGCTGATCTTTCAACACAGACTCTGAAAGCTAGAAGATCCTGGAATAACATATTTCAAACGTTGAAAGAAAATGGGTTCCAAACAAGAATTGTGTATCCAGCGAAATTAAGCTTCAGGATGGAAGATAAAATTAAAAACTTCCACGATAAACATAAGTTAAAAGAATTGGCAGCTAGAAAACAATCTCTTCAAAGCATCCTTGGCAAAACATTACAGAAAGAGTAAATGGGAAATAACAATGAAAAAAAAAACAGTGGGAGGTAGTACAGTAAAGAGAAAAATAATCAAAGAGGAAAAACAAACCATGTTAAGTAACATAAATAAACAAATATGGCTGGAAGAACAATCCATATCTCAATAATAACCCTAAATGTTAATGGCTTAAATTCACCAATTAAGAGACACAGGCTAGTAGAATGTATCAAAAAAAGAAAAAGATCCAACAATATGCTGCCTACAGGAGATGCATTTGATAGGAAAAGACATACGTAGACTGAAGGTGAAAGGTTGGGAAAAATCATATCACTCATGTGGACTTCGGAAACAAGCAGGAGTGTCCATACTCATATCAAATAAAATAGATTTCAAGCCAAAGTTAATCAAAAGGGATAAAGAGGGACACTACATACTGCTCAAGGGAACCATACAACAACAGGACATAACAATCATAAATATATATGCCCCAAACAATGGTGCAGCTATGTTCATCAAACAAACTCTTCTCAAGTTCAAGAGTCTAATAGACCACCATACAATAATTATGGGATACTTCAACACACCTCTCTCACCACTGGACAGATCTTCCAAACAAAAGTTGAATAAAGAAACTATAGAACTCAATAATACAATTAATAACCAAGACTTAATTGACATATATAGAATATACCACCCAACATCAAGCAGTTACACTTTTTTCTCAGCAGCACATGGATCCTTCTCAAAAGTAGATCATATATTATGTCACAGGGCAACTCTTAGACATTATAAAGAAGTAGAGATAATACCATGCATCTTATCTGATCATAATGGAATGAAACTGGAAATCAACAATAACAGAAGAAAGGAAAAATCATGCATCACTTGGAGCATGAACAATAGGTTACTGAATGATCAAAGCGTTATAGAAGACATCAAGAAAGAAATTAAAAAAATCTTAGAGATAAATGAAAACACAGACACAACATATCAGAATCTATGGGACACAATGAAAGCAGTTCTAAGAGGAAAATTCATTGCTTGGAGTTCATTCCTTAAAAAAAGAAAAAACCAACAAATAAAAGATCTCACAGTTCATCTCAAAATCCTAGAAAAAGAAGAGCAAAACAACAGCAAAAGAACTAGAAGCCAAGAAATAATTAAAATCAGAGCTGAAATTAATGAAATTGAAACAAAAGAAACAATTGAGAAAATTGACAAAACTAAAAGTTGGTTCTTTGAAAAAATAAAATCGACAGACCCTTAGCCATGCTAATGAAGAGAAGGAGAGAGAGAACTCAAATTACTAGCATACGGGATCAAAAAGGCAATATCACAACAGACAATTCAGAAATACAGAAGATAATTAGAAATTATTTTGAATCCTTATACTCCAATAAATCAGAAGATAGTGAAGGCATCAATAAATTTCTTAAGTCATATGATCTGCCCAGATTGAGTCAGGAGGATACAGACAACTTAAACAGACCAATATCAATTGATGAAATAGAAGAAGCCATCAAAAGACTACCAGCTAAGAAAAGCCCAGGACCGGATGGGTATACACTAGAGTTTTACAAACCCTTTAAAGAAGAACTAATACCAATACTTTTCAAGCTATTTCAGGAAATAGAAAAAGAGGGAGAACTTACAAATTCATTCTACAAGGCCAACATCACCCTGATTCCTAAACCAGACAAAGACACTTCAAAGAAAGAAAGAAAACTACATACCAATATCTCTAATGAACCTAGATGCAAAAATCCTCAATAAAATTCTGGCGAATTGGATACAAAAACATATCAAAAAAATTGTGCACCATGATCAAGTAGGATTTATCCCTGGGATGCAAGGCTGGTTCAATATATGGAAATCAATAATGTTATTCACCACATCAATAGACTTAAAGATAAGAACCATATGGTCATCTTGATAGATGCAGAAAAAGCATTCGACAAAGTATAGCATCCCTTTATGTTCAAAACTCTAGAAAAACTAGGGATAACAGGAATATACCTCAACATTGTAAAAGCTATCTATGCTAAGCCTCAGGCTAGCATCATTCTGAACGGAGAAAAATTGAAGGCATTCCCTCTAAAATCTGGAACAAGACAGGGATGCCCTCTCTCACCACTTCTGTTCAACATAGTTCTTGAAACACTGGCCAGAGCAATTAGACAGACGAAAGAAATTAAAGGCATAAAAATAGGAAAAGAAGAACTTAAATTATCACTATTTGCAGGTGACATGATTCTATACCTAGCAGACCCAAAATGTTTTAGAAAGAAACTACTAGAACAATAAATGAATTTTGCAAAGTGGCAGGATATAAAATCAACACGCATAAATCAAAGGCATTCCTGTATATCAGCGACAAATCCTCTGAAATGGAAATGAGGAAAAACAGTCCATTCAAAATATTCTCCAAAAAAATAAAATACTTGGGAATCAACCTAACAAAAGAGGTGAAAGACTTATACAATGAAAACTACAGAACCCTAAAGAGAGAAATAGAAGAAGATTTTAGAAGTTGGAAAAATATACCCTGTTCATGGATAGGCAGAACTAACATCATCAAAATGGTGATATTACCAAAAGTTCTCTTTAGGTTTAATGCAATGCCAATCAAAATTTCAATGGCATTTCTTGTAGAAACAGATAAAGCAATCATGAAATTCATATGGAAAAATAAAAGACCCTGAATAGCAAAAGCAACTCTAAGCAGGAAGTGTGAATCAGGCAGTATAGCGATACCAGACTTCAAACTATACTACAGAGCAATAGTAACAAAAACAGCATAGTACTTGTACCAAAACAGGCAGGTGGACCAATGGTACAGAATAGAGGACACAGAAACCAATCCACAAAATTACAACTATTTTATATTCGATAAAGAGGCTAAAAGCATGCAATGGAGGAAGGATAGCATCTTCAACAAATGGTGCTTGGAAAACTGGAAATCCATATGCAACAAAATGAAACTGAATCCCTTTCTCTCCACATGCACAAAATTTAACTCAAAATGGATCAAGGAGCTTGATATCAAATCAGAGATATGGCGTCTGATAGAAGAAAAAGTTGGCTACGATCTACATACTGTGGGGTCGGGCTCCAAATTCCTTAATAGGACACCCATAGCACAAGAGTTAATATCTAGAATCAACAAATGGGACTTACTCAAACTAAAAAGTTTTTTCTCAGCAAAAGAAACAATAAGAGAGGTAAATAGGGAGCCTACATCCTGGGAACAAATCTTTACTTTTCACACTTCAGATAGAGCCCTAATATAAAGATTATACAAAGAACTCAAAAAATTAAACAATAAGAAAACAAATAACCCAATCCACAAATGGGCCAAGGACCTGAACAGACACTTCTCAGAGGAGGACATACAATCAATCTACAGGTACATGAAAAAATGCTCACCATCTCTAGCAGTCAGAGAAATGCAAATCAAAACCACCCTAAGATACCATCTTACTCCAGTAAAATTGGCAGCCATTATGAAGTCAACAACAACAAGTGCTGGCGAGGATGTGGGGAAAAGGGTACACTTGTATATTGCTGGTGGGACTGCAAATTGGTGTGGCCAATTTGGAAAGCAGTATGGAGATTTCTTGGAAAGCTAGGAATGGCACCACCATTTGACCCAGCTATTCTCCTTCTTGGTCTATTCCCTAAAGACTTAAAAAGAGCATACTACAGGGACACTGCTACATCCATGTTCATAGCAGCAAAATTCACAATAGCAAGACTGTGGAACCAACCTAGATGCTCTTCAATAGATGAATGGATAAAAAATGTGGCATTTATACACAATGGAGTATTACTCTGCATTAAAAAATGACAAAATCATAGAATTTGCAGGGTAATGGATGACATTAGAGCAGATTATGCTAAGTGAAGCTAGCCAATCCCTAAAAAACAAATGCCCAATGTCTTTTTTGATATAAGGCGAGTAATTAAGAACAGAGTAGGGAGGAAGAGCATGAGAAGAAGATTAACATTAAACAGGGACAAGAGGTGGGAGGGAAAGGGAGAGAGAAGGGAAATTGCATGGAAATGGAAGGAGACCCTCATGATTATACAAAATTACATACAAGAGGAAGTGAGGGGAAAGGGTAAAAAAAACAAGGAGGAGAAATGAATTACAATATATGGGGTAGAGAGAGAAGATGGGAGGGGAGGGGAGGGGAGGGAGGATAGATAGTAGAGGATAGGAAAGGCAGCAGAATACAACAAACACTAGTATGGCAATATGTAAAACAGTGGATGTGTAACAGATGTGATTCTGCAATCTGTATATGGGGTAAAAGTGGGAGTTCATAACCCACTTGAATCAAAGTGTGAAATATGATATGTCAAGAACTATGTAATGTTTTGAACAACCAACAATAAAAATTAAAACAATAGAACATAGCACCAGGAAGCCAAGAGGAAAGAATAAGAAGGAGAGAGAGGAGGAGGAGGAGGAAGAGGAGGAGGAGGAGGAGGAGATGAGATGAAAATTAGTGAGGAGAGAGAGAGAGAGAGAGAGAGAGAGAGAGAGAGAGAGAGAGAGAGAGAGAGAGAGAGAGAGAGAGATCTGTTCAATAAGGACAAAATATAAGCCCCCAAAGCACAACTGTAATGACTCATCTCCTCCAGCCATAATCTACCTGCCTACAGTTACCATCCACTTCATCTATTCAAGTATGTTAATGCACAGATTAGGTTAAGGCTTTCATAATACTATAATTTCACCACTTAACTCTCTTGCATTGTTTCACATATGAGCTTTTGGTGGACACTTAATATCTAAATCACAACATTTGCCATTATGTTTCCTATACCCCTTGGTCAGTATATAATCTCTCAAACTCTGAAAAGACCACTGTATTTTAGACTTCTCTAGTTGTAAATGACCTTTAATTGGTTAATTTCTGAACATAGACATCATGCTAAAGATGCTAGTTAAGTGATATCAGCAAGAAGGTTGGGTAGAGGTGCCTGGCATACTTTTGTATTTGAAAAAGGAAGAAACAAGAAAACATAACTGGATTATTTGGGGTATAGTACCATAACACAGTAGGATGTGACAGAGATACAGTGGATATTAGAGATCCAGCGTGGTCTTATAAAGAAGGAAATAAAGCACAGAATATATCTTTTCTGACTCCAAGAGTGAAGAAGCACAAGCAGAAATGGCAAGCAGGAGATCCCCTAACAGTCCCAACTAACACTCATGAAAACCTGAAGTATTTGCTTCTGGAGAGGGCTGCAGCCCTCATAGGACCTCAGTCTAGCTGTATTATTTCAGACAGCATTCCTTGCCAATACTGTGCCCTTCTACAGCCAAGCTTCTGCTGCATAGTAACATCTCAAGACTCCACAAACCAGTGATCCCATAAATCAAGTACTTGCTTTTACTCACCCATCTTCAGCCTATAAAGTACCTAGGCAGCTGTGCCCACCCTTCAAAGGACCCATGGAGCCAACAAGGGAATCAGCATACCCTTGTGTAATCTTGACCAAACTTCTGTGGTATAGGGGAGTATGTGTGTTCTTATCTAACTAACCTCATTCAGGTAAACAGGCAGGTAACCCTAAACAGCTCATTCCACAACATCCTGAGAGGCAGACAGGTAGACCTGCCCACCTGCCTTCAGCCATGGGAAGCACACATTACCTGCCCCAATCCACCAGAGCATCCCTGCATCCACACAACCTGTGGAAATTTAGAGCTGCATCACATCTGAAGCTGCATGAATCACACACACAGCCACTGACAAGTCTCAGCTACACCCCACAAAGAGATACATCCTACCTTGTGAATAAGCCCCAAATTCTTGTATTCTGGGCCACTGAGACAATGACAGACCTCACATACATGGATGGCTGGTGAAAAATGTACATGTAGACTATTCAACTGTGGCCACCTGGTATATCCAATGCAATCCAATGAAATAAACCCAACCAACACCATAAAATTATTGCCAAAATAAAAATTTTAATACACAGCCATTCTATAAAAATTTTAGAGGCCACTGAACTGTCAGATCTGTCAGATCTGTCAATACCAATTCGGGACACAGAAATGTAACCATGCAAGAGATCATAATGCTGGGGCTGGGGATGTGGCTCAAGCGGTAGCGTGCTCGCCTGGCATGCATGTGGCTAGGGTTCGATCCTCAGAACCACATACAAACAAAGATGTTGTGTCCACCAAAAACTAAAAAAAAATAAATATTAAAAAAACTCTCTCTCTCTCTTAAAAAAAAGATATCATGATGCTTCCAAAGAATACAACAATTCTCCAGAACAGATGCCAAGGAAAAGAAAATCAGTATTTTTTCTTTTTCTTTTTCTTTTCTTAATTAATGAACTTTCTAAAAAAGATATAAAAATACAGTTTTTAAAAAATTAAATAGCATGATTTAATTTAATTGCCTCTTAAACCTGAATCCTCTTAAGTTAAAAATATAATTAACTATTAACATTAATAAATTTAAACCTTCCAGAAAGCATGAATCCAAAAGGAAATGTCCAGCAGGTGACAGGAGCCAGATGCTCTATGGCCTTTCCTATTTTGGTATCAGACACTCTAAACATCAGTGGAAAAAAATCTCTAGTTTCTCAGTTTTATTCTCTTAGAGCACAGTGTGTGGCCTGCTACTGCATATGTTCCTCCAGCAGGTACACAATTAACTCATAGGTGAACAACAGGATGGCAGTATTTGGGATTTGCCTGATTGTTTTAGGGACAAATGAGGCAAGGCACTAAAGATAGCAGGAAACAGTTTTATTTGGCTGCAGCCAGGTTCAGAGGTCACAGCTTTTGCTGTAATCAATCAATCCCCTTAACTCTGAGTTCAGGGAGTTTCAGAGTTTTATACCCAGCGTGTAAGGGGAGGGGCTCAGAAGTTCACAGTCTGCAGAAATTCACATAAAAGCAGCTCTTTTCCCCACTGTTCTGGGCAAATTAACTCTTCAAGGACAACACCTGAGAAGGGGAGAGCTTCTTCTCCCCTTTCTTTTCTCCCCCTGCCAGCTGTTACCATGGAGCCCAATTGTAACTTATCTTAAAAATGTAGACCATCTCTGTGAAGCCCCAGCTCAAGGCTAAAGGCCTTATTTGCACATTTCTTCAAGGTACTATACTGGGTATGTTTGTGAAAAACCAGTAAGGGGGAGTCCAGCACCTGGAGTGCTGGTATCTTCTCGGCCAGTGTCCAAGTAAACAGGGTGACACCAAAATAGGAAGTTTATCTACATTGGACTCTTTCTCAGAGACTTTTGCTGACAGTCCTAAAATCAGCCATGGTGAAGAGGGCTTTTCTGTGGATAAAGGGGGTGCCACTTCAATTCCCCCCTTTTATGATGCTCCCCACAATTTAATCCTTTAAATTTAAGAGCATCATTACCATTATATTGGCTTAAAACCTTATACAATGTCAAAACCTTAGTTGTTGTCATCCTTTTGACAGCAGCTGCTTTAGTGGACCCAATAGTTTTAATGCACAGTGGAGCCAAACATGGGAGCAATGAACAGGTTAACAGCAGAATACCCACTACACTCATTAAGCTTTTAAACCTACAAAGAATTGAAAACCATTTCCCAAAATCATGTTTGGGACCTAAACTTTAATTCCCTTCTAGGTATGAACTAGCATATGTGCTAATTCTCTTGTGTTGTTGGCTATATTCTTAACTGTTTGTCTATTGTCATCCATTTGTATGCAACAATCTGAGCTTTTGAACTCTCCACATATTTCTTTTTCCTCAGCCAGTAGGTAATCTATTGCCAAGCGGTTTTGATAGTTAGCCACTCACATCTGGTCTGTTGTGTGGCTAGGAGGTCAAAGGCTGTGGCAGTCTGATTAATAATAATTTCTAGTACAGCTTGTAAGTGAATAATTCTATTTAACATGTAAATATGAGTTCTATAGCTCCAACTGTCATTTTGTGCCCAGGTAGCTGGAGCATAAGTGGCAATAATCCTCTGGGGTTGCCTGTTACTTTCATCCCAAGATTGGTGACCTCCTAAATCAAGTTTCTTTCCAATGGACCTCTTTTTCCTTTCCAAACAGCCATTCATCTATAGCATTCCTCTGGTGGGACAGGTCCTAAATATATGTTTTACCACCTCTTGGTTATAGTGGATTGTCTTGACACATGGTTCACATGATCTGCATGGTTGGAATAGGAGTAGGGCAGAATCCCTTAAGGTTATCAAAGGAAACCAAACTAAATAATATACTAACATTTTGGTTAGCATAGGTTAAACAGCATGAATTAACAAAGCCAAACTAATAACACCAAACAAATTCTAGAAAAGTTATATAAGCAAGATAAAATAGTATATGTGAAATTTTGTTACCCAGAGTCCAGTCAGTAGATGTTACTGTTATCAAACCAGTAGCCAAAACCAAACAGAGAATTACGTATATATCTAGAAGCAAGGGGTGGAAATATATTATAGTATAAGAACTATCTTAGAAGTTAAAGAAGTTTATTAGGCCTGTGGGAAGTTTATCTTTCACAGTGCATTGATTGGCCTGTCAGTCCTTCCTGTATGGCTGAAACAGTGCCGTAGTCTCCTCAAGCTTCAGCCGTGCGTAGACCAGTCAGCTTCCAGGGTGACTGGAGCAGGGCTGTTGTCCTTCTGATCCTCAAGCTTCTCTGGTGCTCCTTTTTCTTTGGAATGGTCAGCTTCAAGGGCGTAGCAACATCTGGAGAGCATGCCCAGTCCGCAGCTGCAGGCATGAGTCTGGTGTAGTGAATCCAGGGACCTCTCTCTCTCTGCAAACTTGACTGCAGTTGGGGTGGATAAAATAACAGTGAAAGGGCCCTTCCAAACAAGTTCAGGGGTTGAATATTTCATTCTTTGACCCAGACTCAATCTCCAGGCTTGAAGGAGTGTGCACCTGTGGTCAAATTTAGTAGCAATCTTTCTGTAACCCATTGGTTGAGAACCTGTAAAGTTTTCCCTAAGGCCTGAAGCTGCCATCTCAGGATTAATTTCCCTAGCTCTCTTAAGTCTCCCTGTAGTCCCCTAATAAGAGGGGTGGGGGCTCCCATATATTATTTCAAAAGAAAAGAATCCAATCCTCCTAGTGGATCTAATCCTCAGCAGTATAATAGGGAGAAGTTCATCACAATATAACTGAGTCTCCTGACACAGCTTACCCCACTGAGTCTTAAAGTCCTGTTCATCCTTTTAACTTTACCAGAACTCTGCAGCCTATAGACAGTATGTAAGTTCCATCTGACGTTTAAACTCTTATCATTAATCATATCACTTCTTCCAAAAAGCTGGCTCATTTTCTGAGCCAATAGTTATTGGGACACCAAATCTGGGAATAATTTCCCAGAGAAGCATCCTAGTATCTCCCTAGCCTTTTCAGTGCAGGTGAGAAAGGCTTCCACCTATCAGAATATGAACACATAAAAACCTAAAGTTATTTATAGCCCCATGAGCATGGTAGTTCAGTGAAGTTTACTTCCAAGTCTTCAAAAGGTGCTCCTCCTGTAGTTTGGATTCCTGGTGGGAGCTCTGGCCCCTGACAAGGATTGTTGTGAGCACAAACCTCACATTGTTTGCAGATCATCCAGGTTTTACTTGTGAGCTGGGGGATATAGAAATGTCAACTCATAACTGTCTCAAGTGCTGTATGTCCAAATGTATTCCTGCGGAACTGTCTGATAAAAGCTGGGGCTAGAATCTCCGGGATGGCTATTCCAGCCATCAGAACATCTGCACCATCCACCTGGGAGAAAATTTTCTTTTTCAATCTTAAATCACTTACTTTCATGTTGGGAATATGTTGGTTCCCATTCTGTTAGCTAGTCAGCCAGGCAGAAGGACGGCATTTAAACCTGGGACTGGATTTTCTTTCCATTTTCTGCAGACAACTAACCTGGCCTCTCTGTCAGCTCTCTGGTTGCCCTCAGAAACCACAGTGTTTCCCTCCCGATGACCTTGGCAACATATAATCACAGCCTTCTTCGGAGCCCACAGTGCATCCAAAGTTTAAGAATTTCTTGCCCATACATCATGTCCCTTTTCTTTTCTCTCCTGAGTTAATTAGCCTACATACGGCCATATGAACAAGAAGGGTAGTGAACCCATATTTTGAGTCTATGTAAATATCCACACAGATTCCTGCTGTCAACTGAGGTGCTCGAATCAAAGCAATAAGTTTTATTTTTTGTGTTGAAGTTCCCTGAGGCAGAGGTTCTGCCTTGACAATGGAGTCCATGCATATCCAGCCAAACATACCTCATCTTTTATAAAACTGCTTCCATCTGTGAAGCAGTTTGTATCAGTGTCCTTGAGAGGTCTTGTCTGCTGGAGAACACTTAACCCATGACCTCAACACATTTGTGATCAGGTTTTTTAGGTCCAAATTGGCAGGAAAGTTGCTGAGTTTAGAGTTCTGATGACCTCAATGCAGATACATGGGTTTTCACATAACATGCCCTGATATTTGATCAATCTTTCATTAGTCAACCAATAATGTCCTTTATATTTTAACAATGTCAAAATTGATTGAGGAAATCTGATAACCAATTCTTGTCCCATGGCCAGTTTATCATTTTCCAACACCAGAAGAGCTGTGGCTGCAAGGGCCCATATAAACAAGGTGGCCAGCCTTGGGTTACAGAGTCCAGCTATTTGGACAAATAGGCCACTGGATGGTGCCATGTCACCAGCATCTGAGTCAAACTCTCACAGCCACTCCAGACTGATCATGGACATACAGAAAGAAAGGCTTTGTGAGGTCAGGGAGCCCTAATCCAGGTGCACTGGTGAGTGCTTGAGTGCTTGTTGAATGTCCTCAAAGGCCTTTTGCTTAGTTGGCCCCCACATCAGAGGATCTCATTCTCCCCCCTTTGTGGCTTCTTAAAGGGGTTTTTCCATGACTGAAAAGTTAGGGATCCATATACGGCCAAACCCAGTAGCCCCCAAGAATTCTGTAATGTGATGGCAGGTTGAAGGGACTGGAATTGAGCAGATCTCCTGTTTTTTTTTTTTTTTTTTTTTTTTTTTTTTTTTTGAGACCCAATTGTTCTGTTCTGTTGTTAAGTAAGATGGTAACCAAGGTATCTGACCTTTTGTCTTGATAGATATGGGCTTTTAAGTCGGAGTCCAGTGCTGTCCCAAGGATTGTGTATTGAAATCCTTGGGAGGAACTGTCATTTCGGGAAGGGAGGCATACATAGAGCCTCAGGCGCTTTAAATGCAGGATTTTTTTTTGTTATCTCCTAGTGCAGGATCTTGGCTGTTAGGATTCTCCAACTCTTAAATCTAATGTAAATCCTAGCAGGGACTGATGACCTGAGACATTATTTGTATAAAAGGCACCTATGTCAATCTCGCCGTGGGTCATCTGCCAAGGTTGGAGGGCAGCGGTGTGGTCCCATGCAGGTCCCAGTGTGGCAGCCACATTGTTTGTGCCTATCTAGGTGTTTCTCTTTGTTTGCATGGCTTTATCATCCTGTCATGTGGGAGCCTGCTCTGATTGTATATAGTTACTGCCCCACTTGTGTTTTTGTTCAGTAAGCCTGGGTGCATGGGGCTCTGTGGCCTTTCCTGTTGGTGGCTCACAGCATGTGGCTTGGAGCCAGGGTGGCATGTCCTTTTGGAGTGAGCATCCTATGGCCCACTATTAGCTGTTAACATGAACATATTCCTGGTTCATTTGGGGGATTGCAGCAGCTGAGCCCTCCTGAGGTGCTGGGTCCTGTGCATCAGATGCAGTTGTGTGTGTCTATGGGACCCCTGCCATATTCATCAATTACAGACTTCCGAGCAAGTGGGAAGAAACTGAAAGAAGGGGCTGAGGCCCAAACATTCATTCCTTCTCTGTTCAAGGCTTAGCATTTGAGCATGGCAGTGGGTACTTGTCTGCCGGGGCCACTGGAGGCTTCCCCTTTTGTCTTGCCATGCTTTTTTTCCTTATAAACATTGGGACCATTGGCTTTGTTCTAGTGAGACGCCCCTTTGAGTGACCTTTGGGTTTGTAAGGAGATCCATCCTCCTTTTTATCTTTCTGGTCTGCCTGTCTTTGAGTCTCTGGATCTCGATTGATGAAAACAGTGGTGGCCACCTTAATCAACTCAGGGTACACTTCTCAGTAAAGTCCTCTAGGATTGTAATTTTTTCAAATGGCTTTCTGAGCCTGTCCCACAAAGGCTGCATTGATCACCTGTTGCTTGCGCCTATGCATTTCTTCACTGACTTACTTGCACTATGGCTGCAATGTTTGTATGGTGCCCCTCCTCTCCCGGGCACCTCTGGGCAGGGAGAGGGGTAACAGTGGTGGTGGCCTGGACATTTAGCTCTGAGTCAGTTGGGCACATCTCTTTTGATCATTGCTGCCAGTTTCATAGGGCAGAGGGGCCTTAGGCAGATGTGGGGCTGAGAGAAATGTTCAGAGCTATCGAGGGTGCGAGAGGGAGATGCTGGAGCAGCAGGAGGCTTATCTCAGCTCTGTTTGTCTGCAGATGCACTCAGCTTAGGCTAGGGCTCAGGGCTGGCTCTGATTCCTTCTAACTCTTGGGCACAAACAGTGTGTTTTGTTCTTTTTTTTCTATTCTTTTAGACTTTCTATAAGGGCTTCTTGACATCTCTTTATCTTTAGACCTTCTTCTTTGTTGGGGCCCATCCTAGGTCTGGATAATGGGCTGCACAAGATCATTCATGGCCCAGGGTTTCTCCGTGTAGGAGGAAGTATGATTTTTCCAGCTTATGAGCTCAATGGTGGTGAAAGGCTGGCACACAAAACTGTCTTGTCTCTCTCAGGTGTTTTCCTCTGGTCAATATGGGCAGGTCCTTTAGTCCCTTGCAGGGGCATCTGGAGAGTTCTCATCTGAGTTGTGGCTCTAGTCTTGGGACAAATCTCCCACCTTAATCTTGGGAGGTGAAAGAGTCTTTGGTTCTAGGAAGCCTTTGGCTCTGAGGACATCACAGAGGATGGAATAGCTAGTATTGGGGGACCATCACTTGTTGCCTCTGAGGACAAGGGGGCTAGGGGACAGTCTGTTGTCCCTGTGGTATTGGCAAACTTGGCTAGAGTGGCACATAAGGTCCTGATTCCTCTTCTGGCTCAGGGGAAAACTGTTTCCTTTCCTGTCCTTCCTAGTCAGGTTTTCTGTTTAGCTGCTTTCCGCTGGGTCTTAGAGACCGCTATGCACCTGGCTAACATCAGTTTGGACTGTCCATCTAGACAGGCTCTCAACAAAGGGAGCTGTTTCTGTACTATCTCTTGCCAGCAATCAATATAAGAGAATTGTTTCAAGGGTTCCAACAACAATCAAATGGACCTCGGCAATGACTCTCTCATTTAAAGATCCTTCTCGTGGCCAGCCCACATCTTGGGTGAGCCACTGCAACATTTGTGGAGTGAGTCTCACTCCGCAGTTACCAGGATAACCGAAGATCAGGACTCTGAATTGCTTCAGCCCTCGGGTTGGGTCGGAACCTTTCCCTTTGTCCGTCTCATTCACACACTTTCACACAGACATGGCCAGAACAAAATTTCTATACTGCCCCAATTCCAACAATTCCAAACCAAACTAAAAGGGCACCATGGTTTCCCCTCTGCTCGCTGACCCTGATCAGGGGCTACTCAGGCGACTCCTTGTTTCAGCTCCAACCACTTTGGAGGGTACTTGGGACCCAATGGAGGTTGACCAAGCCTCTCTTCCACCCATTTAGGCCTCGAAGGGGAAGTCAGGTGGGCTGTAAAACCAAATGGACCTGGGTCCTACCTGTTCAGCTGGGCCATGCTCCAAAACCCAAACCTTTGGGTTCTGTTGTACTCCAAGGTGGCAGCCCCAGGGCGCTGGGTGAGTCAATCACTCTTCAGGCTAAGAGTGGCCTGGGTGCACCAAGGGAATCACTGTTCTCCCACCACCCCAGGGAAGCTGGTCCCTGGAGACAAGAGAGGCAGAATAGCCTTCCTTACCTCCTCTGTCCCATCTGAGACACCAAAAATGTTGTAGGGACAAATGAGGCAAGGCACTGAAGACAGCAGGAAACAGTTTTATTTGGCTGCAGCCAGGTTCAGAGGGCACAGCTTTTGCTGTAATCAATCAATCCCCTTAACCCCGAGTTCAGGAAGTTTCAGTGTTTTATACCCAGCATGTAAGGGGAGAGGCTCAGAAGTTCACAGTCTGCAGAAATTCAAATAGAAGCAGCTTTTTCTTTCACTGTTCTGGGCAAGTTAACTTTTCAAGGACAATATCTGAGAAGAGGAGAGCTTCTTCTCCCCTCTCTTTCCTCCCCCTGCCAGCTGTCACCATGGAGCCCAATTGTAACTTATCTTAAAAATGTAGACCATCTCTGTGAAGCCCCAGCTCAAGGCCAAAGGCCTTGTTCACACATTTCTTCAAGGTAGTATACTGGATATGTTTGTGAAAAACTAGTAAGGGGGAGTTCAGTATCTGGAATGTTGGTATCTTCTCGGCCAGTAGCCAAGTAAATAGGGTGACACGAAAATAGGAAGTTTGTCTACATTGGACTCTTTTGCAGACAGTCTTAAAATCAGCCATGGTGAAGAGTGTTTTTCTGTGGAGAATAGGGGTGCCACTTCATGATGAGCTGGGCTGAGAGTCCTCTATAGAAGGTGAGGTAGCCTTCCTCCCAGAACACCAGGCAGCTGTCTGGATGAAGGACTTGTACTTGGTGCCCTCCTCCTGGAGCCGAGTTCTAATGACCTAGTGTAGATAAGGAATGCAGGAGGCACATCCCTTAGAAAGAGCAGCAGCTGCCATGAGTCCAAAAAAACTTGTGGAATTTTTCTCAGTTCCACTTGGGGAAGAGGCTAATGGATCTTCTTTCAGATACTTCTTTAAACTTCCATAAATAGCAAAATAGATGATAGTTCCTGAGATTCCAGCATATGAGGCAGTTAGTTCTCTATAGAAGCCATGGATGCCCTCTGTCTGCTAAACATATCCAGTGCACTGGAGTGCGTTCATCTTCTTGGAGCCCCTTATTTTTCCCTCTAGCTGCATCCAAGTTTGAACCATCTATATAGGATTCATTAAGGAATTTGTGACAAAAGCTGCAGAACCAGCTGAGAAAATATGCACAATATTGCTATTAGGCAGGAAAATGTCATTAAATTGCTCTTTGGAGTACCATGCAAAGTACACAGCCCTTGATGGTGCCACTCCAACCAAATTTGGACCCAATCCTCTAAAGAGTGACTTTGGTCCTTCCTTCTCCAAGATCCACTTCAGAACCTGTAGGAGTCCAGGTGTCACCAAGTCGGTCTCACCATTACAGCTCCATTAATGGTCCCCAGATGAACCTGAGGATAACAGACTGTCCAGAGAGCGTGTCTTAAAGACTGTAGCCTGGTCTTAATGACTTCTAGTGGGCAAGTGAAAATAGCACCAAATGTGCCCCCACACCAGCCACTAATTGTTAAGGAGAAGATGCCTGGCATCCCAGCCCATGGGCGGGGGTGGGAGGGCGGGGGCGAGAGGGGGATGGGAGAAGAGGCCCCCGGCCCTCCCCCCCACCCCGTGCGGAGCCCACCGAGAAGGCTCCATGGGGGGCCTAGAGGTGGGCGGCAGGGAGCTGGGGCTGGGCCTTAGGCTCACCCACCAGCGAAGAGGGGAAGCAGCGTGTTCTCCTTCTGCTGGGTGCTGGGTGCCGGTGGCCATGGCCTCCCTGGCTCCCAGGCCCGCCGCAGACGCTGGAGGGATGCACGAGGTCCCGATCCTCTCGCCCGCTGTCCTCAGGAGGCCCCCGGGGCCTCCACGTGCCTGCAGGCTCCGCAGTCCCGCAACCCCTGGGGCATCCGCAGGTGCCTCTCTGGCCTCTGCCAAAATACAGGTTTTTAAAAGAAACTTAATGACATATAAGAGAATAAGGCAGACAACACAATGAAAATTTGAAGACTATTCTTTATATAAATGAAAACTCAGCAAAGGGGTAGAGATGATGAAAGTGAACTAAACAGAAATCTAGCTGAAGAGCTTAATAAGCACAAGTAATAAAACGATGGAGAGATAAAAAGGAGATCAAGTGTAACATGTAACTTGAAAACAAATCTTTTGAACAGAACCACTCAAAGAGCAATGTCTGGAAAGGAATGGGGGGAAAACAAACAAACAAAACACCCTGCAAGGCTTATGAGAGACCCATAAGTAAAAGATACCATCACAGACATTTCTGAGGATCATTATGGACCATAGAATCATTTGCAAACTTTTGTTCCAATATGATGGCAAACCTAGAAGAAAAGGGAAGATTTATAGACACAGACAACCTACCAAATTTGAATGAAGAAGATAAAGTAAACTTTAGTAGACCAATAACAAGCAACAAGACTGAGCAGTAATAAAAAGCTTTCCCCAAAAAGTAAAGTCCAGAAACCAATGAATTACCAGCTGTGTTCAACCAGACCTTTTAGCTTTAATTGTATTGTTTTTATTTGTTCTTTTTAGTCGTACATAACAGTAGGATGTATTTTGACATATCATACATACATGGAGTACAACTTCCTATTTTTGTGGTTGTACATGATGTGGAGTTACACTAGTTGTGTATTCATTATTGAACAAAAGAAAGTTATGTCTGATTCATTCTATTCACTTTGCATTCTCATTCCTCCTCCATTGCTCCCACTCTCCCCTGTCCAAACTAGTAATTCCTAATTCCTCCTTTCTCCACCCAACCCCTTCCTATTGTGAGCCAGCATCCACATATTGGAGACAATGTTCAGCCTTTGGATTTTGGGAATGGCTTGTTTCACTTAGCATGATAATCTCCAGTTCCATCCATTTCCAAGCAAATTCCATAATTTTATTCTTTTTTATGGAAGAGTAGTATTCCATTGTATATATACCACATTTTAAAATGTATTCATCTGTTAAAGGGAACCTAGGGTTATTCTATAGCAGAATTATTGTGAATTGAACTGTTATGAACATAGATGTGGCATATTGCTACCATATGCTGATTTTTTATATATGCCAGTGAAATGCATTATAATTCTTATTTATTTATTTATTTATTTTTATTATTGCTTGTTCAAAACATTACAAAGCTCTTGACATATTTCATCCATTAGATTCAAGTGGGTTATGAACTCCCATTTTTACCCCAAATACAGATTGCAGAATCAAATCGGTTACACATCCACATTTTTCCATGATGCCATATTAGTAACTCTTGTATTCTGCTACCTTTCCTATCCTCTACTATCGCCCCTCCCCTCCCCACCATCTTCTCTCTCTACCCCATCTACTGTAATTCATTTCTCTCCTTGTTTATTTTCCCATTCCCCTCACAACCTCTTATATGTAATTTTGTATAACAATGAGTGTCTCCCTCCATTTCCATGCAATTTCCCTTTTCACTCCCTTTCCCTCCCACCTCATGTCTCTGTTTAATGTTAATCTTTTCTTCCTCCCTGCTCTGTTCTTATTTACTCTCATTATATCAAAGAAGACATTTGGTATTTGTTTTTTAGGGATTGGCTAGCTTCACTAAGCATAATCTGCTCTAGTGCCATCCATTTCCCTGCAAATTCCATGATTTTGTCATTTTTTAGTGCTGCATAATACTCCATGGTGTATAAATGCCACATTTTTTATCCATTCATCTATTGAAGGGCATCTGGGTTGGTTCCCCAGTCTAGCAATTGTGAATTGTGCTGCTATGAACATCGATGTGGTAGTATCCCTATAGTACGCTCTTTGAAGGTCTTCGGGGAATAGTCCGAGAAGGGCAGTACCTGGGTCAAATGGTGGTTCCATTCCCAGCTTTCCCAGGAATCTCCATACTGCTTTCCAAATTGGCCGCACCAGTTTGTAGTCCCACCAGCAATGTACAAGAGTATCCTTTTCCCCACATCCTCGCCAGCACTTGTTGTTGTTTGACTTCATAGTGGCTGCCAATCTTACTGGAGTGAGATGGTATCTTAGGGTGGTTTTGATTTGCATTTCTCTGACTGCTAGAGATGGCGAGCATTTTTTCATGTACTTGTTGATTGATTGTGTGTCCTCCTCTGAGAAGTGTCTGTTCAGGTTCTTGGCCCATTTGTGGATTGGGTAATTTGTTATCTTATTGTCTAATTTATTGAGTTCTTTGTATACTCTGGATATTAGGGCTCTATCTGAAGTGTGAGGAGTAAAAATTTGTTCCCATGATGTAGGCTCCCTATTTACCTCTCTTATTGTTTCTCTTGCTGAGAAAAATTTTTTCAGTTTGAGTAAGTCCCATTTGTTGATTCTAGATATTAACTCTTGTGCTATGGGTGTCCTATTAAGGAATTTGGAGCCTGACCCCACAGTATGTAGATCGGAGCCAACTTTTTCTTCTATCAGACGCAGTGTCTCTGATTTGATATCTAGCTCCTTGATCCACTTTGAGTTAACTGTTGTGCATGGCAAGAGGAGGGGATTGAGTTTCATTTTGTTGCATATGGATTTCCAGTTGTCCCAACACCATTTGTTGAAGATGCTATCCTTCCTCCATTGCATGCTTTTAAGTCCTTTATCAAATATAAGATAGTTGTAGCTTTGTGGATTAGTCTCTGTGTCCTCTATTCTGTGCCATTGGTCCACCTGCCTGTTTTGGTACAAGTACCACGCTGTTTTTGTTACTATTGCTAGGTAATATAGTTTGAAATCTGGTATCGCTATACCACCTGATTCACACTTCCTGCTTAGCATTGTTTTTGCTATTCTGGGTCTTTTATTTTTCCATATGAATTTCATGATTGCTTTATCTATTTCTACAAGAAATTCCGTTGGGATTTTGATTGGCATTGCATTAAACCTATAGAGAAATTTTGGTAATATCACCATTTTGATGATGTTAGTTCTGCCTATCCATGAACAGGGTATATTTTTCCATCTTCTAAGATCTTCTTCTACTTCTCTTTTTAGGGTTCTGTAGTTTTCATTGTATAAATCTTTCACCTCTTTTGTTAGGTTGATTCCCAAGTATTTTATTTTTTTGAGGATATTGTGAATGGACTGTTTTTCCTCATTTCCATTTCAGAAGTTTTGTCACTGATATACAGAAATGCCTTTGATTTATGCATGTTGATTTTATATCCTGCCACTTTGCTGAATTCATTTATCAGTTCTAGTAGTTTCTTTGTAGACCCTTTTGGGTCTTGTAGGTATAGAATCATGTCGCCTGAAAATAGTGATAATTTAAGTTCTTCTTTTCCTATTTTTATGCCTTTAATTTCTTTTGTCTAATATCTCTGGCCAGTGTTTTGAGAACTATATTGAATAGAAATGGTGATAGAAGGCATCCCTGTCTTGTTCCAGATTTTAGAGGGAATGCCTTCAATTTTTCTCCATTCAGAATGATGCTAGCCTGAAGCTTAGCATAGATAGCTTTTACAATGTTGAGGTAAGTTCCTGTTATCCCTAGTTTTTCTAATGCTTTCAACATAAAGGGATGCTGTACTTTGTCAAATGCTTTTTCTGCGTCTATCAAGATGATCATATGGTTCTTAACTTTAAGTCTATTAATGTTGTGAATAACATTTGTTGATTTCCGTATATTGAACCATCCTTGCATCCCAGGGATGAATCCTACTTGATCATGGTGCACAATTTTTTTGATGTGCCTTTGTATCCGATTCGCCAGAATTTTATTGAGGATTTTTGCATCTAGGTTTATCATAGATATTGGTCTGTAGTTTTCATTCTTTGAGGTATCTTTGTCTGGTTTCGGAATCAGGGTGATGTTGGCCTCATAAAATGAATTTGGCAGAGGTCCCTCTTTTTTTATTTCCTGAAATAACTTGAAAAGTATTGGTATTAATTCTTTTTAAAGGTTTTGTAAAACTCCGCTGTATACCCATCTGGTCCTGGGCTTTTCTTAGTTGGTAGTCTTTTGATTGCTTCTTCTATTTCATCCATTGATATTGGTCTTTTCAAATTGTGTGTATTCTCTTTACTCAGTTTGGGTAAATCATAAGACTTAAGAAATTTATCGATGTCTTCACTATCTTCTATTTTATTGGAATATAGGATTTCAAAATAATTTCTAATTTTCTTCTGAATTTCTGTATCATCTGTTGTGATATTGCCTTTTTCATCCCGTATGTTAGTAATTTGAGTTCTCTCACTTCTTCTCTTCATTAACATGGCTAAGAGTCTGTCAATCTTATTTATTTTTTCAAAGAACCAACTTTTAGTTTTGTTAATTTTTTCAATAGTTTCTTTTGTTTCTATTTCATTCATTTCTGCTCTGATTTTAATTATTTCTTGCCTTCTGCTACATTTATTGTTGTTTTGCTCTTCCTTTTCTAGGGCTTTGAGATAAAGTGTGAGCTAATTTATTTGTTGGTTTTACCTTTTTTTGAGGAATGACCTTCAGGTGATGAATTTCCCTCTTAAAATGCTTTCATTGTGTTCCATAGATTCTGATATGTTGTGTCTGTATTTTCATTTTTCTGTAAGAATTTTTTTGATTTCCTCCTTTATGTCTTCTTTAACCCATTGATCATTCAGTATCATATTGTTCATTTTTCATATGATGTAGGATTTTTCCTTCCTTCTTTTATCATTGATTTTCAGGTTCATTTCATTATGATCAGATAAAATGCATGGTATTATCTCCACATTTTTATACTTACTGAGGGTTGCCCTATGGTATAATATATGGTCTATTTTTGAGAAGGATCCATGTGCTGCTGAGAAAAAAGTATATCCACTTGATGATGGTTGATATATTCTATATATGTCAGTTAAGTCTAGGTTATTGTTTGTGATATTGAGTTTTATAGTTTCTTTTTTCAACTTTTGTTTGGAGGATCTGTCCAATGGTGAGAGAAGTGTGTTGAAGTCACCCATAATTATTGTGTTGTGATCTATTTGATTCTTGAACTTGAGGAGAATTTGTTTTATGAACATCGCAGCACCATTATTTGGTGCATAAATATTGATAATTTTTACGTCTTCTTGGTGAATGGTTCCTGTTAACAGTATATAATGTCCTTCCTTATCCCTTTTGATTAACTTAGTCTTGATGTCGATTTTATTCGATATGAGGATGGCCACTCCTGCTTGCTTACGAGGACCATGTGCGTGGTATATTTTTTTCCCAACCTTTCACCTTCAGCCTGTGTATGTGTTTTCCAATCAGATGTGTCTCCTGGAGGCAACATATGTTTGGATTTGTTTTTTTAATCCATGTTACCAGCCTATGTCACTTTATTGGAGAGTTAAAGCCATTAAGGTTTAGAGTTACTATTGATATATAATTTGTACTGCCAGCCATGTTTGATTATTTATCTTTTTTTAAAATTTAGTTTGTTTCTCCATGATTAGCTTTACCCCTGCCCTCTGTCACTACCGAGGCACTTCCCACTGCTGGTTTTGGTTGTTGTTTTTCATTTCTTCCTCGTGTTGTATTTTGCTCAAGATGCTTTGCAATGCTGGTTTTCTGGCTGCAATTTATTTTAGCTTTTGTTTATCATGAAAAATTTTTATTTCATTGTCATACCTGAAGCTTAGTTTTCTGGATACAGAATTCTTGATTGGCATCCATTGTGTTTCAGTGTTTGAAATATGCTGTTCCAGGATCTTCTCGCTTTTAGTGTCTGTGATGAAAAATTCATTGTTAACCTTATTGGTTTACCCCTGAATGTAATCTGCCTCCTTTCTCTGGTAGCTTTTAATATTTTCTCTTTGTACTGTATATTGGATATCTTCATAACAATGTGTTTTGGCACTGGTCTACTGTGATTTTGTGTGCTCAGTGTCCTGTATGCATTTACAATTTGTATATCTGTTTCCTTTTTTATTTCTGGAAAGTTTTCTGTATTTATTTCATTCAGCAGGTTACTCATTCCCTTGGTTTGAATCTCTGTACCTTCCTCTATCCTGATGACTCATAAGTTTGGTTTTTTTATGTTATCCCATATCTCTTGGATGTTTTTCTTGTGATTTTTTACCAGCCTTTCTGAGTTGGCTAGACTCTTTTCAAGATGATATATTTTGTCTTCATTATCTGACGTTCTGGCTTCTACTTGCTCCACTCTTTTAGTGATACTCTCAATTGAATTTTTAATTTGGTTTATCGTTTCCTTCATTTCTAGAATTATTGTTTGATTTTTAAAATAATCTCTATCTCCTGATAAAGATGCTTAACTTCTTCTTTTATGTGTTTATGTAATTCATTTTCAATGTGTTCTTTCACTGTTTGGATTTGCTGTCTCGTATCCTCTTTAAGGTTCCATTCCATCTGTCTAAGGTATTCCTTGAGTTCTTTATATGACCATTTTTGTGATGACTCTAGGTCCTCCTGAATATTTAGGCTGTCCTTCATTGTTTGTACTGCTTTTCTTCCTTGCTTTTTTATGCTGCTCATGTTACTTCTTGTTCTGTTTGACTGCTGAGTTACTGTTTACTCTTATAAATTTATTTGATGCTTGGGAAGAAAGATATTAGAAGGGAAGGGAAGAAGCCACTAAAGAGAATGAGAGTAGGCAGGTAGAATTCAAGGAAGGGGGAATAAGAAAATTGAAAAGAAATAAAAAGACAAAAAAATAGAAAATAAAGAAAGAAGAAAATTTTTTAAAAAAAATAATAATGATAATAAAAAATGAATATTAAAATTTAAAAAAATAATAAAATTAAAAAAATTTAAAATTAGAAACATTTAAAAAAGAGTTAAAGAACAATAACAAAAAAATGAAAATTTAAGGAAAAAACCCAAATTGAGAAAAAAATATAATAATAATAAATGCAGTCCTAGAGTTTGATTAACTTCTCTTCCAGTAGGTGGAGCTGTGCCCACTGGGCCAAGTTTCTCCTCTCAATAGGTGGAAACCAATCACTGTGCAGCAGCTCTTCCTCCCAGACTGGGCGGGTCTCCAATCCTGAGTGCCTAGGGCCTTCTCTTGTGTTTCCTCAAGCCAGGCCCCGCTCACCTGTGACGCTCACCACAATACTGGCTACACGCCAGGTCTGTTGCTCCTGGGAGCCCTGTTTTCATGAATGCCTGGGCACACTCTCCCTGTTTGCCTCCCTCAGACCCTACGTTTGTAGAGCTTGGAGCTGAGAACTCAGAGCGAATTTGCTTGCCCTCTGGTAGCCACGCCCTTGGTAGCTTGTGCAAGGGACACTTGTTGTCAGCACTGATCAGAGTGGTAGCCGGGAGTTCCGCAACGCGAGTCCCACGCCACTCCTGATTCCTTCAGTGTGGCTATCGCGCTCACAGGAGAGCTGGGAGGGGCCCTTAATGTTTCCTCGCTGTGTGGAGAGGGATGGCTAGGGGATTACACACCTGTCACAGCTGGTTTCAATGCAGTTATCTCCTCTACCCATGACGTCAGTTCTCTACCATGGTGGTATCACATGCAAATGGTGTTTGTTTGTTCCCTTTGCTGGGTGACCAATGCAATGGGTGGGTCCTGACTGTCTCTCCCAAGCCCCGTTTCAATCCTGTGGCCACTGCCTATGAAGGTTCGGTTGGCTTTTACCTCTGTAAGTTCAGAAGGGCCAACCAGTTATTTCAGTGGAATCGTTAGGGCTGAGTCACGAGAAGCAGGCAAACCTGAGCTTGAATGCAGCCAATCCGGGCTTGGTGTGTGTTCTGAGAGGCCCAGATCCAAGTCAGCTCAGCATTGCCTAGTGATCCTGAGCAAACAACATTTAAACAGTTTACGACTCCCTATGCCCGCGCAGCTGAAGGGGTCAGAGACATGATCTCTCCATGCCCGCCGCCATGTTGGATCTCCTGGATGATGAAGAATATTTTCACTACAACCAGCTTCTTCTACTCGCTGCCCACAGTGCAATTTGTGGCCACACCGATGCGCTGGGCCACGCTGTACCTCCTCGGCCGGCCGTTGCCGAGCCTGGGCCGTCTAGAATTCTTATTACACATTGAGAGCACAATTTTTCATATCTCTGATTATATACAAAGTATATTCATGCCAATTTGTGTCTTCATACCTGTACTTTGGATAATAATGATCATCACATTTCACAATCATTAATAACCCCATGCCACTTCCCTTCCCCTCCAAACCCTCTGCCCTATTTTAGTTTGCTCCCTCTTCCTATCCCACTATGAATCAGCCTCCTTATATCAGAGAAAATATTCAGCATTTGGTTTTTTGGGATTGGCTAACTTCACTTAGCATTATCTTCTCTAACTCCATCCATTTACCTGTAAATGCCATGATTTGATTCCCTTTTGTTGCTGAGTAATATTCCATTGTGTATATATATGCTACATTTTTTTTCATTCATTCATCTAATTGAAGGGCATCTAGGTTGGCTCTACAGTTTAGCTATTGTGAATTGTGCTGCTATAAGCATTGATGTGGCTGTGTCCCTGTAGTATGCTGTTTTTATGTCCTTTGGGTATATACTGAGGAAAGGGTTAGCTGGGTCAAAAGGTGGTTCCATTCCAAATTTTCCAAGAAACCTCCATCCTGTTTTCCTTATTGGCTGCATCAATTTGCAGTCCCACCAACAGTGTATGAATGTGTACCTTTTCCCCCACATCCTCACCAACACATACTGTTGTTTGTTTTCATAATAGCTGCCATTCTGAATGGAGTGAGATGAAATATTGGAGTGGTTTTGATTTGCATTTCTCTAATTGCTAGAGATGTTGAACATTTTTTTTCATATATTTGTTGATTGATTGTATATCCTCTGCTGAGAAGTGTCTGTTCAGGTCCTTGGCTCATTGATTGATTGGGTTATTTTTTTTTTAGTGCTTAGCTTTTTGAGTTATTTATATACCCTAGAGATTAGTGCTCTATCAGATATGTGAGAAGTTTGCTCCCAAGATGTAGGCTGTCTATTCACCTCATAGATTGTTTCTTTGCTGAGAAGAAAATTTTTAGTTGGATTCCATCCCATTTATTGATTCTTGATTTTCATTCTTGCACTATAGGAGTTTTATTAAGGAAGTTGGGGCCTAATCCCACATGATGAAGATTAGGGTGTACTTCTTCTTCTATTAGCCACAGGGTCTTTGGTTTAATTCCTAGGTCCTTGATCCACTTTGAATTGAGTTTTGTGCATGGTGAGAGATAGGGGTTTAATTTCATTTTGTTGCATATGGATTGCCAGTTTTCCCAGCACCATTTGTTGAAGAGGTTATCTTTTCTCCAATGCATGTTTTTGGCACCTTTATCTAATATAAGGTGATTGTAATTTTGTGGGTTAGTCTCTGTGTCCTCTATTCTTTACCATTGGTCTACCAGTCTATTTTGGTGCCAATACCATGCTGTTTTTGTTACTATTGCTCTGTAGTATAGTTTAAGGTCTGGTATAGTGATGCCACCTGCTTCATTCTTCCTGCTAAGGACTGCTTTAGCTATTCTGGGTCTCTTATTTTTCCAGATGAATGTCATGGTTGCTTTTTCTATTTCTGTGAGAAATGTCATTGGAATTTTGATTAGAATTTCATTAAATCTGTATAGTGCTTTTGGAAGTATGATCATTTTGATAATATTAATTCTGCCTATCCAAGAGCAAGGTAGATCTTTCCATCTTCTAAGGTATTCTTTTCTTTCTTTAGGGTTCTGTGATTTTCATTATATAAATCTTTTACCTCTTTTGTTAAGTTGATTCCCAAGTATCTTATTTTTTTGAGGCTATTGTAAATGGGGTAGTTTTTCTCATTTCTCTTTCTGAGGATTTGTCACTGATATACAGAAATGCCTTTAATTTATGAGTGTTGATTTTATATCCTGCCACTTTGCTGAGTTCGTTTACTAGTTCTAGATATTGAATCATATCATCAGCAAATAGTACCAATTTGAGTTTTTCCCCCATGTGTAACCCTTTAATTTCTTTCATTTGTCTGATTGCTCTGGCTAGTGTTTTAAGAACTGTGTTAAATAGAAATGGTGAATGAGGGCATCCCTGTCTTGTTCTTGTTTTGGAATTTCAATTCAACTTCAATATGTCTCCATTTACAATGATGTTGTCCTGGGGCTTAGCATAGATAGTCTTTATGATGTTGAGATATGTTCCTGTCATCCTTAGTTTTTCTAGTGTTTTGAACATGAAGGGATGCTGTATTTTGTCAAATGCTTTTTCTACATCTATTGAGATGATCATGTGATTCATATCTTTAAGTCTATCTATGTGATGAACTACATTTATTGATTTCTGTATGTTGAACCAACCTTGCATTTCTGGGATGAATCCCACTTGATTGTAGTGTATGATCTTTTTGATGTTTTTGTATTCAATTTTCCAGAATTTTATTGAAAATTTTTGCATCTGTGTCCACTAGAGATATTGGTCTAAAGTTTTCTTTTTTTGGATGTGTCCATCTGGTTTTGGAATCAGAGTGATATTGGCCTCATAGAATAAGTTGGAGGTGCTGCCTACTTTTCTATTTCCTGAAATAAATTGAATAGTATTGGTACTAGTTCTTCTTTAAAGGTCTTGTGGAACTTGGCTCTGTATCCATCCAGTCCTCAGCTTTTCTTGGTTGGTAGACTTTTATTGATGTCTTCTATTTTGTCATTTGAAATTGATCTGTTTAAATTGTGTATATCTTCCTGATTCAATTTGGGCAAATTATATGACTAGAAATTTGTCAATGCCTTTGATATTTTTTATTTTATTGGAGTTTAAGTTTTCAAAATAATTTCTAATTATGTTCTGTATTTCTGTACTGTCTGTTGTGATATTTCCTTTTTCATCACATAATGTTAGTGATTTGAGTTTTCTCTCTCCATCTCCTCATTAGCTTTCTAAGGATATATCAATTTTATTTATTTTTTTAAAGAAGAAAACTTTTTGTTTTGTCATTTTTTGTTTCATTGATTTCAGCTCTAATTTTAATTATTTCCTTTCTTGTACTGCTTTAGTGTTGATTTTTTCTTCTTTTTCTAGGGCTTTGAGATGTAATGTTAAGTCATTTATTTGTTGACTTTTTCTTTTTTTAAGGAATGAACTTAATGCAAGGAACTTTCCTCTTAGGGCTGTTTCCATTGTGTCCCACAGATTATGATATGTTGTATCTGTGTTCTCATTCACTTCTAAAATTTTAAAAATCTTTTCCTTGCTGTCTTCTGTAACCCATTGTTCATTGTTTAACATATTATTTAGTCTGCAGGTGTTGGAGTGAATTTTATTTCTTATTTTATCATTGATTTCTAATTTCATTTCATCTAATCTGATAGAATTCAGGGTAGTATCTCTACATTTTTATATTTGCTAAGAGTTGCTTTGTGGTATAATATATGGTCTATTTTAGAGAAGGATCCATGTGCTTCTGAGAAGAAAGTTTATTTTCTCCTTGAAGGAAGAAATGTTCTATATATGTCAGTTAAGTTTAAGTTATTGATTGTATTATTGAGTTCTATAGTTTATTTGTTCAGCTTTTGTTTAGAAAATCTATGTAGTGATGAAAGAGATGTGTAAAGTCACACAATATTACCATGTTGTGGTCTATTTGACTATTGAAGTTTAGAAGAGTTTGTTTGATGAACATAGATGCTCCATTGTTTGGGGCATATATATTTATACTTATTAAGTCTTGTTTGTGTATGGTTCCCTTGAGCAGTATGTAGTGTCCTTCTTTATCCTTTTTAATTGACTTTAGTTTGAAGTCTGCTTTCTTTCATATGAAGCTGCCTGCTTGCTTCCACAGTTTATGTGAGTGGTATGATTTCTCCCAACCCTTCTCCTTCAGTCTGTGGATGTCTTTTTCTATGAGATGAGTCTCTTGGAGGCCACATATTTTTGGGTCTTTTTATATCCAATCTGCTAGTCTACATCTTTTGATTTGTGAGTTTAGTCTATTAACATTTAGGATTATTATTGAGACATGATTCGTATTCCTAGTCATTTTTGTTTATTTTTGGTATTTAACATAACTTGTTTTCTCCTCTGAGTAGGTTTTCCTTTAGTGTAATACCTCCTTCTGATGATTTTCGTCATTGCTTTTATTTCCTCTTCTTGGAATATTTTGCTGAGGATGTTCTGTAGTTCAGGCTTTCTAGTTGTAAATTATTTTAACTTTTGTTTATTATGGAAGGTTTTTATTTCATTATCAAATCTAAAGCTTAGTTTTGCTGGATATAACATTCTTGATTGGCATCCATTTTCTTTCAGAGCTTGGTATATGTTGTTTTACCATCTCCTGGTTTTGAGAGTCTGTGTTGAAAAATCTGCTGAGATACAAATTGGTCTTTCCTGATATGCAATCTATTTTCTCTCTCTTGCAGCTTTTAAGATTCTATCATTATTCTGTATCCTAGGCATTTTCATTATAATGTGCCTTGGTATAGATCTGTTGCAATTTTGTATATTTGGTATCCTGTAAGCCTCTTGTATTTGGTTTTCCAATTCATTCTTCATGCATGGGAAATTTTCTGATATTATCTCATTGAAGAGATTGTGAATTCCTTTGATTTGAAACTTTGTACTTTTCCTGTATCTCAATAATTCTTATATTTGGTCTTTCAATGCTGTTCCATAATTCTTGGATGTTCTGTTCATGGTTTATAACTGTCTTCACTGTGGATCAACTGTATTTTCCAGGTTTTATACTTTATTTTCATCATCTGATGTTCTTTATTCCAAGTGATCTAGTCTGTTGGTTATGTTTTCTATTGAGTTTTTTATTTGATTTACCATATCCTTTATTTGAAGTGTTTCTGACTGTTTTTCTTTCAGAGTCAGTCTCTCTCTCTCTCTCTCTCTCTCTCTCTCTCTCTCTCTCTCTCTCTCTCTCTCTCTCAGTAATCTTTTGTTACCTGTATTTGCTCTCTTATCTCATTGTTGGGGTGGTCAATTTTTGCCTGCATTTGCTCATTTACGTCATTCTTTAGTTTACAGATCATTTTAATTATGAACATTCTGAATTCCTTCTATGACATTTCATTAACTTTGCTGTCTGTGGGTTCTGTTATTATAGTTTCCTGGTTTGTTTGGGACACTTTTCTCCCTTGTTTTATCATGTTGTCTATGTGTCTTCCTTTCTTGCAGTGTGGATCTGAGGTATTACAGTTTCTTCTCCATATTCTTGTAGTACCCATACTGATTGTCTCTATCTCACTTTGATCTTGATCTTCCAGTCCCTGCTGGTTTCCCTCAATGAATGCTACTGCATTCTGGATCTGGTTCCTGTGCAAGTTGATGTGGGTGTTTCTGGGTCACTGGGTTTGACCTCCTTCAGTGGTCTGCCCATCGGAAGGGGCAGTCCTTCACCAGAGCCTAAACTCTAGTAGGTGTCTGCCCTGCCAGGGAAGGGGTGAACTGAGCATGCTAAGCACCTGGGACCCACACACCTGGTGTTGGTTGATCTGGTCCACAGGACTAGATCTCCCTCGGTAGTCTCTGGTATGCTGATTTTAAGTTCTTTGGGTATATGTCAAGAAGTGGGATAACTGGATCAAATGGTGGTTCCATTCCAAGTTTTCTGAGGAATCTCCATACTGCATTGCAGAGTGGTTGCACCAATTTGCAATGTATGAGTGTACATTTGTCTACATATCTTCTCCAACATTTATTGTTAATTGTATTCTTGATAATTGACATTCTAACTAGAGAAAGAAGAAATCTCAGTGTAGTTTTATTTTGCATTTTTATAATTGCTAGAGATGTTGAACATTTTTTGACCATTCATATTTCTTCTTCTGTATAGTGTCTGTTCAATTCTGTAGCACATTTATTGATTGGGTTATTTGGATTTTTGGTTTTAAGTTTATTGAGTTCTCTATATATCTAGAAGATTAAAATTTTATCTGAGGTAAAGGTGACAAAGATGTTCTACCATTCCCTATGCTCTCCCTTCATGTTATTGATTATTTGCTTTGCTGTAAAGAAATTTTTAGTTTGATACAATCCCATTTGTTGATTCTTGATTTTAATTCTTATGCTTTATAAGTTTTTTCAAGGGATTTGGTTCCTAAGCCAACATGATTCAGATTTGGGCCTACTTTTTTTCTCATAGGAGCAGGATCTCTGGTCTAATGCATAGATCCTTGATCCACTTTGAGTTGAGTTTTGTGCTGGGTGAGAGGTAGGAGTTTATTTTCATTTTGCTACAACAATTTTCAGTTTTTTCAGCAATATTTCTTGAAGAGGCTATCTTTTCTTGAATGTATTTTTATGGTGCCTTTGTACAATATGAGATAACTGTATTTATATGGATTTGTCTCTGGTAAGCCAGACTTTTTAAGAAAGAATTGGTGCCAATATCTCTTGAATAATTTTATAAAACCAAAAGGGGAACACTCCCCAGTTTATTCCATAAAACCAATATCACTCTGATACCAAAACCAGGTAAAGACACATCAAAGAAAGAAAATTTCAGACCAATATTCTTGATGAATAAGAATACAAAAAACCTCATTGAAATATTAGTAATTATTCTTCAAAAACACAGTTAAGAAAATTGAACATAATGGTTCTATGGTTTTCATCTCAGAGATTTAAGAATCATTCAACAAATGCAAAACAATAAATGTAATTCAACACATAAGAAATAAGAACAAAAATCATATGATTATCAATTTAGATGCATAAAAATATTTGAAAAAATAAAGCACCCATTCATTTTAAAAACAGTGAAGAAAATAAAGATAGAAGGAACTTACCTAAACATTATACATGTATACATAACAAACCAAAACCCAACATCATATGGAATGGGGAAAAACTAGAAGCATTTTTTTTTCTAAAATCAGGATCAAGACTAGGATATCAAATCTCACCATTCCTGTTCAATATAATGCTTGAAATTTTAGCTGGAGCAATTAGAGAAGAAAAACATTTAAAAATTTCTTATTTTTTTCCTCAAAGGAAATCTAAACAAAAAGTGTAATACTAATGAATCATAATATGAGATTTAAAATTATACTACAGAGCTATGGCAAGAAAAATAGCATGGTACTGCAATAAGAAATGGGCAAGTGGACCAATAGAATAAAATAAAGGACAGAAAAAAAAACCTACACAGATTATGATCATATGACCTTAATAAAGGTGCCAATAACATACATTGGGAAAAAAGATAATTTTAAAAAATGATGCTAGGAAAATTGGATATCCACATGTAGAAGACTTAAACTAGATCCTTATCTCTAGTCCTGTACTAAAGTCAACTCAAAATACATTAATGCTCTAGGATTTAGACCCCAAACTTTGAACTCCTAGGAGAAAACACAGAAGCATCACTCCAACATATAACCACAGGGGAAAATTTTCTTAATAAAGCCCCTAAATGTCAAGAAATAAAACAAAAAATCAATAAATGGAATTGCATCAAATTATAAAGCTTCTGCATAGAAAAGGAAACAACTAAGAGTATGAAGAGAGAGCCTACAATATGGGACAAAACTGTTGCCATTATTCTTCTAAATAATTAATATCCAGAATACACAAAGAACACACACAGGAAAACCAATTTAACACCAAAATAACAATAACTTATTAAAAATGGGAAAATAAACTGAATAGACATTTTTCAAAAGAAAAAAATCAAATTGCCAACGAGTATATGAAAAAGTATTTGATATCTTTAGCTAACAGTGAAATTCATTAAGCTTTTATTTCACTTCAGGTACAATGGACTCATCAAGAATACAAGTAATAGTAATGGCTTACCAGGACTTTGGGGAAAATGTACAGATATATATTGTTGGCAAGACTGCAAATTACACTGTGGAAATCAGTATAAATTTTCCTCAAAAGACTAGGAATGAAACCACAATATGACCTAATTCTATTACTCCCCACAAAAATTTCCAAAGTAAATAAAGTCAGAATTCTACAGCAATATGTACATACCCATGTTCATAGCAGCACAAATTTAAAAAGCCAAGTTATGGAACCAGTTTAATGTGTCCATCAATTGATGGATGAATAAAAAAAAGTGTGGGATATGTACACAATAGATTTTATTTTTGTTCTTTATAAAGAAGAACAAAATTATGTCATTTTCAGGGAAATGGATTGAACTGGAGCAAATAAGTCAGATATAATGGATCATAAATTCTCTCTTATATGTGGAAACTAGACAGAAAAAAGTAGGAAAAAGGAACATTATGAAAATAGAATGAAGAACCAATATCATGGAACATGGAGATCAAGGAAAAGGAGGAGGGGAGAGGAATGGAGAGTGGAGGATGTAATTGAACAAATTATATTATGTGTCTATATACACATGTCGCAATAAATTACACTATTATTTGAAATTATAAAAAGACTATATTATACTAATCAGTAAACAAATGTTTGTTACAGAAAGATAAAAATGGCAAAATGCATAAAACCCATATGTAATGAAATGATAGTTGAAAACTTACCAAATCTTATGAGAGATATGGACATCCAGGTTCAAGAAGCTCAAAGAACTCCAATTAGATTCAGCAAAAAAAGTCTTCTCTAAGGCATATTATAATCAGGTTATCCAAAGTATAAGAGAAAAAAAAGGAATTAAGAATACAGCACATATAAGGGAATCCCCATTAGACTAACAGCAGATTTCTCGGAAGACACCTTACATAGCAGAAAAGAATGACATGATATACTGAAAATCCTCAAAGACAAAACATTACTTAACAAGAAAACTATACACAGCAAAGCTTTCCTTCAGAAATGAAGGACAAATAAGGACTTTGCAGCACAAGCAAAAACTGAGAGATCTACTAATCACCGCACTAGCCTTAATTACATATAAGAGGTTGTGAGGGGAATGGGAAAAAAAACAAGGGGAGAAATGAATTACAGTATATGGGGTAGAGAGAGAAGATGGGAAGGGAGGGGAGGGGGGATAGTAGAGGATAGGAAAGGTAGCAGAATACAACAGTTACTAATATGGCATTATGTAAAAATGCGGATGTGTAACCAATGTGATTCTGCAATCTGTATACGGGGTAAAAATGGGAGTTCATAAGCCACTTGAGTCTAATGTATGAAATATGGTGTCAAGAGCTTTGTAATGTTTTGAACAACCAATAAAAAAAGAGACAAAGAATAATAACCATCATCATGAGCATGCAAAAGTGTAATTTAGAAGAGCAGAAACTCAAAAGAGAAACAGAAAAATCAGGCAATATCTATATAGAAAACCACCAAATCACAAAATAGAACAATAAGAGAGAAAGAAAGAACACAGGATTAGAAAAAAAAAAAACAACAGAAAAAAGTCAACAAAATCACAACAGTTCTTACTTGTCAGTAACAATCTTGAAAATGAATGGATTAACATCTTCAATTAAAATATTTAAACTATCTGTATTAAATGTAAATTGATAAAAAATTACCTCATGATTCATTAGCTACAATTAACTCACCTCGATAGTGAAGACATGCACAGATTGAAAGTGAAGTGATGAAAAATTATATTCTATGCTAATAGAAACCAAAAGTGAGCTTACATGTGTCAGATAAAGTAGTCAAAAATTGTAAAAAGAGACAAAGGACAAGTGGCTATATAGTGGTACAGTTGTCAATTCCATAAGCAAAAATAACAATTGTAAATATATATGCATTGAATGACAGAACACCCAATTATATAAAACTAACATTACTAAATCTAGAAGGAAGGGTAGACATGAATACATAAGGATTTGGGGATTCCAGTACCCCAGTTTCACCAATAGATAGTTTTTCAGATACTCTATTTATCAGATAAAAACTTCAAAGAAATGTGTTAAAATGTGCTCAAATAACATGCTTAAGAAATAAAAGTAAGATAATGACTCATGAAATGTCTTGTGAAGATGTAGGTATTCCAAAATATAGCCATATGGAATTTGGGAGTTGAAATGGAAAATAACTGTATAAATTGTATAAATTGATTAAGGTTCAGAGTAGCAGATTTGAATTCACAGAAAAAAAGAATTGATGTATGTGAACATAGAACAATTCAGGTTATGAAACAGGAAGAGCGGGGAAAAAGAATGAAAGAAATATTAATAGAACAGATAAAACAGATACAGGATGTGGGGACAAGTGCATGGAATGCTGCATACATGGCATATGTTAAGGGCATGTGAGTGTCAGGCCACTCCCCTTGTGCTAGGCATGTGAATGGCAGGCTGCTTACCCCATAGGTACAGCCCTGGACATGAAGCTATGAGTTGCAGTCCTTGCATTTATTCCACGGCCCACTCCTTGATTAGTCGCTGCAAGGATGGTTAGCAGAAATTACATTGGTCACTGCCTGTATTCTGCTTGGCTACTACCTGAGTATATACACATGGTAACTGTGCAATAAAATCAGACCTGCTTCCTGCTTGGTCTGTGGAGGTCTTGATTAGTGATTCTGCAGCCATACTATCCTGTTCTGTGGACCTCCTTGCTTGACAAGAGAAAGCCCCTGCAGCTGGTGCCTGAACAGGGTCCTGAATAAGCTTATAAGTCAGGATGTGGCCCCTTACAGAGCAGTGAGGAAGGGGAAATAGGGAACCTATTGAATTCCACCAGAGACTCACAGCTGCAAGTGCTGCACACTCTCTTAGATACTAGAGCTTTAACCCTGAATAAGAGAGAAGCCAGAATTTCTGGGATATAAACACTAACCCATGGATCAATACTGTTAATGTTTTTGATCCTAGGATATGGGACAAGATAATGGCAAATGTGCAGCAAGCTGAAGTGAGACAGGGATATACTTTACCTCTACATATTTTTTCTATTATGACAGCCATTTAGCAAAGTTTAGGGGGCCCTGCAACAGACCCTTGTCATATAATGATGGCCCTGAGGAAAGATGAATCTGTGAAAGACAAGCAAGAGAGAAAAAAACAGGGGTGAGACTCTACTTCAAAGCAAGCAACCACAACAGGTGCAGGAGGGATAGAGGCAGGAAATGGTACCTCTAGCCTTCATGGTGCAGGAAGAGGTGACCACAAATGGTGCAAGAATGCCTTCTACTGACAGGCAATGATTATACCCTTTCCTGAGTCAATGGCAATTGCCTCTTTATGAGCAACACTAAAGCCAGCAAGGGACTATGACAGCTTAGAAATGACTGGGCCACCAGACAGGTCCAAGCCATAGTCTCCCAGAAACCCATTCCAGGAAGCCAGAGATCCTTTTGAAGATCTATGTAGGATAAGATATGAGATTCAGGGTAAGGGAGTACAAGTCTTCCTAGTTAACACAGCCTCCACAGCACAGCACCTTGCAACTTGGTATCCACATGCATTGGGTACCCTAAAGGAGTTAAAGAAGGCAATAAAAGAGGATGGGCCCTGGGGGCTGTTTGCAAAGCAAACGTTTGAAGCACTCAGTCTTGAACTTAATTTCCCTCAAGACTGGAAAGATCTATCCAGAGCAGCTCTTGAGCCTGCAACATTCTTGAACCAGAAGGCATTCTTCTATGATGAATGAGAACAGCAGGGGGATTGCAACCACACCACAAATGTTAACCTCCCAGCTGAATGTTTGCAAGGAGAGGAAATCTACAGTTCCCTTGTGGTACAGGCTATATGCCCACCAAAATATTTTGACCAGTTGCAGCCCTGTGCTCTGAGAGCCTGGAGGAAGTTACCAGCTGGGGGAGGGACAGTTTCTATACAGGGTTTAAGGCAGAAAGCCACTGAGGAGGTGCCACAGTTTATTGAGAGAGTAAACAAGGTGGTAGAAAGAAAGGTGTCTCATGAAGGAGCAAGAGTGGCCCTAGCTGATAAATTGATTAGAGACCAATTAAATAAGGAACATAGAGCAGCAGTGGCACCAGCACAAATGGCACACTGAATGACTGGATTTTGGCCATGCAGGATATAGGGACACAAGCAGCTCAAGCCTCTCTACTGGCCTCAGCCATGGCAGTTGCATAAAAGCATGACTAAAGAGATTTGAAAACAACTAGTCAGAGACTGAAAAAAAGTGCACCCCTTTTCCCATTGACCCTTTACAACCTGCTGGAGTGAATTCCCAAGAGTTAAAAACTAGTGCTTGGGGTTCCAACATGGCGGCCGGCGAGCAGGCAGCATTTTTTGTACCTCCGCAGTAACGGGATCAGAGAGACACATAAATACAGTTGCATGGGACCTGCTGAGGAACTTCTAACAATATTCCATTGAAAGGAGACCTGCCGATAACTAGTAAGTCTGTGGGAGGGGTCAGTTTGTCTCAGGCGAGTGAATCTAGGCAACGCGGATCAGGGACACAATCCCACAGGGACACAATCCCGCCGGCTGCGGCCGAACTGCAGTGAACTGCAGCAAACGTATGAACGGCCGCGGCGGACTGGGCCCCCGCAGGCCTGAGTCTGTAAACTGCCTCTGGCGGCTTGGCGCTGAAAACAACTCCCCCACCCCTCCCCCAGCCGGTTCGGAGCAACGCGGATCAGGGACACAATCCCGCCGGCAGCGGCCGAACTGCAGCAAACGTACGAACGGCCGGCCGTGGCAGACTGGGCCCTCGCAGGCCTGAGTCTGGGAACTGCCTCTGGCGGTTTGGCGCTGAAAACAACACCCCCACCCCACTCCCAGCCGGGAACAACGCGGATCAGGGACACATTCCAGCCGGCCGCTGCCGAACTGCAGCGAACTGCAGCGAACATACAAATGGCCTCGGCCGGACTGGGCCCGCAGGCCTGAGTCTGTGAACTGCCTCTGGCGGTTTGGCGCTACAAACAACACCCCCACCCCCCCATCCCACCCCCAGCCGGTTCGGAGCTGCAAACCACACGACCCCCCACCCCCACCCCGCTCCTGTGAATAACTCCTGCCCACGGGGCTCTGCAAAGGGCCCCGACCACACGGCAAACGGACAAATAGTCCGACCACTGGGCACTTCGAACAGCCCTGCCCGCACGGGGGAATCAGGAGTGGCGAGGGACCCACCGCACGGAACTCCCAGCTACGGCTCCCACCAGAGGTAACATCTGAGGTCTCTTGCACCAGTTTCCGGGGGCGTGACTACCAGAGGGCAAGCAAATTCGCCGCGGGTCCTCAACCCCAAGCCCTACAAACTTAGGATTCCAGGGAATGGCAAACAGGGAGAGCGTGCCCAGGTGGCCATGAAAACAGGGCACACAGGAGCAGCAGACCTGGCGTGTAGCCAGTATTGTGGTGAGCATTACCGGTGAGCAGACCCGCCCAGTCCGGGAGGAAAAGCTGCTGCACAGTGACAGGCTCCCACCTACTAAGAAGAGAAGCTTAGCCTGGTGGGCACAGCATCACCTAATGGAAGAATAGTGAATCGGACTCTAAGACTGCATTTATTAATTATTTTTTTTTTTTTTGGTGGATGTTGTGGTTGGGTTTTTTTTGTTGTTGTTGTTGCTGTTTTTTTAAAAAAAGTGTTTTTAAAATTCATTTTATTTTATTTTATTTTATTTTTTAATTTTAATCCTCATCTCTATTATTACTATTGTTATTTGTTTTAATTCTTTTAAATCTTCAATTTTTTCTTTCTCTTTCTTCTCTTCCTCTGTCTTTCCATTTCTTTTCAATTCTCTTATTCCCCCTTCCTGGAATTCTACCTGGTTACTCTCATTCTCTTTGGTGATTTCTTCCCTTCCCTGCTAATACCTTTCCTCCCAAGCATCAAATAAATTTATAGGAGTAGACAGTAACTCAACAGTCAAACAGAACAAAAAGCAAAATGAGCAATATGAAAAAGCAAGGAAGAAAAGGAGTACAAACAACACAGGACAGCCCAAATATTCAGAACGACATAGAGTCATCAGAAAAGTGGTCATATAAAGAACTCAGGGAACACCTTAGACAGATGGAATGGAACCTTAAAGAGGACACAAGACAGCAAATTCAAGCAGCGAAAGAACACATTGAGAAGGAATTACATAAAATGATAAAAGAAGAAGTTAAGCATCTATATCAGGAGATAGAGACTATAAAAAAGAATCATACAGTAATCTTAGAAATGAAGGAAAATATAAACCAAATTAAAATCTCATATGAGAGTATCACTAATAGAGTGGAGCAACTAGAAGCCAGAACGTCTGATAATGAAGACAAAATATATCAACTTGAAAAGAGTCTAGCCAACTCAGATAGGATGGTTAAAAATCATGAGAGAAACATACAAGAGATATGCGATAATATAAAAAAAACAAATTTAAGAGTCATTGGGATAGAGGAAGGGATAGAAATTGAAACCAGGGGAATGAGTAATTTACTAAATGAAATAATTACAGAAAATTTTCCAGAAATAAAAAAGGAAACAGATATACAAATTGTAGATGCATACAGGACACCGAGCATACAAAATCACAGTAGACCAACGCCAAGACACATTGTTATGAAGATATCCAATATACAGAACAAAGAGAGAATATTAAAAGCTACAAGAGAAAGGAGACAGATTACATTCAGGGGTAAACCAATACGGTTAACAATGGATTTTTCAACACAGACGCTGAAAGCAAGAAGATCCTGGAACAACGTATTCCAAACACTGAAAGACAATGGATGCCAACCAAGAATCCTGTATCCAGCAAAATTAAGCTTCAGGTACGACAACGAAATAAAAAGCTTTCACGATAAACAAAAACTAAAAGAATTTGCAGCCAGAAAACCAGCATTGCAAAGCATCTTGAGCAAAACACTCCACGAGGAAGAAATGAAAAACAATAACCAAAGCCAACAGTGGGAAGTACCTCAGTAAAGACAGACAGGGGGGAAAGCAAATCATGGAGAAACAAACTAAATTGAAAAAAAAAAAGAGATAAATAATCAAACATGGCTGGAAGAACAAACCATATATCAATGGTTTAAACACTCCAATAAAGCGACATAGGCTGGTAACATGGATTAAAAAAACAAATCCAACAATATGCTGCCTCCAGGAGACTCACCTAACTGGAAAAGACATACACAGGCTGAAGGTGAAAGGTTGGGAAAAAATATATCACGCACACGGTCCTCGCAAGCAAGCAGGTGTGGCCATCCTCATATCGAATAAAATCGACTTCAAGACTAAATTAATCCAAAGGGATAAGGAAGGACATTATATTCTGTTAAAAGGAACCATTAAACAACAAGATATAACAATTATCAATATTTATGCACCTAATAATGGTGCTGTGACGTTCATAAAACAAATTCTCCTCAAGTTCAAGAACCAAATAGACCACAACACAATAATTATGGGCGACTTCAACACACCTCTCTCACCATTGGACAGATCCTCCAAACAAAAGTTGAATAAAGAAACTATAGAACTCAATACCACAATCAATAACCTAGACTTAACTGACATATATAGAATATATCAACCATCATCAAGAGGATATACTTTTTTCTCAGCAGCACATGGATCCTTCTCAAAAATAGACCATATATTATGCCATAGGGCAACCCTCAGTAAATATAAAGGGGTGGAGATAATACCATGCATTTTATCTGATCATAATGGAATGAAACTGGAAATCAATGATAAAAGAAGGAAGGGAAAATTCAATATCACATGGAAAATGAACAATATGTTACTGAACGATCAAAGGGTTACAGAAGACATAAAGGAGGAAATCAAAAAATTCTTAGAGATAAATGAAAATACAGACACAACCTATCGGAATCTATGGGACACAATGAAAGCAGTTTTAAGAGGGAAATTCATTGCCTGGAGGTCATTCCTCAAAAAAAGGAAAAACCAACAAATAAATGAGCTCACACTTCATCTCAAAGCCCTAGAAAAGGAAGAGCAAAACAATAGCAAATGTAGCAGAAAGCAAGAAATAATTAAAATCAGAGCGGAAATCAACGAAATTGAAACAAAAGAAACTATTGAAAAAATTAACAAAACTAAAAGTTGGTTCTTTGAAAAAATAAACAAGATTGACAGACCCTTAGCCATGCTAACGAAGAGAAGAAGAGAGAGAAATCAAATTACTAACATAAGGGATGAAAAAGGCAATATCACAACAGATGCTACAGAAATACAGAAGACAATTAGAAATTATTTTGAAAACCTATACTCCAATAAAATAGAGGATAGTGAAGACATCGATAAATTCCTTAAGACATACGATTTGCCCAGACTGAGTCAGGACACACACAATTTGAACAGACCAATATCAATGGATGAAATTGAAGAAGCAATCAAAAGATTACCAACCAAGAAAAGCCCAGGACCAGATGGGTATACAGCGGAGTTTTACAAAACCTTTAAAGAAGAATTAATACCAATACTTTTCAAGTTATTCCAGGAAATAGAAAAAGAGGGAGCTCTTCCAAATTCATTCTATGAGGCCAACATCACATTGATTCCGAAGCCAGACAAAGACACATCAAAGAAAGAAAACTACAGACCAATATCTCTGATGAACCTAGATGCAAAAATCCTCAATAAAATTCTGGCGAATTGGATACAAAGGCACATCAAAAAAATTGTGCACCATGATCAAGTAGGATTCATCCCTGGGATGCAAGGATGGTTGAATATACGGAAATCAATAAATATTATTCACCATATCAATAGACTTAAAAATAAGAACCATATGATCATCTCGATAGACGCAGAAAAAGCATTCGACAAAATACAGCATCCCTTTATGTTCAAAACATTAGAAAAACTAGGGATAACAGGAACTTACCTTGACATTGTAAAAGCTATCTATGCTAAGCCCCAGGCTAGCATCATTCTGAATGGAGAAAAATTGAAGGCATTCCCTCTAAAATCTGGAACAAGGCAGGGATGTCCTCTATCACCACTTCTATTCAATATAGTTCTTGAAACACTGGCCAGAGCAATTAGACAAACGAAAGAAATTAAAGGCATAAAAATTGGAAAAGAAGAGCTTAAATTATCACTATTTGCGGATGACATGATTATATATCTAGAAGACCCAAAAGGGTCTACAAAAAAACTACTAGAACTAATAAATGAATTCAGCAAAGTGGCAGGATATAAAATCAACACACACAAATCAAAGGCATTTCTGTATATCAGCGACAAAACTTCTGAAATGGAAATAAGGGAAAACACTCCATTCACGTTATCCTCAAAAAAATAAAATACTTGGGAATCAACCTAACAAAAGAGGTGAAAGATTTATACAATGAAAACTACAGAACTCTAAAAAGAGAAGTAGAAGAAGATCTTAGGAGATGGAAAAATATACCCTGTTCATGGATAGGCAGAACTAACATCATCAAAATGGCGATATTACCAAAAGTTCTCTATAGGTTTAATGCAATGCCAATCAAAATCCCAATGGTATTGCTTGTAGAAATAGACAAAGCAATCATGAAATTCATATGGAAAAATAAAAGACCCAGAATAGCAAAAGCAATTCTAAGCAGGAAGTGTGAATCAGGTGGTATAGCAATACCAGACTTCAAACTATATTACAGAGCAATAGTAACAAAAACAGCATGGTACTGGTACCAGAACAGGCGGGTGGACCAATGGTATAGAATAGAGGACACAGAGACTAATCCACAAAGTTACAACTATCTTATATTTGATAAAGGGGCTAAAAGCATGCAATGGAGGAAGGATAGCATCTTCAACAAATGGTGTTGGGAAAACTGGAAATCCATATGCAACAAAATGAAACTGAATCCCCTCCTCTCACCATGCACAAAAGTTAACTCAAAATGGATCAAGGACCTGGATATCAAATCAGAGACTCTGCATATTATAGAAGAAAAAGTTGGTTCTGATCTACATATTGTGGGGTCGGGCTCCAAATTCCTTAACAGGACACCCATAGCTCAAGAGTTAATGGCAAGAATCAACAAATGGGACTTACTTAAACTAAAAAGTTTTTTCACAGCAAGAGAAACAATAAGAGAAGTAAATAGGGAGCCTACATCATGGGAACAAATATTTACCCCTCACACTTCAGATAGAGCCCTAATATCCAGAGTATACAAAGAACTCAAAAAATTAGACAATAAGACAACAAATAACCCAATCAACAAATGGGCCAATGACCTGAACAGACACTTCTCAGAGGAGGACATACAATCAATCAACAAGTACATGAAAAAATGCTCACCTTCTCTAGCAGTCAGAGAAATGCAAATCAAAACCACTCTAAGATACCATCTCACTCCAGTAAGATTGGCAGCCATTAGGAAGTCAAACAACAACAAGTGCTGGCGAGGATGTGGGGAAAAGGGTACTCTTGTACATTGCTGGTGGGACTGCAAATTGGTTCGACCAATTTGGAAAGCAGTATGGAGATTCCTGGGAAAGCTGGGAATGGAACCAACATTTGATCCAGCTATTGCCCTTCTAGGACTATTCCCTGAAGACCTTAAAAGAGCGTACTACAGGGATACTGCCACATCGATGTTCACAGCAGCACAATTCACAATAGCTACACTGTGGAACCAACCCAGATGCCCTTCAATGGATGAATGGATTAAAAAAATGTGGCATTTATACACCATGGAGTATTATTCTGCATTAAAAAATGACAAAATCATGGAACTCGCAGGGAAATGGATGGCACTAGAACAGATTATGCTTAGTGAAGCTAGCCAATCCCTAAAAAACAAATACCAGATGTCTTCTTTGATATAATGAGAGCAACTAAGAATAGAGTAGGGAGGAAGAGCAGGAAGAAAATATTAACATTAAACAGAGACACGAGGTGGGAGGGAAAGGGAGAGAAAAGGGGAATTGCATGGAAATGGAAAGAGACTCTCATTGTTATAAAAAACAACATATAAGAGGTTGTGAGGGGAAAGGGGGGAAAAACAAGGAGAGAAACGAATTACAGTAGACGGGATAAAAAGAGAAATGGGGGGGAGGGGGGATAGTAGAGGATAGGAAAGATAGCAGAATACAACAGTTACTAGTATGGCATTATGTAAAAATGTGTATGTGTAACCGATGTGATTCTGCAATCTGTATTTGGGGTAAAAATGGGAGTTCATAACTCACTTGAAACTAATGTTTGAAATATGATATGTCAAGAGCCTTGTAATGATTTGAACAACCAATAAAAAAAAAACAAAAAAAAACTAGTGCTTATGGCAAATGGATGTCACTCTTTATGCACTTTTTGAAAAAAAAAATATATTCCTGTAATTATTGATACCTATTCAGGCTGTGTAATGGCACAGTCTCCATAGGAAAAACCACCAAAAAAGTCATCTCCCATCTACTGAAGTGTCTTGGAAGTGTGGATGTTCCCATGTCTATTAAAACTGACAATGGGACAGCGTATACTAGCAGGACATTTCAAGCAGTTTGCAATCATTGGCTTGTACACCACTTACCTGGGATCCCCAATAACCTTCAGGCTCAAGGCATCATAGAAAGAACACACAAGAAATTTAAAAATCATACTACAAAATAGAGGGGGAGGGGACTATACCAATTCCCTGAATGATTTCTTGAACAAAACCTTATTTGCTTTAAATTTTCTTTCTTTTTTGTAGAAATTTAGCAGCACATAGCATTGGGCCCTCCTCACAGGGCCCTCCCATCTACCTATGGTCTCATGGAAGGCTCCCATAACAAATGTATGGGATGGTTTGAGGCCCCTCCTAATCATGGAGGGTTTACATATGTTAACAGGAGCTTCACCCCATCTGGGTGTCTTCCAGAAAATCAAGCCCTGAATACCCAGAACCACCAACCAAGAAGATGAAGGAACTAACTCTGGAGAAGAAATCTCACAAGCAAATAACTCAATAATGCAAATGGACCTCACATAAAATACCCTGGAGTGACCTTAAAGGTCTTGTTGACTAAGCCACCAGATTTGTTCCCCATCCCTGCACCTATGATGATGGTCCTAGTGTGTGCAATGCTCACTACTAACATTGAAGCCTCCCATCAGGTAAATTGGGCTTTGGTCACTAAGCCACCACTTTTTGTGGTGGCCAGTTGGGAAGGAGCCCTACCCAAGCTCTTCTCCAATAATTCCAACCTTATTGATCCTGAATTATCAACCCAGGAGGTAACCATACCCTGGAATACCATCATTTCTATACCTATTCTGCCCATTTGTTTCTCCATAGTTGATAATGAGACCTACCATCAGGACAGTCCTCTCTGTTTTGCTCTTGCCCATGAAACTATTGTAGATAACTATAACAAGTCATATGTTGGGCTGTCTCTCACTGATGTTAGAGTTCTAGTTAATGCTATCTATAGCCAGAGACTACCCTTGGAAAATTCAAGAAACCCTTGCTGCCAACATGCCCAACAATGCTTTTTGGAAAAGCCCCCTTGGATAATGATAGCATCCCATGGAATCAATGTGTCACTGCCACATCTTATCTCCTTGATAAGAGGAATTTCTCCAGGGAAGAACATCTATTGCACCTGGACAGTCGCAGCTCCTGGGAATGTAACTGTTGTGCCCCAAAATCATATGGCTGCTGCAGTACCTGCTACACTGGACAAGCTGTTACTAAATGTTAGGCAGGGAATCAGATGATGTGAGGAATATCATGCTAATATTGCTACGAGTTGGCTGGATGAATGAGTCTATATTGAGTTCAGACCCTGACCATGGATTTGCCTTTATGCCAAATTATACCCATACTCACTACGCACATGCTTGGGTTATGCCACCCTTTGCCATGCTGATAATCAATGATACTGAAGGCATAAATATCACTCATACAGAGATCCCTTGTGTATCCTGCTGGCTCACAAATTGTCTAATCCCTGATATAAAAGCTAAACATATATTTATCCTCAGAGTGTCCCCAGCAATCTGGATTCCAATGAACCTGTCCAGAGTGGAAGAGTCCATGGGACATGGAGATGAAAAATCTTCTGAATGAGATCCAACACTGGACAAGGTGTGCAATTAGCTTCATCATCACTGGAATTATTGCCCTGGTAGCCACTATTACCACCACAGCCACTGCCATTCTTCACTTACTCAGAGTATCCAGATTGCCCAGACTGTAGACAATTTGTCTATTTCCATGGCAGAAGCTTTTGCCATTCAAAACTATCCTGAGCTACTATTTTAGACATTCAGCAAGAACTAGATCTCCACCAGAATCAACTAGATATTCTGTTTATGTTGCAAAGACTCACTTGTGACCTTGAATTCCATACTATTTGTGTCACCCAATATGCTGTATCTGAAAATGTAACCTTACACTTCTCTAATTTTTCTCAGTATATTAAAGGTACATGGGATACAAACTATTTATGACTATGTATGACCTTATTAAGGCGATTGTCAAAATCAATGAAAATAAGTTGCCTATCTTCACAAACTCTTCCTTTTTCCAGGGATTGACTAAATATTGGAAAAACTTTATAGTCAATCAACTAATCCTTATAATGCTATTACTGGCCCTACTGTTTATAATAGTGATTTTTCTTTCTTTTGTTTTGAGATGCTTATGTAACCATGTAAAAGCCAGAAGGGGGAGATATGGGGACAAGTACATGGAGTACTGCATACATGGCATACGTTAAGGGCATGTGAGTGTCAGGCCACTCCCCTGGAGCTAGGCAGGTGAGTGGCAGGCTTCTTACCCCATAAGTACAGCCCTGGGCATGAGGCTATGAGTTGCCTTCCTTGCATTTACTCCATGGCCCACTCCTTGATTAGTCGCTGCAAGGATGGTTAGCAGAGATTACATTGGTTACTGCCTGTATTCTGTTTGGCTACTGCCTAAGTATATATACATGGCAACTGCACAATAAAATCAGACCTGCTTCCTGCTTAGTCTCTGGAGATCTTGATTAGTGATTTTGCAGCCACACTCTCCTTACCCTGTTTTGTGAACCTCCTTGCTGGATGAGAGAGAGCCCAGGCAACAGGGATCATTGTGGAAGAGGCTGACAGTTGAATGCTTCCCATAAAGTTCTACAGAAATGTCAGCTCTCAAAACTTCTGTTTGAAATGAATGCCCCCAGTGATCTGCTTCTTCCATCCACACTCTAAGTTACCACCCAATAGCCATTCATTATTAATCCATCAAATAATTGAACCCACTGGTGAGGTAAGAGCACTCATAAACTCATCACAGCCCCTCTGAACGTTCCTTCATTGCCTAACATGTGAGCTTTTCTGGGGTATCTTGCATCCAAACCATAACACCTCACTGCATTAATTTAACTTGGGATGATTTCTACAACCTCTGTCGGTCAATAATTAGTACTAAACAATCCAAAAATTTCCTCTCTCCATGTCTCCTAGAAAAATCAAACAGATAATGAATAGGCAAACTACATGTTCTCTAAAAAAATCACAAAGCAAGTAGCAGAGTTACTCTGGTTTGTTTTCAGAGTATTTGCAGATCAATGTCCAATATTAACTACATTCATTGCCCACAACAAGAATCTTCACAAAGTAGATCATTAACATATTTAATTGCAGAAGGCATCTCAGCAAAGTCTTTTTCTCTCAGTGATTGAAAGAAAACAGCCACTCAAATAACCTGAGGATGACTAAGGGATATTAGCTCCATGGAATTGCCTCAGAGGTGAAGAGGGGACAATTAAGAAGGAAGTGAGGTAAGGGTCAACAGCCTTTGCTGTGTCACAGTGAGAGAGGATAAAACACTTTGTTCTTTGAACTCATCTAGATACAACCACTTTATTTTCATTTGGTGAGGGTCATTCAACCACTATGGCCTTTCAGGACATCCTGGATCAAGTTGGTGGTCTGGGAAGGTTCCAGATAATTCAGATGGCTTTTCTTCTTACCTACAATGCCATGGCACACATTCATATTTTATTGGAGAATTTCACTGCAGTCATCCTTGGTCATCGCTGCTGGGTCCATATACTCGATAATGCCACTGTCTCTGACAATGACACTGAGACCCTCAGCCAAGAAGCCCTCCTGAGGGTCTCCATCCCACTAGACTCAAACCTGAGGCCAGACAAATGTCATCGCTTCATCCACCCACAATGGCAGCTCCTTCATATGAATGGAACCTTCTCAAACATGAGTGAGATGGACACGGAGCCCTGCATGGATGGCTGGGTATATGACCGGAGCTTGTTCCTCTCCACCACCGTGACTGAGGTAAAAGGCTTAATTTTCCACTCATAAGTATTTGACCTGGGTGTGTGGAAACAGTGAAAATAATGAACATGCTTTGAGCCTTTAATTGCTTTGTGGGTGCTGGTTCTTCTTTGCTTTTTTCAGAAACTACTGATATTTTTATGCAATTCAGGGCACATACTTAGTGTAATGATAATAAACAAATAGGAACCTACTGTCATGGCACTTTGATTCTTGTGAATATCACAGTTTAAGCAAGTAAATCATGTGTCTTGTTAAAAATGTGATGTTAAGTCAGTAATACCCTGTCTTGATTGCCAGTTAGATATGTATTGTCAGATGATCAAAATCCACATACCTGACTGAAATCTTAGAGTAATCATGTGGGAAAGTGTGCAGTGGTATTCAACATTAAGTAAATTCTTCAAGGTCCTTGAGTGATGGTGGTCTGTGGCCAGATTTGAGAACTTCTCAGTATGGGTTAAAGTGATCATTAATGGAACCCATAGGTATAAGGCAGTTTTCCTAGATAAAATTATTTTACACAGAGAACAGGATGATATAATTGCAATGTTTTTGAAAACAGAAGCCACAAAAAGAAGACAGGGGCCTGAAATAAAGAAAACTACACATCATGTGAAGGTGTTTTTCTTATGCTGGTTTCCTTGTCTTCCAGTGGGACCTGGTATGTGAATCTCAGTCATTGAATTCAGTATCTAAATTCTTCTTCATGGCTGGAATGTTGGTTGGAAACATTGTATATGGCTCTTTGTCAGACAGGTGAGTGTCTCTGGTTCACAGATCTCTCTACCCCTGGGTACCATCATCAGCTTATGAATCATTTATGCATATGAAAAAATTATTACAAATTACACTGTCCTGGGTGTACCTTTGTTCCCAGGGATCTACAAACACAAATGTAAAATATCATTCAGTGTGGCGAGTGATGTTTTTTAAAGATTGAGTGATGTTTTTAAAAGATTTGGAGGTGTTTTACCAGAGGGTTTGGATAGAAGATGCCACAACATGGGGTTTGAAAGATCACAAACTGTTAACAATGGGGACACAGAGGTGGATATGTCACCACATTGGATCCAGCCTGCTTGAGTATGCAGGTAGGAAAAAGACATTGTCAGTGTCGCACAGGGGCATCATGAAAATAAAATCTCAGTAGGAAAACTCAAAGGACTTCACTATTCTACTTTATCCTTAAAATGTTGAAGAATAAAAGAGTGAAGTCTCAACGAAGCAATGAAAAGTGGTTTTTTTTTTCCACATACAGTGGATCTTCAATGGAATATTGGGTGATTTTTCTTCAGAATACATGGAAGCATCCCAAACTTTTCTTCTCAATAAGGGTCATTATAGTATGTTGCCTATGCATCTATAAATTCATATTTTACAAAATGAGACAGTTGGGTTTATGCACTTAATTTACATGTAATTAAATGTGTTGTGCCCTTCTCTCCATTGTGTACTTACCACTCTGTTTTTGGGATACATACATATTCCTATTTGTACTTTTAGTTCACATTTCTAATTGCTACATAGTGCTCCACAGTGGAGATCCACAACAGTGTTCCTGAGCCTTCTTTTGGGAATGGGCAACCAGATTACCATCCAATGCTCACCCTCCCAAACCTAAGAAAAGGTCAACTTTGGTATGTTCTTTTGCTGTGGAAAATACATGTTATATTTTTACAAATATGTTTTGTTTCTCAAGGTCAACAAATCCAAACTCACCAGATAGAGACTCTTACTCAACCCATCAGCAACGTTGATGTTCTGCTTCATAGCTGTTCCTATTACATCATGTTAGCCATAACCTGTGCAGTTCTAGAGTCTCAAGCGCTGATTTTAATATTTTATATAAAATGTTGACTCTCCACTATCATAAGTGTATGGCTCAGTGCAAGAAATATTATGAGGTATTAATATTTCTAACACTGCAGCATGTCTTGTATAGCTTGAATTGGTGCTAAACTACTGGTAACAAATTGAAGAAGTAGTTTTGGGGACAAGGTATCTATTTTAAAAGAAGAGAGTTGATTTGAGAATATCGGCTGTTGGTCCTTTATGGATATTTTATAGGTGTGAAGTGTTTTCTTTGTGCTAATTTTTTACCACAGTTGTTATTGTTCCCACAATCTCATCTTTCCCTTTTCCATAGGTTTGGGAGGAGGTTACTTCTGACATGGTGTCTTCTCCAGCTGGCCATTGCTGACACCTGTGCTGCCTTTGTTCCCACTTTCCTGGTTTACTGCTCACTACGTCTCCTGGCTGGCATGTCCACCACGACCATCCTGACAAATACTATTCTTCTCAGTAAGTCAGCACTGACTCTTGGACATTTACTGATATTTGACTTTGACCTTAATATTCTATCTTTGCTTGAAGTAATTATTCAGTGATGTTTTTTTCAGTTGTAGAATGGACAAGTCCCAAATATCAAGCTATGGGAACAACAATGGCAGTCTGTGCTGCTAGTTTTGGGCAGATCATATTGGGAAGCCTGGCTTTTGCTATTCGAAACTGGCATACTCTCCAGCTGGTTGTGTCTATACCGGCATTCTTCTTATTTATTTCTTCAAGGTATGAGCTCCCTTTTGTCTTTCTCTTCTAAAACCATGGGATGGAGAATGCACATGGCATCAGGACATAAAAATTTATTTCTTTTTGGTTCTACACATGAGGACGTGCTCTCAGAACAGGTATCTTTGTACAATTTGAGAAGCAGGGCAAGTAGGATGGTCAGAAGAAATTGAGGACATGGAATAATCTTTCAATTTATGTTAACCTAGTAAATATTTTTGTTTATTTTTTTTAAAGAGATACAACATCTTTGTTTTTATGTGGTTCTGTAGATCGAACCCAGGCCGCACACATGCCAGGCAAGCATGCTACCTCTTGAGCCATATCCCCAGCCCCTTAGTAAATATTTTTGAAAAATTTTATCCCAAGCTTTGCAAGTGATATACTGAAAGTTATTCACTGTTTGTATGAAATTCTCTTTAACTGTTATATACTGTATTTACTAAGGAGGTAAAATGCAAGATATCCCATTATATTCATATCATAGATAAATAACAAATAATGTTTTAGGCATGGATTCACTTTTTAGAATATAATACACTATTTGGAATTCAAATGAACTATGCTTACTCTAGTTATATTTATTAAAACAAGAACCATGAAAACAAAATATCAATGAATCTGTACATGAAGTTCTGGGTCTTTCAGCTTACCCTTGATGTAAGCCTTATTTTGTAATGTGTAGAAAAAATTATTGCAAACATATTGGGCTTTAGATATTGGTAAATTAGTAGAATCCAGAGTGTCAGAGCAGGTCCTAAAGATTTTTAAGTAGCAAACTGAGATAGATGAAGGAGGAGAAAGAGCATGGAGGCAACTCAGTGACTAACAACCAGGAGTAAACAAAAATGAGTAGTTTTCAGGACAGAAAAAGAATTAATAAAGGCAGTGGAAGAGTCAGGAATGCAATCCCTCAGTGGCAGAAGGGAAGCATTTCTCAAGAAGCCAAAAGTCTTTCTACCACCTAGCTCAAGAAAAACAGACACTGACAAATATATCCATAATCAGAACAGATAATAAATTCAGGAAAGCTTACTGTGTTTACTCAGGAGAATGTTTTAGATGTGTCTGCCTGGAGAGTGAACCACCACTCCCCTAAAAGGTCTTGGAGCCTTCCAGCAGAGGTGTTTGGATTAGGGAAGCCCTGACATATTACATCCATTTTGATGTAATTATGCTAACATGGAATATATCTCATTCTATTTAGGATCCCATTCTAGTGTATATACATGTGATGGTGGGATTCATTGTGATGTTTTCATATATGTTCATGAAGGAACTTGTTAATTATCCTTCCTGATTCCCCAACTGGGAATTCCTGAATTTTATCCTTGTTTTTTAGATAGCATTTCCTGTTTTATTTGTTTTCTTTCTCCCTCTTTTTTTTCCTTTTTTATCCTTTACTTGGTACACATGTATTTTGAATATCTGTGAGTGTCCATACTGAGAGCTGATTTGAACATAAAAGAGAGAATGAGATTCAGTGCTGGGTTAGACTCAGAGTGACCAATCAGTCTGCTGAGTGGAGAAGAAAGAAGAGGACTTCCCTTTGAAATTGAAAGTATAATCTCTGAATAAAAAGTTTGACTGATGGGAGGGGACTGGAATAGATTATGATGAAACATAAAATCCCATATCTTCAAGCCTACGAGAGGCTGGATGATAGAGTGACGTTTCTACACACCTTTTCCTAGCACATGTTCAGTAACTCTTGGAAAGAGTGATGTAATTTAATTCACATCAGTCTATAGACAAAGCAAGTGGAGGAGCTGGTCAGGAGACCTGGCAGACCTACATTCCCACCTGCAGACAGAACAACAAAACCATTTGGAGAGTGAAAACTCTCTCACCCCTCTGCTACCCCTCAGCAAGGGGGCCAAGCAAGAAGCTAGCTAAATTCAGCATACAGACTAACCTAACAAGTTTGGCAGGTTAGCTCAGTCCTGAAAACTACAAAGGGTGTAAAATCCATATAATAGAGATTTTATTTTTTAAAGCTTTATTGGCTCTTTTTAGTTATATATGACAGTAGAATCCATTTTTATGTAATTATGCTAGCATGGAATATATCTCATTCTACTTAGGATCCCATTTTAGTGTATATACATGATGGTGGGATTCACTGTGATGTTTTCATATATGAACATGGAAAATTATGTCAGGTCCATCCAATGTCTTTCCTTTTCTCCTCTGCCTTGCTTTCCCTCTAATCCCCAGTGTGAAATGTACTGAACATCTAGTCTTCCCCCTTGCTTTTATTTTGGATTGGCTTCCCCATATTAGAGAAAGCATTTGATCTTTGGCTTTGGAAATTGGCTTATTTCACTTATGATTGTTTCCAGATTAATCCATTTACTGGGAAATGTCATAAAGTCATTCTTCTTCCTTACATTTGGAAATTTCTAAAATTAAAACACTGAATTCAAAATGCTCATTTCAAAAACTTCAAAAGAGCAATCCAAACACTTTTATGAAAATTAGTGCTTTACCTTTACACATATACCTATACACAACATAATCTCTCATACACAATTTTTTTCTTCTTGCCAATCTTTACTTGAACCCCATCCTGCACCCATTATACTCTCCCCATTTTAACTCTTGTCTTCCATCCCTTCTCCATACTTTCTTTCTTCTTTTCTCGTTCTTCTTTCTTATCCCATCTTCAAATTCAATTGAGTCTATAATTGTTACCATGTAATATTTGGAGCTTATTCTGTATTACTTGTTGCACACATTCCTCCTGGGTTAATAGAGTTATAGAGATCATTTTAATTGCATATATAATGTGTGTTGATATATGGGTAACTCTTATGCTACCACTGTTACTTATGGCATCTTTCCTTTCAAAGAGGCATTGGAAGTTGAAATTAACATTTTGATTATGCTGACGTGATGTGTTGAAGCTAGGCTATCCACCCAGCACAGGGCTTATTATAAAGAGGTAACCACACTAAAGGACTCCTATTACCAATGGAACCAATGTCAGGCTAGGGGACAAACCCAGGCTGTAACATGTCCAGTATGCCCCAGAAATATTCAGAATCAAATTGGTAGGAAAATTGTTTTTATTCAAAGCCAGTTTTGAAGGAAGATAGAAAAAACTGACTGTTTCAAAAGTTCATCTTTGAACTCTCTAAAGGTCAGCAAAGATGTTAAAGGATGAGTTGAAATGAGTCAGGAATCTAAATAGGTGGGCATGACTACAATTGGGGACTGAATGTAGAAAGGCCATATTCAAGAGTGCAGAGTGTATAAGAATTGTAGGTAATGGGTTACCCAGTCCCATGTACAATTCTTGGGAGTCCCCTGAGACTAAGACTCCCAGCAGAAATCGGTATCTATCTGGCTTTAGGTGTGTGTGATCTAATATCTTCACAGCAAGTACTATTATAGAGCTTGGGCCTTCCAATAAACTGGGTCAACATGAAGAACCCCCTTCAAACTGAATTCTTGTGATCAAGTCAGGAAGATTTTAGATATGTCACTCAGAGTAAGCAGAATGACATTATTGAAGGGATAGGAAAGGGGAAACTCTCAAGGGAGAGAGTAGGTCCTCTGACACAGGAGAGGGACAACATGCCTATCTTGCACTCCAGTTTTATTGGATATCTCAGAGAAGTTTCCAAAAAATATCTGGTCCATCACTTGATGGTTTATGGACAGCACCTGATATCAGACTTGGAAGTTCACACTGACATGACAATTCTAGGTCACCTTGTCCCATGTTGACCAGTTCTAAGTGAATTCTGTTTTTTTAAAAAAAGTATTTGTTCTAATTTGTAATAATGACAGCAGAATGCATTTCAATTTATAGTGCACATATGAAGTACAATTTTTCATTTCTCTGGTTGTACACAAAATAGCCTCACACCATTCATGTTTTCATAAATGTACCTAAGGTAATGATGCCCATCTCACCACACAATCTTTTCTACCTCATGCATCACCCTGTCTCTTCTTCCCTTTGCCATATGCAAAGTTTCTTCATTTCTCCCATGCTCTCCCTGGTCCCCACTATGGATAAACATCCACTTATCAGAGAAAACATTCAGCCTTCGGTTTTCTGGAATTGGCTAAATTCACTTAGCATGATATTCTCCAATTCCATTTATTAACATGCAAATGCTATGATTTTATTCTCTTTTAATGTTGAGTAATATTCCATTATGTATATATACCAGTATCTTATCCTTTCATGTATTGAAGGGTATCTAGATTGGTTCCACAATTTAGCTACTGTGAATTGTGCTACTTTAAACATTGATGTGGGGATGTCACAGTAGTATGCTGTTTTTAAGTCTTTTGAGTACAAAAGAAGGAGTGGGATAGCTGGGTAAAATGGTGGTTTCATTCCAAGTTTTCCAAGAAATCTCTAAATTTCTTTCCAGATTGGTTGCACCAATTTTCAGTCTTATCAGCAATGTACAAGTACGCCTTTTCCCCCACATTCTCACCAACAATTATTGTTGCTTGTATTCTTAATAACTGTTATTCTGACTGAAGTGAGTTAAAATCTTAGAATACTTTTTATTTGCATTTCTTTAATTGCTATATGTGTTGAACATTTTCTTCATATATTTGTTGACTGATTGTATATTATCTCCTGTGAAGCATCTGTTAAGTTCCTTAACCCATTTATTGTTTGGATTATTTGCTTTTTTGAAGTTTTTTGAGTTCTTTATATATCCTGAAGATTAGTGCTCCATCTGATGTGTGCGTGGTAAAAATTTGCTCCCTTTCTGTAGGTGCTCTATTCACCTCATTGATTTTTTTCTTTCTGAGAAAATGCTTTTCAGTTTTAATTCATCCCATTTATTTATTCTTGATTTTACTTCTTGTGCTTTAGGAGTCTTGTTAAGTAAATGAGGGCCTAATCCAAGATGATGAAGATTTGAGCCTACTTTTTCTTTTATTAGGTAATGTCTCTGGTCTAATTTCTAGGTCCTTGATCCACTTTGAGATAAGTTTTGTGCATGGTGAGTGACAGGGGCTCAATTTCATTTTACTTCATATGGATTTCCAGTTTTCCCAGCACCGTTTGTTAAAGAGGCTACCTTTTCTCCAATACATGTTTTTAGTGCCTTTGGTATGAGATAACTGTATTTACATGGGTTTGTCTCTGTGTCCTCTAGTCTGTACCATTTGTCTACAAGTATATTTTACTGTCCATACAATTTTTTGTTACTATTGCTCTGTAGTATACTTTAAGGTCTGGTATTGTGATGCCACCTGCTTCAGTCTTTCTGCTAAATATTGCTTTGGCTGTTTGGGTCTCTTATTTTTACAGATGAATTTCATGATTGCC